>NC_054468.1:52193821-53443821 GCF_017639515.1 Carcharodon carcharias | reverse complement strand
TTTTACAGCACAGAAAAGGATGGCAATGGAGACAGGAGGGCTGTGACATAGCATGGGATGATGTCGGGTCAGGATCCCCAACTTCATCACGCCAGGACACAATTTTACAAGCGGTGTATGGCATGCCATGTGGGGACACTGCTGGTGATTTCGGACCAAGCAATTGAGAGGTAATTCAGGTATTTAAAAAGCCAATGGAAGCCAATTTTACAGGCTCCCCCAAATTTTTTGGTAAGCACATGGGAGCCAAGAGGATCAGGAGCTTTTAAAGGGCAGCTGAAGGGCTGCAGCTGTTGATATCGCTACACTTGGCAACTGTGGAGTTAGGCTTTTTACTTTCTTAAAAGGGAATTGGACAGACAGTGATTTTTAAAGCACTGATAAATCCTGTGATCACTACCCACTTCAAACAGAAATCCACCTACAAAAGAAACACTCAAGAAATAAAAGCTTCTAGATAAACACAAACAAATCAGGAAATATTTTAAATCATAGTAATGTTTTCCCCAACATAGTGAGTGGGTTACTATATCACCGGCAGCTCAAAATAGCTGAAGCTGCTGACGTGCAGAAGCTGACTGGGATCTGCCAACTTCCACTTGTAACCTGAGCATGTTCTGCAGTGTGCAGGAAGCCCCTGTAAACTGCATACACATCGGTTTCCAGGCTTCCTGGAACTTGTCAGGGAAGGAAAGTGGAGGGTAGGGGTTGACAGGGCTGAGCAATTAACAAACAAGAAAATACTGCACCTGCTTTCTTTGCCCAGGTGAAAGGCTTTTGCTCACAGGATTTGTTCTGAGAGTGTGCTTTCCCTGCTTTGGAAGTAATTTTCAACACTTTGAAGGTTACTTCTACTGATTTAGAGATTGTTGACTTTGATCTGTGCTTCCTAGCTGCCAATCGTCAGGTCAGTATGGGAACCACTTACATAGTAAGGAGGAGTCATAGAATGATTACAGAACAGAGGAGGCCATTCTGCCCATCATGTCCATGACAGCTCTCTGTAAAAGCTACTCAGCTAGTCCCATTTCCCTGCCTTTTCCCCACAACCCTGCAAATTTAATTATCCAATTCCCCTTTAAATGTCTCAATTGAATCTGCCTGCACCACACTCTCAGGCAGTACATTCCAGACCCTAACCACTTGCATGAAAAAGCGTTACCTGATCTAGTTGTTGCTTCTTTTGCCAAACACCTTAAATTGGCGTCCGGATGCAGAGAGGCTGCAGAGGGAGGTAGATACAGATAGTGGATGCACTGTTTGTAATCTTTCAAAATTTCCAAGATTCTGGAAAGACCTCAATAGCCTCTTAAATGTACCTCTAACCAGGCTCTTAATGAGCCTAACTGGCTGCCCTCCTGTAGGGGTGGGCAGCCATGTTGGCCCCAAAACTGGCTGGGAAAGTAGCATGCTGACTGGTTTAGGTATTTTCAGGCTCCATTCCCAACCTCAGCAGGGACAAATCTTGTCCAAAGAGACTTCAAAGGGATATTCGTAGGTTAAGTGAGTTGGCAAAACATTTGGCAGATGGTGTATAATATTGGAAAATGTGAGGTTTTAGAATGTGAGATAGAATAGAAAAGCAAAATATTATTTAGACGGAGAGAGACAACAGAATGCTGCAGTACAGAGGAATCTGGGTGTCCTTGTACATGAAACACAAAAAAATTAGCACTCAGGTACAGCAAGTAATTAGGAAGGCAAATAAATTGTTGGCCTTTATTGAAAGGGGAATGGAGTATAAAAACAGGGAAGTCCTGTTACAGCTCTACAGAGTATTAGTGCAATTACACCAATAGACTCCGACATAAGTTTTGGTCTCCTTGTTTAGGAATGGATTTACGTGCATTGGAGATAGTTCAGAGAAGGTTCGCTAGATTGATTCCTGGGATGAGGGGATTGATCCATGAGGAGAGATTAAGTAGGCTAGGCCTATGCTCATTGGAGTTTAGAACAATCAGAGATGATCTAATTGATACATATAAAATTCTTAAGGAACTTGATATGGAAGATGCCAAGAAAATGTTTCCCTTGGCTGGGAAATCTAGAACATGTGATTACAGTCTCAGAATAAGAGAGACTTATTCTTCTTAAGGGCATTTAGGACTGAGATAAAGAGAAATTTCTTCACTCAAATGGTTGTGGATTTTTGGAATTGTGTACTCCAGGGGACTGAGAATATTCAAGCCAAAGGTACCTGAAAACACAAAAGAAGTTTGTGATCTCCATTCAAAACACTGACTCAGCCATCCCATTGTAACAAGTTTGTATGGCTGAGAACATAAAAACCTAAAAAATAGTGGAAATAGGTCATTTGGCCCTTCAACAAGATCATTGATTGTTGGGTAGGAAGGGAATTAAGGGATATCAGGATAGTGTGGGAAGGTGGAGTTGAGGTAGAAGATCAGCTACGATCTTGTTGAAGGGCCAAATGACCTATTTCCGCTCCTATTTTTTTAGTTTTTTATGTTCTCACCCATACAAACTTGCTACAATGGGATGGCTGAGTCAGTGTTTTGAATGGAGATCACAAACTTCTTTTGTGTTTTCAGGTACCTTTGGTTTGAATATTCTCAGTCCCTTGGAGCACAGAATTCCAAAAATCCACAACCATTTGAGTGAAGAAATTTCTCTTTGCTCCATGCATTAGTTGTTCTTGCTCAGCAAGTCTTCATTTTGGGTTTCTTCCTCTACCAATAATTTCCATAGAATCAGACAGCACAGCAACAAATCTTTCGGCCCATTAGAATTATCCAATTCGACTCACTTATATGCTCTTTTCCCACAGCAACACAACATTTCCCCCAACTAAGAGTTAACCAGTAATTTATAAAGGTTTAGCACAGCTTCCTTGTTTTGGAATCTGTGCCTCTGTTGATAAAGCCAAGGATCCTCTATGCCTTTTTTCTTAAACAGCTTTATCAACTTGTCTTACCACCTTCAAAGATATGTGTATGTGAACCTCAAATGCCTCTGTTCCTGGACCTCCTTAAAATTGTACCATTTAGTTTATATTGACTCTCCTTGTTCTTCCATTCAACATGTATTCACTTTTCTTCATTATTCTTGGTTATGTATGGTTTTGACATTCCATCTTACAAAGAAGGATGTGTATTCCTTTGAGTGTTCCTAATTAATGCAACAGCAGATGTTAAACATTGTGGCAGCTTTGCTTGTGAAGTGAAGGTGGCAAGCACAGAACTACTTGGACATATCTAGATGCAGGCCCAGAATAAAGACAAAACATCTCAGAATCCATACAACTTGTAGTTATTGATTCCCTTATGAACTCCTCTTACTTATTCAGTGCTTTCAGAATACACACGCTCACCTTTTTGTATAGTATGATATCAAAACCAGCAGAAAACAAGAATAAATGCTATCTTGGACCTTAGGTAAGGAATGAGGAGCAGCAGCTTTCTCCTCAACTAACTGCCACTCTATGGACAGAGGAGTTGAGCACAGAGCTCCAGCTCACAGGAAGTAATACTCCAAAACAGGGTATACAGACAGAGGATCAGTTCCTGGACATGACTGAGCAACAGTGCCTCAGGTGGCTCAAATTTTCCTGTCAGGTTGTTGCTGAAATTTGCAGCCTCCCAGAAGAGGACATCCTTCCATGTAGATCAGGTGGGCACACTTTGCCAAAGGCTGTCAAGGCCATCACAGCACTTAATTTCTTCACATCCGGAGTCTTCCAGTGATATGCTGGTGACATTTGTTGAATTTTGCAATTTACAGTCCGTAAGTGCTTCTAACAGGTGCCAGTTTGCACTTTGCCACTGATGAAACCCCTTCAGAATGGGTGGTCTCTCAGACTTGCTGCTCTGGCTGGATTCCCACAGCTCCAGGGAGTCATAGATTGCAGACATGTGGGAATTGAGGTGCTCCCAGATCACATAGCTTTAATCAGCTGAAAGGGATTCCACTCCCTCAATATTCAGCTGAACGGCAACCAATGATTGATCATCATGCATGTCTGTGCAAAGTTCCCAGTCAGCTGCCATGATGCCGTCATCCTCCAGCAGTCCGTTTCCCAAAAATATTCACATCTCAAAAGTCAGAGTCAGCAAATGGTACGGAAGCAAATACTCCTGCCCCCATCACTGGTAAAATGCCAGCGGAGGCAGGAAGAGTCTCTTAATTGGCTACATAGTGGCTCAATTCAGTGTCAGGTGTGTGGGTCATCTGTCAAAACCATTTGGCAAAAGAGTCAAGCACACCATCCAATGCCTTCCCATTTTTCAAAGCTTCCCACCTGTAACCATGTCCTCATAAGTGCTGGAAAATCTGGCCAAGGGTTATACCCTCTGAAGACATGGCTGATGACACCAGGAAAGATACAACAGAAGTCACATGAGCATCATGGTTGTGATTAAGCAAGCAGTCAGGATGCTGAAGATACAGATCAGATGCGTGGTCAGATCTGGGGGGCCAGCCTTTCAGTATGCACCTGTCACAGTTTCCAGAATGATAATGGTCTGCCACATCTTGTGCAGCAGCAGTCCCAGAGGTCTAGGAGGAGGAAGGTGATGAGCTCTCTGCATCTTCAGAGGAAGAACAGGAGGAGGATGGGGAGGGTGAAGAGCTGATGCAGTGAGAGCACCAGCAACCACACAAATAGCTGTCAGGGATGCCTGGGAGGATCTGATTCAGGCATTTTTCAGTTAAACTGAGGCAATGCAGCCATCTGGCACACCAATTCTAAACCCACTGTGTATCCACCCCACCACAAAATTTTCCCAAAGTCAACAATTCAGCCCCCTCACCAATACCCATTGCTCATCTTTAATATTCGGGATACCATTCTTCACAAGGCAGAGGCCACTTGGCAAGTGGCAGGTAAAAATGGGCAATACTGAGAACTGGAGTACTGAAACCAAGGGCAGAATTTTGCCCTCGGCGGGCAGGCTCGACGGGGGTGGTCAGTAAGGCAACCGCGATCAGGGCTGGACCACGATTTCATGGGGACGGGCCAATTAAGGCCTGTCCAGCGTGAAACTGGCCAGGAAGGGCTGAATGGGGGTGGGGGCCTGTTTAAAAAGGGCCCAGGCAGTCCCAGAAAAGCTGCCAGGGAAGGACGTCTGTCTACCACTGCAAGGATGGAGCACAGCATGTCAGCAAATGCCAGGCTGGAGGGCAGGTCGGGATTGGGGGGGGACACTTGGCACCCTGTTTTGGTGACAAGAACCTCACTGCCCTCCTGGAGGAGGCGGCTGCCAGAACGGACATCCTTGTCCGCATTGATGGGAGGAGGAGGGCACCGCACCTCACCAAGAGGGCATGGGAGGTAGTGGCAGCCCGGGTGAGCAGCCATGACGTGGTGCGGCGCACCTGGGTGCACTGCCAGAGGCACTTCATTGACCTGCTACGCTCAGGAAAGGTGAGTACCATGTTGGCATGGGTCAGTGTGTTCAATTGTTTTGGGCTGGCCATCCCCCCGTGGAGCTCAGGGGTGTTAGAGTGTGAGTGCCAACTGTCAGTCAAACCAGAGCTGGCCAAAGGGGTAAGCGCTGGCTGCTTTGACTGAGTGCCTTGTACCTTGAGGGCCATGACTCAGATCTGCCCTGCTATGTGCTCCTCAGCTGGGTTTGGCCAGGCTGCAATGGCGCTGCAGGAACAGAGTGGACTAATTAATGCTCCTCTGTCCTTTCAGGAGAAGACATCTATAACAATATTGAGAGGTCGCGGACTGGCGGGAGACCCCCACACCTCCTCATCCTCTCCCACTATAAGCAGGAGGCCTTGGAGCTCCTTGGGGCACCATGCATCTCGGGCAAGCAACTGCGGTGAGGCTGGGTTGTCAGACAGAAGTAAGAGTGCAGTGCACTGAGGTGAAAATTTTGGCTTGTGCAACCATTCTAGTGCAGTCTCTTCATTGATGGAAGCCTCAAACCTGGGGTCCCCATTGATCATTGAAAGATGAGGGCACCATGATGCAGATCTCCATTGTCTCACCTGGGTGCCTGGCATGTGCCATGACAGTGTGACGACTTTAACTAATGACATGTCCTTCTTCTCCCTTTTAGGTCCACCAGCAGACGTTTGCCCTCTGCACCCAAAAGGGCCACTCCTGACAACGGAGGACCGCCATACTCCCCCAGCACCTGCATCACACCCACTCTCTGAAGCAGGCACCAGTGCAGATACCAGCACCTTGATGGGCATTTGCTTGACGGATAATACCTCGGTGCACATTGGTGAAGGCACTTCACACTTGCTTGAGGTGCAAGCAGAGGCAGAGAGTGCCTAGGGCGCAGGCAGTTGGAGGACTGTTGGGGACCAGTACGATGCTCAGTCGAAGGCTGATGATGAGCTCTGGAGTCGTCCATTAGGTGCCAGATGCTGGACATCCAGCGGGGTGTGTGGGTGTATCTGGCAGAGATCCAAGAGGGTATACGTGCCATGTTATATTGTGGAGGAGTCCCTGCGGAGCATGAGCACTGCGTTGACCCTCATGGCCAAGCGCAATACCTCCTCTATTGAGAGAGTGGCGACTCTCATGGAGAGGTTGCTCATGGAACAGAATCAGGGGTTTCTGGGGTTGTACTCGGATATGCAAGCCCTCACACAGGCACTGACCTCAGCTGGTCAGTGTCAGCGTGGGAGATGGATGGGACACCCAGTATCCCAGCTAGGTGCCTGGTAAGCAGGGAGGTCCAGAGCGATCTCACATTGGCGCACGAGCTGCTTGTCGTCTCTGCGGGCTCCTCTCAAAGTGCTCCTGATGACGGCAGCAGCTCCTCCGTCCCTCTGCCAGTGACCGTCACATCTGATGAGGCTGTGGCGACTGGGGAGATGCCAGCTGTGCCACTGACCACTCACTTCCAGGTGGGGCCAGCACAGGCTCCACTGGCCAGAAGACGGCCGCCAAGGTCAGAAAGGCCAACAGGACAGCAGAGTCAGCAGGCTGTCTGCAATGCTGGTGCCAGTGAGGGGGGGAAGCACCTAGACGTAGCATCCATGAAATTTAAAGCACCTTAAGCACAAGAGGGACTGGTCACGGGTGATCTTTGGTTTCCCCATTTTTTTCTGTTTTAATGGTGTGACTACTAACACCGGTTTCTTTCTGTTCAAGACTAATGTGAGTTCAAACATACAATTAAATTTGCTTTTGTGTTATTGGCCTGAGTATGCTTCATTTATTTTGTAGGTGCAGGGCAGGCCACTATGAAATTGTGGACATGGGTGGCTCGAATCTTTATTGCACAGGCAGAGTGTATCTTGGGGGCCAAGGAAAGGGTTATTTGTGTGATCTACGATGGACGTGGAAGCCCTGGTGTGTGGCAAGAGCTCTTATTTGGCAGCCTAGCTGAAGGAACGTTGGATCAAGGCGTCCCTGGTGTCCCTGCCTCCCGGAAGGATACCGAGGTCTGGCTCCACGCCCTCAGGGGTCTCCTCAACGTGCTGCTCTTCTGACTCACCGCTGGATTCATCCTCTGTGGCCTGTGCAGGTGCATCAACATCCTCTTCCTCCAGTGGGCACCCCCTTCCCAGTGCCAGATTGTGCAGAGCGCAGCATACAACCACCATTAGTGACACCCACACTGGGGGGTATTGCAGTGTTCCCCCTGAACAGTCCAGGCATCGGAAGTACATCTTGAGAAGACCAATTGTGCTCTCTACCACCGCCTTTGTGGAGGCATGGCTCTTGTTGTACTGCTGCTCTGCCTCTGTTCTTGGGTAGTGGAGAGGTGTCATGAACCACCTTTTTAAGGGACAGCCCTTGTCACCCAGAAGCCATCCATCCAGTCAGGCTGGAGTACTGAAGAGCCTCGGCACCTGTGAGTGTCTGAAGATGTACATGTCATGAAAGATGCTAAATGCACAGACTTGCAAAATCAGCATCCTGTGGTCACACACTATCTGCACGTTCATGGAGTGGAAGCCCTTCCTGTTGGGACCCTGGCGCCTTGATGGCCACATGTGTGCAGTTGATGGCACCCTGCAATCGCTGCAAAGCCTGTGGCTCGCTCAGCCTGGCGGGCCTTGTCCATATGGTATTGAATAAAGGTCAATATCCACCTGAACAGAGCATCTGTCACCAGCTTGATGCAACTGTGGACAGCTGATTGGGAGACTCCACACAGATCCCCCACTTAGCCCTGGAAAGAGCCAGGGGCATAGAAGAAGTTGAGGGCCACTGTGACCTTCAGAGCCACTGGCATGGGGTGTCCACCCACACAGTTGGAGCTGATCATCTGGCAAATGGAGGTCAGGGTCTCCCTTGAGAGGCGAAACCTCCTTTAGCATTGCACCTTGGACATGTTGAGGTAGCTGCATCGCCGCCTGTAAACCCTGGCAGCAGGACAGTGGTGTCTTCTGCGACCCCTCCTGTGTTGGACTACCTGCTGTCCCTGTGCCCATTGTGCCTGCACTTCTCCTCCTACAGGTTCCTCCCCTGGAAGCTGCACTGGGACACCTGGTCTCCTCTCCCTTCTGCCCCTCTATTAATCTTCAGAGGAGGTGCCTCCAGCGGAGACCACAATCACCATTACCAGGGTATGGAAGGCTATCTGATACCTGGAAGGGTCCACACGGTCTGAACCCTCAGCAGGCCAGGAAGACACCAATGCGTCCAGAAATGAAGCCTGGAAATGCTAAGAATGAAGCCCGATCAGAGAATAAGCTGCCAAGTACCAATAAGCCACCAGCAGCAAACTATCTCCAAAACGCCTTACTACTCACATTAACAATGCTGCTGACACTTCTTATCCCGCCCATGGATGTGGTTTTGCAAATTGTGGCCTGCCCGTTTTGCCCATGAGATGGGCAAAAACTTGCACAGGCAACATTAAATCAGCGTCAATTGGGTTGTTAAGGACCTTAACTGGCCTGTTAACTAATGGCAGGCGTGTATCTGACCCCACACGTGCCTGTCAAGCGAAATATCACACGAGTGTGTAATGACGTCGGGATGCTTGCCTGAAGTATTGCACGTCATTTTACACTCGACTGGGTTGGGTGCATGTCCGCTCACTCAGCAAATAGTTACTGATGTATAGGCATGAATTAGCAATGTAACAACGTAACACCGTATTAAACACCCAAGTAAATACCTTTGTGCAACTACAAATTCTTTATCTTCCTTTTTCTACTACTCCTACCTGGTGCTATCCAAGCGAGTTCAGCAGAGTTAGAGGCAGGCTGTACATAATTCCTTGCTCTCACCACTCAGCTGCTTTGGGTTGGGGAGGCCAGAAGGCCCTGCCAAAAATGACCCCTTTGTATCTGACCAAGGGCAGCCTCAGCCATTGGAATAGTGGCAACATATGGGATCTGAGGTGGGGGGTTGGGAGAGACTGGCTCAGAAATGAAAATCACTTTGAGCAGAGTCCTTGGTTTCATGTACCTTTTCTCCATTTTCCCTCTCAGGCTCACTTGTACTTTCTTGAAAGCTAGGTGCGGAAAGCATTTCAGTGAGGCACTGAATGACCGAGGTAAGATTTTCCTCAAACCTCAATTCTGAAGTGTTCACACCATTGGTGAGGGCCAGCATCTGATGGTCCATGCAGGTGGCCACTCCTTCCGTGGATGCAGACACCAGCATGAAGGTCTGAGACATCCTGGCATCCATATTAAAGACAGACTCCTCCAATCTTTTTCCAATTGTGTGCAGTACCTCTAGAAATGCTGACAAAACCTCACACATTTTCTGCTACTGCTCCAGAATAGTCCTCTTCACTGATGGCCCCCAAGGCTCAGCATCTGCGCCCAGCTGAGCATAGCTTGGAGGGACATGCACCCTCCTTCAGGAACTCTCCACTGTGTACCAGTCACCATCAGTTGCTTCTGTTCACTTGTGATGTGTGATTCACCCTATGTCCCAACTGTCTGGCAGCTCCATGAGGTCAGTGTATCCGAGATAGTGGAGGGCACAGCTGAGTCATATATTGGTATTTGCTCAGGGTGAGTGACGTCCTCTAAGGAGTCTGTCCTCTCCTCGTGAGGGACACTTGATGGACCTTTGGGAGAAGAAAGGCATAATTGTGCAGATCATCATAACATAAGTGAGTGTAGCAAGCCATGTGACTGTGTGATGGTACCAAGTAGCTGTCACCAAGTAGCTAGAAAACCACCATCTCTCCATCTGCAATGGTTAGGCTTATCTCCAGTGCTTCCTCCTTTGCTGTGGTCGTGGTGACAATGACTGCCTTTTCCTGATGTTCTGTTCTGTTTTCCTGCAAGGAGAGAAAGAAAAGACATGCAAGTGTGTGAGATGGAATGTTTTGAGAAGATAGATGGACAACATTTGTGGAGGGTCACAGTGAGGGATGGTTGTGAGATTGCCATAAGGTGAAGGTGAGTCTCAGTGTTGGCTGGTCAGATGGGAATGTGAGATCAGATGGGGAAGTCTTGAGAGAAAGGAATGGGTGTACCCTCAAGTTGTGTTGGTCTGAGGATTGATGAGCAGGAGAAGGCTGGGGAGGGCAGAGTGAGGGGGGTTGTACTTGAATATGTCATGCCACTCACCTTTACTAACTTGATCAGGTCATTGAACTTCTTGTGGCACAGTGTCCAAGAGCAAGGCACCACATTCCTCATGAGGCTGACCTCCTCAGCCTCCACCACCCACACCTGCTTGCTTTCTGAGATGCCTTCTTCTTCTGCCTGTGGGGAATGGAATCTCTCTGTGCCAGCAGCCGTTATCTCTAGAGGTGCACTAGAGAAGCCAAGTTGAGCTTCCATTTCTGCAGGCTTTGGCTCTATCTGCACATCTGTACAATCCTGCAAATCTGATCCTCTCTGGGTGTCTTTAAATAGTGGAGCTGAAAGAGACTGGAGCAGTTGTCATTGCACCAACCTCGTCTAATTGACTAGAAAGCCGGATGTCAGATGCAAATGCAATGGCTAGGTTCAAAAGCCACTGGCAAATGTGCTGCTGAAACTCTTGGGTTCACAATGGATTACCAGCCACCTCCACTGTAAGTTGGACAGAAAGTTAAAATTCAGCCTGTAGAGTAAGTTCTGAGAAAAGTTATATTCTGAATGAGACAATTAAATTGACCAAAAGGGAAAGAAAATAAAGTAATTCTCTGGATTAAAAATTAAACCATATAGATTTGTTGTGATATGTGTAGTTTTAATAACTTTATGATATATTTACATGTTATATTTTTCAAAGAAATCTTTTTTAGCCAACATTGTATGGAAAAATCCAAATAAATTTACAGACTGCACAGAGTAATCACATCACTGAACAATTATCCCAAAAGCAATATTACAAGTTAGATTTCTCAACTACATCTATATTGGGTTCAGTACGCCAGGGAGAGGATTGCACTTGTGATTCAAGTTTATCAAAATGTATTACATTTGAATATATTCTTTTAATGGAATTCTTCAAGATATCTTGCACTGTTTCATCTGCTGAATTTTAAAATGTTTGTGCACTTTAATGCCTGTAATCTCTCCAATTTTTGCTGTATTTTGTTCAATCCCTTCTTTTCCCTCTTAAAAAATGCAGAGATATTTGCACACATTAAGATGCTATAAGAATGCATTTTATTATTGTTGTACTTTGGCTTACATAGATGACAGCTTGTATAATAAGATTGCTTTGTAGGAAAAAATAAGGGATAACTCCACACATCAATTTCAGGCAGAGAAATATCGCTTGCTGAAAGCAGGCTGCAGATTGCTCATATCTTGGGCGGAATCTACTGCACCCGCAGGAGGCAAGGAGGGAGGTGTGAGGACCTGAAAATTACGTGGGTTGGCATTGGGACCAATACCCCACACTTTCCCACCTCCACTTTTAGCAAAGTTCTGGGTGGGAAGGCCCTTGGTCGACTTTCCTGCCCCATCTCCACTTGAGACCCTTAAGTGGCCAATTAACAGCCTCTTCCTGCCTCAACTGCAATTTTCGCAACTCCAGGTGGGCCTAGCACTGACATGCAGCCTGCACGACAGGTTAAACTATGTGGGGTGGGTCTCTTGATCCACACTAATCTGTGCATGATTGAGGGCATGGACGTGAGGCAAGGACAGCCACACCCTGTCCTTGCTCTGACCCCCATAGCCCCTCTCCCTATGACGCCCACCCCCCCCGCCCCCCACAGCACATACCTTTTACCTGCGTTCATCCATCCATGATCCTGGTGTTGTTCCGGCAGCAGCCACGGCCTCCTCTGTGGCGCTGGCGAGTCCAAAAGCTGCCAGATTCTGATTGGCCGGTAGCTTTAGGTGGGCGGGATGTCATATCCTGGGCTCCTCAGTCTGGAGGAAGGCCTGCTGCTGTCCTATTAAGCGCTTGATGGGTAGAATATAGAGCAGGTCTTTCTCCTAAAAGTCAGGAGCAGATATCTCGCTGCTTTTTCAGGCAGTGCACTTGGCGAAAATTGAAGATTCCATTCCTTGCTTCAGGTATTCTAACCCATCTGACTGCATGCATATTCCTAACTAAAAGTATTGTGCATGCCACAAGTGTGCACTCCCAGCATGGAGCCTCATCCACCAGGAGTGTACATTGTGAAATTATAGACATGTTCCTTTATAATTTTCCATCAACAATGGGTACAAGTATATGGGAAACATGATTTTCCTAGAGTTTCGGGATTTACATGCCCAGTGGGCAGAACTATATATTAGGAGAGTGGATTTATGAAATCAGCACTATGAATGTAAAGAATTTTATTCTAAGCTCATAAGAAATAGGAGTAGGGGCAGAGTTTTACACCTCGCAGGCAAGCGTGCACCTGACCCAAACGGACGCGAAATAGTGTGAGATGACATTGGGAGAGTGCCCTGATGTCATCCCACAAGTGAGCAATCTTCAGGTCAGAGCCGCGCCCACCAAAAATTAAAAGGCCACTTAAGGCCATTAAAAAGGCAATTGTTCGTGATTTTACATTGCCTGTGTGACTTCACGCTTGTCGCACAGGCAAAACGGGCTGCTCACTTTTAATGAAACCTCATCCTAGGGTGGGTTAAAAAGGGTCAGCAACATTGCTGTAATGAGGAGTTTAGGAGATAGTTTGCTGCTGGTTGCATTTTGAACTTGACAGCTTCATCTCTGTTCTGAACTTCAGCCTTAGCATTTCTAGGCTTCATTTGATGACTCGTTGGTGTCTCCAAGGCCCCTGGAGAATTTTGACCATGTGGACCCTTCCAGGTATCAGACACCCTTCTGTTACCCTGGTAATGGGGATTGTGTTCTCTGCTGGTGGCACCTCCTCTGAGGAGGAAGAGAGGGACAGAGTGGAGGCCAAGTGTCCCTATGCAGCTTCCTGGGGAGCGACCTATGGGAGGAGAGGTGCCAGCACAAGGGACACAGGGCCAACAGGAAGGCCAAGGCGGAAGGGGCCACCACTATCCTGCTGCCAGGGTTTACAGGCAGCGATGCAGCTACCTCAATATGTCCAAGGTGCAATGCAGAAGGAGGCTCCGCCTCTCCAGTGATCTATATTTGTCAGATGATTGGACCTGAGATCATCTCCAACTGTGTGGGTGGTCACCCCATGCCAGTGGCTCTGAAGGTTACAGTGGCCCTCAACTTTTATGCCCCCGGCTCTTTCCAGGGGTCAGTGGGAGATCTTTGTGGAGTGTCCCAATCAGCTGTCCACTATTACATCAAGCTGGTGACTGATGCTCTGTTCAGGTGGGTAAATACATTTTTCATTTCTGAATGGATGAGGCCAGCCAGGCTCAGTGAGCCAGAGGATTTGCAGTGATTGCTGGGTTCCCCAACATCCAGGGTACAATTGACTGCACACGTGTGGCCATCGAGGCACCAACGGGTCAGCTGGGTGCCTTTGTCAACAGGAAGAGCTTCCAGTTGGTGAACATCCAGATAGTGTGTGACCACAGGATGCAGATTCTGCAAGTCTGTGCAAGATACCCTGGCAGCTCCCATGACGCTTACATCCTCAGACACTCACAGGTGCCAAGGCTGTTCACTGCTCCAGCTCGACTGGATGGATGGCTGCTGGGTGACAAGGGCTATCCATTGAAAAGGTGGCTAATAACGCCTCTCTGCCACCCAAGAACAGAGGCAGAGCATTGTTATAATAGGAGTCATGCCTCCACAAGAGTGGTGATAGAGAGGACCATAGGTCTTCTGAAGATACCTTCCAATGCCTGGACCCTTCAAGGGGAGCACTACAATACCCTCCAGAGCGGGTGTCACTGAAAGTGGTTGCATGCAGCACTCTCCACAATCAGGCTCTGGCAAGGGGGGACCCAGTGAAGGAAGAGGATCTTGAGGTAGCTCCACAGGTCACAAAGGATGAATCCAGCGGTGAGTCAGAAGTGGAGCCCGGTGAGGAGAACGCTGAGGACGTGCAGGCAGACCTCTGGTTCCTTCATGGAGGCAGGGACACCAGGGATGCCTTGATTCAACACTCCTTCAGCTAGGCTGCCGAAGATCTACTTCCACTTCATGCCAGGGGTGCTGTCTCTATCCCAGATGTTTGAAATGATCCTTGCCTTTGAACCCAAAGTCCACTTGGTGCCTGTGCAATTAAGTTTAGAGCCATTCACTTACGGCATTAAATACTGGCGTATCCTGAACCTACAAAACAAGTGAAGCATACTCAGGCCATTAAGACAAAATTTAAATTTATATCATGTTGATACTCACATCAAATGAACATAGCATCTGGGGCAGTATTTTGCCCTTGGCGGGGGCGGTTAGGAAGCCAACTGCCGCCTGCAGTCGGGACCAGACTGCGATTTCATGTTGGTGGGCCAATTAAGGCCCACCCAATGTGAAATGCGAGCAGCAGCGCTCAGCGCCTCCTGTGTGGGGTGAGGGGGGAGGAGGACAAGTCGACCGAGCGCAAACTTCGCACGTGCGTGTAAGTGAGTGCTTCATAATCTCCCTGAGGCACAGAGCTGCCTCGGAGATGAAGCGTTGTTAAAAAATGAAAATAAAGAAAATAAAAATGTAATAAAATACTGTCACATGAGCAGGGACATGTTATTAATTCAATTTTAAAACGTTTATTTTTATTTGCTTTTGGAAACCTCATCCTGCCCATGGATGAAGTTTCCAGAAAAATGCAAAGGCTGCTTGGCCTTTTTGCCTGCCTGCCAACCATAAGATTGGATAGGCAATGGAAAATTTAAGTCAATTGATTATTTAATGGCCTTAACAGGCCTTTTAATTGTCGAAAGATGCGCTGCATACTCCGGTGCGCGCCTGCCGACTGAACTATTATGCAACTGCACGCTGATATTGGCACGCTCGGCTGAGTGCACGTCATTTTATGCTTGAGCAAGCTGGGTGCGCCCCCACCCACCGAGCGAAAATTTCATCCCATGGTGTTGATGGCCACACCGGTAAACATATTAACAAAGCATGACAGAACAGAAGATCACCTGTGAACAGTCCCTCATGTCTCATGGTGTCTTAAACTTACGTTTGTGAGTGCTGCATCTTGTTGCCCTCCCCCCACCCCTCCCCCCCAACTCCTCGCTGGCAACAGCATTAGAGGCAGGCTGCTGATTGTGCTGCCCTGTTGGCCTGGATGACCTTGGCGGTTGTCCTGGCCCCTCCTTGGAGGGAGAGTCCAGTGCCATGGCTTCTTAGTCATTGCGGCCTCATCAGATGACATGGTCACTGGCAGAGGGGCGAAGGAGCTGCTGCCGTCATGCAGAACGCCCAGAGAGGAGCTCGCAAAGATGACAAGCAGCTCGTATACCTATGTGAGGTTGCTCTGGACCTCCCTGCTCGCCAGTGATGGACGGGCACCTAGCTGAGATACTGGGTGCCTCATCCATCTACCACACTGGCACTGACTACCTGAGCTCAGCGCCTGCGTGAGGGATTGCAGGTGCAAGCACAACTGCAGGAACCCCTGATTCTGTCCCTGGAGTTGCCTCTCCATGAGAGTCGCTACTCCCTTGTTGGAGGAGGCAATGCACTCGGTGATGAGGATCAACACAGTGTTCCTGTTCCGCAGGGACTCCTCCACAACACAGACCATTGGACCTGGAACCCGACAGACCACTGCCCCCACCTGGCCCTTCCCACCCATTCAGAAGATGAGTTTCACGCTGGGGGGGACCTTCCTTAATTGGCCATCCATTGTGAAATTGCATTTGCAACGCAACTGCACCCGAGAGCGGATTCCACATCCGCTTCCGCCAACTTGGAACACAGGTCAAGCGTGAAATTCAGGCCCAGAAGTAGGCCATTCAGCTCATCCACCCTGCTCTGCCATTCAATAAGATCTGATTGAGGCCTTAACTCCACTTTCCTGCCTGCCCCCCATAACTCTTGTCTCCCTTATAGATCAAAAATATATCTAACTCAACCTTGAACATGTTTAATGCCCCAGCCTCCCTGTGGAAGAAAATTACAAAGATTAGCAAGAATTTCTTCTAAGAGAAGAAATCTCCTCTCACCTCCATCTTAAATGGGGGACCACTTATTTTTAAACTGTGCCCCCTAATTCTAGATGCCTCCATGAGGAGAAGCATCCTCTCAACATCTACCCTGTTAAGCTCTCTCTCAGAATCTTATACGTTTCAATATGATCATTAAATCTGAATTCACTGAAACATTGAAGAAATCCTATATTTAGAAAATTCCTCATAGTTATGGTTACCATGACATAAGTCAGGTAAAAAAGTTGAAAGGGCACAGCACATAGGGCACTCTGGTTTCTCAAGTGGTGAGTCATGGACTGACGGCAGAATGCAAATGATGCTGAATCATGGGACTACTTATCAGCCAGTCGTCTGCTTCATTTTGTTGCTCTTCAGCAGCTCTAAGTTTGGTTGTGAGAGGAGAAAATGTATAAAACAGCAAAAAACAAAAGCAAGATTTCAGTTGTGGTATAGAAAAAGGGAAGCATCTGAATTAGAAAAGACAAAAGACTTGTGAAAATATTTGAGTGCTGCAGCCTGAAATGCAAATGGGCGTCATACGCTTATAGTAAATTAATTCATTTTCTTACGAGAATATTTACATTACCAACGTATAACATGAATGTGTGCGTTTCTAACAAAATGAAGAGAATATAGGATTTTAGTACATGAACAGTTATAGAATTTTAAAGTGTCAATTGAGGATATTTCAAAGAGAAAAATAAAATATAGAATTAATAAATGTTTTATTTCCTACCTTGGTCTGTCCTTGCTCTCTGATTGGTCTCTTGGCTGTGTCTTAAAATGCTCTCTCTTTTATTTCTCTCCTGACTGTCTGCCTATATTCTGGTTCTTTGATATCTTTCTCAGCTGTGTCCCATCCTATCTTGATTCTCGCATCCTTTTTACAAGTGGTTTTATTCCATCCCGTCTCTCTGATTTATGTCCTGACTGTATCTTGCTCCATCCTGACTGCTGTCTCTTCCAGCTTTCTGATTTCTAATTCAGGCTTGCCTGAGTTCTGATCTTTCTGTTGGTAGCAAGCTGTCAATCAGCAGTAATAATGAAAGGCTGAACATCACCTGTCCAGAAGATTAGAGAAGGAATGAAAGAAGTTGACATGTAAAAGAGTGGAAGAGACAAAGGAAGATGACTTTTTTTATGAAGGTAAGCCAAGCAAAATCCATCAAATAACATCAGAATCATTCAATCACCGCCAACAGTATGAACTTGTGGATTTGGCTAATAACATTTCCAACATTTCATTAGCTTGGGTTCTCCTGTCCTAGTGAAATTCAAACCAGAATGGCTAGAAACTAGGACAAAGCTGCCCAGAAGTGCAGTGTATTGATCATACAAAATTGTCCATTACTAGTTCTTTAACATAATTATTCATAGCTCCATGTGCAGCTTTGGTCTTGTACTAAAAGATACAGTGGGAAAATAGAAAAATTGCAAATTAGGTAGAGGTATTTGGACACCTAAAGGTAAATGGCAGCACCAGGATAAAAATTCTCAGTGTTAGTAAAGACACAAAATGTACTTTCACACATTTGGCAGTCTTTACCAATGTGAAGAGCAAAAGGGGAAAAATAACAGACAGAAATTAAGATAATTGAAGCTAATGCTAGAAATTAAGATAATTGAAGCACAAGGCAGAACATTGATGGACAACCTGAGCACCCAGCCTCTCTTGATGGCAACGTGGAAGTGGTTTGTATGCTACTCCACAGCATTATCCTCATAGGTCAGTATTTCAACATGGCTCAAAGAGATAGAGACTGATTTGAGGCTGCTGTTGGCTGTTACTGGGTGTGCCAGCCTTATGGTATATGTCAGCAGTAGGTGCCCTTAAATCAGATGGCATTGCTCTCTATCTGGCTCTCTGCTTACCCAAAGTCTGTAAAGCCATTTCCACCTAGTGCAGCCTCATTTGAGAAATATATCCTCCTTATGCACAGCACCTCCAAATTGTTCTGGACTTCACGCCCTGTTGTATGGTAAGGGTAAGGATTCCTGTAAGAATTAGTCTCCTATCTGGTCTCCCTGAAGCTGCTGCTACTCCTCCTCCTTATATTTTAGCTAGAGTGGAACTGGTCAAAGGACTGTCATGAAGAAAAAAAGTTAGTTGCCAGATGTACCTTAAGCATTCAGAATTTTATACAGCTAAGACGAATTTAAAACCTCTAAGTAACAAGAAGAAATAATACAAGCAAAGTACCACTCAAAACTTTGTAACATTTTATCTGAGAGCTGGTGAGGATCTCTTTAAACACCATTTGAAATCGGTACTTCCCAGCCCCACCACTTATGTTTTGTTGACATTTGGAGAATCGGTGGTGGCAATAAAGATCTTCAGCTGTTTCCAGGAGAAGATCTGGTCACCTAGACCGAGGTCCACTCAAAATCAGAACAAATTGACCTCCAGCAGTTGATGCTTCAGTTTCTTAAGCGATTTCAGTCCTGCTACCGCCCTGTTTTTAGCATAATTAGGCTGGCAGTGAGACAAAAATCACACCCATTGTTTAAGTTTGGTCAACATTTAACTTCTGTTTTTAATAAATTCCTCCTTACTATTTTTATTTTACAGTAACCATATAATTAAGCACATTTCATTTTCATTTGTTAGCAAAATGGAAACCAGCTGTTCAGTCAATTTAATTTGTGCTGCCAGGTGCTTAAGATTGGAGGATTTAATACTTTTTCTAAAAAATCCCCAGGACACTCTGCTTTGGGGAATTTGTGCCTACAGATTCAATATTTGCAGTTAATTTTTGTAGTTATTTTAGACTCCGATATTCTAGTCCACATATTACTGACTGTTCTATTTATTATCTTGTCATGTGCATATTTGTAGATGGTACGGGAAGGTCATGGGACAAGAGACTTTCAGCAATACTATATAGTAAAATAATCGATTTAAAAGATGCCCACTACAGCTCCTGAGTTAACTATGTCCTGCAAAGTCATCAACAGCTCCATTCAAATTCATCAATATCTCCCAAAAGTTGCTAATATTTAATTATTGTTTCAAAAATATACATTCTATATTTAAAGGTTGTTTCTTTCTTGCCATATTTTTCAATTTCACTCCCAAGTTTCTGTTTAACCTTTTAATTCTTGCACTTCACATCTTAGTAAGCCTTATATCTTCTCACATAATTTCCATTGTCACTGTAGCAGACGTTTATGATCACACTAAGAACAGAGATGTGATTAGGCCATTTTTAGATCCACACAAGTCTCTCTTTTCCTTTCCATTGTGTTGTGAAGTGCTCCAAACTATCACAAATAGGATTCACTGATTCAACTGGTGTCACTATCATGTGATAGGTCTACTATTTATAGGAGGGTCTTGGCATTGACCAGATCGTCATTTAGTCTCCATCTCTTTAAATCTTTCTAGACCTAACAAAAGCCTTGCACTCAGCCCGCCATCTCCCAAAATTTTTCATTCTTCCAATTCCAGTCTCTTATGCACCTCTCCTCCCTCCAACCCAACATTAACATTGTGCTTGCAGCCTCCTATGTCCCAATCAATGGAGTTCCCTTCATAAGCATCTCTGCAATACACCTGTCTTGCCTTCTTCAAGACACTCCACAACTACAGCTTTTGGACAAGGCCTTTGGTCACTCCAACTAACTCAGCAGCAATTTTCCTCACAGCTTTGCAAATAGCCTGAGATAATTTTAATGTTAAAGGCACTATATAAATGCAAGTTGTTGTTCCATGATCAGCTCACTAATCTTCTATTCATGTAATGTCAAAAGAGTAGCTTGCATTCCTTTCTAAAGACAAGGTGTGCTGACACAATTTTAGTGCAACTATGACTTAATCAAAAAAATATTGGTCCCAAAATTTTGTGGGTGTAGTCCTGCTGTAACTTCATCTGACCACCTTCTGATCAGGAATAGTGGCCACTGCTGAGGCATGCAGGGGCCTTGCAACCTACAGCCAGTAAGATAAAAAAAAATAACAAATTTCAGAGATCAAATGCTGAAGAGGAAACTCCTCAGGGGATAACATTGCAGCCACAGGTGCTGCCTTCCCTGCCTGCTGTCCCTTTTTGATAAATCTACCCACAACCACCATGTTGATGCTGGAGGCTGTGTCCATTTAGCTGACAGCCTCCCACATGGTGGGGGGTGGGTGGGTTGGGGGGTGGGTTGCATTGATCCATCTTCGGCAAAAAGCTGATGGCTTGATAAAGTGGCTCGTAATAGGGCCTTTACATACTTAATTTGACCACCCACCTCTTCCTGGTCCCACCATCAGTAAAATTCTCTATGGGTGGGATATAGTCAGAAACCAGATCTGCCACAGTTCCCCATCAATTTACCCTCCCCTCCCTCCATTCCGCTTTCTCAGGGCTGGTAAAATTCTGCCCCTTATCTCTGAAGTATCAGTCCAGGTTTCTGGATTACCTGGAAAAACTCAGCAGGTCTGGCAGCATTGGCAGAGAAGAAAACAGTTGACATTTCGAGTCCTCATGACCCTTGCACAGAACTGTGTCAATATAAAGAGAGGGGTGAAAAATAAACTGGTTTAAGGTGGCGGAGTGGGGGGAGTGGAGTGGAGTGGGGGGGAGAGAAGTGGGGGGGTTGGTGTGGTTGTAGGGACAAGCAAGCAGTGATAGGACCAGATAATCAAAAGATGTCACAGACAAAAGAACAAAGAGGTGTTGAAGGTGGTGATATTATCTGTGAAAGATGGTTTTAGTAAACACCTTGTCAAACACCAGGAGAGAAATGGAAAGCAATGAAGGTGAACAAGGCAAAAGGGAGATATGGAAATCTTGTCGCAGAGAGGAGCAAAACCTCTTCAAGGTAGGTATTTCTTGAAGAGGAGTGGCAGTCAATTAAACACAGAGATAAAAACAAAAAACTTCAGATGCTGGAAATCCAAAACAAAAACAGAATTACCTGGAAAAACTCAGCAGGTCTGGCAGCATTGGCGTTCCAGTATCCACAGTTTTTTGTTTTTATCTCTGTGTTTAATTGACTGCCACTCCTCTTCAAGAAATGCCTACCTTGAAGAAGTTTTGCTCCTCTCTGCGACAAGATTTCCGTATCTCTCTTTTGCCTTGTTCACCTTCATTGCTTTCCATTTCTCTCCTGGTGTTTGACAAGGTGTTTACTAAAACCCGCTTTCACAGATAATATCACCACCTTCAACACCTCTGTGTTCTTTTGTTCTTTTGTCTGTGACATCTTTTGATTATCTGGTCCTATCACTACTTGCTTGTCCCTACAACCACACCCCACCCCCACTTCTCTCCGCCCCCCCCAACCTTAGACCAGCTTATATTTCATCCCTCTCCCAATATTCACTCTGTTCTGTGGAAGGGTCATGAGGACTCGAAACATCAACTCTTTTCTTCTCCACCGATGCTGCCAGACCTGCTGAGTTTTTCCAGATAATTCTGTTTTTCTTCTGGATTACTAGTTGAGTAGCATTACTGCTATTCTACTGTTCCTCAACTTGTTCAAATGGCATGGACTAGTAGGACCGAGTGGGCTGTTTACATATTGCAAATAAGTGTGTCTATCCTTTTCCTATTTTGAATCTTTTTAAATAAAATACGTAAGCTGAATTTTGCAGGAATACAAATTCCAAGTGAGGAAGTGGATAGGAGGGGAAGATATGAGTGGAGCAGTAACAGAAGGAAACAGGCTGAGGGTTGGGCAGCTCTTACCTCAAACCACTTACCCTTGGGGAAGTGATTATGGGTGAGGAAAAGTGAATTGTGTGTTAACAATAAGGAGTTCTAAAGAGGAGAGGAAGGGGACACAGTAAGAGTCATGAATGAAAAGAATGTGAAAGGACAGTGGAAAGATAAAGAGATAAGATATGTGCTGGGAGTGAAGGAGTGGGAAAGCATAAGTATTGAGGGAGGGGATAGTTAAAGGCTACCAATGACAACAGGTTGAGCTAGGAAGAGCAAAATAGAAGAGAAAGATAACAACAGAAGCTGAAGAACATAGTAATAGGAATAGGTTATTTGGCCCCTCAAGCATATTCCACCATTCAACATGGTCATGGCTCATTTAACTGATTTTGATCAATACTCTTTGATGTCCTTACCAACAAAAAACATCAATTTTAGTTTTAAATATTAAATATTTAAATTAACTCAGCAATCCAGCTTTATCGGGGAGCAATTTCTAGATTTCCACTGCCCTTCATGTGAAAAAGTGCTTCCAATTTTTGTCCTAAATGGCCTAGCTCTATATTTAAGATAATGCCCCCTTGTCCTGAATTCTCCCACCAGAGGGAATAGTTCTGCATTTACCCTATTGACACCCTTTATCATTTTTTGGACTTCCATGATCAACCTTCAACTTTCTAAACTCAAGGGACCACAACATAAGTTCATGCAATCTGTTCTCACATTTAACTCTTTTTTATTAGCCGAGGCATAGAATATAAGAGCAAGGAGGTTATGCTGGAACTGTATAAAACACTGTTAGGCCACAGCGAGAGTATTGTGTGCAGTTCTGGAATCCGTATTATAGGAAGGATGTGATTGCACTAGAGAGAGTGCAGAGGAGATTTACCAGGATGTTGCCTGGGCTGGGGAGTTTTAGTTATGAGGAGAGGTTGGATAGACTGGGGTTATTTTCCCTGGAGCAGAGGAGATTGAGGGGGGACATGATTAAGGTGTATAAAATTATGAGGGGGATAGATAGGGTAGACAGGAAGGAAATTTTCCTCTTGGTGGAGGGATCAATAATCAGGGGGCGTAGTTTTAAGGTAAGGGGCAGGAGGTTTAGAGGGGATGTGAGGAAGAATCTTTTCACCTAGAGTGTGGTGGGAACCTGGAACGCACTGCCTGAAAGTATTTGGATGTGCACTTGTGATGCCATGGCATACAAGGCTATGGGCCTAGCTCTGGAAAATGGGATTAGAATAGTTAGGCACTTGTTTGACCGGTGCATACTGGATGGACCGAAGGGCCTTTTCTGTGCTGTAGACCTCTATGTCTCTATGACTCTAAACCCTGGTATAAGTCCAGTGATTCAGCACTGTACCCTTTCTAAGTGACAATTGTCTATTTTTCAGAAATTAAAGTATGAATCATTCTGGAGCATTCTTATAATAGTTAGCTTGCGAGCAGCATTTGAAGAGGTTTATGAACCCTCGGCTAGGAAATATTATTCATACTATGAAAAAATAGGAAATAAAACGAAGGATTTGCACATTTTGCATATTGTATTTGAAAACCATTTTCTTCAACTGGAAATATTTAAAAATATATTTTAAGTGCTTTATTAAGCTTCATTGGTATTTGATCAAATGTTAATTATCAATCATATTTTTCTGCCTGCAAAAAACAATAATGTGATATATGCTGCACCACAAAATAAGAAATTGTATCAACTGAAGATTAGAAGATTATCACTTTAAAACAGATAAAACTTTGAGGTCTATGCTTGTCTTCATTGTTCCTCATTATCCTGAGAGAAAGTCATTTTATTCAAACATTAATCCATACCTAATGGAAGCCGCTAAATGTTGCACCGATCTGCATGCTAGGAGATCCATGGTGGGAGTGATATCATGACTGTCTGCAAGAAAGAAAGACAGTGAAATTCAAATGCCAGAAGTCCGAGTGTTCAATAAGAGATAGAAAGACTGGACTTAGAGCCTCTGACATGGGATCAGGAAAGGAGAGTTCTTGCAGCAGATGTTCCTTTAGTGGGCAAATGCTATATGGTAGATTGCAGGGTTTTTAGTCTGTGCATGAGTGCAATAGGCAGGATTTTCTCCCCATTGCACTAAGTCTGGGAGGGGTGTGAAAAACAGTGTTCTACCCTGCAGCCGTAATGGCAGGTTTTCACACTGTATCATCCGTCCCCATCTCATTAATTATGCGTGCATGGAAAATATTGTAATATGGGTTCTTTAGATGCTTCAATGATGAGATCTTGAGACTTGTATATTAAACACGAACCGTTTATTGTTAGTCTTTAACTATCTATAGACCCCAGGTTATTGTCTTGCAAGGTGCTGTTACCTCCATGCAGGTTGGTTCCAGAGTGTTTTCTCTAGAGTGTTCTCTCAGTCTATTACCCTGTGACTCTATACAAATCCACCATAGGTGGTGCTATTCTCCAGTCCCACATTAACCCATGCTCTGCCAAGCAACCTTACATTACAATGGCATGTGGGCACATCATATAACACCCCCCTTCTTCTCCAAAGAAAACTTTCCTCCCTTCCAATGGAATATTACAATACAATCTTTACTTGCTATCCCTGCTCCCCCAACTCAAGTCTTGACTTTATAAACTCAGAGGTCTTGAGACTTGACCATTCTTCCACATCTCAGTTAGTCAGGTTTGGAGGAATGGCAGTATTACTCTGTGTTCCTGGTACTTGGCTACTTCCATTTGATTTGCTTTTTGCGCTCCTTTGAGTTGCGTTTCTCTTTATTAGCAGCTTGTCTGCTTCTTTCAAACGTTGTGGGTTTGTCCCATTCCTTCTGAAGGGGATGTGCACTCCCTTCATTCTTAGAGTGGACTCAAATTTTCTTTTCCTGCGGTGGCTGCTCTGTTCTTGCTGGATGTATATGTTTCGCAAATGGAACCTTCATTTCTACCTGTTTCACACTTTCAGTCAAACACCTGTTTGCTATTTATTTTCAAACTGTTTTGCAAGCGTATGAATCTTTTCATTCAGCTCAATGGTTCTCTGAAACATCCAATGATTTTCTCCTTCTAGTTCTTTGCGCATCAGTGTCAGATTTACACCTGCCGATTTTAGTTCTATCTTACCTTTCTTCATCGGCAGCATAACTTCGTCCTTGTGCTTCATTTTGTTTTCACTGCTGGCCAGGCCTGTCTCCAGTGAAGTCTTAAACTGTTTCAGTTCTGTAATTGTGCAATTCATGGTTTCATTACCCACTCATAGCTTGGAAAGTTCTACAGCTTTTCTATTCAATGCCTCCTCTTTTCCTTTCAACTGCTTCTTCAGCTCTTTAGTCTGTTTCTTGTAGTCTTTGGCTTCCTCCTGGAATATTGCTGAGTCTTCTCTGCCAACTGATTCTTCGGTTTGTTCAGAGTGATGTTAAATTCATTTTCCTTTTCTTCGTAATTTTCCAGAGGAATAAACTTTGACCTAAGGAATTCTTGTAGCACGTCAAGGTCTGTCAACAGGTTTTCCTTTTCTTTGCGAAGTTCACTTGCTTCATGTTGAGTCTTCCTGTAATTCAATAGGCTTTTCAAGTTTTCTCTGCCATGCTTCTCTGCTGCTATTTAAGACAGTCTTCATTTCTTCATGTTGCTGAATGGTTACACATTCCTTTTGCATTTGATCTTGAAGGACAATCAGTTGTTCTTTCAATTGTTTCTTGTTGGCCTCTTGCCACCTCACTCTGGGTTTCAGTGCATCGTTTCATTGTCACTGATAATTCGAACGCAGCTATTTCTGAAATAATATTCAATGTTCTTCTTAGTCCCTCATGTTTTTCCATGGCTACATATTGATTCTTCAAGGACCTTTTCAGGGTCACAACTTCTTTGTGTACCTTTTCTGCTTGCTGTTTTGCCTGGCTGTACATCTGCTGTACATCAGGAGTTTCCCAACTCCTGCTTTGATTTCCCAACTGTGGAATTGAGGGTTGTTATTTCCTCCTGATACCATTGTGTCATTTCTGAAACTTGTTTGTTCAGATCTCGAACAGCTTGATTCATTGAAGACTTCAATTTATCGTGCATTTTCAAAGGTATATACACAGCTTGAATCACACGCTTCAAATCTCCAAGTTCAGCTCTGATGCAAACATTTTCCTGCAGAACAGCCTCATTTACTTTTTCCATGATTTGCTTCTTTTGAGTTATCTTGAATAGCTTTACTTCAGACAAGCCATCTGTTCACTCCGTACTGCTATCTGTCTTCCTCACTCTGGACTCTTTTGGCTCCCTCTCTCTGGGTTGTCTGTTGGCTTTTTCTGGGGTTTTTTGCTGCCCTCCCTCTGAGGCATTTTGTTGCCCTCTCTCTGGGGTCTCTTGCCCTTGGCACTTTACTGGGGATATGCTAGACCACTCTTTTGCCTGGTGTAGTCATTTCCTTATCCAAAATGCA
Organism: Carcharodon carcharias; assembly: GCF_017639515.1. Lineage (NCBI taxonomy): Eukaryota > Metazoa > Chordata > Chondrichthyes > Lamniformes > Lamnidae > Carcharodon > Carcharodon carcharias. The sequence continues at coordinate 53,417,420 of NC_054468.1, read as the reverse complement.
TCTGGCTCTTCTAATTTTCTACATATGGCCATTTGTTTTTTCTTATAGTTATTTTGATGTCTCAGTGATGAGATGTTGAGACTTGTATATTTAAACATGAACCGTTTACTGTTAGTCTTTAACTATTTACAGACCCCAGGTTACTGTCATGCATAGTGCTGTTACCTCCATGCAGGCTGATTCCAGACTGTTCTCTCAGTCTATTACTATGCGACTCTATACATCATTGGCGGTGCTATTCGCCAGTCCCATATTAACTCTTGCTCTACCGAGCACCTTTACCAAGCACCTTTACATTACAATGGCATTCAGGCACATTAAACAATAGGAAACATGCCGGGTCTCTGGCAGGCAGCCTCTGATTTGCCTGCCCCACTGTCAGCTCACTACTTCCTCACTTCAGCTGCCACAATTAAGGTGCAACCAAGAACCGCCTTCCCAATGTTGGCAGCCCAGGGCAGTTGCACTGAAGACACGCCCTTAAAACCCAAGAAGACGGCAGCCCCCAAATTCAGTGATAACTCACTGGAGATCCTGCTGGATGCAGTTGAGGCCCACTGCCATGCCCTTTACCCCCACTCTGGTCATAGGAGGTCCAGCAAGGTGACCAACCTGGCTTGGGAGGCGGTGGCAGCGATGGTCAGTGCCAACATGGTCCAGAAGAGGTCAGCCATCAAGTGCAGGAAGAGGATGAATGATCTCATTCATTCTGCCAGAGTAAGTCGACCATCTCAGCACTCTCAACTCGCACACTCACAAGCCCGTTACACATTCACTGGCATCTCACTCACTGCCAGCTCAAGGGACACCACCACTCATTCTCTCACACACACCCTCACATCTCCATCTGGACTCAACTACTCTGGAGATCACATCCTCATCCCGTCCATGGCTCCCCTCACCACCCACACATGCCAGGCACCCTTATCATATGCCCTGCCATGTGCCTTGCTCACACTCCATCTGTCTTTATGTTATGCAGGACAAGCTCATGCACAATAAAAGGGAGATGCCCCAGACTGGGGCTGGGATGTCTGACATCAAGATACTCACAGAGTTTGAGAATCAAGTCATCGAACTGACTGGAGAGGACTGTGCCTGCGTTGACGGTGAGGTTGGCAACACATACACAAGTGAGGATCCTGCACCAGCTCATCCCTCAGGCAGCATTATTGTGAGTGCTTTGTCACGTTTTAGAGTTGCCTTTCTGGAAAGTGCCCGACAGCATCCACAAGCCTCATCTCCAGTCCCGAGGACACCTATGATGAGGAACCAGAGGAGAGCACCATAGAAGACCCATCACAGTGTTCACCCTCCACCAGTGAAGAGACACACACACTTCAGTGGGACCAACCTCTAGAGCAGGCTCAGGGTCACTCTCTGGTGAGCACAGCACATAGCCTAGTTCGCAGCAGGTGGAGGCAGGGGCATCTGAGGTCACCGGCACTTGGAGGACTGGTGGAGGCTATGATTCTGCTGGGTCCAAGACAGAGGACGTGACACAGAAATCAGTCTTAAATCAGTTGCTGGAGCTGCAACGAAGTCAAGGGAATATGAGGAAACGATGTCAGCTGCATTCCTCAGATTGTAATGTACGATGGAGGATGATAGCACTGGCATGCAAATGCAGCGAGGTCAATACTGGCAGGATGGTGGCCGCTGTGGAGACCTTGGTCCAGGACATAGATCCTGCACTGCTGCAAGATCTGCACTCCATCGCTGTAGCTCTTGCTGACATCCAACAGTGACTACACAAAAAGGGGCCAGGGCACTTAGATCTCACTCCAGCTTTCCCTACTCCTCAAGGAGTCAGCCAGCCACCCTCAGACACTTATAGGGAGGAGGACCAGCAGCTGCACACCCAGGGCCATCCAGCCCATTGACTCTGGGACTCTCCAGCCGATCCAAATCCCCCCTTCCTGTGACTCCATCACTTCCAGCTCCACAGGCCGAGAAGGGTGCCCCACAGCAGGACACCCAAAGCTGGCCCTCCAGAGGACGTCTGCCAAGGTCATCAGAGACAACAGAGTGTAGCAGTCAGTAGGCTGCCTCCACCTCCTGTATGGATGTCGGGGAAGCACCAAGCATAGCGGTAGGGTTAGGAATGTTAAAAAGATTTAGGAGCACAACGGTAGCATGGGTTTTCACAACATGTATGTAATGTACACAAATGTAAATAGAATTACACCCATTTTACATCACCTCCTCTGTATGCCTCCTTTTTATGATGAGCTGTATTGCTGTTAATCAGGTGGTGCCATGGTCCCTTCCTCCACTTACTGCACACGTCGCTATCAAGGGTCTCTAGTCAATGTAGTGTGCTTCCATATTACCACAGTGTGTACCCCTTTTGCGCATCATTCTCGACATCAGTGATGTCTCGATCTTAATGTTAAGATTGTTAAGTAATGCTTGTGGAATGAACCTTGTTCACATAATTTGCAGGGTTATCTCATGTTTATTCTTGGCTGTGTAAGATTGAGGCAGAGGTGTTCTCCTAATTCATCTGCATTCTTGAAAGGTGAAAGTGCGGTGTCTAAGGAAACGTGTTCATGCATGAAGAAGCATCATATCGTGCAAACCCATGTGCTCTCTATCTCTTAGCAGGGTTTTCATGCAATGAGCCCAAAATCAGAGCTCACGTGCGCTGCTGTCAGCTAACTGTGTTTTCAGCTTTCATAGTGTACATCTATGAAGCTCACCAACAACGGGGGGCACCTTGCCGCCTCAAGGTGATGAAGCTCGGCCTCTCTCCTACTGGGCTGGTGCTCAAACTTCCAACCTTGAGCATCTCACACCCTGCACTTGTGTGTCTTGTGGGGACAGGATCTTGTCACAAACTAGAGATGCAGCGCTGTGCGTCCCCTCACCTGAGCACTCGCTGAGGTCACTGATGGGAATTGCAAATGGTATTTCCTGATTGCCAGTATAGGCTTTAAGCATGCTCTGGAAGCGCACATGGTTGCTTTAGACAATGTAGGGGGGAGCAATGGGATAGGAGTGAGGATGTACTGAAGTTCAAGTCTGCTCTTTATTCACAATGATGCATGCCCTTGAGGGTTTCATGGCATGTGTTCATTATGGACTTGGCAAGGGCCAGGGCTGCCATGAGGGCACAATGCCAGCATTAAAGAGGAGGCATTTTAATGTCTGGCAGGCAAGTGTCTGACATCGTCAGGCTCAGGTGGTCACACCCATATCAAGCTGAGGATAAATGCAGCCCAGGATCCCCAACTGAGAGTGCCGGACATCAGTGTGATTTGGAAGAACGCACCATGGATGACTGAATCATTTCTAAATGGATTCACGGCAACAGAATGCTATCAGCTACCTTGTCCCAGGTGTGAATTGTCTGATTCACCATTGATGTTATACAGAGTGCGTATTCCATTGCTTGAGATGGTCCTACTCGAGAAGCTTTGTCACTTTGAGGGCATACATCTACGAGACCACTGAGGATCGACCAACAAACAGCTCCTGGCTCTTGTCAGGTGCTGTTGCGACTGGGATGCTGGAGAGGTGTTTGAAGAGGCAGCACCTTCTAACATCTGATGCCGGGGCTCCCTCCTCCAGTTCCAGGGAGCAGAGTCGGAGGGCGGAGTTCCAGAGCGGTATAAGAACCTTACCTCGGGGATTCGATGCCTAGTTCCAGGGAGCAGAGTCAGAGGGCGGAGTTCCAGAGCGGTGAGTATAAAATCCATACCTCGGGGATTCGCATCCTAGTGCCAGGGAGCAGAGTCGGAGGGCAGAGTTCCAGAGCGGTGAGTGTAAAAATTATACCTCGGGGATTCGCAGCCTAGTTCCAGGGAGCAGAGTCAGAGGGCGGAGGTCCAGAGCGGTGAGTCTAAAAACCATACCTCAAGGACTCCCGGCCTAGTTCCAGGGAGCAGAGTTGGAGGACGGACATTCAGTCCTAAAAAAAATTAAAAGTGGCGTCACGGTAAATCTGTGACCTGATTGGCTGGTAGGGAATCTACACTGAATTTGAAACTAAAACATTGTTAAACTAATTAAACCAAATAAATTAATCACTTAATTAATAAGTAGAGGAAATCTAGACCAGAATCAGGGGATTACTGTTCTTAGAATTTAGCATTTATAGTAGAAATCTAGCCTTAGGGAACGTATAGTTAATAAGGAGTCAATAAGCAGTTATTGGTTTCAAATTAATTTACTAAATCGTTCTAGAAATGACAAGAGCTGGGGTGAAGTGCTTCACCTGTGGGATGTGGGAAATATGTGATGCTTCAAGTGTTCCGGATAACTACATTTGCAGGAAGGTGTACCCAATTACAGCTCCTCACAGACCGCATTGATTGGTTGGAACAGCAGTTGAATGCACTTTGGAGCATTCAGGTGGCGGAAAGCGCTATAGGCAGGAGTTTTGGAGATGTGATCACACCCAAGGTACAGACAGATAGATGGGTGACCACTAGAAGGGGCAGATAGTCAGTGCAGAAATCCCCTGTGGCTGTCCCCTTCTCTAACAGGTATACCATTTTGGATACTGTTGGGGGGATGGCCTATCAGGGGAAAACAACAGCAGTAGCCAGAGCAGTGGCACCACAGCTGGCTCTGTTGTTCAGCAGGGGGGCACAAAGCACAGAAGAGCAACTCATAGGGGACTCTATAGTCAGGGGCTCAGATAGGCGCTTCTGTGGTCGTGAAAGAGACACCAGGATGGTATGTTGCCTCCCTGGTGCCAGGGTCCAGGATGCCTCTGATCGAGTACGGGACATTCTGAAGGGTGAGGGAGAACAGCTACTGGTCGTGGTACACATTGGTACTAACGACATAGGCAGGAAGAGTGACAAGGTCCTGCAGTGGGAGTTCAGAGAGTTAGGCAGAAAGTTAAAAAACAGGACCTCTAGGGTTGTAATCTCAGGATTACTCCCTGACCCACCTGCCAGTGAGGCTAGAAATAGGAAGATAGTGCAGCTAAACACTTGGCTGAACAGATGGTGTAGGAGGGAGGGTTTCCGATATCTGGATCATTTGGATCTCTTCCGGGCAGGTGGGACCTGTACAAGAAGGACGGGTTGCATCTAAACTGGAGAGGCACCAATATCCTGTCTGTGAAGTTTGCTAGTGTCACTTGGGAGGGTTTAAACTAGTAGGGCAGGGGGTTGGTAACCAGAGCAATAGGTCAGCAGGTGAAATAAATTACTGGGAACTAGTGAATATGGCGAGCAGGACTAAGAGGAAGAGCAGGCAGGGAGAAATTACTGAACACAGTGGGACTGGGGGTCTGAAATGCATTTGTTTCAATGCAAGAAGTATAACAGGCAAGGCAGATGAGCTTAGAGCTTGGATTAGTACTTGGGACTATGATGTTATTGCTATAACAGAGACTTGGTTGAAGGATGGACAGGATTGGCAGATAAACGTTCCAGGATTTAGATGTTTCAGGCAGGATAGAGAGGGATGTAGAAGAGGTGGGGAAGTTGCACTGCTGATTAAGGAGACCATCACAACTGTACGACAGGAGGACACCTCGGAGGGCTCATGCAGCGAGGCAATATGGGTAGAGCTCCGGAATAGGAAGGGTGCAGTCACAATGTTGGGGGTTTACTATAGGCCTCCAAATTGCCGGTGGGAGATTGAGGAACAGTTATGTGGGTAGATTTTGGAAAGATGTAAAAATAATAGGGTTGTTGTGGTGGGTGATTTTAACTTTCCATATATTGACTGGGAATCACTTAGTGCTAGGGGTTTGGATGGTGCAGAATTTGTAAGGTGCATCCAGGAGGGCTTCCTGAGACAATATGTAGATAGTCCAACTAGGGAAGGGGCAATACTGGATATGGTATTAGGGAATGAACCCAGCCAAGTGGTCGAACTTGCAGTAGGGGAGCATTTCGGGAAAAGTGACCATAATTCAGTAAGTTTCAAGGTACTGGTGGATAAGGATAACAGGAGTCCTTCGGTTAAGGTGCTTAATTTGGGGAAGGCTAATTACAACAATATTAGACAGGAACTGAGGAATCTAGACTGGAGGCAGATGTTTGAGGGCAGATCAACAACTGACATGTGGGGGGCTTTCAAACGTCAGTTGATAAGAATTCAGGACTGGCATGTTCCTGCTAGGATGAAGGATAAGTATGGCCAGATCCAGGAACCTTGGATAATGAAGGATATTGTGAGATTAGTCAAAAAGAAAAGGGAAGCATTTGTAAGGGCTAGAAGGCTGGGAACAGATGAAGCCTGTGGAGAATATAAAGAAAGTAGGAAGAAACTTAAGCAAGGAGTCAGGAGGGCAAAATGGGGTCATGAAAAGTCATTGGCAACCAGGATTAAGGAAAATCCCAAGGCCTTTTATACATATGTAAAAAGCAAGAGGGTAGCCAGGGAAAGGGTAGACCCACTCAGGGACAGAGGTGGGAATCTGTGTGTGGAACCAGAAGAAATGGGAGAGATACTAAATGAATACTTCTCATCAATATTCACCAAAGAGAAGGACTTAACAGTCGATTTGTCTAGGGAAGAGTGTGTAGAAAACCTGGATCATGTTGAGATCAAAAAAGAGGAGGTGTTAGGCGTCTTGAAGAATATTAAGGTGGATAAGTCCCCAGGCCCAGATAGGATCTACCCCAGAGTACTTAGGAAGGCAAGGGAGGAGATTGCTGGGGCCTTGCCAGAAATCTTTGTATCCTCATTGGGTGAGGTCCCAGAGGACTGGAGAATGGCCAATGTTGTTCCATTGTTTAAGAAGGGTAGTAGGGATAATCTAGGAAATTACAGGCCGGTGAGCCTTACGTCAGTGGTAGGGAAATTATTGGAGAAGATTCTTAGTGACAGGATTTACTACCATTTGGAAGCAAATGGGCGTATTAGTGAGAGGCAGCATGGTTTTGTGAAGGAGAGGTCGTGTCTCACTAACTTGATCGAGTTTTTCGAGGAAGTGACAAAGATGATCAATGATGGAAGGGCAGTGGATGTTATCTACATGGATTTCAGTAAGGCCTTTGACAAGGTCCCTCATGGCAGACTGGTACAGAAGGTAAAGTCGCATGGGATCAGAGGTGAGCTGGCAAGACGGATACAGAATTGGTTTGGTCATAGAAGACAGAGGGTAGCAGTGGAAGGGTGCTTTTCTGAATGGAGAGCTGTGACTAGTGGTGTTCCGCAGGGATCAGTGCTGGGACCTTTGCTGTTTGTAGTATACGTAAATGATCTAGAGGAAAATGTAACTGGGCTAATTGGTAAGTTTGCAGATGACACTAAGGTTGGAGGAGTTGCAGATAGTGAAGAGGATTGTCAAAGATCGGTTGGAGACTTGGGTTGAGAAATGGCAGATGGAGTTTAATCCAGACAAATGCGAGGTAATGCATTTTGGAAGGTCTAATATAGGTAGGAATTATACTGTAAATGGCAGATCCCTTAAGTGCTTTGTCGGGCAGAGGGATCTGGGTGTACATGTCCACAGGTCACTGAAAGTGGCAACGCAGGTAGAAAAGGTAGTCAGGAAGGCATATGGCATGCTTGCCTTCATCGGCAGGGGTATAGAGTATAAAAGTTGGGAAGTCATGCTGCAGCTGTATAGTACCTTGGTTAGGCCACACTTGGAATATTGCATGCAATTCTGGTCGCCACATTACCAGAAGGATATGGAGGCATTGGAGAGGGTGCAGAGGAGGTTTACCAGGATGCTGCCTGGTCTGGAGGTTATTAGCTATGAGGAGAGCTTGAAGAAACTCAGATTGTTCTCACTAGAGTGAAGGAGATTGAGGGGCGGTTGATAGAAGTTTACAAAATTATGAATGGCATGGACAGAGTAGATAGTCAGAAGCTTTTTCCCAGGGTGGAAGAGTCAATTACCAGGGGACATAGATTTAAGGTGAGAGGAGAAAACTTTAGAGGAGATGTGCGGGGCAAGTTTTTACGCAGAGGGTGGTGAGTGTCTGGAATTCGCTGCCAGAGGAGGTGGTGGAAGCAGGTACGATAGTGGTGTTTAAAAGGCAGCTTGACAAACGCATGAATAGGATGGGAATAGAGGGATACGGATCCCGGAAGTGCAAAATGTTTTAGTTTAACAGGCAATATGATCGGTGCAGGCTTGGAGGGCCGAAGTGCCAGTTCCTGTGCTGTACTTTTCTTTGTTCTTTTTCCTTAACACCTCATCTCAGCAAGGACACTTGCTGCCGGGGGTTCATCATCGTTCAAAGGATGAGGACAATGTGAGCTTCATGTATCACTATATGTTGAAGTGTGTAGGTAAAATGAGAGGAATAGCAACGCTGGAGCTCATGCTGGCCCATGATGGAGGGCACTTGTACAAGAGGGGACTCACTACAACTCATCATCCTCCTGGTGGAATCTGCTCTCTATCAGAGTTTCACATGCATGACTGCCCCATCTGGCTCGTGCTATGGCCTCTTCCCCTCCAGCCTCGGCTTCCTCAAACTCAACACGCTCATCCCCTTTGAGGTCCTCCTCATTGGAGGAGATGTGCAGCTCCTTGATCTCTTCATCTGGCAAGTCCTCCCACTTTGCAGTACCAGGTTGTGCAATGCGCAGCAAGCCACAATGATTTGAGATACCCTCTGGGGATGTTATCAGAGTGCTCTGCCAGATCTGTCCAAGCGTCAGAATCTCCTCTTTAGGAACCCTATGGCGTGCTTCACCAATGCTCAGCCAGCAGCATGAGCCTCATTGTACCTTCTCTTTGCAGGAGTCTGAGGCTGCCAAACATGCGTCATCAGCCACTTCCTTTGTGGGTACCCTTTGTCACCAAGGAGCCAGCCCTGGATCCTGTGTGGTCCCTCAAAGATGTCCGGGGTCTGAAATCTGCTCAAGATGTATGAGTTGTGGAAGCTTCCTAGGTATCTGGCACAAAGCTACACGATGCATTTCTTATGGTCACAAACACATTGGGCGAATGGTAGCCTTTCCGGTTTATGTTTTGGAGGGAGCTTTTAAAGCCACATGAGGGCAGTCGATGGCACCCTGAATCTGTGGGAATCCGGCAATCTTAGCAAAGATCAGTGCTCTGGTGTCCTGGCTTGCTTGATCTCTGCCCTAGTTGACATAATTGTGGGCCTTGGCAAAAAGGGCATCTAGACTTCATGAATGCATTTGTATGTAGACGCTTGAGATATCCTGCAGGGGTCCCCAGTGGAGCCCTTGAAGGAGCCACTGGTGTAGAAGTTCAAAGTGGCTATTACTTTCAGAGCCATTGGCAATGGATGCGCTCCCCAGTCCCCAAGACGCCAATTCCTGGAAAATGCAGCAAATGTGAATCACCAGGTTCCCAGGCATGCAGCGGCATTGCTGACATTTGTTCTTGCTCATCTGTAGAAGAACACGCTAGTTCTGTAGACCCTGGGTCTTGCAAGCCGCCTACACACAACGTCTCTGTGAACCTCAGCCTCTGTGTCCAGTGGAGGTTCTGCTGGTCCTTGGTGTTGCGGGTTTGCTCCTCCCTTTGGTGATCCAGGCACCTCCATCGCAATCTTCTCCATCTTCTCCCCTGCCTGTAAGCGATAATGCAGCCAGCGATAAATCCAGCCTCCAAATTCCTGATAGGCTCCTCTCTGCAGTATCAATGTGAAACAGGCATGTCAGCATTAGTCTCCAAAGGTCCTCTCTGTCCATGACTCGTCAGTGAATGTGGATTCACAGGCATTGTTCCCCTGTAGGAGAGTACTCTCCTCTGAAATGATGGCCTGTGCAGGGTGCATATCAAGGTCCACCCCTCGCCCGTAACAACGACATGACCGACTGCTATGACATTGCTTTGGCACTTGGATCTGCTGCTTTCAGCCCAGGCACTGGGAGCCTCATTCACTGCACTCTAATACTACACCCTTGGGTATAAGCATGAGGTTAAATGTTCATTCAGGAAATGAGATTATTTGAGGCTTCTTTTCAATGAACCATCCAGTGCCAACTTCTTAACAGGCTTCTAGAGCTTGCCCATTCACTCAATTACTAAAAATTGTTATTACTCTGGGGAATATCCACGCTGTGAACAAGGGGTTAAAACAAGGAGGTTGATTAATGCCACTTTGTGGGATCAGTCTTGTATGAATGGGCATCATTGCTTGGCTTTCCAGATTCCCTGCACTGTCATTGAAAGGTTCCTAACATGTCTCAGCTGTGCCTCTCTCCTCATCTGGGAATGTACAGTTCAGTTGCATGCTAATGTAATCAACCATCCAGCCTCCACCCAGTGCATGCAGTTGCTCTCCAAACCGCCCACAAAGCCCTCACCAGCAGAGCTTCTCCTCATTTTAATTTTGTACTGCACAATCATAAGACCATATGACGTTGGAGCAGAAATTAGGCCATTCGGCCCATCGAGTCTGCTCTGCCATTCAATCATGGCTGATAAGTTTCTCAACCCCATTCTCTCGCCTTCTCCCTGTAACCTTTGATCCCCTTAGCAATCAAGAACCTATCTATCTCAGTCTTAAATACACTCAATGACCTGGCCTCCACAGCCTTCTGTGGCAATGAATTCCATAGATTCACCACGCTATGGCTAAAAAAGTTTCTCCTCATCTCTGTTCTAAAAGGACTTCCCTTTACTCTGAGGCCGTACCCTCAGATCCTGGTCTCTCCTACTAATGGAAACATCTTCCCCACGTCCACTCTATCCAGGCCTTTCAGTATCCTGTAAGTTTCAATCAGATCCCCAGCAGGTTGGAAGGTGGTGGTGCAGAACTCTCACTGCCAGACCAGCTTGGACCCTCCCTGTGTGAGTATGGAAACCCCTCCCATTATCCTGGAGGAGCTTCATGTTCAGGTTTCCTTTCCCTCCCTATCTATCCACTTTATTCCTCGATCCCATCGTGCTTCTGCTGCATGTCTGTTTGTTAGCCCCTGAACATTTTGAAATGGATATGCCCGTGGCCTGTGTGGACCTCACCCATCCTCATTTTGCGACCGTAGCCTCCCCTGAGTCATGTGTCTGAGTGCAACCTTCCCCACTGGTTATCCTCATTACAGCCCTAGCCCTACAGCTCCTTCTCCTGTGTGAGGCCACTTGCCCTCCTTCCCCAGTACAGGCCTAGCCCTGCAGCCCATGCGAAGACACCCTGCCTTACTGTTGGTCTGGCAGGTAAATACTTACCTGTGACAACCCACTGAAAGTGAAGTGGTGCTGACTGTGAAGCCTGATGCTGATTCCTGTGAACACTATGCAATGCAAGGCAGGCAAAATAACCTCGAAGTGAGGGGCAAAGTGCAGGTTGCCAGGTGCATGTCGCATATATCCCATTGTGAAACACAGCATTTTAATTGCATGCTGATGTGTCCAGATTATCCGGTTGGGGGATGATTCCAGCAAGGAGACCTGAGAAAAGGAAGAGACATGCTAGAATATTGAAATGACGTTCTCGATGTGCCTGGCCACAGCCCACCATTTATAGTTGGAGCACACAACCTGGTTTTACTACATCATAAAACTGATTTTTGGCCATCTTGCGATATTTTCCTGTCCTGCCACACATGACACCCGTGAACAGGAGCAGAAAATCCTGGCCAACTGCATGCAGATTGTGAAGTCCTCCAAAATAGCTGTAATGCAGTGAAAGATGCTGTAAAAATTCTCCAATAACTACAATGATCTTGGATTCTCAGAAAAGGTCTTTTTAACTTAGTCTCATTGAATTTAATCCCTGTTGTCAGAAGCTGAGGTAGATGTAGGTTGACCCTCCTGGTCCTCGCTGCTCTTGTACTACTGCCGCCTCTTCCCACTCATGTTTGCTTTCCTCCAACTTTCTGACAACTTCTCTCAGATTTTCTGTATCTATATCTTGGTTTTGCATTGTTTGTGGTACTCAGTGTGTTGCAAAGGGCAAGATTTCTCTGCATTCCTGGCATACCTGTAGAAAATGAAGAGAAACAATGTGCTGCTGATGTCTGTTTGATAATTGATGGGAAGCAGCGTGTTATCATTATGAGGTTTGAATTTTTAAAAGGGGGCCCAAATTGTTTTACTGGGAAGAAGGTGCAAGGTGTTTACACATCAAGCCAATGGCAGCAGCCTGTGTGCTAACAGTGGATAGACTATGGGCTGAATTGTTCCCTCGTAGGGCAGGTGCGTGCCTGCCCCACACGAGTGTAAAATGACATGCGATGACGTCGGGTGAACGTTCCGACATCATCAAGGCACTCGCGCAATATTTTGGTCAGCCTATTAAGGCCCATAATCAATTAATTGATTGGAACTTCTTGCTGCCCGTCTAACCGTTCGGTTGTCTCACAGACTAGTCAAGAAACAGCCTGACATAGTCATCCCTACGGAATCATACCTCACAGAAGGTGTCCTAGAAATCACTATCAGCATCCCTGGATGTGTACTGTCCTACCAGCAGGACAGATTCAGGAGAGGTGGTGGCACAGTGGTATACAGTCAGGAGTCCTCAACACCGACACCAGACCACATGAAGTCTCATGGCATCAGGCCAAACATGGATAAAGAAACCACGTACCGCCCTCCCTCAGCTGATGAATCAGTGCTCCTCCATGTTAATGCCACTTTGAGGAAGCACTGAGGGTGGCAAGGGTGCAGAATGTACTCTGGGGAGGGGACTTCAATGTCCATCACCAAGAGTGGCTCAGTAGCACCACTGCTGACCAGGCTAGCAGAGTCTAAAGGGCATTGTTGCTAGACTGGGTCTGTGGCAGGTGGTGAGGGAACCAACAAGAGGGCAAAACATACTTGACCTCATCCTCACCAACCTGCCTGCTGCAGATGTATCAGTATCAGTAGGAGCGACCACTGCACAGTCATTGTGGAGACAAAGTCCCGCCTTCACATTAAGGACACCCTCCATCATGTTGTGTGGCACTACCACCATGCTAGATGGGATAGATTTCAAACAGATCTTGCAACTCAAGACTGGGCATCCATGAGATGCTGTGGGCCATTAGCAGCAGCAGAATTTTATTTGAACACAATTTGCAACCTCATGGTCTGGCATTTCCATCACTCCACCATTAGCGCCAAGCCAGGGGATCAATACTGGTTGAATGATGAGTGCTTGAGGGCATGCCAAGAGCAGCACAAGGCATACCTAAAAATGAGGTGTCAACCTGGTGAAGCTATAACACAGGGCTATTTGCATGCCAGACAGCATAAGCAGCAACTGATAGAGCTAAGCGATCCCACAACCAATAGATCAATCTAAGCTCTGCAGTCCTACCACATCCAGCCTTGAATGGTAGTGGACAATTAGACAACTCACTGGAGGAGGAGGCTCCACAAATATCCCCATCCTCAATGATGAGCTGGCCCAGCACATCAGTGCAAAAGATAAGTCTGAAGCATTTGCAACAATCTTCAGCCAGAAGTGCCAAGAGGATGATCCATCTCCGGCTCTTCCGGAGGTCCCCAGTATCACAGATGCCAGTGTTCAGGCAATTCGATTCACACCATGTGATATCAAGAAATGGCTGAAGGCACTAGATGCTGCAAAGGCTATGGCCCCTGACGATATTCCAGCAATTGTACTGAAGACTTGTGCTCCAGAACTTGCCACTCCCCTAGCCAAGCTGCTCCAGTACAGCTACAACACTGGCATTTACCTGGTTATGTGGAAAATTGCCCAGGTGCGTCCTGCACACAAAAAGCAGGACAAATCCAATCCGGCCAATTACTGCCCCATCAATCTACTCTCTATCATCAGTAAAGTAATGGAAGGGGTCATCAAAAGTGCTATCAAGCAAAACTTGCTTAGCAATAACCTGCTCATTGACACCCAGTTTGGGTTCCGCTAGGGCCACTCAGCTCCTGACCTCATTGCAGCCTTGGTTTAAACATGGACAAAAAAGCTGAACTCCCGAAGTGAGATGAGAATGACAACCCCTGGCATCAAAGCCGCATTTGACAGAATGTTGCATCAAGGAGCCCTAGCAAAACTGGAGTCAATGGGAATTGGGGGGAAAACTTAGAGTCATATCTAAGACAAAGGAAGATGGTTGTGGTAATTGGAGGTCAGTCAACACACTCCAAGACATTGCTGCAGGAGTTCCTCAGGGTAGTGTCGTCAGCCCAATCATCTTCAGCTGCTTCATCAATGACTTCCTTCCATCATAATGTCAGAAGTGGGGATGTTCGCTGATGATTGCACAATGTTCAGCACCATTCACGACTCCTTAGACACTGAAGCAGTCCATGTCCAAATGCAGCAAGACCTAGACAATATCATGCTTTGGCTGACAAGTGGCAAGTAACATTTGCACTACACAAGTGCCAGGCAATGACCATCTCCAACAAGAGAGAATCTAACCATCACCCTTGACATTCAATGGCGTTACCATCACTGAATCCCCCACTATCAACAGCCTGGGGGTTACCAGTGACCAAAAACTGAACTGGACTAGCCATATAAATACTGTGGCGACAAGAGCAGGTTAGAGTCTAGGAATCCTGCGATGAGTAACTCACCTCCTGACTCTGCAAAGCCTGTCCACCATCTACAAGGCTCAAGTCAGGAGTGTGATGGAATACACCCCACTTGCCTGGATGAGTGCAGCTCCGATAACTCTTAAGAAGCTTGACTCCAGGACAAAGCAGCTTGCTTGATTGGCACCAAGTCCACAAACATTCACTCCCTTGACTGCTGACTCACAGTAGCAGCAGTGTGTACCATCTATAAGATGCACTGCAGGAATTCACCAAGGTTCCTTGGACTTAGACAGCCCCTTCCAAACCCATGATCACTACCATCTAGAAGGACAAGGGCAGCAGATAGATGGGAACGCCACCACCTGGAAGTTCCCCTCCAAGTCACTCACCATCCTGACTTGAAAATATATCGCCATTCCTTCGCCGTCGCTGGGTCAAAATCCTGGAACTCCCTAACAGCACTGTGGGTGTACCCACATCCACAGTGGCTCAAGAAGGCAGCTCACCACTACCTTCTCAAGAGCAACTGGGGATGGGCAATAAATGCTGGACCAGCCAGCAAAGCCCACTCCCATGATTGTACAAAAAAAGAAAGCAAAAGCTTTAAAATGTAAAAACTTGTGTGTTATCCTTTCAATTATTAACTGGAAATTCGAATTTCTTTTTAAAAGTTTTTGGTCTCTATGGAGATCATAACAAATGTTCCACTGAGTAAGTGACATGGAATTCTGCTTCATTGTATGCTATTGTTGCCATAAGTAAATGAATAGGATGAGAAAACAGGTTAATTTTAGAACAAACCTGAACTAAGAACAGGCCTCCAGGTTCATAGTCCCTGCTTCCTCAACAGTCTTTCTGCTCTGGATGTGATATATATACCTTAAATTAATAAAAATAAGGAGGTTGGGAAGATTCTTTTCTGTTGTAGCTCCTTTCCTACTTGTTATGTGCAAGTGAATAGTGTAAAAACCAGAGGAGGGATTGCCTAATTGAGTTTGCCTAAAGGACATGCAAGGAAACCCATCTATCAGTATGCTGCCCACAGGGAGTATGATGACAGGATCATGCATCATGCAAGTACAGTACACAGAATGAATTGACAGGGAGAGTGGCAATTGAGGATGTTAAGAAAGTTACTGCTAGTGAGAAGGGGAATTGATGCAAAATATGGGCAGGTATGAAATGGACACAGTCACAAGAAGCTAACGAAGCACTGTAAGGCCATGTGAATGGGACGGAACTACTCATGGCAGCATATTTAATACAGCCCACTAAAATACAGTGAGATCTCTTTGCAGATCTGATGAAGTCAATTACCTTCCTGTAGCCCTCTAACTAGGAGCACTGCATGGTGCTGTTTGTATTGGAATGTGCCCCTACCTTCTGTCAAACATTACAATCTACTTTTCTGACCACCTGGGAGAAATTACAGCTTCCTTCTATGCTGCATTTGACCTAATAAAGTTTCTATAGCCCCACCTGAAAAACAGGGCATTTTCCTGCTCTGGTGATTGGTTGTTAATGTGGCTAAAGGTTCACAATTGCACTTGATTTCCCTATGGCCCATTCATAGAGGAAGATATTAGATTTTATGCCGTATGAATATCGGCAAACAATTGTTGGGCCAGCATTCACACACATCAATGCAGCACAATTCAAAGGGCAGGAGACTTCTCATTACTTGATCAGAGTTAAAGAGAGGTTATAAAATATGAAGCCACTGGGTAGCAGAAATCTTTACTGATTTGTAGATGTGAATTAAGATATAGGAAAATAAGATTTCCGTAGCTTACCAAGAACTAAAATCAGTCATGAGAGAAAAACAACATGTTAAATTACATATTTTCTGACCCTTTTTTGATTGTTTCCTGTGTATGAGCTGAAGGCACAGCTTACTTGATAACAGATGTTTTGAACATATTTAACATGTTTCATTATACTTAGAATTCTCTACTGAGTAGCTGTGGATTGATAGCAACTTGAAACAACAATGGAAGTCTAGATGCTCTTTGAACATATTTTGGACCTCTCAGTAGAAGAGTATTTTGTTTCAATAATCCATGTGGTTCTTTATGATGCTTTATGTATCTATATTTTACTTTAATGCCTCCCAGGTAAAATTAATTCTTTCTTTCCTTCCTTACTGCAGAAACATGTAGTTGGCACTTTCACACTCGGATGTTCATTCCTAAGTAAGCGAGATTTTTGCAACAGGATTACTCAGCTTTGTTTTGAATAGAAGCCTATCTAATAGAGGCCATTAAATTCTGAATTAAAAGTATCAGGTAAGCCACTGTTTTTGAATTGTTAAATTTAGGCTGACTTTTACTGCTTTGGTAGTTTAATTACCATTTTGGTATTATCAATCTTCTGGTAAATATACAAAGGTTTTGGGAATTTCTGTACTTTGAGTATGCCTGTCTCCTTGTCAAGTTATCAATCTTCCCAACGTCAAAGGAGTTTCACAGGTACATAGGGGACAAGTGACATCTTTATGTTCACTAGGTGATAGTGTGGGCTTGTACAATGACATACAGACATTCCCTTCATAGTATAGTATATACATAAGCATTTTCTTGTTGTTTAACTGACTAAAAAACCTACTGTTTTATTTCAGAAGTTTAATAGTCCAGATTTGTTTCTAGAACCTCATCATTTAGTTGCAGGATGGAGGATGTACTATATATAGACCGTCAGTTTCAAAACAGATTTACAAAGCTAACCATCTGGGAAAGGAATGTAGCAGCTGATAAGGAAATAGGCGAGAATGTTTAATTCTTTAATTAAATAGAAGACTTATGTCAGCTCATTAATTTTATCCTGTGCAGGATTGTTTACCCTTACCTTTCTCCTGATATATTCTTCTAATATAATGATTTGGCTGACAAATGTGCTGAAGGTCATATAGTCTGTGGTTTCAGGCCTTAATCAGAGGGACAGTTGGCAGACTAGCTGAATGTGTGTCCCTGGGATAAGAATGCTGTCAGTTACAGTTATGGTAGAACATCTTCCAGTGCCTCTTAGATTTGGTAACTATCAATCTATTCAGTTTGTGACAATAGCTTATTAGATGAAGAATGTTTTGCTTCTACTGTATCATTGCATGTATTTTGTATTGAGTAAA
This sequence comes from Carcharodon carcharias, assembly GCF_017639515.1. Lineage (NCBI taxonomy): Eukaryota > Metazoa > Chordata > Chondrichthyes > Lamniformes > Lamnidae > Carcharodon > Carcharodon carcharias. The sequence goes on along the minus strand of NC_054468.1, from coordinate 53,399,940 downwards.
TAATAATTCCCCTATAACCTCTTACATTGTAAATTATTTGTTACTTGTTCTACCATATAAATTTTATTATTGTGGAATCTAATTTTGAAATAAAGCCTGGTTTTAGGTGGAACTTGTGTTTCATGAAAAGTTGTCCTTGAAAGCTCCAAGCCAAACTGTATGTAGACTTTTGAATTAATCTAACAATTCACATGGGAACCTTGTAACCTCCCCAGTTTCCCCTCTGAAATGGTCCAGCTGCAAGCATGCAAGCTTCCCACTGACCTGAAAAATAAGTATGATGGATCCCAATTGGAAAACCACTGGGGCGTAGCTCCAGTGTATTCACAAATAGTCTCGCTTGGAATGCTTCGTAAATCCTTCACCAATAAGTCTGAGTGCAGAGCAATTAAAAGATTGCAATGAGTATACTTTTTGTCACTTGCCCTTCTAAAGAAACTGCAAGTACCTAATCTCTTTGCTCTATGGTTGTGATTCAGGGCTGAATTTTAGCAATGACAGAGAGCCTCTCCATCATTGTGAAAATAGCAGAAGAGGTGAAATATGGAAGTCCCACCCTCAAACATGGTACCTACCCTTTTCACGGGGGTAAGAATGGAGCAAGGTTGGGAATTGCGCATGCACATTTCGCGGGGGGCAGCTGCACATATAAAACAGCAGCTGCCTCCTGTCCTGTCTGATTTCCATTAGGCAAGAGTGGAAAATACAATGGTCAGGAATTTTAGGTTGGCAGGTGGGCGCAATCAGCAGCTCCGGGATCGGTGGAGAGCAGACCGCCGACCGCGTTCAGCCTCCGACAGCGAATTCACGATGGCTGGCCAATTAACGGCCAGCCAGCGTGAAACTCGCACTGAAATGCTCAGTGCTGCTGGGATGGGGTCGGGAGGAGGGCAAGCGCTGAAGTCAGCGTGGGCATGGGTGATTGCTCACAAAGAGCTCCCTGAAGGCAGAGAGCTGCCTCAGGGAGCTAAAAGACCTGAACAGTCTAAAATAAAGGTCACAGGAACTGAAAAAAAATGTCCAAGCTTCATAATCAGACACCTGAAAATGTAGGTAATGAAAATGCTGTCCACAGAAATTTATTTTAATTTTAATTTATCATGGAAACCTCATCCCGCCATTGGATGAGGTTTCATGAAAAATGCAAAGGCTGCCTGGCTGGTTCACTCACCCGCCAACCTCAACTTTTTACAATTTATATCAATGTCTTAAATGATGGGACAAAGGCACGGTAGCTAAATTTGCAGATGACACAAAGATAGATAGGAAAGTAGGTTATGAAGGGGACATAAGGTGGTTACAGGCGGATATAGATAGCTTGAGTGAGTGAGCAAAAATTGGCAAATGAAGTATAATGTGGAAACATGTGAAGTTGTTCATTTTGGCAGCAATAAAAATTAAACAGGAAAGGACTGCAGAATTCCAAGGTGCAGAGGGATCTAGGTGTTCTACTGCATGGGCAGAATTTTACGGCCCCGTTTCGGTGGGGTCAGGGCTGTAAAATGTGGGGGCCGTTATAAATCCCATTGACGACAGCGGGAACGTAAAATCTCGCTGTCGTAAAATTCTGCCCCATGAGTCACAAAAAGTTAGTAGCAGGTACAACAAGTAATTAAGAAGCCTAATGGAATGTTATCCTTTATTACAAGAGGAATTGAACATAAAAGTAAGGGTGTTATCCTTCATTTGTACAGGGCATTGGTGAGACCACATCTCGAATACTGTATGCAATTTTGGTCTCATTATTTAAGGAAGGATGTAAATGTGTTAGGGGTGGTTCAGAGGAGGTTTATTAGATTGATACCTGGGATGAGGAAAGATTGGACAGAATGGGCTTGTTTCCACTGGAGTTTAGAAGAGTGAGGGGTGATTTGATTGAGGTTTACAAGATCCTGAATGGCCGTGACAAGGTGGAGGTGGAAAGGATGTTTCCTTTTGTGGGTGAGTCCAAAACTAGGGGACACTGTTTTAAAATTAGGGGTCACCCTTTTAGGACAGAGATGAGGAGAATTTTTTCTTTCAGAGTGTTGAACGACTTTGGAACCCTGCCTCAGAAGGTGGTGTAGGCAGCATCATTGAATATTTTTAAGGCAGAGGTAGATAGTTTCTTTTTAGGCAAGGATTCAAAAATAGACCAGAGGTACATGGGAACATAGAATTCGAAACACAAGCAGTTCAGTCATGATCTTATTGAATGGCAGAGCAAGCTCAAGGGGCCAAATGGCCTACTTCTGCACCTTTTTCATCTGTTCATATGTATATTCATACATGTAATCGACCAGAACTCATCACATATTTGCATTAATTGCGGTAACGGGCAGGAAAAAGGATGCTTTATATGCCGGCCGCAATGGTGGCTTATTACTCTATATCGTCCCATTCCCTCCTCATTAAATATGCATTCCTGGGAAACGCGCTGGGTCACTGGCAGGATGACCTGTGATTTTTCCCATTCCATCGTCACCTTAGGCCTATAGGTAATACATACTTTAGTTCTGTCTTCACAAAGGAGGACACTAATAACATACCAGAAATGATGGGGAACACAGGGTTTAGTGAGAGGGAGGAACTGAAAGAAATCAGTATTAGTAGGGAAATGGTGTTGGGAAAATTGATGGGATTGAAGGCCGATAAATCCCCAGGTCCTGATAACCTACATCCCAGAGTACTTAAGGAAGTGGCCCTAGAATTAGTGGATGCATTGGTGGTCATCTTCCGAGATTCTATAGACTCTGGAACAGTTCCTACAGATTGGAGGGTAGCTAATGTAACCCCACTATTTAAAAAGGGAGGCAGAGAGAAAACAGGGAATTATAGACCAGTCAGCCTGACGTCGGTAGTGGGGAAAATTCTAGAGTCCATTATAAAAGATTTAATAGCTGAGCACTTGGAAAACAGTGGCAGAATTGGACAGAGTCAGCATGGATTTCTGAAAGGGAAATCATGCTTGACAAACCTACTGGAATTTTTTCGAGGATGTAACTAGTAGAGTTGATGAGGGAGAGTCAGTGGATGTGCTTTATTTGGACTTTCAGAAGGCTTTCGACAAAGTTCCACGTTAAGAGATTGGGGTGTAAAATTAAAGCGCATGGGATTGGGGGTAGTGTATTGAGATGGATAGAAAACTGGTTGGCAGACAGGAAACAAAAAGTAGGAATAAACGGGTATTTTTCCGAATGGCAGGCAGTGACTAGTGGGGTACCGCAGGGATCGGTGCATGGACCCAGTTATTCACAATATATATTAATAATTTAGATGAGGGAATTAAATGTAATATCTCCAAATTTGCAGATGACACAAAGCTGGGTGGGAGAGTGAGATGTGAGGAGGATGCAGAAATGCATCAGTGGAATTTGGACAAGCTGAGTGAGTGGGCAAATGCATGGCAGATGCAGCATAATGTGGATTAATGTGAGGCTATCAATTTTGGTAGCAAAAATAGGAAGGCAGATTATTATGTGAATGGCTATAAATTGAGAGAGGGGAATGTGCAATGAGACCTGGGTGTCCTTGTATACCAGTCGCTGAAAGTAAGCATGCAGATGCAGCAGGCAGTAAAGAAGGCAAATGGTATGTTGGCCTTCATAGCCAGAGGATTCGAGTACAGGAGCAGGGATGTCTTGCTGCAATTGTACACCACACCTAGAATATTGTGTGCAGTTTTAGTCTCCTTATCTGTACTTGCTATAGAGGGAGTGCAGCAAAGGTTTACCCAACTGATTCCTGGGATGGCGGGACTGACATATGAGGAGAGATTGAGTCGATTAGGAATATATTTGCTGGAGTTCAGAAGAATGAGGGAGGATCTCATAGAAACCTATAAAATTCTAACAGGACTATACAGGGTAGATGCAGGAAGGATGTTCCCGATGGTGGGGGAGCCCAGAACCAGGGGTCACAGTCTGAGGATATGGAGGAGACCATTTAGGACTGAGATGAGGAGAAATTTCTTCACCCAGACAGTGGTGAGGCTGTGGAATTTGTTACCACAGAATGTAGCGAGACCAAAATATTGCATGTTTTCAAGAAGGAGTTAGATATAGCTCTTGAGGCAAAAGGGATCAAAGGGTATGGAGAGAAAGTGGGAGCAGGCTATTGAGTTGGATGATCATAATGAATGGTGGAGCAGGCTTGAAGGGCCGAATGGCCTATTCCTGCTCCTATTTTCTATGTTTCTAAACCGGGCGCCATAGTTACAGGGCAGCCCTGCACAGAGCTAGCACTCTTCAAGTGTAAGGAAGCAGCTGCGAACTGATGGCTGCCAAAATGAGGATACATGCTGCCCCCAGATTTAGCAACATCTCCCTTGAATGCCTGCTGGATTCAGTGGTGGCCTGCTGCTAAGTCCTCTACCCCCGGTCTGGGCGAAGATCACCAAGAGAGGTCACCCATCCAGCATAGGAGGTGGTGGCAGCGGTGGCCAGTGCCAACACCCTGCAAAAGAGGATAGCCATCCAGTGCAGGAAGAGGCTAAATGGTTTCATCCATTCCACCAGGGTAAGTCACTCTTCTCATCACTCTCAACTCACACTCACAAACTCATCACAGATCCACAGGGATCTCACACTTCAAGAGACAACACCACTAACTCTCACACACACCCTCACACCTCCATCAGGCTTATATCCTCTAGAGCTCATGTCCTCATCCCATCCATGGCTCCGCTCACCACGCAACCATTCCACATGGTGCCATGTATCCTGCTCACACACTCGCCATCTGTTTTCATTCATGAGAAGCTGGCTCCAAACTGCAGGGAGAGGATCCAGACCAAGGGTGGAGTGGCCCACATTAGACCCCTCACTCACTTTGAGAAGCATGCCATCATGCTGACTGGTGAGGACATGGACCATGCCTGCGCTGATGGTGAGGTCAGCAGCAAACACCCATGTGAGGATCCTGCACCACATCATCCCTCTCTCAATGCAACTGTGGGTGCTCTCTCTCCTGCTTGTGACTCCACTGCCATGCATTAATTATCTCTGCTTTGTCTAACTGTTATGACACAGCAGTTGGCAAAGACTGAGTTATTTAAATCCCAGAGGGAAACATGAACAACCGTCATAACTTACATTTTCAATTGATATGTTTGAGATGCAGTTCTGAATTCAGGAATAAGACCACTAAACCTCAAAAGGTTTTTTATATAAAACTAAATTCAACATTTGTTAATTTAACAACAAATTAAACACATACACATGTCTACAAATTACTACCATAATAACTTTTAAACAAATCCCCAAATTAATCACTCCCAGGTAAATCTTCACCAAGGCAACAATGACCCATAGACTTTAAACAGATGCCAGGCAAAGCACATTTGACCGTACGAATTTAAAATGAAGTTCCTTGCAATTTGGTTCCTTTACAGACACAGGTGTTGGCTTACAGGCTGTTTAGCTCTTAAATGCCTCTGACCTACACACACAAAACTCCTTTCTGCTTATACCTAGCTTTTCCTTTGAATGTAAATTTTTCATTGTATTACTAGGTTTTTAAATTTTACCTCTCCAATAATCCTTTTATTCCACCAATTTTATTAGTAATATAAACACGTTGCTTGGCCTCTTCCAACTAGGTGCAAGATTTTATGCATTCTTTTGAATGGTTTATTCAACAAATGCAAATTGCACTTTACCTTTTAACTTCCTCACGTTTATCTAATTAACATCTCAAAGCTAATATACATCAAAGCACCCAGACTAGCTGACTTTAATCCAATTAAGACACACACAGATAAACACATAGACATACACATAAACACAGACCCTACTATAATTTCAATTTAAAAATAATTTCCAACAACATTATAGACATTATTATCTCTTCTTGACATTCACAGGGAACTCCGCCAAGCAACCAACACCCTCAGCCAGCCAATCCCTCAGCTCCATTGAGGTCTGCATATCCCTGGAAGAGGACACCTCCTCCACTGAAGAGTTGAAAATAAGCTGCCTGTTAGGCTTTTCACAGAGCTTACTCACACCCTCAACCAGTGCAGACACGCTTACCTCGGTGGGACCTAGATCCACAGCAGGCTTGTGTTCACAATCTGATGGTCACCGCATGGATATGTGTTTGCAGCAGAAGGAGGCAGGTTCAGCTGAGCGCCCCAGCACCTGAAGGACTGCTGGAGAAGAGACATCTGTGAGGTCCGAGACAGATGACGAGCATCTGAACTCGGCCTTCCAACTCAATGTGGAGAATCAGCAGAAGGCGGGGGAACATTATGTAGGGCTCAACAGAGTGGCATGCAAGTCAGAGAAGTGCATCCACCTGTCCTCTGATGAAGTGGTGCCCACATGTGCACATATGGAGCTCTCCATGGGAAGGATAGTGGACGCCCTGGAGCTTCTGGTCCAGCAGAACCGTAAAGATGCGCACAGACCTGCTCTCTATTGCGGTAGCCATGGGTAGGTTCCTGCAGTGGCAACATGAGAGGGAAACAGGGCACTTCGACATCCATTCAAGTGCTCCTTCCCTCAAGCAGTCAGGCCTGGACCCTCAGGCACCCGAAGGTAGAAGGAGCGGCAGCTGGAACCCCCCAGAGTCATCCACTCAGGATTCTCAGAGGCTGTCCTCTCCATCTGAGTCCCCTTTGCCTGTGACACCCTGAACCTTGTTCTCTGTCACTGCAGAGGGAATAGCTGGCCCACAGGAGGACAGCCAAAGCAAGCCAGGGCCCTCAAGGCCTCAACTGTCCAGAGGACCCTCGCCAAAGTCATCAGAGGCAACAGGGCCAACCGTTGCACAGGCTGACTCCATCCCTGCTGCAGACATCAGGGCAGCACCTAGCAGAAGTGGTAGGCCTAGAAAAATTAAGAAATTTTGATCACAGTTGGTTACACGAATGAACACGTTTTGTCACTTTACAATCTGAAAATACATTCACATTCACTGACTGTATAATGGTGTCGTTCTGCTTCATTTACAGGCTTCACTAGTCCTCCCCCTGCATCGACCCGCAACTCCCCCCCCCACCACTAGCAGTTCAGCTGCATGCAGCTGGCCCATGAGTGATTCTGGAGGAAGAAGTGTGTGTGTGTGTCCTTTTGGAGCCTTGTGCAAACAGTCTGCTACGCGTGACGAGCCTTCCTCTATCACACTCATTTCAATGACCCGAGTATTTTCAATGCTGTCTGCTGGGGTTCTCTTTCAGTTGTCCATCAGAGCTGCATCTCCACCCATCCACTGATTGCACTCCTATGCGGCACCTGTGCCCACCTAACATGAGGCTTCTTTCACTTTTGATTCCAGAAGCATGGTGGTTGTTAAGTATGTTTTCAGCTCCCCCTCCTTCCCCCACTGCCGCGACCCCCCCCTACTTTGTCACCCATGTCCTTTACCTGTCCTTATCACTGTTGAATCCCTAGCATCACCTTCTGCCTCCCAACCATCACCTACCAAATGGAACCCTTCACTTTCCAGAATGTCCAGGTGAACATGCACATTCCCCATCTTCCCAAGAATCCCACCCCTATCCACACTGACCTGCCCAAACTCCCACCCCCAGGGTCTGTGTCAGCCTCCAAGTCTGCATCAAACACCCTCGCTGCCCCTGCTACTGCTACTGACACACCCTTACCCTCCCACCCTACTGGCTCACTCTGCCCTCCCCCATACTCACCACTCCCTCCTACCACACCTACCTTCATTTTACTCTCCAGGAAGCAGTCATTGTCTCCACAGACCCTTCCCTTGCATGTTCACCTGAACATCTCCCCCTTACTCCTTCCTCCACCCTTACACCTTCCTTCACCCTTACTCCTTCCCCCTCCAAACTCCCTCATCCCCCTGGACTCATTTCCCCCTCCAAACACCCTCCTCTCCCCGGACTCCTTCCCCACTCTGAACTCCATCCTCCTGCTGGACCCCTTCCTCACCCTGGATTCCTGCCCCCACTCCAAACTCCTACCTCTGCCTGAAGTCCTTCCCCTCTCCAAACTCTTCCCCCATCCGAACTCCTTCCCTTACACTTTCCTCCCCCTCTTACACCTACCTCTTCAGTTGCCGCATTTCCCCCATTACACCTGTCTCCCCCCCGGTACTCCCTGCCATTAACCAATCTCTAAGAGAATCGCTTAACTATTTTTATGCCAACAGGTTTCAACTTTTTGCCTGCTGCTGGATTTTCCACTCCTACCCACCACAAAACCAGCTGCAGGCAGGATGGGAAAATTATGCCCACAATGTCTGCAATAGATACTTAGAACTTTGTCTTATTTAATGCCAGCATGGATCCTGAGCTCTGCCCATGATAGCTAATGGATGAATTGGCATAATTGGTGTAAGAGCAAAGGGCGGTGGGTATGGAAGCATAGGTTGGTATGAGTTGGCACTAAGTTGGCAGAGGGTCTATAAAGGGCCATGGGGGTGGGCGGAGGGGCATTTGTTGGCTTGGAGGGTATGAGGAGTTATTGGTGTGGACAGCGGAGCATAGGTTGACATGGAGTGTATGATGGGCCATGAGGATGGGTATGGGCACATAGGTTGGCATGGAAGATATGAGGGGCCATAAGGGGTGGGTAGAGGGCATGTGCTGGTATGGTTGATATGGATGGGGCATGGGGAGTGTGTGGGTTTGAGAGGGTATGAGGGGTGAGGGTTGGAGGGCTGTTTTAAAATCTTTGACAAGGTGCTGGTGCACAGAGGCAAGCTCTCCACCCAACCTGCCTTTGCACGCCATAGTCTCCATGTTCGTTCCAGGGTCACCTGCCATCCTGGAACAAAAATCCAAGCTTCCAGGACACTTTCTCCTGGGTCAGGTTTGCGGTGTCAGAAAATGTGCCAACTCTGTTCTCCTGACCCAGGTACGAAAATTCAGGCCTCAGTCTTTCTTCAATGGGGGAGATTTGGAAGCAGTACTTTCAAAGCGTTATCAATCCTTTGGTAGCAATGCTTTCAAAATTACTAACCTTAAAAGAACGACAATTATTTCAACTAAAGAAAGTGATAAACAATGTATATCTTTATTCTGTGCCTTATGTAGGTATCTATATTAGTGGATGTTCCTTGACAATGATCACCATAAGTTGGAGGCTACACTGTAATAAGGGTTTTATGCCATGTAATACATAATGGCCAATGGATTTGCCATCGATATAGCACCAGCATACAGGCAGTTTTTGAGAGCGCAGAATGAGAAACTCCAATTTCTTCCTGTATAAATGGTCCATAGAAATTAACTTGACTGCCCTTATTTGGGTAAAATGAAATGATAATGGGAATCTGTCATCTGATGTATTTTCCATCATTAATACTTTAACAACATTAGACATCCTGAGTGCTATTGCATTCCTGGCATTGAGTGTATTTTAAGACAATAACAAGGAATTTTAAAATGATAGGTCTGAGTTGCCTCATGCAGACTGCTGCTCTGTGACCAATTTCAACATTTTTAGACGATTAACCTATCTTCCTTATTGCAGCAGGCCCTGCTACTTTACACTGAGACACCAGACATGTTGATGTCCTTCCTTCCATTTGGCCACTTGCCTGGCAGGCACAACATAGAAATTAAACTGAGCCTGACTTCAGCAATATCCACTGAGAAGATGAGCACAAAAGCACAACACTATTGTTCCAGTAGAACTCCTGTGGGTTGGAAAATCCAGGAAAATCCAACACTGCTGACTAAAGGGGGCTGAATATGTTGAATTTGCTTGTTACATGGTACCATTCTGAAATTTTTACCTGCAACTTCGTCCATTTTTGCATGAAACCATTAATAATGTCCTGATTATGATTGTGGCCAGAATCTTTGGGTCAGCGTGTGGGGGGGGGGGGGGGGGCCCATTCGCTGACACATAAAATGACGCGCAGTGACATTGGGCATGCGTCCCAATGTCACTGTACGTCATTCAGATTTTCATTTCGGCGGGTGAGCACCGGAGTCAGCTGTGTGCCCGCCGAACTGTCAAAGGCCTATTAAATCCATTTAAATATCAATTAAAATACTTAACTGAGCTGCCTGTCCAACCTTAAGGTTGGCAGGCAGGTGAAGAGCCCAGGCAGCCTTCGCATTTATCATGAAATCTTATCCACAGGTGGGATGAGCTTTCATGAAGGTTTTTAAACTTAAATAAAAAATTTTAATAAATATATAGACATGTCCCAGCTCATGTGACACTCACATGAGTGGACGTCTTAAAAATGTTTTTCTTTATTTAAATTTTTAAAAATCAAACTTGAATTTGTTTGTTACATGGTACCATTCTGAATTTTTTATCTGCACTCCGTCCATTTTTGCATGAAACCATAAATAATGTCTTGATTATGATTATGGCCAGAATCTTGAATCTTTGCATGCGCGCAAGAGTGCAGGCCCCGATTTAACCTACTCCTCCTGCCTGCACAGGGAGCGCTCAGCACTTCCAGGTGCACATCACGCTGGGCGGGCCTTAACTGGCCCACCCACGTAAAACGGCTGCACGCCTGCCCGTGCCCACTCATGCCAGCCCCACCCCCCACCCCCGTCGGGGAGAAAATTCTCCCCTATATGTTTATTTTATTTTTTATCTTTTTTTAAAATTCAAGACATGTAGGAAGATTTTGGTCAATATTACAAGAGATTGAAGGTAAGAATGAGAAGTTTAGAAGCAAAGGGGTTTGGTGGTTTTCAATCATTTGTGTGGATTGTTAGACTTTGATAGCTATGGGGGTGGTTTTGGTTATGTAGTATTGTGAAGAGGGAACTTCTAGTTTGTTATCACTATATCAAGGAGGATTCTATGGTGTGGCACGGTGTTGAGATCCTATGAACGAGTACTCCACCATACTCCACTGGGTGTACAGGATAGGGAATTTTACAGTCTGTGAGAACTCAGAAAGTGGCTTGGGAACCTGGAAAGAATGGTTGGAGCACCTGAGCACACAGGCATTGGATCCCAAGGTCAGACAATATTTAGAACAATCAGAGTCTGGCAATAATGAAGGGAGTGGAGTTTAACTGTATTGAAAAAGATTCCAGTATCAAAAAGAATTATTGAGGGCATGGACCTAGGAGTCCAGAATGTAGGAGTATTGTGTGAGTGGCTAAGATCAGAGAACCAGATCTGGTAGCATTGATGGGAAAAGGGCCAGAACAATCCAGGCTGACATAGCTCCTAATCCCATTAGGCAACCCTTACTATGTTTGTGGGCTTCAAAGTGCAAGATGTACTTAATATTATAGTTGCTAAATATGCACTTTACGAGAACTAGAACAGTGACAATTAATTAAGATGTTTACAATTGGATAACGCAAATGGTGCAATTAGCTACAGAAAGTCAAAGGGTAAAAGTTAGCAGGAAAAGCAAAGCAATAATCTTCTCAATCATACAGGTTAAAATATCAAGTGATGTAATTAGCCTTTCCTGCTTAACATTTCCAAACTCAATTTGTTGTCTTTTAAGGGAAAAAGAAAGGGGCAGAATTTTACGCCCAACCTGATCAGGCGTAAAATAAAGTACAATGATGTCGGGCGAGTGTCCCGATGTCATTGTGCTCGTGCGATAATTCAGTCGGCGGGCGTGCTTGAGAGTTGGCAATGTGCCCGCCAACAATTAAGAGGCCTATTAAGGCCATTAATCAATTAATTAAAAGCTATTTTTCACTGCCCATCCAACGTTACGGTTGGTGGGCGGACAAACTGGCCAGACGGCCTTTGCATTTTTGAGAAAACCTCATCGACAGGCGGGATGAGGTTTCCAACATTAATTTTTTTAAAAACAAAAATGTTTTGACATAACTTTTACTATGTCTTTGTTCATGTAAGTGAGTATCATGGTTTTCACATTTTCAAAATCTTTGTTCTTGATTTATAAATTCTTCAGCTCCATGAGGCAGCTCCCTGCCTTCAGGGGGCTTTCAGTGCGCACTTCTCCATGCATGCGCAGACTTTAGTGCTCGCACTTCCCCCCCCCAACCACCTCCCCCCCCTCCCCAGCCTTTCATGCTGGCTGGCCATTAATTATCCAGCCAGCATGAAATCGAGGTCGGGGGCTGATATCAGGTGGCGGACCGTTTGTCGGCCACTCCCAGACCCACCTGCCCCACCCACCAGACGACCTGAAAATCCTGCCCCACAAATAGATTTTCCAAATAATAAATTCAATAAATAAATTTTTTAAAAATCACAATTACAATTAAATATGTGCTTTCTCCATTAACTATCATCAATGATCTTCTTCCCTTAGTCTTTTGGTAATTGTAGGTCACCAGACATTTCTTCTGGAGTTTTCCTGATAAGTCACCGTAACATCAATGCAAGATTAATGAGAAACCTACTTACATGTCTATCCGCCCATTTTCCCCCAAGGTTACAGCAGCCAATCAGGAAAACTCCTAAGGAAATTCTTAGCGTTCTCGCTTTTCTCTGTGTCTAACATCGGTGCAGATATTTTTCTGTGGTATCTAACAGTGCAGAATTTTAGCGGCCCTATGCTGACAGTTTTGGAGATGGTGGGAGTGCGGGGAAGAAGCACGACACTAGTAAGCAGTGTTTACTTTCAGGCTGGCACATATACAGGATCACAATACCAGTTGAAGTGAAAACGTTGAACTTTAATGCAGCCACGAAACAACAGTACAATATAATAAGACAAGATGGCCGCACCCATGAGGGACCCCAAGCTCCCAGCCAACAGAAGGCAATAACCTACAAGTGGCGTGACCTCTTCTTTCTCTCTCACCAGTACATCACATACCCATCTTGTGCTAACTAAGATGCCCCCCTCAAAATAAACAGACAATGTGAATACACGTAAACAGCATCCTCGCATCAACATGCACTCACAAATTGAACATATGTGGCCAAAGAATGTAACATCATAAATGTAAGAGAAAATAAGTCTCTGGAAAAGGCAGTCGAAACACAGGCTTGGGATTTGTAACAAATGGTGTGCATAGTGGGCACACAAACACATTTCACAGGGCTGAATTATCCTGTACCTACTGGGGTTTATTCAGCATCCAAATACCAGCATCAATCCAGAAATATGAAAATTGCTAGATGGTCTGGGGACATCTCTGATGAGTGGAACATCTTAAAACAGGTATTGAAGGAACAGAATTAATGGTCCAACATAGACAACTGGCTAGGCGTGCTAAAAGTCAGTGCTATAGGATTAGGAGCCTGAGCTCGGGGCTGCATGACTGGAGTAGGAGATAAAGACCATGGCTCTGAATCAGATACTAATGTCTCCACACTGGGCAGCAGCTCAGGGACTCAGCCTGAAGGCAGTGACTGAGACAGAACTGTGGGATCCATCATAAGTGCTTGGGTGGTTGACCCAATAGCTGACACTTCTAACACCACTGGAACTGTGGTCATGGAGGTAACTCAGCCAGAATGTCATGGCTTGCAGGAATAGACTGGATGGACGTGGAACATTCACCATGGGTGAAAGGATCATTGCTGGAAGTGGAGAAGGTCACAGAGCCAGTGCAGAAGGAAGGGACCTGGTAGCATTCGGGTTTCTTAACTCGGTAAGTTGTGCCACAAAACTGGGAACCAATGAATTTGTGAATATGGTGCAGTATTGTCATCGATGGAGGTTACAAGTAGCATTGGTGGGCTTGTTACTTATTGCAATCAGCTTGAAGTTAGAGCACGTCACCAACATCAGCTGAGGTGAGTGATGGCTGTACTCCTAGGGGTGGCTTGAACTTTTGACTGTGTGGCTAATTGACCTGATGGAACCAATGTTGAATCTCAGTAACCCTGTCATCAGACAGAGGAATCTGCACATTGGTAAATTGGCCCCTCTGTGTCCATAATTCTCTAGCAGAAAGGCTGTAAGAATAAATTCGAGGCAAATGATGCAGTGACAATGGACAGGGCCAAAGGCGTTATAGGGCCTCCATGTGATTAGTGGTGTAGGAACTCATCCTCCAATTCCTACACGGCCTTCTCTGCTACCAGGTTTTTGTTGGGGTTCTTCAATCTCCCAAGCTCATTGACAATGCAGTGTCCCTGAAGCAGCTTATCTCCTAACAGGGCGGAAAACCCAGGGGCAGGATCAGTCTGTATGACAGCTAGGGGACCATCCAGTGGAAGAAACTCAAAGCACAACTAGAGGAGACCATCCCTCAAGATATCATGTTGTTCATTGACAATGATGCAAATGGCAATGTAAGAAGTGACACACTGTCATACAAACAAAATAAGTTGTTGCTTATTCTTGATAATGTCAGTAAATAAGATGCCAAGCACCTCTGGAGGGTCACTCGAAGACGGGGGAGGGGGAGCTGTTGGGGGCGGGTGCGGTGGCAGTGTGCGGGATGATCTGAAGGACAAAACTAGCTATAACCTATTTTATGGAGACATCCATGTCAAGCGCATGGAAACATCGGTGTGTGACCAATTTGAGCTGACATGACAGATGAACAAGGCATAGGTGGAAAATGGTGATAAGGCCTCCCAGAACATCACGTGGAATGATAATACATCCCCTGGAGGGGGCAACAGGCTCATTGCACAGAACAATGCGCAAACTATCTCATACAATGGTAGCAACCCAGAGGTAGCGTTTGACATTGTGAATGTTATGTTTCTTTGAAGAGCAGGTGCCTTAGAAACATAGAACCATAGAAACTAGGAGCAGGAGTAAGTCATTCAGCCCTTCAAACCTGATCCTCTATCTCAATTCCATACTCCTGTGCTCTCCACATACACCTTGATGCCTTTAGAGTCCAAGAATCTATCTATTTCCTTCTTAAATATATTCAGTGACTTGGCCTCCAAAGCCTTCTGTAGTAGAGAATTCCATAGGTTCACCACCCTCTGAGTTAAGAAGTTTCTTCTCATCTCAGTCCTAAATGGTCTACCTCCTATCCTGAGACTGTGATCCCTTGTTCTAGACCCAACAGCCAGAGGAAATATCATCCCTGCATCCAGTCTCTCCATCCCTGTCAGAATTTTATACGTTTCAATAAAATCTCCTCTCATTCTTCGAAACTCCAATGAATACAGGTCCAGTCAGCCCAATCTCTCCTCATATGAGAATCCTGCTATCCCAGGAATCAGTCTGGTGAACCTTTGCTGCACTCCCTCTGTAGCAAGTATATCCTTCTTTAGGTAAGGAGACCAAAAATGCACACAATGCTCCAGGTGTGATCTCACCAAGGACCTGTGCAGCTGCAGTAAGACGTCCTTGCTGCTGTTTTCAAGTCCTCTTACAATGAAGGCCAACATACCATTTGCCTTCTTAATTGCTTACTGCACGAACATGCTTGCTTTCAGTGATTGGTGTACAAGGACACCCAGGTGTACATTGCTGTCAGGTAGATATAATAATTTTCATAATATTATTGGAATTTATTGTAAAATTATGGTATCTGTGTCTGTATGTGTGTGACACTTAATTGGATTAAAGGTAGCTGGTCTGAAGGCTTTGATGTGGTAGAAGGTGAGCTAGGTTTGAATTGTTAAGTGTCAAGGGAACATTTGTATTTTTAAATAAACCAGACTAAATGTGTCACCTAGCCAGTTGAAGTTCAGAAACAATGGCCAGAATTTTTAGCTCAGCTGTTGGGCGTGCGCCTGATCTGACCGAGTGTGAAATGACACATGATGACGTCAGCCTAACGTGCTTACGTCAATGCGCAGTTGCGTGATTGTTCGGTCGGCGGCACGTACTGGAGCTGGCAGCGTGCCCACCGACAATTAAAAGGCCTATTAAGGCATTAAGTTATCAGTTGAGTTTAATTTTTCACTGCCTGTTCAACCTAATCGTTGATGGGCAGGCGAAAGGGCCAAGCAGCCTTCACATTGAGGTTTCCAAAAGCAAATACAGATAAAATAAAAACTTAATTTTTTAATTAAAAACATGTCCCTGCTCATGTCACATGAGGAGACATGTTTCATTACATTTGTCTGCTCTTTTTTTTTTGAAAAATTCTTCATTTCCCTGAGGCGTCGCTGTGCCTCACGGAGATTATTCTGCACTCTGTCATGTGCATGTGCAAAGTTCGTATTAGGTCTGGTTGCACCCCTCCCCACCCGCCTGCACAGGCAGCACACAGCACTGCCGCTCGTGTATCATGCTAGGCGGGCCTTAATTGGCCTGCCCATGTAAAATTTTGCAGTGCAGCCAATTGTCGGTGGCATTCAGCTTCCCGACCACCCCTGCCCAGCCCCACTGATTCCGCATGCCAAGGGAAAAATTCTGCCCAATGTGTTTATTTTTCCCAAAGATTACAGGTAAAACTTAGTACTATGAGAGATTATAATTATCAGAAAGATAAAGTCCAAAGACATAGGCCAGAAGTTTACCTTCGACATGCAGGTACAGAACATAATATGATGCACGATGATGTCGGTCGTGCATCCCAATGTCACCATGCACCATCGCAATATTTCGCTAAGCTGGCACGCAATGAAAATGGAGGTGTGCCTGCCATTAATTAATGGGCCAGTTAAAGCCCTTGAGACAACAATTGTTTGTTATTTAATGTAGCCTGTGTGATTTTCAGGGTATCGCACAGGTGCAACAGGTAGACGGGTAGGATAAGAGGGGTGAATGGGCTTGGTCATGTGAGTTGTTTGTACTTTAGCCTATAAGTTGCTGCTGCTTTCTTGTGTGAACAGGTCAACTTCCTTTCACTTCAGAGCTGCTTTGACAGAAATAAGAGGCTTCAATTCAGGACTCCAGAAGAGTCAGACCACTTGGGCCCTTCCAGGTATGAGACAGCCTTCCCTTACCCTGGGAATGGGGATTGTGGTCTCCGCTGGAGGCACCTCCTCTGCGAAGGAAGAGAGGGCCAGAAGTAGGAGGAGGCCAGATGTCCCTTTTTAGCCTACAGGGGAGTGACCTGTGGGAGGACAGGCGCAGGCACAAGGGACGCATGGCCAACAGGAAGTCCAAGGCACAAGGGGCCTCAGAAGACTGTCCTGCTGCCAGGGTATACAGGCAGTGATGCAGTTACCTCAATATGTCTGAAGTGCAATGCAGAAGGAGGCTCTGCCTCTCAAGAGAGACAGTGACCTCCATCTGTCAGATGATCAGCCCTGAGACCAGCCCTGACTGTGTGGGTGGACACCCCATGCCAGTGGTGCTGAAGGTCACAGTAGCCCTCAACTTCTATGCCTCCGGCTTTTTCCCAGGGTTGGTGGGTGATCTTTGTGGAGTCCCCCAATCAACTGTCCACACTTGTGTCAAGCTGGTGACAGATGCTCTATTTTGGCATGCATTGACTTTCATTCACTACCACAAGGATCAGGCCAGCCAGGCAGAGCGAGCCAGAGGCTTCGCAGTGATTGCTGAGTTCCCCCGCATCCAGAGTGCAATCGAGTACAAACTTGTGACCATCAAGGTGCCAGCGGGTGAGCCATATGCCTTTATCAACAGGAAGGGATTCCACTCCATGACCGTGCAGATAGTGTGTGACCATAGGATGCAGATTCTGTAAGTCTGTGTAAGGTACCCAGGCAGTTCCCATGATACTTACATCCTGAGACACTCCCAGATGCCAAGACTCTTCAGTGCTCCAGCCCGGCTGGATGAATGGCTGCTGGGTGACAAGGGCTATCCCCTCAAAAGGTGGCTCATGACACCTCTCCGCTGCCCAAGAACAGAGACCGAGCAGCGGTAAAATAGAAGCCATGCCTCCACAAGGGCAGTGGTAGAGAAAGCCATATGTCTTCTCAAGATGCGCTTCCAATGCCTGGAATGTTCAGGGAGCGCACTGCAATAACCCCCAGATCGTATGTCACTGATGGTGGTTGCATGCTGCGCTCTCCACAATCTGGCACTGGAAAGGGGGGACGCAGTGGAGGAAAAAGATTTTGATGCAGCTGCTCTGGCAACAGATGATGAGTCCAGTAGTGAGTCCGAGGATGAGCATGTTCAAGAGAACACTGAGGGGATAGATGCCTGCCTGGGTAACCTCCAGGGAGGCAGGGACACCCAGGAGACTTTGATCCAATGCTCTTTTAGCTAGCTTACCAAATAAGAACCACCACATGCCAGGGCTGCAAGCTCCATACTCGATACCTGACAGGGACATTTGCTTGGTGAACAACATGCACTATGTGCCATTTCAATAAAGTTCGACTGGTTCAGGATATTGTGTGCCACCTTACCTGGGTCTTTTAAAATCAATGTGTCTTTCTGTTGCCTTAATGAAAGTTTAGCTGGGAGTCAGATTAAGTGGGGGATTTAGAAGTTATTATATTAGCAAATTTTAGACATATGTATGTGCTTAAAATCATTTCTCTTATTAATAAATATTTAATCTAGTTTTATAAACACCTGTAAGATTTGGTGGTCTTATTACTACTGAATTAAAGACATGCATCTTCAAATTTATACAAATTGCAAAACAAGTTGTGGTAGTTGTTTCAAGTTTCCCTTTGGGATTTGAATAGCTCAGCATTTACCATCGGCCGTGCCTTAACAATGATCATTTGTACATCAACATTTCTCAATCTATGACCATCTAATTAGTACTCTGCTGTTCTATTTTTCCTACCAAAGTAGATAACTTCACAATTACTGATCCCTGCGGTACCCACTAGTCACCAACCGCCACTCCAAAAAAGACCCATTTATTCCTACTCTCTGATTCCTATCTGCCAACCAATTCTCAATCCATGCTAATATATTACCCCCAATCCCATGTGCTTTATTTTTACACACTAACCTCTTATGTGGGAATTTATCAAAAGCTTTCTGAAACTCCAAATACACCACATCCACAGGTTCTCCCTTTTCTAGTCTGCTAGTTACGTCCTCCAGTAGGTTTGTCAACCATGATTTCCTTTTCATTAATCCATGTTGACTTTGTCTAATCCCGTTGATGTTTTCCAGGTGTCCTGGTATCACATCTTTATAATAGATTCTAGCATTTTCTCTACTACTGATGTTAGGCTAACCAGTCTGTAATTCACTGTTTTCTCCCTCCCACCTTTTTTAAATAGTGGCATTACCTTTGCCACCCTCCAATCTGCCGGGACTATTCCAGAATCTACAGAAATTTGGAAGATGACAACCAACACATCCACTATTTCCATGGCCACCTCCTTTAGTATCCTGGGATGTAGATTATCAAGCCATGGGGATTTATCAGCTTTCAGTCCTATTAATTTCCCCAGCACTATTTTTTCAGTAATTTCCTTCAATTCTTCCTTCTCACTAAACCCCTCGTTCTCTAGTATTTCTGGGAAATTATTTGTGTCTTCCTCTGTGAAGACAGAACTAAAGTAGTTGTTTAATTGCTCTGCCATTTCCTTGTTCTCTATTATAAATTCTCCCGTTTTGGACTGTAAGAGACCTACATTTGTCTTCACTAATCTTTTTGTTTTTACATACTTATAGAAGCTTTTGCAGTCCACTTTTATGTTCCTTGCAAGTTTACTTGCATTCTCTATTTTTCCTCTCTTAATCAATCTCTTGTTCCTCCTTTGCTGAATTCTAAACTGCTCCCAATCCCTAGGCTTGCTACTTTTTCTAGCAATTTTTTATGACTCTTCTTTGGTTCTAATACTACCCTTAATTTGCTTTGTTAGTCATGGTTGAGTTGCTTTTCCTTTTTTTGTGCCAGAAAGGAATATACAACTGCTGCAATGCATATATTCATTCCTTAATTATTAACCATTGTCTATCCACCATCATGCTTTTTAATGAAGTTCCCCAATCTATCTTAGCCAACTCATGCCTCATACCTTCATAGTTACCTTTGGTAAGATTTAGGACAGTAGGTTCAGATTGGACTACTTCACTTTTCATCCTAATGAAGAATTCTATCATGTTATGGTCACTGTTCCCTAAAGGTTCCCACACAACAAGATTATTAACAAACCCGTTTCATTGCACAATACCAAATCCAGGATAGCTTGTTTCCTAGTCAGTCCCTCAACTTACTGATCTAAAAAACTGTCTTGCACACTCTCCAAGAATTCATCCGCCACAATGTTATTGCTAAGTTGGTTTTCACAGTCTATATGTAGATTATTACTGTAGCACCCTTTTTACATGCATCTCTAATTTCCTGTTTAATGTCATCCCCTACCTTACCACTGCTGTTTGGACGAATCCCACTAATGTTTTCTCCCCCTTGTTGCCTCTTAGCTCCACCCAGACTGATTCTACATCTAGATTTTCTGAGCCAATATCCTCTCTCTTTGGAGCAGGGCTGCAACAGCCAGAGGGGCAGCAGCTTATTGAGAGAGCAGGAAAGGCCTGAGAAGAGACACCAGAGGGATTGGGAAGATGCTCCTCACTGTTTGAAGGCTCGCCTGCACTTCCCTGCTTGCCTGGAGAGATGGAATACCTGGCAATATGTCCAGGCATCTTGTAGCCACTTTGTCTACCCAGTGCTCAACACAGGTCAAGGTCAACACATTCCATAATGTGGAGGTTAGTGGGTACTTCCTGCATCAAATTGATGACTTACTGCATGTTACTGTCCGTGAGGGTCACCACTCTCTCAATGGAGCAAGCCAGTAACATTGCACCACTTATGGCATGGACAGACTCCTCCATTGTCTATGTATGGGAGTGAACAGACCCTGGGAACTCTGTCATTTGTCCACACATTTCACACTGTTGCTCCAGCAACTGCTGCTTTGCTGATGGCTCCTGAGGCTCACCATCTGAGTAAAGCTCAGCACTGCTGGGCCACTCCTCAATCTGAGGCTGTATACCTTGGTTCTAGACACAATAGTCAGGGGAAACATCCTTTCTGCATTTACCCTGTCATGCCTTATAAGTTTCAATGAGATTCCCCGAAACTCTAGGGAATACAGACCAGTTTCCTCAACCTCTCCTCATAAAATGATCCCACCATCCCAGATTAGCATGGTGAACCTCTGTTCCACTCCCTCTATGGCAAGTATATCCTTCCCTAATTAAGGAAACCAAAACTATACACAATGCTACAGGTGCGGTCTCACCAAGGCTCTGTAAAATTGCAGCAAGACGTCTTTAGTCCTGTACTCAAATCCCCTTGTGATGAAGGCCAATATACCATTGCCTTCCTAACTGCCTGCTGCACCTGCATGCTGGCTTTTAGTGATTCATTGACAAGGCCACCCAGGGCCCTTTGGACATCAACACTTCCCAACCCCTCAACATTTAAGAAATACTCTGCCTTCCTATTTTTTCTACCAAAGTGGATAACTTCACGCTTATTCATATTACATAATCTGTGCCATGCTCACCTGCTGGTGCCTGCCTTTCTTACAGTGCGGTATTGCCTATCGACATGAAAGTACCTGTGCTGGTGGAGGGTGCACTAGACAGATGTGACATTGTCTCCTCAGATGGTGGTTCCTCCTCTGAGGTCTCATTTGGTCCCAGACTGTCAATGGTTCCTCATCTGCTCCTGGACCAGCGGTAGAGACAATAGTGGTGTTAGCATGTTGTGGTTTCAGTCCACTGTCTTTGATCTGTAGCTTCTGTGTTCATCAAGGCTCAGAGGGGTGCCACAGTTAGTACTTGGCAAAAGGATTGATACCCACATCATGGTCATTACTGTCTCTCTATGGGCTCCACATTGCCTTGCCCTCAGCAACAAACTGCCCTGCTGCAAACCAAACAATCTCCTTTGCCTCTTCCTCCATCAGGGTCATAGCTATGAACAGCAGAACATCTCCAGTTCTTCCCCTTTCCCTGGCATTCTGAGTGAGCTTCTCTTGCAACCAAAAGTGTCACCCGTCTCTTGCATGCCTGCAGCATTTGTCAGCCTGTGCAGCTACCATTTCCAGCATTTCATCTCTGGGTTGCATTTTGAAAGCAGCCATTGTCAATACAGCGATAAACTGTAATTGACCATCGGCCTGCTGTGTGAGACTACTCTATATTGCTGCTCCATGGTCATGCCGGATTCATAGATTCGCAACATGGGCTCCCATATCGTGGGTGCTATTTATACTGTTAAGCAACGCGAGCTTGCTATTATGAATGCCAATCACCTTTACAGGCCATTATTGAAATGCTTGCAACTCTGCACCCATTTCCATGTGACTACCCCTCAGCTGCTGATTTCCTCTGCCACCATCAGCCATGTCTTCCTGATAAATCTTGCTGGCTTCCTCCTCCCATCCACTGGCAGAGCACCTCTCTCTGCTCCCTCACCATCTGGAGGCCTCTCCAGGAAGGCATCTCTAAACCTTGGTCCAATCCTTCCTCTGACTCCAGCCATCCCAGCTAAGGCTCCCTTGTTCAGCACCCCTTCCACTGCCTTTTTTGTTGACTGCCCTTTAAATGTGGCATCTGCCTTTGACCCGCTGGAAGCCCCTCCCACTCGCCACCTATTATTAGTCGGCCTCCAGCCTGCCAGATATGACTTGGCTGCTGACAACAAAATCCCTGAAGATTTTCCGCCCTGTGCAGCTGCATGATCCCCATTCAACCCTGGTCTTTTGATAAAATTCAGCCCGAAGACTCTGGAATGATGGAAGTCTTTATTACAAGTTGTTTTGCATCTGTTAATTTTAATGAACAGAAAACCCTGGGCAGTTGCTTCATGAATTTGTGATAATGATTACTTGTCTACCAACCTCTTAGCCTCAGATGCTGAAGAAGAAGTCTGTGCTATAATTCTCTCAAGTTTAAAAATACTCATTTGATTATAGTTTGACTGTAAACTATTACTAAATTTAGTTTTTTAAGAATTCTCAAGGTGATTTTCTAATCATTTTCAATTATAAGGCAACACAGAAATTATACTATAGAATGAGGTGGAATATTTGTACTCACAAAATGAAAAGAGAAAAACATTGACTATGTAGTGAACCTTTGCAAATTATAAATACTCAGATTATGCAAGTGTGGTTGCTAACTTCCTTCACTTGTTCTGAGGGAAAAATATCCATTTGAAACCTTTCCTTTTGAGACAGATTTCAGGTTTGAAATAAAAACTTTAGTGAAAGTATTAAGGACGCAAAAACAATGCTATGGGTAGTTCACAGTTTCCTCCCTTTTATCAAATTTTCTGCATATAAACCATTCAGGTGACCTATTCAGCTATGTTATGATTGGATTAGCAGCTGCAAAGGTAAGAGTGAGAATCGTTACCTACACATTCATAGATCGCAATTTATTATACAGTTATGAAAATGGACTTCTAAAGAAACAAAAGTTTCTTGCTTTCTAAGAACTGCTACATGTAATAAACTTAAATGCAGAAAACTGTTTCATAAATCAGTGCAAAAGTATTATTGAACAGTATAGAGATTGAGATAAGTTATCAAAAAGAGCTGCCTCAGGGCTTGCACTAACTTCATCTCCCAACCTTTAGGCTTGTAGTAACAATACTCCATATATAATTGCATTTCAGTTCAGCCATGTGCTAAAAGAAAAACATTTCATGGAGAGAAGTATTTTATTGTAGGATCTATTTCAACCAAATCATTTTGATTTTATGGAGGTGAAGTACTGTTTGGAAATATTGTTAGGAAATAAAGATAATTTAAGTAAGTTATGTTTGTAATTGAGTGTTTGGAATTAGTTTCAGCTTTAAAGTTTAAGTTTGATTTGCATTTCTGTATCTGTTTGATAAGAAAGGTCAAATTGAGTTTTAGTTTCACTTTTAAAAAGGTGCCTCCAATTCTAATGAGAGTTTTATAACTGAAGCTAAGTTAAGCAAACAAGGATAGAGGAAAAACAGTGCTGTTGCCTAGCAAAAAGGGTCCAGGAGGCGGCTCCCTCCCACAGACGCACACACAGAAGAGCAACAGCAGTTTGATTTTGGAAGCTGTTTGAGTTCAGTTGGTTTTGAAAGTAGCTGCCAGGAGAGACTGGTGCAAAGGGGGCAGATAGCCAGTCCCAAGCTAAAGGAAATACGCCAAAATCCAGGGGAGTGGAACAGGGGAAAGTCCCAAGCTTCCCAGACTTTATAGTCAAAGGCAGGACAGGCACCTGGAAAAGGTCCTGTTAAGTGAAGTTAAGGATGAGGGCCAGAGAGAAAGGCTCCAAGCTTCAGATTTAAAGAGACAAAAGCTGCAAAAAGCAGATTTAAAGCAAGAACAGCTTGCAAGAGGCAAGAAGGCCCAAAGAGACAATTGAAGTTCTGTAATTCTTTGCTATGGGCATGTGAAGCAGGGGTACTGTTGACGGCTGAGACGGTGAGGGAGAATGCATAGAAGACAGATTGAATGCATGTGGTGACCCAGGAAACATCGGAAGGAGAGTTCAAAACCCTGGAGGTGAACCCTTATGAAAGGCATCTGAGAGAAAGCATCGGTTTGGGAGAAGATTCCAAGGCAAGTT
Source organism: Carcharodon carcharias (assembly GCF_017639515.1). NCBI lineage: Eukaryota > Metazoa > Chordata > Chondrichthyes > Lamniformes > Lamnidae > Carcharodon > Carcharodon carcharias. The sequence continues at coordinate 53,375,745 of NC_054468.1, read as the reverse complement.
CTTGGAAAGTGGAGGTTAGAAATTTTCATGTGAAAGATGGAGTTCAATGAGACTGGTTAGCTCATGGTGTGACAAACATTTGCGGGGAGTTGAGGAGAGATCAGTAGCAACTGGTTGAGGTGGCATCTGTCACTTGGTTTCAGAGTATGGTGTGTCTGACCACAGGGTGCCTATTGGTTTACATGGACTGTATACTTACCAAGAACATTAGAATATAATATAGCTTTGTAACTTGTGTTATCCTTACAAATCTGTAGATATCTGTAAAGGTATAGTTGTGGGCGAAGGAGTATTGTAATATAGTTCATCTTTCCTTGTTTAATACATGTTTTATTCTTTTGTTAAAAGCTCATCAGCTGACTCCTGTGACCCTGTTCAGTAGCTATTATCCATGTATTTAAACAAACAATTAAAAGTTAGGATCTATCAAGCTGTGTTCCACTCTGGGATTAGGCTTGTCCGGGGGTAACCTCAGCTGGGATCATAACAAATTGGGTACTCTTGCCGGATTTGAAATATGGACGGGGGTGATTGGATGCAGAATAATAATTGGTTTGGGATTATCATTATAAAATGGGATTGCAAATCCTTGAACATTGTTGGGATCTGTGAATCCCTGTAAAATGAGTGTGTGCATATCCACAGATCCCTGAAAGTAACAGGGCAGGTAGATAAGGTGGTTAAGAAGGCATATGGGATACTTGACTTTATTAGCCGAAGCATAGAATACAAGAGCAGGGGGGTTATGCTAGAGCTGTATAAAATGCTGGTTAGGCCACAGCTGGAGTACTGCACACAGTTCTGGTCACCACACTATGGCAAGGATGTGATTGCACTGGAGAAGGTGCAGAGGAGATTTACTTGGATGCTGCCTGGGCTAGAGAGTCTGAGCTATGAGGAAAGATTGGATAGGTTGGGGTTGTTTTCCTTGGAGCAGCAAAGGTTAAGAGGGGACCTGATAGAGGTGTATAAGTTTATGAGAGGCATAGATAGGGTGGATAGGAAGGCACTTTTTCCATTAGCAAAGGGGTCAATAACCAGGGGACATAGATTTAAGGTAAGAGGTGGAAGGCTAAGAGGGGAGTTGAGGAGAAATTTTTTCACCCAGAGGGCGGTGGGAGTCTGGAACTCACTGCCTGAAAGTGTGGATGAGTCACAAACTCTCGTAACATTTAAGGAGTATTCAGATATTCACTTGTGTTGCCATAGTCTCCAGGGCTATGGGCCAAGTGCTGGAAAATGAGATTAGTGTAGTCAGATCTTTGTTGACTGGCATGGAAACAATGGGCTGAATGGCCTTCCTCTGTGCTGTAAACATCTGTGAGTCTATGAGTACGTGGAGGTACTGAGGTACTGGGCATAGGAATTGGAGTTTCTGTGAGTTCTTATACAGGTTGGAATCCAAAATGGCTTTGTAGGTTGCTAAGACTTTTTTACAAATGAAAAATGTAACCATAATATAAAAGCAAAATACTGCAGATGCTGGAAATCTGAAATAAAAACAGAAAATGTTGGAAAAACTCAGCAGGTCTAAGAGCATCTGTGGAGGGAAAGACAGAGTTAACATTTCGAGTCTGTATGACTCTTCTTCAGAAAATGTAACCATGGCTGGTTTACAGAAATTAACTGAGAGTAAGCTAATGGAATTGGCAGATAAGCTGGAGTTAGAATTACCCAAAGGGGTGAGGAAAGCAGACATATTTGAAATAATAGCATAGCATTTGAAACTGGAAGGGATACTAGAAAGACCACGTTCTCCAGGGAGTGAGTCATAGCTGGAGGTAGTGAGACTTCAGTTACAAATGAAGAAACTTGAATTGGGGGAAAAATAAAAAAAAAGGGCAGGAAAAAAAAGAGAATTGGAATTGAAAAGGCTAAAGGCAAAGGAAAAACAAAAGGAAAGATAAAGGGCGTCTAGGAAGCTGGAACTGGAATTTCAGGCAAGAGAGAAAGAACAAGAAAGGGAATACCAGCTTAAAAGGCTGGACCTTAAGGAAGAGATCTCAGATGCTGAGGAAAGTTCTGATGATGAAAAAAACCTTCACTCCAAAACCTAGTGGTAAGAAGTTTAAGTTTGTGCAAGCTCTCCCAAAGTTTGAGGAAAGAGACGTAGAGGCATTCTTTATTTTATTTAAAAAGGTAGCTAGGCAAGTCTAGGTTAGCAGTTAGAGCTCATGAGGTTTATGCATCACTGTCAGAAGGGGTATCGGTGGATTATGGTACAGTGAAAAAGGCTATTCTGAGTGCGTATGAGTTAGTCCCTAAATTTTCAGGCTGGTGGGAAGAGTTCAGGGACAGGGCAGAAGCCCGAAAACTAACCCCCATTCAGGCCTTTTGCGGGAAGCGGTGGCGCCTCCATCAGCAGCTTCCTTTTAACATCGGGCGCCTCCAACCACCCCCCCCAACCATAAGGTCAGACCCCTGCAGGGGCACCCTTCCCCCTGCTCCAATGACCTCCACCAACGCCCTCAATCCCTTCTGTCCAACTCCCAAGCCCCAGCTGACCTCCCCGCCTGAGGGCCCCTAAACATACTTGGTCCTGGACTCCCGGGGCTCGCACTCCGGGAACGACTTGCAGGTCCAGTCCTGTCCAATGCAACTTCTGGTGCTTTCGGGAATGAGAGAACTACCAGCCAATCTGATTAGCCAACAGCTCTGTGAGGTGGGACATCCCCGTGAGTGAGAGGCACAGTCCTGCCTGCAGCCAATTAAGGCTCATTGAAATGTGAAATGGCTGCTGGGCAGAAAGTATGAGAGGGGACCCCTCAGATGGCAGGAACAGAAGCTCTGCCATCTAAGATGACCTGGCCATGGGTATGGTGCTGAATTTTCACTTTGCATTTATTCTAATCACTGAAGATGATGCTGTGTTGTCGGAGATGATAGAGTTGATAGTAAAATTGAACCCATTGATATTGATACAGAATTAATCCTGGCTAGCATTAGGATGTTTAAAGCAGATTGAGTTGCTGCACTGATGCCATTCACCTTTGAGTACTAAAAGACATGGGTTCTGTGTTATACAAGGCAAAGCTCACATATTTAGCAGTGCATTAAGGCTTAAGATTGTTCTGATAGACCATAGCGAAGCCCTTGGTGTGCCTATATTTCTGTTATCAGTGTTGTGGGTCTTGCAAGATGTTGTTTGTTGTCTGCATTTACAGAAACTCGTGGAGTCAGGACTGTTGGTAAACTCTACCTTTTATTGAACATAGTACTAACTATTTACAATACAGACTCCGCACATGGCTCTGCATAGAACTATCTCTCTCCATACTCCATTGTCATGTGATCTTACATTACTGATGATGTAGACTATATATTTACATATTTAACATTAACTCTTTATACTACAATAGGTTTCAGAACCTTGGAATTATAGGCCAATTATTTTAATGTCAACTTCATGATAAAATTATTAGAAAGGCTGTCTACAATCATCTGGAAAGGTTATAATAGAATCCCAACAAGATTTGTAGAAATGGAGGCCCTGTCTCAATAAATAGTTCAATTCTTTTGAAGAGGTCACAATGTTGGTGAATGATGGTTGCCCAGTAGATGTGGCAAGCCTTGATTTACGACAATCTTTGTTAAAGTGCCACATAGAAAACTGTTCAGAAAGGTTGCTTCCTGGGCCATTATTAGTCAAACTTTAATCTGAATTGAAAATTGGTTACATTTGCTTAAGCAGAGGGTAACTATTGATGATAGCATCTCTGCATGGTGCCCAATCCAGCAGGGTTCCATGCTAAAAATGTTTGGAGGAAGTACACAAAAGAAATAGACTGCAGGCTGATTTCGATTTACCGGGGGAAGGCACCTGGGTCTGACAGGCTTTCTTCAATGTGGGTTAATGCTGTATGGTGCCGACATATGTGTACCATGAGGTCTATTTAAGGCTACATGGCAGGAGAGACCCTGGGGTTGTATGTCATGAAATGCTGAAATTTCATGATTAATTTTTCAAGGCTGTAGAGAAAGGATATTATGATTTATAGTTAGGACATTTACATTGTAAAACTTGAAATACAATAGTGTTTTTCTTTATTCATTCTTGAAGTGGGAGCATCATTGGTAAGGCCAGCGTTTATTGCATTTCCCTAATTCATCTTGAGAAAGTGATGATGAGCTGGCTTCTTGAACCGTGATAGTCCATGTAGTGTAGGTACACCCACAGTGCTGTTAGGGAGGGAGTTTCAGGATTTTGACCCAGTAGCAGTGAAGGAATGACGATATGGTTCAAAGTTAGAATAGTGTGTGATTTGGTGGGGAACTAGCAAGTAGTGGTGTTCCCTTGGATCTATTACCCTTGGTCATCTAGGTGATAGAGATTGCGGATTTGGAAGGTGGTGTTGAAAGGGTCTTGGGAAGTTATTTCAGTGCATACTGTAGATGATACACGCTGCTGCCACTCTGTGCCAGTGCTGGAGGGAGTGAAAATCTAAGGTGGTGGATGGGATCCTGAACAAGAGGGCTGCTTTGTCCTGGATTGCCTTAAATTTCTTGTGTTGTTGGAGCTGTTCTCCGCTAAGCAAATGAAGAATATTTCATCACACTCCTGATTTGTGCCTTGTAGATGGTGGACAGGCTTTGGGGAGTCAGGAGGTGGGTTACTCACCATGGAATTTCCAGATACTGACCTGCTCTTGTAGCCATAGTGTTTATATAGCTGGTCCAATTAAGTTTTTGGTTAATGGCAACTCCCAGGATGTTAACAGCAGGGGATTCAGCAGTGGTAATGCCATTGAATAACAAGAGAAGGCAGTTAGATTATCTCTTGTTAGAGATATTCATTCTGGCACTTGTGTGGCATGAGTGGCACTTGCCACTTATCAGCCCAAACTACATGTTCTCCAGATCTTGCTGTATATGGACACAGACTGCTTCAGCATCCAAGGACACTGTGAATGATACTCAATACTGTGCACTTATTAGTGAGGATCCCCACTTTTAACTTTATAGCCAAAAAGACATTCTGCCTATACACAAATGAGTAATGTGGTATATGAATTTCAGTGCCAGTGTGATGCTAGGTATGTAGGCCGTATGTCCCAAAGACTGGCAGATCATATCAGACAGCATTTCCCAGCTGCTGTTTGCAACAGGCAGGGAACAGACCGTACCCAACCAGCCTGTGCTTGCAAAACTCAAAACACAGTGTCCAACTTTAGATGTGATTCCGTGATTGGACAACATTTGCTAAATAATCCTCAAAGTGCTAATTACGCTGACAACCAATTTAAGACTGTCAGCGGGGCTCGCAATGTAGTGCATTTGCATGTATTGGATGCTATCAGGAAGATATAATTTTCATATTGTTATTGGAATTTATTGCAAAGTAGAGTAATAGTGGGGTTTGTGTCTATGGGTAGAAATTTTCACTCGGCAGGCGGGCGTGCGTCCAACCCGCTCGAGCGTGAAATGATGCTGGTTGATGCCAGCCAAGCATGCCAATGCGCAGTCGCTTGATAGTTCAGTTGGAGGGCGCACACCGGAGTTGGCAGCATGCCCGCTGACAATTAAAACGCCTGTTATGGCCATTAAATAATCAATTAACCAAAATTTTTTGTTGTCCATCCAAACTAATGATTGGCAGGCAGGCAAAAAGGCCAAGCGGCCTCTGCATTTTTTTGGAAACATCATCCACTGGCAATTTGAGGTTTCCAAAAGCAAATAAAAATAAAATAAAAGTTTTACAATTGCATTAATAACATGTCCCTGCTGATGTGACAGCATCACATGAGGGGAGATGTTTTAATACATTTTTATTTTCTTTATTTTCTTTTATTAACAATGCTTCATCTCCCTGATGCAGCTCTGTGCCTCAGGGAGATTATGAAGTGTTCACTCGTGCACATGCGTGAAGTTTGCGCTCAGCCTGCTCGCCCTCCTCCCCACCCCCGCACAGGCAGCGCTGAGCGCTGCTGCTTGCTTTTCACGCTGGGCAGGCCTTAATTGGCCTGCTGGTGTGAAATCACAGTCCGGTGGCAATCGCAGGTGGAGGTTGGCTTCCTGACCGCTCCCGTCCACCCCCGCCGAGCCCAAAGACATAGTGAAACCATGGGAATTTGCATTCAAATGGGAAAATATGTATAAAGGAGAGAAGGCTGTGTGTAAGGACAGGCATTATACAATCTAACAAGTGTGAAAAGCCTCCAGCATCTAAGCCTCAATTGCTGTCTACAAGGAACTGAAGCTGAGAAAAGCTCACTTTGAATTCGACTGTTCAGGGTATTGTGTGTTACTTCACCTGGGGCTTTTAAAAACCTATGTGTCTTACTGGGGTTTAGATTAATTAGGGGATTTAGAATTTATCATAGTAGTAATTTATAGACCTATGTATGTCCTTAAAATAATTTCTTTCATTAACAAAGGTTTAATTTAGTTTTGTAAGAAACCTATAAGACTTGATGACCTTTTTACTGAATTCAAAGCCCGCATCTCGATATATGTACAAATTGCAAATAGTCGTGGCAGCTGCTTCAAGTTTCCCTCTGGGATTTGGACAGCTTGGCATTTACCATCTTCCTGCCATAACAAGCTACATATATTAATGCACTGGGCCTTGTTCTTTGCAGACAGAAAGAACATGTACATACATTGCGCCTGTTTAAGCTAAACAAAATAAATGACAGCCATTCGTTGACTCATTCCTCGGGGCAATGCCTTGACCAATCAGGGTCCAGCTCTCTGGCTTAAATTTCAAACAATGCTTGGCAGATAATTGTCAGTCACCATCAGTGGTGCATTCTCCATGGCAACACCACTTGCCAACCAATCAGCACTCTCTTCACATACAGTATAAATCATTTTCCTCCTTATTTGGTATTCTTGCGAATGTCCTGATGAGTGCAAGATGAAAAAGTTTAGACATGTCTCTTTTTTCAGCAATATTCAAGTTCTGTACTACCAGACAACTATAACCACAATCTTCTTCCTTTGTGCTAGGTATGTCTCCAACCACTGGAGCGTTTTGCTGCAGGATACCATTGACTCCATTTTTGCTGGGGCTCCTTGATGCCACACATGGTCAAATGGTGCTTTGACGTCAAGGATAGTCACTCACTTCCCCTCAGGAATTCAGCTCTCCTGTCCATGTTTGGTCCAGGTTGAAATGAGGTCTTGAGCCGATTGGCCCAGGCGGACCCCAAACTGAGCATCAATGAATAGGTTATTACTGTGTAGTGCTGCCTGACAGCACTGATTAAGAGGAGCCTGATGGAGCATTAATTTTGTGGACAGGGCATACTTGGGCAAGTTTCCACATTGTCAAGTAGTTATCAGTGTTGTTATTGTACTGGTACAGTTTGGCAGGGGGTGCAGCTAGTTCTGAATTGCAAGTCTTCAGTACTACAGCTGGGATGTTATCAGGGCCCATACAACCTTTGCTGCATCCAGTGCATTAGTTGACGACTGGCAGGAGTAGAAAGACTTGGGTGTATATGTGCATAGATCATTGAAGGTGGCAGCTCAGGTGGAGAGAGCAGTTAATAAAGCATGTAGTATCCTGGGCTTTATTAATAGGGGCATAGAGTACAAGGTAGGTTATGCTGAATTTATATAAGACACTTGTTAGACGTCAGATGGAATATTGTGTCCAGTTCTGGGCACCACATTATTGGAAGGACATGAACACATTGGAGAGCGTGCAGAAGAGGTTTACGAGAATGGTTTCAGGGATGAGAAACTTCAGTTATGAAAAAAGATTTGAGAGGTTGGGACTGTTCTCCATGGAGAGGAGAAGACTAAGAGGAGATTTGGTAGAGATGTTCAAAATCATGAGGGGGCTGGACAGAGTAGCTAGGGAGAAGCTGTTCCTGCTCATAAAATGATCAAGAACATGAGGTCACAGATTTAAAGTGATTTGCAAAAGAAGCAAATGTGACATGAGAAAAAACTTTTTCACACAAGTGGTTCGGGTCTGGGAAGCGCTGCCTGGAGGTGTGGTGGAGGCAGGTTCAATTGAGACATTCAAGAGGGCATTAGATGATTATTTGAATAGAAACAATGTGCAAGGGTAAGGGGAAAAGGCAGGGCAATGGCACTAGGTCATAATGCTCATTTGGAGAGCCGGTGCAGACCTGATGGGCTGAATGGTCTCCCTCTGTGCCGTTAAAATTCTGTGATTCTGTGAACTTGGATGCTGGGGCCTCCATAGAAACCGTAGAAAAGAGGCCATTCAGCCCATTGTGTCTGCGTCAGCCGACAAAGAAAAAATTAAAAACTAGTTGTCCATTCTAATCCCACCTTCCAGCACCTGGTCATTAGATGAAGGAGAAAGTCAAGATGGATGTCAACTTGCTACTTTTGGCTGAAGCTTTTCTCTTTTGCATTGACCTGTTGAGATCCCCCATCAATGAGGATGGGAATGTTTATGGAATCTCCTCCTTCAGTTAGTTATTTAATTGTCCACCACCCTCACAACTGAATGTAGCAGTTAAGCCTTATACAAGAGCTTGCTATGTCTGCATTTAGAATAGTGAGCCCAGTTTGGTCCTCAACATAGTGTTGAATATCAAGGCACAGGAGAAGGGCCACCAGAACAATGCTAGTTATTAGTGTTTTTTGTTATCTGGCAGGCTCTGTGAACTGGAAACTTTTCACTGAAGAAATGCAGACTTTGAGGGAAAATGATTACTGTCTTTAAAATGAAGGACATAGATTTTATTTCAGTGGGTATATTAGACAAATAAGGGGGCTCAGAGGCATCAGTCCAAAATAAACAGCTTCAGCCATGGCCAGTTGGGAGCATTCACACCCTGATTCAGCAGGCTACGGATTCAAGACCAGCTCCAGGACTTGAGCCCAAAAATCAAGGCTGAAACTCTAGTATAGAACTGAGGGAATGCTGTCCTGATGGAGGTGCTGTCTTTCAGCTGACACATTAAACCAACATCCTTTCTGCCTTTTCAGATGGAAGTAAAGATCCCATGGCAGTATTTCCAAGAAAAGTAAGGGAGTTATCCCTGTCTCAATCGACACCACAAAAACAAATTATCACTTGCCACTTTGTGGAGAGCTTGCTATCTACAAATTGGCTGCCACCTTTCCTACATTATGATAGTGGGTACACTTCAAAAAGTACTTCATTGGCTGTAAAGCACTCGGGAACGTCCTGAGGTTGTGAAAGATGCTATATAAATGCAAGCCTTTCTTTCCTTAAGAAAACAGAGTTAGACTGGATGGCAGAAAGTACTTCTTTTCACAGAGTCCTCTGCCTCTGGAATAATTTACCAGAATATGCAGTAACTATGAATGCTACAAACCTTTAAAAGGGAGCTGGCTGAGTTTCTGAAAGTGGAAATGAAGTTGCTAGAAAAAGTAGTAAACCTGAGGATTGGGAGCAATTTGGAATTCAGCAAAGGAGGCCCAAGATGTTGATTAAGAGGAGAAAAATAGAATACGAAAGCAAACTTGCAAGGAACATAAAAGAGGGCTGTAGAAGCTTCTATAAGTATGTTAGAAGAAAAAGATTGGTGAAGGCAAATGTAGGTCCTTTGCAGTCTGAAACAGGAGAATTTATAACAGAGAACAAGGAAATTGCAGAGCGATTAAACAATTACTTTAGTTCTGTCTTCATGGAAATAGACACAGTTAACTTCCCAGAAACACTAAGGAATCAAGGGTCTTGTGAGGAGGAGTAATTGATGGAAATTAACAGCACTAAAAAAATAGTGCTGGAGAAATTAATGGTACTGAAAACCAATAAATCCCCTGGGCCTGATAATCTACATCCCAGGGTGCAAAAAAAGGAGGAGGCCATTGGTTGTCATCTTCCAAAATTCTGTAGATTCCGAAACAGTCCCAGCAGATTGGAGGGTGGCAAATGTAACCCCACAATTTAAAAAAAGTGGGAGGGATAAAATAAGGAGTTACAGACTGGTTAGCCTAACATCAATAGCAGGGAAAATGCTGGAGTCCATTATAACAGGACACTTCGAAAATATCAGAGGGATTAGACAAAGTCAAAGTGGATTTATGAAAGAGAAATCATATTTGACAAATGTACTGAAGTTTTTTGAGGATGTAACTAGCAGAATAGATAAGGAGGAGCCAGTGGATGTGGTGTATTTGGATTTTCAGAAAGCTTTTGATAAAGTCCCACATAAGAAGTTAGTGTGTAAAATTAAAGCACATGGGATTGGGGGTAATATACTGGCATAGATTGAGAATTGTTTAGCAGGCAGGAAACAGAGAGTAGGAAGAAAAGGGTTTTTTTCAAAATGGCAGGCAGTGACTAGTGGGGTACTGCAGGGATCAGTGCTTGGACCCCAGCTATTACAATATATATCAATGATTTGGATGAGGGAATCAAATATAATATTTCCAAGTTTGCTGATGACACGAAACTTGGTGGGAAAGTGAGTGGTGAGGAGGATGTTAAGAGGCTTCAAAGCGATTTAGACAAGTTGAGCGAGTGGACAAATACATAGCAGATGCAGTATAACTTGGATAAATGTGAAGTTACCCACTTCGGTAGGAAAAACAGAATGACAGTATTATTTAAATGGTGATAGATTCAGAAATATTGATGTACAAAGGGACCTGGGTATCTTTATACCCAATCACTGAAAGCAGGCATGCAGCAGAGCAAGCAGTTAAGAAGGCAAAATGGTATGTTGGCCTTTATTGCAAGGGCACTTGAGTACTGGAGCAAGGATGTCTTACTGCAGCTGTACAGGGTCTTGGTGATACCACACCTGGAGTATTTTGTGCAGTTTTGGTCTCCCTACCTCAGAAAGGATCCACTTGCCATTGAGGGAGTGCATTGAAGATTCAGGTTCACCAGACTGATTGCTGGGATGGCAGGTTGAGCTGACTAGGCCTGCATTTACTGGAGTTTAGAAGAATGAGGGAGGATCTCATTGAAATGTATAAAAACTCTGACAGGGCTGGACAGACTAGATACAGGGATTATGTTTCCTTGGCTAGGGGAGGGACTAGAACAAGGGGTCATAATCTCAGGATAAGGGATAGGCCATTTAGGACTGAGATGAGGGGAAACTTCTTCACTCAGAGGGTGGTGGGCCTGTGGAATTCTCCTCCACAGAGGGTTGTCGAGGCCAAGTCATTGAATATATATAAGAAGGAAATAGATTTGTAGACTCTAAAAGTGTCAAGGGATTTGGGGCGGGAGTATGACGTTAAGATAGAGGATCAGCCATGATTAAATTGAATGGCAGAGCAGGCTCGAAGGGCCAAATGACCTACTCCTACTTCTATTTTCTATGTTTCTAATTAGGACCCGGAGTAGACCAGGCTGCCTTTCGAGTCTGTTCTGCTACTCAATAAGGTCATGGCTGATCTTTTACGTCAAAACCACTTTCCACCTATTCCCAATATACTTTGATTCCCTTAGTTCCAAAAATCTATCAGTCTCAGTCCTGAATATACTCAATGATTGATCATCTACAACACAACCTTCTCGGATAGAGGATTCCAAAGAATTGGGGCAAAATTTCTGGCTTGGTGGGCTGGCGTGCACCCAACAAACTCAAGCGTGAAATGATGCGCATTGACATCAGGTCAGCGTCCCGACATCAACGTGCAGTTGTGCAATATTTCAGTCAGCAGACATGCGCCAGAGTCGGCAGCGCGCCTGTCAACAATTAAAATGCCTATTAAAGCCATTAAATTATCAATTAAGTTAAATTTTTCGCTGCCCGTCCAACCTAGCAGTTGCCCAGGTGAAAAGGCCAAACAGCCTTTGCACTTTTTAGGAAACCTCATCCATGGGTGGGATGAGGTTTCCTAAAGCAAATAAAAATAAAATAAAAACTTTAAAACTTAATTAATAATGTGTCCCTGCTCATGTGAAAGAGTCACATGAGATCACAGAATCACACAGTACAGAAGAGGGCCTTCAGCCCATCCAGTCTGCACCAATGCGTGAGGAACACCTGACTGACCTACCTACCTACCTAATCCCAACGAAAACAACCCAAGTCTATCCAACCTCTCTTCATAACTTAAATGTTTCCTCCCAGGCAACATCCTGGTGAATCTCCTCTGCACCCCCTCCAGTGCAATCACATCCTTCCTATAATGTGGTGACCAGAACTGCACACAGTACTCCAGCAGTGGCCTCACCAAGTTCTATACAACTCCAACATGACCTCCCTACTTTTGTAATCTATGCCTCGATTGATAAATGCAAGTGTCCCATATGCCATTTTCACCACCCCACTAACATGCCTCTCCACCTTCAGAGATCTATGGACACACACACCAAGGTTCCGTTGTTCCTCAGAACTTCCTAGTGTCATTGCTGTTGATTGAATACTTCCTTGTCAAATTACTCCTTCCAAAGTGTATCACCTCACACTTTTCAGGGTTAAATTCCATCTGCCACTTACCTGCCAATTTGACCATCCCGTCTATATCTTCCTGTAGCCCAAGACACTCAACCTCACTGATAACCACCCGGCCAATCTTTGTGTCATCCGCAAACTTACTAATCCTACTCGCACCGCCCCCCCCCAACGTAGTCATCTATGTCGTTTATATAAATGACGAATAATAGGGGACCGAGCACAGATCCCTGTGGTACGCCACTGGACACTGGCTTCCAGTCACTAAAGCAACCTTTTGTTACCCTCTGTCTCCTACAACTAAGCCTAATTTGAATTCACCTTATCAAATTACCTTGTATCCCATGTGCATTTGTCTTCTTTATAAGTCTCCCATGTGGGACCTTGTCGAAGGATTTGCTGAAATCCATATAAACTACATCAACTACACTACCCTCATCTACACACCTGGTCACCTCCTTAAAAAATTCAATCAAATTTGTCAGGCATGACCTCCCTCTGACAAAGCCATGCTGACTATCCCTGATCAAACCTTGCCACTCCAAGTGGAGATAGATTCTCTCCTTCAGGAATTTCTCCAATAGTTTCCCTACCACTGACGTGAGACTCACTGGTCTGTCGTTCCCTGGCTTATCTCTGCAACCCTTCTTAAATAGCGGAACCACTTTAGCTGTTCCCCAGTCCTCTGGGCTTGTTACTCCTTCTTATCACCCTAGAGGCAACATGTTGAGCCTATACCCTCCTCATTTCCTTTTTGTAGATTTCCCCACAAGTAGATGTTGCCAGTCTACCTTGGCCAGATCCTGCCTTATTTTACTAAAGTCCGCTCTCCCCCAATCCAAAACATTCTTTTGTAACTTGTCTATTTCTTTGTCCATAACAAGCTTAAATTGTACCATGTTGTGGTCACTATCACTAAAATGCTCCCCCACAACCACCTCAGCCACCTGTCTGGCTTCATTCCCCAGAATTAGGTCCAGCACTGTGCTGTCCCTTGTTGGACTCTCTACATATTAACCTAAAAAGTTCTCCTGTACACATTTCAAGAAATCTATTTTTAAAGTTTTTTAAACATTCAGCGCTCTCCCTGAGACAGCATTTTGCCTCAGGGAACAGTGCGATCTTTCGTGCGCATGCGCGAAAGAGTGCACTTTGACAAGTGGGGAATCCCTCCACCCCCCACACAGGAAGCGCATAGCACTTCCTGTCGGGCAGGCCATTGGATGGACCTTAATTGGCCCGCCTGCTCAAATTGGCTGCCGGCCCTATTTCGGTGGCGGAGTTCAGCTGCCGGTCCACCCGCCCATCAAGGTCAAAATTCTGGCCACTATGCCTATCCCAATTAATGTTGGGAAAGTTGAAATCACCTAATATAATTACCCTTTTGTTATTGTTTTTACGCACCTCTGCAAATTGTGCACATATTTGCTCCTCAATTTCCCGCTGACTATATAATAAACACCTGACAATGTGTCTGCTCCTTTTTTATCCCTGAGCTCTACCCACAAAGCTTCATTCGATGCCCCCTCCAAGATATCATCTCTCCTGACTGCAGTAACTGACTCCTTAACTAATAATGCAATGCCTCCTCCTCTTATACCCCCTCCCCTGTCTCACCTGAAGATTCTATATCCTGGAATGTTGAGCTGCAATCCTGCCCCTCCCTCAACCATGTATGAGGGGACATGTTTTACTACGTTTTAATTTCATTATTTTTCTATATAACTCTTCAAGTTATCAAGCACACACTCATGCGTGGTGCGTAAAGATTGCGCTCACCCCGCTTGCACTACCCCCCACCTCTGGCCACCCACACAGGCAGCACTGAGTGCTGTTGCTCGCGTTACACATTGGGTGGGCCTTAATTGGCCTGCCAACATGAAATCGCCTTCCGGCCTCCATCGCAGGCAGCAGTCAGCTTCCCAACTGTCCAACAAGGGCAAGATTCTCCCCTTGAATTATAAAATGTAGATACAGTTAGCATTGGCTGGCATAATTTATTACAATCTGATCACAGGATATTTATGGGTGGGAAAACTCCTTGGCCCATGTTAAGACATCCATCCAGATTAACTCCACACCCATTGCTGCATTTGATTGTCTCTTCAATAATTTCAGGATTCTCATTCCAAATGTATGTTGTATGTGCAGAATCACCTCCTGACATCAGTCCCAAAGTTGTCTTTTACTAATTTAAACAAATTTGCCCCCTTAGTCTGTTCCCACAGCTTAGTTTAATGTAGTATTCTGTATTGACCTTTCCTATACCATTTCCTACCTTGTATACCTCTATAAAATCACTTCAGATACTTTCTCTTCAGGCTGAAAAAACAAAGTTTCTCGAGTCTTTCTTCATACCTTGGACCCCTGACATGAGAGGTTGGACTTGTGGCTCTTCTCAGCTTTGTAGCCAATGCTTTTAGGTCTCCCTTGTTCCCCAGTGACCAGAACCAGACACACTTTTCAAGGTGTGGTCTTACTGGAACACTGTACAGTTTGATCATGATTTGTAATCTACTGTTTTGGCTATGTCATTCAATATTGTATTGACTTTAATAATAACCCTATTGGCTTTGTTCATTGCTGCTCTCTGCATCTCTAGCAACTTGCATGAAGATCTTTAAGGGCCAGAGATGAATTTCCCAGCAATTGTTCCTAATTATTTTAGTTTTTTGCCACAGAAGAATGGGGGATGGATCGCTGTATGTAGGCTGCACTGTGCCTGCATGGGACACAAGAGGCAAACCAGCTGACTTTTTCTCATTGTCTTTTCTCCATCTTTTTTTAATAAGTTGTCACTAAATTGGACAACTTTTATTTGACCTCAGAAAACATCACAATATTCCGATGCTTGAAATGTGGTCAGGTAATATTCTTTTTCCACGGCAACTCTCATTGTGATCTTTCAGCATTGGATTTAAACACTTATACGGTATTTATTTAAAAAATCAAATTTTATGATTCAAAATGCGCTATGCACTTTTTGGTGAAAACGTTTGCACATTGTACTCAATGACTTCAATTGCAGGACTCATGGACTAAATTAGCAAGAAAGATAAAACCAGGTGCCTGGAAAAAAATGCATAAAATGCAACAAAAAATATCAGGTCCTAAGCAGCAGCACAAAAGTAGCAGATAAAGTCATACAATAAGCAACATAAAAATTTAGATGAGATTCACCTCTTCTCTTTACAATCCAGCCCACCCACACATTGCTTCACTCATTTTACATGGTGGAATAATGCTTCCTGTAAGGAAGCAGTCACAAAGCTAACCAATTGATCACTGGATTTATGTTTAAATATTTTCCACAGCCACAATGAGGCATGTGTCTTCCAAACCTCAGCACTTTTTCCTGGCCACAAAATGTGGTGTGCTGTAAATCATGCAATAAATTATGTATTTGATTTTTCAGCTTTCACTCTCCCTTAACATGGTTCCTCATCACCAGTCAAGTGATGGGGTTGGATCGCTGTATGTAGGCTGCACTGTGCCTGCATGGGACACAAGAGGCAAACAAATTCTTAAATGCAGGGTGCAATTTTCAGAGTTCAACATTTTGGAAGGATTGAAGGGCTCATTGGCCAATCAGGAATATCAAGAAATTGCAGGGGTGCTGCCCATGATTTTCCACCCAGATGGTTGTTGGCTGCCTGGAAAGTCAGGAACACACTTGCCATCATTTTTGTGTGGTGGCAGGGAGGTTTGCAAGTTGTGTCACCTGAGAGAGATTTTCATCCATGCCAATTCCTTTCATCCCACTAATAATGGGTACCGCTTCAACGTGGCTTCAGGTCTAATAGAAAACAGATTGTTAACATTTTCAGGTCTTACTTAGATGTCCTCTCAGGTTAGGTGTCACTTCTCTCTTCCATGAACAGATTTAGTATCCTTTATCATCAGGAGTTCATTTTCACTACCCTGTATCCAGGTGCATGGTAACGTGACCTGAGATGTAACAGTAACACAAGATACTGTAACAAACTGCAGATGTTCCCATGTGTACTTCCCCAAGTTTCTGAAATTCAGAATTGTTCATGCCTTAGTGAGCCAAGGTCAAATGCAAACAATCAAACTATCTTGTTTTACAGTTAACAAGCAAATAGTTAGAGTAACAACTATTGCTGAATTCCAGATTTGGTAAGAAACCATTTCACATTGTCCCTATTAGTGAACTAAGTATTGTCTTTTGGCCAGCTTTATCACTGAATCAGACCAAAACTTTCTGCCTGAACCACTCAGCTCCCTTATCAAGGTAGCCTTAACTCGGCCCTTCTCTACATCCTTCTGCCAAACTTACCAATTGACTGAGAACATGTGTTCCCATTTGCTGTTGTTCCCATTCTAAAAAGGAAGGCTAGCACTTGATAATCAAACCCTTCCTTTGCAGGAGTTTATCAGTGGAGCTCCCAGTTATATCAGCTCAAAAGGTTAACATCTAATCCCTAATTTGTGAATGTTGACTGGGGTTTCTTGAGCAAACCTTCATTAACTCAGACAATCTAGATGAATGTTTTGTCTGATCTCTGATCTGCATGTGGTTGTTCTGCAAAATTGACCCCAACATTTATCTTAAAAGTAACATTTTAATAAAAGTTCCACCACACCCATTTCCATAACAAAATCATAGAATAGATTCGTAGAATGATGAAAAATCCCAAAGTGTGAAATTTATTCAACAATGAAGTTGCGTTGGCCACTATGGCACTTGACCCTGCAATGTCCTTTTCACTAACACATACATCAAATTTGGAGAGCTGTCCCACAGACAGCAACCTGACATAGAAACGCTCACAGAATTGTACCTTTCAGCCAACGTCCCTGATTCCTCCATCACTATCCCTGGGTATGTCCTCTCCCACCAACAGGACAGACCCACGAGAGGTGACGGCACAATAGTATACGTTGAATCATAGAATGTTCACAGCCCAGAAGGAGGCTATTCAGCCCATTGTGTCTGTGCTGTCTCTCTGTAAGAGCTACTCAGCCAGTCCCACTCCCCTGCCTTTTCCTGGCAGCTCTGCAAATCTTTCTGTTCAGATAATTATACAGTTCTCTTTTGAAAGCCACAATTGAATCTGACTCCACCACACTATTGGCAGTGCATTCCAGATTCTAACCACTGGCTGCATAAAAAAGTTTCTTCTCATGTCACCATTGCTTCTTTTGCCAACCTACTTAAATTGGTGTACTCTGGTTCTTAATCCTTCAACCAATGGGAATGGTTTCTCCCTAACCACTCTGTCCAGACCCCTCATGGTTTTGAACACTTCCTTTCACCTTCTTTTCTCTAATGAGAACACCCCAGCTTCTCCAGTCTATCTTCATGACTGCAGTATCTCATCCTCGGAATCATTTTTGTAAATCTTTTATGTACCCTCTCCAATTCCTTCACTTCCTTTCTGAAGTATTGTGCCCAGAATTGGGTACAATATTCCAACTGAGGCCAAAGCAGCTTTTTCTTTAAAGTTCACCATAACTTCTTTGCTTTTGTATTATATGCCTCTATTTATAAATGCATCATTAACAGCTTTCTCAACCTGTCCTGTCATATTCAACAATTCCTGCACTTATAGATCAGGTCCTTCAACTCCTGCACCCCTTAGGATTGCATTCTTTATTTTATATTGCCTTTCTTCATTCTTCCTACAAAAATGTATCACTTCACATTTCTCTGCATTTCATCTGCCACGTGTCTGCCAATTCCACCAGCCTGTTGATGTAGGGATGGAGTGGCCCTGGAAGTACTCAACATTGACCTCAGGACCCAGGATGTCTCATGGTATGATGTCAAATATAGGGAAGGACTTCCTGCTGATTACCACCTATCACCCTCTCTCAGCTAATGAATCGGTTGAGTGGATGATCTATCTTGGCCTCCTCCCAAGGTCCCCACCATTACAGATATCAAATTCGATTCACTCCACATGATATCAAGAAATGGCTTATCACACTGAATACAGCAAAGACTCTGGGCCCTAAGAACATTCCGGCTTTATTACTGAACACTTGTGCTGAAGAACTAGCCATGCCTCTAGCCAGACTGTTCCAGTATCAGAGAGGAGGTGACACTAAAGTAACATTTGACTGAATGTGGCATCAAGGGACCCTAGCAAAATTGAAGTCAATGGGAATCAGGAGAAAAACTCCAATGGTTGGAGCCATAACTAGCACAAAGGAAGATGGCTATAGTGGTTAGAGGTCAATCATCTCAGCCCCAGGACATCACTGTAGGAGCTCACCGGGGCAATATCTTAGGCTCACCTATCTTCAACTGTTTCATCAACGATCTTTCCTCCATCATATGGTCAGGAATTGTTGTGTTTGCTGATGATGTCACAGTATTAAGTTCCATACATAACTCCTCAGATATTGATAATGAATTCCTTGGGCTGGTAAATGACAAGGAACATTCATGCCACACAAGTGCCATGCAATGATCAACAAGAGAGAGTCTAACCACATCCCCTTAACAGTCAACTGCATTACCACTGTTGAATTCCCCCACCATCAACATTCTAGGGGTTTTAAGTCTGATGCACTTAGAATAAAATGTCTTACAATATTTGACAATCCGAATAAATCAGATGTGGCTTGTAAAAGCAGAGTACTCATGATAAGTGATAGTGGTAACCCTTTTAGGTGGTACTTAAAATTAAAATTAGAGCTAGTTGGAATGAAAAGGTGATCACAATGCTGCTTACATATATCATGACCATATTATTGCCAGAGACAATTCACAAGCTGAATTCATAAACAGTGACCAATCTTGAACATTTTTTAAACAGCTACTAATTCTTGCCTTTTCTATGAATAACTGATTCCTCCTGTTCGACTGAGAATTGTTTTGGAATTAGTAAGCCCAGTGTCATATGCTGTCCTAGGCCATGCAGTACCTTCACACTTTAAAGTTATACCTTACTTTTATGACTGACATACTTTATGCACAATTGGCCAAGTTGTTTTAAATATATATCCATGTCTTTTATGCTGTACTGAGTGATTATATTAAAATATGTTGTCTGAGATTCTCCTCTGTGATGCTAAAGGGTGGGATCACAGAGGGAAGTCACAAACATGGACGGTGAGGCCTCCCACTATATTGCCACCCTGAATGAAGTCTTCCTCCCAATTCCTGCCATGATTACAGCAGGTCACTCTTTCCTTGCTTGCTACATACAAATGCAAGTGGAGGGACTGGACCCTAGCCCCCTTTCACTCACTGTCACTTCCAAGGGTTACCATGTGATAAGCTGGCAATAAGCTCCAGGAAACTAAATTAATGGTCCTGGGTTATGCCCTCACTCCAATCTGGCCCCCACTTATTTATCTGTGTGGTCCTCAGTTTCTTTCAAAACTTGCAATGCTGTAACTTCTGTGATCTTTGGAATGCTTCTGCCCCTTTAACATGGTTCTTGTCTCTCTAGCTCTTGACAATAATTAGAAATGATTTTAATCAGGGATTTGAATGGGAGTTGTGCTTGGTGTGCGTAGAGAAAGACCTGTAGCTGATAGAACATGTGTGAAGGGAATTGTAGACAGATAATTCACTAGCCGGATGTGAAGGTCAGGAGAAGTGTTTCATATGAGAGCAGTATGATTGTGTCTTGTAGTCAGCAACAGATACACTCTGCATCTTCAGGCTGCTGTTGCACCTCTGGTTGGTAGTTGTCTTTAAATGCCTTCCTCCACATATATGATTTTATAATGCTGTGGAGGTAACAGTAGATGGGTGCCATATGCCTCCACTGTAGCCTGACAAGTGTGGCACCTGTCTGTTGACCTTCCTCTTCTTCCTCCAACAAGCAGGAGGATTCCCAGTGGGAAACCCACTGTGTCATTTGTGAAATGGGATGTGTTAAATGGAGGCCCTCAACATAAAAAACAATAGTAGATAGGAAAGTAGTTGTCAACTCTGCAAAAGAAAAATCACCAAAATTCAATTAGAAACTAATATTTATGTAAATTCTTACAAAGTACCTACTGTGCTCTTTAAGTGTGCTTCTTCCTTTACTACTACACTTCATAACTCTGTGTGCCTCTTAACTATCCTAGTATTCCTATGAACTGCTCCCTCTGTGGCTTCAGCATCAGAAGTGGTAAGTTGCTGTAGCTTAATCAAGGGCGCTTGAGATGTTTGTGATCATCATCTAATAGGAATTGGAGCCTGATAGGGCCCCGCTGCACATTGCATCAATCCACGGCTTCCAGAATAGTCTGACCTGGCTTTTGAGCAACAGTGCATGCATTAGTTGACTGGGTGACAATGGTGTAGACATGCTGTCAAACTGAGAAAGGGCAACATTTTCCGTTTTCATTACATGACTGCCTCTGCTACCTGATTGTGGTTTAGCACTCCCACTTCCACATGACTTCACCTGTTCTTGAACTTTTCCTTCAGCTGTGTGCCAGTTTCTCTTGTAAGAAGGGTGCCAGTGAGTTCATGTGTGCCCTGTTGAAAGGTTTTGAAGATGTGTGCCACAACTTAACATTGTGAGGGGAAGAAGCAGCAAGTTTGGCCAAGAGGGTGAAATACTTGTGAGGACAGTAACAGATGACAAATGGGTGAGTGTAACCACAAATAGGTGTAATGAAATGGCCCACTGTGATTGGAGAAGGAAAAGATGATTGTATTGGTGCTAATGTGGGATGGTGTGGGATAATAGAAAGATTAATACAAATGTGAAACTTACCCTGACATTCCTCATAACATTAAATTTCTTCCTGTAATTCAGTCAGGTCCTTAGAACAATGCTGTGGCAATAACCTGCTCAGCCACCTCTCCTCACTGCTTCTCGTTAATTTGGCAGGTATCAGGATGATAGGAAATTATGATTGAGTCTACCTATAACCTCACCAGCTAACCAAAGACATATTGAAATGTTAAAAGAGGACCTGTTTTTATAAGAAAAACAAGAAAAGACACTGACCAAAGATGGATACCAGGAGTCATTTGATGTCTGCTATTGTAGGTGACCACTTTTCTGGAAAGTTCCTATATGGATTGCGCTGCAGACCTACTCTGGCATGCTGCATAGAATTTCACACCTGCAGGTGTCAAGGTCCATGTCAAACAGGGACTCTTGAAAGGAAGGCACTAAAAATGCAAAGTGCTGGACTTTTAATCCATGGTAATTCTGTCAAGACAATGAGAACTGCTACCCAGCCAGTTACACCCCACCAGACACTCAAAACCCACTGTGGAGGACAGAATAGCCCCATACGCTGTTGGTTTCTACTGTTTCAAAATGTATCAAAAACTTTCTGAGATGAAGGATGTCTACAACAATGACTGTGGGACATATTAATCAAACACCTCCCTGGGAATATACAAACAAGAGGTTTAAGTACTAGTTTTGCAAAGCCAGAAACAAAGAGAAATCATCAAAGTCATCTAGAAAAGAGCTGCTGAAAAAAACATTGAGGAATCTCTCTCTCTCTCTGAAGCTAGAGTGTCTCCGGCAAAGTGCAGTACCTGAACTTCAATTTGACTCCAGGATTTTAAAGGAAACTAGCAAATCTCAAACAGCCACTGCATTCAATAAACTATACCTCAGGACAAGCAAAAGGACTTAATCATATATTCTTTTAGCTTTAATTTGGACTCTGTCTTTCCCACTCCTGATATTTGTGTGTGTGTTGTCACGTCTTTTTTGTTCAGGTTTAGTAACTTTAGATAAATTTATTCTTTCTTTGAGTCAAGAAGAAATGGTTTGATTGGTTCTTTATTAACAAATACATTAACATTTGGATTAGAAAAGGGACTCATGGGTAAAATACATTTTAAAAACCTTTGTTGCGACCAGCTGAGGGGGATGAAATAAAAGGGAGCCAAATCACCCCTCCTCGACTGGTCGTAATACTGGGCAGTCAACATCTATTGGAGCGTGTTAAACATGTGAAGTTTATAAGTTTGTTATGTTTTGGGACTGTGTTTAATTTAAAGTAAAATAGAGTAGTTAAGGCAGTGATGTGACCTGTTCTGACTTTTGCCTGCCAACAAGCTTCAGTGCTTGGTTGTTAAAGGTTAAAGGGGGGCCCAGATTGTCTACCTGGGTATACAAAGATATACAAATAGTTGTTTGCCAACCAATCAGCATTCTCTTCTCATACAGTATAAAGTTGTTGCTTCCCCTGACATTGCTATTCTTGTGATTGTCTTGATGAGTGCGAGCCAAAAATCTTTGACAAAATGTCTTTTTTCAGCAATACTCAAGTTTTGGGAATAATATGGAAGATATTCACAATTGTAAACAATGACCAGGGCAGCAGTGTTGCAGGTGGATAGACTTTTAGGCCTGAACTTTCACACAGAAGAAGAGGCTCTCCATCATGGCAAAAATGGTGCTGGAGATCTGAATCCAGAAGTCCCACCCCGAAAACTAGACTCCAGTTTTTTCATGGGGGGAAGTGGTGGGTTGTGGTTTACACATCTGTGGTTCACTAAGGCAGCTGCACATGTTAAAGTGCAGCTGTCTTCAGTCAGATCTGATTTTAATTAGTGGGATGTCCAAAACACGGTTTGAACACTTTGGACCTGACAACAGAAGGTCTACACTTACTGGAGTTCTTTGAAGAGATAGGTATCCTTTAGGAGAGGTAAAGTACCCTTTTGGAAATGGTCCCAGGACATCTTTGGGAGAGGTCAAATACCCTTTGGAATTGTTAAAAGTAGACATGAACATGCGTATAAAGTACATAAATTTATTGGAACCGTCAAGCTTATTGGAACTGTCAAAGGGAGCTTTCAAGAGGAGCTGTCAAGCTGTTAGGACATTTAAATCTCTTTCCCTTTAAATATTTGAAAAAACTGTGTAGCATTAAAAAATCAGTGTATGCTATATACTCTGTCTATTGTCATAAGCCTGAGGGCGATGATTATAGGATTAGTGCTGCATGACGGATTTAACAACCTATTATTATCACAGTTGGGTGCCTATCAATTCATCGTTTGATTGACAGCACCAAGTGTATATAAAGTCTTTGAAGTCAGACTATGAATACAAATATAAAAACAAAAAAACTGTGGATGCTGGAAATCCAAAACAAAAACAAAAACAGAATTACCTGGAAAAACTCAGCAGGTCTGGCAGCATCGGCGGAGAAGAAAAGAGTTGACGTTTCGAGTCCTCATGACCCTTCGACAGAACTTGAGTTCGGGTCCAAGAAAGAGTTGAAATATAAGCTGGTTTAAGATGTGTGTGTGGGGGGCGGAGAGAGAGAGAGGTGGAGTGGGGGTGTGGTTGTAGGGACAAACAAGCAGTGATAGAAGCAGATCATCAAAAGATGTCAACAACAATAATACAAAAGAACACATAGGTGTTAAAGTTAAAGTTGGTGATATTATCTAAACGAATGTGCTAATTAAGAATGGATGGTAGGGCACTCAAGGTATAGCTCTAGTGGGGGTGGGGAGAGCATAAAAGATGTAAAAAAAAAATAAATCTTTTTTTTTTCTTTTTCTCTTTTTATAATGGAAATAGGTGGGAAAAGGAAAATCTATATAATTTTTTGGAAAAAAAAAAGAAAAGGTAGGGGGAAACAGAAAGGGGGTGGGGATGGGGGAGGGAGCTCACGACCTAAAGTTGTTGAATTCAATATTCAGTCCGGATGGCTGTAAAGTGCCTAGTCGGAAGATGAGGTGTTGTTCCTCCAGTTTACGTTGGGCTTCACTGGAACAATGCAGCAAGCCAAGGACGGACATGTGGGCAAGAGAGCAGGGTGGAGTGTTAAAATGGCAAGCGACAGGGAGGTTTGGGTCATTCTTGTGGACAGACCGCAGGTATTCTGCAAAGCGGTCGCCCAGTTTACGTTTGGTCTCTCCAATGTAGAGGAGACCACATTGGGAGCAACGAATGCAGTAGACTAAGTTGGGGGAAATGCAAGTGCAATGCTGCTTCACTTGAAAGGAGTGTTTGGGTCCTTGGACGGTGAGGAGAGAGGAAGTGAAGGGGCAGGTATTGCATCTTTTGTGTGGGCATGGGGTCGTGCCATAGGAGGGGGTTGAGGAGTAGGGGGTGACAGAGGAGTGGACCAGGATGTCCCGGAGGGAGTGATCCCTACGGAATGCCAATAAGGGGGGTGAAGGGAAGATGTGTTTGGCGGTGGCATCATGCTGGAGTTGGCGGAAATGGCGGAGGATGATCCTTTGAATGCGGAGGCTGGTGGGGTGATAAGTGAGGACAAGGGGGACCCTATCATGTTTCTGGGAGGGAGGAGAAGGCGTGAGGGCGGATGCGCGGGAGATGGGCCGGACACGGTTGAGGGCCCTGTCAACGACCGTGGGTTGAAAACCTCGGTTAAGGAAGAAGGAGGACATGTCAGAGGAACTGTTTTTGAAGGTAGCATCATCGGAACAGATGCGACGGAGGCGAAGGAACTGAGAGAATGGGATGGAGTCCTTACAGGAAGCGGGGTGTGAGGAGCTGTAGTCGAGATAGCTGTGGGAGTCGGTGGGTTTGTAATGGATATTGGTGGACAGTCTATCACCAGAGATTGAGACAGAGAGGTCAAGGAAGGGAAGGGAAGTGTCAGAGATGGACCACGTGAAAATGATGGAGGGGTGGAGATTGGAAGCAAAATTAATAAATTTTTCCAAGTCCCGACGAGAGCATGAAGCGGCACTGAAGTAATCATCGATGTACCGGAGAAAGAGTTGTGGAAGGGGGCCGGAGTAGGACTGGAACAAGGAATGTTCCACATACCCCATGAAGAGACAGGCATAGCTGGGGCCCATGCGGGTACCCATAGCCACACCTTTTATTTGGAGGAAGTGAGAGGAGTTGAAGGAGAAATTGTTCAGCGTGAGAACAAGTTCAGCCAGACGGAGGAGAGTAGTGGTGGATGGGGATTGTTTGGGCCTCTGTTCGAGGAAGAAGCTAAGGGCCCTCAGACCATCCTGGTGGGGGATGGAGGTGTAGAGGGATTGGACGTCCATGGTGACATTGTCATCAAACCCGCTGACAAGGGTGGTGCTGTTGTTGTCTGGCGCACTGACCTCTACCTTGCGGAGGCTGGGCGTCAACTCGCAGACACTTCCTCCTACCTCTCCCTGGACCATGACCCCACCACTGAACATCAAGCCATTGTTTCCAGGACTGTCACTGACCTCATCTCCTCTGGGGATCTCCCTCCCACAGCTTCCAACCTGATAGTCGCCCAACATCGGACGGCCCGCTTCTATCTCCTACCCAAAATCCACAAACAGAACTGCCCCGGTAGACCGATCGTCTCAGCTTGCTCCTGCCCCACAGAACGCATTTCTCGTTATCTTGACTCCCTTCTCTCTCCCCTTGTCCAGTTCCTTCCCACCTACATCCGTGATTCCTCTGACACCTTACGTCACATCAACAATTTCCAGTTCCCTGGCCCCAACCGCTTCCTCTTCAACATGGACGTCCAATCCCTCTACACCTCCATCCCCCACCAGGATGGTCTGAGGGCCCTTAGCTTCTTCCTCGAACAGAGGCCCAAACAATCCCCATCCACCACTACTCTCCTCCGTCTGGCTGAACTTGTTCTCACGCTGAACAATTTCTCCTTCAACTCCTCTCACTTCCTCCAAATAAAAGGTGTGGCTATGGGTACCCGCATGGGCCCCAGCTATGCCTGTCTCTTCATGGGGTATGTGGAACATTCCTTGTTCCAGTCCTACTCCGGCCCCCTTCCACAACTCTTTCTCCGGTACATCGATGATTACTTCAGTGCCGCTTCATGCTCTCGTCGGGACTTGGAAAAATTTATTAATTTTGCTTCCAAACTCCACCCCTCCATCATTTTCACGTGGTCCATCTCTGACACTTCCCTTCCCTTCCTTGACCTCTCTGTCTCAATCTCTGGTGATAGACTCTCCACCAATATCCATTACAAACCCACCGACTCCCACAGCTATCTCGACTACAGCTCCTTACACCCCGCTTCCTGTAAGGACTCCATCCCATTCTCTCAGTTCCTTTGCCTCTGTCGCATCTGTTCCGATGATGCTACCTTCAAAAACAGTTCCTCTGACATGTCCTCCTTCTTCCTTAACCGAGGTTTTCCACCCACGGTCGTTGACAGGGCCCTCAACCGTGTCCGGCCCATCTCCCGCGCATCCGCCCTCACACCTTCTCCTCCCTCCCAGAAACATGATAGGGTCCCCCTCGTCCTCACTTATCACCCCACCAGCCTCCGCATTCAAAGGATCATCCTCCGCCATTTCCGCCAACTCCAGCATGATGCCACCACCAAACACATCTTCCCTTCACCCCCCCTATTGGCATTCCGTAGGGATCGCTCCCTCCGGGACATCCTGGTCCACTCCTCTGTCACTCACTACTCCTCAACCCCCTCCTATGGCACCACCCCATGCCCACGCAAAAGATGCAATACCTGCCCCTTCACTTCCTCTCTCCTCACCGTCCAAGGACCCAAACACTCCTTTCAAGTGAAGCAGCATTTCACTTGCATTTCCCCTAACTTAGTCTACTGCATTCGTTGCTCCCAATGTGGTCTCCTCTACATTGGAGAGACCAAACGTAAACTGGGCGACCGCTTTGCAGAACACCTGCGGTCTGTCCACAAGAATGACCCAAACCTCCCTGTCGCTTGCCATTTTAACACTCCACCCTGCTCTCTTGCCCACATGTCCGTCCTTGGCTTGCTGCATTGTTCCAGTGAAGCCCAACGTAAACTGGAGGAACAACACCTCATCTTCCGACTAGGCACTTTACAGCCATCCGGACTGAATATTGAATTCAACAACTTTAGGTCGTGAGCTCCCTCCCCCATCCCCACCCCCTTTCTGTTTCCCCCTTCCTTTTCTGTTTTTTTCCAAAAAATTATATAGATTTTCCTTTTCCCACCTATTTCCATTATAAAAAGAAAAAAAAAAGATTTATTTTTTTTTACATCTTTTATGCTCTCCCCACCCCCACTAGAGCTATACCTTGAGTGCCCTATCATCCATTCTTAATTAGCACATTCGTTTAGATAATATCACCAACTTTAACTTTAACACCTATGTGTTCTTTTGTATTATTGTTGTTGACATCTTTTGATGATCTGCTTCTATCACTGCTTGTTTGTCCCTACAACCATACCCCCACTCCACCTCTCTCTCTCTCTCTCTCTCCGCCCCCCACACACACATCTTAAACCAGCTTATATTTCAACTCTTTCTTGGACTCGAACTCAAGTTCTGTCGAAGGGTCATGAGGACTCGAAACGTCAACTCTTTTCTTCTCCGCCGATGCTGCCAGACCTGCTGAGTTTTTCCAGGTAATTCTGTTTTTGTTTTTGTTATGAATACAAATGCTTGCTTTCATAAGGGATAAAGGAAGTTAACTACAGTGAATTTAGTGTAGGGGGAGTTTGAAAACAGTGTGAGAGGTAAGAGCAGGAGGAAGCTGAAAGCAGCATGAGAAGAGGGAGCAGGTGGAGTCTAAAACCAACACCAGAGGAGAGAGGAGTGAGAGACTGAAACCAGCTTGAGAGGAAAGAGCAGCAGGAGTCTGAAAGTAGCATGAGAGGACAGAGCATACGAAAATTTGAACATACAACATAGGAACAGAAGTAGGCCATTCAGCCTCTCGAGCCTGTTCCACAATTCAATAAGATCATGGCTGATTTATTTGCGTTTCGAGTTCTACTTTCCCATCAATCCCCGGTAACCTTTGATTCTCTTGCCTAACAAGAATCCATCTAACTCTGCCTTAAAAATACTCAGTTACCCTGCTTCCACTGCCTTCTGAGGCAGAGTGTTTGAAAGTCACACAACCCAAAAAATCCTCCTCACCTCTGTCTATAAGGGTGACTGCTAATTTTAACACAGTGCCCCCTAGTTCTAGACTCATGCACAAGAGGAAACTTCCTTTCCACGTCCACCTTTCAATACCATTCAGGATCTTGTATACTTCAATCAAGTCACCCCTCAGTCTTGTAAACTCCAGTGGAAACAAAGCCAGCCTGTCCAACCTATCCTCATAAGACAACCCACTCATTCCACATATTGATCTAGTGAACTCCTGTGAACTGCCTCCAACACATCTACATCCTTCATTAAATAAGGAGACTGAAACTGAACAGAGTTTTCAAGATGCGGTCTCACCAATGCCCTGTATAACTGAAGCATAAGATCCTTACTTTTATGTTCAGTTCCTCTCGTAATAAAGGATAGCATTCCATTAGCCTTCTTGGTTACATGCCGTATCTGCATACTAACTTTTTGTGATTCATGCATGAGGACACCTAGAGCACCTCAGAATTCTGCAGTTGTTCTCCGTTTAAGTAATACTCTGCTTTTTTATTCTTCCTGCCAAAGTGAACAACTTCACATTTTCCCACATTAATACGCCATCTGCAAGCTTTTTGCCTACTCACTCAACCTATCTATAGCCATCTGCAAACTTCTTATGCCTTCTTCACAATGTACTTTCCTTCCTGTCTTTGTCTCATCTGCAGATTTAGCTACCATGCCTTCACTCCCCTCATCTAAGTCATTGATGTAAATGGTAAAAATGTTGAGGCCCCAGCACAGACCCCTGTGGCACTCCACTTGTCACATCCTGCCAATCAGGAAAAGACTCTCTGTTTTCTGCCAGCCAGCCGATCCTCTAGACAGGCTAACATGTCACCCCCTACACCATGAGTTACAACATAGGAGGAGAGTGCAGCGGGAGTCTGAAACCAGCACAAGAGGAGAGAGCAACGGGAGACTGAAAACAGCATGAGAGGGGAGATCAGTGGGAGTCTGAAAACAGTGAGAGAGGAGAGAGCAGTGGGAGTCTGAAAACAGGACGAGAGGAGAGAGCAGCAGGAGACTGAAAACATTTCAGTTGCTGAAGAAGCTGAGTGAAAAAAAACTGTGACATCATAGGAAACTAGTAGGTTGATTGACCAGTAAGTGCTTGGTGTAAAGAACAGTGTATTATAGCTAGCTTAAGTCACCAAAGTTAAAGATGATCTATAACTCTAAGAACTAAAACTTTAAAATAAAATAATTAAAAATTATACTAAAATAATTAAAATAAATACTTAAAACACATACCTGCGTAATTAAGAAAAGCATAACTTCCAGTTGTAGATGGTATTAGCATTTAATAAGCACAGTAAATTCTTGTATACATAGGAATTATTCTAAGTTACTTAAGAAAGTAATTTAATTAAACTAACTAAATAATGTAAGTAACAATGGAGGGACAGGTGTTATGTTGCAGCTATGGAATGTGGGTCTTTGGACGCGAAGGTTATCCAGGACAAACACATCTGCAGAAAGTGTACGCAGCTAGAAGAATTCTGAATCAGATTATTCATCTGGAACCTGAACTGCAGACACTGCGCAACATATGGGAGAGAGGGAAATACCTAAACACTTCATTCCAAAAGACAGTCGCATCTCTTAGAATAGGGTCATCTGTTTTGGTCAGCAGTGAGGGACAGAAGGATGTCACCATGAGTGAAGCAAGTAAAAGGAATGAGCAGACAGTAATGGAAGAGCCTCAGACTTTGCAATTGTCAAACAGGTTTGAGATGTTTGCAACCTGTGTGGACAAAAGCAAGATCTGCAAGATGGATGAGTAGACTGGCCATGGCACCATGGTACACAAGAAATTTATCTGCCATTTCCTTATTTTCTACAGAGGATACTTTTCTACATTTCTTATTGAAACGTACAAGATTCTGAGGGGGCTTGATGTTGAGAAGATGTTTCCACTAGTGGGGGAATCTCGAACTAGGAGACATAGTTACAGAATAAGGGACACTCATTTAAAACTGAGTTGCGAAGGAATTTCTTCTTTCAGAGGGTCGTGAATGTCTGGAATTCTCTACCTCAGAGAGTTGTGGAGGCTGGATCACTGAAAGTATTTAAAGAGGAATTTTTGAAATATCGGGGAGTTGAGAGCTGTGAGAAGCTGGCATGAAAGAGGAGTTGAGGCCTGGGGGAGATTAGCCATGATCTCATTGACTGGTAGGGCAGCCTTGAGGGGCCGAATGGTTGTTCCTATTTCTTGTGTTCTTATGATACAAGCCATATCCCAGAAATAGCTGTAAATCAGTAAATGGAAGGGAGGGAAGAATGCAAGAAAATTACAACCACCGCAGAAGTAGTACTTAGCAAATTGTTGGAGCTGCATGTTGACAAGTCCCTGGGTCCTGATGGATTTCATCCTAGGGTCTTAAAAGAAGTGGCTAGTGAAATAGTTGATGCGTTGGTTTTAATTTTCCAAAATTTACTAGATTTGGGGAAGGTTCCATAAGACCATAAGACATAGGAGCAGACGTTAAGCCATTCGGCCCATCGAGTCTGCTCCACCATTCAGTCATGGCTGATAAGTTTCTCAACTCCATTCTCCCACCTTCTCCCCGTAACCTTTGATCCCCTTACCAATCAAGATTCTATCTATCTCGGTCTTAAATACATTCAATAACCTGGCCTCCACAGCCTTCTGTGGCAAGGATTTCCATAGATTCACCACTCTCTGGCTAAAGAAGTTTCTCCTTATCTCTGTCCTAAAAGGTCTTCCCTTTACTCTGAGGCTGTGCCCTCGGGTCCTCGTCTCTCCTACTAATGGAAACATCTTCCCCACGTCAACTCTATCCAGGCCTTTCAGTATTCTGTAAGTTTCAATCAGATCCCCCTTCATCCTTCTAAACTCCATCAAGTATAGACGCAGAGTCCTCAAACGTTCCTCATATGTTAAGCCTTTCATTCCTGGGATCGTTCTTGTGAACCTCCTCTGGACCCTCTCCAGGGCCAGCACATCCTTCCTGAGATACGGGGCCCAAAATTGCTCACAGTATTCTAAATGTGGTCTGACCAGACCTTATAAAGCCTCAGCAGCACATCCCTGCTTTTATATTCTAGTCCTCTTGAAATAAATGCCAACATTGCATTTGCCTTCCTAACTACCGACTCAACCTGCAAGTTAACCTTAAGAGAATCCTGGACTAGGACTCCCAAGTCCCTTTGCACTCCAGATTTCTGAATTCTCTCTCCATTTAGAAAATAGTCTATGCCTCTATTCTTCCTACCAAAGTGCATGACCTCACACTTCACCACGTTGTATTCCATCTGCCACTTCTTTGCCCATTCTCCTAACCTGTCCAAATCCTTCTGCAACCTCCCTGCCTCCTCAATACTGTCCCTCCACCTATCTTTGTATCATCTGCAAACTTAGCCAGAATGCCCTCAGTTGCTTCATCTAGATCATTAATGTATAAAGTAAAAAATTGCGGTCCCAACACTGACCCCTGCGGAACTCCACTAGTCACCAGCCGCCATCCTGAGAAGGACCCCCTTATCCCCCACTCTCTGCCTCCTGCCAGACAGGCAATCTTCTATCCATGCTAGTACCTTGCCTCTAACACCATGGGCTCTTATCTTACTGAGCAGCCTCCTGTGCGGCACCTTGTCAAAGGCCTTCTGGAAGTCCAAGTAGATAATATCCATTGTCTCTCCTTTGTCTAACCTACTCATTACCTCCTCAAAGAATTCTAACAGATTTGTCAGGCATGACCTCCCCTTGATGAAACCATGCTGACTTTGCCCTATTTTACCATGCACTTCCAAGTATTCTGAAATCTGATCCTTAATAATGGACTCTAAAATCTTACCAACGACCGAGGTCAGGCTAATCGGCCTGTAATTTCCCATCTTTTGCCTCACTCCCTTCTTAAACAGGGGCGTTACATTAGCAATTTTCCAGTCCTCTGGGACCCTCCCTGACTCCAGTGATTCCTGAAAGATCAGCACTAACGCCTCCACTATCTCTTCAGCTATCTCCTTCAGAACTCTGGGGTGTAATCCATCTGGTCCAGGTGATTTATCCACCTTCAGACCTTTCATTTTTCCTAGCACCTTTTCCTTGGCAATGGCCACCATACTCACCTCTGCCCCCTGATTCTCTTGAACTTTGGGGATGTTACTCGTGTCTTCCAACGTGAAGACTGACGCAAAGTACCTATTCAATTCCTCCGCCATTTCTTTCTTCCCCACTACTACTTCTCCAGCGTCATTTTCCAGCAGCCCAATGTCCACTTTTGCCTCTCTCTTACCCTTTATATATCTAAAAAACTCTTGCAATCTTCTTTAATATTACTGGCTAGTTTACCCTCATATTTAATCTTCTCCCTCCTTATTTCTTTTTTAGTTGTCCTCTGTTGGTCTTTGTAGGCTTCCCAATCCCCTGGTTTCCCACTGCTCTTCACCGCATTGTATGCTTTCTCTATAGCTTTTATGCTGTCCCAGACTTCCCTTGTCAGCCATGGTTGCCTCTTCCTCCCTTTAGTGTGCTGCTTCGTCCTAGGCATGAATTTTTGCTGTGTCTCCCAAATTACTCCCAGAAACTCCTGCCATTGCTGTTCCTTTGTCTTTCCTGCTAGGTTCATCTCCCAGTCAATTCTGGCCAGCTCCTCCCTCATGCCTCTGTAGTTTCCTTTGTTCAACTGTAATACCGTTACATCTGATTCCAGCGTTTTCCTCTCAAATTGCAGGGTAAATTCTATCATATGCTCACTTCCTCCTAAGACTTCCTTCACCTTAAGCTCCCTTATCAAATCTGCCTCATTACACATCACTAAATCTAGAATTGCCTGTTCCCTAGTGGGCTCCACCACAAGCTGCTCCAAAAAGCCATCGCATAGACATTCCACAAATTCCTTTTCTTGGGACTCACTACCGACCTG
This sequence comes from Carcharodon carcharias, assembly GCF_017639515.1. Lineage (NCBI taxonomy): Eukaryota > Metazoa > Chordata > Chondrichthyes > Lamniformes > Lamnidae > Carcharodon > Carcharodon carcharias. Next base: position 53,342,770 of record NC_054468.1, on the reverse strand, counting down.
ATTTTCCCAGTCTACCTGCATATTGAAATCCCCCATGATCACTGTAACCTTGCCTTTCTTACACACCTTTTCTATCTCCTGGTGTATCTTGTGCCCCACATCCTGACTACTGTTCGGAGGCCTGTACATATCTCCCGTTATGGATTTTTTACCTTTGCGGTTCCTCAACTCTACCCACACAGCTTCTACATCATCTGATCCTACATTGTTTCTTGCTATCGATTTAATTTAATTTCTTACTAACAAAGCAACCCCACCCCCTCTGCCAACCCGCCTATCTTTTCGATAGGATGTATATCCTTGGATATTTAGCTCCCAGTCCTGATCCCCTTGCAGCCATGTCTCCATGATGTCCATCACATCATACCTGCCAATTTCAATCTGCGCCGCAAGATCATTTACCTTATTTCGTATACTGCGTGTATTCAGATACAACACCTTCAGTCCTGTATCTCCTGCCCCCGTTCTTATTGTCGTCCCTTTATCTGATGTGCTTGAAGTTAGATTCTTAGCCCTTTTCAAACACTGTCCTATTTTGTGTTCTGGAGACTTTAATAGCCTCTCCTGGGCTCTCCTTTCTTTTCAGTTTTTTCATAATTTTCCATGAAGTTGAATCCACCCTCCCACATGCTAAGCTGCTGCTTTGTTTCCCATTAGTCATACTTCTTGGAGTTTTACCCTGCCCTTCCCCTCCCCCCCACTTTCTAGTTTAAAGTCCTGTTGACCACCCTATTTACCCTCTTCGTTAGAACATTGGTCCCAGATCGGTTCAGGTGGAGACCGTCCCACTGGTACAGATCCCTCCTGTTCCAATGCTGATGTCGGTGCCCCACGAAATGGAATCCCTCTTTCCTGCACCACTCCTTTAGCCACGTGTTTACTTCCCTTATTCTCGCATCCCTATGCCAATTTGTACTTGGCACGGTAGTAATTCGGAGATTATAACCGTTGAGGACCCGTTCTTTAATTTAGTTCCTAGTTCCTGATAATCCCCAAACAGGTCCTCTTTCCTAGTCTTACCTATGTTATTTGTCCCGACGTGGACCACAACAACTCGATCCTCCCCTTCCCTCTCCAACGTCCTTTCAAGCAGAGATGTCCCTCACCTCGGGGAGAGATGTCAGAGATGTCCCTCACCTCGGCACCGGGTAGGCAACATACCATGCAGGACTCTCAATCCAGCTTACAAAGGATGCTATCAATTCCCCTAATTATAGAATCCCCTACAACTACCATTTGTCTTTTTGCTCCCATCTCTTGAATGGCCACCTGTGTCGCGGTGCCGTGGTCAGCTGGCTCATCCTCCCTACAGCCCTGTTCCTCATCCACACAGGGAGCAAGTACCTCACACCTGTTGGACAAGGGCAAGAGCTGAGGCTCCTCTATTCCTGAACACAGGATCCCTCTACCTGCCTCACTTGCAGTCACACCCTGCTGACCCTGACCACTGACCAAATTGGAGGTACTTAAACTACCAGGTGTGACCGCCTCCTGAAACAAAGCGTCCAGGTAACTCTCCCCCTCCTGGATGTGTTGCAGCATCCGGAGCTCGGACTCCAGCTCATCAATTCTGAGCTGGAGTTCCTCCAGCAACCAACACTTGCTACAGATGTGGTCACTGTGGCTCGCAATGGGATCTGCTAGCTTCCACAGCATACAGCTACAGCACATCACCTACCCAGCCATCTCGACTTAGTTAATTAATTAATTTATTAATTAGCTTTGCAGTGTTTTTTTCAAATTTGCCTCAGATTTCCTACCAACCAATCAGGTCACAGCTTTTCTGTGATGTCACTTTTTCAGTTTTGGCTTCAGTTACTCTGTGCCCCAAGGTCACTGCTCCTGTGCTCCTCCCTCCAAGTCTGCTCCCTGGAGACAAGGCCGCGAATCCCCAAGATAAGCTAGATTTATACTCACCACTCTGATGCTCCGCCCTCCAAGTCTGCTCCCTGGATACAAGGCCATGAATCCCCGAGGTAAGCTAGGTTTATACTCACCGCTCTGGTGCTCCTCCCTCCAAGTCTGCTCCCAGGATTTACTCACCAATCAGCTGCTTTTTCTTTAAAATCCACTTTCAGAAGAGTGTCCCTCACAGATCTGGTACACTCCTGAAGGCACTGCCTCTTCCTCGCTCTCTTTTTTTTTAAGGTTTGAGGAGGAGGGAGGGATGGAAATGCTACAGCAATGTAATGTTTGGGGTTATTCCGTTCTTTGACAGTGGGTCCTCATCGATTCCCTCCTGAATTGTGGTGTCTGCGGTGACTTTTCCCAGAATGCTTCAGTCACCTCTCACCAGTGCCCTCTGTTCAATTCAAAAGTAGCTAATGTAACTCCTTTGTTCAAAAAGGGAGGGAGAAAGAAAGCAGGAAACTACAGGCCAGTTAGCTTAACATCTGTCATAGGGAAATGTTAGAAGCTATTATTAAAGATGTTATGGCAGGGCACTTAGAAAAATTAAAGGTAATCAGGCAGAGTCAACATGGTTTGTAAAAGGGAAATCATGTTTAACCAAATTATTAGAGTTCTTTGAAGAAATAACATGTGCTGTGGATAAAGGGGAACCAGTGGATGTACTGATATTTTCAGAAGGCATTTGATAAGGTGCCACATCAAAGGTTATTGTGGAAAATAAAAGCTCATAGTGTAGGGGGTAACATATTGGCATGGATAGAAGATTGGCTAGCTAACAGGAAATAGAGAGTAGGCATAAATGGGTAATTTTCTGGTTGGCAAGATGTAATGAATTGTGTGTCACAGAGATCAGTGCTGGAGCCTCAACTCCTTACAATTTATACCAATGATTTGGATGAAGGGACCGAAGATGACACAAAGAGAGGGAGGAAAGTAAATTTGTGAAGAGGACATAAAGAGGCAACAAAAGGATATAAATAGGTTAGGCGAGTGGGAAAAGATCTGGCAAATGGAGTATATTGTGGGAAAATGTGAAATCATCCATTTTGGCAGGAAGAGCAAAAAGGATGCATTTTATCCAAATGGTGATTTGCAGAGCTCTGAGATGTAGAGAGATCTGTGTGTCCTAGTGCATGAATCGCACAAGGTTCGTATGCAGGTATAGCAAGCAATTAGGAAAGCAAATAGAATGTAATTGTTTATTGTGAACGAAATTGAGTACAAGAGTAGGAATGTTATGCTTCAGTTATACAGGGCATTGGTGAAGCCACATCTGGAGTACTATGTGAAGTATTGGTCTCCTTATTGATGGAAAGATGTAACTGCATTGGAAGCAGTTCAGAGAAGGTTTACCAGACTAATACCTGGAATGGGTGGGTTATCTTATGAGGAAAGGTTGGACAGGCTGGGCTTGTATCCGCTGGAGTTTAGAAGAATCAGAGGTGACTTGATTGAAACATATAAGATCCTGAAGGGTCTTGGCAGGGTGGGTGTGGAAAGGATGTTTCCTCTTGTGGGAGAATCTAGAATGAGGGGTCACTGTTTAAACATAAAGAGTTGCCCATTTAAGACAGAGATTAGGAGAATTTTTTTTATCTCAGAGGTTCTGAGTCTTTGGAATTCTCTTCCTCAAAAGAAAGTGGAGGCAGAATCTTTGAATATTTTTAAGGCAGAGGAAGATAGATTCTTGATAAGCAAGCGGGGTGAAAGGCTATTGAAGGTAGGCAAGAATGTAGAGTTAAGTTTAAAATCAGATCAGCCATGATCATATTGAATGGCAGTGCTGGTTTGAAGGGCCGAGTGGCCTACTCCTGCCCCTAATTCGTATGTTCGGATGTTTAAATGGGATTTTATCAATGAGGGTATTTTTTTAAAATAGCCAACTCATCAGTAGACAGTTTAATTAATTTAATTAATTAATTAATCTCAGAATGGATCCTGAGGTGTGCCCATGAAGAATAATTGGTGAATTGGCATGGGAGGTGTAAGGACAAAGAGTGGCAGGTGGGGACATGGGCTGGCACTAACTTGGCATTGGGGCCAAAAAGGGCCATGCAGTATGGATGGAGGGGCCTAAGTTGACATGGAGGATATGAGGGCTTATGGGTATGGCTCGAGAGGTGTAAAGTTGTTATGGAGGTTTGAGGGGCCGTGGAGGGTTGGTAGAAGGGCATAGGTTGGCATGGAGGGTTTGAGGATCCATGGGGGTGGGTGAGGGGCATGAGATGGTAATGGTTGGCATGAATGGGGCATGGAAAGTTTGTGGGGGTTGAGGGGGTGTGACAGGTGAGTGTGGGGTCTGATTTTTGTTTTATTATCTTTTTCACAATGCTGGAGCACCTAAACATGCCTTTTCACAGCTTGGCCCTGCACCCAGCAGCCCCTGTGGCTGCCAATGAACTCCTTCAGGGTGCAGTGAGCCTAACTACCATTTCACCTTAACCCCTGGAATAACAGTCCAATCATCTGGAGCACTTTTACCATGTTTGGTTTGTGGAGCCAGGAATTGTCCCAAATTGGCACTCCTGACCTGGGAGTGAAAATCAGGCCTTAGTCTCCAAGTAACAGGGAGATGTTAGGAATGTCAGGTTTTATGAAGGGATATACTTTAAACTGTCTATTTAATTCCAAAGTAGAAGGAATTGGATGTCTTGAGGATAGTTAATTAGCATTTCTACCTAGCTATAATGCTCATGTGATTCACATTGCCATGAAGATGGACTTTGAGAGGGGAACAGTCCATAGCAAGCCATTGCAGTATTGGTTTACAGGGTTTTTCTTAAGATACCCCTGAACCTCACAGACAGGTTAGTCTTCAAGAGTCTGGGAGAGAGCGAGACCAGAGAGATAGAGTCAGCCAGTCTCTATTGTTCACCATGCAAAATGTGGATGGGAGCCCATGCTAGAATTGAAGAAACCAAGCTTGTGAGGATTTAAACTTTAAATTTAAATCATGGGGATTTAATTGTGAGGATTGGGAGAAACAACTGTGTAATGGTAATGACACTGGACTAGCATCCAGTAATCCCAGGTTAATGCCCTGGTGACATAGGTTTGAATCCCTTCATGACAGCCGGCAGAATTTGCATTCAATTAATAAATCTAGAATATAAAGCTAGTTTTAGTAATGTTGACCATGAAACTATTATTGATTGTTATAAAAATCCGTTCTGTTTACTACGTGTTTTTAGGGAGGGAAATCAGCCATCCTTACCTTGTCTGGCCTACATATGACTCCAGGCCCACTGCAATGTGGTTGACTCTCAACTCCCCTTGCAATGGCCTAGCAAGCCACTCAGTCCAAGGGCAATTAGGGATGGGCAACAAATGCTGGCCTTGCCAACGATACCCACATCCCATGAACGAATTAAAACAAACAATGCATTCACGTGACTTTGGCTAGAGAGAAGAATCTCCAGGGTAAACCTCACCATGAAAATCAGCTGGGTGATTAGAAGTTATCTAGCTGGAAAAGGAAAAAGTTAGGAGCTGAGAATAGCTTTGGATTGCTTCCTGGAGAATGAGGTGTCCACTTAAAGGACAGAGTAAAGTATAACCATGAAGGGGTATTTTTGAACATTTTAAAAGTTAAATAACGGGTCTTTTCTGTAGTTTAGAGTATAAATTGCCTACTGAACAGTGTTTTGACAATATTGCTTTTAGTTTGTTTATTACAGTGAACGTCTTAAAACTTGAAATTTTGTTGTGTAATCCCTCCAATCAGCCATTGGAAATTTTAATGTATTTCTAAAAGTTGTCGATCTTTGCAGGGAGTGTAACAAGGGGATGAGGGCCTCTTTCCTCTTCCTCACTTGTTCCACAGAAACCCTCATGGCTACTTCAGTAACCTGCTCCCTACTGACTGCTTTTGAGAAGTGTGCTTCACATTTAAGGAGCAGCAGGCTGACTAAATTATGCCTGTCCCAGCAGATTCCCCATTCTCCCAATCAGTTGTGTACCGCATTTTTGCTTCTGAGGTCCACCTCTTCTGTTACAGGACCCCCTGTGGCACAACACAAGCATTTTCTTTTTCTGTATAAAGCTTAGTTACACAATTGCAAAAAACAAACTTGCTTGTCCTTATATATTTCATGCTTGCTGATTAAATTTCTTTGTGTTTTGGAGTGTTTCAAAGATTCATTGGACAGTAGTTGTGCAAAAATTATACACTGTGCTTGATGTGTATCTCCACTTTCAATACAAATATAACCATAATTAAAGCAGTTATCTTTGTATTCCTTAATTTTGCAGGGTTAATGGTGAACTTTTTTTTTTTACTCACACCTCCACTTCCTCAATGTTTTTCTGCCTATATAGTGGAACTTGATGAAGGAAGTTCAGTATCATGGCTCCTTGGGTTTTTTGTTTTGAAGCTGATGTTCAAATTAAAACAAAATCGATATCTGATATTCATTTTGTGTACTTAGAATGATTTTTCCTGTTCTTTGTGATTTATCTTGATTATGTATCCTGAGAACATGTTAATGTCTACACTTTCAGCATGTAATAAACATAGTAACTAGAGATGAGCATAATTTTCAACTTTCCCCACATCCCAAGAATCAATGTGGGAGAGGGTTGGGATGCAACTCATCCAGGTAACTATCAATATTACCGGCTCCCCTCAAGGGAAATTGAGACTTTCTGAGAGGTTAAGGCCTTACACTCTCAAGGTGAGTTGCTAGGGTTATGTCTATCTGCTGTTGTGTGTCTCTTGATGTGTCCTTCAACTCTTCCAATTGATTTATAATGAATTGCCTTTTTTCAAACATCGTACTGCTGATAGCTTCCAATGGCCATCCACTTTTCAGTGACCTCACTATACCACATGCACACTGTAGAGCTGTGCTGAATTGAGAATAAGTGCTGCCATATTTTTTAGGGCAAAAAATTACTGCTTTTGCCTACATTGGCAGACTCTAGAAATCTTCTCGTGGACCCCTGGTTCAGAACCCTTGCTTTACTGTGTGATTACTGTCCCAATTGGAATCAAATCTGTACATATAAGATGTAAATTTGTAGGTAGGATGAAATTTATGCTCAATTAGTCAATGGAGTTGATACTGAAGAGCAGGACAAACTGTGCCAGTAAAAGTGGTAGTATTATTCTGTCGCTTTCCAATGGACATAGCAGTGTTATAAGTAGCAGACATATTCCATATAAGCTAATAATGTATCTCTCCTATTTAAATGATGCATGGCCAATATATACGTGTCATATGCATTCGCTGATAATTGCACAATGTTCTGCACCATTCGCGACTCCTCAGATACTGAAGCAATTCATGTCCAAATGCAGCAAGACCTGGACAATATCTAGGCTTGCACTGACAAGGATAAGTAACATTACACTACACAAGTGCCAGACAATGACTATCTCCAACAAGAGAGGATCTAACCATTGTCCCTTGACATTCAATGGCATTACTATCGCTGGATCCACCACTATCAACATCCTGGAGATTACCATTGACCTGAAACTTAATTGGACTAGCCATAAAAATACTGTGGCTACAGGAGCAGGTCAGAGACTAGGAATCCTGCGATGAATAAGTCACCTCCTGATTCCCCAAGGCCTGTCCACCATCTACAAGGTGCAAGTCAGGAGTATGATAGAATAGTCCCCACTTGTCTGGATGACTGCAGCTCCAACAACACTCAGGAAGCTAGATACCATCCAGGACAAAGCAGCTTGCTTGATTGGCACTTCATCCACGAACATTCACTCCCTCCACCATCCATCTACAATGTGCACTGCAGAGACTCAGAAAGCCTCCTTAGAGAGCACCTTCCAAACCCACGACCACTACCATCTAGAAGGACAAAGGCAGCAGGCACATGAGAACATCATCACCTGGAAGTTCCCCTCCAAGCCACTCACTATCCTGACTTGGAAATATATCACTGTTCCTTCACTGTTGCTAGGTCAAAATTCTGGAACTCCCTTCTTAACAGCACTGTGGGTGGACTGCAGCGGTTCAAGATAGCAACTCACCACCACCTTCTCAAGGACAATTATGGATAGGCAATGAATGCTGGCTTAGCCAGCAAGGCCCAAATCCTATGAATGAGTAAAAAAAAAAAATATTCACCATTTCAAGTAACATAGCATTGCCAAATCTTACATGGAATGTGCAAAATCTTTCAACACATTTTTTCACATTCAGTACCATCTACTCATTGTTGTTTTCACTTTTGAATCTGTACAGTGATGATAAAACTTCAACACTACAGGGCTTGTAAGTTGGCAATAAGGTACTAAGTGGCATTAAATTTTGCTTCTATTGGCTGTATTTGTAGGGATGAATTAACCTATGTTTCAACATACCTACCATGCCAAAGAGTAAAAATTAATTATAACTCCAGCTTCACAATTCCCAGTAAGGTTGATAGACCACAGGCAGTTCCAATTAAATTTTAAAAAAGTATTTTTCAACTTGTTTTGTTCAAATTGGGTAGTCAGTATGAAACCATTGGAGAGTGACAGATAAGCCCAATAGAGATTCCATGAATGGTCAGGGCCTTGTGTCTAATCCAATTTACATTGCAAGTTAATGCAGTAAATGCAACTTTTACTTTCCATCTCCCAATAATGGAGCATTCATTCTTCTGCCTTCCCTTGTAGAAGATCGCATGAGGACTTCTGATTTACTCAGTCTGCCCCATCCCCAGAAATGCACTCAACAAGTCTGGGCTTGGTATATCCAGATCTCAACCTGACGCATTGGCCTTCTGCCACTTTCCTTACAGGCTTACACCAGAAGTGTGCCAGAAAAGCCAATGTATTTTTGAAGGCCTTAAGTTCAGAATTCAAAAGCATAGTATGGTCATCATGGAGTATTTTATGAATTTTAATGTCACACAGCACATAGTCACAACACTTTTGGAATTTTTAAATTGTTCAAAGAAAGAAAAAAATTGCATTTATATAGCACCTTTCATGATCTCAAGATGTCAAATGGGTCCTGGACCAGAAGATGCTCGTTAAAGTTTTTTTTTACTTTACTTGCAGGACCAAGACAAGCAGGAATGCATCTTTAAAATAAGGTTCAAATGTTTGAATATATCAGGCATTGTACAACCAAAAATTAATGTATTATGCAGTATCCTAAACAACATCACACCTCAAAGGGGCCGTTCCATAATGCAGACAGACAAAGACTGACAGCAGCAACTAGACACAAACAATAATCAAAATAGAAGACATGATTTCCAGAATCCTGGAGCATCCATTGTATGACAGTCATTCGTATTTGCCCATTACCTCCACTCAGCTTTTACTGAACCCATGAATACAACAGCTTTTCTGGACAATTACTTTACCATTCCCCATCCTAAAAGAATAGTTATAATACATTAGAGCTCCAGTCAACTAAATTTGTATTCACTCCAGCAGTGCTGCACAGAAGTTATTATTATATGGGATTGGTGAGAAAATATTTAACTGGATAGCAAATTGGTTGTGCTCTCAAGGTCAAAGGTCCTGATTAACCAACTTAGAATGGGGGTCAAGTCATGTGGAGCTCCACAGAAATCTGTTTTGAGGCAGCTGCTCCTCATTGTCTACATAAGTTATTTGGATGAAAAAATTAAAGGAACAATTTTCAAACTTACTCATTAGACAAAAATATATTCCAGAGGTTGTAACATAGATCAAATGTTATGGACAGGAGAGACATAGGCAAACTACTTATTTCCTCTTACCACCTGTCAATAAGCAGAAGGCATTTTGATTTTTAAAATATTTGTGATGGCTGTTTTCCAAATCCATGGTTTTTGTGATCCAATTTATTAGTAATCTACAGTAAACTTGAGTTAGGATTAACTCAGGGGGTTAGTTTATTTTTCACATTCAAAACCCAGGGCAGGAATATTGACATCTTCCCATGCCACACAAACACACACACACACACACACACACACAGCAAAGTGGGTGGGGGGGGGGTGGTGTGGGTGAGATAGAGAAAAGGAGTTTTACAGTACAAGAACCACAAAAATTAATGTTAGCTCACATCATTTCCAGAATCCAAAGTCAGATCCCACTGAGGAATTCATTCACAATGGTGTTTGAGTTCAGCTGGCTGAAGACTGGAATTGTAACATTCGCTTTTCAGTTGGTGCTGATTATGCAAGATTAAGTAGGTACACAGAGACTGAGTTGGTTCTATAGGCAATGGTACAAAATCTTCTAGCAGAGACAGGCTTGATGAGCAGGCTGTTGTTCTGCCTGGGGGGCCTGCTTCTTAGTGGCTCACCAGTTGGATGTTAAATCAACAGACTGACTATTCCTCAGTTCTCAAAGGCATATGGAGATTTCAAAATGATCACTTGAGTCATGTGACCATCCTGTACCACAATGACTTCAAAAGGGATGTTTATCCACTGTCTGGAACTGGCTTTGATTTCAGGACGGATAATGTCCCAGCCATTAGTTGTTGAAAGAGCTACCATCCATATTGAGGGTCCAGTGTTGGGAAGCTTTTGTCTAGATAGATCCGTTGACTCTGCTGGCAAGGTGAGCTTATCATATGCGAATGGCATCCCTTTGGTTCCCTTTGAAATGGGCCTTGACAGCCAGGTGTGATATGAGCCTGTTAGCAGCTTTGCAGGCATAACGAATTTCGATGTGGTTTTATACTATTAGGTGCAAGATTCCAGAAGCTGAGAAAATAATTCTTTTGTTCTTGAAACTCCTAGGAGTAGCTCTCAGACACAGGACCAACCCAGTGGTCATGTGGCTTATAGCAACCATCTTTCTGGTTCAGCAGGAAATACATTTTTAAAAATATCAATAAGTATAAAGTTTTGAACACTCGATGTTGGATTTCTTCTCATGCCGTAGCAACCCAACATGAATAAACAAGGTACATGCTAACATAATATAAAATAAAAACCAATAGTTCTGAAAAAACTTAGCAGGACTGGCATCTGTAGGGAGAGAAATGGATTTAACATTTTGAGTCCAAAATGACTTTCTTCAAAAGAGGAATTCTAAAGAAGAATCATATTGGACTTGAAACATGGGGCAGAATTTTTCATATGGTGGGCGGGCTTGGAGGGAGCGGGTGGGGGTGGCCGTGGAGCTGATCGCCACCCGCGATCCACTCTGCACCGCCATTTTACAAGGGCGGGCCAATTAAGACCCACTCAGTGCAAGATGCTTCCGGTAGTGCTCAGTGCTACCTGTGTGGGTGGGGGGAGGAGGGAGAGTCTCGTGCATGTGCCCGAAAGAGTGCTTCCATCTCCTTGAGCTACCTCAGGGAGATTGAAGGGCTTCTGAAATTATGAAATAAAAGGTTTATAAATTTATTTAAACATGTCTCCTCATGTGACAGTCACATGAAATGGGACATATTTTTATTTATACGAGAATTTTAACATTTATTAAATATAAGCTTCAGGAAACCTCATCCTGCTTGTGGTTGAGGCTTCCTAAAAAATGTGAAGGCTGCTTGGCCTTTTCACCTGTCCGCCAACTGTAAGGTTGGACTGGCAGCGTTAATGAATACTTCAATTAATTTCTTAATGGCCTTAATAGGCCGTTTACATATCAGCGGGCGTGCAGTCAACTCCAGCATGTGCCTGCTGAACGAAATGTCACAGGACCGTGCGATCCATGCCCGACATCATCGCACGTCATTTTACGGGTCGGCGTGTCAGGCTCACCCCCTCACGCCTACTGAAAAATTCTGCCCATGAGCTCTGTTTCTCTCGCCATTGATGCTGCCAACTCAGCTGAGCTTTTCCAACACTTTGTTTTAATTCAGATTTCCAGCATCCACAGTCTTTTGCTTTTATTTTAAGGTACAGGCTAATTTAGGCACTCGAGGCAATGAACTATTTGTGGCAAATTTCCTTCAATAGGGTTAAATCCAGTGTGATACTTTTGAATCTGGACATACCAAGAAAAAGATTATAAAGCAGGAGAGGGAGCTGGTGGTAATATCAAGGCCATTAAATAGCCAATAGGACTTAATGATGTATTTCTGGGACAATACAAGTTAAACCTACAAATTTTAGTTTGTGCAAGGTTTTGGAATGACTACATTTTGTGTACTGTGTCTGGCTTTGTTTCCTCACAATCGTGGGATGTTGAGGATCTAGAGACAGTCCAGAGGAGGGCAGCCAAAAAGTTTCCTTATGTGAAATAAAAACAGAAAATACTGATAAAACTCAGCTAAAGAAGAGTCACGTGGACTTGAAAAGTTAACTCTGTTTCTCCCTCCACAGATGCTGCCAGACCTGCTGAGTTTTACCAGCATTTTCTGTTTTTATTTCAGACTTTCAGTAGCCACAGTATTTTATTTTTATCTAAGTTTCCCTATCTCTTGGTTAACAGAATAGGCTCAGGGATTCATGCTTTTTTCATTGCAGAAATGTAGACTTACAAGCCAGGGCAAAGATTTTTAAAATAATAGCAGGAATAGATACGGTTCATGTGAATAGATTGTTTAAGTTTTTTTAATAGGCTGGTTTTTTTAGGGGGAAATCATGCTCTTTTAATGAAAAAAAATCTCCTAAATGACCTTAGCATGTATCTCTTGTGGTTAATGTTGCAAAGAGGCAAAAGGAAATCAGAATACCCCAGCCCTTGACCTTTTTACACAGTTGATATATGGCCTGCGATTTGCAGGAGCTCTGCACTAAAACTTAAATAAGCTGATATTGCATAATAACGTATGGTTAGCTTATGGAATGAATACACATGTATTACCTGGTTTTCAAGACTCCCCACATCACTGCACCCAGATCATATTGTAAGCCCCCATAATTATAGAACCAGAGGACACAGGCACAAAGTTAGTACAATGTATTTGGGTTAAATTTGTATCCTTTGCCTTCTCACTGCAGAACTTTTCAAACCAGGAATGCATACAAAAAATTGGGCATATGCTGACCTCAATTTTCTGTTCATTAAAGCCAAAGCACACCACAGGGGGATTGCCGAATTGGGAGTGTGGGTCCTGTGCTCATTTAGTATTGGATGCAAATCTACTTTTATACAAAATGTGTGCTCGAGTGCTTGCAGCCATTAATTCATCACCATCATTAAAGCCGCTAGCACAATTTTGCTGGACGTGTTCAAATTTTCCTTTTTTATGTGGAGCAAAAAATATAGAACAGGTTGATAAGCAATATTTTGTGGCTTGTAATTGTTGGCATGCTATCTGTTCAGCAAACTGACCTTGCCAGGTTCTTTAAAGTGTGCTAACACGTATATCTGTTCTCAGGTCCTACAGTACTGTACACAAAACTCAGCCCGACTGCCACATTCTGCCAGACATGGTACATTTCCATCCTCTGGGGAGAGTGTGCTGGAATTCCAACAGGTAATCCTACTTGCACTAATCTTATGCAGCAGTAGTAATAAAAACAGAGCTGGAGCTTTAGCTCTGAACAAGAGTCATATGGACTAGAAATGTTAAATCTCTCCACAGATGCTGTCAGACCCACTGAGCTTTCCCAGTTTTTATTTCAGATTTCCAGAATCCGTAGTATTTTGCTTTTATGCAGCAGTAGGTCCACTTCACCAAACATTAGGAGCATTGCTGACCTTTACCTGCTGCTATCACTAGCCTGCAGACTTTATTTTGTGCCGTCAGACTGTTTTATTTTGTCCTTTTGTTCTCAGTCATTGCTTAAATTGGATAAATATATAGTAAGAACAGGATTCAAGGTTTAAAGCATGCTGTTCCTGCTGTACAATTCTCTCACCTAGTTTTCTTCTGTGCCTTCTGTGCAAATGATTATTTAAGGCCAAGGACAAAAGAGGAAAATCTGCTTCATTTGCTTATCTGCTGCTGTGATCCTGGAAACATCATTGTTGAAAGTAACTATTCTGAGATGATTATTGTTGGTTTTAATGTGTTGCAGTCCATACAAATTATCAAAAAGGGCTGTGAGAAATTTCATAGAGATTAAATGATTGTGGGCAATCCATATTGTTCATGTTGAGGTACACAATGTATGATGTATGGAAATAATAATCTTGTTGGGTGAAATGGGTTATTTTCATACAATACTATAACAATAGAAATTAAAATGAGGTTTGCAGTGATGGGAGAGGTGGAATGGTAAATGAAGGGATTATTGGAGATGGGAGTTCAATTCAGTAAAGAGGTTTGCAGAGCAGCTAAAAATTAACCTTCGAAGTGAAGGAATTAAAGAAGCTGAAAGCAATGAGACTAAATCAACAAACATGATAAAGTGATTACTGGGGCAAGGAAGTTTGAGCGTAGGAGTGGAACAGCTTGAACCAATGGGACTGTGCAGGAAATCTATTTATTATGCAGCACTGAATTATAGAATTGGGGTGTGATAGGAGATTAATTTATTATTCAGTTTAGTTTGCTGTACCAAAACTTGAGTGGAGCTTAATTTATTATCCTTACTAAATTATTTAATTGGTGTCTGAGGTGAACTTGATTAATTGTTCAGTATTGACTGGTTGCACTGGAGATTGAAAAAATTAAGTTAGCATGCAGAGTAACTTAGAAAGGGAGCAGAGAGCAAACAATTAGATTGTTCAGGGCTAAGTTATTACTGAGATTGTAGCAGGAGGGTTGGTGAGTGCAATGCAATTTTGTGAGAACAGATGATGAATTGATTTAAGGAGAGGGTGAATGGGAAGCATTAAAATGAGTAAATGAAGTGAGCATGGGAGTGGATGAGACAATGTCAGGCAAACACAATCAAAGTGAATCTCCGATAATGCATTGAAGCCAAGCAATTTAAAATTATTTATGAAGAAAGTAATTTGTTACTTTGGAAGTAAGGTTAAACAAATTAATTTCTAACAGTGCAATCATGAAGGATAAATATTGAGGATGCAATATTAAATGAACAGAGGATCATGGGACTATTGATTTATTTAAATATTTATTTATTAATGGGGAGTTTCATGGATAAAAGGAGGTGCCTGGCAATGAGGTGCAGGCTGTTCCAGTCATAGTGGTAGGATGAATGGCAATGATATGTTTAGGATGTCACCAGCTTCAGTGGCAGATACAACAGAAATCTCAAAGATAGCATGCCAGAAAGCAAATGCACCTCAAAGCATTCTTAGATATGTAACTCTCCAAATCCTTGACATTCATAATACCTTCGCTACTTTTATAAATGGGTGGGAGCCCAGATATTTTGCCTAAATTGGTATTAATGGAAGAATGTGTGGAAAGTCTCTGCTTGGTTCCTGTTGAAACAAAGGTTATCACTATCATAATGTATTTCAAATTGGAGGACAAAACTCATATGTATAAGACAAAGAATGCCAATTATGTTTAAAAGGGTCAGGTTTTTTTCTTCTTACAAGTTTTTCAACCAGTAGGCTTGAGTCATCTCACACAAATCAATGAACAAACACATCATGTGATAGTGATTAAAAGCAAAATACTGTGGATGCTGGAAATCTGAAACAAAAACAAAAATTGTTGGAAAAGCTCAGCAGGTCTGACAGCATCTGTGGAGAGGAAGTCAGAGTTAACATTTCGAGTCCGTATGACTCTTCATCAGAACTAAAGAGAAATAGAAATGTGATGAAATATAAGCTGTTTAAGGGGGGTGGGACAGCTGGAGCTGAATAGAGGGCCAGTGATAGGTGGAGGCAAAGGAGAGATTGCTAAAGATGTCATAAACAGAAGGTCAAAGGGGTGTTGACAGATGTGAAATTAGCTAAAGGATGTGCTAATGGTGACATTAAGGGTAGAAAGCAGGATGCGCAAGTGATATATGGCCCTAGTGGGGGTGGGGTGGGGGTGGAGGGGATTGAAATAGGCTAAAAGGTGGAGATAAAACAATAATAATGATAGTGATTCTTTGATTAACATTTGTATCTGTGATAAATACTTGAGTTGGTGTGGAGCTAATGCTTCCATACATTCCTTGTGATGGAAAACTTAGTGGCCAGGGTTTCTGCTTATATTATCATATTTAATTACATGCACTTAGCTCAGTAGGCTATACTCTGTAGCCAAATAGAGAAGCTGGGCTAGTTTCATTCCGTGGTTTACTAAAGGAAATGAACCTTGCTTTTAGGTGGTTCCAGTCTTAACTATCTAATCGTGACCAGAAAAATACGTGTATTGGCTTCTCTTCCTGCACCATTACCTCTAATGTCCCCAAGGATCTATCCTTGGCCACTTTCTAGCTCTTATATGCTGCCCCTTGGTGACATCAACCGAAGCTACAGTGTTAGTTTTCACGTGTACACTGACAGCACCCAGCATGACCTCATCAGCTTCCATCTCGACTTCTCCATTGTTACTAACTTATCAGACTGCTCATCTGACGTCCAGTACTGGATTGTTTTTTGGTCCCCACTCCAAATGTTGTTCCCTAGCTATAAACTCCACCTCCTTCTCTGCAACAGTCTGAGATCAAGGCAGTCTGTTTGCAACCATGGTATCAAATCTGATACTGAAATGAGCTTCCTACTCATATTCATGCCATCACTAAGTCCACCGATTCTCACTGTTACAATTCCTGCGGAAACCATTAACCTTTAAAAGAAAACTTGAATTTCCAGTAACTGACTGGAAGAATCACATGACAAGATTTCAAGTTTTAGGGCTTATACTGTAAATCACTGGTTCATTCTTTTGTGATTTGCCCAAAGGCAGGTCCTTGGCTTGTCTGCTGATGTTTCTTTTTTTTATTCTTTCACAAGTTTGGCATCACTGGCTAGGTCAGTGCCCATCCCTAATTGCTCTTGAAAAGGTGGTAGTGAGCCACCTTTTTGAACCACTTCAGCCCATGTGATGCAGGTAGCTGTTAGGAAGGGAGTTTCAGGATTTTGAGTCCAGCGATGGTGAAGGAAGAGTGATATCGTTCCAAGTCAGGATGGTGTGTGGCTTGGAGAGGAACTTGCAGTTGGTGGTGCTCCCATGCATCTGCTGCCCTTGCCCTTCTAGGTGGTAGGAGTTGCAGGTTTGGGAGATGCTGTTTGAGAAGCCTTGTTGAGTTGTTGCAGTGCATCTTGTAGATGGCACTCGCTGCTGTGTGTTGGTGGTAGAGAGAGGGAACGTTTAAGGTGGTGGATGGGGTGCCAATCAAATGGGAAGACTTGTCCTGAGCTGTTTTCTTGGCAGTTTCTGTCAGTTGTGGTTTGCCATTCCCTTCTACTCTCACAGGCAGGGTGAGGAGACAGGTCTCAAGTTTACCTCAGGAAGAACAGGAAGCAAACCCTGCACTGTTGGAGTTATACACCATACACTAGCCATCTAGCCAACTGAGCTAACCGGTCCTGCATTTTACTGCAATAAACAAAGCAAAAACAATATTGTCTAAACACTATTCAGTCAGTAACATACACTGTAAACTACAGAAATGATCCCCCATTGAACTCTTAAAACATCCAAAAATCGATTATGCTTTACTTTGTCCCTGAAGTGGACACTTCATTTTCCAGGAACCAAGCCAAAGCTATTTTCAATTGCCAATGGCTTGCTTCCTTTTCCCTTTTTCAGCTAGATCAATTCTAATCCCTGAACTGATTTTCGTGGTGAGGGTTACCCTGGAGATTCCTCCCTCTAGCCAAAGCTAAGTGAATCTTCCAGCCTTGTTAAAATCCTCACAAACTTGGCCTCTTCAATCCAAGCGCAAGCTTTTACCTATATTCTGCATGGTGAACAATAGAGACTGACTGTCTTTATCTCTCTGCACTCTCTTATGCTCTCTCTCTCTCACTCACTCTTACACAGATTCTTGCAGATTGTTCTGTCTGTGAGATTCAGGAATATCTTTTTATTAACTTTTTCGCCCTAAAGCCCATTTTGATGGCAACGTGAATCACCTGGGCCTTGTATCCAGGTTGAAATGCTAATTAACTATCCTCTAGACCACCAACTCCAATCCGTCTTGCAATTAAATATACAGCTTAAAATATAACATTTATAAAACCTAAAATTCCTTACACATCCCTCTGATACCTGGAGATGGAGGGCTAGATTTTCACTACCAAGGTGGGTAGCTTGAGTCAGGAAATTTCCTGACTTGGCACCTCTGTTTAAAGAGCCCTGTTAGACCCAATTTTCAATCCAGTGAGGTGGGGATGGGATTGAGTTGAGCCCTCTGACCCCAAAAGCAGGTTCTAGGTGGCCATGAGGTGGGCAGGTTAGAAGGCCCAACTCAGTTCTCTTTGATTTTGTGTGAGTTGTTTTATATGCTCTTATACCCTTTAGCCTTCAACTCTCGCACCCCCTTGTCTTCCAGCCACTCCTTCTAGGACCCTCATATCCCCATGCCATCTCTATGTCAACTCATGTCCCTCATACCCCCATGTCCCATCATACCCCCATGCCACCTACATTGCTATTCACCCTGTATCCACCATGGGCAGACCTTAGGAGTCAAGTGGAGATTTAAAAATAATCTAACAATGTAACACAGCTCTCACTCATTTGTACACACTTGATAGTGAAAAACTCTCATTCAAGACATCCATTTAAATCTCCTCAGCTGGTTAATTTATTATAACTACTCTCGTTCCAATTTTTTATGATTCTATTAAAAGCAAACAAACAAACTTCTATTCAGACACCACATCAGAGACAGCTAATCCTTTAATAGCCTCTTTAAATTGTTAATCAAACTATGAACTCAAAACCCTCTGCTGAGATCACTGTAGCTTTTGAAATTCAGCCAAGCATCCATAATAACAGCCTTTGGCAAAATGTCAACATAAACCTCTATTGAAATTGCATGACAATCTACACCTGACAATCAAACCAGTCCAACTGAGTTTTTTTAAAACTCTCACTGACAGTTTTGGCTTATGTTTTTTTATGTTTAAAGAATGGGGGGTTTAAACAAACTTCAGATCATGACACTTAAGCAGACCTTATCCACCCTTCAAGAGCATTTGTAACTACTCCATCAAATTGTGACTCCCACGCTGTGTGTTAAGGCCCTTGCAACAGCTAAAATAGGTTCTAATGACCCTGCTGAGTTTGGGTTTTCCTCTTGTGCGAATCATGCCCTGCTCTCTTTCCCATGCTGGCAAAAGTTGGACCTATTGGAAATGAGGGTGGGACTGCTGCATCCAGGTCCCGCACATCATTTTTAAAGATCCACAGAGTCTTCCTGACTCCATGAAAATCTATCCCTAACAGTCTACCCACAGCCAACAAAGATGCTTTTGCCATTGTCTACAGGTATGAATATGTTGTATCGTCTTCCTGATAAATCAATCTGGGCCTCGCTGTTCCATAACCATCAAGCCATCAAACTTGTTGTCAAGCAGAATTTGGAGCAGGTCACATGATCCCCTTCACTATTCCACTTTACACTTAATTAAATAGACAGTCCCAAAACATAACAAACTTATAAACTTAGTATTGTAACACCACCTCTGTAACATCACCCGATTTTGCCCTTGTATCAGCTCAGCTGCTGCTGAAATTCTCATTCATGTCTTTGCTTACCTCTAGATTCAACTCTTCCAATGTACTCCTGTCTGTCTTCCACATTTTATGTTCCATAAACTTGAGGTCACCCAAAACTTGCAGCAAGTTCCATTCCCCCATCACCCACGTGCTTGCTGACTTACATTGGCTCCTGGCCAAGCACCATCTTGACTTCAAAACTCTCATCCTTGTTTTCAAATTCCTCCATGGCCTCGCCCCCTCCCTATATCTGCAGTTAGTGTACATGTGGAAACTAATGTGTTTTCAAATTGAAAACAGCAAGTGCTGGAAATATCCAGCAGGTCCGGCAGCATCTATGGAGAAAAAAACAGTTAACGATTCAAGTCGAAATGACTTCTTCAGAATGAAGAGATGTGAAGAGGACACAAGGAGGATACAAAGGGATATAGATAGGTTAAGTGAGTGGGCAAAGATCTGGCAAATAGAGTATAATGTGGGAAAGTGAAATTGTCGATTTTGGCAGGAAAATGTTTTAAAAAGCATTCATCTAAATGGTGAGAGATTGCAGAGCTCTGAGATGCAGAGAGATCGATGTGTCCTAGAGCATGAAGCACAAAAGGTTAGTGTGTAGGTACAGCAAGTAATTCAGAAAATAATAGAATGTCATCATTTATTGTAAGGGGAATTGAATACAAAATAGGGAGGTTATGCTTCACTTATACAAGGCATTGGTGAGACCACATCTGGAGTACTGTGGACAATATTGGTGGTCTTATTTAAGGAAGGATGTAAATATGTTGGAAGCAGTTCAGAGAATGTTTATTAAACTAATACCTGGATTTGGGCAGGTTGTCTTATGAGGAAAGGTTGGACAGGCTAGGCTTGTATCCGCTGGCGTTTACAAGAGTAAGAGGTGACTTGATTGAAATATATAAGATCCTGAGGGGCCTTGATAGGGTGGATATGGAGAAGATGTTTCTTTCTGTGGGAGAATCTGGTACTAGGGGCCATTGTTTAAAAATAAGGGGCTGCCTATATAGGACAGAGATGAGGAGAATTTTTTTCTCTCAAAAAGTTGTGAGTCCTTGGAACTCTCTTCCTCAAAAGGCAATGAAAGCAGAGGCTTTGCATATTTTTAAGGCAGAGGTAGATAGATTCTTGATAAGCAAAGGTTATTGGGGATAGGCGGGAATGTGGAGTTGAGATTATAATCAGATCACCCATGATTTTATTGAATGGTGGAGCAAGCGCGAAGGGCTGATTGGCCTATTCCTGTTCCTAATTTATATGTTCATGTGTTCAGATTTCCAGCATCTGCAGGATTTTGCTTTTATTTTAATGTTTTTGGATTATATCAGCATGTAGTTGTGGAATAAGAGGAGACCAAGATTTTTTGGGGATCCCAGAGATAACAGCGAAATAGAGATAGAAGCCATTACAGGTGATTCTCTGTATACAATTAGACAGATAGGAATGGAACCAGGTGGATGCAGTCCCATCCAGCTGGATGATGATGGAGAATGGTGAGATCAATAGTGTCAAAAGCTGCTGACAGATTGTGAAGAATGAGGAAAGACTTATTGGATGTTGTATGTTCTGTAGGTCTCATGAAGAGGTTCTAAGTTTTATATGATTGAACGTTAACTGTTTACTGCTAAAAAATAACTATGTACACTGTATAGCACAAGCTGTGAGTTAACTCCATGCTTGCTTCTACCCAGGTCTCTGTCCAGTCTACAGCTGACTCTTGTCTCAGATCACGTGTCTCTTTACATGACACTGTGGGCAGTACTGTTTCCTAGTCTCACATTAACTCTTGCCAGATGCCCTTATATGACAACAGTCACATAGCATGTAATTTGTGACTTTAATAAAAACTGTTTCAATACTGTAGCAGGGGCAGTAATCTGAGTTTTGAAATCTTTATGAAAGCTGCCCAACCCTTTGATATTGAGGCTCAGTTTTTTGCAGAGATGGAAGGGCTCTGTGCCTTAGCTAAAATGGCACTGGAGTTCTGATCCCTGAACCTGGTGCCCGCCACTTCAGGGGCATTGGGTGTGGGGGGGGGGGTGGTGGCGGTAGTGGTGGGGGGAACAGGGGTGAGTTGTTGTTTACATATCCATGTCTCACGGAGGCAGCTGGTATCAGTGCAGCTGCCTTCAAACAAATTCAGTTTTCCTTAGTGGGATGTCCCAAACATGGTTCTTGGGCTTTAGACATTTGAGCAAAATATCTAACACTGCAGGAGTTATTTGGAGAGGTAGGGCACCCTTTTGGTGAGGTAAGGTACCCTTATAGAGAGGCCCAGGTACCCCTTTGGGAGAGGTAAAGTATCCTTTGCAAGAGGTCAAGTGTCCCTTTGGAAGAGGTAAGTTGCCCTTTGGGAGAGATCAGGTACCCTTTGGGATTGTTAAAGTTAGACATGAATGTGCATAAGAAGTGGATAAACTCAATGGAACTGTCAAGCTATCAAGGCATTTAAATCTTTAAGCTCTTATTTTTTGTAAAAAAATACCAGCCTAAAGTTGAGAAAATAAATCAGTGCTTGTAGTCCTACTAATTGTCTGTTGAAATAAGTTGGAGGTTTATCATTATAAGATTAGTGCTGCAGGACTGATTCCACAATCCATCATCATCACAGTGAGGGCCTCTAAGTTCACAGTTTGATTAAGAGCTCTAAGTGGTTATAAAGTCTTTGCTATGGGGCTATGAATACAAATGTTTATTTTCATAAGGGATGTTTGTTTTTATAAAACATTAAGTACTTCAATAAATTTAAATGTATTGAATAGGTAATTATGAATGAGATCGCTTTATTTTAAATTGTAATGTCATCAATAGACATTTAGGCCTGGATTTTTACAATGGCAGATGGGCTGCACCCTTTGGCCAAAATGATGCTAGAGCCCAGATTCCCAGTACCTACCATTTTCACTTGGGGGAGGGGGGGGGGCGCAGGGTGCATGGGTGGGTTGTAGTTTGCAGTTGTCTTTAAACAGATACAGTTTTTGTTGGTGGAATGTAAAAAAACATGACTCATGGGCTTTAGACATTTGAGCAAAAGACCTAAAGCTGCCAGGGTTATTGGAGAGGAAGGGTACCCTTTGGAGAGGTCCTTTAGGAAAGGTGAAGTGCCCTTTCAGAAAGGTCAAGTGCCCCTTTGGGAGAGGTAAGGTGCTCTTTGGGAGAAGTCAGGTGTACTTTAGGTGAGGTCAAATGTCCTTTGGGGTTTCAAAAGTAAGCATGAACATGCATAAAAATTGGATAAGCTCAGAGGAACTGTCAAGAGGCCACATTGTTTAAATGCCCAAGCTCTTTAAAATTTGAAGAGATAAAGCAGCCTGCTGTAGTTGCTTGCAATTTTGCTAGCTGCCTGTTGACATAAGTGTGAGGGTTATCATTATAGGATTAGTGCTGCACAACTGATTCCACAACCTAACATCGTCACAGTGGGGGCTCTGTATGTTCACAGTTTGATTCACCAGCTCCAGGTTGTTCAAAAGCCTTTGATATGGGGCTATGAATACAAATGTTTGCTTTCATAAGGGATTTAGTACTTGAGTGAAATATTTGTTTCCATAAGGAATAAGTACTTGAAGAAGTTTAAGTGCACGGAATGGGTTTTCATTAATGAGATTTTTTTAAGTCATCAATAGACACTTAGAACTTCATTTTATTTCATCTCACCATGGCTCCTAAAGTCTGCCTATGTTGAATATTGGGTGAGTTGGCATGGAGGGTGTAAGGGCAAAGGATGGTGGGTGCTATAAAGGATCATGGGGATGGGTTGGGGGGGGTGGTCATGGGTTTGCACTAACTTGGTATAGAGGCTATAAAGGACCATAGAGATGAGTAGGGGGTCATGTTTGGAATGAGCTGGCACTAAGTTGGCATGGGCTATAAAGGGCTTTGGGGATGGGCAAGGAGCATAGGTTGGCATGGAGGGTATGAGGGGCCATGGGAGTTGGGTAGAAGGGCAAAGATTGCAATGGCTGGAATGAGAGGCCATGGAGGGTGGATAGGGGGGCATGAGTTGGGATGAGTTGGCATGAATGGGGCATGGTAAGTATGTGAAGCATGAGGGGGTATGAGGGGTGAGGGCTAGAGTGCTGGTTTTGTTTTCTTTTACAGTTGGAGCGAAGTCCCGGAGCACTGAGGCAGGCCTATTAAACAGCCTGCCTCTCATCCGGCAGCTGCTGTGGCTGCCTCTGCACTGTTTCTGGGTTGGTGGGCCCATCTCTGGTTAACACCTGAAATGAAAATTTGAATATCCAGGCACTTTCTCCTGAGTCAAGTTTGTGGAATCAGGAATTTTCCCAACTCGAGCAAAAGTTTGGCCTTGGGTCTCCCTATGGAAATCCCTTTTAATTTAACTCATGTGGACAAATTAGGGGAGGATGAAGAACACAGAGATGCTGTTTGAGCTGCATAAACATGTAGAAGACTGTGCATCCCTCTGTATAAGATATACAGGCAAAATCTGGCTTACCTAGATTTATCAGAACAGAAATACATGCAGAGGGTATACTCCACCAGAACATCTGTAACAGACTTGTGTCACATTGCGCAAGATAATCTACAGCTTAACTTGTAGACAGACATGGAACTTCCTATTGCTTCATAGATCACTGAAACCCTCAGTGTCTCAGGCTGATTATAGGCTGCTCTAAGGGGCATTAGCAATGTAAATCACTTTGCAATTTGGCTAACGTTAAATAGGTGACTGATGTATATGGTCAGAACAAACCGGGGAGGTTTTAGTTTATTTGCAAGATTGCAGAATTAATCTTCCTCTGTGTTCCTCCACAGAATAATGGAGCCTTTATGGAGCATAAGAACTTCCACTTGATCAATGTGTAGCATGTCTGTCATAATTTTCACAATTTTATGGAGGTGAATTCCTGCTTCCCATGTAATCATAATAAAGCTTCTACTGAATGGCAATTCACCATGGCACAGGAAAAAAATAGGTGCTTCAGCAGGGGAACCCTGATCCTCATGAGAATGAGGATAACAGGACTTAGCGGATAACAGATGCTGTTGTTGGTCTAAATTTGTAGGTCATGAGATCTCTAAATCATGCTCTTATTGAGGATGCCTTCAAATTATTATCCAATTCACCATTTGTATAAACAGTCCTCCCACCAGCTCCACCCTTGCCATAAGTTCAGCAAATAAGCCTTGATGTACAGAATTTGATATCTATCATGTGTACTACCAAGTATATCAATTCTGCTACTTGACAATATGATATGCAATAATATTACATGAACACTCTGTGAACATCATGATGTGTGTAACTGATACGGTGTTAGAAGTGAATTAGGCCTAATTGTACAGCCTGCTGCCTTCTCAGCTGTGTTTGGTGTTATTCTGACAACAAACTGCCATGCTTGTATCTCCATTCTTTTTGAAGAACAGGATTGCAATTAGTGAACCAGAAAATAAAAGAGACAACAGATTGTTATTGTTCTGATTAGGAAACAGAAAATCAACAGTTTAGCAAAAAAACCTACAGATATATAGGTCAATTAGCAACTGTAAAAAGCTACAAGTTATTTCTGGCACTTCTATTTTTATTTCAGATTTCCAGCATTACTAGTTTCATTTGTATTATGTGTGTGGCACAATGCAAGGGAGGTTGTTGACATCTTTACAGTATACATAAATTGCCCAACTATACACTATTTCCCCTAAGAATATGTAATTTGTAATATTGTAATATTTGTAATATTGTCCCAGATTTTCTGATAACACGGTGAATCAGTGTATTTTAAGTGACTTTTGATAAAGTCTTTAAAATCTTAATTCATTGCTGAAACTGGAGATTATATAGTCCCTGCAGCCAGTGGGCTTTCTGAAAGGCAAATTTCCTTGAAGTTTGCACTGTATGCACTGTCATTCCTTCTTTTAATGCTGTTTCTAATAAGTGAAGTGGGAGGGGAGGGAATCAGTTTGGGAACCTGCTGTAGGGAATGAAGTAAATTGAAAGGGTGTGTCGGATTGTAACTGAGAGAAACACGGGGGAAAAAAGAAAAAGAAATGGCATCAACACACAACTTCCTTCAAGAAGGTTGGTAAATTGCTTCTGCAAACAAACTGGCTGCTCTAGAGTTGGAGCCTGGAGTTAGCTGGCTGTTGAGTAGTTGTGGCTGTGAGGTGTTGGGCTGCAGCTTCCTGAGGGGGTGTGAGGATATCGTTGCTGCCAGTCCTGCTTCCCCGGCGCTCAGCTGCTGGTGACTTGGTGTCCGCAGCTCCGGGGAGGGCGAGCAATGCTGCTTCTTTCTCCTCGGCTCAGCCTCTTTGTTGATCTCAGTGCCGGGGCCGCTCTCCCTTTCCATCGGAAGCGGCCCTCGTCCAATAAGCAGGCGGAGGCGGATTAAGCGAGGCCGCTGCCCCACTGGCTTTAGGCCGCGGTGGAGAGGACTGTCCTCTCCCCCCCCCCCCCCCAAGTTCGGCCCGCTGTCCCGAATAAATCTGTTGTTTGAGTAAATTGTCTCATTGTTGGGGTTGGGAGGGGGGATCTGAAAAGGGGAAAAGCTGATCACAAACCCACTTGAAGAGTTGTTTAAAAGAGTGAGATAATCTCAATAAGTAACATATTTTACCCAGTGAGTGAGTAAAACTAGTTCCAAATACTGCGAAGTATCGCTGGCTAAAGTAACCATAGAGTAACTGTACGCTAATATATTGCACTCTTTCTGTTAAAACTGACACTCTTACATGCTAGCAAGTCATCCCATTGTAACATTATACTGTGCCAGACTGTAAAGGCACTTTTACCAATGTTAAGATTCTACCATGCTTGCCCATATGTGGCAAGACTAAATGAAACTGGGAAAAATTCTGAGTGTTGTGCACAAAATATGTTGGAGTACATTTTTAAAATTCTCTCATCACTTACGGTTAAATGCAACTGTACGATTAGGCTAACCATTGGTTTACTGTCTGCATTCTGTTCAACTTTGATTCAGCAATTAACTATTAACATGCACATACTATGTCAAATTGCATGCCAAAATTAGCTGAACTAAAAAGTATTCTGGGGAAATCAGGGTTCTTTTGTCACATTCTATTTGGACTGTCTTCATTTTGCAGGTGAACAGTCCCTGCTTTAGTGTGGCTCTCAATTTTTTAATACCTTGTATGGCCTTGAGGATCTGTAATGGATTTGAAGAAGGGTTTGTGAGGGAAGCAAGTTAAAATGTTTAATTTTTCACACTTATATTGGGAGATTAATACCTGAGCTAAGGGTTTGTTGGTTGTTACTGTTTAGTCCATGGCCTGGTTCTGCAGCATTTAAGCATGACAACAACCCATGGGCATATCACAGCAATTGTGCTGAAACAATACATCATATTAATGAACAAAACAAAAACAGAATTACCTGGAAAAACTCAGCAGGTCCGGCAGCATCGGCGGAGAAGAAAAGAGTTGACGTTTCGAGTCCTCATGACCCTTCGACAGAACTAGTTCTGTCGAAGGGTCATGAGGACTCGAAACGTCAACTCTTTTCTTCTCCGCCGATGCTGCCGGACCTGCTGAGTTTTTCCAGGTAATTCTGTTTTTGTTTTGGATTTCCAGCATCCGCAGTTTTTTTGTTTTTTACATCATATTAATGACTTGAAGTAATATTACTAAATGCCTTTCTGAAGACCTCAAACATATTTGTATATTTTTTTATTTGTTCATGGGATGTAGGAATTGCTGGCTAGGCCAGCATTTATTGCCGAACCCTAATTGCCCTTGAGAAGGTGGTGGTGAGCTGCCTTCTTGAACTGTTGCAGTCCATGTGGTGTAGGTACACTCATGATACTGTTAGGAAGGCAGTTCCAGGATCTTGACTCAGTGGTAACAAAGGAACAGTGATACGTTTCCAAAAGTGTCTGCTGCCCTTCTCCATAGACGGTCGTGGGTTTGGCAGGTGCTGTCTAAGGAGGCTTGGTGGATCCCTGCACTGTAGATGGTACACACTGCTCCCGCTGTGTTAGTAGTGGGGGAAGTGAATATTTGTTGATGGGCTGCCAATCAGGCAGACAGCTTTGTCCTGAATGATGTAAAATTTCTTGAGTGTTGTTGGAGCTGCACTCATCCAGGCAAGTGGAGAGTATTCCGTCACAGTCCTGACTTGTGCCTTATAGATGGTGGACAGGCTTTGGGGAGTCAGGGGTGAGTTACTTGCTGCAGAGTTCCTAGCCCCTGACCTGCTGTTGGAGCCACAGTATTTATATGGCTTGTCCAGTTCATTTTCTGGTCAGTGGTCACCCCCCAGGATGTTGATAGTGGGGGATTCAGTGATAGTAATGCCATGGAATGTCAAGGGGCGATGGTTAGATTCTCTGTTGCTGGAGATAGTCATTGCCTGACACTTGTGTGATGCGAATGTTACTTGCCACTTGTCAGCCCAAACTTGGATATTGTGCAGGACATGCTGCACTTGGACATGGATTGCTTCATAATCTGAGGAGTCTCAAATGGCATTGAACATTGTATAATCATCAGCGAATATCCCCACCTATGAGCTGATGATGGGAGGGAGGTCATTGATGAAGCAGCTGAAGATGGTCGGGCCAAGGACACTATCGCAAGGAACATCTAAAAAAAATAATTTGTGGGATGTGGTCCTTGATCAGAGGGGATTTTAAGAGTCAGCCACATTGCTGTGGGTCTGGAGTCACGTGTAGGCCAGACCAGATAAGGACAGCAGGTTTTAGATGGGTTTTTATAACAATCCACAGTGGTTTCATGGTCATCAATAGACTTTTAACTCCAGATTTTTAAAAAATTCAAATTCCACCATCTGTGATGGGATTTGAATCAAAGTCACCAGAGTATTACCCTAGGTCTTTGGACTGCCAGTCTAATAACAACACCATGACACCACCACCATGACACCCTCCTGTATTGATGTCTTGGAACTGTGATGATTGACCTCCAACAACCAGAGCCATCTTCCTTTGTGCTAGGTATGACTCCAAACAGCAGAGAGTTTTCCTCCTGATTTCCATTGACTCCAATTTTGCTAGGGCTCCCTGATGCCACACTTGGTCAAATGCTGCCTTGATATCAAAGGCAGTCACTCTCACTTCACCTCGGGAGTTCAGCACTTTTGCCCATGTTTGAACCAAGGCTGTAGGGAAGTCAGGAGCTGAGTGACCCTGGCAGAACCCAAACTGAGCGTCAGTAAGCAGGTTATTACTAAGCAAGTGCCGCTTGATAGCACTGTTGATGACCCCTTCCATCACTTTACTGATGATGGAGAGTAGACTGATGGGGCAGTAATTGGCCAGGCTGCATTTATCCTGTTTTTGTGTACTTGACATACCTGGGCAATTTTCGTGTAGATGCCAGTGTTGTAACTGTACTGGAACAGCTTGGCTAGGGGTGTGGCAAATTCTGGAGCTCAAGTCTTCAGTACTGTTGCTGGAATAGTGTCAGGGCCCGTAGCCTTTGCAGTATCCAGTGCCTTCAGCTGTTTCTTGATATCACATGGAGTGAATTGAATTGCCTGAAAACTGGCATCTCTGATGCTGGGGACCTCCAGGGGAAGCCGAGATAGACCATCCATTCCACACTTCTGGCTGAAGATTGTTGCAAATGCTTCAGCCTTTTCTTTTGCACTGATGTGCTGGGCTCCCCCATCATTGAGAATGGGGATATTTGTGGAGCCTCCTCCTCCAGTGAGTTGTTTAATTGTCCACCACCATTCACGACTGGATGTGGCAGGACTGCAAAAGTGGATATTGCATTTTTACATGGTGAACAGCTGCTCATGGGTTAAACTGACCTATTTTCTCTTCTGGCTTTGGTTAGTGATGAACTAAATGAACCTAAAGTAAACCTGTGTTTGGAATCCTTAACACAGAGTTATCAGCAAAAAGATGTACATAGTATTTTCTGATTTTGCCCTACTTGCAATCCTGACTTATGCCTTCACCCAAGATTCATCTGCCAATCAATGAATTATCCTAGACTGGGCCTCATTCCTTGACCTGAAACATAAAATTCTTAAGGGGCTTCATAGGGTTGATTCTGGAAGGATATTTCTCCTGGTTGAGGAGTCTAGAACAGAGGGTCACATTCTTAAGAAAAATGAGCTGGCCATATAGGACTGTGATGAGGAGAAATTTCTTCTTTCAAAGTGTTGTGAATCTTTGGAATTATGTGCCTCCGGGGGCTGTGGATGTTAAGTTATTGAATATATTTCAGACAGAGATCAATAGATCTTTAGATACTAAGGTGTTATGCTCTTATTAGAGACCGTTAACATTTAAAAAAGACGTCTGAGCACCCAGCAGCTAACCGACAGAACTGTGTCAGAAGATTTCATGTATTTTAATAGAAACAAACTGCAGTATGTATATAAAGAGAAATATAAAGCAAGCATCACTAACTTAATACTTCAGGCTTATAAAAACTCATGCTAAACTCAGTTCCACTTTTCACTTCTCCCATCCCCTCTTATCTTCCCATATCTTATGAAATCTTGAATTCACTTTTCTTGGGACCAACCCAAAAGATATATCAGCTCTCTGGAATTCACTGACATCTCCTTAGCATTCCAGCTAATCGCCAAGGTACTATATTTCATGGGGGTCCTTCCATTAGCTTTTTAGCTCCACTTTCTTTATTGACCTCAGAACTCTAGATTCCACAGCTCAAGCACGGGCTTCCCTGTGACTGCTGTGCAGTCGTTTAAAACATCAGGGAGTGAGAGGGGACAGATTACCCATACCCTGACTGAAAAGTCGGTTGGCACATCACCAACGTGAAACCTGGCTGCCCCATAACAGTAATATGCTGGAGTGGCCTTAATTAGTGCAGAGTGGCACATCTGTCCCTTAGGGCCAATCTGATTGGCTGGTAGCTCTGTCATCCCAGCAGCACCAGAAGACAGTAGAGACCACTGCTGAGATATACAACCACTTCCCTCAAAGAAGTTAAGATGTCTCCTGGACTTCAGGTAAGTCTGGGAATTTTGGAGTTTAATTGCAAAACTTTCCTTAATTCTGGGAAACCACATGAATA
This sequence comes from Carcharodon carcharias, assembly GCF_017639515.1. NCBI lineage: Eukaryota > Metazoa > Chordata > Chondrichthyes > Lamniformes > Lamnidae > Carcharodon > Carcharodon carcharias. Next base: position 53,312,468 of record NC_054468.1, on the reverse strand, counting down.
ACACCCTTCATTGGAATAACTGTAAACGTCGTATCTCCAGTTCTTTAGCTAAGTAAGCCCACCTGCTGTTTTATGATCTTGCCTTTCTAACTGTTAACCTCTTAAGTCAACATGACCCCAACCTTTCAAGTGTAATAACCTCCCAGCTTGTTTGAATTGCATTTATTTCAGGATTGCTTTTACTAGTTTCTCAACCAGATACTCCATTCTCCACAGTTATAACTTTAATTCCTAAAACTATAAGTAATATTCTAAATCATAGGAATTATGAACTAGATATTCAAAACAAAGAGAATTAAGGGAAGTGGGAATAGTGTAGGAAGGTAGAATCAAGTTGTATGTTCCACCATGATGTATTGAATGGTGGAACAGACTCAACAGGCCAAATGGCTTACTCCTGCTCATATTATGTTAGAATGAAATATGTAAACAGACTTGGCTCCTTTGCCTGGCTGCCATACCTTAATCTGTTACATACATGTTTGGCAATTGAATGTGATAGCTAGGCCATTTAAACAGTTCACAGATTGAACTCAATTATCCATTCAGGATCTGACTATTGAAGATTAGCTGCCGGTTGCAATATTAGAGACTAGAAAGTTATCAAAGATTCCATAAAACAAGTACAAGCCAAAATCTCTGCATTCAATTGACATTAGCATAAAAATCTCTCCTTTGGCTGAAATAAGTCCCAGATGAATTGATCTTTGCCAGCCCAAATGGATTTGTTATGACCTCAGCTGGTGTTAACTTCTGTGCAAACCAAATCCCAGAGGGAAACTTGGCTTACGGGCCATAACCTTTTTTGTATTCAGAAACCGAGTCGGCAACGTACCGATCTCAGCAGTAAGAGGCCCAGTAACACTTCTGGGATTTTAAAAATTAAAAGTAAAAGTTTTCTTAACAAAAATTAAACAAAACTTAAGCATACAAGATTACAGTTATAAATTAAGGTTGGTCTTACAAAACATTCCCCCAAAAACTCTCTACTTGGTCAAACCCACAAGTAAACACCTTCCAGGCAACACTCCCTTATACAAAAACAGAATTACCTGGAAAAACTCAGCAGGTCTGGCAGCATCGGCGGAGAAGAAAAGAGTTGACGTTTCGAGTCCTCATGACTCTTCGACAGAACTTGCGTTCGAGTCCAAGAAAGAGTTGAAATATAAGCTGGTTTAAGGTGTGTGTGTGGGGGGCGGAGAGATAGAGAGACAAGGCGGAGAAGAAAAGAGTTGACGTTTCGAGTCCTCATGACTCCCTTATAGATGTTTACTATGAAATCCAGTAATATTACACAAGGCAAACTGCTGTAGCTTCAATAAAGGCATACCACATGACCTTTACCCTCTTCCACTCTGAGGTGGAAGCCACTTCAGAATAAAACTGCTTGTTGCAGCCCAAGGCTTTTCTGGCATAACTGGATGGGTGATTCAAACTGCCTCTTCTCCCAGCCCAGAGCTCCAGCTATCTCAACAGCTCAGACAGTTACAGGTATCTCCAGCCATCTCTAGCTCAACAGCTATATCCAGTTATCCACAGTAGCTCTAATATACATTTTTCCCTTTCATCTCTGTTCCATTTTTTCACCCCTCTTTGAACCTCAAACCTTTCCAAATATAAGATCTTTCATGTTCCATCTTGCCTTTGCTTTTGGTTCAATAGAATATAATATCCCCAATACTGTTTACCTATGGAACTCCTGCAAAATGCAAGCATGTTTCTTGCCATCTCTGATTCCTTTTGATATTCTAACGATCTCTCAACTTATCTAAAAATGCAAATGTTAGATCTAACCTATTTACCTGTATCTCAAACTTAACACTGCTATCCTTTTCATGTTTCCAAACTCTCCAGGCAACTTGACTCCTATCAATCTCCTGCCCAGCTTAATTAAATCACTCTCACACACACATACCTAGTCTTCTTGACAGAATAACACAATATTCCCCAGAATATTTTTTAAAAATCCATTCTCACAAAATTTAACTTTTCAAGGTACGTTGCAGAGCCAACACTATGGTAATTTTATCAGACTTTGAAATTTGGCCTGTTTTTCCTACCCTTAGTCTGCTTCCAACCCCACTCCCACCAGGATCAGACCGTGAACAGTGGTACATGGTATGTTTTCAATACTTTTTTTAAAAAGAAAAGATACATTATAGGAGTGTACTTAAGGTGGTCCAAAGTAATAGTTTGGAATGTGTTTTTTGTCATTTTTGAGCAAGTACCAGCTGTAGCCGGCAACAATTGCTTTTGCAATTGCAATGCTAAAGGAACATTTACTATCAATCAAATGAATTATAGATGTCGAACCTGAAAGTATTACTAAAAATAGTGCTTTGATGAAAACACAATTTAACTAATTCCATCACCAAACCGCTGATAATGTCTTGTACGTTACTTTGTACTAAAAAGTGTATCCTTCAAGTCAATTCTGAACAATGCTGAGGAGAATAGCTACTATATCACAAAACTAATACATCAAGAATGAATTTCTCCTATCACACTTCTTGGTCTGACTTGAAGCTTCACTCTTTCTATGTCATACTTCAAGGAAATGTATAAAGAAACAAAACAACTCTTCAGGAGTGCAAAATACATGTGCCAGAATGTCTGCATCATCTTAGTTCAACTTGTGTGAACTCAAACATTGTACGTTGAAAGTCAGTGAAACACTGTAACCTTAATTTAATACATCATCACAATTTACTTGGTCGTTGTTGCTCTTGGCTGTTCCTTGATTTGATGAAGATGTCTGCTCAGGGTTGCTAGTTTCTGGCACGGAACTTAATGTGTCTGAACAGGCTGCTCTCAAGCTGCAGTCTTTGGGAAGATGAGGCAGGATGTCTAAGAGATATTGGGATCCGGAGTGCAGAATTTGTTTTTCTTCCTTTCCTTCTCTGCTGCCACTCTGCCTCATCATTAAGATGTTGTGACTCAAAGCCTGATGCAGCTTGATGAACAAGTTGTTGCCATTCTAAACAATTGGTAGCAAGCTCCTCCCACTCGTTAGTGTCAATGCCATTTCACTCAAAGGAAAGCTTCATTGTGTTTTGAAGTGTTTTCTTTATCCTCTCTTGGAACTCTGAGCATTTGAGAGTTGAGAAAACAGGACCTGGCGAGGAAGGCACTTTTTGGCCATCTGGACAAAGTGTCCAGTCCATCAAAGTTCATTTTGGAGGAGTTTTGCCTGAATGCATGTGGAGCTGGCTACAGGAAGGGCACTAGCGTATGCTTGACAGCTGTCCCATGAATCCGGAGGATGCAACAGAGGCATTGCTGACGAAATCTCTCTAACATTCTTATATGTCTCCAGTACCCAGTCTAGATCTCACTGCAGTATGGGAGCAAGGTGATGACAACTGCTCTGATTTACTGTCTCACTGAGATCTTTGTTGTCAAACACTTAGTGCAGTTTGTAGAAGGCTAGGCTGGCATAGCTGATCCTCTGTGTTCTTTTATTCTTTTGTCTGTGACATCTTTTGATTATCTGTTCCTATCACACCCCCCCTCCTACTTCTCCCCCCCTCCCCACCTTAAACCAGCTTATATTTCACCCCTTTCCTAAGATTCGCTCAGTTCTGTTGAAGGGTCATGAGGACTCGAAACGTCAACTCTTTTCTTCTCTGCCAATGCTGCCGGACCTGCTGAGTTTTTCCAGGTAATTCTGTTTTTGTTTAGCTGATCCAATGTTGGATCTCCTCATGAATTGTGGTCTTTTGAGAGAGGTGGCTGCTATGCCCTGCTATGGACAAGAGGGAACTATCTCAATAGTTTCCATGGCATGATTGATCACCCTTCTTGAAGATAATTGTTATTGCCACATCACTGAAGCCGAGGTGGAGGTTCTTTTTCATCCCAAACACGTAGGCTGAGTGCAAGGAGTCTTGATGTGAGCAAAAGTCTACCAACTTTGAACAGCTCAGTTAGAATATGATCAGGGCTGCAGGCTTTGCTGTTTTTCATCTGTTTGATTGCTTTTTGTAGCTTTCCTATCAATGCCAGTTCATCCCTGGCTTCTACCACAAAGTACTGGGTATAGTACACAGATACCGCTGTGGATTCTCAGCTGTTGAAAATGTTCTTTCCAGCGTTGCAAATGGCAGTGCCATCTTCAAGAAGAGAAACACCATACTATGAGTGAAAATGAAGGAGATTTTATCCATTTGATCTTAGTCTCTAGATGGGCCTGTGGCTTCAAAAAAGCTTCCCATGTCATGATGTCAGCATATTGTTAGATCTCTTGTGTTTTCTCTTCCCATCACATGTCCTTTAATCTCGGGATTTGTCTTTGGTCATCAGCTTTGAGTTGTTGAAATGCTGCCTTTTTGACATGTGACCTTGGGTTGGTCTGTCAGGAGGTTACATATTTCAACATAATTTTCCTTGAACCAGCCCTGGTGACGATGGTGCTTGAACCCAATGGTCTGATCAAAGGACTCTAGTACAACTGACTTTTTTTGATTCCACTGTTCTGGAATTGAGTTGGATGTGTGAAATTTTCCAGTTTGGTCATAACTGAACTTGGACCTTTTTGTTTGGTTGGGCTGTTTTACGGCTGAGACATTGATCTTCTTCCTTTTGGAATTTTGGGCCTTGCAATGTCATGGTACTGGTTGGATGTTCAAAGCCGATTGAACAATTCAATGATCTGTTCAGCAGGCATCAGTCCCCCACATGGATTGAGTGAAATAGGCATCATTTAGATCTTTGATCTGAACAATGACATAAAAGAGGAGGTGCCAATGCTTTTATCTAGCATGCCTCCATGTGGTTTTCTGTTTGTCTTTCAGGTGCTTTAATGAGGCCATGCTGACCACAGTTTGTGAGCAGGAGGATACCATTTGCATTGGCTTTTCCCACCCCGTTTTTCCCAATGATTCTACTCCAGACATAAGAGTCACGGCCAACCCTGACATGAAAGTCTCCTAGAAGGATGATCTTTTCATTTTGGATGGCAGTGAGGACTTCATTAAGGCCAGAATAGAACTTTCCCTTAACATCTTCATCAGTGTCAAGGGTCAGTGCATAATCACTGATGTTGGTGGCATAATAATCACGGCTGAACTGTAGGTGAAGTGTCAGGAGTCTCATTTATATAATTGATGGGTTCTGGCAGTGCATCCAAGATCCTATTCCAGACAGCAAAACCAACTCCAAGGGGGTCAATGTCAGTCTTTCCTTTCCATTAGCAGGTGTATCCCTCTGCTTGTTACTTCAGCTGCCCCTCCCCAGGAAAGTGGGTTTCACTGAGGGCAGCGATGTCAATTTGGAGTCTTGATAGCTCACATATGATTGCAGTTCTTCTTTCCAGACGGTCACTCTTGAGATAGTCCATGATTGTTCTAACATTCCAAGTTGCAAAATTGAAAGGTTCCTTTCTTTGACCACTGTTATGATTCTTGGCTAGACCCCCAAGTTGTTGGTAGGATCCAGTTAGGGACTGATAATCTTTTGTTTAAAGTAGACAAAGTTTGAGATTCAAGACACTTACTAATAGAATAAAGCCATGGGATTCCATGAGCTTTGAACAAACAAAAATCAACTTTACTATACAAGGTTAGAAAGATAAAAGAACTTACAATGTGTTATAATCTAACATTCAGGGCTACAATGAGGTACATATGAATTAACAGGAAAACTGTGGTCAAACAGACCACACCACAATAAATGACAGATGCGACCAAATCACATTCCATGGATTTCTCAACAACCCACCCAGATGTCAGCAACACTGTGAGTCAACCAATCTCACTGAAACTCTGTCTCTCTCACGAGGGCTTCCAATCTTCATCTTTGAAGATCTCACCTTGGAATCTCCTCCACAAGTCGCTCAATGATGGCCCTCTTTGCAGGGTTTTATCCTCATCTCCCGAGATTCTGTTCCCTTGGATTCCCAAGTACACTCAAACATCACCTTACAAGGATTTTTCAACTCTTTGGTTGCGCCGAGCAGAACACGACTGCACCAAAGGGTACCTTTGCTCCAACGGCCCGCAGCACAGTGTCACCAACATTCTGCTGCCTCCTTGAATACACGGAGCTTCTCCTGAGCCCACTCCACTTAGAGTCGGCTAACTGTAGCCCTTTTCATGCTTTTTAACTTAATTTGGATCCCCTTCCTGTCCTTGTTCCTTGTTTAGGACTCTTTTGATTCAAGCTTACTGACTCACTCACTCAAACTGACTGCCACAGAGTTGCTGTTCACTGACCCTTGAACCAATCTACTGGCCTATCAAAATGCTGCAAGAGGGTCCTGCCTTTGTTACTAGGCAGGAACAAATTTAACAAGCATTGGAACATCCTATAACTTAAATGTTATGGTCTCCATAGACTGCAAGCTTATGTAGCACACATAGACACAGAAAGAATGGATTTCATAGCACCAAAAAGATGGTTTTCAGTCAAGGTGTGATTTCCCCAACCAGGGGAAAGTAGGACAGCTTATTTTTAGGGCACTTTGCCTAGCCATCACCACTTTTTTGGGTGAGCAGAGGATACTAGAAGAGGACTGCTCAGTCACAGATGTTGCTGCCCAAAGACATAGAAACATAGAAGCATAGAAATAGAAGCAGGAGTAGATCATTTGGTCTTTTGAGCTTTCTATGCTATTCAGTATGATTATATGATCCTCTATCTCAATGTTATTCTTCCGATCTTTCTCCCCATACCCCATGATGCCTTTAGAGTTTAGAAATCTATCTATTTCCTTCTTAAATATAGTGACTTGGCTTCCACAGCCCTCTGTGGCGGAGAAGTCCACAGGCTCACCACCCTCTGAGTGAAGAAGTTTCTCCTCATCCCAGTCTAAAATGGTCTAGCCCGTATCCTGAGATTGTGGCCCCTTGTTCTAGATACCCCGCCCCCGCCCAGCCAGAGGAAATGTCATCACTGCATCCAGTCTGTCCAGCCCTGTAAGAATTTTATACGTTTCAATGAAATTCCCTCTCATTCTTCTAAACTCCAGTGAATACAGGCCTAGTTGGCCCAATCTCTCCTCATATGACAATCCTGCCATCCCAGAAATCAATCTAGTAAACCTTCGTTGCACTCCCTCTATGGCAAGTATATCCTTTCTTAGGTAAGGAGACCAAAACTACACATAATACTCCAGATATGGTATCACCAAGGCCCAGATTAGCTGCAGTAAGATAACCTTGCTCCCGTTCTGAAGTCCTCTTGCAATGAAGGCCAACGTACCATTGCCTTCTTAACTGCTTACTGCATTTGCATGCTTGCTGTCAGTGATTGGTATACAAGGACATTCAGGTCCCTTTGTACATCAACATTTTCCAATCTATCACCATTTAAATAATACTCTGCCATCCTATCGAAGTGGATAACTTCACACTTATCCATGTTATACTGCATCTGCCATGTATTTGCCCACTCACTCAAACAAGCCTAAATCACCTTGGCATCCTTAACGTCCTCCTCACCACTCACATTCCCACCAAGTCTCGTGTTGTCAGCAAACTTGGAAATATTACACTTGGTTCCCTCATCTAAATCATTGTTTTATATTGTGAATAGCTGGGGCCCAAGCATTCATCCCTGCGGTAACCCACTAGTCGTTGCCTGCCATTCTGAAAAAAACCCATTTATTCCTACTCTCTGGGCAGAAAATTTCACTTGGTGGTGGGTGCATGCCCAATCCGCTCGAGCATGAAATGATGCGCATTGACGTTGGTAAGCATGTCGACGTCAACACGTAGTCACACGATAGTTCGGTCAGCAGGCGCACGCTGGAGCCAGCAGCACACCCGTTGAAAATTCAAAGACCTGTTAAGGCCCCTAAGTTATCAATTAATGTAAATTTTTCACCGTTCATCCAATCTAACGGTTGGTGGGCAGGTGAAAAGGCCAAGCAGCCTTTACATAGAGGGTGAGGTTTCCAAAAGCAAATAAAAATAAAATAAAATATTTAATTTTTCATTAATAATATGTCTCTGCTTATGTGACAGAGACACATGAGGGGAAATGTTTTATTACATTTTTATTTTCTTTATTATTTTTTGTTACATCTCTTCATCTCCAAGGCTATGTATTGCTCGGCCCGCTCGCCCCCCCAACTTCAGCATAGGCAGCTCGGCGTTACTGCCTGCATTTCACGCTGGGCAGGCCTTAATCAGACCATCAGCATGAAATCGCGCTGCAGTGCCGATCGTGGGCGGTGGTCAGCTTCCCAACCGCCCCGCTGAGCCCACACACCAAGGGCAATATTCTGCTCTCTGTTTCCTGTTTGATAACCAGTTCTTAATCCATGCCAATGTATTACCCCCAATCCCATGTGCTTTAATTTTACACATTAACCTCTTATGTGGGACTTTATCAAAAGCTTTCTGAAAATCAAATACACCACATCCACTGGTTCTCCCTTAACTATTCTACTAGTTACGTCCTCAAAAAACTCCAGTAGGTTTGTCAAACATGATTTCCCTTTCATAAATCCATGCTGACTTTGTCTAATCCCCATGATATTTTTTAAGTGACCTGTTATCACATGCTTTATAATAGACTCTTGCATTTTCCCTATTATTGATGTTAGGCTAACCAGTCTGTAATTCACTATTTTTCCCTGCCTCCTTTTTTAAATAGTGGGGTTACTTTGCCACTCCCCAATCTGCCGGAACTGTTTCAGAATCTACAGAATTTTGGAAGATGACAATCAACGCACCCACTATTTCCAAGGCCATCTCCTTTAGTACCCTGGGATGTAGATTATCAGGCCGTGGGGATTTATCAGCCTTCAGTCTCATTAATTTCTCCAGCACTTTTTTTTAGTAATAATAATTTCCTTCAATTCCTCCTTCTCACTTGACCCTCAATTCCCTAGCAATTCTAGGAAGTTGTTTGTGTCGTCCTCCATGAAGACAGAATGAAATTAGTTGTTGCTGTGCCATTTCCTTGTTCTCGATTATAAATTCTCCCATTTTGAACTGTAAGGGACCTACTTTTGTCTTCACCAATCCTTTTCTTCTTACACACTTATAGAAGCTTTTATAGCCATCTTTTATGTTCCTTGCAAGTTTACTCTCATGCTCTATTTTTCTCCTATTAATCAATCTCTTGGTCTTCCTTTGCTGAATCTAAACTGCTCTCAATCCTCAGGCTAGTTATGTTTTCTAGCAAGTTTATATGACTCCTCTTTGGATCTAACACTATCCTAAATTTCTTTTGTTAGCCATGGTTGGGCCATTTTTCCAGTTGTGTTTTTGCACCAGAAAGGAATATATAACTGTTGTAATGCATACATTCATTACTTAAATATTAACCATTGCCTATCCATCATCATGCTTTTTAATGAAGTTCCCCAATCTATCTTAGCCAACTCACGCCTCATGCATTCCTAGTTTCCTTAGTTTAGATTTAGGACCATAGCTTCGGATTGGACTACTTCACTTTCACTTTATTTTACTCCTCCCTCTTCACTTTCCAACCTAAAGAAGAATTCTATCATGTTATGGTCACTGTTCTCTAAAGGACCCCACACAACAAGATTATTAATCAACCCCTTCCAATTGCACAAAACCAAATCTAGGATAGCCTGTTCCCTAGTTGGCTCCTCGACGTACTGTCCCAACACAAATGTCCAATGACATTCATGTACCAGTTGCCTGTGGTGCAGATTCTTGACTAGGGCTTCCCAGGTTCACAGTCCTATCCCCATTGACATTGCTTCATCACCACAGAACATGGCAAATGGACCCTTGTAGAAGCCTGTGCATAGCTTTGTTTAACATGGGGAGCTTTGAAGGCCATCATTGTCCACACAATCTTGAAGGGTTAGTGGTCAGATTTTGGTGATGTGTCAAACTATGATGACCAGGACCACATTACTGCTGCAGCCTTCTTCTGCCTTCGCAATTGGTGAGATGCACAGTCCTCCTTTGCCTTTTCTGGCTTTGAGGAATTTTTTTGGACTGCACTTTGCCTGGCATCTCCCCCTTATCTTGCTGCCATGGGATGGTTCTAGTGGAAGCAAGAAGCTCCTGACATTGCTCAAGGGATTGTCAGAATGCGCAAGCCTCTCCACCACGTCAAGGTGGCGATCCGTGGTAAAGAACTCACAATGGATGTGAATTTACTTGGTACGTTGTCTCTGATCTCATAAAACAGTATGTCATCTGACTTATCATCAGTTTCACGTTGGAAGATTTGCATAACTGTTAATATATTAAAAACATTGCATTTTTCTGTATCTGTAAGTGTCATACTTTCATCCTGTGATATCACACTTCTGTTGTTACACTTTTGCACAAAGAAACATAGCAGTAAATGCAAACTGTAGAGGTAGAAATTTTGAAGTGAAGAACAGGGCTAGAAATTCCCAGTGACTACTAAGGATTAGTAAAAACAATCAATCCTGAATAGTCAGGCAGAAAAAGAAAAGAATTCCTCTAAACACTTAGAATAAAGCAGCTATAATGTTTTTCTTGGCAAATAATCATTTTATCTAATGCCCATGTAATAAAATGTAATTAAAAGGTACATATTTCACAACAAAATTGCCTGTGTCTTATAGTACTCTTGTTCATGGTTTTACTTGGTGACCTTTGCCTCTCAAAAAAATCTTGGAATTGGGTGTGATTATTTTTGTCCTGGAATAGTGACTTTCTTATCGTAAGGCAAATCCTGCAGTCTGAGCATGGGCAATTTACATGATTTCTGAGCATGATTCAGTGGGAGTTTGTCAGCCCAACTGTTAAAGTGCCTCTCTGCAGCCTCTTAGTAGTATCTGGTTGGTTGATTTTCCAGTATTGTTTTCTGCTGCTGACTCAATGTTCTACCTTGAGCCCTTTTAGTTTACCTTGCGCCATCTGCCTTATGGTTTGGAGCAAACTCTCTGCTGGGCCCTTAAGGGGCAGGTCTAACCATATCACAGTTTACGTTTACAATTTGAAAACAAATATCAGGTTTTTGTATACAAGTATTGTGGCTGATTGAAACAATAATTATTTGCAGACTGCAGAAACTGTGGAAAGTTGTTTTTGCACATTAACCTTAAAATGATTAAATGCTTTTTGACATTATTCCTGGAGGTTTTATGATTGGCTGGAGGAAAGTGTCCTCTTTGGTTGTGAGCTGCCCACTTTCTAAAAGATACAAAATTTCTGTGGCAATTTTGCTGATTAAATATAAATTTTACTGAAGCAGCCAATATCTTTATTCACTATTGTAGATATAGAAGAGAGAAAAGTGGAATTTGTATATTTATGCAGGTATGCTTTTTTTCCATAACCATGGTATCCTAGCATTGTTACACCCTTGGAGCACCCTTCAAAATACTTAAACACCCTGAGATCTAATCCGAGTACTTTCATATTCCAGGCCTCCCTCTCATTACGTCCAATTTCCAGATTGCCTCTAAAGCTGATAAGTTAGTGCTCATGGTATTACTTCTTGCCAAAAAACCCTGTTATGAAATCGCTAATTCACCAGAACTAATTCCCACCTATTTGTATTATTTTTAAATTCATTTCCATCCATTGTTTTAACTCCACCTTTTAGCCATTTCGATCCCTTCCCCCTACCCCACCTCCACTAGGGCCATCTGTCACTTGCTCGTCCTGCTTTCTACCCTTAATGTCACCATTAGCATATTCCTTAGCTAATATCACCACCGTCAATACCCCTTTGTCCTTTTGTCTATGACACCTTTGGCAATCTCTCCTTTGCCTCCACCCATCACTGGCCCTCTATCAGCTCTACCTGTCCAACCCCCCTCAAACAGCTTATATTTCACCTCATTTCTATTTTTCTTTAGTTCTGATGAAGAGTCCTACGGACTTGAAATGTTAATTGTATTCCTCTCCGCAGATGCTGTCAGACCTGCTGAGTTTTTCCAGCTACTTTTGTTTTTGTAATGCTAGGGGAAATTTGATAATACATGCAACAAAGTTTGAGTTGTGTTGTACAATGTTCCTGTTGCTCATCATCAGTGTGAATTTTGATTTATCTACAGAACACTAACAATTGAGAGAAATTTCGTGAACATCAAATACCTGTGTCTGTCTGTATGATATCCGTTCATGGCATCTATGGCATATCAAGAACAATAATCAAAAGACATGTGCATTTTAATTTTTAAAAAATTAATATTTTCTCATCTTTTTGAATTTAATGTAGAATTTTGGGTAGAATTTTGTGCCAGTTATTTCAAAGACCTATGGAGATTAGAGAGAACATTGAAGAAACTTGTGGAATCTTGATAAAAGCAAAACACTGTGGGTGCTGGAAATCTGAAACAAAAACAAAAATTGCTGGAAAAACTCATCATTCTGAAGAAGAGCCATTAACTCTCTCTTTCTCTCCACAGATGCTGTCAGACCTGCTGAGTTTTTCCAGCAATTTTTGTTTTTGCTGTAGAATCTTGAATTTTGTGAGTCATGGTATTGCGTCTTTTTTTAATGTACGTTTCGGTGATAATTTGATCAAGATCAAGATGACTGAGAATGGCTTTTATAAATTTAATGTAAAAGTAGGGGAATTTTAATGCGTTTCAAAAGTGTGGGATCAATTGATTTAACCTGTTGACTACCGAGCGCTAAACTGGTGGTTGTAAGCATCATTCATGCCAGTGGATTTATCCGGGGAATCTGTCATTGTAAATCCTTAAATTATTGTTAGATGTCATGATTTGGATAAAACAAAGCAGGTGACTTATTCCTGACTAGTTGGACCCAACTTTACAAGGGGTTTAAACCAGTTTGTGGCCTAAGCATCTTCGTTCACTGTCCACAGTGTTTTCTACTAACTTGGTCGTGTCTAAATTTTAACAATCTGGTTCACTCCCTAGAAGTTAAATAATTTTCAATATTGTTACAAATTCCCATTATAGTCTGCTGTTTTTCATACGTGCAAAATTTATTCAGAAAATATTTGCCTCATCTTAAGCTGGCTCTCCAATCTTATAATTTCCAATTGGTGGTTTGGCATTTCCTCAGTTCAGACAGCTTTACATGTTGTAGACAATCATAAGTAAAAAGCAAAACCAAGCATTGTGTTGTACAGGTTCATTCCACTAATTCAGTATACATAAAATGTGAAAATTGGTTGCTGCATCTTTTTTGAACTGTCACTGTGTTTATTGAACTTGTTTGTTTTTATAGGAACAGGGTAGGCCATGTATCCTCTTGAGATTGTTCCAAAATTCAATGTGATCAAGGCTGATATGCAACTTTACTCCGTATATCAGTCTTTCCCCCATATCCCTTAATACCTTTGCTTGACAAATATCTATCAATCTCAGATTTAATATTAACAATTGAACTAGCATCAGTTGGATTTTGAATATGAAAATTCCAAACACCCTTGGTGTGTAGAATTGCCCCCTAATTTCACTCCTGAAAGGTCTGACTCTAATTTTAGGCTGTGCCCCCTAGTCCTAGAGTCCCCAATCAATGGAAATAATTCCTCATTTCCCTTTAATATCATGAAAACCTTGATCAAACCACAACCTTTTAAATTCCAGGGAATACAACCCTAGTTTCTGTAATCTCTCCTTGTAATTTAACCCTTGGTGTGCAGGCATCATTCTGGTATATCTACTCTGCCCTATGGCAAATGCTTTCTATTCTTCCCAAGGTGTGGTGCTTAGAACTGCTCTATAATACCCCAGGTCTGGTCTAACCAGGACTTTGTATAGCTAAAGTATGATTTCAAAGCACATCATTTTATTCCTCTAGATATAAAAGCGAACATTCCATTAGTCTTTTTGATTATTTGCTGTACTGGTTCATGACATTTTATTGATCTGTGTACTTGGACCCCAGGTCCCTTTGGACCTCCACTGTTTCTAGCTTTTCACTATTTCAAAAGTACTATGACCTATCCTTTTTAGGTTCAAAGTGCATGACCTCTTATTTGTCTACATTGAAATCCATTTGCCACAATTTGCCTTTTTGCTTAACCTATCTGTATCTGATTGTAATTTTTTGCCTCCATCTACGCTGCTGACAATGCCACCTATCTTTGTATCATTAGCAAGTTTGGATATGTGACTTTCGATTATGTTACCTGAGATGTTAATAAACATCGTGAATAGTTGAGGCCCCAGCAGAGATGTTTGCTGGACACCTTCTAGTCACATCCAGCCAATTACCCCTATGGTCTGTCTCCTGCTGCCCAACCAACTTCCTAACCAGCCCAATAATTTGCTTTCAATTCCATGAGCCTCAACTTCAGCTGGCAGTCCTTATGAGGGACTTTCTCAAATCCTCTCTGGAAGTTCATATAAATAATATCCATAGGCAATTCAGTGAAGTTCATTAGGCATGATCTACCCTTTACAAATCCATGCTGGCTCTCTCTGATCAGCTAGAAATTTTCAAGGTGTTCAGTCATCCTCTCCTTAATTATAGAGTCTGGTTATTTCCTGACAATAATGATAGGATAGCTGGTTTATAATTCTTCGGTTTCCCTCTCTCCCCTTTCTTAAATAGCAAAGACATGCTCAGCTTTCCAATCTGAAGGCTTGGTTTCTGAATTGAAAGAACTTGAGATGATTATAGTTAGGGTGTTGACAATGTTCTCACCTACTTCTTTTAAAATTCTGGGATGGAAACCATCTGGTCCTGGGAATTTGTCGCTCTTTAGTCCCACTATCATATTCATTACTGTTATTTTGCTTACACTAATTTTGCTGAATCCCTGCCCCTCATTTAATATAAGTTCCCTTGGGATTTCTGGAATGCTGACTTCTTGCTTTACTCTAAATACTGACACAAAGTAAACATTCGACATGTCCGCCATTTCCTTGTTTTCATGGACAATATCACCATTATCAGTTTCAAAGGGGCACACATTGCTTCTGGCTGCCCTCCTTTCCCTAATTGTAAATTTTCTTTTGTGTTTGTTTTGATATCCTTACAAGTTCCTTTTCCTTATTTTTATAGATTTTTCTGGCACCCTTTGCTGTTCTTTATATTTCTCCCATTTGCCAGGATCCGTGCTTTTTTTTGCATTTTTGTATACCTTTTCTTTTAGTTTTATGTTGTCTCTTATCTTTTTAGTTGTCTGTGCCTGCAGACCTCCTTGAAAACACAAAGATATTTATAAATACATTTGCAATGCAAGAAATTGCACTATTCCTTTTGGGCACCATTTGTACTTTGACTTCTTGCTTTCACCCATTTCAAACTATCCACAAAGTGACATTGTGAAATCTAGTTGTAGTCAGTATCATGGTGTATATATTTTCTGTCTTCAAATGTAGGAAGGAGAGTTAGTTGTGATAGTAGGAAATGAAGTGTTCCTAGGAAAACAAATACCTTAAATAATGGAGGAATATGCCATGCATGTCTTAAACCAGTTCACATCTTGGACATATAGCTGCAGTTCAGCTGACCAGAAATGGTCGAAGCCATTGACCAAGGCGTCTGAGCCTAGAGCACAACAAATTATCCTAGTAATATTGCCTTCTTGCAGTGGTTTACCAGCAGAAGCAGTTCAAGTGAATGCATTTGAGTAATTGTAGTGAAAATGCAGGGCATTATTTCAGTTTTTTAAATTTGTTATAACTTGGACAAGATAGAAAACATTTGGTGAAACCTAAAATTGTCTATTGTGAAACAAGCAAATTGCATCTTAGTGTCATAGCGTACTTAAAATTGACAACACACCATGTGTGTAATTATGTGTTGAACCTATGGAACGGTTTCTTCATTTGCCCATACACTTCAAAACAGAAAGCAATGTGTGATATTTTATTGCACAGTATTAGAATGTTGATATATTACATGTATGATTGATTTGCTGTAGATCGGGATCATTTTGTTACAAAGTCAAATGAAAATGTTTGCAGAGAATTTTTCAAAAGTAAGTTATGTTCTATTATTTATATTTATGATCCGCAATTTGTTATAGTAAGAAAAATGTCTTTGAGATTTGGTGTCCCTGTTTCCTGAAGTGCATTCTGACTAGCCATCAAGCTTTTGGCCATCTACCCAAATATCACCTTAAGTAGCTCGGTGTCAAATTTTCATTTATAATGTTCCTGTGAGACATTTCATTATGTTTAAAGGCACTATATGATGCATGTTGTTGTTGGGGTCAAGTTCTCTGTTGCATGCATCATTGAAAGGACATTTTTTTTACATACGCTTGCTTCTGTTTATGAAGCCGGCACATGTGAAACTATAATGTGCAGCATTTAGTGGGGCACATGCAAACTGAATTCATGCTATTCACCCGGAATATAGTGCCATAAGATTGATGCTTTTTGGTATTGTGTTTGTGGTTGCATTTGTTCGTAACAGAAGCATGTGATTCAATATTGAATGAGGCTTTTGTTGAGAAATGATTGTTCTTGTTTAATAAATCACTCTGCAACTGAGAGCAGCTGCTTTCGTGCCAGCAAATTTTGGGAATGTAAATTTTTGTTAGGTTTAAAATGAATGTCCGAAAGGTACTATGGAGGGAATAGAAAAAAGTGAAGCAGAATGGATCTGAGGGCAGTAGTGGATTCCACACTGTACATATCAAATCACTGTGAAGCAACAACAAACAAAGTGAATAGAATGTTTAATTATATTGTTAGTTTGGTTGAATGCAATATGTAATATGTCATGCCATTGGCTGGTCAGTATTATGTTCAATTTTGGTCAGTGAGTTACAAAGGAATGCGTTGAAGCCATGGAGGCAGTGGAGAGAAACTTCATGAGGCTGGTCCCTAGCATCAAGAAATTGGTTTAGGAGGAAAGACAACTAGTTCTGTTCAAGCAGACCTACAAATGAGATTAAATTACATAGATGATGCTAGTTTGGAGTATTAATTCAGTTTATGTAAGGATACAAAAAGAAGGGGACATAGGTTGAAACTGGTGAAAGGAAAATTAGCTTAGATGTATGAAAGGGTTTGAATCAATGAACAACACTTGGAGAATCACCTACATCCGTGATTCCTCTGACACCTTATGTCACATCAACAATTTCCAGTTCCCTGGCCCCAACCGCTTCGTCTTCACCATGGACGTCCAATCCCTCTACACCTCCATCCCCCACCAGGATGGTCTGAGGGCCCTTAGCTTCTTCCTCGAACAGAGGCCTGAACAATCCCCATCCACCACTACTCTCCTCCGTCTGGCTGAACTTATTCTCACACTGAACAATTTCTCCTTCAACTCCTCTCACTTCCTCCAAATAAAAGGTGTGGCTATGGGTACCCACATGGGCCCCAGTTATGCCTGTCTCTTTATGGGGTATGTGGAACATTCCTTGTTCCAGTCCTACTCCGGCCCCCTTCCACAACTCTTTCTCCGGTACATCGATGATTACTTTGGTGCTGCTTCATGCTCTCGTCGGGACTTGGAAAAATTTATTAATTTTGCTTCCAATCTCCACGCCTCCATCATTTTCACGTGGTCCATCTCTGACACTTCCCTTCCCTTCCTTGACCTCTCTGTCTCAATCTCTGGTGATAGACTCTCCACCAATATCCATTACAAGCCTACCGACTCCCACAGCTACCTTGACTACAGTTCCTCACACCCCGCTTCCTGTAAGGACTCCATCCCATTCTCTCAGTTCCTTTGCCTCCGTCGCATCTGTTCCGATGATGCTACCTTCAAAAACAGTTCCTCTGACATGTCCTCCTTCTTCCTTAACCGAGGTTTTCCACCCACGGTCGTTGACAGGGCCCTCAACTGTGTCTGGCCCAACTCCCGCGCATCCGCCCTCACGCCTTCTCCACCCTTCCAGAAACATCACCCCACCAGCCTCCGCATTCAAAGGATCATCCTCCGCCATTTCCGCCAACTCCAGCATGATGCCACCACCAAACACATCTTCCCTTCACCCCCCCGTCGGCATTCCGTAGGGATCGTTCCCTCTGGGACACCCTGGTCCACTCCTCCATCACCCCCTACTCCTCAACCTCCTCCTATGGCACCACCCCATGCCCACGCAAAAGATGTAACACCTGCCCCTTCACTTCCTCTCTCCTCATCGTCCAAGGACCCAAACACTCCTTTCAAGTGAAGCAGCATTTCACTTGCATTTCCCCCAACTTAGTCTACTGTATTCGTTGCTCCCAATGTGGTCTCCTCTACATTGGAGAGACCAAATGTAAACTGGGCGACCGCTTTGCAGAACACCTGCGGTCTGTCCGCAAGAATGACCCAAACCTCCCTGTCGCTTGCCATTTTAACACTCCACCCTGCTCTCTTGCCCACATGTCTGTCCTTGGCTTGCTGCATTGTTCCAGTGAAGCCCAACGCAAACTGGAGGAACAACAGCTCATCTTCCGACTAGGCACTTTACAACCTTCCGGACTGAAAATTGAATTCAACAACTTTCGGTCCTGAACTCCCTCCTCCATCCCCACCCCCTTTCTGTTTCTTCCCCCTTCCTTTTGTTTTTTCCAATAAATTATATGGATTTTTCTTTTCCCACCTATTTCCATTATTTTTAAATCTTTTATGCTCCCCCCACCCCCCACTATAGCTATACCTTAATTCCCCAACCATCCATTCTTAATTAGCACATTCGTTTAGATATATATCACCAACTTCAACACCTATGTGTTCTTTTGTTCTGTTGTCTGTGACATCTTTTGATGATCTGCTTCCATTACTGCTTGTTTGTCCCTACAACCACACCCCCCCTCCACTTCTCTCACCCCACCCAACCACCACCACCACACACCGCCCCTCCCCCACCCCCCCGACACACACACCTTAAACCAGCTTATATTTCACCCCTTCCTTGGATTCACCTAGTTCTGTTGAAGGGTCATGAGGACTCGAAACATCAACTCTTTTCTTCTCCGCCGATGCTGCCAGACCTGCTGAGTTTTTCCAGGTAATTCTGTTTTTGTTTTGGATTTCCAGCATCCGCAGTTTTTTGTTTTTATAACTTGGAGTTGTTTCCCTGGCTGGAGTAGTGGGGTTGAAAGTCTTCTACTCATTCAAGAATAAGATAGATGAAATTAAGAGATGAGAAATTAAGAAATTAAGTGTTTTAGATCACATACCTCAGATGGGCCTAATGGTTTACCTTGATTGTGTCTGCCTGCTGTTTTTTTTTTGCAATTGTCTTTGATATGATAATGGAAGAAAATATAAAGAAAATAAGTTTAAAAACAAAAAAACTGCGGATGCTGGAAATCCAAAACAAAAACAGAATTACCTGGAAAAACTCAGCAGGTCTGGCAGCATCGGCGGAGAAGAAAAGAGTTGACGTTTCGAGTCCTCATGACCCTTCGACATATTTAAATGTGCGCCACATGTGGAACAGCACTGTTTTCATCAAATATAATGACTTCTGTCGAAGGGTCATGAGGACTCGAAATGTCAACTCTTTTCTTCTCCGCCGATGCTGCCAGACCTGCTGAGTTTTTCTAAGAAAATAAGTTTGCTTGTTTGATGACAGAACGTGCATTTCACTTTCAGTTGTTGTTATAAAGATACAACACACGAGTAAGCATTTTGATAATGTGATTAAAATAAGAGTTTGATCTTATCCAGTGAATTAGCAGATGTTCTACATCTTTTCTCTTAAATGTCAAATATGAGTGAAGTAGAATTCAAGGCCCAGTAAATATGGATGACTGAATGGGTTTAACATGCTTGTTAGAACCATCAACAGGGTCATGTTTCACTGAGGTAAACTTGACCACCTACAGCTTTTGATGTTTTCTTTTCATAGTGCTCTATCATATATATATTTTAGCAAGGTGTTTTTACACTTCTTATTTTTTATGCTGTGCATGTAATAAACTAAAACTGATCATTTGTAAACTCTTTAAAATACATGTAAGAAACATTTCAAGGAAATATTTTTGTTGCAATCCACATGAATTGCTGCAGAGTTCTGGTGAAGATATCTTTGAGTTGTTTTCTGAATTGTTTGTCAAATATTTAAATGTGCGCCACATGTGGAACAGCACTGTTTTCATCAAATATAATGAGGAAAATTGTCATTAACTAACCATGTGTTTTTGTCAGCACAAAAACAATGATCAATAAGCCACAATGTTGAAATAAATGTTGGAAATGGAAACTGCTTAAAGTTTTTGTTTCCAATTTGTTATTAACTGCATTATAGAGAATGGTCACATAATGGTTTGTTACTGGGTGGGCAATACAGAGACCTGGGCTTGAATTTTCATGTCATGTATGCGAAATGGGAGTCAGGGCCCTTTCCTCACTTCCAAAGTGCACACTCGACACATAACTAACATTGCCCGGGATTTTTTCACACTGAGGCAGAATTAAATTTCCTCCCCAAAGTAAGTTTGGAGGTGCGAGGATGGGCATTTAATTAGGAAGTAGGCTGCCGGCTGAGGACCTCACTGCCTTCTTGCCTCTACCTGACTAAGTCTGGGGCAGCAAACCCTTAAGTAGGCAATTAATGCTTTTGGAACTTAGCCACAGCTTTCAAAACAAACCTTCACAGCTACAAGACCCTGAAGTTGAAAGAACGTGGTGTTACATTTCCAGTTGAAACGAGGTTGCCTGTCACTGAATGGATGATGTTCAACACCTTGGGAGAGAGGGATTGGGGTCATCACTGACCAGAAGCTGAACTGGACCAGCCTAGAAGAGCAGGCCAGAGATTGAATATTCTGTGGTGAATGGCTCATCTCCTGACTCCCCAAAGCCTTTCCACCATTGATAAGGCACAAGTCAGGAGTCTGATGGAATGTTCTCAACTTGTCTAGATGAGTGCAGCTCCAGTAACACTCAAGAAGCTGAACACCATCCAAAGCAAAGCAACCTGCTTGATTGGCACCCCATTTAAACATTCACTCCCTTCACCAGCAGCACACTATAGCAGCAGTATGTACCATATAATAGATGCACTGCAGCAACTCACTGAGGTTTCTTTGACAGCGCGTCCAAAACCCATGGGGGAGAATTTTCACTTTGGCGTCTGGGGGTGCACCCCGCACACAGAAGTGTAAAATGAAGCGCTGTGACTCAGGCATATGACCCGACGTCATCACGTGTCATTCAGATCTTTTGTTCATTTAGCGGGCACGTGCTGGAGGCGACTGCCCGCTTGCCGAACTGTCAAAGGCCTGTTAAAACCATTAAAAACCCAATTAACATAATTATCCATACTGCCCATCCTACCTTAAGGTTGGTGGGCAGGTGAAGAGCCCAAGTGGCCTTTGCGTTTTTCAGGAAACCTGATCGACGGGCAGGATGGAGTTTCCTGAAGGTTTAATAAAATCTATAAATAACTTATTCACATTTCATAAACATGTCCCAGCTCATGTGACACCTTTCTTCATTTAAATATTTCGATATGAAATTAATATCTCTGAGGCAGTTCCATGCCTCAGGGAGATTGAAGCACCCTTTCGTGTGCATGCGACTCTCCCTCTTCCCCGCTGCCTGCACAAGTGGCGCTGAGCGCTACCAGCTGTGCCCATCCATGTAAAATGGTGGTGTGGTGCCGATCACAGATGGCGATCGGCTCCGTGCCCACCTGCGCCCTCTCCTGACCGGCCTGCCCAACAGGGAGAAAATTCTCCCCATGACTTCTACCACCATGACCACCAACAAGGGTAGCAGACATATGGGAACAATACCACCTCTACGTTTTTCTCCAAATCACATACCAGCCTGACTTGGAACAGTACCACCAATAATGTCATTTGAAAATCTAACAGAAATGTCAACTTTCCTTTCATGTAGAGCTTTTAATATAGTAAATTGAAACAAGGTGCTTCATCGTAGTGTTATTAAACAAAATTTAACACCAAGCTGCATGAGGTGAGATTAGGACAGGGTGACCAAAATCTTGGTAAAAAGGTAAGTTTAAGGAGTATCGTAACGGAGGAGAGGTAGAGAGGCTTGAGGAGGGAATTCCAGAGGCTCAGGTCTCGGCTGTGGCAGATGGCCCCCCCAGTGGTGGAACAATTAACTTTGGGAAGCTCAAGAGGCCAGAATTGGAGAAATGCAAGATCTTAGAGAATTGTTAGGCTAAAGAAAGTTACAGAGACAGGGAAGGGAGGGGCCATAATAGGATTTAAAAATAAGAATGACATCAGTGAAGACATGGAGTAATGGGTGAATGGGACTTGGTGTGAGTTACGAGATGGTAGCATATTTTCCAATGTGTTCTGGTTTATGAAAAGTGCAAAATGGGAGAGAGGAGAGTGCCGGAATATTTCTGTCCAGACTGAAAAAAGACATGGATTGGGGTTTCAGCAGCAGATGAGCTGAGGTAGGGATAGAGATGGGCACTTCAATTAGTGGTCCTGTTGAGAGTGGTTAGGTTCAGATTATAAGGGAGAAGATGGAGACATTGGCTAGGAAATAGAGTATTAGTAAAAACCTTGATATTCTAAATTTAAAAGAAGAAAAAAAGCAATCTGGAATCTGCAGTTGGTAGCGGACTCTCCTCTGAATCACAAGCTCAAGTCCCACTCCAAGGGCTTGACCACGAAAATTTAGGCTGGCAACCCAGTACAATATCGAGGGAGCACTGTACAATTAGAGGTGCCATCTTTCAGATGAGATGTCTGCCTCCTTGGGTGGATGTAAAAGATCCTATGGCACTATTTCACATGAGCAGGGGAGCTATCCCTAGTCTCTTAGCCAATATTTATCCCTCCATCAACAACACAAAAAAGACATTATCTGGTCATTTTCACGTTGCTGTTTGTGGGAGTTTGCTGAGTGCAAATTAGTTGCCATGTTCCCTATAATAAAACAGGAACAGCACTTCAAAAAGTACTTCATTAGCTGTAAAGCACTTTGAGGTGTCCAGTGGTCATCCCATACAAACGCAGATCTTTCTTTCTGTATATCTTTCATATGCTAAAATAGTAGCTTTTAGGTGATAAAAAAGTTTTACTATTTATTCATGCATTCTAAAACCAAAATTTGTTTTTTACCTAAAATTATTTTTCTTTCATCAGTGTCCTTAAACCCTTAGGCCTGTAAATAGTTGTGGTATAGTCAGGAGATGAAATTAAACTTTCGAATTACTGATCTAAGGACCAATATGCACAAATTTCTCAATTGATTTCTCAAAACTAGCTTCAAACGTTTCATCACAAGCAAGTACGTTCCCTAACTCCTGTGATTTTTGTCTATGGCCATGTTGGCCTTGATGTTTCTCTTATTTTTATGCTCTTGTTTCTTTTACTTTGTATTTATTCAGACTGATGCTTTTAATACTTGGCACAAATTAATAACAAAATGTTTTGAGCAAATTATTCAACTTGCATGGAGCATTTTCTGCCGATCTGAACCTAAACTCTCAAATAGAAGATTTTGAAATTATAGAACTTTTTGAAGGGAATGCTGCAGAGTAGTTTATTTCGAATTAAATAACGATACTGCTGGCTTGTACGATACATGGCTGCTTTACCCTTAAAATAAAATTACCTTAATTAAGTCATAAACATATAGATTGGAGGTACTCATCCTTATTGATAATTTAAAGTAAGAATATTCCCATTGCTATCATTTATTTCAAATTTGGCTAACAACCTCCCAGTGCTAGCAATTATCAATGTAATGTCTCCCATATGCATGCGTATTGGATAATTGTGGTGAAGTATTAGACAAGGAAATTGTTTGTTGGATTTTGGTCCAATCTTGCATGGTCTCATCATTGTGCTATCTATTTATACTGGTAGAATTAATCTCAGCATCTTCTGATTGTTGGAAAGGGACATGGTTAGCATCAAGATGGTGCAAAATTGTTGGAGATTGAATTAATTCTGCAGTAGTCACTATATTTATTTTAATATAGTCTTGTAAGAACTACATTTCAAATTGTTTGATCCTTGAGAAAAGAGATTACTTGGTCTCAAGATGGGAGGATTTTGGGAGTTCTTTTACAAGTGAGTCAATTTATAGAATGAACCTCAATTTGCATGTTTTGTTTGTTCATTATGGACCTGTAGCTAGCTGTCAGCTTCCATTGGTTTATTATCTAAATGATGGTGCTTTTAGCTGCTTCGTCATATTTTTGAAAGATTCATTATTCTCATTGTACAGCAGAAAACAATTTCAGCCAATCTTTTGTATTTTGGCGAGCTGCAATTGATTTAGAACTGTGCTGTATTTGCAGCTTGTGGCTCCCAGCCCAGAAATTCGAGTAAACAGTCAGTTTGGAATATTTAAGATGGAAGTCTGGCAAACATTGAAGCAAGGGCGC
Source organism: Carcharodon carcharias (assembly GCF_017639515.1). Classification (NCBI taxonomy): domain Eukaryota; kingdom Metazoa; phylum Chordata; class Chondrichthyes; order Lamniformes; family Lamnidae; genus Carcharodon; species Carcharodon carcharias. Next base: position 53,288,345 of record NC_054468.1, on the reverse strand, counting down.
TCACCACTGACTTCAAAGAAAATCTATCTCTGTGGTGAGAACTTCAGCTCCCCTTGCTGTGGATTGGAGTGTTTTTCAATGGAGATTCCCACGTTGGAGCTGTAGTGATGTCATCAAGCAGCCAGCCAGTCAGTCACCTTGAAAAACTCTCATAGACAATCAACCAGGAAATGAAAAGCACTAAAATCAAATCACTGTTTAAAATTAAAAGCAAAAAAACTGCAGATGCTGGAAATCCAAAACAAAAATAAAAATACCTGGAAAAACTCAGCAGGTCTGGCAGCATCTGCGAAGAGGAACACAGTTAGTGTTTCGAGTCCGTATGACTTTTCAACAGAACTAAGTAAAAATAGAAGAGAGGTGAAATATAAGCTGGTTTAAGGGGGGGGTGGGACAGGTAGAGCTGGATATGGGGCCAGTGATAGGTGGAGATGACCGAAAGATGTCACAGACAAAAGGACAAAGAGGTGTTGAAGGTGATGATATTACCTAAAGAATGTGCTAATTAAGGGTAGAAAGCAGGACAAGCAAGGTACAGATAGCCCTAGTGGGGGTGGGGTGGGGTGAAGGAATCAAAATAGGTGAAAAGGCAGAGATAAAACAATGGATGGAAATACATTTAAAAATATTGGAAATAGGTGGGAAAAGAAAAATCTATATAAATTATTGGAAAAAAAAGGCACTTTACAACTTTTGGACTGAAAATTGAGTTCAACAATTTTAGATCATGAACTCTGTCCTCCATCTCCACCCCTTTGCCGATCCCCCCTTTTTTTTCCAATGATTTATATAGATTTTTCTTTTCCCACCTATTTCCATTATTTTTAAATGTATTTCCATCCATTGTTTTATCTCTGCCTTTTAGCCTATTTTGATTCCTTCACCCCACCCCACCCCACCCCCACTAGGGCTGTCTGTACCTTGCTTGTCCTGCTTTCTATCCTTAATTAGCACATTCCTTAGATAATATCATCACCTTCAACACCTCTTTGCCCTTTTGTCTGTGATATCTTTTGGTTATCTCCACCTATCACTGGCCCTCTATCCAGCTCTACCTGTCTCCCCCCCCCCACCACCACCACCACCCCAAACCTGTTTATATTTCACCTCTCTTCTATTTTTACTTAGTTCTGTTGAAGAGTCATACGGACTCGAAACGTTAACTGTGTTCCTCTCCGCAGATGCTGCCAGACCTGCTGAGTTTTTCCAGGTATTTTTATCACTGTTTAAAATTGTTACGTAGAGCTAAATAGGAGTTCGGACACACACATGAGTGAAGGTAGAAGCTGAAACCTTATGAGAAAACATCTAAAATAATTTCAAAAACTTGTTTTAAAAATCTATTAGTTTATCAGAAGGGAGACATTTAACAGCATTCCATAAACATAAGGTTATTTTTAGAGGGCCAGCAATAGTTATTCCTCAAAATCACTGTTAAGAAACCCGATTGAACAAGGCATAACTTTTTGTGGGGTTTCTAAAAACAATATAGAATGAAAAAGGTCAAATTAAAATCTGTATGGTCTGTGAAGTTTAATTGAGGTTTGGAGTTGTTTCATTAGGAATCTAGCAATGTGATGTAAAATTCAAACCAACCATCTCAACCTGGCCAGCAGCTTTAACTGAAGTGCCACATTTATCTTTTTAATGAACTGCATATTTGTCTTTAGATGGCTGTTCCTTTTAATTCTTTATTTTAGGCATAGAGTCATAGTTTTACAGCACGGAAAATGGCCCTTCAACTCATCGTGTCCACGCTGGTCATCAAGCCCCTATCTAATCTCATCCCATTTTCCAGCATTTGGCCCGTAGCCTTGTATGCAATGGCATTTCAAGTGTTCATCTAAATACTTCTTAAATATTGTAAAGTATTATTGTTGAGTTTCTTTACAATATTAAACATAAACTCCCTCAACTGAACAGTTTAATTCCATCAGCAGTATAGAGTTGGTTATGGTTGACTTTGTTCATACCTTCCGATGTTTATTTCTAAAGTAAGCACAGGCGACGTAAAACAATAAGGTAGGAAAAGGTCACATATGTTTTTCCTTTGGGTGATTTTGTGGTGTAGTGCTTTGAACGTGATTTAAAACATTGTGTTGTCTTTTTTCAGCTGCTAATCTTCATGACAATGGTATTTTGTTAATTTAGTGTTTCAAAGTTGTACTAATTAAATTTGTGGAATTATGATGAGAATGATTGTTGAAATGCTGGAGATCTTCATGTTTGAAACATATTTGAAGATATATTACTGGTACCAGTTAGTAATGTCATGATTGTAGTGAGTCAGACATTAAAGGAGGCCCTGCTCTGCTCACAAGAAAAAGTACAGGAGGAATTAATGGGCTTAACTGATGGCAAATCCTCTAGACCTGATGGACTATGTCCTAGGACCTTAAAAGAAGTGGCTCACAGATAGTGGCTGCATTGATCTTCCAGTATTCCCTCTGTTCTGGAAGGGTATTCATTGATTAGAAAGTAGCAAATGTAACCATACTGTTGAAGGAGGAAGGAAAGAGAAAATCAAAACTCTAGGCCAGTTGGTCTGACATCAGTAGTAGGGAAAATGCAAGAATTGAGTGTTATTAAGGAAACGGTAATAGGCATTTGGAAAATCGCTATTATCAGACAGACTCAACACGGTTTTGTGAAAGTAAAATCGCTTTTGACAAAGCTATTCAAGTTTTTGAGGGCATTACTGGCAGAGTAGATAAAGGGGAAACCAGTGCATTTAGTATATTTGGATTTTCAAAAGGCTTTTGATTCAAAGCTATACAAGAGATTGTTATACAAGATTAGACACATGGGATTGGGGGTAATATTAGCATGGATTGGGAATTGGTTAATGAACAGAAAATATAGAGTAAGGTTATTTTCAGGATGGCAGGGTATGAAAAATGGAGTGTCACAAGGATCAGTGCTTGGGCCTTAGCTATTTACAATCTATATCAATATCTTAGGGGAGGGAACAGGTGTAATATATGCAAGTTTGCTGAGAATACAAAACTAGGTGGGCAAGTAAACAGTGAGGAGGACACAAAGAGGCTGCAAAGGAATATAGACAGGTTAAGTGATTGGGCAAGAAGGTGGTAGAAGGAGTATAATGTGTTGATGTGTGAAACTATTGACTTTGACAGGAAGGATGGAAAAGCGATTGTATGTTAAAAGTTGAGATGCTGCTAAATGTTGGCATTCAGAGAACTATGGGTATTCTTGTATGCATAATACAGAAAGTTAACATGCAGTTATAGAAACCAATTAGGAAGGCAAGTGGTATGTTTATTGTGGGATGATTGGAATGTGAGAGCAAGGAAATCTTGCTGCATAGGGTTTTGTGAGACCACACCTGGAGTACTGTGTACAGTCTTCATCTCCTTACCTAAGGAAGGTTTCTTTTTGTCCTTTAATGGGGCGAGGCCAGCATTTATTGCCCATCTGTAATTGCCATTGAGAATGTGTTGGTGAGCTGCCTTGAACCACTGCAGTCCATGTGATGTAGGTATACCCAGTGCTATTAAGAAGGGAGTTCCAGGGTTTTGACCCAGTGACAGTAAAGGAACGGCAATATATTACCAAGTCAGAATGGTAAGTGACTTGCAAGGAAACTTCCAGGTGGTGGTGTTCCCATGTACCTGCTGACTTTGTCCTTCTAGATGGTAGAGGTTGCGGATATGAAAGGTGCTGTCAAACGAGCCTTGGTGAGTTGCTGCAGTGCATCTTGTAGATGGTACACATTGCTGCATTGCTGCTAGTGTGCATTGGTGGTGAGGGAGTAAATGTTGAAGCTGGTGGATGGGATGTAAATCAAGCGGATTGCTTTGTCCTGGATGGTATCGAGCTTCTTGAGTGTTGTTGGAGCTGTACTCATCCAGGCAAGTGGATAGTATTCCTTCACATTCCTGACTTGTGCTTTGCAGATGGTAGACAGGCTTTGGAAAGTTAGGAGGTGAGTTACTTGTTGCAGAATTCCTAGCCCCTGACCTGCTTTTGTAGCCACAGTATTTATATGGCTAGTCTAGTTCAGTTTCTGATTAATGGTTAACCCCGAGGATATTGATAGTGGAGGATTCAGTGATAGTAAGGGGATATAACTGGATTCTCTGTTCCTGGAGATAGTAATTGCCTGGAATGTGTGGTGTGAATGTTACTTGCAACTTATTAGTCCAAACCTGAATGTTGTCTAGGTCTTGTTGCATTTGGGCACGGACTGCTTCAGTAGGTGTCATGAATGTATAATTGTGATATAGGTTTTGGGAAAATGCTAATCTTTCTTTTTGAATGGACACAAGAAGCCTTAAAAATGTCTTCCAAAGTCACCTAACCTTTTCAATTGCAATGTGGTCAAGCTTCAAAAAAGCTATAAATGGATTACAGGCAGAAATACCCAGACACGAAAAGACTTTGGATATTCAATGAGTCCTCAAACAGACAATGGCTTTCCCTGAAGGTGTGAAAACCTTGGCCCTTTTTGAGCACTGCTTCTGATAAGGAGTCAAAACTCTCTCCTCCATCACCACCCCCTTTCCAATCCCCCTTTTTTCAACAATTTATAACTTTTAAAAATATATTTTTCTTTTCCCATCTATTTTAAAATTTATTTCAATCTATCGTTTTATCTCCACCTTTTAGCCCTTTTTGACCCCTTCCCCCCACCCCACCTCCACTAGGACCATCTGTCACTTGTTTGTCCTGCTTTCTACCCTTAATTTCACCATTAGCATATTCCTTAGATAATATCATCACCGTCAACACCCCTTTGTCCTTTTGTCTATGACATCTTTGGCAATCTCTTCTTTGCCTCCACCTATCACTGGCCCTCTATCCAGCTCTACCTGTCCCACTCCCCTCAACTAGCTTATATTTTGCCACATTTCTATATTTCCTTAGTTCTGATGAAGAGTCATATGGACTAGAAACGTTAACTGTGTTCCTCTCTGCAGATGCTGTCAGACCAGCTGAGTTTTTCCAGCTATTTTTGTTTTTGTTTCAGATTTCCAGCATCTGCAGTATTTTGCTTTTATCTGGTAAGGGGTCCTCTGATTGCTAAATGGGATTACTACTTGACTTATTTGGAAGATGACTTGTCATTTTGTCCAGATGACATGATAGCAGCCATTTAAAAATTTTGAACTATATAAAGACAACCTGCAAACAGCCATTGTGTATGCAAAACTCCAGGAAGCACTCTGAGAAACAACTTAAGAAATGGTTCTTGGTCAAGGGAAAGATTGAGAATGGATTTTTTTTAAAGAAATCTGTTGTTTCTGCTGAAAAAGACCAGACAATCTGCAAGTGCTGTGACCACCGAAGTAATGAGAAATAGAAAACCTTCTCTCTTCCAAAAGCTTGCTGACCTGCTGAATCCACCTGAGAGAGGCAACAATGACTGGTCAACTGCAGAAGCCGTTGCAGCTGCTAACCGAACCTCAAGTTTTAACCCCTTCACTTCAGAAAGAAAGGAACTCAAGCAACCAGGCTCTCAATATCTCACAGAGACTGATTTGAAATCTCATCTTTAAGTATTGCTTTACCTTTACCTGCATTTTAATGTTTGTATCTGTATTTTAGTTAATAACTTTATCACTTAAACCGAAGTAACTTTCAGCTGTAGTTTTTGTAATAAACCAACCCTTTATCTTGTTTAAGTTGCTGGGTTATTTTTAAATTGAACAACTCATAAATCAAAAGGGGGGCTACATTCACACATACAAATTCTTAGCTCATGGACCACTTTCAGAAACACCTTTTACATGTTCGTGACAAAGGATATACTTCCCTTATGTGGGATGCAATGAAAGCGCACTAGAGTGATTCATGGGATGTGTGGGCTCTCATTTAAGGAGTGATTGTGTAAAATGGACCACATTTTCTAAAGTTTAGAAGACTGAGAGGTGATCTGATTATACATACAGTATAGCATTCTTAGAGGGCTTGACAGGGTTGATGATGAGAAGCTGTTTCCCCTGGCTGGAGATTCTAGAATTAGGAGAGATAGTCTCAGAATAAGAGGTTTGCCTTTCAAGCCTGAGATGAGGAAAAATTTCTTCAATCAGAGAGTTGTGAATCTTTGGAATTCTCTACCTCAGAGGCTGTGGATGCTCCATCAGTAAGTAAGTTCAAGACTGAAATTGATAGATTTTTGGATACTGAGGGAATCAAGGAATGTGGGGATTGACCGGGAAAGTGAAGTTGTTGTAGAACCATGATCATACTGAATTGTGGAGCAGGCTTGATAGCCTAAATTACTTACCCCTGTTCTATTCCTTGTGTACTAATGTTCATATCCACCAGGGACTATACTCAGTGTGATCTCTGACTTTTAAAATGTTTGGGTTAGGATGGAGGGAATAGGTTTTGAATGTGCTGAGTTACTGGTTTGATTTATAGAGAACATAATTAGCATAATGTTCACAGTGTATTTCCTGACAAAGAAGAAGTCCTTGTTTCAAACTTATAAAAAGCTGCCTATTAACTTTTGCATCAGTTCCAGAAAATCATGTCCAGTTAAAATTAAAGAAAATTTGACAAATGTAGGTAATTTATCCTTGGGGTCAAATTCACTGTCATTCTTCTCATGTTACAGCAACTTACTAATCAAAGAAGTAGATGTGTGTGTGCTGATTTTTTTTATTGGTAGAGATCTGGTCTGATTTTAGAAGTAAAATGAATAACAGTAAGCTATTGTGGTAATTATCTGTATGACCTCAAGGACAAATTAGGAATGTGTTCGATCTGGTATGAACATGTAAGTAAATCAATGGTGGTAAAAAATGGCTTGATACTAGGTGTGGCAACAATGTGTTTTAGCTTTTAAGTCTGGAGGGGGCAAAAAGTAATTCATTCTGCTCCTTTTCCTGCTCACTGGTCACAGATTATTCTAGAAGGCAAAGGTACGCTTCTCTTCATAAACCGTTTTCTTGAACCACCCTTGTAAGCTGCTTCCACTCCAACCACCAACAAAAAGTATGAGGAGCTCATGGACTTTCTTTCACAGAGATTGAGACTATTATCCCTATTTAGCTGCCTCTGCTACTTCTGTCTCGTCCCCCAGCCCACTAGGCTAAACTTGCCCTAATGTTCTGCATTGTTCTAGTCCTGAACTCATATCTTCCTCTAGATTCTATCTCATCTCCTGTGCTCACAATTATCCCACATGTGGTCTTCTTTAAGTGCCCTGAGAGTTTTGCTACATTAAAGGCACTATATAAATACAAGATTTAACAATAACCAGTAACAATGATGCCAGTCAGCAACCGTTACAGCACTTTTCCACTCTCGTTTTAGAAACTTACTGAGTTTTCTCCGACATACCCAACTGCCTCACCCTTGTCGACCACAAGTCTACTTTTCTAGAGCCCAGTTTTTAAGGATTTCTGCACAATGGAACCAGAGCAGATGCAGCATCTTCCCACGTCGTTATATAGTACTCTGAAGACCACTTCTGCATGAGATGGTGATTTGCATATGTGTCCTCTAATTTAATATACTGAAATCACTCTTCATGGCATAATCTCCCCTGCAGCAGAGAGATCAAATGCAGATTGCCTGATGGCTTTGTTGAATATTTTTGTATTGTTTGTAAGTTTGATCACACCCTCCTTGTGCCTTGCCACACCAGTTTGCCCTTTTTTCCACTTTGACCATTCTATTTTTGGCCTCCTACATTGCTCCAACCAAGGTCAGTGTAAACTTGAAAAACAATATTTCTTTCTCCATGGGACTTTGCAGCCTTCTAGTCGGAACACTGAGTTTAGCAATTTCAAATTTAGCTATCTCCCTCCCTAGCTACTTCAACTGTCATTCTCTTACTTCACTTCTCCATTTTGGAACCTTTTTCATCCCCTGCTTCATTTCTTAATCATTTCATTGCCTGAGGTGCTCTTTCTGTTTCTTTCGTGAGTTTTCATCTCTTGAAAATAATGTATTCACCAGTGGGTCTCCTTGTGATAGTCATTTGCAAACCTTATTCTGGCGTATTTTGACAGTTTTCTTACGTCCCTCCTCACCCACTTGACATTTGGTGCGAGAAAGAGGTTTACTTGCCTTCCAGACCTTGTGACAGTCTACTCAATTTAATTTGTATTTTCTTGACTCGGATGTTGACAGATCTCATTTCCAGAATTTTTTGTTTTCAGCTTGAGATCTCCAGCATTTGCACAGATCTCAAGCTGAAAACAAAAAATTCTGGAAATGAGATCCGTCTGTATCCAAGTTAAGAAAACGCAAATTAAATTGAGTAGGCTGTCATAAGATCTCCAGCTCTTGCATTGTTGAAAATGTCTCGTATGTAGGACATTGTTTGAAAATGTGCGCCCTAACATTCAATGGTGCAGCAACCTCAGCTCACTTAAATAAGATGCAGGTGGGACAAGAAATGCCTGATCTGCAGAACAGAGAAGTATGTGGCAGCAATGCAGGAGCTGACTGTATATTTCGTAATTCTTCATTGTTGCTTGCTTCTTTTCCTCTGTTGAAAACATACATGAGGAAAGTGCAAGTCTGTCATTACAAGAAATAATTATAAATTTTTTAAAAAATGTAGTAATTTTAAAATTGTAGAATAGAAATTGACCAAACATCCACCAAACACAACAGGGTTCTTTGCCGCATGTCTCTTTCTGGCCAGGAAGGTAGCTAGAAATATTGTTCCTTATGCATTCTACTGATACTGGAGTATAATTATCAGTAGATGCGCAAGAGTGGGCTTGGCTGATTCTTCTCCAATACATACCTGCTTCCCCTAGAGATCAGGCAGTTGGACTAATGAGGGATGTGTGTTGTGATCTGGACTTTACTGTTAGATGAAATTCGTGTTTGTTAAATAAAAGCTGCTTTGTAAAAGTCATCCAAAAATAACACACCACTCTTTTTGAAAAAAGTACTCCACATTATTAATTAATTAAATTCACATTGCACATGTAATTTAGTGTATAGTTGATATAAAAACTCAATAAATTTATATTTTATAAATGTATCTTTTATTTAGCGGAGGCTTTTACATTCCAGACTTTTTTCTCCTACTGTTAACCAAAACAAAACATTTTGTTTCCTTTTATGGAAACTTTTGTTATGCATATACTGTCTCTGTGTAATTTCTACAATATTTAGCAAATATATTTCCATTGAGGCATAGTGATTCTATTTTAATTACTGTACTCTGACAGTGTATTTGTAATTTATTTTCAATGTTTGATTGGAGCTGAAAGAGATTTGTTGAATTTATCAATTTTTCAATTGGTGATGATATGAACAGTTTGAGGATTAGGCCTTTTTGAATAATACAAAAGCATTGAAGTAATAGAAAATAAAAAATACTCAATGGGTTAATTTGGCTTGTTATGGGGTTAATGTTTGCTAAATTATCAGGTTATAAGATTCAAAGCAAAGACCTTGATCTTCGTTGGTGAAAAGTATTAGATGGTGGCTCTAATGCAGAGTCTCATTAAAGAAACTGTCAAGACTCCTCCATGTTGCTATCACCTGGGTTATCCTGCAAGAGGCAACTGTCGCTTCTCGTCAGTGTGCTATAAAAGAGGCATTTACAAATAAATGAAAAATGTCACATTCAATATTACTCTTTAAAACTTACAGTGTGTCAGCTTTGCCACAAACTGCCCTTGTTGCTTTATATTTCAGGGTTTGCAGTCTTCAGCAGTCAATAGGTTTTGACTGGGTGGAGTCCCCTCCATTTTGTTAGAGGTAAGTTCCCTAACAACTGCCTTTTATTAAAATATTGTAATTTGGATTACCACTGCCAATTGTCAGATGTGCTGACAAAAATATTAGCTGCTTTGCACAGCTGGTATGTCAACACTAAAACCTGCAATACATTACTGTACAGAAATTTTTTTTTTAAATGGATTCTCATTTCAAAAAGCATTTTGTTAAAATTTTATATGAACTTAAATATGTGTCATCAAGATTGCTTATAAATTGTTTGTCCAATATGTTGTTACCTCATCTGAAGTCCTTGTCCTCCAATAGCTTGCCCAAGTGGTCATTTTCTGTATTTGAGCCTTGTGTGTTAGGCAGCTTCCTGATTTCGGAGGAGAGAGGAATCAAATCTGAGTCAAATTCTGTCTTCGCCTGAACATTACATGCATTCACTTTCCAATTGGGGCAATTGTTAGCAGTCAGAAAGAGTAATCATAGCCTATTTCTCCCATCCTCACCTTAGATTTTTATAGTATCCAGCAGTTAACTTACACAGACTGTCCTGGTCTGCTAATAACACAGGTAATCATGATTCTGATTCAATGTACTGGATTTAGGAAATGTTTGAATCCTCAGTAATGTTATGCAGGTTTGTAGAGTATTATTGATGTGCACCGGCAACTTTGATACGTCGGATTTGCATGCAGTGAGTTTGATTGTATACTTTGAAACATTTGAGTGCCATGCAATTTTGTGGAAAGTTAGACAGCTTATCTATTTTTTTTAAAAACAAGGACTTTATGTTCTTATGTTTAAATGGACTCCTAAATTTTGTTGCAAACTGTTCCTCATTTTTCTCTAATAAAAAGACAATTGAAGTAAAATATTGTCATGAAAGCAAACAGTAATGCTTTCATATTTGTATTTTTTTAGTTGTATTCATTATGTATTACTCTCTTGCATAAGCTTGACTATTATCATGCCTTGTTTGAGATTTGCTTAAGTTTTGAGATGAGACATAATGGTATCTATAATTACCATCATGCAGTGAAGGCATAACTAATAGTTTTTCTCAGGACACTAGGGAATTAGTGTTACCAGTTTTTAAGATTGTTATGTCTTGGGGCTGCCTATTTAATTTAAGGTAAACTGGAAGAATGAAGGGGGCTCATGAAGGGCCTGGGAGACAGGGGTGCATAAGGTGCTAAATGTCGGGGTTCATGCTATGGGAGGCCCCCTGGCTCATTGGCCGAGCAGCCTGTCAATTTGGATGGTCAGTGTTCAAAGCAAGCGACCTGGCGTGTAGACCATCCTGTTTGACAAGCACTTGGCCAATGATTGCTATTGTTCAGAACAACAGCAATCATTGATCAAGTAGGATGCGCCATATCCCCCAGCCTCTACTTTCTTGTTTACCTCATGGTCTGTTCTGTTTGGGCCTTTTTTGGTGCTGTCTTCTTCACTCTTCTTGAGACCTGGTTGGAGGTTGCTGAAGCACAAGGTGAGGTTAAGAGCCTAGTGCCTCCATGTTTAGTTTACCCCAACAATGCCCTTGGCTTCCCTACTTCCCCTCCAAGTCCTCCCTGGAGTCGTTGGTGTCTGTGGCCCCTGGCCGTTCCCAGCCTTTCATTAGTTCCTCAACGATGGTATAGCCTGGCCTTGGCTTCCTCTCCAGACCTCTCCTCCTTCCCTGGAGTCTGCGGCCCTTCTTTGGTCCTCCCCTTTCTTACCTCTCCTCCGAATCCTCCCTCGAGTCCATAGTGTCTGTGGCACCTGGCACTTCCCAACATCTCGTTAGTCCTTGACAATGGTGTGGCCCTGGCTTCCTCTCCTGACCTCTCCTCCCTCCCTGGAGTCGATGATGTTTGCAGCCCTGCCCTGGTCCTCCCCTTCCTGACCTCTCCTTAGTCCCTTGATGATACTGTGGCCCTCGCCCCGGCTTCCCCTGTGAGAAAGTAAATGAAAGAGTGTGAGAGAACCTTGAGACTGGGAGTGAGCCAGATTATCTGACACGTGCACACATGAGCGCGTACACACATACACAGTGACCAGGACTTGGGGCCGAGTTTGTCTCTCCAGCTCTGCTTCTTAAGTGAAAAGGCAATAATTAGTTAGCTCGGCTGCTTGGCACTTTGTAACGCTCATTTTTAATAATTACTCTTCTTTAAAAACTGATCAATTTATTGTTTTGACTTTTTTTTTGCTTAGTAAGTTGTTTATGTCTTCTTAATAGCTTGACTTTTTTAAAAAAAAAATCATGTTTAATGTTGTGTCAAACCAGATCTTGGGCAGCTGCTGCTGGGTCTCTTTCTGAAAGGGAATGAGAGGCTCAGAAGAAGTCAGATTGCCATTTGGAAGGCTGGAAAAAGGAGTTATTTTTGCTCCAATGGAGCAGTGGTGTTAGAAATGTTCAGCATGTCTGGCGGCATCAGCGCAGAGAGAAACAGAGATCAGTGATCCTTCATCAGAACGAGTGCAGATCGTGGACCTGAAGCATTGATTCTGTTCCTCTCTCCGCAGATGCTTTCTGACCTGCTGAGCATTTTTAGCTTATGTTTAAGATTTCAAGCATCTGCAGTACTTTGCCCTCCTATTACGTACTCCATGTTGGATATTTGTAAGTGGCTAGTTTCAACTTAAAATGAGAAAACATTTATCACTCAATGCAAAGTGTAGTTTTTATGTTAACAAAATTCACTTGTGTGGATAGAAATAGAACATTATCACAGATGAATTGATTGGTGCTAACCTACTGGAAAGTTTTGCCATTTTTAAACTTGGAAGTGAAACCAGGGGTCATGTGCCAATAGAATATGTCACTGTTAGCTATTAGATATTTTCATTTGTACATAGGATTGTTATTTGTGGTGCTTCTGAAGTTTGGAAGTTGCTGTCCGGATATTGCATAGGGCCAGTTTCAAAGAAGCAGAGCTGATTGCACAATATGAATTACAAAGTTGTGTGTAATTGTGTCTGAAAAAGCTGTGGTTGTAAAGTGTATCATACTGGAACCTAAGCTTTCAATGGGCTTTACATGTAGAGGCAAAGAGTACAAATGCCAAGAGGTTTTGCTAAACTTACATAAAACAATTCGACCTCACTGTGACACTGGTTCCCAATTCTTAGGTCCTGAAGGATGTGAGGGGGAGGTATAAGGGGAAGGGGGTTCAGGGGCCTGGAAATAGGAGGAGTGTGGCCCATGATTTCTCTCCCTGGACCTGGGGGGTCATATGACCTGCTCTGTATTCTTCTAACAACAAACCTGGGTGGCTTTGTTGGTAAAAGATTAAGAGAGGAGTTAATTTACTGGGAAGAAGGTGCGAAATGTTCACATTTGTAGACAAGAAGGGAGTAGCTGTGTTGACTGGGTAGACTGCTAGTCTCCAAGTCTCACAGGAGGTGTTAACTATGTTAGGTTTTATAAACAGTTATACTTTAAACTGTCTTTTTAATTCCAGATAGAATGGAGTTGGGGGCCCAGACCATAACTAGTTGGCCTTTCCACCTGGATACAGGGGCCATGTGGTTCACGTTGCAAGGCAATGGGCTTTGAGAGGAATGAAATCAATAGAAAGCCATTGTAGTATCAGGTTGTGGGTTTTCTAAGGTATCCCTCACAGACATAGTCCAGTGCAGCCATCTAAGGGGCAGAGATCCAAAGATAGAGGCAGCCAGTCTTGCACCTGAAATGAAAGAAATTCTGACTCTATTGTTCACCACGCAGAACATGGGTGGGAGCCTGTACTCAGACTGAAGAATACTGAGTTCATGAAGATTTAATGGAGGCTGGAAGATTCACCTAGCTTGGGCTGCAGGAAAGGAATTGCCAGTGTAACCTTGACAGATAAAGTCAGCTCTGGGATTAGGAGTTACCTGACTGGGAAAGGAACAAGAAAGCAAACTATCTGGAGCTGAGAATAAATTGGGACTGGTTCCTGGAGCATAAAGTATCCACTTAAAGATCAGCGTAAAGTATAACTGCAGTCGGAGATTTTTGGTCATGTTAAAAGCTAAATGAGGAATTTCCTTTTGGTAATTGAGTATAAGTTGCCTGCTGAATAACCTTTAGACAATGTTACTTTCACTTTGTTAGTTATAGTAAAAGTCCTAAACTTGAAATCTTGCTTTGTAATCCTTTTAGTCAGTTACTGGAAATTCAAATATCTTTTTAAAAGTTACCGGTTTCTTTTGAGGTCAGAACATTAGCCATTTAATTTTAAGTGTCTGCCAAGGTTCTGAGGTATTGTCAGTAGTTAGATAGAATAAAATGTTGGGGGAATTACCTTATGAGCAAGAATGGGCACTGGAAACAGAAAATAGTATGGGAAATGATGCAGCCAATATGTTTCTGGCAACAGTACAAAGTAATCAAAAGAATAGTAAGTATGGAATTACTGGAATAACTTATTTCAGAGAAGCAAGGCTGAGATCAAACAAGGGAAATGAGCCCTCAAACACTGCAGCCCATGTTCTGCATGGTGAACAATAGAGACAGCATTTCCTCTACCTCAGGTGCAAAATTCTGTCTCTTTGGGGGAAGTGGTGACATTGTGGTATTGTTACTGTACTGGTAATCCAGAGACCCAGAGTAATGCTCTGAGGACCTGGATTTGAATCCCACCATGGTAGATGGTGAAATTTGAATTCAGTAAAAAAACTGGAATTAAAAGTCTATTGATGACTATGAAACCATTGTCGATTGTCGTAAAAAGCCATCTTGTTCACAAATGCCCTTAAGGGAAGGAAATCTGCTGTCCTTAACTGGTCTGGCCTTCAACTGCCTCCAGACCCACAGCAATGTGCTTGGCCCTTAACTGCTCTCTGAAATGGCCTAGCAAGTCACTCAGTTGTATCACCACCACCTTCTCAAGGACAAATAGGGATGGGCAATAAATGCTGGCGTAGCCAGTCATGCCCACATCCCATGCTTGATTGGCACCCCATCCACAAACATTCATTCCCTTCACCACCAACACAGTGGCAACAGTGTGTACCATTTACAAAATGCAGCACAGGAATTCAACAAGCCTCCTTAGACAGCACCTACCAAACCTATGACCATTACCATCTAGAAGGACAAGGGCAACACATGGAAACACCACCACCTGGAAGTTCCCCTCCAATCCATTCACCAACCTGACTTGGAAATATATCGCTGTTTCTTCACGGTTGCTGGGTCAAAGTCCTGGAACTCCCTCTCTATCAGCACTGTGGGTGTACCTACACCACATCCAGTGGTTCAAGAAGGCAGCTCACCACCACCTTCTCAAGGGCAATTAGGGATGGGCAATAAATGCTGGCCTAGCCAGTGAAGCTCACATCCCATGAATGAATACATAAAATTTCTACACACATAACACCAAGAAAAAGGCTGCCAGTGTCAGTAGCTTCCACCCTGACAGACCACCAAGGATTCCACCCAAAAGAAAAGACTGGAAAGGGACAAAAAAGCAGAAGAAATTATGGGATGAGAGAGAAACATAAACGTAGCAAACATGGATAAGGGAAAGGATTTTCCTGTCTTACTGAAAACACTGACAGAAGTGGTCCATCAATATTGAATGAAAATGAAAGACAAATTATTCATATTTGTTAAAGCTGATTTTCGCCCCTGAACACGAAAACAAGAGATAGGAGCAGGAGTAGACCATATAGCCCATCGAGCCTGCTCCACTATCACGGCTGAACTTGGGCTTCAATTCCACTTTCCTGCCCACTCCAAATATCCCTTGATTCCCTAAGACACCAAATATTTATTAATCTCAACTTTAACTGTAGTCAACAATGGAGCATCCACAACCCCCTTGGATAGAGAATTCCAAAGATTTACAACATTTTGAGTGAAGAAATTTCTCCTTCTCCCAGTCTTAAATGATTAATCCTTTATCTTGAGCCCCCATACTCTAGAAACCCCAGCCAGGGGAACCAGCCTCTATGTGCCCTGTCCAGCCCCTTCAGAATTTTGGATGTTTCAGTGGAATCACTTCTCACTCTTCTAAGCTCCAAAGAATATATGAAAAGAATAATCCATGTACCACTCCACCTCCCTGGGTGGAGAGGTTTTCTGAAAGTTTGTTTTATCATTTAAATAGTCAGTTATTCACTACACACAGTCCTACCCACTTACAATATAGACACCACCTTTCATGATGTCAGGATGTCCCAAAATGCTTTACAGATAATTAAGTGTAGTCACTGTTGTAATGTAGGACATGCAGAATACAGAAGGTCTCGCAAACATCAGTGAGATAACTGACCAGATAATCCGTTTCCTTTTGAAGAGATATTAGTTCAAGGATAAAAATTGGCCAGAACATTGGTTGCAAATTCCCCTGTTGGTATTCAAATAGAACATAAGAACATAGGAAATAGGAACAGGAGTGGACCATTTGGCCCCTCGAGCCTGCTCCGCCATTCAATATGCTGATCATCTTGTGTTTTGGTTTCCACATTCCCATCCAACCCTGATAACCTTAGTTTCTTGTTAGGCAAGGGAATCAATCTACCTCGGCCTTAAAAATATTCAATGACCCCACCTCCACGACCTTCTGAGGCAGAGAATTCCAAAGTCGCACAACCCTCTGAGAGAAAAAAATTCTCCTCATCTCTGTCCTAAAAGGGCAACCCCTAATTTTAAAACAGTGCTCCCTAGTTCTGGACTCGCCCACATGAGGAAACATCCTTTCAACATCAACCTTGTCAAGGCTGTTCAGGATCTTGTATACTTCAGTCAAATCACCCCTCACTTTTCTAAATTCCAGTGGAAACAAGCCCAGTCTGTCCAACCTTTCCTCATAAGACAACCCATTCATTCCAGGTATCAATCTAGTAAACCTCCTTTGAACCGCCTCCAATGCATTTACATCCTTCCTTAAATAAGGAGACCAAAACAGCACATAGTATCCGAGGTACGGTCTCACCAATGCCCTGTATAACTGAAGCATAACACCCTTACTTTTATGTTCAGTCCCTCTCGTAATAAAAGATAGCATTCCATTAGTTTTCTTAATTATTTGCTGTACCTGTATACTAACATTTTGTGAATAGTGCCATGGAATCTTTTATGTCCATCTTAGAGGGCAGAAGAGGCCTCACTTTAACATCTCATCTGAAAGACAGCACCTTCAACAGTGCAGCACTACCTCAGTACTGCATCGGAGTATCAGCGTAAGTTATGTGCTTAAGCCTCTGCAGTGGCACTTAAACCGCAGCCCTCTGACTCTAAGGCAAGAACTGCAAAGTGACCCATGGCTGACAATTATGGCAACATGGTAGGGACAATTCAAATTTTGCAGATGTATTTGAATGTTTGGACATTTGGTTAATTGGTAAATTTTTGTATGCAATGTATAATATATGTACATTCCTTTATCTCAAATGAAAGAAAGTTGATGTAAATAAATGATAGATATTGAAAATTCAGAAATTAATTTTGTTATATAAGAGCTAACTGTTTCCTTTGTGACACTTATTCTTTTCAGGTTCATACTTGTAGCTTATGCAAATTGCTTTCATTTCTCTCAATGGTTCTGATTGGGGGGTAAATGTCTACAATTCTTCACATGCTGAATACTGTAATGGTATATGCCATGTAAATTTATTCAGAGAAAAATAATTATAATATCTAAAGTTAGATACATAATCTATTTGTGCTATTATGGTAACCCAAAGCAAAAAGAAAAAAAAGGAAAATGGGTAACATTGTTTTGTGATTTGGAATCACTACCGTAAATTGAGTCCCAATCTCTTGGCAGATCTGTCAATATTGGGTAAAATCCTAGTGTTTTATTGTGAATCCGCGTCATAACTGAAATATTGCCTTGCATGAAAAATCTAAAAATGGTTAAAAATGTAAAAATATGCCCATCATATGGACCAGAGTGATGACCTTTCTATGCGCAGTCTGAGTTCATTGTCCTGTTACCAAGGAATTGTTGATTTACTAGTATTGTAGTTTGTTCCTCACTGTGATTATGAAACAAATCCACAAGCATATCAATGCTTTTCATATTGTAGAGAAACTGGAGCCAACAATGTACCCTCAGGGCAAAATGAAATTTATAATGGCCTTTTTCACCTTTTACTTTCTCCTTTTTTCTTTATCTCCTATTTTCTCTCAATACATAGGTAGTTTATATGTTTGACCTTTTCTTCTTAATTGAGACACTGACTAATTTCCCATTATTTTCTCCCTTTTGCCATACATATTCCTGCCTGCTGATTCTCTCTTTGAACATTTTGCTGCACATTTCTTGACTGGTTTAAATGTAGGCTTCCTTTTGTGAGTGCAAGGCCATCTTGCTTCCCTCCTGAAACAGAATATATTTGTGGATATGCCCTCTCCTCCCATCCTTTTACTCCAACAATGGGATGCTTATGTGCATGACACAGATTAGCACATGATGCAGATAATGCCTAGAGCCCCAATGCTCCATGGAAAATGGATCTTTGATTAGCTTCAGACAGATCTCACAAATAAGTCTCTGACAAAGGGGAGAGTTTGATGTTTCTTTGCTATAGTTCTTATAACTTATAATTTTTTTGAATTTGGATGTGAAGAAAAATTAACTTAGGACACAGTTCCTGTTATGCATGCTTCCTGATTGCTGACCATGGACCCGATTCATCATATTTACATAACAGAAGGAAATTGCAAAATAGGAGATATCAAAGAAGGTGGGGACAAAATTACTTCCATTATTTTGGATTTCAAAGCTTGAAAATGTAACACAAAATAGAGATAATGAGCTTTTCCTGCATCTGCATTCATGGCTAGCTGATTATGCCTTTAGTATACTTCAATTGAATACAAAAAGCAGAATATTTATTTTCAGTGTTCTGTAGTTTGTGCAGTAATTGAGTAGGATGGCTCTAAAATATACAGATATGAATCATCATTAACTTCGGACATTAACCATAATTAATGAGATTAAATGTAATGCAATGATATTGAAATCCAATTTTTTCCAAACCAATGTGAGTTGCATTATACAGAATTAGTTGATTTTTCTTGTCAAAACCTAATTGTATTTTAATCTAATGAAGATGTAGTCCCAGTTTCATGCTGAGACACCAGCAAGTGGCAAGTAATTTATGGAGGCAAATTTTAGAGGAAAATATTCAGAATATGCTTTAATAAAGATAGCATATGACTCGACAGTCTCTTCATTATTGAGAGTCAGTGGTGAGTAGGATATCTTGAGGCAAGTACTCTGGACACTTGTGTAACATAATCTGGTTGTTAATTATAGCTGCAATATTGACAGGCCAACCATAAAGCTCAGTAACTGAATTGAAAAAAAAAGCTCCACCATAACAAAAACAGGAAGTGATTGATGCTGGTGGGCTACTATTCCTAATAGTAGAGAGAGCCCTTTTGCAGCGGTCCTCTGGTCCACAATGGGAACTTTTAGCATCCAGTTGAGTGGACAAACAAGGTCTCGGTTTAATGTCTCATCTGAAAGATGATGCCTCTGATTAAAGTAGCATTTCTTCTCTATTGCACTAAAGTGTCAGCCTAAATTATTGTGCTCTGGATCTGGAGAAGAGCTTGAACCATGAACCTTCTGAATCAGTCAAGAATGCAACCACTGAGCCATGGCTGTCATGGCCATTAGATAGAGAGGTTCAATACTGTTGTATGTACTGATGGAATTGAGTCATTTTCAGAACAGCTGTATCTGCTACCATGAAATGCAGAATATTTCAGATGAAATTGTTTTGTATCAGTGGGACCCTCAGCATTACAACAATTTATTACTCAATAAAAAAGTTGAGTTGAATTTTAGCGGCCCCAGGCTGATGGGCTTGGAGCCGTAGCTGGTAAGATGATGGGGGAATGTATTGGAACAGAACCCAGATATATTCACACTGTTGATCACATTTCCTGGAGTCGGTTGGGCAGCATGGTTGAGAGTGCATATAGTGGAAGTGGCAGGCAACTGAAGGCAATTGTCTGCTATTTTGAGCTGCCTTTTAAATTTTACAGGGAGTGCACGGGATCCACAGTGCTTCGGCAGTTATAAGGAGGTGACAGACCAGTGGCTGGTGGTGGAAGCCACAGAGAGCAGCAGTTTGCAACACAGGGAGGGTGAGAAGCATTAAAGCATGGGAGTGATAAACAGGAGGCACTGCAAGGTGGGATCAGACATTGGAAGCAGATTATGGGAAGGGCCTCTCCAAAGTGCAATTCATATCTGCAGCATTTGGGGAATGGGAGGCTTTGCGATCTGAGTACTGCAGTTAGCAATGAGTATCATACACTCAGATTGAGTGCTCCAGTGAAGAGAGAGATGAGAGAGAGAGATATAGGTGCACCAACAGGGACTGCATCATCCAAAGGAACAGCAGCTCATGAGAATAAATGGAGCACGGACAGGAAGGGCAGAGACAGCCACATTTGCAGGCTTATGGATGCAAAAGGCACTACCCAGCTGATGTGCAATATGCAACTATACAACGATGCATAGCCTCCTGGGAACCAAGCACTGAACTGCAGGATCCTTTTGCCATGGTCCACTCTCCTATATGTTTGTGCGTCAGTGTCTAAGGAGGCCGCATGTGGTGTTGGAGCTATGTGCAACACTGGAGGAGGATTTGAGGCCTGTAGGATGTGGTGGCCATCATTGGCAATGGGAATGAGATTCATCATGGTGCTTAGCTTTTCGGCTTCAGAATGGTCTTGAGACATCTGTGGGAATCTGACATCTCGCAATCAGCAACCCATTGCTGCATCAAGCAGATAATGAATACCTTGTACCAGAGGGCAGGGCAATATATCAGGTATTGAACTGAACAGGTGGAGAAAGCAGTTGGATTTGGGGCCATCCCTGGATTCAGGTTATCAATTGTATGCATATGGCCATCAAGGCTCCCATACAGCAGCCTGGAACCTTCTTCAGCAGGAAGGCGTTCCACTCATTGAATGGTCATGTAGCCTGCAACCATGGCAAAAGGATCCTGCAGTTCAGTGCTTGGTTCCCAGGAGGCTATGCATCGTTGTATAGTTGCATATTGCACATCCTTAGCCAGTCACAGGTGCTTCAACTCTTCAGACCACCTGAATGCTTTTGTGGTTGGATACTGGGTGACAAGAATTTTATTTTGAAAACGTAGCTCCTTACCTTATGCAGAACCACAACACAGAGCCAGAGAACACCTACGACCACTGCCATGTCACTGCAAGGGCACCCATTGAACAGACCGTATGGAGGTTCAGATACCTGTATAGGGGTACCCTGCAATAACCTTGGGGTGCCCTGCAATGCCCCTCATCAAGTGTCTCATATGCTGTAGTAATCTGCTGTGCTGTGCCCAACACGATGCTCCAAATGGTGTATAGCCTTGATGAGTGAGGACCTCCTTGAGCGCGCTGCCTTGTCTCCCACCGAGGAAGATTTGGGAGAGCTTGAAACCAGGAGGGCAACAGCAATGCACCCGCAACGTGCTGTCAGTGGGCATTGACATTCATGCCAGGGAAACACGCGAATCAGTCATACAGACATGTTTCTCCTGAGCATCCCTTAAAAGCCCATGTAAATGGCTCATTTTTCTCCTATAGTTTTGAGGCCTTTCCTTGAATGCCTTAGCATCTCAGTGGCCCATCATGACACTAAGCCAAGGCACACATTAACAATTTCCCTCAACAGTGCAGAGCTTTTTGTGACCTCCTTCTCAACAGCTTAGCAGCTGGTCACGACCCAGTAGGTAGAAATGAACACTTGAGGCATTATCTGAAGCAAAACATAACCTTTCGTTTGACCCATTAATCTAAATTTTTAGCATTACACAATAAACTATCATCTAGTGAGACCCAAGTGTAACCCGGTGGATTTATGTGAATGCTTCTGGGCACTTCTATGTTGTGTTGTCCCAGCGCATGCAGCTGAAGTGAAGGCTGGTCATCTTTTCTGCTCTGGGGCATTAGATGACCGCAGTATTCATCGTCTGGGTGCCTGAGGCCCAGGGGGCAGAGATGGGGTGAATTGGGTTGGGTGCATTGAGGGACAGAGGATGGGTGGTTAGGGGATGGGTACACCTGCATCTGTGCAGGAACCGCCTTTGTCATCGTGGCTTCATGAAATACTGGCATCACTGTCAAAGGGTCCGAGGAGCCACTGTCTACTCCAGGAGCTCCCTGAGAGGAGCCCTCAGAGACTTGCCTACCTTTGCATGCTTACCTGAAGTGATTGAGCACCTGCTAAGGGTTCTAGGCATCTCAGGGTCCATCTCGCATTTGCTCAGTTCTCTGGGGAGTGTTGCAGCTATTACTGCCTGTTAGGTTCCCATGCATTTCTGTGGTGTGTTCACCAGCTGGTTCCACCCTTTTGAACTGCTGAATGACCAGCGACCTCTGCTGTGAGTATATTTTGGGTCTTACTGTGAATGCTGCTGCCTGTTCATGCTTGTTGCCTGGGTTGAGAACCTCTTCTCATATTTCATTGGAAGCTTCAGTTCCATCCAGGACTGCAAGCCTGGTATGATGAGACTCACCTTGCCAGACTGCACCAAGCCATTGAATTGCTTGCAGCATAATAGCAATGTTCATGTGACCACCCTGAAACTGCTGACTTCCTCTGTGCCCTACAGCTGTGCCTTCTTAGTAGCCTTGCCGGTCTGCTCTTCCCATGAGAACCTCTCTGCATGTCCTTGCCACCCGAAGGAGCATCTCCAGGGTGGCATCACTAAATCTGGGAGCCATCCTTCCTTTAACTGCAGCAATTCTTTGAAAGCCCCCCTTCCAGTTGCCTCTATTTGTTATACCTTTGATGTGAGTGCTCTGTCCCTTTAAATGTGGCACCTTTGCTTCTGTTTTTGGGACTTCTTCCCACCTGCCACCCATTATTGGCTAGCTTCTATGCCCATCAGTCGTTAATTGGAGGATGATGACAAAATCCAGTTTCTTGGTCCACCACCTGCTCGGGCAACCGTGTGATCTGCTTTGGATCCTGATGTCGAGTCAAATTTAGTCTGTTATGCTAGAGGTTTGTTTAGAGTGGTGAAGAAAGTCCCCATTTCAATATTTGCTCTGTGCTACATTAACTGATTTTAACTGAAATATAGTAGCATGTAAACTTCAGTTGGTCTTGTTGCACCCAAAACAAGGGAAGGGAAGATTTGGGAGAATCCTACTTCAGGTTACTGCCCAGTGATCATGAAAGATGAACGTGAATGCAAAGTGAGGATGAGCGTAGTCTGGACTGTAATGCTGTCGCAGGATGGAAGAGCTCAATGCCACTTGCTTTCTGGTTACATGTGAAAATTGACCATGCAAGGTAACTGGATGAAGGGGCCTGCTGGCTGATATGGTACTGTACCCCAGCCTTAGGTGGTACATTCAGAAGAGGTGGAGGGAAGGAAAAACAAGTATGATAAGGTTGAAAAGCTAACATTACTGCTCTTAAGCAAAATTGCCTGAACTCTGTGAGCTGTAGATAATATTTATCCACTACCACAACCAAATTAGAAGAGATCAGTTTCATCCCATTCATACTGGCATTTGGAATTAGTAATGAATCTGATATGCAGCATTTGTTTTATATACAGATTGCATGACATTTCCTTGCTGAATCAGTACTGATTTTAAATAAATCTACTTCTGGGATTGTACTGATGCTGTACTAATCCTGCACAAACTAAGCACATTTGAACCTGTCCATAATTTTCCATCAGCTCTGATGGTCGAAAGCATTCATGCATTATTATCCCTTGTAAGTGCCCTCGTATGTCCATCTGTCATCTGGAAGAGAGACCTCTCACTTTGCAGAGAATTGATCAGATGAGTTGTCAGTCAGGGTTGGCATTGGTCAAAATACAACCCCTTTTGATGTGGAAACATTTGGTTTCCATTAAATACAGGATTGGGGGTTTGCCATTCTTGGTTAATTTATTGTTGTAGAAGGCCCATTCCATCACAGTGGGGAAAATACTCAGACTTGCATGCAGGATCTCCATTGTTGCAAATCACAATAACATGCAAAAAATTATCCTGTCTTATGGGTAGTCTGCTTGATGTCTTGTTTGTTCATCATGGCTTTAACTGCTGGGAAATGTATTGAAGGATTTCCCATTGTTTTGCAATTAACATTCTCAAATGTGTGATAACAGTCCAGATTGCAAATCTGCTGGTTTTAATGCTAAATCAGAAATAATGTATTCTCCTGATAGTTCAGCATATATATACTGAATCTGACAGTATAGCAATAGCTTAATATAATTAACATAATATATTTTATCAGCCACACAGATATACGTCCCAAAATGTTGCTAAGATATGTACAAAATGTACAATGACTGTGTCAACCACAAAAATCTCGAAGGAGAAGGGAATGATTCTGAAGTCCTGATGAGCATACAGCATTCTTAGAGCTCTGGCAGCAAAAGAGATGTAATGCAGAGACCTTAGGAGTTTTTTTTTGTATACCAGCTACCTCCTTTCACTCAAGTATGTTAAAACATTTTATTCTGCTGTGTATGTTAGTTCATCTGCACTGAATAAACACAATTTTTAAAACAGAAATGTGCATTTACACAATGCTCCTCATGTTTAGCAGAATGTTTCAGCATGATTAACATTAGGAGAACAAAACAGTAGACATTGAGCTGGAGAAGAAAGGACAAATAAACTGAGATATTTGGGATAGGACTAAAGGTTTCTCAAAATATGGAGAGATCTGGGAAGGGAGTATAGTGGCTAAACAGGTGGCATCAGTGAAGGTTGATAAAGGAAATGCTGTTGATGTGGTTATGGATTTTCAAAAGACATTTGATACAGTGCCACACAGCAGAGTTCTGAGCAAAATTCTAGGTCATGGAATAAACAGGAAATTGGCACTTGGATAAGAAATTGGCTGAGTGACAGGAAACAGAGTGTAGTGATAAATGGTTGCTTTTCAGATTGAAGGAAGGTTTGGAGTAGAGTTCCTCAGGGGTCAGTGTTGGGACCCTTGCTCTTCCTGATATATATTAATGACCTAGTGTGGTGTGCAGGGCATGATTTCAATATTTGCAGATGATACAAAGATTGGAATTGTTGTCAGTTGTGGCGGAGTTGGTCTTGAACTCCAAAAGGACGTAGACATGTCGGTGGATTGGGCAGACAAATGGCAGATGAAATTCAATGGAGAGAAGTATGAGGTGATTAGTTTTGGCGGGAAAGATATGATGAGACAGTATAAAATAAAGGGAGAGCCTCTAAAGGAGGTGCAGGAACAGAGGGACCTCGGTGTATACGTACATAAGTCATTCAAGATGGCAGGGCATGTTGAGAGAGCAGTTAGTAAAGTATATAGTATCTTAGGCTTTATTAATAGAGGCATTGAGTACAAGAGTAAGGAGGTCATGTTGAACTTGTACAAAATACTAGTTAGGCCTCATCTGGAGTACTGCGTCCAGTTCTGGGCACCATACTCAAGGAAGGATGTGAAGGCATTGGAGAGAGTACAGAGGAGATTCGCAAGAATGATTGCTGAGATGAAGAACTGTAGCTATGAGGATAGTTTGGAATGGTTGGGACTGTTTTCCTTGGAGAAAAGAATGCTGAGAGGAGACTTGATAGAGGTATTCAAGATCCTGAGGGGTATGGACAGGGTAAATAGTGAGAAACTGTTCCCACTCAAGACAACATCAAGACCTCGAGGACACATTCAAAATAATTGGCAAGAGGAATACATGTGATGTGAGGAAAAATTATTTCACCCAGAGGGTGGCTGGAGTCTGGAACAAACTTCCTGAAAGGGTGGTGGAGGCAGGTTTGATTGATGTATTCAAAAGGGAATTGGATTGCTACCTGAAAAGAGAGAATGTGCAAGGTTATGGGGATAAGGCAGGGGAATGGGACGAGGTAGAATACTCTTTCAGAAAGCCAGTGCAGACTCGATGGGCTGAATGGCCTTCTGCACTGTAAAGATACTTTGATACAGTGATTCAAGTGAAACCTGATGTTACAAAGCAAAGGTGAAAGTGGCAAAGCAAGGCAGGAGGAAATAAGGTAATAACAAACTTAGGGTAGAACAAGGCAACGTGGAAACTGAAAACAAAGGTGATAATTTTGAAGTTGCCTTGCTGAGACATAAGGCCACATTTTATCTAAAGAGACCCACATGCATTGGAGAGGCCAGTAGTAGATTAGGAAATGGTTTGTCATTAAAGTGGGCTTTCACTTGTCTCTGGAACTCAGCCATTGTATCAGCATCCTGCTCCCAGGTTTCCAGACCGATCAAAGAAGGCGGGTGCAATGATGCATCAAATCTGTCAAAGGAAGGATTTTTAATGGAAGAGACTTGAGCAGGGATCAGAATGGCTCAAATATACATTGATTCCTGAGTTTCAGCAGCCACAGGAATCGAATGTCGACCTGTGATAGCTGCCAGACAGGTTTTGATCTCTCACCTGGAGATTTTCCTCTTGGATCTGGGGGACTCAAGTGAGGCGACCTGTCCCAAAGATGGAGGAAAAGGCCAGTTTCTCCAGCCAAATAGGATAGGATGAAACTGGCCGAAGAAGTAAGCAACAGGACACAGTGCCCCAGGAGGTCAATGACTCCATGAAGGCAGGAAAAGTGAGTGATGTAATACTTTCGTGTTCCAAGCTCCACACTTTGACTTTCTTAGAACTTTCCTGCACAGCATTCCTTGGACCAACGCACCTTGCATCTCACACTCATCCCCAACTTTGTGCCATCTCACACCCATGCCTTACAGACACCCTCTACAAGTGTTGTCCTTTCCTCATCTCCACACAAACCATTTCTCAATCTCCTAACTTTCTACTTTCTCTCCGTGCAGGAGAAGAGAGCACATACCTTGGGAATAGGAAGAAACCTGGGAAGTGGAAGGCGAGTGTTGGGGGAGAGGGATGGGTTGTGGTGCCGGCCTTCCAGTGACATGCACTTTGATGGCCATTGACAAGGTGCACCCATCTAGTCCACTGGGAAGAGGGTCTTGTTCCAGGATGCTGTCAATGTCAACAACGATCTACCATGATAGCCTTAAGCACGGGTGCATGTCAAGGTCTGATCCTCCAGCTGTAGATTCTCTGGGGGTCTGACCTCCTTTGAGCTCATTTTCTGTGTCCATCTCGTCTGTCCTCTGGTGTGTTATGTAGCTAAGGAGTGTTGTGTTATAATGACATAATACCTTGGCCTTATTTACTGTACAAGACACAAGGCACCAATCGCTCATAAGAGATTGAGTAAAGACTTTGTGGGTTCATTTATTAAAACGAGACACATAAGAACAGTTATACATAGGTATAAAACTTGAAGGCATCAGAGCTGAGTGTGTGTGCGCTCTGGTCAAGGCAAAAGTGATACTAAAACTGGATCACATGACCCATTTCCCTTCTAGTGATGTCATGCTGATATCCCTTAAAGGCATATTACAACATTTCCCTTTTTAAAGACACTTCCTCCATTCCAAAGAAGCAAAAATATTTACAATACATGTTCATGTTTAGTCACTATTACAGAAGTGCATAGAACTGATGAATCTGTGCGTCTCTAAAGGTAATCTGCTGGTATGCCCACATCTTGTGATGGCAACCTTGTCTGGAGGTTTCTTTAATTGCTCACTGTGATCTGTGGGATTGTCATTCTTGGATATTGTTCCTGGTTGCATTTGGGATCTTATCCTAGATGCAACAGAACTGTATGGTGTCTGAGGAGCTGAAATGGATCTGATTTGTCCACAGTTACACCTCACCATTGTGCCTTTGTGTATAGTGACTTCATAGGACTTTAGTTCTGAACAAATCCTCGTCACCTCAGCTGGTTGGCACGTACTTCTGTGGGATCCTACATGCGAACTTGTTGGGCCAACTGTAAACTTGGCAATTCTGTAACTGCATTTTAATTGTGCACCTTGGTCATCTTCTCTTACAGTTTTAAAAGTCACTCATAAGTTTCTGAGAGAGTAGATTGAGTATGTACAATGTTATGCACTGGTGTGCCAAACATGAGCTCTGCAGGCAATAGAATAGTTAAAGGTGTCACTCTCAGATGTAATATTGTAATCTGTAGATCTTGCTTGGTCTGTCTACATTTGAGAATTAGGGATTTCATTGTGTGAATCATTTGTTCAGCTAGGCCATTAGATTTCGGGTAACGGGGAGAAGAAGTAGTGTGATCGATGTTCTACTTCTCGTACATATCCTTACCAATAAATTGTGGACTGTTGTCCATTATCCATCAAGCAGCAGAGCACACTTTTAGAAGAAGTGCTATGAGCATAAGCCTCTTAGCTAGGCATGGCTGCAGCTAGTCAGTTTCATTGTTTGACCACATCCCAGCCTATCCATTACACTGAACAAGTACTGCCTTGGTTGACCCTGGCGAGTTCCATACAGCTTAGGAAATGGATGCTGGGTTAAAACCTGTGCTAATTGCTTCTTTGCATGTTTTAATTACTTACCTGACAGCTGCACTTGGACATTCCACATTTGCCTGCAAACCCACCCAAATTAAACCTGGAAGTTTATGGGTTCATGCCAGGTTCCAACCCAGCACCACCTTCATCTCTTTAACCTCCACCATTCTCACCTGAACCAGTCTCTCCATGCCAGGCAATATTCTGCCCATAAGAAGGTAGTTAAACTTGACAGAAGGGAGATGATGTGTGTACAGGACTTCATGCGAGTGAGGAGCTGTATATTTTGAATCAGTTGAAGGCTATGGAGAAGGCAGAATTGGGTATTGTCAGAATACATGTGGGAGTTTTCCATTCTTCCTGGCAATGTCATTGAGGGGTAGCATATAAATGAATATGAGAGAACCAGTGATGAATAGCTCAGGGAGACCATGTGGGCAGAGGAAGAGGAGCTACTGGAGGTAATCTAGTGTCTGGAATGAAATGGGCATGAACAGAACTAAAACAGAACAGTGCCATGAAAATGGATGGCAAAGGAGTGAGTCTGGAGAGGAATGGAAGGATGCATGTTACGGCTTTAACTTGAATGCATTAATGATATGTCATTCTGAGTTTCAACATAGGGAATTTTATTAAATTACTGCTTCATTTGTTTTCTATTTTGTTAATTGTATCAAAATAGACTTAAGGTGAGAGTTTAGCTTTGGTTTTAAAAACAGTTTCCTCACATCAATGTTAATTTTCAGAAGTTAAAATTGGAAGCTTGCGTTCTCATTTACCAGCTTTTTCAAAACTGAAAACATTCTCACAGCAGATTCTACATATTTTAGTCAGTTTTCTACAAAAATTGTAAGGCTTGAAATGTAAATGCTTAAATAGATTAGGCCTCGTTTCCCATCTTGTATGTTGCTGTGATATACAAACATATGTCTCTTCAGTTTTTAAAACTAGAGTAGTGTTACACTTTGTATCTTTAAGATTGGGCATTAAATTTCATGCTGTAAATTTCTTGTTTACCTTGTATGATATTAGTTTGCAGTTTTAGATCTCGATAGGCATAATGTAATTTGTTGCGCTGTGGTGCAGACAACTTGTGATTTTAATCAGCCTAGCCAGTTTCCTGCAGTATGATTAAGCAACCCAAAGACTGCTGGTGGTAGTGCTATATGGTACTGCAGCATACCCTTATCTAGCCTAGCATGACAAATAACTCAACAAAGACTGTCAAAAATGAAAGCTGAGGCTTTTGCTTAGGTAGCTTGACGTTGTCTGTATTAAATAGCTAGAGCATTGCGCTCCATTAAACCTTTCTAAAATGAACTGCCTGCCATTTGCTATCTGACTGATACTTGAAGTGGTTGCCAGTTAATCCCAAAACATAGGACTCCTCTGAGTACAGCAGTCACCAGACAGGTGCAGAATATTTTAAGAAGGATGAGTTTCTTTGGTCAAACTTCAGTTGTTTGAAAAATGAAGCTTGGGTTTTATTCCTGTGACCATTTCAATATGAAGTTTGAGTTTAAGTATTACTTTTGACTCCAGTAATCTCTACTTATTTGATGATCTTCTACATTGTTTGGCTGTGTTTATCTAGTGAAACTAGGCATCAGCTTTGCCTGTCTTGAATGATTGAAGGAATTTTTTTTCACTGTAGTCAATGGATCAGTTTTCCATATGTGGTGGCTATGTCCAGTAAATATATTTTGCTTTCTAATTTTGACTTCGCTCGTAATGCCTGAATTTTGGGAGATGTGCTAATAGAAGTAACTGAGGGGCAACATGCATACGAAATAAGAGGTGATGAAGGATGAAAACTTGGGGCACTTAAATCTGCCTGAACTCACTTGAACCAAAATTTGAGCCAATTTGGAGCAACCAATGTCTGGTCATCTGCCGTTGTTGATAAAGATCCCAGATGGCTGCATTATGGATGCTTGGTTGAGCTCCAAGACGCTCACATAGATTAGCTCAGCAGTGATTCTTTTTGCGCAGGTGGAAGTTGAGTGTTTAATTTATTCACATTTTTATGAGGTTGTAAAAAGTTATTCTTTGTTCTGTTTTGTCAATGCCTCTTTGTTATTCGGACAAGATTAAGAGATGTGAAGTGAAGGAAAGCTTCTGTTATGGACACCATGAATGGTTCTGTCTGAATTACACTTTAATGGGGTTGTAAAAACAGCAATTTCTTTAAAAGCAGATTTCTGAATGGATTTTTTATCCCTCAGCATTTGGGACATGCCATTATTATAATATGACTCATTGGCCCAAATCTACTGATATGGGGAGAGGCCTGCAACTCAACTTGCATTGCTGGTAAGCCTCGGGACCCTGCGGAAGTCCCGTCCTGCGCACATCCGCGGTATTTACACGGGAAATTTAAAGTTCCAATTGCCAGTTTTACCCTGCCCAGATTGCACTGCGATTCCAGCGACATTGGGATCAGATGGCCAGACCATAGCAGGTGGTATGTCCTGTACTTACCCTGGTACCCTGGTTTTTACATGGGTTTACTAAAAGATTTTCATAGGTGTAAAACCAATGAAACTCTTAAGTTAATCAGCTGGCGTGTCAAAGCACTTCAGAACCCACAGCAATGTTCAGCCCCCATCTTATGCAGTGTTCATACCACACCCATCCCCACCTGTCAATGTTCACCCCCTGACAATGTTAATCCCCACAGCCTCTCGCTCCAGCAAGGTTCACTCACATGCTCCTTGGATATTGTTCACCTCCTTTCATACCCCGGATAATGCTAACCCCCTCCCACACCTTGGACAGTGCTCATCCTCTCCCTCCTCCTTGGGCTGTGCTCATCTCCTCTCAGCCCCACTGGAAAGTACCCGGTACCCCCAGACAGTGTTCACCCCTGCCTCTAGACATTGCTCACGCCCAGCTTCCCAGGCAGTGCTCAACCCCTCCCGCCCTCCTGGTCAGTGCTTACCCTCCTCCTGCTGTCCCAGACAATGCTCACCCCATCCTGATCTCCCTCGTTCAACTCACCTTTCGGAATCCCTGGTTCCTGTTCGGCCAATGTTGGGCATTTCTCCATTGTGGGGAAGTGTGGGGAGGTGAGAGGGAGGAGTGTTGAGCAATTGTATGTTTCTGTCGAGTGAGAAGAGGTGCAGTAGGGGATTGAGAGAGGGGGTTGAAGAAGGAGGTGAACACTTTTGCGGGTGAACACTGTTGGGGGTGAAGGAGGGGCTGAACATTGTCGGGCTGAACATTGTCTGGAATGAGGGAGGGGGTGAACACTGTCGGGGTGAATACTGTTGGGAATGAGGGAGGGGTTGAACACTTTGAGAGAGGGGGTGAACACTGTCAGGGGTTGAGGGAGGGGGAGAACATTGGGGGTGAATGTTGTTGGGAATGAAGGATGGGGTGCACACTGTTGGGTGTGAGGGAGGGGGAGAACACTGTTGGGGGTTGAGAGAGGAGGTGAATACTGTTGGGGGTGAGGGAGGGGGAGAACACTGTCGGGGGTTGAGGGAGGGGGTGAATACTGTTGGGGGTCAGGGAGGGGGAGAACACTGTTGGGGGTTGAGGGAGGGGGTGAATACTGTTGGGGGTGAGGGAGGGGGCGAACACTGTCTGGTTGTTGAGGAAGGAGGAGTGAACACTGTTGGGGGTTGAGGGAGGGGATGAACACTGTTGGGGGTTGAGGTAGGGGCTGAACACTGTCAGGGATGAGTGGGGGGTGAACACTGTTAGAAAGGAACATTCGATGCTGAGAATGGGGTGAACACTTTGGGGCTGAGGGAGGGGGAGAACACTGTCGGGTGTGAGGAAGGGGGAGTGAAGAATGTCGGGGGTTGAAGGAGGGGGTGAATGCTGTTGGGGATGAGAGAAGGGGTGAACGTTATTGGGGATGAGGGAGGGGAGGATACTGTTGAGGATGAGGGAGGGGGTGAACACTGTTGAGGCTGAGGGAGGGGGAGAACATTGTTGGGTGTTGAGGAAGGGGGCAAACACTGTTGGGGCTGAGGGAGGGGGTGAACACTGTTGGGGCTGAGGGAGGGGGTGAACACTTGGGGCTGAAGATGGGGGAGAACATTGTTGGGGGGTTGAGGAAGGGGGCAAACACTGTTGGGGATGAGGGAGGGGGTGAACCTGTCGGGGGTTGAGGAAGGGGGAAAACACTGTCGGGGGTTGAGGAAGGGGATGAACATTGTTGGGAATGAGGGAGCAGATGAACAATGTCAGGAGATGAGGTGGGTTTGCACTGTCAGTGGGGTGAGGCCGTGCACTTCCAGAGGTTGACAGCTCCATTTAAAACAATGGGCGGAATTTTCTGTGCCCATTGGCGTCGGACGTGCTCAGCGGTGTGAACGGACAATATGGTGAGAAGACCCGAAGTTGGTTTCACAACATTGTGAAACCAGTTGTGATCGTCCGCTCAGCCCGTTGATGGCAGGCCACGTTCCCCACCATCTGCGTATCATTATAAGGCCAGTCTGCCGGAATCATCTCCCCATCCCCCACTGGATCGTCCGTCCATGTCGGCATGATTGCATGATGGTGCAGAACACGTCCTGTCAATTGTGACGTGCAGATGTCAGGACTTACTGCCAGAGTCTTGCTCACATCACAGACATTCGAGGAGCTGAAGATTCTGGAGCCCAACAACAGCGGCACACTGGAGGAATGTCCGTGGTATGCTGGGTGGATTCTCTTGGACTTAGCTCTGCTGTGAAGCAGCCCACAGAAGATGGAAAGTCACCGTTGAGGGACTGCTCACAACAGAGACTGCGGGGTTCTTAAGATAATTGATATAGGGAGTGACAAGGTATTGGAGGTGTTGGCAGGCTTAAAAGTGGAGAAATCTCCAGATCTGGATGATTTGTGTCCCAGACTGCTGAGGGAGGCAATGGAGGAGATCGCAGGGGCCCTGACCCAAACTTTTAATTCCTCTCTGGCCACAGGGGAGGTGCCAGAGGCCTGGAGAACAACTAGTGTGGTTCTGCTATTTAAGAAGGGTTGTAGAGATAAGCCAGGGAACTATAGGCCAGTATGTCTAACGTCAGTGATAGGGAAACTATTGGAGAAAATTCTGAAGGAGAGAATCTATCTCTACTTAGAGAGGCAAAGTTTGATAAAGGATAGTCAGCATGGCTTTGTCAGAGGGAGGTCATGCCTAACAAATTTGATTGAATTTTTTGAGGAGGTGACCAGTTGTGTAGATGAGGGTAATGCAGTTGATGTAGTTTACATGGATTTCAGCAAAGCCTTTGACTAGGTCCCACATGGGAGACTTATAAAGAAGGCAAATGCACATGGGTTACAGGGTAACTTGATAAGATGGATTCAAAATTGGCTTAGTTGTAGGAGACCGAAGGTGATGACAGAAGGCTGCTTTAGTGACTGGAAGCCAGTGTCCAGTGGCGTACCACAGGGATCTGTGCTCGGTCCCCTATTATTCGTCATTTATATAAACGACATAGATGACTATGTGGGGGATAGGATTAGTAAGTTTGCGGATGACACAAAGATTAGCCGGGTGGTTAGCAGTATGGTTGAGTGTCTTGGACTACAGGAAGATATAGAAGGGATGGTCAAATGGGCAGATAAGTGGCAGATGGAATTTAACCCTGAAAAGTGTGAAGTGGTACACTTTGGAAGGAGTAATTTGACAAGGAAATATTCAATGAATGGCATGACACTAGGAAGTTCTAAGGAACAAAGGGACCTTGGTGTGTGTGTCCATAGATCTCTGAAGGTGGAGGGGCATGTTAGTGGGGTGGTGAAAAAGGCAAAAGGGACACTTGCCTTTATCATTGAGGCATAGATTACAAAAGTAATGTTGGAATTGTATAAAACCTTGGTGAGGCCACAACTGGAGTACTGTGTGCAGTTCTGGTTGCCAAATTATTGGAAGGATGTGATTGTACTGGAGGGGGTGCAGAGGAGATTCACCAGGATGTTGCCTGGGATGAAACATTTAAGCTATGAAGAGAGGTTGGATAGACTTGGGTTTTTATCATTGGAGCAGAGAAGACTGAGGGGCAACCTGATCGAGGTGTACAAGATAATGAGGGGCATGGACAGGGTGGATAGGGAGCAGCTGTTCCCCTTAGTTGAAGGGTCAGTCACGAGGGGACACAAGTTCAAGGTGAGGGGCAGGAGGTTTAGGAGGATGTGAGGAAAAACTTTTTTACCTAGAGAGTGGTGATGGTCTGGAATGTGCTGCCTGGGAGGTTGGTGGAGGCGGGTTGCCACACATACTTTAAAAAGTATCTGGATGAACACTTGGCATGTCATAACATTCAAGGCTATGGGCCAAGTGCTGGTAAATGGGATTAGGTAGGTTGGTCAGGTGTTTCTCACTTGTTGGTGCAGACTGGATGGGCCGAAGGGCCTCTTCTGCACTGTGTGATTCTGTAAACAGATAATGGTCGAGGGAGCAGAGAGGAAGGCCTAGCTGTGTTTGGGAGAGGAATATGTACCGGGTGGCTGAAGAGGTAGGTCTAGGATTGACTGGAAGAGGAAGAGGTGTCAGGATGGGGTTAGGTTGGGGGGTGGAGAATGAAGGTGTCAGGGTGGGGTTAGGTTGTGGGGGAAATGAAAATGTTGGGGGAGTGATCGGGTGGGGATAGGGAATACAGGGAGGAGGGGGTAATAGGGGAGAAGATGGGGTGGAAGATGTAAGGAAAGGAGTTCAGTGGGGGAAGGAGTGTGGAGAGGGGACGGAGTCCGGGAAGAGGAAAGAGTATGGAGAGGGGAGGGAGTAAGGCCGGAGGAAGAAGTAAGGGTGGAGGAAGGAGTCGGGAAATGGGAAGGATAGTGGGAAGGGACGGCGAGAGTGGTTGGTGGGGACTCGGAAACAGACAAGGACCCTGGAGGTGGGAAGGAGGAGATTGGGGAGGTGAATGTGGATGGGGGTGGGACATTTGGGAAGGAAGGGAACGTGCACGTTCTCCTGGACATCCCCGAAGGAAAAGGATTGTGGCTGGTCGGTCATCGAGGGGAGATGGAAGTGATGCCGGGGGGGGGGTCAACTGTGATAGGGGAAAGGAAATGGGTGACTGGGGGAGGGGAAAATACAGTGAAGTGCATGAAAAACTGAATCAAGACCATGCTGTCTAAATCAAAAGTGAAATGACAGTCGTGGTGGGCGAGATCAGGTGCTGCATGGGGGTGTGATCAGTGGGTGGGCAGAGATGCAGCTAAGCTCAGATGGAAAACTGAAAGCGAACCCAAGCAGGCAGCAGTGAAAATGCTCAGGACATTGAGGTGAGTGTGATACGTGAAATGTCCGTGTGTGTGGGAGAGTGCTTGCACGAGGTTCCGAAAAGCGCTGCCACACACACACTTCTCCCTCCAGAATCACGCGTTGGCCAGCTGCTCCCTCTGCGCTGACAGCAGATGAGGTTGAGGTGGTCACAGGCAAAGGGGACTCAGAAGGAGTGTACAGCCTTTGAGATTCCTGAGTGGATGATCCAGGGGTGTCTAGTTGCCACTCCCCCTCCTTTCGGGTTCCTGGGGGCCCTGGCCTGACTCATTGAGGGGAACTAGTACCTGGAGGGATGTTGAGGTGCCCTGTTTCCCCCTTGCATTGCCAAAGCAGGAGCTCACCCATGGTTCCTGCGATAGAGTGCAGGTCTACACATATCTCCACGTTCTGCTGGATCAGGGTCTCTATGGTGTCTGCCAGCCTCCTCATGGAGATGTCCATGCTCGCACATGTGGGCACCCCTTCATCAGAGAGCAGGGGGACACACTACTCTGACTTACGTGTCACTCTGTTGAGGGCTTCCAACAGCTCTGTGTGATTTCGCCCTGCATTCTGCTGACTCCTGAGGATGAGTTGGAAGGTCAAATCCAGGGGCTTGTCATCTGACTTGGACCTCACAGATGTCTGTTCCACAGCAGTCATCCGAGTGCCTGGGGGCTGAACCTGCCTCCTCCTGCTGCGGACATGTGTCCGTGTGGTGACCACCAGATTGTGAATCTGAGCCTGCTCTAGATCTAGGTCCCACCGAGGTGTGTGTCTCTGTGCTGGCAGAGGGTGTGGGTAAGCGCTGTGACAGGTCTTCCAGGCTGCTTATTTCCAGCTTTTCAATGGAGGAGGTGCCCTCTTGGCTGGAGGTGAGGACCTGAATGGAGCTAGAGGACTGGCTGGCTAAGGATATTGTTTGCTTGGCAGAGGTCCCTGTGAATCAAAGTAGAGATAATTAGTGCATAGCAGTACAGTCAAAAGCAGGAGAGAGAGCACTCACATTTGCATTGAGAGAGGGATGATGTGGTGCAGGATCCTCATGAGGGTGTTTGCCGCCAACCTCGTTGCCGTGGGCACGGCTCATGTCCTCACCAGTCAGTGCGATGGCACGCTGCTCAAAGTGTGAGGGGCAGAATGTGGGCCATTCCAACCCTGGTCTGGGACCTTTCCCTGCTGTTGTGAGCAGGTTTCTCCTGTGTGGAAACAGATGGAGAGAGTGTGAGCAAGACACATGGCACTGCATGGAATATTTATGTGGTGAGTGGAGCCATGGATGGGATAAGGACGTGGGCTCGAGATGGTATGAGCCTGATCGAGATGTGAGGGTGTGTGTGAGCATTAGTGGTGGTGGCCCTTGAGTTGTGAGATCCCTGTGGATGTGTGATGGATTTGTGAGTGTGAGAGTTGAAAGCGATGAGAAGAGTGACTTGCCCTGGTAGAATGGATGAGACCAGGGCATTGCAGGGCATTGCAGGGCATTGGCGATTACCACCGCTGCCACCACTTCCCTTGCTGGATTGGTGATGCAGCTGCCCATCCTATGGCCAGAGTGGGATAGAGGACATCACAGTGGGCCTTCAGGGCTTTCAAAAGGCGCTTGAGGAACACAACGTTGAAGCAGGGTGCTGCAGTCTTTTTGTCTTTCAGGGCGATCCTGTCTTCCATGCAGCAGTCCTGGGCTGGAAGCACTAAAAAGCGTCCATGTGGCTGCACTTTATACGTGATGAAACGGTGCGGTGAAGGCGTGGTGGGCGAATGAGAGCCCGCCCACCATGGAAATGGCATGTTTCCAGGGAATGCATAAATGCAGGGAATGTGGCGGGTTTGGAATGATATGTTTTACCTGCCTGCTACTGTACTTAGTGCGAATCTGGGACGATTCCGCCAATGTAAGTCAATGCACTGAAGATAGACCTTAAGGGGTGTGTCTTCAGTTTATGACAACAAAGGGGCGTGACTCTGCTGGAGTTACACTTGACAATTTGCCTCTCAACTCTGTTCGTCTCTTCATCCCTCCTGGAGTCGATATCGGAAGCTGCAAAGGCTCTAGTGTAAAATTGTAAGTGGGCAGATCAAATCACAGTCATTGTCAGGCGCTTCCTCTCCGATGCTGACTGGAAGATCTGGGCTCTTGGCTCTGTACATAGTGCATGCTGGATGAGTGGGCATGGTAGGGGCATGTGGGTGGCATAGGGCGTGGAGCGGGCATGGGGATTGGCGGAGGGTTGAGGGAGTGTGAGGTTTGAGGGCTAGAGGGCCTAACACTTTTTACAACAATTGGGACAAATTCCCAGAGAACTGAGGCAGGTCTTCTGACAAGCCCACTTTGGCACTCATCCACTCCCATTGCTGCCTCCAACCTCTCTGATTTAGTCCCACCCCTGCCTTCCCGAAGCAAAAATTGCGTGTGATGGTGATCTTTATATTGAGGTGAGTCTGCCGAGTTAGGAAATTTCCCAATTCGAGCTCCCCGCCCTTGTGAAAAATGTTGAATTTTTGGGACCTGCAACCAATTTTAAACAGCTATGGTATAAATTATAATAATTTTTATTCAGTTGACAACTTCATACTCTTTGATTTTTAACCATAAGTTACTTTTGTTTAGAAATACCCAAGATCTTCTGTGGAATTACTTATGGTGTATTTAAGACAATCCTGTTCAAGGAGACAGTGCTGACATGGGGGAAGGGTGCTCCATGATACTGAAGGGATTTGGGATATTGCTTGGGTAATAAAAAAGCTGCTCTTCCAGTAATCGCTCAAAAATTAATAAACTTTTGTCTCTAACATACCATGGATAAATGAAAGAGTGGGAGTCAACCAGTTGTGACTAAATTTGAGTATTTTTCTTCAACCACAAAGGTGGTTTCACCACTACCAGCTAGAATATCAAATTGTCAATTGTCTGGAAACTTTGCATTTTCTCAGGAAAGCAAATGTCACATATTATATGCATCATGTTATAAATTCCCCCTTTTCCATGCTGAAAAGCTCGAATTTGTCTAGTCTTTCCTGATAACTGTGACAACTGACAGGGGGCCGGTCTTGAAGTGCTTATCTGCATTGCCTCAATTCCCACTCCAGAGATTTAAATGCATAATTTAGGCTGCCACTTCACACCAATACTACAGGAGCGGTACACTGTTCGAGGTGCTGTCTTTCAGATGAAATGTTAAACTGAGGTCCTTTCTGTGCTTTTGGATGAAATTATAAAATCCCTTGGAGGCATTCAAAGAAGAGTAGAGAATTCTCCAGGGGCTAAATCTTACCTATGTCAGGTGGGCTGGGCAGGAGCAGTCAGGGGGAGGATGGAGAG
Organism: Carcharodon carcharias; assembly: GCF_017639515.1. Lineage (NCBI taxonomy): Eukaryota > Metazoa > Chordata > Chondrichthyes > Lamniformes > Lamnidae > Carcharodon > Carcharodon carcharias. The sequence continues at coordinate 53,249,800 of NC_054468.1, read as the reverse complement.
TTGGGGTCTATGCTGTTTCGTGTATGAGCACGAAAGAGCACAGCAATCTTCCTGAAGCACAGAGCTGCCTCAGGGAGATTAAGTTCACAAATAAAACTTTTGAATAAAGGAAGTTAAAAATTATTTAAATATGCCCTATCATGTGGCAGTTTGTCACATAAGCTGGGACATGTTTGTGAATTTCGCAAAATTTAATTATTTTATAAAACCTTCAGGAAACCGAATCCCGCCCGTGGATGAGGTTTCTTGAAAAATGTGAAGGCCACTTGGGCTCTTCACCTGCCCGCCAACCTTACGGTTGGACGGGCAGTGTGGTTAACTACTTTAATTGCTTTTTTAATGGCCTTACTAGGCGGCTGAGAGTTCGGTGGGCACACAGCTGCCTCTGGTGTGCGCCTACCGAACAAAATATCAAAATGATGCGCGATGACACCCGACGTCATCGTGCGTCATTTTACACATCAGTGTGTCAGGCCCGCCAGCGGCAATATTCTGGCCCAGGTGTCCAACATTTACCCTTCAACCAACGCTTTCACAAACAGATTGTCTGGTAATATATCTCGTAATGGGACCTTGTTTTGGCATATATCCCTACTTTGCAGCATTGGCAACATTTTAAAATATGTAATGTGGCTCTGAAGTGCTTTGGAATGTTTTGAGGTCATGAAAAGCATTGTATAAAGCCAATTACGAAAACAGAAAATGCTGGAAAAACTCAGCAAGTCTGGCAGCATCTGTTCCCTCCGTGATACCCTGGTCCACTCCTCCATCACTCCCAACACCTCATCCCCTTCCCATGGCACCTTCCCATACAATTGCAGAAAGTGTAACACCTGCCCCTTTACCTCCTCCCTCCTCAACGTCCAAGGCCCCAAACACTTCTTTCAGGTGAAGCAGTGCTTCACTTGCACCTCCTTCAATTTGGCCTCCTGCATTCGCTGCTCCCAATGTGGCCTCTATCCTGGGGAGACAAAACACAGACTGGGCAACTGCTTTGTGGAACACCTTCGCTCAGTCTGCAAGCATGACCCAGACCTTCCTGTTGCTTGCTATTTCAACATGCCATCCTGCTCTCATGTCTGTTCTTGGGCTGCTGCAATGTTCCAGTGAAGCCAACACAAACTAGAGGAACAGCACCTCATCTTCCAATTAGGAACCTTATAGCCTTCCGGACTTAACATTGAGTTCAACAACTTCAGACCATGAACTCGCTCCTCCCTCTTGACCCCTTTTTAAATCCAATTTTATTTATTTATTTAATTTTATTGTTTTATTTATTTGTTCATTATTTAAACCCTTTTCCCCCAAAATCCTCCTCTCCCCAAAGGGCCATCTGCCAATTGTTTTTATGTTTAGCTTTCACAGAGTGCTGACCCTTGTTTTGCTGTTTACACTTTCTGCTATCTTTATGCCACTATCAACATCTTCTTTACTCTTGAACATTACCATTAACACTTGACCTTCTACCTCATTCCACCTGCTCCACTTCCTCACAAGCAGTATAAAACCGATCACATTTCTACTTCTCTTTAGTTCTGAAGAATTCATAGGGACTCAAAACGTTAACTCTGTTTCTCTCTCCAAAGATGCTGTCAGACCTGCTGAGTTTTTCTAGCATTTTCTGTTTTTATTTCAGATTTCCAGAATCCTCAGAATATGGGTTTTATCTTCATGTAAAACCAGTTGTTCTCTTTCCTCTCTGCCTCCTTTCTTTATCTCCCTCACTTAGCATTATTAGACAAATACCATCTAATTCTGGGGATTTGTTTGTTTTGAGCACATTTAGCCTGTCTATAGATTCCACCAGATTTATAGTGAAATTATTCATTACATGTTTGGGTAGGGGACATTACAGTCACTTGAGTACTCTTGAATTATAGTCACTGTTTAATGTAGGGAAATCCAGCGACCTTTGCACTGAGCATTGTCCCACAAACAGCAATGAAATAAATGACCACATGATCTGTTTTAATGATGTAGGTTGAAGGATAAGTATGGGTCAGGATGTCAGGAGAACTTCCTTGTTTGTACTTGAATAGTACAGTCCGTTCTTTGCAGCTACCTGAGAAGGTGGCTGTAGCGCTGCTCATAACCTGCTACTTTCATATTCAGTTCAATTTCTCATTTGAAACATGGCACCTCTTGGAGTGTAGTACACCCTCAATGTTGTATTGAAGTTTCAGCCTCAAATGTGTCTGGAGTGGGACCTGAATCCATGCCTTTTTGAATCAGATGGGAGAGTGTCACTACTGAGCCTAGGCTGAAATTAGATTGGTGTTACTAGACCATTTCAATGCATGTCCCTCATCATTCTCTGATCATAAAAACACAGCTCAATTTTACTCATTGCCCATTTAAAAAAAACTACCAAAATGTTTGAAGTTTATCGGACACTCTAAAGCGCGGTTATACTTTTCTCACTCATAAGCAGGTTTTAAAAAATATTCTAAGTTATTTCAGTCTTTTAAACCTTTCTTCTCCATTTCCTAAGGATGGAAAATGTTTGCATGCAAAAATCTTATGTAACTGAACTAGCATTGATAGCTTAACCACTATAGGGAATTTGGGTTAAGAAAACAATGGCCCAAATCTTCCAGTCACCGGATACAACTGAAGATGTGCGTTGGGACCCCTCCATGGGAATTACCCAGGAAACATCAACTTCTGATGGGCAATTCCCTGCTCCCTGGGACCCTCTGCAAATGTCTTTGATCCTGACTTAGAGTTGGAGACTTTGGACAGTTCTGCAGGACTTACCCAGGAAATGTTAGACAGATTAAAACCTAGTAAAACACCTGGGTAACTACAGAACTGATCACCCAATCATTCACACTGACCTCTCCAACTATCACCCTCACCCACGTGCCACCTCACCAACATGCCATCTCACCTATGTGCCATTCTACCCACCTGCCACCCTATCCACCTGCCACCTCACCCACCTACCACCTCATCCACCTTAACCAACTTACCCACTTATCTCATCCACCTACCCACTCTACCACCCTATCCATTCACCCATTCATTAACATTCACACTGGACATTTATATGGCAGCAAGTGACGCAAAAGGGGGCATGTCCTATCTTCCCCCAACTTTACTCTGCTGTGACGGAGCTCTCCGAGGGGTGCTGTGCTTCGCTTTTCTGGGAAAGCCGGGCTCGGAAAGACCCGGAAGAAATGCAGAGCTGTGTCAAGTCAGTGGAATGTTCGAGCAGAGTGGCAATCTGACAATGACTGGCACTCTTTGGAAGACCCAGGCCAATATTGTACTTATTTTTGTTTATTACTTGCCTTTTATATGTATAAAAAATCTTATGCAATCTTTCTAAACCTCAAAAACAATGATGGAATTTTAGGTGTTCTTCAAGGCAAGTGGTCATTGATGCAAATAAAATTAATCTTGTTATCCAAGGTGATTGATCTTGACTCGAATATGGATTATTCTCTTTCACAGCTTAAATTGTTTTTTGAAAAGTAAATTAACCTGATTACTGCAGCTTGTAATGTATTTGTTAACAAATGATAGGTTGTGCTATGTTGACAACCTCTGTGGAGTCATTGTGTAAATTCTAGTACAGGTACAGCGTATCAAATCTGGCTATCCAAAAGCTGAAGTTGTTCGAAAACTGGACATTTTTATAAACTACCATTCATCAATTTTAATTGTTATTAAATCAGTGAACTAACTTACTGGGACAATTTGGTTAGGTGTTGCATTGACATTATTGCATGCTGGACTAGTTTTTAGCTTTGCGCATCGACCTTTCTCGTGCTCCGTGGGTATGAGCGACCCTTGACCCCACCCGACCCAGCTTGGGCGATCCGCCTGACCTGGCCCGTCAGCCTTAACTAATTATTTAATTTTTTTTTCAAATGTTATTTCTTCACTATTATGTATTCTTTTCTCAAACTTTAATAAAATAAACTTATTCACTTGTTTTCATGTGTCCCCTATTAATTGAATTAAAGTTCCGATATTTTTTTTCCTGAAAACTGGCAGGATCCGAAACCTGGCATGGTTTCCTTGGTGCTGAGGTTGCTGGTTTTGAGATACTGTACCTGTATTTATTTTCTTAGACAGCTACACTTAGAATTAAACTGCTATAATGCAGCAATTAACTGTCCAAGACTTCCTGGATAAATGAAACTTTCCTGACCTGCATCATTACCGATCACAGTCTTTGCTAACATTCAGGCAGTTTGTTTCTTGAACAGTTGACTATTGATAAATGTATTAAGTTTCCAAGAAATATTGTGCATGATAAAGGCTGTGGTTGGATGAGAATTTCAATGTAGTAAATTTAATTGATTGGTGTGTTGGAATCAGATCTGGAGATTGATTTTTTTTTCAAGCTGTATTTGGAGGTTCTATGTGATGATAAATCTTCTCACAATGATAATTGAACACCTGATCCATGACTTACATGAAATTATTTTGTTCATAGCACAAGCTGTCCAGAGCAGTTATAAATCCACAAATTTTAGTTTGAATCATCATCATTTTAGTATAATACTTTTTATGTAAATATTTATCATCAAAGTTTTCAATCTAGAAGCTTACCTCTCACTGTTGTTTTGCAGACATTCCATCACTGGTGTTGTACTGATATCTTTCCATTTCCATCTCTCAGCTTCCCTGCTCTTTGAGCTCCTCTGGCTCCATTCCTCGACCTAAAGTTCTCATTTCAACCCTTAATGTCACGGCCACATCTCTTCTCAAGTTCCTTGCTGCCAAATTGGCTGGCTTAGCCCATTCACCCTTTGTGTGTATATATTATACAGATATAAAAATTCAGAAACACTTGTCCCTGCTTCACTGTTCGACTCTCTTTAGTTCTTTTTATGCTCCTTTCTGATGCTTCTGCTACTACATAACTCACCCTTCTATTTCTCCTTCATTAATACCTAAAAAGGTCCAGTCAGTGAGTCCATGTTTACTGACAAAATCAGTATTGACTGGCTTCTTCTCCCCACAGCTTTGCACTTAGCTGAGTCTTGCTGTGAGTTATCATATTCCCATCTACTAGCATGTAGTGGCTAGAAACATTTTGCAACAGAACCTGGTTAGGAGGTGCACTGACTAGGCAGGAAGGGGAAATGGATGGCACTGAAAGGGAGAAGAAAAGTGTAAAAATTGGAGCTGTTGTTTGGAGGTGACAAGGATGAATCTGGGAATGGTGCTTTGGTGTAGTGGAGAAATGAGAGTGCCAGTATTTACTGAAGGTGGGGAGAAAAAAGTCGCAGTATGAACTGAAGCAAAAGGGAAGAGTACCAGCTTGAGCAGGATTGGAGGGGTGATGTGTACCACTTTGAATTAAAGGTTAGAGGGAGCAAAGCATGAAGACAAACTGCCAGCACAAACAGGTTGGAGTTGAAGATTGGAAAGAACCTCTAAAAGAGAAGAAACTTTTCTATGTTACACTAAATTAGGTCTGGAGTGGTGGAGCATCTCTGCATACTGGAGCAGCAGGTTTTGAAGTATTGATGGCCATTGAGTTAACTTTTGAGGAAGCAATGATCTGGCTTGTTTGTTGATAACCAAAATATGTCTCTTTTTATTTTCCTTAGATTAAAATCATTCAATTATAAGAATGCAAAATTCACCAGAATTCATACTTTTTATGTAACCAAGCCTCATACTTTGTTTTTGAACCAGAATAAAATTTTAAGATGTTGGCTTCAAGAAAATTAATACCGTTAAATTTGAATCACTTAAAACGCTATTCATTACTCTCTCCTTTCAGAAAAGTACTCAATTTAGTTTATAGCAAATAATAATTATTAATAGAAATATTTTTAATAGAAATATTTTACAAATTATTGAAGAAACCTTTTTTAAATAATGGTATTTTGTTTGCTCATGAACCACCATGTTACAAGAGTTGTGGTGAATTTCTTCTGCTTGCCTATTCTTTGAAAGTTTTACTTGAATACATAACCACAGTGAATGTCCAACATATAATTTAGGGCACTAGGATTATAAATTCGCTTACCTCTGTCCACAAGACCAGAATTTGGAGCTGAGTGGTTTGGACAGTCCCATCTGAGGTCATTTTAGTCCTGAAGCATGGCTGCAAGGAACAGTATTGTTAATGATTTTTTTTAATAATGTGACTTTTAGTTAAGAGGCCTGGAGTAATGTACGTGTTAATGAAAATTTCTAAAACATCAGTAATGAAACGGGTATTTAGTCCCCAGCAAATACTTTGTTTACGCAAAGTTATTTTGTCTTAAACAGTTTGTGTCCAATTGCACATTTGTGTGAGAATAATTTAGCCAGGACCAACCTTTTCATTTCCCCATTTAGTATGGCTGATCAGGAACCCTAAACATCACTTTTACACAACACTCTGTCAAGTAACCAGAACTTCTGGTTCCTAAGCTCCTTTGTGGATTAAACTCTAAAAGCGGTTATTTTGATTGTTGTATCTGGTAGTGGATGGCAACTGGATATGACTATTCAGAAGGAAATTATGTAGAAAAATGGCAGCAAGATCACTGTACAGAACTTATTTCCAATTCCTGTCCTGAAAGCAAAAATATTTGGAGGGAAAAGTTCCAATTTTATCTAAGGTAAAAGCAAAATACTGCAGACGCTGGAAATATGAAATGGAAACAGAAAATGCTGGGAAAAGTCAGCAGGTCTGCCAGCATCTGCGGAGAGAGAAACAGAGTTAACATTTCGAGTCTCTATGACCCTTCATCAGAACTCTGAAGAAGCGTCATATGGACTTGAAACATTAACTCTGTTTCTCTCTCCACAGATGCTGTCAGACATGCTGAGCTTTTCCAACATTTCCTGTTTTTATTCCAATTTTATCTACTTAGATATGTTTAATTAAATTTGTACTAGCAGTATGTCTGTCTATTGTTTAAAATGGTAGGTTGTACCTGCCGCTCTGTCGGAATCAAGGAAGATTCAAAATCATCAAAAAAGTGCACTTGAAACTCCATTTTCCCCCCTTGCTGATTTCAATTATCCGTGTCTACATCAGGAGAATATTAAAGTACTGCTGTACATTTGAGAGCCCTAATCAATCGGACCTGACGATCAGGTGCTCCCTACTATCTCTGTAAATTTTATAATCCCTATATGACTCAAGTGATTTATTGAGAATCCTTCTGCACTTTGAATTAAGTTGTAATAAACCATGTAGATGCTGATCTTTTTCAAAATAACGAACATTAGACGGTAAAAATCAGGAGGCAATCATTAAAAAAGACTTTAGAATTGCCAAGCGATATTAGACTCCCTGCAAGGACCTGAAACATTAACTCTGTTTCTCTCTCCATAGATGTCGCCTGTCCTGCTGAGTAATTCTAGCATTTTCTGCTTTTATTTCAGATTTTCAGCATCTATAGTATTCTGCTTTTTGATTAGATTCTCTATGATCTTTGACTGGTATATCATCTCTTTATCCATTTTATTTTCACATCAACATAAGTGACTGAACATTTAGACTAAAATGCAATGAATCAATAGGTTGTGAAAGAGTAGCGTAAAAAATACTTAGCTAGTTTGAGCAAAAAGCATTTATTGTATTTACATTCACATAACAAAAAATATTTGTATGCTTCACAAGTCATTTCTTGGCTACATCCCTCTAACTAGAGTCAATTGTCAGCAAGGCAGAATAAAAAGGAAAAAAGGTGGGAACTGTAAATAAAGATGATTAGAAGCAGTCAGAAACAGTTTGGAAAAGAAGACCAGAGGCAGGGTTTTCCTACAGGCTTCAGGCCCTCGCTGTCAGCTTTCAGTGGGGGTTAGAAGTGTAAACATTGTGGAGATGAGTCACTCACCTGTGAATTTCCTCAACTGACCAATGAATGGCTGGAGGACTGGCTCACCATCTAATTAAGCACAGCGGATGGATTCGTGAAGTTGGATGACCAATAGGAGGCCCTCCAGTTTGATAGCAGCAACAAGATACCATGGCAAAAGTTTCAATAACCAGGGGGCATAGATTTAAGGTATGGGGCAGGAGGTTTAGAGGGGATTGAGGAAAACTTTCTTCACATACTGGGTGGTTGGCATCTGGAATACACTGCCTGAAGGGGTGGTAGAGGCAGGGACCCTCCCAACATTTAAGAAGTATTTAGATGAGCACTTGAAACACCATCGCATATAGGGCTATGGGCCAAGTGCTGGAAAATGGGATTAGAATAGATAGGTGCTTGATGGCTGACATGGACACGATGGGCCGAAGGGCCTACTTCTGTGCTGTATAACTCTATGACTCTATGACATGTAAGCAAGGGAGAGGATGCCACTCTCTTACATTTTTATTAAATATAAAAATGTTTTATGAGCATTAAAAATGAAATTTATAAATAATGGACAGAGATCTCTATGCTGCTCCTGCATTGTGTTGGGACTTTCCCTCATGGTTGTACAATTTTCATATAGCTTTTTCAATGTTTCCAATACAATTTGATGTGTCTCTTGCATGTATTCTCATTTTTTTTTATTAGTTCGTGGGATGTGAGTGTCACTGGCAAAGCCAGCATTTATTGCTCATCCGCAATTGCTCTTGAGAAGATGGTAGTAACCCACATTCTTGAACCGCTGCACTGGTATATGTATATCCACAGCGCTGTTAGGGAAGGAATTCCATGATTGTGACTGCAAAAATGAAGGAACGGCAATTCAGTTCCAAGTCAGGATGGTGTGTAGCTTGGAGGGGATCTTGCAGGTGGGGTGTTCCCATGCATCTGCTGCCTTTGATTTTCTCAATAGTAGAGGAGACTAAGTTTGGAAGCTGCTGTTGAAACCTTGGTGAGTTGCTTCAGTGCGTTGCTGTACATGTTGCTGCCAATGTGGGCTGGTGGTGGATGGAGTGAATGTTTAAGGTGATGGAAATCAGGTGGCTGCTTTCTCCTGCTTGGTAATGAGCTTTTTGAGTGTTGTTGGATCTGCACTCATCCAGGCAGGTAGAGAGTATTGAGGAATATCACACTCCTGACTTGTGCATTATAGTTGGTGGACAGGCATAATTCCCAGCCTCTGACCTGCTCTTGTAGCCACACTATTTATATGGCTGGTCCAATTCAGTTCTTGGTTAATGGCAACCTGCAGGATGTTGATAGTGGAGGGTACAGCAATGGTAATGGCATTGAATGTCAAGCGGAGATGGTAAGATTCTCTCTTGTTGGAGATGGTCATTACTTGGTACTTGTGGCGTGAATGCCGCTCGCCACTTAGCCCATGCTTGAATGTTGTCCAGGTCTTGCTGCTTGTGGACATGGATTGCTTCAGCATCTGAGAAGTTGCGAATGGTGCCCAAAACTATGCAAACATTAGTCAACATTCCCACTTCTGACCTTACATTGTTAAAGCAACTGAAGGTTTGTTGGACCTTGGAATACCTGCAGCGATGCCCTGGGGTTGAGATGATTGGCCTTGAGCATGTCCAACCACCTTCCTTTGTGCTGGGTAGGACTCTAACCAGTGGAGAATTCCCCCCCCTCCCACCCTCAATTCCCATTGACTAAAGTTTTGCTAGGGCTCCTTGATACCACACTCGGTCAAATGCTGTCTTAATATAGTCATTCTCACTGTACCTCTGGAATTCGGCTCTTTTGTTCATCTTTGCACCATGTTTGAAATGAGGTCTGAAGTTGAGTGGCCCTAGTGGAACCCAAACTGAGTGTCAGTAGGCAGGTTATTGCTGAGTGAGTATCATTTGATAGAATTATTAAAGAAACCGTTGATCGCTTTGCTGATTTTTTTCACAGTCATACAAGTTTAATCATTAGAAGTACAACTAAATAAAAAACAAATCACACAAGAGCTTTCAGAGCCCCAGAGAATAAAGCTTGAGCACTGCTTATACAGCACAAATTTCGAACACGGACTTGCCTCCCCGTCAGGGAATTGAACCGTGGTCTCCCACATGACAGGCGGGGACACTAACCACTATATTAACAAGGACAGGCCCAGCCTGCCACACCTGTTATTCCCAGGCAGTCTCCTATCCAAGTACTAACCAGGCCTAAGTCTGCTTAGTTTCTGAGATCAGACGTTTTCAGACTAGTATGGTCGTAGGCAGCTGATGTTGAGTGTAGACAGATGGGGCGGTAATTGGCCTGATTGGATTTGTCCAGTTTTTTGTGGACAGGACATACCTGGCTAACTTTCTACAATGTCAGGTAGAAATGTACTGGAACAGCTTGGCTAGGGGTATGGCTAATTCTGTAGTGCAAGTCATCAGTCCTCTATCTGGAACAAAAACAGAATTACCTGGAAAAACTCAGCAGGTCTGGCAGCATCGGCAGAGAAGAAAAGAGTTGACGTTTCGAGTCCTCATGACCCTTCAACAGAACTGATTTTGTTAGAACAATCAGTTCTGTTGAAGGGTCATGAGGACTCGAAACGTCAACTCTTTTCTTCTCCGCCGATGCTGCCAGACCTGCTGAGTTTTTCCAGGTAATTCTGTTTTTGTTTTGGATTTCCAGCATCTGCAGTTTTTTGTTTTTATATTATTATTTTAGTCCTATATCTGGAATGTTGTTAGAACCCATAGCCTTTGCTGTATCAAATGATGCTTTTAGCCATTTCTGGCATCTGTGATGCTGGGGACCTCAGGAGAAGGCCAGAATTGATCCTCCACTAGACACTTCTGGCTGAAGATAGTTGCAGATGCTTCAGCCTTGTCTTTTGCACTAAAGTGCTGAGCTCCCCATCATTGAGGATGGGGATTTTTGTGGAGCCTCCTTCTCCAGTTAGATGCTTAATTGTTTACCGCCATTCACAACTGTATGTGACAGGGCTTTAGAGCTTTGATTTGATTCATTGGTTGTGGATCGCTTAGCTCTGTTGAAAGCATGCTGCTTCTGCTATTTAGTCTATTGTAGTCTTGTGTTGTAGCTTCATCAGGTTGGCATCTCATTTTTAGGTTTGCCTTAATGTGTGAACATGTACATCAACAATGCAAATGTTTTGAGCCAAAATTAGAATGATCTGTGCAGTGTTCTCCTGGTACTTATTTCTTCCTTGATTTCTTTTGAGGACTTAGGCTTAGATTTTCCAAAGATATTTCTTAATGCTGTTGCTAGCCTTTTGTAAAAATGCACTTTCTGGAATCATTCCCATCAATATATTTATAGCGCTGAATTTGTAAATGTGAGTTTGCTGCCTTTTAGTTTTTGTTCCCAGATGAGCCTCATGAAGTTCATGTGCAAATGGATGTTGCTAGTTTCTAATGCATTTTTGTAACCTATAAACCTGTCTTGTGTCCTCAGACGCGTGTCAATTTTCTTCAAAATATGGTATTTTTATTTTTAAAATCTAAGCTACAGGATTGATACAGGAATCCTGTACATGTCTAACATTCCAAGAAAATGTTCCTGGAACTTTATACTGGAAATCCACTGGAAAATGGAGCCTCATTATTGTGAATTAGTTCCACTACGACGTTTCTGCAGTGATATTTAACAACTTGTATTTATAAAGCATCTGTTAAATCATAAAACTTCACATATGTGTTATCAAACAAATTTTGACACCGAGGCCACATCAGGAACTATTAGTGCAGGCAAAGATATAAATGTAATGCTTTTTTTAAAGAAAACTCGGTAGTTAATGTGAGAGGAAGCCTAATCCCTTAATAATCAAAATTTTCCTCCTGATTTATCTTAATGCCCTAGTCATCACAATACTCCCTCTGCATTTGATCTATATAACTGCTTTTCATGGCTGATTGATGTTCAGTGCATTGCAGCACTGTTTATAATGGTGCCCTTTCTCCCTTATTTCCCAGATTAAACTCAATTTGGATTTGGTGCACTGCACACTGTCACATTTATTTACGGTATAGGGATTTCCATTATCCCCCCTTAGTTGAACCAGCTTTGCAATGCTGGCTATTCTGCTGGAACTTTGAGAGAAATATTTCATGCAGGGCATTCCCTTCAGTTTGCTCATTGCTCCTTTCCCTTGAGTTTGATGGTTGGGGATTCATCGTTCTGATTTGCTTGGAGTCTGCTTCTTTCATATGTTGAATGACTGTTCTTCCATTTTTTTAAAAATTGAAACATTCCTGTACCCTTTGGATACTTGTGTTTTACTTTGCTGCCATGTACTCTCCTCAGAAACCCTTATTTTCTTCACATATAACGGAAACAGTTCTTATAATCTGGGTGCTGATTCAGGAGATGTCAAGAAAATTATGGGGGGCTGTGTTTTCCAGTTAGGATTGTTCTGTGTTGGTAGCCAACCCTGACATGGTTACTGACTTGCAGGATTTCCAATTGAAGTGCTTGCTCATAGGGAATTTCCTGACCTAACTGTTATGGCTTCCAATTTGCTGAGGGTCTCAAAAAGGAGCACCTCAAGCAGATGGGGGAAGATAAATTAAAATAGAAACATTTTCTACCAGGTAGAAAATTTCCACTTGTTCATTTCATTTTAGTCTGCTCAGAAAGCAATACTCAATATCTTAATGCTCTGCAAAAATCTCCATCTTAATTCACATTTTAATTTGCCAAGGGATGCTCTTTGGGGAAAAAAATGCTTTGCATACATCTGCAAGGCTAATTTTATATCATCAATGGAGGTCACTCTGGAACTAATTGGCTCTAATTAGCATTCCCATGAGCTGTTAAATTCTTTACCAATAGCCGAGTTGTTCTCAATGAGGTGCAGAAATTATTCCTGCCGATGAAACTTGAAAATCACTTCTAATCTGACCCTTACAACCAAAAGCTTGCTGATCATTGTAAATGAGGGCAAATGTACTGACACAAATGGATTTGTAATCTAAGATTTGATCTGTATAGCTGAATGCTCTCAACAAGTGTTGCTGTATAAAGTTGAATTCCATCAAATAGAATGAAAGTAATATGTAGCAATGCTTCACATTATCTAAGACAGGGTTGTCCAACATTTGGTTCACGTGCCATGATATAGTCTACCATGCCTATCCAGCCCATGGACTCACTGTTCAAAGTAGAGGTAATTGGAAGTGACAGATCTGCAAGGAGCTGCTCCTCCAATCACAAGCCGTTTCTCACCCGTGTTTGCTGCTGATAGGCTCACCAGTGAGTCTATGAGCAGCAACGCAAGCAATAAACAGTCTGTGATTGGAGGAGCAGTGAACTGTATGAAGATGAGTGGATGGTGTATGAAGATGGTGCATTCTCTCTCTGTCTTTGGCAGTGGTCTGTCACTCTCACCCTCCCATGCAGGCTCTGGTACAGGGTTCAAGATGGTGGAGTAGGCTGGGAAAGCCACGAAGAACAGCAGTCACAGCAACAGCGCCTGCCCAGCCACCTGCCTGGGGCAGCTGGAATCTCTGACAGGGTGGAGTGAGGAAGTGCATCTTGGTACCTTCACAGCCATCCCGAATTCTCAAAAGTAAAATGTCCAAACCTTGTGGATATGGACGGGGATTGAGTGAGTCTGTGTGAGTGTGTGTGCATGTGTGTATGAGAGTGAGACTGGCAGTGAGCCGGGGACACACACCCTTCCCCTCTTCCCTCCCTGAAAACCTATCTACAAAGCAGGCCTGGAGAAGAGGAAACTCACGCTGAAAGGTAACCACTTCCGACTCCAAGTTTTGTATGAATTCTGTCAAGGCCAACTCGGAGTGTGCACCACCAGATGCGAACACAAGGTCAGTGTTAGTCCAACTCCTTAGCTTGATCCTGGTCCCCACTCCCTTCACTGGTAATCAGGACTTGGTGCCTACTCAGTCTCTCTCTAGTGCTGCTTCATAAGCTAAAAGGCAAAAATGCAATGAATTGATAACTTAAAAAAAAGAGGAATTAATAAAAATGGCTATTATAATGTGCCAAGCAGGAGAGCTAACTAATTATTTCCTTTTCTCCAACAACAACTCATAACCAGAAGGAATGAGACTCCACCCTTATTATTATTCAATTTCTGAGCCAGAGAGGTTGATAGATGATCATCAAGTATAAATCGCATCATTAAAAAGGTATTTGGACTTAAAATGACGTGTTTTAACTTACTGTGGTGAGTTTAATAGACAATTAACGTGCAAATGCAATAACTTCATGAGATTAAAGGAGAGGTTAAGTGTGTGATGCTGATTTTTCAAAGCTAATGGCAGAGAGACGCAAATCGGCAGTGGCTTGTGGGCAATTGTCAATTCACGGGATAGCTCTTTCTCGCTACAAGTTACTGACAAAGTTGCGCATTAAGTTTATTTTTTTCATTGAGACCTCATTCATTGTTTTTAAATTGCTAATCTTTTATTAGCAAAGTGCCACCAATGCTATTGTTGATTGCCAAAATTGGATTATCTCCAAGGCCAGATTATAATTGCAATTAATTCTCAGATCTTGTACACATTAGTCAAGTTTGAGTAATTTGCTTGAACTAGTTAATGGTGACATACAGGTACAAGAATTCCTGTAATCGATTAACGACTGGCATTCATCAATAGTTAGACTTGCGCTTGCCCAATTAACTTCCATGATATTTTGCTTGGCAAGTTGCTTGAAGCGTGAGATAGAACTGGTGCAATGCTGTCTACAGAGCATCTGGGATCTTAGTGAACATGGTAATCAACTACTTATATCCTTAATCAATCAGATTGAAGAATTGGAAAGTAAACAGTGTAAAGTTTGAACAGGAAACATGTTAGGTCAGAATTTAATGCCCTCCCTCAAGGTGGGTTTGGTGCTAGTGTGGTATTTAATTCCCCGCCAACCTCCCACCTCTGCCCTGACCAAGTCCGCGGTTGGAAGGCTCTTGGATGGCTTTCCTGCCCTGCAGTGGGCAGTGGACTCACCATGTGGGGAGCCTGAAGAGCAAACCCTGTTGGGCTGCTTGCGGACTCCCAGGGGTTCCTTCATTCAAAGGCACCTAGTGCCTGAGCAAGGGACACAGCATTAGGAAGGGAGAGGGTGGTTCTGCTGAGGGAGTATAAGCAGCCAGGGACTAAATTAAAAAGCAGAACCTGAAAGGTAATAATCTCTGGATTACTACCTGAACCAGAAGCAAATTAGCATAGGTTAAATAAGATCACAGAGTTGAATGTGTGACTTGAAGATTGGTGTAGGAGAAATGGGTTTTAATTCGCAGGACACTAGCCCCAGCACTGGGGAATGAGGGTGCTATACCACTGGGATGGTCTTTGGCTGAACCGAGCTGAGACCAGTGTACTGGCAAATCATATAACTAAGACAGCAGAAAGGGCTCTAAACTCAATAGCGGGTTGGTGAAGAGGGGGAAAGATTTACATGAGCGGAGATTTGAAAGGCTAAAGAGTAAGGTCAAGGCACTAGTGCCAGGGTAATGATAGGGTGAAGATAACCAGCGTGTGACAGGGATACAATGTACAAACATAGAAGCCATCTTCTTCTTGAGTTCTTTGCCCGAAGACAGGTCCTTGGGGATAATTCACAGAACCAAGGCAAAGCGCTTGGTTTACTCCAGATAGTGGACCCCCAAGCCTACCTGAGTTGGACAGGGGAATCAACCCCATACTGTTGGCATTAATCTGATCCACAAGCTAACTGAGCTAACCAGTCCACCCTAAATTTAAGAGTGCACCAGGAAATAAAGTCTGAATAGGGGAAAATGGTAAAAAGACAGAATTAAAGACTTGTTATCCAAATGTAAGCAGCATTCATAACAAGTTGGATGCATTGATAGCACAAACAGGAATAAATGAGTATGGTATGATAGCTGTTACAGAGACATGGCTGTAGAGTGACCATGGCTGATACCTGAATATTTAAGAGTATTTGACATTTCAGAAGGACAGGAAGAACGGAAAAGGAGGTGAAATGGCTCTGTTAATCAAGGATGAGATCAGTACAGTAATGAGAAATTATCTTAGTTCAGAGGATCAAGATGTAGAACCATTTTGGGTGGAGATAAGAAATAGCAAAGGAAGAAAGTCACTTTTGGGAGTGGTTTATAGGCCACTTGACAGCAGCTACACTGTAGGACAGAGTATATATCAAGAAATAATAGGGACTTGTAAGAAAGGTGCCATAATAATTGAGAGATTTTAATCTTCATATAGATTGAATGAATCAAACTGGCAAAAGTAGCCTAGATGATGGTTTCATAGAGTATATTTGGGACAGTTTCATAGAACAATATGTTCTGGAACCAACCAAGGAGCAGGTTATTTTGGACCTGGTATTGTGTAATGAGACAGGATTAATTAATGACCTCCAAGTAAAGGAATCCTGTAGGTAAGAGTGATCATGAGATGATGGAATGTGTATACTGTTGGTCTCCTTAAGGAAGGATGTAAATGTGTTAGAAGCAGTTCAGAGAAGGTTTACTGAACTAATACCAGGAATGGGCGAATTGTCTTATGAGGAAAGGTTGGACAGGCAAGGCTTTTATCCACTGGAGTTTAGAAGAGTAAGGGGTGACTTGATTGAAACTTTTAAGATCCTGCACAGTCTTGACATGGTGGATGTGGAGAGGATGTTTCCTCTTGTGGGAAAATCTAGAACTAGGGGTCACTGTTTAAAAATAAGTGGTTGCTCATTTAAAACAGAGATTAGGAATTTTTTTTTCTCTCAGGGGATCATGAGTCTTTGGAACTCTGCTTCCACTGCCTTCTGAGGAAGAGAGTCTTTGAATAATTTTAAGGCAGAGGTAGATAGATTCTTGATAAGCAAGGGGGCGAAAGGTTATCGGTGCATAAGTGGGAATGTGGAGTTCAGGTTACAATCAGATCAGCCATGATCTTATTGAATGAAGGAGCAGATTCGAGGGGGCTAGTGACCTACTCCTGCTCCTAATTTGTATGCAGTTTGAGGATGAGAAATTTGGGTCTGAAACTAGTGTCTTAAAACTTAAATAAATGAAATTACAAGGGTATGAAGATAGAGGTGGCTAAAGTGGACTAGGAAAACAGGTTAAAAGGTAAGATGGTAAAGAAGCAGTTTGAGGAGATAATTCATAACTCTCAACAAAAATATATTCCATTGACAAAGAAAAGTTCTATGAGAAGGATGCACCATCCATGGCTAGGGAAGTTAAGGATTGTATAAATTGCAAGAAAATATATACAATGCTGCAAGATTGGTGCTACAGCAGAAGATTGGGAAAATTTTATAAACTAGCAAAGGATGACTAAGAAACAAGAGGGAGAAAAATTGGAGCTTGAGAGAAAACTAGCAAGCATCAAAAAGCAAGATAGTAAAAGCTTCAATAAGAACATGACAAGAAGAAGAGTAGCAACAATGAGCATTTATCCCTTAGAGGGTTAGACTGGTGGATAAAGGGGAACCAGTAGATGTAGCACATTTGGATTTCCAAATGGCATTCAGTAAGGTGCTGCAAAAAAGGTTACTACATAAGATTAGAGCTCAAGGTGTTGGGTGATTCTTCAGCATGGATAGTGGATTGACTAATTAACAGGAAACAGAAGTCAGGATAAATGGGTCATTTTCAGGTTGGCAAATGGTAACTACTGGGACTGACAACAAATTTGAGTACAGATAACATTCTGTACTCTTCATGAAGTAAAACAGAATCTTGAATAAGAAAATCAGGCAGGACTGGACTTTGATCTCCAGTCTCCAAGCTGAGTGTTTCCGCATGGACTGTAAACAGTGAAGAGTGATGTAAGTACAATAGAATTAGTTTTCTTTTATTTGCTCCTGGGATCTGAGAGTCGCTGCCAAGGCCAACATTCATTGCCCTTCCCTAATTGCCTTTGAGAAGGTGATGGTGAGCCGCCTTCTTGAACCGCATAGTCCGTGTTGTGTAGATGCATGCATAGTGCAGTTAGGGAACTCATCCAACGACAGTGAAGGAAGGTGATATGATTCTAAGTCAGGATGGTGTGTGACTTGGAGCGGAACTTGCAGGTGGTAGTGTTCCCATGCATGAACAGCCTTACAAATATAATTGCTGCAGAGACCAATCCTGCGACCAAGTATTTGGGATCTATATTAATAAGTTGGATGAAGTGGTTGACTGTGTTGTAACCAATTTTGCTGCTGATTATGTAAAGATAGGTAGGAAAGTAAGTTGTGTGGTGGATACAAAGGTCTGCAAAGGGATATAGATAGGTGAAGAGAGTGGACAAACATTTGGCAGATGGAGTATAATGTGGAACATGTGAGGTCATTCACTTTGGCAGGAAGAATGGAAAGAGACTGCAGAATGCTGCATTGTAGAGGGATCTGAGTGTCCTTGTACATGAATCACAAGAAGCCAGCATGCAGCTGCAGCAAGTAATTAGGAAGGCAAATGAAATGTTGGCCTTTATTGCAAGGAGGATGGTGTATAAAAGTAGGTAAATCTTCCTCCAACTGTACAAGGCATTGGTGAGACCATACCTGGAACACTATGTACAGGATTGGCCTCCTAAACGAGAGATATACTTGCAGTGGAAGCTGTTCAGAGAGTGATCACTAGACTGATTTCTGGAATGAAGGGTTGCCTTATGAGGAAAGGTTGAGCAGGTTGATTCTATACTCATGGAATTTAGAAGAATGAGAGGTGATCTTATAAAAACATGTAAGATACTGAGAGGCTTGACAGGATAGATATTGTGAGAATGTTTCCTCTTGTGGGAGAATCTAGAGCTGGGGGTGGGGGGGCACAGCTTAAAAATGAGAGGTCTATTTAAGGCAGAGATGGGGAAGAATTTCTTCTCTTGGCGGGTTGCGAGTCTTTGTAATTCTCTTCCACAGAGAGCTGGGTCATTGAATATATTCAGGGCTGAGTTAGACAGATTTTTGATTGACTAGGGAATCAAAGGTTATGGGGGAACAGGCAGGAAAGTGGAATTAAGGCCACAATCAGATCAGCCACGATCTTACTGTATGGCCTTCTGCTGCTGCTGTTTTTTATGATCTTATGTTGTTAAAAGAGTCCTTAGGCCTGAAATGACTTGACTTAACTCTCTGTTGTGAGTTTGCATTATATCTACTATGCAAGTATAAGAATTTCATGCCTCTCAATATACTTGAATAAGGAGCTGACAGTAAGGTGTCATTTACACAAAGCTAACATTGGAGCAGTACATGCCTGACAGCAACTTCTTGATTTCTACTTTGTATCATGCATCTGGTTGTGGCATTTGAACACAAATGCCTGTAAAAGGTTACCAGTGATTTTTTAATACAGAATGAAAGTGGGAATATAATTGTGTTGTCTGTCTAGCTAATGTAATGTTGCAGTCTAAAGTTGATATGTATTTGGACGTTTAAATACTTCAGTGATTGTTACAAAATCTGTTTCCATGCATATTATTGGACTTACTGGCTGTGGCTTAGAAATATGGTTTAGTTCAATTTAACTCGATGGCAGATTACAGTTGTAGCCAGCATTCAAGCTGCTTTGCTCCTAATTACTCTCTAAAATATCTCCTTTACATTAAGGCCATTAATGTGTGTGAAATTCATTTGCACTGGGAAGGAAACTCTGGCAGGATTTATAACAGGCAACTGATCTGTCATGGCCCATTTTGAACCTCCTATTGAAGTTGAACTTTACCCCAGTGATTTCTGATCAATCCACTCTGATATTGAAAAGCTCTTGGAAATTGACAAAGGGTAGGTGTGTCCTTGGCTTCATAGATACCAGATAAGCTGCCTGATGGTTAGCTTTGGAGCAGTACTTGGCCTTTCGGCACCTTTTGTTTCTGCTAAGATGGAGCAATATATTGCCAGACAGTGCTGTATTTATTGGTCAACTGAGAGCAGGCAAATGAATCATGCCTGCAATGTGAATGAGAGTTTTCTTCCTTTTGTACCCATTTTTAAAAAAACATTAATGCATGACCTTTTATAACTGCCGCAAGTGCCTGTTATGTCAACTTGCAAAACAGCTGGTTTCAGTCACCAGATTTAAAAATAAATTATTTGTTTTAGCTTTAATGCTCAAAAAGAAAATAAGTAGATAGGTATGTTTGTGTTACATCTGACAACAAATTTGAGAGGTATAGATAACATTCTGTAGTCTTCATGAAGTAAAATAGAATCTTGAATAAGAAAATCAGGCAGGATTGAACTTTGATCACCAGTCTCCAAGCTGAGTGTTTCCACATAGACTGTAAACAGTAAAGAATGATGTAAGTACAATAGAATTAGTTTTTTTTTATTTGCTCCTGGGATCTGAGAGTCGCTCCAAGGCCAACATTTATTGCCCTTCCCTAATTGCCTTTGAGAAGGTGATGGTGAACCGCCCTCTTGAACCGCATAGTCCGTGTTGTCTAGGTGCATGCATAGTGCAGTTAGGGAAGGTGTTACAGGATTTTCATCCAACGACAGTGAAGGAAGGTGATATGATTTTAAGTCATTGACTTGAAGCGGAACTCGCAGGTAGTAGTGTTCCCATGCATGAACAGCCTTTCAAATATAATTGCTAATACATAAAATATAAAATCTGCAGATAAAAGCCTATTACTACATGATTAACCATTTCCTCCTCTCTGTTATACACATGCTGTAGCAGCAGTATCCCAGGCAGTTTATAACTTACAGGAAGGATTTACAGGATTTTTCCCCAGTGACAGTGAAAGAAGGTGCTATTATTCTAAGTCAGGATGGTGGGGGACTTGGAAAGGAACTTGCAGTTGGTGGTGTTTCCATATTCTTCCAGGTAGCAGAGGTTGTGGATTTGAAGGAGTCTTGGCAAATTGTTATAGTGCATCTTGTGGATGGTACACACTGCTGGCAATGTGTGCCAGTGATGGAGAGAGTGAATGTTGAAGGTGGTAGATTGGGTGCCAACAAGTAGGACCTATCAGGACTTTTGGTCAATGGGTTAGAGAGCAAGTACTTTTTGAAGAAATTTTCTGCATTTTAACAGCAACCCTTAGTTATTTACTCTTATAGACTGCTTGGAAAAGTGTTTCGTACAACAAATTGGAATTAGAATTGGATTTCTCAAGATTCAGATGTATCCAGTCATATGATTAGTGCAATAACATGTATTTTAATTTTCAATGGGGTAAAAAGCTTGTGTCTGAGAATTGTCAGTTGGAAGAATGAAGAATTCCTTCATACTGCCCCCCCTCTCCTCCCCAGCTATGTAGCTATGTCTGTAACCTTACAACTCAACCATCCCAGCTCTTTCCCTGATTCTGGGAACATCTCTCTTTCCCTGATACAGGTCTTCTGTAACTTAAGGTGTCTAGGTTCCCCCAACCCTGGAATTCCCTCATTAAACTTCTCTACCTCTCCACTTCCAATCCTCCTTTAAGGCTTTTGGTTAAACCCAGCTGTTTAACCAATCTTCTGCTCACCCCCTCCTAATATCTCCTGAGACTAAAATGAGATAAACTGCTTTTTAATGACTATATGGATATTCATCTTTCTATTCCTCTGACTGCAGTCTCTTGTGCACCCTCCTTTTATTTGTCCCTCTATTGATGGTTCTGCCTTCAGCTACCATCAGCTGAAGCCATGGATCGCCTTCCTAAACCATTCCACTCCCTACTTCCTGTTTCTCAATTGAATATCCACCTTAATGTCCACCTCTTTGATCAAGCACCTTGGAACATTTTTCTAATTTAATTAATTTATGATTAAAGATGCCAAATAAATGAAAAATGTAGATTATAGTCAACATGATGAAATTAAATGTTCTCCAGTACGTGAAGATTTTATAATTGTTTGAATTTCTAGAAGAGTTGTCTTGTTAGAAAAGATTTCATGGCAAAGTAAAACTTGAATCAACCAAAACACAAAACTTCCATTTAGTGCCTCCTTACCCAGTGAAGACATGTCCCATAAATTGCTGTTGCCTTCCTAAGGCACAATGTTGGCTGCCTACTACATTGCACAACTCTAGCTAGACAAATTGAATTGTTGCTTTAAACATTGCTGTGTAAAATGATGCTGTGATTGGAAAAGAAATCATGCTGTACATTGCTGAGTTTTCAGCCCAGTGAACCCTGAAGAACAGTGTTTCTCTTTTCAGCTCATATCTAATGATTTGCAGTGCTGAGACATTCAGTCCTGCTGTTCTGCTTTATTCTGCCCTTACTATTCTAGTCTGTTTCTTGAAGTTGCCTTCTGGGGGCTCCAGGTACAAGTGATATGGCAATCTATGCTAAGCCATTCTTGTACCCATTCGACCAACGATTTCATGAAACAAATGCCAAAGACCCAAAGCAAAAAGAATGACTGTGTTTGAATTCAGTCAGACTGAAAGCCTTGTCTAATGGCTTTAATGTCCCTAATTGAATTGAATTTTGGTAGTTCCAATCTGGATTCAAATGGGCATTGGCA
Source organism: Carcharodon carcharias (assembly GCF_017639515.1). NCBI lineage: Eukaryota > Metazoa > Chordata > Chondrichthyes > Lamniformes > Lamnidae > Carcharodon > Carcharodon carcharias. The sequence continues at coordinate 53,227,613 of NC_054468.1, read as the reverse complement.
AATAACATTGATAGATCATGAGGATAGATGGTATGCTAATTTGAGAAACAATCATGCTAATGAAGTGATGGGTTAAGGCAATTCTTAGATGCAGTAGAGTGGACTCCATGATCGAGAAGTACTTACTATTTCTGTTATATGCCCAAAGTTGAACTATTTCAAACGCAATGCTAACTTCTCTTCTGTTGATGAGCGTAAACATTAACCAAGAAATATATAAATCTATCAGATTGTTTCACTTAATATAATTACTTATTTTCCTCCTATCTATGCTAAGCCAAAACATATTAGGATTTATTGCTTCAAATGCTGATCAAGTAGGTTTTGAAACATATTGCCCTGGTCAGATCTTACTAGATAAATTTCATATTTAACAGGAGCTTTCTGTGTATAAGGTATATGGAATGCATCAGACGAGAACCTGAAATGTTTGTCGCAGAGTATTTGAATCATGCAACCAGCATGTGCTGATGTACAGAAGGTAGATTTGTGTATTTTCTGTTTGTTTCTTAATTGCAAGCAGTTCATAGAATCATGGAATGTTACAGTACAGAAAGTTGCCAGTTGGTCATTGAGACTGCCCTGGTGTTTGCCTCCAACCACTAAGTCTTAATTCCACTCTGCTGCTCTCTCTCTCTCCATGCTCTTCAATATTCATCTTTATTAATCAACTTTCTAATTTAAATAAATTTGTGGACTCTTTCATCAGGGGCTTTGTGGCAGACAGCTCCTTATTCCAAGCACTGTTGTGTAAATGTTATTTTTATGACCTTGTGTTAAACTCTTCATGATTATCTGAATGTGTGCTTTTTTGCTCCTGACCACTTTACTAACCTGCCATTAGTCATATGAGTTTGGATCCATGTTAAACTTCTCTTTGGCTACCCCTTAATCTCAACTGCAGTAGAAAAAGCCTTAACAAAAACAAAAACAGAATTATCTGGAAAAACTCAGCAGGTCTGGCAGCATCGGCGGAGAAGAAAAGAGTTGACGTTTCGAGTCCTCATGACCCTTCGACAGAACTTGAGTTCGAGTCCAAGAAAGAGTTGAAATATCCAGCATGATGCCACCACCAAACACATCTTCCCTTCACCCCCTCTATCGGCATTCCGTAGGGATCGCTCCCTCCGGGACACCCTGGTCCACTCCTCCATCACCCCCTACTCCTCAACCCCCTCCTATGGCACCACCCCATGCCCACGCAAAAGATGCAATACCTGCCCCTTCACTTCCTCTCTCCTCACCGTCCAAGGACCCAAACACTCCTTTCAAGTGAAGCAGCATTTCACTTGCATTTCCCCCAACTTAGTCTACTGCATTCGTTGCTCCCAATGTGGTCTCCTCTACATTGGAGAGACCAAACGTAAACTGGGCGACCGCTTTGCAGAACACCTGCGGTCTGTCCGCAAGAATGACCCAAACCTCCCTGTCGCTTGCCATTTTAACACTCCACCCTGCTCTCTTGCCCACATGTCTGTCCTTGGCTTGCTGCATTGTTCCAGTGAAGCCCAACGCAAACTGGAGGAACAACACCTCATCTTCCGACTAGGCACTTTACAGCCATCCGGACTGAATATTGAATTCAACAACTTTAGGTCATGAGCTCCCTCCCCCATCCCCACCCCCTTTCTGTTTCCCCCTTCCTTTTCTTTTTTTTCCAATAAATTATATAGATTTTCCTTTTCCCACCTATTTCCATTATAAAAAGAGAAAAAGAAAAAAAAAATATTTATTTATTTATTTTTTTTACATCTTTTATGCTCTCCCCACCCCCACTAGAGCTATACCTTGAGTGCCCTACCATCCATTCTTAATTAGCACATTCGTTTAGATAATATCACCAACTTTAACTTTAACACCTATGTGTTCTTTTGTATTATTGTTGTTGACATCTTTTGATGATCTGCTTCTATCACTGCTTGTTTGTCCCTACAACCACACCCCCACTCCACCTCTCTCTCTCTCCGCCCCCCCACACACACACCTTAAACCAGCTTATATTTCAACTCTTTCTTGGACTCGAACTCAAGTTCTGTCGAAGAGTCATGAGGACTCGAAACGTCAACTCTTTTCTTCTCCGCTGATGCTGCCAGACCTGCTGAGTTTTTCCAGGTAATTCTGTTGTTTTTGTTTTGGATTTCCAGCATCTGCAGTTTTTTTGTTTTTATCTCTAGAAAAAGCCTTAACTTCTCAAGTCTCTTTTTATAAATGTTACCCCTTCCCCATGGGTCTAGCGGATTTATTCTTTTCATTAATCCTTACCTGATATCTCTGTGTTGATGTGCCCAGGTGATCCAACAGCCTTAGATGCAAGAACAGGAACATCTGCTCTGTTCGCTTCCTGGCGAGAGTCAGATTATTAAACTGCCAATATAGTTGAGAATCTTTCTTCGAGGTAGTCTAATATGCTATTATAAACTCAAAAACGATGACCAAGTGCTATTTAAATTTATAAGTAGGGAAGAAGTCTGATTCTTTATAAATTAGGGATGAATATGTTGCAAACTTGTAATTTTGATGGTATAGCACTTTACATATGTTGGGATGTGTCAAATCTGCCTTTGGTTTCTCATGTTTTACACACATTCAAAATTGATTTTTGACATCTGTTAGTTGAAGAACAGAATGCTTCTATAAGTTGATCTCCTGTATAACTGAAGTGATGACATCAGTCTATCTGCCAAAATTCTTGCATTGCTTGAATGATGAATTTATTTAGTATTTTCCAAACCATGAACATAATTCTGCAAAGTTATTTACTAGAAACAGTGGGCAGAATTTTGCCCTTGGTGGGTGGGCGGACGGGCCCCACCGGCTCGGCAGCGGGCAGGCAGCCAAAGTCCGCCGCCGAAAAGTGGCCCACAGTCATTTTGAGTGGGCGGGCCAATTAAGGCCTGCCCAGCGGGCTGCCCGACCGGAAGCTCTATGCGCTTCCTGTGCGGGGGAGGAGGGATTCCCCGTCTGTCAAAGTGCGCTCTTTCGCACATGCGCGCGACAGAACACACTGCTCCCTGAGACCAGGTGCTGTCTCAGGGAGATTACTGACAGGTAAAAAAAAAACTCCACAAAAGTAGAAAAATATTTAAATTATTAACATGTCCCCCTCACGTGACAATGTCACACGAGATGGGACATGGTTAATAAGAAACACATAAACTTTATGAAACTTTTTAAAAACTGACATGAAACCTCATCCCGCCAGTGGATGAAGTTTCATGTATAATCAGGAACCCGCTAGGGCTCCTGGCCTGCCCGCCAGCCTTAATTGACAATTGACAGGTCGGCCGGCGGACAGCCGATTTCGCTGTTCGCCCACCTTCCTGAAAATTTAAAGGGACTGGGATGACATCGGGCATTCCTCCCGACATCATCCCGTGTCATTTTCCCGTCGGCGAGTGGGCCCCGCCCCCAAATCGCCGACGGGAAAATCTTGGCCAGTATGTTGCATCATTTTGCTGCAGTAACCTCTATAAATTCTGAAAGCAGCATAAGTTTGTACATTTGTCCTGCTGTTGGTATGGAAATTTAGTGTATTACACTTTTAAAGACTAGACCAAAAGCTTCAAGTGATATTTTGCCTTTATCAATAATTGGTGAGTACAGCTGAATCCACTGTAGTAGAAACTATCTTTGGGGTCATATAGAAAACTAAATATAGAAGGAGTTAGGGATCAGCATAGGGCTGAATTTTATGATCCTCTGACAGCGGGTTTGAAGGTGGGGGCTCATAAAATCCAGGGCATGATCTTCCCACTGCCTAACCGCCAGGCCTCAAGTATGTGAAATTTTATGGGGGATGGAGGAGTGGCTGGCAGCCCATCCTCCCTTGGACCTTTGAGGCCCTTACATGGCCAATTAATGAAAACTTAAGGGCCTCATCTTGCTCCAGCTGTCATTTTGCCAATGGCAGGGGGAGTCCCATGCTAAGCAGGTAGCCTGACAGATTTTACTGGGCAGGTTGGTGTCAGACTAGATGTGGGAGGACTTGCTTTTTGTGGGTCCCTTGTGCCCATCGAAGGCAACCTTCCTGGATCACACATCCCCCTTTAGCTTCCCCCTAACCTCCCGAGCCCCGTTCCCCATCCCTCATACCCCTCACTCCTCTCACAGGGGCCTTTCCAGCTTGACCCTGGCAAAATCCCCCCAATGCCCCCTCTCTTACCTTGGTGTCTGTCTCCAGTGACAATCTCCACTGGGGCCTACCTGTAGTCTTAGCAGTGGCCACCGTTCCCACCTGGTGCTGCTGGGGACTACAGAGTTGCTGGCTATCTGATTGGTTGGCAGCTCTCTGAAGCTGGGCTTCCTGTCTCTGAGGGGAGGAAATTCCGCCTCCAACCTATTAACAACCAGTTGACCTTTAAATTACAGTGGGACAGTCATTCTTCCCGTGGGCAGGCGCTCTACCGACTTTTCAGCTGGGGGGCAGGAGCCACAGTGCTCTGTAAAATCCAACCCATAAAGAATGCTGTTTGCATCGTCAACTCTATTATGGTGCATCAATATAGTGCTGGATTACTGAACTTGACAGCATTGCACCAGTATGTCGATGTATGTTATTAATGAAATTCTAAGAGATACACAAATGAAGTAAAGAAAACCAAGATGAATAAAAAAATAAAATTCTGATGCTGTGATTTGTTTTGTTATTACCTGACCATTATGACTTATTGGCTTGCAAGAATGTGTTGAATGTTAAAATACAGATTCATGCATTTCTTGTTAAACCTGTGAATCATTTTTATTTTTGTTGAACGTTCAGATTAGGGAGGCTGCTTAATTATGTAATTTCTAAACTTTGATTTCTGTAGGTACAAGTCAATGAAAATATCACATTTGTAAGAAATATTGCATGTATCGTCATGTAAAAGTATTATATTTTGGGAAATAAAAGCCCAGATTCTTAAGGAAATAGGTAACAAAGGCAATTTGTTTTGCCTTGCATGACATTTCAGTACACAGGAGATCCTCAAATGTTGACAGCTGTCTGAAACTTTGCAATAGGAATTGGTGGTGAATTGCTACCATACAAGTGACAAGGGTGAATGTACTTTGCAAAAGAGAGAGGTGGGGGTCTCAGAAACAGGAACTTTACAACAAAGCGCTCAAAAGAATGATGTGAAAAGGAGCTCTGAGCACTGAAATCATGGCATGGAAATCACAAAATCTGAGTGGGGGTTGGGAGAAATTGAGGTCAAACCTGTTTAAGTGGTTTGAGGAGCACTTCTGTGCAGCCCTTCCTCTGTTGGCATGCATTAAAACAGGGACTGGCAGGATGCCATTCTTTGCTGGAAAACAAGCCTGTTCTACCAAGTTTGTGGCCAATGTAATGTATGCATGCTTGCATGATGCAAGAGTACTTGCCATGGAGCTGCTGTATGTGAAGGCTCACAATGTTGTTTGTCTGAGATTGATTGCATTATAAAATTGATAACAATAGTAAGAAGCAGCTGAGGATTGAAAACGTTGTCTTTGGCCTAGTCTCTCTTTTTAGCGGAGGGACTCCTCCCCCTCCACTAGAGGATTGAGATGCTACTCTGAAATTCTAGATCTGTTTCTGGATGGGGTGACCAGCCGTGGTGCTTGACCCTTTTGTGCAAATATACCCATCCCCTAAATTTCAGATAGAATTGACACTGGAACAGACATGGTTGGCTGAAGTTCTGCTGCACTCCTGAGGCTGCAGTGGCCTAACTAGAATTTCCAAGTTCTAGTCATGCGGTGTGCATGGCAACCAGCATACTTGAAGAATGGACCAGATGGAGAATGAGGAAAGGAGCAGGGAGGCAGAAAATAAAATGGTCTGTTGTATTAACATCCTCAATGCCATAGTAAAGAATTGTTGATTACTCCTTATGAGTAGCTGTTGACTTTTCATAGCTCCAGTAAGTAGAGTGCTGCCATAAAAAGGGAAAATACATTGTGACAAAAATACATTTAATAGTTTAGCTTTGGTGAGAACTGATGGAAGAACAAGTTCTTTTTGGTTCCAGCACTGAGGTTAGGAGATTTGTAGCCTTAGAACCTAGTCATTCTGTGACATGGTGAGTCTATTTAGTGCAGTGGTCAAGAGGAGGTGGATAGTTCTTGTGAAGCTAAAAGCTAAACTGTCAAGTGAATTTAGTTTGTAATTTTATGTTTCAATTGGATGTTGCTGATCAAGTCTCTCAACCATGATTTATAAGGACTCGGAAAATGCAGGACTGACAGAGCCAAGTCTGACTAACTGATCACAAAAGTGAATTCTTCTCAAGTGCCCATACCCTCAATGCTCAATCCAATTCACTCTCAAACGTTTCTAGACTGAGTCCAATGCCATCCTGGGCAATCTATGCCATGTCCTCATCACCCTTTGTGTAAAATAGTCGTCTTGATGTGCTTCTGATGAGCGCTCACCAGTCAAATGTTCAGTAAGTGGAACCCTTTCCTGTTAATGAACATCAGGGGCTGCTGCCATGGAGCTCTCAATGCCACATGATTGCACCCTGTACTCTAGGGAAGCCTGAGATAGCTGCAAAGCCCAGAAATCTAGCAGCCTGGCTAGCTTTATCGAGGGTTAACTTCACATAATGATGAGCCTTACTGTAGAGGGCATCTGTCACCTTGTGCTGAGGGCTGTGAGATGCTGCGTGTGTCCCCTGTGAATTCCTGGAACGATCCGCAAGCAAAACAGTTGAGTGTGGCGTTATATTTGTAGAATGTGGCAAATATGATCTACCACATCTCTTGACAAATGCAGATGTGTGCAGCGTTGTCTTTCACTCATCCCCAGATAGGAAAATTGCCTGTGTGGGATGGGTCTAACCTCCTGATCCTCTGAGTGTTGCTGGGGTTCCCTGGACCTCAGGTCAGGCCTCCTCTCAAAGATCCACCAAATGGACCAGGCCCCTTCTCTGCCTTCTCAATCGGATCACTGCCATCAAGAAGGCAGCATTGAGTGCAGGCTCCATTATTCAATCCTCCTACCCCCTGTGGACTGGCAGATGCACCACATTAATGAACGCTGGCCTAATATCATAGATCTCCCACTCGCAAACAGAAAGCCAATGTCATGCCCTAGAGCTGCGTGCTACTAGCTTTTCACCGATACAACTTTGCAGCTGAGGAACAAACTCTCAAATCTAGGTGACCAAGATGCCAACCCTGGTACTTCTCAATCCCACAGAGGTTGGAAGAGGTTTGGATACATTCATGAAATGTGACCCTCACCCTACCTTTTTATTTTGAGACCAGCTTCGATCTTCCCCATGTCAGTGCAATCTCTGATCTGGTACGCTGATCAAACTCATCTTGCACTTCAGCAATGACTGGATGCCCTTTGGCCTGTTCTGCATGCCAATTTGAGAAAGCACATTAGAGGCTTTCACTAATGATCTGGCAGATATGCAACAACTGTGCTTCCTTAATGGTTGCCTGAATTTACCATTCCCACATACGCCGCTGTTAAAGCTCAAATGGAGCAACTGTATTGTGAAGCCCATGACTCCTGCAATCTCTTGTTAAAGTGCACCAAAAGGCAATGGCTCCAATTACAACTTCTCAAGGAAGTCTTCCTCTTTTCTCTCGGTTCTGACTCTATTTCAATGTTGCGACTCTAAGCAGTTAGAGGGTGCTGCCTGAAAGGGCCACTTAGCCCAGCCGCAGGCTTCTCCCACACTGTCTCAGACCCCTTCTGTGCGGATTCTTTTCTAGTTTCAATTTCAAACTGCGCAACAACTTCAGGTTTTCAGGAAGGTGGGCTGCTTTTTTATTTTGAGATCAGCTTCGACCTCCCCCCTGTCAGTGTCTGGGTCCCTCCAATTATCCTGAAACCTCACGATGTGCAGGTAGAGCTCCATCTGGTTATTTTCCAGCCTCTCTCAGTGACCCTGTATCCCATTGTAATTGTGGTGGACATTCCTGCCCTCGCCCCTGAACCCATCGCTGTTGATGTCTTTATGCCCCATGTGGACCTCACCATTTCCCATTTCGAGGCTGGTGCACGGTGACTTACAGAGGAGAACCCCCGCAGGAGACCTTCAAATATCCCCCCTTATAATGTTTTCCCCATTTACAGGCTGCAGATGCCTCCCTTAACCATGACCTGTAGCCCAGCACAAGCCAGGCAACCCCATTGCCACCGACTGTAAGACCGTGACCATGCCCTGCACACCAAGCTGTGTCTTATCCCAATTGAGCAACAGGGCTTTGTCCCTTCCTGGACCAGGACAACAACATGTGTGACACGCATGGCCCACAGAGCCCCAGGACAGCCTTTAATCTTTTCCCTTGACTGTGAAGTCCACAAAGCCCAGGACTGCCTATAATCCCTCATTCTGACCTCTTGACCCTAGACCAGAGGCAATGGCTGTCAATGAACTCTCCTGTTCCATCATGACTGATCACAACACAGTCTCCCTCCCACCCACCCATGAATCTCTGTGCAACCCATCCATCTTGTGCCACACTAACACAATCCCCAACCCCCCCAGCTTCAGCCCGCCCTCCGCCCCTCCTATTTCAAAGGCTGCGTGCATCTCTTCCTATTCATACAGTTCTATGCCCATCCACCACCACCTATGTCTGCATTCTAGTCTTCCGTGTTGGGCTCCACCATGCCCACCCTTGGTCTCCACCATGCCTGCCATTGCCCTCCGCCCCCAACCCCACCATACCCCATTGTCCCCCATGTCTCTGTTATCCATCCACCCTCCCTTCAAAGCCTACCGTGCCTCACTGACTCCCATGTCTCTGTCTTCCTTCCCCCCCCTTCCAAAGCCACCATACCCCATTGAGCCTTACGTTTCTTTCATCCTTCCCCTACTCCCCCCCACTTGACTCAATGTTGGTCTCTCTTTCAGAATGCAGCGCTGCTTGAGGGCTGCTGCACACACTGAGTGTTGCCCTCCTGGAGTAAGGAGGCACCCACCAGGAGCAGACCAACCCTACACCAACACCAGTGTGGCGTTATATTACCATTGCTGAGAAACCAGAGCAGCGCTTCTGCTGGTAGGCTTTGAATGTAGCACTCAACTTGAAGTGAGGGCGGACAGCTGCACGCCACTTGTATCCAGTCATGATTTAGACCTGTCTAATTTCCTGCTGGGGTTGCATAAGTTTGGGAGGGGAAGCATGGTTCTGGTAAGTAGCATTTTGAATGTGCATTCATGACAGGGTAATGCAAGCAACATGGCGTTCCTGACATGGATCAGTGGAAAACCCAACCCGCCATCATCCCACCATGAAAGTGGTGAGAGGAAAATTCCGAACTGATTTCTTGCAGGCGGAAATAGATTTTTGGCCTCTCTCTGAATTTTCTGCTCCTGCCTGGCATGAAACCTGTTGCTGGCGGGACCGGAAAATACTGTCCATTATTCCTGTTCAATTTGTTTGTTTGCTTCAGGATCTTGTATATTTGAATATTATCTCACCTGGCCTCCAATGAGATATTATAAATCATAAAAACATCATCATAGAAGGAGGCTATTGTGCCAGTGCACCGCTGTGGGAGTGAGTGACTTCGGGTGCTGACTTGAGTTTGTACATTGGACTCTGCCATCACCTCCCCCTCTGAGAGTTTTGTTTTGGTATTAGCACTTTCAGTTCTGAATCAGAATATTGTGGTTTCAATCATTAGTACCCCATGTAGTGCAAGATCCAGCCGAATGCAGTACTGGGGAAGTATGGTGTTAGTAGTAACAGATTTGAGATGAGATGTAAAAGTGAGGCCTTGTCTGCCTAATCAGGTAAAAATAAGATTCATGCTACTGTTCAAAAAGCTAAGGTTTTCTCAAGTATCCTGTGCAACCTTCTCTTTACAAGCAAGTCCATCAAAAACAGATTATTTTGTGGTATGTAAATGAAAGTTCTTGAATATTTTCTTCAAGTATTTGTCACAGTTTTAATGTTTATAAGATTATGTTCTGGTACTGTGTCTTTAACTTAAGGTAAAATTGAATTGTTCTGAAGCCTGCCTGACAGCAGGCCTGGAAGCTTCATTGTTAAAATTTAAAGGGAGCCTAGGTTGTTTTATTGGGAAGAAGGGGCAATGTGTTTGCACTGGGTAACAATGGCAACAGCTTGTGTGCTAACAGTGGATAGACCATGAGTTTCCAAAGCCCAATAAAAGTGTTGAGAATGTTGAGTTGTAAACAGTTGTGCTATCAACTGCCCATTTAATTCATAATAGAATAGAGTTTGGTCTAAAGAATAGCTGATTAACATTCCTACCTGGATACAAGGCCCATGCAATTCACGTTGCCATGATAATGCCATGACAGAAGGCTAGAATGCAAGTACAGCAAGTAATTAGGAAAGCTAATAGAAAGTTCTCATTTACTGTGAGCAGAATTGAATACATAAGTAGGGAGGTTATGCTTCAGTTGTACAGGGCACTACTGAGACCGCATTTGGAGTACCATGAACAGCATTGGTCACGTTATTTAAGGAAGGATGTAAGTACATTGGAGCAGTTCAGAGAAGGCTTACCAGACTAATGTCGGGAATGGGAGGGGCGTTGGCTTATGAGGAAAGGTTGGACAGACTAGGCTTGTATCCATTGGAGTTTAGAAAAGTAAGAGGCAACTTGATTGAAACATGAGAGGTCTTGACAGGATGGATGTGGAGAGGATGTTTTAGAACTGGGGTCACTGTTTAAAAATCAAGGATCGCCCATTTAAAATAGAGATGAAGCAACATTTTTTCACTCAGAGGGTTGTGAGTCTTTGGAATTCTTTTCCTGAAAAGATGATGGAAGCAGAGTCTTTGAAAATTTTTAAGCCGGAGATGGATAGATTCTTGGTAAGCAAGAGGGTGATAGGTTGTTGGCGGTAGGTGGGATGCAGAATTCTGATTTCTATCAGGTTACCTATGATTTATTAAATGGCGGAGCAGGCTTGAGGGCTGAATGGCCTACTCCTGCTCCTTGTTCATACGATGGGCTTTGAGATGGGAAGGGTACAGAGGAAACCATTGTATTATTGGTTACAGGCTTTCCTAAAATATTATTTAATATCACAGATTAGCTTGCTAGTGTCTGGGAGAGAGAACTACTGGAGGCCAAAAGTCTCCATGGTTAACTGTGCAGGAATGTGGGTGGGAGCTTGTGCTCAGATTGGAGAGACCAAATTCATGAGGAGTTAAAACACGGCTGAAAGATTTGCCTAGCTTTAGCTAGAGGGAGAAGTCTCCAGGAAAACTCAGACCGTAAAAGATAGTTCTGGAGTTAAAAGTTTCCAGGCTGGGAAAGGAAATAAACCTTTGGAAGCTAAGGATCATTTTGGACTGATTCTGGGAGAATTCAACAGGTGGAATTTTTCGTGCCTGCTGACGTCGGTGGCAATCAGCATTATCAGCGGACAATATGGTACAATTAGTTTTACAACAGGGGGAAACCAGTTCGCGATCATCAACTCAGCCCACCAACGGTGGGCTGTGTTTCCCGCCATTGAACATCGGGAACCTCATTGTAATACATCAGCATATCATTATCAGACCAGCCCATTGGAATCGTTCCGCCCCCCCCAACATTCCAATTGGATTGTCAGTCCACATCGGTGGGAAAGCACGCCGACATGTTTCACAACAGCACATAGGCGACATGCATTTGGCGGCCTGCATTTTGCGGGGAACTCAGAGGTGAGTACACAGTAACGTTGTGCCGCACTCGCCAGGGTTGCCTGCTGGACTTCAAGCTTGAGGGGTGCAGTGGTGTCAGGGTTAAGGGCAGCCCTGCCATTGAGGCAACTTGTGGGGGGCAAGGGCCTGACGTTGAACATACTGCACAGTATTTGGGGTGGGGTGTAGTGTGGGTAAGGGAAGTGGCCACACATTAGCGAAATCTACATAAAGTGACCATTGCAACTGAGACAGTTCAGGCGCAGCCACATTAATATTAGGGGGGTTGGGATTTTAGCTTATCTGCCCACTCAAGCAGTGCAGAGGCATCAAAGTGACACCAAGCGCTCCAAAGATTTTCACTCCCCGCACTCTCAGCCCCTTACAATGTCAGCATCCTGGTTTAGACCAGTCTCCCCCATGGTTCAAGCTAATAGTGCAGCTTTGTAGCGCAGATCAGGAGAATGCCTGCGCCTGAGCTGAGAGCATAGCATGCAGTCCAATGGGCAAAGCTGCCACTCATCAGTTGGGTGGACTGGGGCAGAGGTGGGTAGTGTCTCGGGCAGCCATGCAGTGCACTAATCTCTGGCCATCCAAGTGGTGGCCAGCACTCTCTGGGAATCATTAAGGGTCCTTCACACTTAACCAGGACAGGTTCTTAGTACACCCATGCTAACCACATGTCTCTCTCTTCCATCCTGCAGGAGGAGTGAGGAGTACATCAAGATCATGGAGCCTGGTGAACTCACTGATGGCCTACAGAGAGCAAAGACGACGGAGGAGAGAGCGACTGAGGTGCCTGGCTGCGCAGAGGCAGGAGCAGCAACCTCAGGAAGAAGTGGCGGCTGGGGCTCCTGCACACGCTACTGAAGAGCCACAGGGAGCTGTCACTGGTCGGCGCCTAGCGGCACTCGGGTCTATTCCTGCAGACGAGAACCAGTGTCGCCAAAGACTGCGCTTGTCTAGGGAACTTGTTGGGCACCTTTACCAACTGCTGCAGGATTTGGCACCATGGGGGACATGCAGGGCATTCACTACCAGTGGCCGTGAAAGTGACAACGGCGCTCAATGTCTGTGTCAATGGCTCCTTTTCAGGGCTTCACAGGCTGACCTCTGTGGAATCTCAACAATCCTCCACCAAAACTGCATCCATGTGGTCACAGGTGCCATCTTTGCCAGGGCACACAACTTTGTGCATTTTACCCAGGACCAGGACAGCCAAGATGCAAGAGCGACTGGATTCGCCCAGATCTCGGGTTTCCCACATGTACAGGGTGTGATCAACTGCACTCGTGGCACTCGGATCTCCTTTGCAACACGCAGTGAACTACATCAACCGCAAGAGTTCCACTCACTGAACGTGCAGCTGGTATGCGACCACCCGAAACACATCCTGCAAGTGTGCGCACGGTTTCCAGGGAGTGTGCATGATGCCTACATCCTCAGTTGGTCACAAATCCCTGGAGACTTCCAGCATCCTCTGGAGGGCTGTGACTTGGAGGACCTGGCCTGCTTTCGGGGGTCCTGCTGTGTGGCAGTGGCCTGTGGAGCTGGAGCTGCTGAGGTTACAGGAAGAGAGGAGTCGGATGGGCCGGACACTCTCGGAGTCACCTGGATGGATGGGCTCGGAGTGTGCACCTGCTGATCCTCCTCCCTCTGGGTGTCCGGGGGCTCCAGGCTGCCTCCTTGAGAAGCAGGGGTAGCTGGAATGAGATCGAGCGGTCTGGAACCTATCTGGTGTGCACACTGTTGGAGGCCAACTATGGCATCAGCGATGGAATTGAGCCCACGCAGCAGTGCAGGAGCGAAGTCCTGGACCAAGGTCTCCATGGCGGCCGCCATCCTACCAATGTTGACCTCAATGCATTGGCAAGCTGCTATGTCATCTCAGAGTGAAGGCAGATGGACATCTCCATCGTGCCTTTCAATCTGAGGAATGCAGCGGACATCCCTTCCTGATGTTCCTGAGCTTGCCTTTGCAGCTCCAGCAACTGTGACATGACCCAGTCCAGAAGCTTGTTATCTGACTCGGACTCAGCAATGTTCTGGCTTCCAGCAGTCCTCTACGTGCCAGAAACCTGGGAAGTCCCTGCCTCCACCTACTCAGGATCAGAAAGTGCGATGTGCTCACCAGATTGTGATTCTAGGCTTATTCTAAAGCTGGATCCCACCAAGGTGTGTGTCTCTGCGCTGGTGGTGGGCATGGGTGAGCGCTGTGATGGGAACTCAATGAGGGTGCCTCCAGATTCCTCTTCAGAGGTTTCTTTGGGGCTTGATTCGAAGCCCTGGGTTGTGGACTCCATCGGCTGTTTGGCAGAGGTGCCTGCAAAAGCTAGGAATGATAATTATTATATGGCAGTGGCCTGTGAATCAGGATACATCACTTACAGCATGGTTGTCTGATGGACGTTGTACTCGTACTTGCTAGGGAACCACCAACTCACCATCAGCACAGGACCCGTCCAGATTGTCACCAGCCAGCTGGATGGCTCTGTTTTCAAAGTCCGTGAGGACCTTGATTTCAGGCATTTCGTCACTGATCTGCGACCGCTCCCTCTTGTTGTGTGCCAGTTTGTCCTACATTAATAGAGATGGAGAAAGTGTAAACAGGACGCCTGCCAGGCCAGATGATAAGTATGCCTGACCTGTGTGGGTGGTGAGTGGTCCCATGGACGGGATGAGGACAATGATGGTGAGTGTGAGAGAGTGAATGGTGATCTCCCTTGAACTGGCAGTAAATGAGGGCCCTGAGGGTGTGTGATGGGTTTGTGAGTGTGTGAGTTGAGAACAGTGATTTTGTCTGGCAGAACGGAGATCATTCATCCTTTTGCGGCACTGGGTGGCTGTCTTCTTTTGAAGGGCGTTCACACTGACCACTGCTGCCACCGTCAGGTTAGTGCTGTTGCTGCCCATCCTGTAGCCAGAGCGGGAGTAGAAGGCATCTCAGCGGGCTTCCATGGCATCCAAAAGGCGCTTGAGGGATGAGTCGCTGAACCTGGAGGCTGCAGTCTTCTTCAGTTTCAGGGTCCATGTCATCCATGCAGCAGTGGTGGCCTGGAAGCTCTGAGATGTGTGCTTGCGACTGGACTTTAAATATGGCACCCAGCGTGATGCAGCAGCGGGGTGATGGCGGGCGGGCGAATGAGAGCCCACCCACCTTGAAAATGGCGTGTTTCCCAGGAATGTGTAAATAATGTGGCGTGTTTGGGATGTGAAAACCCGCCATCAGGTCGGTGGGTAAAATGTTGCTTCCTGCCTGCTACCGCACTTAGTACAAATCTGCGACGATTCTACCCAATATCTGCTTAAAGGACAGTGTAATCTATACCTGACAAAGATTTTTCTCAGTTAAAAGTTCTGTCTTGTGTTTAAAGTATAAGTTGCCTATAGACATGGCGTTTAGTCAATAGTGCTTTAGCCTGTTTGTTACAGTAAATGTCTTAATATGTGCAATCTTGTGTCATCTGTTCAGCTATTAACTGGAAGTTTAAATTTCTTTTTAAAAGTTTCTGGTATATATGAGGATTGTAACATATTTAACTAACCCCCTGTTCATTAGTATTAATTGACTTCAACACTCACTTATGGTGAGGCATTCTAAATTATAATAGCCTTTTGTTTTAGCTGTCTTAGGTTCTAGTGAATACCACCCCAGATTTTCAAGTCTGTTAACATAATTCAACAGTTTTTTGAAATAAAAACAGAGAATGCTAGAAAAACTCAGCAGGTATGACCCTTCTTCAGATGGATTCATACGGACTCGAAACGTTAACGCCGTTTCTCTCTCCACAGATGCTGTCACACCTGCTGAGTTTTTCCAGCATTTTCTGTTTTTCAGATGCTGATTTCCAGCATCCGCAGTATTTTGCTTTTAATAGTTTTTTGAACTTCCTTGGAGTATTCCTTCAGTCCTCATTCAGCACTTTCACCCTTCAGTGATGTTGGAAAGGAAGTTCTGTATTTGAAAGACATGTGTTGGTGAAGAGGGAAGGCAGGGATATGTTTGTAAAGAATAAGAGCATAAAAGAGAAAAACCTGCTGGGATCAGGTCAGCTGTTTCCAGTTACATTTATTTAAAAATGCATCTGGATAAACTCATACAATTTAAAAAATGAGCGAGCAAAAATTATTCTAATGAGAAGAATACAAATAAACATTGTAAATTTGGTTCACATATTTTTATTGCGTCCATTCCTTTCATCATGGATTTTACAGATCTGCAACCATAATATCTCAGGAATACAGCTGTGCATGAAGAAGTCTTTGTAGGAGGGGCAGGGAGAGCCAAAATAGTCACAAAAACATTTGCATTTAGAGATTAAAACCAAAGTGTTTAGTAAATACTTCAGTTGACCAAGTGACAATCGAAAGCAATTTTAAATCTTGTACATATTTTAATTATTTGGTTGCATTAACTCTACAGAAGAGCTTTTTGTATGAGTTTGTGTAAATGAGAATGTTAGAATCACAGTCACATCATCACAGTTAATTGTGTTTTGTGTAATTTACAAGTTGTCGCCTCTAGATTACACACGATTGACGAATCATTGTTGACCACATGTTCTCTGAAGTGAAAATAAGGATGCGAGTTTGCAAGTAATATTTAATTACCATTTTTACCCATCATGGTAGCAATAGGAGTGTGACCATTTGATTCAGCCCCCTTGGATTGAGGAGGGATTCTTACCCTTAATTCAGCAAACCTTTGCTCAAAAACCCTTGTTCATGACATCCCTGTAAACAGTTTTCTTACCCTTGCTTGTAATGGTTTTACAGGTTATAGAATGACAGATGGCAGCATGACTGTATCTCTGCCCCCAGCAGCCTGGGCTCTTCTGCCCATTAAAATGAATGGGTGGAAAATCTTGGGCTGTGATTCCATAATCTTGGACTGTTTGTACTTGATTATGTAGATGATAAGTAATTACCTCTTTTATCCTCATTTTTCCTGCAAGCATTCTTGTTTTTCTTCCTTCTGTTTAGCCTTTCTTCATTCCTTACATTCTCCTCCTCTCTTTCTTTCCTTACGCCTTCATTTTATCTTGCCCTTTCACTCATTCGTTCTCTCTCACCCTTCTCTCTCTCATTTCACTAATTCCTTCTCTCTTTCCTTATGTCTCCTTCCTTCTCCATCTCTCTCTCTCTTTCATCTTGCTTCTCCCTCTCCTTGCTTCTCAGTGCCTCTCTGCTTCTTTCTCTCTCTCCAGTTAGGAACATAAGAACATAGGAGATAGGAGCAGGAATAGCCATTTGGCTTCTTGAGCCTGCTTCACCATTCAGCTAGATCATGACTGATCTCCAACCTCAACACCATTTCCTTGCACTGTCCCATGTTGCTTGATATCTTTTGCTTTCTAATAATATGATAAGGCAGGTGGTAATTTCTAGGCTGACCAAATCCCAAAGGGAAATTGGTCAAGCTATTACAGCGATTTGCAATGTGTATTTTTATTAAGAGAAGGTATGTGTACTGAAGTCAGAAGTAAAGATTCCATTATCACTTTTGGAGATTTTAAATATTAAATTGAAACATTTACTAACAAAAGTAAAGGAAACTTAAATACACAAGATTATAGTTGCACAGTTAAATTTAGTCTTACAACATTTCCAGAAATATTTCTACTTGGCTATTCTCACAAATAAACACCCTTATCTATAAAACATTCAATAATATTACTGCAAGGCACCCACTGTTGCTATTGGGAAGGCATCTCACAGGGCTTCTTTCGCTCTCTCACTTGACAATGGAAATACAAGGCTTGTAACAAAACCTTGCTTTCTAGAACAACCAGGCACTTCTCCAGGGTGGCTAAAGGTTGCTTCCTTCACATCTGTATTTGCACTGCACACTCTTTAAGATCTCACATGGCCACACACCATACAGTTTTGAATTCTTTCTCAAGTATAGTTTTTTCTCTTTTATCTTTAATCCCATTGTTCTTAACTTTCTTTGGAAGTTACCTTTCATAGAATATCAACATTTTTCATGTTATCTTTATGGCCTCTACTTTCAGGAAACATACCTAATAACTTTGCTTTATTAATGTATGAACTTTGCCAGTTGTAAAACTTCTATTTTCTCTCTTTGAAATTCAACAGCTAAAAATTCAACTCCTCATTTATCTCATAATGCAAATTCCTATTCATGTATTTACTTGCATCCCATCTTAGCTTGTCCATTTCCACTTCAAAATACCTGCTTTTACACCTTGCAGTTTGACTATCTTCAGTTTAAATATATCAATCATACACACATACACAAGCACACACACAGCCCCACAAGCCTGCTTCACAGTACCGCACATTAATATTGGAAAAGTTATATTTTCTTTACACTAACCTCCTATTTGGGACCTTATCGAAAGCCTTCTGAAAACCCAAATACCCCACATCCACTGGTTCCCCCTTATCTATTCTGCTAGTTACATCTTCAAAAAACTAATAGAAAACGAATCAAACATGATTTCTCTTTCATAAATCCTTGTTGATTCTGCCCAATCCTGCCATTATTTTCTAAGAGTGCAGTTATCACATCCTTTATAATAGATTCTATTATTTTCATGACTATTGGTATCAGGCTAACAGGTCTGTAGTTCCCTATCTTCTCTCTCCCTCCTTTCTTAAATGGTGGGTTATATTTGCTACCTTCCAATCTGCAGGAGCTGTTCCAGAACCTATAGGGGAGAATTTTCTCCACGTTGGGTGGGCTGGGCGGGAGCTGGCGCAGGCGGGCACGCAGCCAATCACCGCCCGTGATCGACTGTGTGCCACCATTTTACGTGGGCAGGCCAATTAAGGCCCACCCAGCGTGTCGCACACCCGGAAGCGCTCAGTGCTACCTGTGCGGGCGGGGGGAGGAGGGAGAGTCGGGGCCTGCGCTATTTTACACATACATGCAAAAGAGTGCAGAAATCTCCATGAGGCACAGAAAACTCCTCAGGGAGATTACTTTAAATTATGAAAACATTGAAAAAAGGAATGAAAAAAATTACCCAGACATGTCCCCTCATGTGACAGTGTCAATAAATTTTAATAAAAATTTTTATTAAACTTTTAAACACTTCATGAAACCTCATCCCACCCGTGGATGATGTTCCATGAAAATGTGAAGCCCGCCAACCTTAAAGTTGGACGGGCAGCCCTGACAATGACTTTAATGAGGTGATTAATGGCCTTAACATGCCTTTGACTTTGAAGATTGGAATGACGCACGCCCGACGCCACTGTGTGTCATTTTATGCATTGCCGTGCGGAGCCCCCTCTCCCCACACGCTGACCAGAAGATTCTGCCCATAGAATTTTGGAAGATGAACATCAAGGCATCTGCCATTTCTGCAGCCAACTCTTTCAACACTCCGGGATGTAGATCATCATATCAGGGGATTTATCAACTTTCAATCCCATTAATTTCTCTACTTTTTTACTAATGCTAATTTCTTTTAGTTTCTCGTTCTCGCTAGTCTCTTGGTTCTCTAGTATTCCTGGAAGTTTTTTTGTATCTTTCTCTGTGAAGACAGACGCAAAGGGTGGAATCAAAGTGTTTGTCTAATTATACTTCCATTTCCCTATTCCCTGTTATAAATTCTCCTGTCTCTGCCTGTAGTAGGCACACTTTGCTACTCTTTTCCTTCTTATATACCTATAGAAGCTTTTACTTGATAAGCTTGATAAAACTTATTTGATAAAACTTGAAGTTTTTATGTTTCTCACCAGTTTACTTAGATTTTCTATTTTCTCCTTCCTTATCAGTTTCTTGGTCCTCCTTTGCTGGATTCTAAAATACTCCCAATCCTTATGCATACTGATTTTTGGCAACTTTATAAGCCTTTTCCTTTGATCTAATACAATCTTTAACTTCTCTTCTTAGCCATGGTTGGATCAGATTTCCTTCTGGGTTTTTGTGCCTCAAAGGAATGTAAATTTGTTACGAACGTATGAGCATACATATGAATGTATAAATTAGGAGCAGGAGTAGGCCACTCAGCCCCTCGAGCCTGCTCTGCTATTCAATAATATCATGGCTGATCTGATTATAACCTCAACTCCACATTCCTGTCTACCCCTGATAACTTTTCACCCCCATGCTTATCAAGAATATATCTATCCCTGCCTTAAAAATATTCAAATACTCTGCTTCCACCACCTTTTGAGGAAGACTCACTACCCTCTGAGAGAAGAAAATTCTCCACATCTCTGTCTTAAATGCGCGCCCCGGTATTTTTATGCAGTGACCCCTAGTTCTAGATTCTCCTACAAGAAGGAATTCACCAAGGCTCCTTTGACAGCACCTTCCAAAACCATGACAGCTATCATCTAGAAGGACAAGGATGGCAGTTGGATGGGAACACCACCACCTGGAAATTCCCCTCCAAGTCACTTACTATCCTGATTTGGAAATATGTTGCCATTCTTTCACTGTTGCTGGGTGAAAACCCTGGATATCGTTTCCTAATAGCAATGTGGGTGTACCCACACCAAATGGACTGCAGCGGTTCAAGAAGGCAGCTCACCACCACCTTCTCAAGGGCAACTAGGGATGGGCAATAAATGCTGACCCAGCCAGCAAACCCACATCCCATGAATGAACAAAAAAAAGAGGAAACATCCTTTCCATATCCACCCTGTCAAGATCTCTCAGGATTATTTATGTTTCAATCAAGTTGCCTCTTACTCTGCTAAATTCTAGTGGATACAAGCCTAGCCTATCCAACCCTTCCTTATAAAATAACCTGCCCATTCCAGGTATTAGTCTAGTAAGCCTTCTCTGAACTGCTTCCAATGCATTTACATCCTTTCTTATAAAAGGGGACCAGTACTGTACATAATACCCCAGATGTGGTCTCACCAATGCCCTGTATAACTGAACCATAACCTCTCTATTTTCGTAATCGACTCCCCTCACAATAAATTATAACATTCTATTAGCTTTCCTAATTATTTGTTGTACCTGCATACTAACCTTTTGTGCACCAGGACATATAGATCCCTCTGCATCTTAGAGTTCCGCAATCTCTCACCATTTAGATAATATGCTTTTTTATTCTTCTTGCCAAAATGGACAATTTCACATTTTCCCACATTATAGTCCATTTGCGAAATCTTTGCCCACTCACTTAACCTATATATATATCCCTTTGTAGCCTCATTATGTTCTCTTCACAGCTTACTTTCCTACCTATCTTTGTGTCATCGGCAAATTTAGCAACCGTACCTTTGGTTCCTTCATCCAAGTCATTTATATAAATTGTAAAAAGTTGTCCCAGCACTGATCCCTGTGGCACACCACTCATTACATCCTGCAAACCAGAAAATGACCCATTTATGCCTACGCTCTGTTTCCTGTTAGCTAGCCAATCTTAGATCCATGCCAATATGTTGCCCCCTACACCTTTTATTTTATTTTCCATAAAAAACTTTGATGTGGCATCTTATCAAATGCCTTCTGTAAATCCAAGTACACTATGTCCACAGGCTCTCCTTTATCTACAGAGCATGTTACTCATTCAAAGAACTCCAATACGCTGGTTAAACATGATTCCCCTTTCACAAAACCATATTCACTTTGCCTGATTACCTTGAATTTTTCTAAGCCCTGCTATAACGTCTTTAATAATAGCTGTTAACATTTTTCCTATGATAGATGTTAAGCTAACTGGCCTGTTTTCCTTCTTTCTGATATATTTTTGAATAAAGGAGTTACATTCACTGTTTTCCAACCCGTTGGAACCTTCCCTGAATCTAGGGAATTTTGGAAAATTAAAGCCAATTCACCAACCATCTCACTAGCCACTTCTTTTAATGTTGTAAACCATGTACTAATTCTTTAAATGCCAGCCATTACCTGTCTGCTAATTTAATTTCCCTAACTACCACAGCTGATTTTTAGACTGAACTACATCACTTTCAAACTTAATGTAAAATTCTATCATATTATGATTACTCTTCCCAATAGGTTCCTTTACAATGGGATTATTAATTAACCCTTTACTAGATCTAAAATAGCCCATTCTCTCATTGGTTCTCTAGAACTGTATGTTGAGGAACCATTGCATACACATTCCAGGAATTTGTCCTCCAGAGTATTAATGCTAATTAGTTTACCCAGTCAATATGTAGATTGAATTCCCTCATGATTACTGTTTTATCCTTGTTACATGCACCTCTAATCTCCTGATTTATACTATGCCCTACATTACCACGACTGTGTGGTGGCCTATAAATAACTCCTACCGATGTTTGCTGCCCTTTGCTGTTTCCTAGCTTCACCAAAACTGATTTTACATCTTGATCCTTCAACCTAAGATCTTCTCTCACTGATGTATTGATCTCACCCTTTACTAACAGTGCTATTCCATCTTCTTTTCCATTTTGCCTTTCATTCTTAAAGTTGAATACCCTTGAACATTCAATTCCCAGCCCTGGTGACCCTGCAGCCATGTCTCCGCAATGGCATATAGATCATACCTATTTACTTCTTTTTGTGCCTTCAATTTATCTACCTTGTAGTGAATGCTGTGCACATTTAGAAAGAGTGCCTTTAATTCTGAAATAAAAACAGAAAATGTTGGAAAAGCTAAGCAGGTCTGGCAACATCTGTGGAGAGAGAAACAGAGTAAACATTACGAGTCCGAAGCTCTGAAAAAGGGTGATACAGACTCGATACATTAACTTTGTTTCTCTCTCCATAGATATTGCCAGACCTGCAGAATTTTGCCAGCATTTTCTGTTTTTATTCCAGATTTCCGGTATCTGCAGTATTTTGCTTTTATTTTAGTGCCTTTAATTCTGTCGTCTTATTATTTTCACAGCCTCTAGCCTTATCTGCTGGTGCACTCTTAAATTTGTACATTCTGTCCCTTCCTGCCACAATCAAATTATCAATTCCTTTATTGCTACCTTGCTCACTTGTCCTGTTCTCTCTCTTGAATTTATCACATCTTTCCTCACTTGATCCCCCTCCCCCACTATTTAGTTTAAATTCCCTCTATTGCCCTAGTTGTATGGTTAGGGGGGAGATAATGGCATGGTGGTAATGTCACTGGACTAGTAATCTGGAGGCCCAGGCTAATGCTCTGGGGGCACGGGTTCAAATCCCAACGTGGAATTTGAATTCAAGTAATAAATCTGGAATTAAAAGCCAGTCTCAGTAATGGTGACCATGAAACTATCATCCACTATTATAAAAATCCATTGGTTCACTAAAGTCCTTTAGGGAAGGAAACCTGCCGTCTTACATGTGATTCCAGACCCACAGCAATGTGGTTGACTCTTAACTGTTCTCTGAAATTACCACACTAGCCACTCAGCTCAAGGGCAGTTAAAGATGGGCAACAAATGCTGGCCTTGTCAGTAATGCCCACATCCCATGAAAGAAAAGTAAAATGAAAACTCACCAGAACACTGGTCCCAGAACGGTTCAGGTGAAGGCTGTCCAAATGGTACAGCTCCTACTTTCCCTAGTAGTGGTGCCATTGCGCCATGAATTAAAACCCATTTCTTCCACATCAATCTTTGAGCTACGTATTTAACTCTCTAATCTTATTTACCCAACTCCAATTTACTTATGGTTTACATAATAATCCAGAGTTTGACTTTTAAGGCTCTACTTTCTAATTTAGCCCTTTGCTGCTCATTCTCTCTAAGCAGAGCCTCCTTCCTAGTCCTGCCTATGTTGTTGGTACCTATGTGGATCACGACAACTGGACTCTCCCCTTCCCACTGCAAGTTCCTGTCCAGCCCATGGTAGGTGTCTCAAATCCGGGCATGGAGCTGGTGACTGAACTCATGCTTTCGGCTTATACAGTCCCTTCCGACCACTACATTTCTATTAATTCCCCCCTCACCCCCCCAAACCCCCACCGAGTAGCTTCCTATATTCAGTGCCATGGTCAGCTAGCTCATTGACCCTGCAGCCCCTGCTTTTGTCCATTCAGGCTGCAAGAACCTTGAACCTTGGACAATTGCAAGGGCTGAGGCTTCTTGATCTCCATACCTGCCTCACTCAAAGTTACACTCCCCTGTCCCTGACCATGGACCAAACCAGGCGACCCTCTCTGGCCTCCTTGAACAAAGTGTCCAGTGTCGCAGTACCTGCAACTCGGCCTCCAGCTCATTGACCCTGAGTCAAAGTTTCTTCAGTCGTGCTTAATTCATTAGTTATTTTAGTGATTAAATTTTAATTAATGTCTATAGTCCCGCCTGTGCTTGTATTCTTAGATTTCAATAGATGTTCTATGTACGCTTGTTCTCTCTTCTCATTTCTTTCTCTCTCTTGCCTTCCTTTGTCATCTCTCTTTCCTCTCAATGGCTTTTTAAAATCTCCATCCCTCATTTCTCCCTCTTTGTTCACTTATTCTAGTACTTAAAAATTGGGGACTCCTTACCTCCGTCAGTCATTGCATCCTCCTACAATTTACAGGGTTTTAAAGCTTACCATCGCTTTATCACTACTGGCAGATTTATTTTGTCTTCTATTAATTTAACATTAGAATCCTGCACTTAGATACTTGTTCCTGCACCTAGATTTGTCATGAAATCAAAATTACTTTCTTGATTGTTTCATTCAGACATTTGTTTCACGCTATAAGTACTTGAGCTTTGAGACTCAATAAAAGTAATTGCTGGAGAGCCCTGCATAGATGGTCACCGTTTTCAATCATATGAAGAAAAGTATTAACTGTGTCTGTAGTTTAATTTAAGGAAAATTTGTTGCAATTTTGGTGCTGATCTCATTTAAATAAAAATCTATATACAAAGACCGAGTTGCACGCTTTTCTTTCTTCTTAGCAATCGTATTATCAGGTTTAGTCTTGGTAATTTTGTTCTAGACTGAGTTTGCAGAAAAGCATTATCTGCAATTTTTCTCTTTCCTGTATCTGCACATTTAAAAATATTTGGCCCTTGAAGCTATTCTTAACTTGATTGATGTAAATGACCTAAGTTGAATCCATACTGCCATTTAAACATTGCATTGATTGTACAGTAATTGGACTGTCCAGCACAAATGCTACTTCATGGACAAAACACTGAGCAAAGTATTTCATTTGCATCCCTGAATAGATTTTGATCTCATGTGAAAATGGGGTAATGACACTGCACTTGAAGGTGACAGCAGTCTCATTTATTATCCACTAACTGAAACCATATTGCATTTAATGGATTGTAGTATTACAATTCAAAGCATCTGATGAATTTTCTATGAATGAAATAAGGTGTAATTTGGATATGATTGGAGTTTTGGTAATCCAGCAATGATGTATATAAGCGTGAACTGTAGATTTAAATTTGCAACGTAGATTTTCTTGGAATATACTGAATTTGTCCAGCCCTATATTGATGTCATATACCTGTAATGTGTATATCTGTATTTCTTGTAGTATTTATTTCCTAAGTCTCATTAAAGGAAGAAGGTATCACAATTAATGTAATTAATTGCAGTGATTTAATATTTTGCTTCCTGCCAAGCAAGTTTTAAAATAAAAAGAAACTTAACATTTAGTGACTGTTTTATCATCCTTATTTCTACCTAAAGTTGTCAAGACTTCCATTTTCAAAGTGAAATTCTGAGTTGGTGGAATATCGTATTATGCAGTTTTTCTGATTACAGTCATTTGCATCTAATTAAAAAGCCAACACAATTTGTGAAACATATTTTGAAGAGTATCATAATGCTAGGTGATAATAAAAGTAAGCATTTAGATTGCTTCAGTATAAAAAAGCTTCAGGCGACAGTAGTTTTGCCAACTCAGGTTGGGTGAACTCTAGACAATTTCACCATATGGCTACTTGCCACCACCCATCCCACCCTTTGCCACCGCTATTCTCCTACACAGGACTTGTGCACAAAAATCAAAGCTGATACTCCAGTGCAGTGCTGAAAGGAGTGCTGTATTGTCAATGTGCCAATTTTCAGATAAGACATTAAACTGAGGCTCCATTCAGGTGGACGCTACGTTGAAGAAGAGGAGGAGAGTTATCCTTGGTGTCCTGGCCAATATTTATCCCTCCATCAATATCACAAGAACATATTATCTGGTCATTAATATACTGCTGTTTGTGGGGGCTTGCTGAGTGCAAACTGGCTGATAAAATCCCTAAATTACAACTGTGACCACACTTCAAAATACCTCATTGGCCTGTAAATCCCTTTGGGAAATCCTGTGCTCTTGAAAGGTACTATATAAATGCAAGTCTGTCTTTCATTTTAATTGACCATGTCCATTCATGGGATGCAGCAGCTTCCCACCCTGATTAGAAAACAAATCATCTCTTTGCTACCCGATTGGATAATTCTTGATAGTTAGTCAAGTATTCTTTTTTCCCAAGTTCAATATTTTTTTAACCAATAAAAAAATAAAAATCTCTCTCTTTTTAATGTACCTAGTTTTGTTCCAGGCTGTGTGAAACTGCATCCTGGAGATTAATCTTTAAACATTGGAGACTCCAAGACCTTACTGAAGGGTCTTCAGCTCTAGGCCACAGTTACAGTATTTTCTCTTTTTAGAAGGTCAATGATTTGGTGAAAATGTTTTCAGCAAAAATGCTTTTCATTTGCATGCACATAATGTGATAAGTGATGAAAATGGTACAAGGCAAAATGTCTGACAATTCATGGAGACCACAAGCCACATTATCAGATTGCAGCAATAGTTTATGCTGCAGTTGTAATGTCAATTGGCGTAAAATGATTTTGGAATGATGCACAAAAGTACTGGCATGCAGCCTGGGGTCTTTTACTGATCTGAACCTGAAGTGCACTAAAGTAGTCGGGTTGGTCCAGAAGGCCAACTCACACTTAACTTAGTCTGTTCTCAGTACGATATAATCCTGTAGGTATATAACTGACCAGACAGTACATTAGACTGCATGAATGTTTTAAAAATTGTAAGGTCAACCTTTAGTGCTGATAGAGGGACAAAAATTCCACCTGCCCTTTTCAAACATTAATAATTAGTCTGTTGGGGAACAGAGTTCTGCAAATACTTCCGACTGTGCACCCAGTTATGGCTTACCTTCATGTGACCTTCAGTAAAGTGTAGTTACAGAATAATCCTGTCCGACCTATTTGCACAGTTAACAAGACAAATGCAAAATTGAAAGCTGCAGTATAACTGAAGCTTAAGCGTTGAGATAACTAAATGTAATCTTAGAAAATTCTTTCGAATTAATCCATTTGTTCCTATGGAACAGATTTCGTGGAGCACAATGCATGAATGCATTCCCATTACTAAATATTCACAGGGCAGACATGTATTGTGATACTTTACAGTAAAAGTAATGTATTTTAATCTTTGTTATAGTACTTACTTGAGGGTTTATTAAAGCAAGTAAAGTGTATGAATTTTTGTATGAATTATATTCTATTAAGGCTTGACAAAACTAAATGCATTGAAATTCACCAAAATGAGCAATCAATATATGAAATGTGCATGCCTATACTTTATAAAAAAGCTTCTAACTTTCTCGATGAATGTTTTATTTATTTTTTAATGTATGAAGAATATTTAATTATTCAAAATTGCAATTACTTTAGGTGAAAATATTAGGAACATTGTGCTGAATTTTCCCCGTCGGGGGTAAGTTGATGGAGGGGCGGGTACATGCGCACTTCCAATTGGCGCCCCCGATCGGAGGCATGCCGCCATTTTATATGGACAGGCCACTTAAGGCCCACCCAGCAAGACGTCCACACGGAAGCGCTATGCATTTCCTGGGCAGGTTGGGGGGTGGGGGAATCCCAAAATTGAGAGTGCGCTCTTTCGTGCATCTGCACTCATCTCCCTGAGTGCAGCCTCAGGGAGATGGTTTGTAAATGTAAAAAAGGCAAAGATAGAAAATTAAAATTTCCCTTACATGTCTCCTCATGTGACAGTGTCACATGAGTTGGGACATGTCCATAATTTTTACAAAAGCTTTATTAAAATGTTTTAAAGCCTATGAAACCTCATCCCGCCCGTGGATGAGGTTTCCTGTTTTTTCTAGCTCCCGCCGGGTCTCCTGGCTGCCCGCCAACCTTAAGGTTGGACGGGCAGGTCCCTTAGTTACTTAATTGACCCTGTCATGGCCTCAATTGGCCATTGACAGGTTGGCGGGCGCGCAGCTGATTTTGCTGCGCTCCTGCCTTCCTGAAAATTTAAATCGGGCGCAGTGACGTTGGGAGTTCCTCCCGACGTCACTGAGCGCCATTTTACTCATCAGCAAGCGGGCCTAGCCCCTGCTCGCCGACTCGTAAAATTCTGCTCATGGGAACAGGAGCGGGCCATTTAGCCTCTCGAGCCTGTTTTGCCATTCATTGAGGTTGATCTGAGACCTAACTCCATTTACCCACCTTTGCCCCTTATCCCTTAACTTAACAAAAACTTATCAATCTGTGTTTTAAAATTAGTAATTGATCTCTCATCAATTGCCATTTGTGGAAGAGGATTCCAAACTTCTATCACACTTGGGTCAAAAAGTGTTTCCTAATTTTGTTCCTGAAAGGTATGGCTCTAATTGTTAGATTATGTCCCTAGACTCTCCACCCAGTGGAAATACCTTCTCCCAATCTACCCTATCTGTTCCACTTAATATTTGAAAACTTGATTAAATCACCTCTTAACCTTCGAAATTCCAGGAAACAAAACCTTCGTTTGTTTAAGTTCTCCTTGTAGCTTAATCCTTGAAGTCCAGGCATCGTTCTAGTAAGTCTATAATCCACTCCCCTAAGGCCAATGTATCATTCCTAAGATGTGGTGTCCAGAACTACTTGCAGCCTGAGGTGTGGTCTAATGATTTGAATGGGTTGTAAGTGAGTGTCTCTTATTGGATTCTCCCAGAAACCCAAATCATGTCATAAAAAAGGTTGCTTTTTTGATTTTTTCACTTTTTCAATTGGGGAGAAAAGTAAATTATCTCTGTCACTTGTTCAAGGAGTACAATTATCTCTTGACATGCTAACCATTTAGTATATGATCACAGCTCGGGGCTCACAAAGATTAGACAATAAAAACTGAAAAGAAAGGCATAACTATAATATTCATGAACATTGACAAATCTGAGAATTAGTTGGGTAAGAACAACCACACATGGTACTTTGGAATAGGACACCGTTCAAAAATTCATGTTCTGAAGGCTCTTGTGATTCATGTTTACAGAGAGCCTGCCTCTGATTTCTGCCTCCCTCCTGCTGTACACATTCCCAATTAGCCATCATAACATTGCTCTTTTTCTCCACGTGGAGTCATAGAGTCATGGAGGTCTACAGCACAGAAAAAGGCCATTTGGCCCATCGAGTCTGCGCCGGTCAAACAAGTACCTAACGATTCTAATCCTATTTTCCAGCACTAGGTCCATAGCCTTGTATCCATGGCATTGCAAGTGCACGTCCAAATACTTCTTAAATGTTATGAAGGTTTCTGCCTCTACCACCCTTTCAGACAGTGAGTTCCAGATTCCCACCATCTTCTGGGTGAAAAAATTCTTCCTCACATCCCCTCTAAATCTCCTGCCCCCTGGATATCGATCCCTCCAACAAGGGGAAAAGCTCCTTCCTGTCTACCCTATCTATGCCCCTCATAATTTTATACACCTCAATCATGTCCCCCCTCAATCTCCTCTGCTGCAGTGAAAGTAACCCCAGTCTATCCAATCTCTCCTCACAACTAAAACTCTCCAGCCCAGGCAACATCCTGGTAAATCTCCTCTGCACTCTGTCTAGTGCAATCACATCCTTCCTATAATGCGGATTCCAGAAATGCACGCAATACTCTCGCTGTGGTCTAACCAGCGTTTTATACAGTTCCAGCATAACCACCCGGCTCTTATATTCTATGCCTCAGCTAATAAAGGCAAGTATCCCATATGCCTTCTTAACCACCTTATCTACCTGCCTCACTGCCTTAAGGGACTGATGGACATGCACACCAAGGTCCCTCTAATCTTCGGTGCTTCCCAGGGTCCTACCATTCATTGTGTATTCCTGTGCCTTGTTTGTCCTGCCCAAGTGCATCACCTCACACTTATCCGGATTAAATTCCATTTGCCACTGATCAGCCCATCTGACCAGCCCGTCTATATCCTCCTGTAATCTAAGGCTATCCCCCTCACTATTTACCACCCCACCAATTTTCATGTCATCCGCAAACTTACTGATCAACCCTCCTACATTCAAGTATAAATTGTTTATATATACCACAAACAGCAAGGCACCCAACACCGATCCCTGTGGAACCCTACTGGACACAGGCATCCAGTCACAAAAACACCCTTCGACCATCACCCTCTGCTTCCTGCCACTCAGCCAATTCTGAATCCAATTTACCAAATTGCCTTGGATCCCATGGGCTCTTAGCTTCGTTATCAGTCTCCCATGCGGGACCTTATCAAAAGCCTTGCTGAAGTCCAAGTAGACTACGTCAAATGCAGTGCCCTCCTCTACACACCTGGTCATCTCTTCGAAAAATTCAATCACATTGGTCAGACATGACCTCCCCTTACAAAACCATGCTGACTTTCCTTGATTAATCCCTGCCTCTCCAAGTGTAGATTAATTCTGTCCCTCAGAATTGCTTCCAATAGTTGCCCTAGCACTGAGGTTAGACCGATTGGCCTGTATTTCCCTGGTTTATCCCTTCCTCCCTTCTTGAATAATGGTAACACATTGGCTGTCCTCCAAACCTCGCCTGCGGCCAAAAAGGTATTGAAAATTATTGCCAGCGCCCCTGCTGTCTCCTCCCTTGCCTCACTCAACAGCCTGGGATACATTTCATCCAGGCCTTGAGATTAATCTACTTTTAAGCCTGCCAGACCACTTAGAACCTCCTCCCTTTCTATGCTAATTTCTTTAATTATATCACAGTCCTTATGCCTGATTTCCATACCCACGTCGTCCTTCTTACTTGCGAACACTGACAGAAAGTATTCATTTAGAACCACGTGTATAAAATGTTTCATAACCAGGGAACTTTCAGATGCAAAACATGAAGTTCTTCACTATTATCAAATTTACTGTATTAAGCTGAACATTTGGGCTCATGACTAATGAAGCTCTGTTACTCTGTACAAAACCGTCATAGATTCCAGCCCCACATCAGGATTTGAGCCCATAACCTACACTGGCATATCAGTGCTGCACAGCTGCATTGTCCTTTGGATAGCATGTTAAATGGAGAATCTGTTTGCCTGTTCAAATAGAGATCCATGACTCTATTCAAAGAAGAGCAAGCATGTTCTTCCCGAGTGTCCTTGTCAACACCACCAGAAAACTGATTATCTGGCCAGTTTACCCATTTCTATTTGTGGGACTTTGTGTGCAGTTTGGTTGTAGGAGAAAAAAGATTGTGGGTCTTGACTGTCAAAGTCACTATGGTGTTGGGAGCATTACTCACAAGTTGGTTTGCCGACTTGCCAGTGTAATCATCCTAGCTCTTGTAAAGTGAGAATAACAGAGAAGATATTTTTCAGAATGGAATTTTATGTTATAAGTTATAATATGTCATTTCAGAAGGAAGAAATACAGAAGAAAATTTGTCAATGGATTATCCATTTTGAGTAAACCAAAAAAAATTATTTTTATGCATCATTAAACCGTACACTAGTTAGCATTGACTCAGTGAGAGCACACTCACCTTTGAGTTAGAAAGTTATAGGTTAAAGCCAAATTCTGGACAGTTGAGCATGTTATGTAGACTGACATTTCAGTGCAGTATTGAAGGAGTGCTGCACTGTTGGAGGTATTATCTTTTGACTGAGACATTAACTGGCAGCCTGGATGCAAAAAATCCAATGGTACTATTCATAGGGGATCATGGTATCCTGTTGGAATCTTGTCCAAAATTTATCCCTCCTTGAAGAGCACCAGAAACAGATTATCTTGTCACTTATTTAATTGCTTTTTGTGGAGCCTTGCTGAGCACAAATTGAATATTACATTTGCTTACATTACAGTGGTGACTAGACTTCAACAGTAATTCATTGACTTTGAAGCACTTTGGGAGATCCTAAGGATGTGAATGGTGGAATATAATTGTAAGTTCTTTCTAAATTATTACGTGTTGCATTTTTGCATACAGATAAAAGACTTTACATTTGTATTTGAGGACTGTTTTGTGAAATGCTAGCACAAATTGAAACACTGACCATCAGCTTAAAATGCTAATGGTTCGCATGTATGAAAATGAGCTATTTGCAATTTCCTTACTCACTCTTTGGTTACTGTTAAGTCAGGTGCATTTTGTGTGTCTTCAATTCAATCTTAGCTGAGCCTGTCACTATTTCTGGGGTTAGCTCATGTGTTGGATAAATACTGGACAGGCCTGCAGCTTGGAAGTCCACACTGGCTCACATTAAGGAGTGGAGAAATTGTGTGATTCTGCAAGTTGTAAAGGACAGTGGCAGTACAAACTCTGACAAAGTTTAGGTTTGCAGGCTACAGAAGTGACTGACCTTCC
The DNA here is from genome assembly GCF_017639515.1 of Carcharodon carcharias. Taxonomy (NCBI): domain Eukaryota; kingdom Metazoa; phylum Chordata; class Chondrichthyes; order Lamniformes; family Lamnidae; genus Carcharodon; species Carcharodon carcharias. The sequence continues at coordinate 53,195,595 of NC_054468.1, read as the reverse complement.
AATGGTACAACACTGCTGCAATATGTATTTTTGTTAAAACTTATCTGAGGTCCCAGGATGTTGATGTTTCCTTCTTTTCTGATTTGAAGGCGCAGCTTCGTATTGTCATGGGTATCCTGTTCCCAGGGTATCTGGCCGGCATTCAGTCCATCAGGCGATAAAGATGAAATTATGATGTTACTTCCCTATCACTTATATCCAATTTAAATAATCATGCTTGCTTCAAGCAAAAGCTTCTTCCCCATGCTAGGTTTCCCAGGAAATGTGTGTCAACCACGAAAAGAAACTGCAGCAAAACTGGGACATTACTCAGAAGTAAATTGGCTCCATGGCGTCCATTCCCTGGTGTGTCAATAACAATTTTGAATGTACTAATTAAGATAACCGATTCATAAATGCTGGAACCAGGCATTTGGTGTACCCACGGATTCCAGTTTAGGTGCAGTCAGAAGTGGCAAATAGCATTTAAACATTGTGACACTGAAGGACGGGTTAATTCTTGCAATTCAAGGTTTTTTTTTGAAGAACATAAATGCATATACTTTGCATGTCTGTGCAAGGGAAAAATTGTTATGGCCTGGATCTTCTGCGAAGCGGCAATCACCATTGGATTGTCGCTCTGCTTGGACTTTCCCACACCTTGACGCTGCTCCACATTTCTTGCTGGTCTTCTGAGCTCGGCTTCTCTAGAAATGCAGAGTGCAACTTCCATCAAAGAACTCTGTTGTAGCACTGTAGCTTTAGGGGGAAGACCAGACATGCCCCCTTTTTATGACAATAGCTGCCGTATGGTAAATTTAAATGTGCAGTGTGAATGTTAGTGAAGGAATGAATGGGTGGGTGGATACAGGAGTGAATGGGTAGAGTAGTAGGATGGGTGGGTAGTTGAGGTGGTGGATAGGGCGGGTGAGGTAAGTGGGTAAGGTGGCAGGTGAATGAGGTGGCAGGTGGGTAGAATGGCAGGTAAGTGAGATGGCAGGTGGGTGAGATGGCAGGTGGATGAGGTGGCAGGTGGGTGAGGTGGCAGGTGGGTGAGGTGACAGGTAAGTGAGGTGGCAGGTGGGTGAGGTGGCAGGTGGGTGAGGTGGCAGGTGGGTGAGGTGGCAGGTGGGTGAGGTGACAGGTAAGTGATGTGGCAAGTGGGTAAGATGGCTGGCGGGTGAGGTGGCTGGTGGGTGAGGTGGCTGGTGGGTGAGGTGGCTGGTGGGTGAGGTGGCTGGTGGGTGGGGTGGCTGGTGGGTGGGGTGGCAGGTGGGTAGGTGGTTGAGTGGGTATGTGAGTTGGGCATGGTTGGAGGGGGGGCAATCACGGATTCAGGGGGGAGTTGGGGGTTGGTCAGTGTGAGATATTGGTGAGTCAGTTCTTTATTTATCCAAGAGTTAGACTAGGAGTTTTTTGTCTCACGTTTCCTACGTAACAATCCAGGTAAGTACATAGAACTGGTCAAAGTCTCCGATCGTAACTCAGTGATGGGGACATTTTCAGAGGGACCCAGGGACCAGGGGAATTGACCTTAAGAAGTTCAAACTTTTCAGGCAGTTCCAACAGATGTCAGCGCTTCGGAACTTCCATAGAGTTCTGTTGCATGTTTTGGGCCATGTGTCTGGTCTCCAATGATCTGGAGACTGGAAATCTGGGCCTATGTCTTCCAAGTAAGGCAGCCATTGAATTGAGAATCAGAATACACAGCATCTCTTTTTTTTAAAAAAAATCTCTAAGGTACAAATGCAAAGTAAGTTGTTATGCTATAATTTTCTGTTAACTTGACAAAAAAATCTATGAAGTGATTCAGTTCTATTTTTGCCCTAGTAATCAACCAATCACAGAGATTGAGATACTTCATAGCCTCACCTGCTGTCTATGTGTTAGTTTCCTTGAGGACAGGTCCAACTGTGTTGATGTAAGATCAAGCCCATTTATATCTGAGGTTGGATCTATTTAACGGGGATCACCATCTTGCTGCTCATGTTGCTTGGGGGATGATATCCCTGAATAGCTTATAATAGAAGTCCTGACCAAGATCAAAAATGAAGCCTGATCTATTTATTAATGAATACTATAATTTCCTAGGGCAATATGTTTGTAGCATCAATTAGCTACTTGTTTAGTTATTTACATCAGTTGTAGACTGATTTTGTTAGAGTTAATCCCTTCATTCTATTTCACGTGATCGATTTAATGTAATTCTTAATACCAATTTTTGTTTTACCTACCACCATGTATTAATCAGCAGCCTTCAGGCTATTCAGGTGACCCATTCGTATAGCTGTGCTGATAGTTCAAGAAAATAGTCCATGTAGTTAACTTGCTTGGCTTGTCTTTCCCCTTTCTTTTGCCCTTTTATGTGCTGCTTTAGATGCTGGGGCTGGAAAAGTGCAGTTGAGGCAAAAATCAGCCATGATTGCATTGAATGGTAAATGGAGTAGGCTCTACTCCTGCTCCTAGTTCTTATGTTCTTATGTTTACTTGTTCAACAAAGACCAGCAACACCTATATACTTTTCATATAATTGCTGCAAGGGGCTTGTGTGGTTATAATTGTGCTAAAATACTGTCTGGTCCCTGCCTATGATTAAGTAAACTTGTCATCATCAGGTTGAATATCAAACCTGGTAAAGGAATGGAAAGAATTAGGTGAAGTTTGTATTAATCTGCATCTTAATTAACACTTCTACAGGAAAGCTACTTGGTTAACAAATTCCTCCAGGATGGAACTAATTATTTACTTTGAGGGCCCACAGAATCAAATTTACTGTGTTAGAACAATATGAATTAGGAAATAACATTAAGTGCAAAGAAACACAAATTCTGTTTTGAAATTAGTGTTATTTATAAAATATTTCAGGATTCCAAATGTTCTATGCCGTGACTCAAGTAATAAAAAATGCTATCTACCTTTAGGACATGTTCTATCCTAGTAATGATAAAAGTAACTACTTTAAACATTTAGTGATGCTTTTAACTTGAATTGTATCCGAGGTCAAGTCAAGACATTTGTTAATTCAGGGTGACTCAACACAAATGGACCTTATTATCAATGTCCTTTTTATTTACTCTTCTGTCACTAGAGGGAAAAGTAATTTATGAAGGAAGTAATTTCTTGATCTTCAGAAAAAAGAAGTAATTTTCATTTATATAGTGCCTTTCATGATCTCAAAATATCCTAAAATAATTTACAATTAAGTATCTTTAATCACTGTTGTAATGGCAAATATAGCTGGAATTTGTACACTACAAGATCCCAAATCAGCAATTGGATAAATGGTCAGATAATTTCTTTCAGTGATGTTGATTAGGCAGGGTGAAGTGCTGCTCTTCAAATAGTGGTACACAATCTTTTATGTGTACAAGAGAGGGCCTCATTTAACATACCATTTCAAAGATGCCACTACTGACAGTGCAGCACTCCCTCAGCACTGCACTGAGATCTCAACATTGATATGTACCCAAGTTTCTGGAGTGGGGTTTGAAACCATGATCTTCTGCATCAGAGCTGAGAGTATCACCACTGAGCCATGGCTGACACTATATCTTGATTCCTGCCTTGTTATTTTACTCTCTGTAGTTGTGAGATCTTACAATTAATTTTGGCCAAATGTTTTTTTTAAACGCTGGCCATCTGAAATCGAGCTTTCATAACTGTTTAGTTTGTCTTATATATTTATGGTACCTGTTGCATTTTATCTCACTTAAGCATAAATATGAGGATGTGATGATTTTGGAATAGTTTTCTCTGAATTCAAATTTTGAAATAATGAAGTAATATGCCTGAGAGGAGGTTGCTTTTATTGTATGAATGGGGTATTCAGTTGTTTTCTGCCAGCTGGCTGTCACCCATGAGCAACTTGACCACTAGGATGATGGACAGATGCAACCATCTGGAAGTGGCATGCCAAAAAACTCCAACCTTGAGTTGTGTCATTGGCCTAGGTAATAGGAAATTAATACAGTGGAAGTTGGGAGTTTTGTCCAATAATCACAGTGGTGTGTCACATAAATAGGGAAGTGTCACCTTAGGGCCTATGTGAAAATACGTATTGAAAATGCAAATTGAAAATGTCCAGCTTGAAATATTCCATGTCAACTGTGGGTTACTGGGGAATAGATCATGTGATCTCCTCGAATAAATGGCTGCCAATATTTTGTAGCCGGAAGTGAGCCAGTCATTGGTCTATTTATTTTCTGGAATAGAATTTCCTAAATGTTCATGTAGTTCCATTTCCTCTAATTCAGAGAGTTATGTATAGAAGCAAAGCAGAAGGGAGGATTGGAACCCTATTTATTGATTGAATCAAAACTTAGTTTTTTAGCCTGCTAGAACTGACCATTGTTTGACCCAAACCTAAGACCCTAAAGGTGGAACCTCACAGAGCTATTGAAGGTAAAGGGCCAGTTGTTATATGATTCCCTTCAGGGTAAACTCTCAACACCTGGAAAAGACTTTTAACTTAAAAGTTTACAGTGTTAAATTAAGAAGGTTTGTCTTTGGTGTAATATTTTTAAGACCCTTTTAGGATTTAAAATCCTGCATTCTCTGTTGACTCTTGAATAAAGTTGTATCAAGATCAATCGTCTAGAGTTTACATAAAAGTTTTCACAGCTTGTCACTACTTTTTGTGGGAATACACAATAGGAGATATTTAATTGTACTGAGATTTATGAATTGGTGCCCTAAGCCTTGCATTCATCTAACATGTTTAGTACCTGGCCTGAAATTATTTTACGTAATCTTGTGTCTGATTCAGTTTGAACTCGTAATTTTGTGGTTCCTCAAAATATTCACAAATGTATTCCAATAACTAAACTTTGGGTATGTAAGATTTTTAAATCATTGTGTTGTATTTTGTAACTGGCCATGATGCCAAATATGAGATTTTTCTTCGGCCTAAAATTGCTTACAAATATAATTTTCTCTCTGCAATTATAAAGTTTTATTTTTTCTTTGGTGCGTTGCATTTAGAGTTCTGCATGTAATTTGTGAATTCTAATTGAAGGTGAGCTATCTAGTATATCAGTTGACAGGCAGTGTTTAATTTATCTAAATAGGATTGTGACCACTTGATTATGTGTAATTGGTAACAATCTGAACTGCTCAACCATTTACTCAGCTGTAGCATATGTCCATGATAAGTCACTTATTTTTGTCTTCTGAGGTTAGTCAATAGATCTGAGCTTATAAACAGCACTCTTGGCTAACCTTCTGAGATATTTTTCACCAGTAAACTGACAGATGAATAACCCTCATTGTATACCATTTTGTTGTGCTTGGGAGAAAGAAACACCACGATATGATTCACAAATACCAGAAAAAATGGAAAATAAGCATTTAGAACTTCAGCATTGTTATTTAAAAAGTAGTGAAATTATAAATATCTTCATAACGAACTTGATAATAGTTTTACAACACAAAGAAAAGCTTAAGATAAAAGCAAAAAAACTGTGGATGCTGGAAAACAAAAATAAAAATACCTGGAAAATCTCAGCAGGTCTGACAGCATCTGCGGAGAGGAACACAGTTAACGTTTCGAGTCCGTTGAAGAGTCATATGGACTCGAAACGTTAACTGTGTTCCTCTCCGCAATTGTTGTCAGACCTGCTGAGTTTTTCCAGGTATTTTTGTTTTTGTTACAAAAGAAATCTTCCCTGCTTGGATGTATGAGTTAGCAAGGAGCTATTATCTGCAATGTTCTCTATTTTTATTGTTTGCCATTCTGAGTAAAACTTGCTGATTTTGGATGCAATTTGTAAATCTATAAACTACTTGAGAGCAAATGCTTTTCAGTAGCATGTAATGCAGTAATATCCAATGATTTTTTTTAGAGCTATCTGCTGATTTGATTTGCCAACTGATAAAATTGAACTATTGAATTTTGGCCCCATACTCTGGAATGGCCTTTATTGATCCTGCTTCCTTGCTACTTTTCTCCAGTCTCTCAAAACCAATTTCTTGCCTATTGTCACAGTAGTTTGAGCGATTATTTTTGCAGCTAAGTCTGCTGCTCTTCTTCTGCCCCAAGATTCGGATTGTATGGTGGTGTTCAAAATGTTAAGTATTTGTTTTCTGACCATAAGGTAGCCTGTGAATAGAATAAAAATGGTATGCAGCTTCCAAGAAAACTCTGCAGTACAGAATGTTTTCTGTCTTGCTATCAGAAAATTTTTTAATATTTAGTGTATTGGTAAGGTTGCAGCTCATTTTGATAACAGTTGATAAATGTCAGATGCCACAGTTATGAAATGTAAGTTAGCAGAGAGCTGAAAAGAACATTCGGAATAACTGGTTATCGAGTCAATACTGCTAAGAATGGGGAGAAAAAACAGGATTGAAACTTGCTTTTAGTACGTTTGCTTTCACATCTTTCGTCCTCACAGAGACATAGCTCAACATTTTCCCCCTTAATCTCTCGATTCCCAAAGAGCTTCATTATAGAGCTACAGCTGAAGGAATTAATTAATGCAGGCAGTATGCTATCGGTTTTGATGCACCAGAGTCTAGCTGCTGACCCACTAGAGCATGAAGAATAACACTGTGGGTTGCAGATATCCAAAGCTCATAGTGAAAGGACTATGGTGATATTTGTGTTTTCTTTCGTAAATCCAATCCATTTCTTATCGTGTATTAGTACACAAAATGCATATGGGGGCTGATTGTCTCAAACTGGCAAGCTTTCACCAGTGTTCAAACAACCCAATTAACCTTTGTATTACTACATTTTGTCAATTAGATCCAGTTTTCTGTTCAGTTGTCATCCTGCTGTTGCTGATTTCAGCAAAAAAATTGTCATTCTATTTGAAATGCAGGGCGTCTGGAAAAAGACGATCTTCCTGCCTTTTATAGTCCACTGGATACTACTAGAATGAGGCTTGCTATCTTAAACAGGAGGAGCTGAAGCCCAAAAGGTACTAAGTGAGAAAGGGGATGGGGCATTTGGTTTAAGGCAATGAATAACATGAAAACTTTATCATATTTTCTGCATGTGGGAACCAGAAAATAAAGGAAACACTACCTTTGTTTGGAGCTCCGTACTGACGTATGTTCTTAAATTTGTAATGATTTCCAGTTGACAAATATAACCTTACACTGAATATAAATATAAATGGGTCTTGCTTTTCCTTTCATGGAGGAAGTTTTATATTTTAAAATGTTGATAAATTTTGACGTTTTTTTGGCAAGTTGGTTGTTGAATTTTGGAATTTTTGACCATATTTCAATGGATGGATTTAGAAAAGAGTTGTATTTAAACGTTCTGAACAAGCAAAGGTATTTATTCTGTTCCCAGATTTGCAGCATGGGTTAATATGTGGAAAGAACTTGGAAATAATTTGTGCAAACTGCACACATACCGCTTCTGGATTCTTTCTTGTTATACTGAAAGAACTCTTGTTAGTTTCCTCTGATTGATTTGCTATAACAGTTGTCAAACCATATAAATTTAGTATTATAATTTAATCAATAATGTTTTACATCTCTCTCAATATACACAGTATATCAATATAAATTTAAGGCAATTTTGAATGGTGGTGTGATTTTTTTTATTGTACGTTATATATCTGTTCAGTAGAGTTAGCTTTTGATAGCTACTTTTTCCTCATGCACCTATCCGTCATATAAGCTATCCAATTTGGAAAAAATCTACACCAAGAGTAATTCTTTCAGGGGTTGTGTATCTGAAATTAGTTGAGAATCTCCTGATTTGCCCTCCATTCCAATCTGCACTACAACTCTACTTATAGTCTACCCTTTTGGTTTACCCCCTTTCATCGGTGATTGTGTTTGTTGTTCTCTCCCTATTAGAAAGGTTTCCAGAAAGTTTATGGGGCTTAAGTTGGATAGCCCTTAAACAGGAAGAGGGATTGCACAGCACAATTACCCGGCTCTGTTCAATGTGATGCTGGCAGTATGTCAACTTTGTGCTGCCTGCTCATTAGCATGCAACCAGAACTTACTGTGTTGTTGAGTGACTGCATGCCTCAGCAGGGGCCTCAAAATCATGAGAGGCTAGTACAAGTTAAAACAAAAACAGAATTACCTGGAAAAACTCAGCAGGTCTAGCAGCATCAGCGGAGAAGAAAAGAGTTGACGTTTCGAGTCCTCATGACCCTTCGACAGAAGCCAGCCTGCACCTCTTGAAGAAGCATATGGTGGAATTCCTTGTACGAGTCATCCGACATGGAAAAAGTCTGAATAATGGCAAAACATGGGTGAGAGACTGTGCTGCTCTGGAGGCCTTCATGAAGGAGGGACAGTGAAGGAGAGAAGTGCTGTAACCACAGAGGGCCAGGAGACCCTCCAGACAAACACTCAGAAGGCACTGGGATCAGATAGCTATGGCAGTCAATGCCAGGTGTCAAACCTCAAGGACCTGGATGCAGTGCTGAATAAGTTTGGCAACACACACGTGGTTAAGGTCAATGAGTTCATCTTCAAATGGCATATCCTACCAACTACATCATTAACCTTGATGAAGGACATGCAGCAAATCAAATCTGTAAAGCACTGACCTCACGCACTGCTCAGTGCACCACACCCACCTACAATCTTTAAGAGGACTCAGACCTAACATTCATAACTGCACCTCACCTTCATAGCATGGCTGCAAGTCTCACAGCTACATCTCACAGCTTGTCCATATTGCCAGCTATTCAACCACGTCAGCTACATCATCCAAACAGATTGCATCTTACACACTAACACAATTCCCTCACTCTTATACGAAAAGGTTACACAATCCGAGACAGCAGGAATTAACTGGTAGGGGATAAGCACATTTGCATATCCTAACCTCCTGGAGAAGATGAAGCCTATCATCATTGGAGCAAGCATTGCTGAGGCCATAGCCAACATTTGGCCTGAAATTTAAAGATGTTATCTTCTTCTCCTCCTCACATTTTTACTTCCCCTTATCCCAGAATCTCTTCTGATTTACAAGCTGTAGGCGGTCTAAGCATGCATGTCTTGCTTTCCTCACTGCTCCCATCATAATAACCTTGGCCTCATGTCTTTCTCCTTTCAGATACCAAAGAACTATTACCTGGCCAAGCAGAAAAGCAACAAGATACTGATGCTGAAGAAACACTGTCATTTTTTCTCACTCCCACAGTCACCAGCTCAGATACTGTCATTAAACGTGAAAAAACTTGTATTTATTATAGCACTTTTCATGACAACAGATATCTCAAAGTTGTTCCATCCAACAAAGAACTTTCTGAAGTGTAGTCACGCTTGTAATGTAGGAAACATGGCAGCCAATATGTGCTCAACGAACTCCCACAAACAGCTATGTGATAATGACTAGATATTCTGCTTTTTGTGATATTGATTGAGCAATAAATATTGGTCAGAACACTGGGGATGACTCCCCTGCACTTCTTCAAAATAGTGTCATGGGATCTTTTGCATCCACCTGCGCGGGCAGATGGGGCCTCAGTTTAACATCTCACCTGAGACGCGGCAGCTGTGACAGTGCAGTGCTTCCTCAGTACTGCACTGGAGTGGCAGTCTTGATTTTTGTGCCGAAGTTGTAGGTTGGGGCTCTGTGATTCAGAGGCGAGAGCGCGAGCAGTAAAGTGTGAAGTTATTTTGGTCATAAGAATAGAAAAGCAGAATATTTTTTAAAAGATGTGAAATTTGTAAATGTTGATGTTCAAAGAGACTTGAGTGTGCTTGTACAAGCAAGGCAGAAAGTTAGCATGCAGGTGCAGGAAGTAATTAAGAAGGCAAACGGCATGTTGGCCTTTACTGCAAGGGGATTAGAGTACAAGAATAAAGAAGTCTTGCTACAGTTGTCCAGTGTTTTGGTGAGACAACATCTGGAAAACTGTGTGCAGTTTTCGTCTCCACATTTTAAGAAAGGATATACTTGCATTAAAGGTGATACAGTAAAAGTTAACTAGATTGGTTCCTGGGATAAGGAGGTTGCCTTATTATGAAAGGCTAAGTAAATTGGGCTTATGTTCTCTGGAGTTTAGAAGAATGAGAGGCACTTTCATTGAAATCTATAAAATTCTGAGGGGGCTTAATAGGATAGACACTGAGAGACTGTTTCTGCCGGTTGGCGAATCTAAAACATGGGGGCACAGTCTCAGGATGAGGGGCCAATTATTTAGGACTGAGATAAGGAGAAATTACTTCACTCAAAGGATTGCAAATCTTTGGAAATCCCAACGCCAGGGGGTTGTGGATGCTCCTTCGCTGAATACATTTAAGGCTGGGATAGACAGATTTTTGGTGTCTCAATGAGTTGAGAGATATGGGGAGCAGGCGGCAAAATGGAGTTGAAGCCCAAGATCAACCATGATCGTATTAAATGGTGGAGTAGGGTGGATGGGCTATGTGGTCTACTTCTGCTCCTATTTCTTGTGTTCTTTTGTTTTTTTCCAGACAGATGAGACGAGCAAACTATACTTATTCTCTCTCACCAACTGTCCATAAGCAGAAGGTGTTTTGAATTATTTTTAAAGCAGGCTGTGGTGTATTTTCCCAAACCCTCAGTTTGTGTGATCCAAGTTACTAAAGACTCGCAGCAAACTTGTGTTATGATTTACTCAGAAGGTTAGTTTATTTCACATTCAAAATCCTGAGGATGAGTGTTTGCAATGTCCCACTCGACTACATACACACAATCACTCTCACTCACACACACACACACACACTCACACACACATAGTTATGGGGGGGGGGAGATAGAAAAAAGAATGTTTTACAACAAAGGATAGTAATAGTACAAGAACCATAGAAGTTAGTATTAGTTCACTTGATTGTCAGAGTCCAGTTCCTTTGTGGCGGAGTTCAGTCCCAGTGAGTTTCTGGTTGGAGACGACAGTACGAAAATCCTTAAAATGAATGGTGCTGAAGCATGATGAGTTTCCTGTGCTTAGACCACTTGGTATGTGTTGAACAGAGATTTTTAAAATCAAACTGGCTTCTAAGATTTGAGAGATGGTAACCGGCTGCTTGCTCAGCTGGGCTACTGGAGTCCTTTCCACTAGGTGTTAAAACAGCAGTCTGAGGGTTTTTCAGACCTCAAAGGAATATGGTGATTTTAAAATGGTCACTCAAGTCATATGACCTTCATTCTCCACAATGATTTCAAAAGGGATGTTTATCCAGTGTCTGGAACTGGCTTTGATTTCAGGATTTTTAATATCCCAGCCATTGGCTTTTGTCCGTGTTACCATCCATATTGAGGTTCTTGTATCAGGAAGCCATTGGTTAGGCAGACCCTCTGACTCCACTACAGGGGTAAGCTTATCAAGATGCAAATGATGTCCATTGTCTCTTCAATGGTCTCCTTTTGAAATAGACCTGGACAGGCCCAGGTGTGAGTGAGTCTGTTAACAGCTCTGCGGACTTAAGTTTTGATCAAAGCAAAAAATTGCGGATGCTGGAAATCCAAAACAAAAATAAAAATACCTGGAAAAACTCAGCAGGTCTGGCCGCATCTGCGGAGCATCTAGGCAACAGATAAGGACTTCCATTGAGTAGGCTACGGAAGAAGGCTGACGAATATGCACAATGAAATGCTTGGTGCATTAACAGTCCTGCCAGAAAGCCATGTCTACAGTGTCAACAAACATGGAGGAATCCAGTGTCAACTTTGCACAGGGCTTTATGCAGATTTTGCAGCCCATCCATTCCAGCATGGAAATGGTGGCCAACTCCATTATCACACTTGTGGCCCCAGCCATGATGGTTGCAGTCTCAGTTTCCGTTGGAGCACAAGCAGAAACCACCCAGTTAACAAGTTTTGATCTGTGAGTCCCCTCGTTTCTTGATTATAATGTCCTTAAAATTGGGTGTGAGATTCCATAATGATGAGAGGAGGATTCTTTTGTTTTTGTAACTCCTGTTGGTAGCTTCCAGAACAAAGGGCCAATTCTGTGTCTTTGGTTCAGTGGAAAATCCATTTTAAAAATAGCAAAAGGAATTAAATTTTGAAACATACAGTTTTGAATTTCTTTTCATGTCATATTGGGACAAGTTCTTGTGTTCAACTGAATCATGACTGACACACACAATTTAGAGAATAGCAAAGAGGTGGGATCTGCACATGGTGGGACACTGAGCACAAGTAGCCTGCAGCCAGGAGAGGGGGCAAGGATTATGTAGGTGCCAGCTCACCAGAAGGCAAGATCACAGACAAGTTCTCCTGCAGGCAACTAGATAAGGACTTCCATTGAGTAGGCTACAGAAGAAGGCTGATGAATATGCACAATGAAATGCTTGGTGCATTAACAGTCCTGCCAGAAAGCCATGTCTACAATGTCAACAAACATGGAGGAATCCAGCGTCAACTTTGCACAAGGCTTTATGTAGATTTTGGAGCCCATCCATTCCAGCATGGAAGCGGTGGCCAACTCCATTATCATACTTGTGGCTCCAGCCATGATGGTTGCAGTCTCAGTTTCCATTGGAGCACAAGCAGAAACCACCCAACATCTGAATACTGCTATGCAGCGTCAGACTGCTCTCATGCAAGCTGGAGCTAACTGTGTTCAAAGTGGCCTGCAGGGTGTTCTTGGATACTTTTCTTCCTCCTGCTCCTCAGATATTCACTGAACAACTGCTGGCAACATCATGATGCTGAGTTTGAGTAGCATGGAGAACACCACCATGAATCTTGACACTTACTCTGCCAAGTATTGGAATGCTTCTCCAGAGTGGTCCAGACGGCAGAATTATTCCACCAATCCAATCATTTGTTTTATCACATCCCATGTGATAGCATGACATTTGTTGTATGCTTGTGGCCCATGTGTGCATGGACTGTGCTGAAGTAGTTCAAATGCAGATGGTATAGCAGAATGTCACAAAATGAAGGGATCATGACTGCTCCAAGGATACTGAGCATTGACCTGCATGATTATGGTCACATACCAGCTGGATGTTGATGGAATGGAATCCTTTTCAGTTGTCTACATCCCATCATGATGTGCATGCAGTCAATGGTACTCAGCAACATGGGGAAGCCTTCACTTCTCACAAAACCACATGCTTATTCCACCTGTTGCAGTCTGGCAAAAGAAAATAAAATGTGATCAGCCCTCTTTGAATAGGGAGACTTTGAATAGAGAGTCTTTGTGACCTCACTTTTAATATGGCATTCAGCGCCACTCGCAACAAATGTGCATGTGCATGGCACAGGTGCCATTTTTGACCACCCAAAGGGCATTCGCAGCCCCAAAAAGGGATTCAATGACTTGAATTTTGTATGTATGGATGGATTCTGATGGGGTATTGGCCGTTGGCTGGAGAGTCGTTGAGAGCCCCACGTCACCTTTTTTTGGGGAAGGCCCACCACATCTTCTTTCATTCACTGGCACTTGATAGGCCAGCATTGGCCTCCTCTTGGGATCAAGGGCCAGCAGTTTTATTGAACAGCAATGCCACTGGGAAGGCGGTGAAGCTGCTGGTATGACACCCACTTGAGTTGTAGGATCGTCACTGAATCCCAGGCCAGAGCTAAGTGTTGGCAGGAGGGGACGTGGGTATTTGGCCATCCAGCGGACTTCCTGCCCTGGACTTAATTAGGTTGGAGGTGGGAAGGTGGCAGTGTCCACCAGACCTACCATGGGGGAAGAGCATATTATTCCACCTTATATCATCATAGGTGGCCAGTTTCCAACTGGTATAGCCTTTCTTCCTATTAACTTGGAAAATACTGTATATACATTGGGTATTTTATGGGTTTTATTGAAATTTAAAAATGATTGAATACAAGCAAGGTTTTAAATTGTGAATGTCCTATAGAGCTTTCTTTTGAAAACAAAATTTCTTTGACTAAAGTATCTCATCAATCCAAGTCAATCTAAAGAAAATTGCTCTATGAAGAAATCAAAGAAATTGACTGGTTGTGGCAGGAGGTTGTACTTACAGGACACTTTAAATAACAGAGCACAGGAGCTATGTGCTAGAGTGATTAGGCCTGACAGCACAAAACTGCTCCTAATTCAACATCAATTGTAACTAAATTGGCAATTTCACTCAAAGGCCACATCAATCCTGAAAGCTGGCTTCTGATCCTGCCATAGGATTGCTTGTTAACAGTTGAGTTTGATCCTGTCCTCACCTGTCACAGGCGCGGGCACAGGATTCAGCCTTGGCCACTGCATTGTTATCGGTAGGTGAAGCCCATATTCTCTGTTTTCTTCCCCCTGAATCCTTGCTTTCCTTGACTGGAGAAACTGAGTTCAGTTGCAGTTCTCTCACTGCATTGGATGGTAAGGATGTTCTGGAAGGAAATGTAGAAATGGCAGTTTCTGGCGCTGAGGAGGCAATAGTTCACAAGATAGGAAGGATTTTTCAAAAAGGAGATTGACATACTAGCTCAAGTTCCAAACAGCAGCCAAAATATGCCCATGAATGGATACAGAAGGGAATCAGATTACATAGCCATGGTGCAAACTGGAAGAAACATGTGTTGATTGTAAATAGAGGACAGAGGGTTCTGGTTGAAGTTTGAAGTGGACTTCAACAGTGGAGACAACTTGGGGCACCAAAAACTTTTGTCCAGGTTTGGACTTCATTGTGCAGAAGAAGTGGATCCAGAAACTGTGTAAGGGGCTTTATGGAAATTGCTGGAATTTGTCAAATGTTGGCAGAGGGCTGAGAAGTGGAGAATTGACCATAAGGTAGCAATACTTGATGCGGGGGGCCAGTGAAATTGTTTCATTGTCTCAGGTGTGGATCTATTAAAACAGCCAGGAAACAAGAAACAGTAGAATTGAAAAGCAAGAGCAATGAAGTTCAGGTAACCAGTAGTTGTGAAGGGTAAATCCATGGGGATCAGTGCAGGAACAGTTTTAGGGAAGCGAGTGTACAACATTGGGAGCAGCAGTAGTTTCAAAAGATGAGCAGAGCAAACTCAGCCTGGAAAAGGAAGGGGCTGGTGGCAAAGCAGACTAAGGCAGCAGAATCCAGAGCAAAATAGAGACCAGCAGGAACTTACCTGTGTTAGCTCAGTGGAGTGAAGAGTTCCAATGGAGGACCACAAAACTGAGCCTGCAGACAAGCCTAGAAGGTAGTCCAGCAGAGGAATACAGTTTCAGTAGAAAGTTACTTGTAAAAATGTAGGTCACGTTGAAGTCAAGGGACATGTATATAAAGTTGAGAAATAATATGTCATATGCAGCTTTACACCTCATGTATTTTTTTTGTCAGCTTACTATATCTATATAATTAATAATCCAAGCATGTGTCGGTAGCATTAGATCTTCCAAAGGCATCACACTTGAGAATGTGGACTCAGTCTGGCCAAATGACCAGAACCTTATACCTCTACCACCTCACATGTCGATAGGGAAAATTATAATCAAATAATCATTTGAATAAATTCTTGTTAATCAGTAGTACCAATAAAGGATGAAGAACCAGCAATCAAATGCCACAAATCACATATTAGTTAAGTAGTTCAGATTGTTTATTTCCAACCATCATTTTACTACTTTTCTCAAGTGCTATTTATTATAATACTCAGTTTTTCTCTATCCAGACTCTTTTGATTGGCTAGTGTACCAGTGGCATCTGTTGGTGGGTTTATTTGGTGGGCAGTGCCTAACCCCAGTGGAGGCAAATGGGACACATGGAGACTGGTGTGTGTGATGCACATGAGGCTGTTAATGGCTGGTGGTGGCAATGGCGTGGTGTGGATATTTGGCAGAAAATAAATAGCGTTGAAGGTAAGGGGAACCCAACAAACAAGTTACTCTGGCTGGAGAGATTGTTTCCATGAGGGATGGAAGAGTTTGATTGAGAGAGTGGGATGGAGATGGCATGGAAGGGTTGGAAGGAATGGGATGGGAATAGTATAGGAAGGGATGGCATGGGAGGGGTGGATGAGATGATGCAATTGATTAAATATGGCAAAATGACAGGGACAAGTATTTAGTACAACATATTGTTTGAAAGCTATTGTGTGTTAGATTTGAATGATAATGTTTTAGAAAAGCTGTCTGGTGAATTAAAAGAATACATCAGCATTGCCTGTACAGATGAAGAACACGATAACAGTCTATAACTTCCAGAGTTTCTACACAGTCTAATCCCATAAATTTGGACTCAAGGAAGGAGCAGTAATAATGTTGCTACAAAACTTGAAATAGGACTTTATCATAGAACAAGATTGATAGTGAAAGCTGTTTTTTTTTTTCAGATGATAGGTATTGAAATTATAACAGGCAGAGTTCAAGGAAATATTGTTAATTCCTCGAATAATATTGAGCCCATAGACATCATCCTGCCTTGTCAACTCAGATCACCATTCCCAATTAGACTTTCGTATTCTGTGACTATAAAACAAGTCACAAGGCCAGGCTCTTGACAAAATTTGAATTTATATTTCTAGACCTGTTTTTACACATGTAATGTAGGATTTTCCAGAATGGCAAGTTCTGATTCTGTTAAAATCTTTGGTGAAAGAATAGCTCTAGAAATCCTGGATTTAGAGAAGTACTATTGTAATAAAGATACTAATTTAGCCACAAATATTTTGTGGGTCTCTGGTGTATAAATAAAAATATTAATAACATTTTGGAAAGAAGTAACTGATTTTGCAAAATAAATCACTAAATATACCCAGAAAATCATTTAGTGTTGAATACATTAGGACGTACTCCTGGTTGGCCTCCCACATGCTACCCACTGTAACTTGAGGTCATACAAAACTTTGCTATCTGTGTGCTAACTCATATTAAATCCCATTCACCCCTGTGCTCACTGACCTACATAGATCCAGATCATGCAATATCTTGAATTTAAAATTCTCATCTTGTCTTCAAATCCTCCATGGCCTCACCCCTCTCTATCTCTAATCTCCTCCAACTGCACAGCCCTCCAAGATATCTGCACTCCCCTAATTCTGGCCTCTTGAGCATCTCCAATTTTAATCACTCCACCATTGGTTGCTGTGCTTTCCATTGCACAGGCCTTAAACTGTGGAATACCTCTCTGCCTCTTATCTCACTTTCCTCCTCTACGGCACTTTTTAAATCCTACCAAATTGAGCAAGACTTATTTTCTCCACTTGGTTTGGTGTCATATTTTGTTTCAGTGGTCCTGTGACTCGCCTTAGGGGATGTTTCATTACATTAAACACATTGTATAAAATAAGTTGTTCTTGATGATATACCTACTAAAAGTCCTGCACCACAGCTTTGCCCTTATGTCTATGGCTTGACCTTTTGATCTACGTGATTCCAATGACACTATTAATTTCTTAAAGGTATATTGGTCATCTGGTAGGAAGGTCTTGTAAATTACAGCAAGATGGTTGACTTATTAGCTAAGTACATTCTACAATTTATGATTTATAATTGGGACATTGTCACTAATGTTTAGGTTGGATTTGGTGATTTTCATTAGCATATTTCTTCATTTTTGCCTTAGTATTGCAATCATTTTTGGCAATCTTATTCTGCTTGGAACCAATTCTGTGAAAGACTATATTTTTAATTTGTTGGTAGAACAGATATGATGCTGGTATTTCACGTGTGAAAGAGTGAGATGTAGATTGGAAGTTACACAAGAATGCCCAAAGTTGCTGCCTCCAAAGTGAATGACCCATTTGAGCAATCTGTATACACTTCTTGACTTTTGCTTGAATATTTTGGCCTCATATTTGTAACTACCAATGTGGTCTGAAATTCCATGTACCTCAAAGCTTTTTACGCATGGACTAATGGCTATAGATACTGCAAGTTTGAATATTTCCACGTTGGAAATTTAGGTAAATTGTTGCTAATTACTACGGTAATCTGATGTGAAGGATTCACAGAAATCTACATGAACAACGTCTTAGATAATCAGGTAGACTTGACATGCTGTGCTGTCAAGGGGGTACTGTGCTGTCAAGGGGGTGCAGTCTTGTGTTCAACATTTGTTGCCTAGTATCCTTAAATAGCTTCTTCTACCCTATTGTCTATGCTTGGAACTGCTCTTTGGTCTGCAAGGGACAGTTGAAACCAATTTGAGAGATGGTACTTGACCCTACAGCTACACTGGAATGAATTCACATTCCCCAGAGATAGCTCATGAAGTATGTGACATAGCTGCCATTAGTCAGTTTTCGACTTATGCCATTGATTTACACGTGGACACCTATGGCTCCTTGCACGGTAAGGGTTCTCTGTAGATTACTCAATATTAAGTAGAGTGATCATCTTGGGCATAGGATGTTTAAGCTATAAATTTACTTCCCTCAAGATGCTCTCTTTAAATTTACTGCTGCCAAGTGCTCGCTTTTATATTCTGCCTCTCTTGGCTATCTTCCTTTTAATGCTGCTTTTTTTGAATGTTCTCCCTTTTATATTTTTCTTGGGTGTTGGTTTTTTAATTTAACATCACTTTGGTGCTCCCATTATATATTTTTCTTTCCTCTGATACAGCCTATTTAACTCTCCTCATATATGTTTCCATTTCTCTATATATCACTTCAAGCATTTTAAATCTATTTCTGCTTCACACTTGTTGGGGGTTTTAAATTTCTTCAGACACTGAATCCCCTTTTGGATTACCTGAACCCACTGAAGTTTAACGCCATTCTTAGGGTCTAGGAGAGTAGAACTGCTGTACTGCATCCATCTAATACTTTGAGCTTCTGATGGAGACTATTATCCACTTATTCTCCCTCTGCCAATTGTACTTTCTTCAGCATCTGTGTGCCCATTTTATCCTGGAAAGCTTAGAAGTTCAACGCACCTCCTGAATAAGTTACACTAATCAATCACCCCTCTGAATAATAACTTGAGATGGGTATGGTCGCTTATTGGATGAGCAATTCAGTGACTGAATGCAAATCCTGCTATGGCAAGTTCAGTATATCTGGCGATTTGTGGGCTAGTGCCAGCAAAATTACCATGCAAGCTACCGGCTTGTCATTAAATCCCAACGGGCTCATCAGATCCATAAAGTACCACTGGAAGAGATGACCAAAAGTTGCTGTTTGTATAACTTCAAATAAACGTGTTGGAAACGTAATATAGTGGCTTTTCTTATTGAAAGCTAAGTCTGTCTTCTAGCTTTGGAGTATTATTTTGTTCCAGTTTGTTTTATTTGCTGCTTGCATGCTGATGCAAAAGTGTTATATAATTGGGGTTCTTGGACTTGTGGAACATTTCAAGAGGCAATACCTGGGATGTAGAAATTTCAGTGCTAGGTGCTTATCTAATTCACCTAGATAGTGAGAAGGATAGAAATGCAGAATATTCTTTAAACATTCTTCAGAGAGACAGTTCCGAGTGTTGCGGACTGAGAGATCTGGGTGTCCTTGCACATGAATCACAATAAGCTAGCATGTAGGTATAGAAAGTAATTAGGAAGGCAACTAGAATGTTAGCCTTTATTACAAGGGGGTTGGAGAATAAATGTAGGGAAGCCTTGCTACGATTGTATAGGGCATTAGTGAGACTGCACATAAATTACTGTTTATGGTTTTGGTCTCTTTTTTTTGATTGTGAAATCCTCATTGTTGCATCAGTAAAATTGTATTTACAATCAGAGCTCGGTGTGACCAGTGCCAAAGGAATCTGGATACAGTTAAGTATCCACAAGTGACGTTGCTAGAGATGGGACAGCAGATGAACCAGGCCACAGTAGAGATCTCAGTTCTGACAAACATCTCAAGGCGACTCTGGGGTCAGGAACATGAACCGTTAAATCGCTGAAGAGGTTTGCTTGCACTCAACCGGCAGACCTCCTCTCCCTTTTGCCTTCCCACGTCAACGATGCCATTTGTCCCGCCCTTGGTTTCCTTTCTTAAGGAATGATATACTTGCAATAGGAGTTCAGAAAAGGTTCACCAGGCTAATTCCTGGGAAGGAAAGGTTGAGCAGGTTGGGTTTATACTCATTGGAGTTTTGAAGAATGAGAGGTGATCTTTGAAATATAACATTCTGAGGAGCTTTTGTTAAGTTCCAATAGTTGTTTAGAAATGACATATAAAACCAAGGCAGATGCCTTCAGACAGTTTTATTGCTCGTCATAAAACTCTCCACAAACAGAGCTAGTCTCAGCTGTTATCCCATTTCTACAACCAAAATGGGCACTTAGTTAAACTACCTAATAATTAGCAATTGAACTTCTTTAACTGTTTCCTTCCATAACAGATTCCCCTCAAAAGAAAAGTAACCCTTAAGTTTATATAATCTCACACAAAAAAGTAATAACAAACATCAATGTATATTTTTTTCATTCAATAAATTGACCCTATTCCCCTCCTTTTTAAAAAAAAAGAGAGCATGTATAGATATGTCCACGCAAAAATTATTTTTTCTTAAAAGAAAGACGTTCCCCTTTGAGGATCTCTAGTTAACTTCTTGGAGCTCGCTCCTCTTTTAGTGAAGCAGTCATAATTTGTCGCTGCTATCAATCCATTTGATCTTGGCAATCTCCTTATTCTGAAGCACTTGCTTTAAACTTGCAATGTCAATCCGCAATCTTCTTTTGTTGGCGCACTTTGTAGATTGGACATTTTCCCAAAGTCACTTATTATCTATAAGACATTCTACAGGTACTATTCCTGAATACCCTTTTCCATTTAAAACTTCTGCCAGTATCTTTAAAATCAAAGAATGCAGTATCTACTGCCTCAACAAGGGTGAGAGTCTCCGCTGCTAACGTACTTTTTACAACTCTTCATATCTTTTTAGATTCACATACCAAAGGGCAGCGTTTGCCTTTCTCCCCCATGAGAAATATTATAAATCCTCCCACTTGAAAATCCATCACATAGATTTGCATAAGATGCATCACTGTACACAGTTTCATTTTTGTAACGTCACCCAAAGATGGGAACTTCAAAATACACTGCTCCATTTTAAATTTTGTCAATGTTTTATTTGCCAGAATGATTTCTTCGATCTTGGGATCGTTCATTTTAGAGCTCAATTCCAAAATGTCAAAACTGATATCCGGCCTTGTTTCTTTGCCTAGCCAACTGAGCTGTCCAGTTAGACTTGAGTTCCTCTTTTTCTGTTTCAGAAGCTGCTATATCTTTCTGGGAGACTCTACCATGACTAATTGCAATGGGATTGACGTTCTCTAAATAGGCTTGCTGATGTAAACGAACATGTGATCTGCTCTGCCTGATTTCCAATCCAGTGTACTTAACTGCACCAGAACTCTGACTTCCAATTTTGAAGTCCGTTCTGAGCCCATTAATGATGACTGTTTCAAATTCACTACTACCACCCCACCAAAAATCATTTACATGCAGCATAAAGATGCCTGCACGTTTCCCTCTATGATGCCAATAAAATATTGTCATGTCTGCTTCCAACAGAAGACAGCCCAACTTTAACAAAGCTGACCTCGCTAAGAAATACCAAACTCTGGAGGCATCGTTTAAACCATATACGTGTTTTTTTTTGGCTTTGAGTCCCTTCTTGGCACCTCTTTTGGTGGGAGAAATACTTCCCTTTGAAGTTGGTGTCCCTGCAAAAAACACAGCTTTAATATCAATGGAGTTACATTCCCAAGCATTTATAGCTAATAAAGCTTCAGCATAACTTTCCTTGCCATAGGTGAATCTACTCTTTTATCCTGGTGTCACAATTTTTCTTCAAACTCTCGTGCCACTAGCCTGACTAGCTCTAAGTCCCATCAGGAACCGCCTTTTCCGTGCATATCCATGTATGAGAGCTGGTTATCTCCTATCTGGCACTTGTGTATACCCCAAATTCTTTTCAACTGTGTAGTTCTTGCTGTTTGGCAACCTTTATTAATTTATCATCTACTTTGAAGCTACTAAGACTTCTCAGTCACATGGGCTTCTGCTCCTTGTAGCGTTACCAGTCTGTGCCATATTCCTTGACTTTAAGCTATGTCCTCTATCCTGCCTTCCATCATACTCTGGACTGTCTCTGTTTGATCTCCCTCTCCCATTTATAGATTTTCTTTAAACAGTTCGTGATCACCCCCTAGAGGCACATTCACTCCCAGACCCACCGTCTGAATGGATACTGTGTTTCCGTGCCTTCCATTTTTGTACTTCATGTTCCCAATTCATAGGCCTAACCTTCTGTCCTTTATCTTGTATATTTATCCAGTTTCTATATTTTCCAATCTGTATTTTTATATTTTCCAGACTCTAGGTAGAGCAGCCCTTCCCTGCTCTACCTACCGTTGTCGCATCCCGCCATTAATTGGCCCCTTCTGGCAAGTATGTAACTTTAGTGCTAGCTTTCAGCAATTGTCCTCTGGGACAAATTGTCTCTTCTTCTTCGTCCGAATTACTTTCTCCATCTTTAGACACCCTGTCAACTTCAGCTACCTGATCCCCTCAATCATGCAATATGTGTATGAGAAGTACATGGTTCCTTGTCCCTTCCTACTACTATACATATATACTATATGTATTCTATAATCTTTCCCGGGCCTTTCCACCCATCAAGTCTTTCTCTTTTATAGAATACCATGTCTCTCTGATTGAAAATAGTTTCTGATGACGATACATTGTATCTTAGAGCTTACTGAATTCTTTCCGAAACTTTGGCTTTGAGGAACGCTCTTCTAGTTGCGTGTAGTGTATTTCAATGCTCAGAAAAGGTAGAACTAATCATAGTTCCCTCCCTAGCTGGGGGAATGATCATTCAGGACTGAAGGAATTTTTGGGTTTCTACCAAAAACCAACCGATATGGACGATAGTCCCCAAACATCTGCAGTGAATTCTTGGCATGGACAGCCTATGCTAGAGTTGATAACTTATAGCTTGATCTAACTGTCAATACTTTGTGAAGCATCTCACCTATCATCACGTGATTCATTTCACACACTCAATTTACTAAAGGGGCTTTCAGCTACAGTATTCACAACTATTATATTCGTGTTTTTGCACATATCCCAGAACTTCTTGAACTTTTTTGAGTGACTCCAAACCACTCAGCTTTTAAAGGTAACTCCAAATAGTCTTTTGTCCAAAGAAAGCTTGGTTTCAAACATTTTACTTACAAGCAGGAACCATCCTCTGCTACCACTGTTAAGTTCTAATAGTTGTTTAGAAATGAAGATCAAAACCAAGGCAGACTCCTTCAGAAACAAAAACAAAAACACCTGGAAAAACTCAGCAGGTCTGACAGCATCTGCAGAGAGGAATGCAGTTGACGTTTCAAGTCCGTATGACTCTTCATCAGAACAGACTCCTTCAGACAGTCTTTTGCTTGTCATAAAATTCTCCACACATACAACTAGTCTCAGTTGTTATCCCTTTTATACAACCAAATGGGTACTTAGTTAAAACAATCTATGTTTCCTTCCCTAGCCCCTTAGAGAATCTAGAACTAGGGGGAACAGTTTCAAAATAAGGAGTCTCCTGTATTGGTATAATGGAGATGAGGAAGAATTAATTTCTTTGCTAAGGCTCGTTAATCTTCGTAATTCTCTTCCCAGAGAGCATGGAGGCTGGGTCATTGAATATATTCAAGGCTGAGTTAGACAGATTTTTGATTTACATGGCAGTCGAGGGTTTTGGGGCGGTGGCGGGAGGACAGGATCTTAATGAATGGCGGTGTAGCCTTGATGGGCCATATGACCTGGTCCTGTTTGTATTTCTTATAAATCAAAATTGGTCCACTGAGTAAACTTTGAGCAATTCAAAAGTTAGCTTAAGTTGATGTTTAGGGGAAATTAGTGTGAAAACCTTTTTGCCTCAGAATTCGGTTTCTTATTTATTAGATTAGTTTGAGACAGCATTGTTGTGTTTTATGCCTCTTAGGATGATACACTGATTTCTATGTCTAATCAGAAGTTTTATTTACAGTGCTTTTAAAATGCCAGCATTCATGATTCCAGCTGCTTCTCTGTTTAGCTTCTGTTTCTCTGTAACCACACCCAGATTTGACTAATGGCACACAGAGGACAGTTAACAGACACTTACAATTGAATACAAGCTCTTTTCAAAGAGACTTCTGACAGTTTGAGGAGGGAGATATGGAGAGGATGACAGATGGAAATAGGTTGAAAGAGGAGAGACTGGACAGAGACATATGCAAGTAGTATTGCATATACAATAAGTTCCTCTTTTAAGTTGACTCATTGAGTGTAATTCTGCTTTAGCATCACTTATAATGGGGCTGATGTATACACTTAGTGTTGGGATTGCTACTTTAGTGTCATTTCACGCTGGGGCCAACGTGACCTGATTTGCTGCTATTTTGGAGCAGCCTGTCTTGTTTCCTGACTCTGTCTTATTCCCTGACCCTCTTGCTCACGTTTCCCTCTCTGACCCTCCTGCTCGCATGCCTTTCTCCCTGACCTTCCAGTTTACAACTCCTCTCACTCCCTTTCTCGTGTTCTCCCTCTCACCGCCCCTCTCCCAAGCACTCGCTCACAGCGAGGATTTGGGAGAGGGAACCAGAATGTGGGAAGGGTGGCCAACGGGACAGGCAGTAAGCAGGAGGTATATAGAAAGAGCATATTTCTTATTTTTAAATTTGTTTTATTTTAAAAGTCACTTCATTTACAAATATAGCAATTTAGGAATGCACAACATTTCAATTTACAGGGTACAATATTTTAATGTTTTCCTACAGAAGCTAACCACAACCTTTACGTTGGTTGTAATGGGAAAATCTGACTCACGTAAAGTTGTTTCACTTAAAGTTGCCTTTTTCAGGAACGCAACTACAACGTTAAGTGAGTAATATTGTAATCTATTCATTTGCAATCAAAAGTAACTGAAATAATCATGAGATAATGCTTCCTGTTATATAACCCCCTTGCTCTTCTGTTTCCTTTTACTTTCATTTTACGCTCTTTCTTGCCCTCAAGTTATTTTTCACCATTTCATCGCTCAATTTGGGGCCTGTGTTATTGCTGGTGCTGATTTAAAAATGACTGCCTGCAGTTATTTGATACTAGCTGGCTTGTTATTTTGAAACTCTTCATAACGTAGCTGAGAAAAAGAGGCATTTTGTGAGAGTACTTGTATAATCCCACCTTCTATTAGTCTTTGCAACAGTGTATTAATGCACTACTTTTGCCTGTGGAACAGCTCATCGTTGTTGCAATAAAGTCCAATTTTGAAAACGTTTATAAAACAACTTAGTGGAAATTTTCAATGTCTTCGTATGTGCTTAATTGGTAATTTGGTTGAATATTTAATATGTTTAAGTTAATATGCTGTTGCTTTCAAGGCACATGTCAGTAATAACAGTGCCTTAATTCAAATGTTAGATCTTGCATATCTTGTATATACTGTGGATTGTAATGAGTTAATATTGATGCATAATAAGCAGCAAACAATAGCATTACTGCTGGCATGTAGTGTACTTAATTCTGACATGCTGATTTGTGTTAGCTAAAACAGGGTCCAAGGATGGCAATTTAGTTAAATTAGCTCACCCCATTCTGGTGGAATACTTTTGTTATGATCAGGTGAGGAGAGGGTAGAATGACTCCCCTCTTTTCTTAGCCCTCATTTGACCATAACAGAATTTTAAAGGATATGATTGCCTAAAGGGTATGATTGACAATTCAGTGAGAATTTAACTGTCTATGTGCTGTGACTGTATAAGACACATGTAGACAGGTTTCCTTGAAAGTTTCAAACAAGAGAAGAGTATTTATTGTACTTAAGCAGGTCTAATAAAAGTAATAAAACACTGACTTTCACAATTGCACGCAGTCAAGGCCCACACACACACATTACAGAGTGGAAGGATAGATTAAGCATTCTGTTTAAAGTCTAATAAAAGTTAAAGGTATACCAGTATTGTAGACTGATGACTTGGCTGGTTTCAGGCTGAGCTCGATGGTCCCTCTGGTTTCAGCATCAAGGCAATTTAAATATGTTGATGGATGATTTAGATCTCTTCTCACTGAGTCAGCAGATGCTGGACTGATCCTTAAAATGTTATGAATGATGTGTGGATGGTTGAACAGCAGACGAGTCAAACTTGTAGGCTGGATAGAGAGGGAGAAAGTGGCTCACTCAGTGCCTGTTTCTTCGGCGGGTCTTCTGTTTCTGGCCTGGAGAAAAGCAATTTCTTAAACACAAAAGTGAGGCAGTTGGCTTGTCACATGACCTTCTCTCCAACTGACTTGTTTTAAACATGGTCAGAGCTATTGGATTCCAAGACCATGGTTTACATGATTAGATTATGGCTAGGTGAATTTCTTTCTCGGTTCATTCTGAAGTGATTACATGTGATGTTCAGTCCTTACTCAATTGAGTACCCAGGTGATTGTCTGCATGCTTTATGAATGGCTTAAGATATGGCCCATACACCCACCTCCAAAGTTGTTATTTCTGATGGGGTTTTCTAGAAAGTTGACTCCATTGTAGTGGCTTTGGCATTTGAGGTACAGTCATGCTAATGTTCAGCCATTTTAGAAACAGCTGTTTGAAGTCACTGGAATGCTGCTTCGTGTTTTTAAAACTCAATCAATGGCTTTCAGCCAGTAAATACATAAAGTAATTATTGATATAAAGCATGGTTTTATAACAAGTTTAAAATTTAAATCCTTACTCTTATTTATGTGATTTATTTGAAATACAATAATAGTTTCTGAAAAGACAGAATTGTACAAAAAGTTAAAATAGTCAATAATCCATCTGAAATTTATCAACATTTTTTTGCTTTGATACAGAAGTAAGAATTGTGTAATTCATTTTATTCTTCTTTATTTTAAAATGTGCTGCTTTGTGCACCTCCAAATGAAAAGAAAAATCCTTAGATTGCTCTTCACGTATCTTGTGAATTTAAATTGTGAAAGGGTCTCTCTCTTGCCATTTGTTTTGATTCCCACTGTTACAATTTGGTGTAAATAATTTCTCTGGTTCAGTGACTTTAATCACTCCCACAAGTTGTGTGTGCATGTTAATGTCATGGGTATTTACTCACATTGCCCTATACCCACCTCTTACATGATTGTGTAACTCAGGGCTGTAACGTAAATGGCCTCTTGTGACTTAACGCACAGGTGCTTCTTCAATCTCTTTAAAAGTGGACCAAGCAAGCATCTGGTGAGATGAAGCTTGGTTAAAATCATTCAAGCTGCTTTATTTTAAAATGACTGAACAGACACACCAACGGTTATGATCGGATTCATTTTGTTCAACTAGAACATCTACTCTGTAATATGAAAAATAATGCATGGTACACTGCTCCACACCAGTAGGTTGTCTTGCTAGAATTAGATATAATGTCTTAACTCTCCTCCTATATTTCTGATTCTGCAAGCCTATGTAAAGTTTTTGCAGCTCTTTGTTTAAAAACCTGACTCCTAGTTTTTTGTTTGAAAAACCTCAATCTGTTGATCTCCTGACAAACAGGGTTCAAAGGGCTTTCCAATACAGTGTGCATGAGGTGTGTTTCAATCCCCTGGACAAGCAATAAATTGCTTACTGTTTCATTTCTAGAAAAGCATGACTTACATTCAGCATATTAACCTTTAACTTTTGTCTAACTTCCTTTTCAAAAAACTTGTTTAACCATGCTTTATTTCAAACAACAGCAAATTAATTCTTATTTTCAATTCTTATCTGTAGAAAAATGGTCAAAAAATCCTGAAAAGTGATACCTGCCTTTGCAATTGTGAGAAATAGAACTGAAGACTGCTGCAAAGAAATTGCTTAAATTTTTTATCATTCAAGATGGTACAACCTTTGTACAATACAAGGAGAGACTGACATTGATGAGCATGTTATACAGCAGTTACATGGATTAATGAGTTTCAGAACCCACTGTGGGAGACTGAGCTAGACATTGTCAATATGCAGGCAAATCCAGTCCTCATCAGTGTTCCATTTGTGATTTTTGAAAACTGTATGAAGTGGGCAAAAGCTTCCCTTTTATTTTTGTGATGAAAGTGTTTTAATGTCAATAGAGTGTCCAGGACAGTCTGCTCACCATTTACTTTTAACGTTTTCAGTTATATAACACTGTTAATGTAAAGGTGTTTCACAGGACAGGTGTGTATGAATGTCAGCCTCTGCAATTGTCCAATAGGTTTGAGGTTCTCTCAGCTTGTTTAGATGAGTGTGGGCTACAGGGTGGATGTGCAAACTGAGCATGGTACAGGAAGCCATTCAAGCGGAGGGAGAAAAAAGAAATGTGGTGGTTGTAGGGGACTGTATAGTGAGGGGGATTAACACTGTTCTCCGCACCAAAGAGCAAGAGTCCAGACGGTTGTGTTGCCTACTTGGCGCTCAGGGCTAGAGAGGGACTTGCAGTGGGAGGGGGAGGATCCTGTTGTTGTGTCCATGTGGGTACCAACGACATAGGTAGATCTAGGAAAGCGGTTCTGTATAGGGAGTATGAGGGGCTAGACTCTAAATTAAAAGGCAAAACCTCAAAAGTTATAACCCCTGGATTATTAAATGAGCCGCATGCAAGTTGGCATAGGATACATAAAATTAGAAAGATGAATATGTGGCTCAAAGACTGGTGTGGGAGAAGTGGGTTCTGGTTTGTGGGGCACTGGCACCAGTACTGGGGAAAGTAGGGGCTGTACCATTGGGACAGTCTACACCTGAACCATGCTGGGCTCAGTGTTATGGTGAACCCTATAACTAGGGAAGTAGAGTGAGTTTTAAACTAAATAGTGGGGGCAAGGGATCAAATATGGAAAGATGTGGTATATCAAAGAGTAGAGATAAGGTAAGAGAGGAAAATAGTAATATGTGAATTAAGGGTCAGGATGGAAGGAAGAGATAGAGAGAAAAACCTAAGAATGCACCAACAATCAAGACTGGATGTTAAAAAGATAACAAAAAGGCAAAACTAAAAGCTCTGCATCTGAATGTGCATGGCATTCACAACAAAGTAAAAAATAATGCACATTGAAGTAAATAAATATGATCTGTTAGCTATTACAGAGATGTGGCTGCAGGATGACAAGGATTGGATCCTGAATACTGAGGGGTATATGACATTCAAGAAAAATAGGAAGCCAGGTGAAGATGGAGGGGTAGCACTGTTATCCAGGATGGCATTTGTGCAATAGTTCAATAGATCAGGATGTAGAATTGGTTTGGTTGGAGATGAGGGATAGTAGGGGAAAGAAGTCACTTGTGGGAGTGGCTACAGGCTCCTAACAGTAATCACAACATAGGACGAAGTATACAAGAAGAAATATTGGGTGCTTGTGATAAAGGGGCGGCAATAATCATGGTTGATTTTAATCTACATATAAACTGGAAAAATCAGATTGGCAGAAGTAGCCTGGATGAGGAGTTCATGGAATGCTTTCCATATAGTTTCTTAGAGTAGCATCTTTTGGAACCAAGCAGAAAGCAGGTTAAAATAGGCTTAGTATTGTGTAATGTGACAGGATTAATTAACCACCTCAGAATAAAGGCACCCCTAGGTAGCAGAGACCACAATATGATTGAATTTTATATTCAGTTTGAAAGGGAGAAGAGTGTATCTAAGACTAGTATTTTAGACTTAAATAAGGGCGACTCTATTGGCATGAAAGCTGAGCTAGCTGAAGTGAACGAGGATACTATCTTAGGGGATAATTCAATAGAGAAGCAGTGGCAGACATTTTAAAGGGATATTTCAGAAAGCTTAAATTAGTATATTCCTACTATAAAGAAAAATTCTAAAAGGAAGACCCACCATCCTAACTAAAGAAGTGGCTAACTAAAGAAGCTAGGGAAAGTATCAAAGTTAAGGAAAAAGCATATAACGCCACAAAGATGAGTGGCAGGTCAGGTGATTAGTCAGAACATAAAGAATGGCAGAGAATGACAAAGCTTAATCAGGAGAAAGAAATTAGAGTTTGAGAGGAAGCTAGCTAGAAACACAAAAACAGATAGCAAGAGTTTCTACAGGTATTTAAAAAGGAAAATAGTAAGTAATGTGAGTATTGGTCCTCCAGAGAATGAGAATGGGGAATTAATAGATAATAAGGAAATAGCGGATGAAATGAACAAATATTTTGCTCCTGTCTTCACTATAGGGAATACAAAAAACATTGCAGGTAATAGCTGTAAATCAGGAGGTGGAAGGGAGAGAGGAACTTTGAAATTACAATCACTAGGGAAGCAGTACTGAGCAAGCTGTTGGAGCTGCGGGCCGACAAATCTCTGGGTGCTGATGGACTTCATCCTAGGGTCTTAAGTGGTGGCTAATGAGGTAGTAGATGTGTTGGTGTTAATTCCCTTGATTCTATAAACGTTCCAGACTGGAAAGAAGCAAATATAACCCCTTTATTCAAGAAAGGAGGGAGGCAGAAAACCGGAAACTATAGGCCAGTTAGTTTGACATCTGTCATGGGGAAGGTGTTAGAATCGATCATTACAGGCTATAGTTGGGCACTTAGAAAAAGTTAAGGCAATTGGGAAGAGTCACCATGGTGTTGTGAAAGAGAAGTAATGTTTAAGCAATTTATTGGAATTTTTTGAAGAAGTAACATGCGCTGTGGATAAAGGAACCCTGTAGACATACTACTTGAATTTCCAGAAGGTATTTGATAAGGTGTCACATCAAAGGTTATTGCGGAAAATAAAAGTTCATGGTGTTAGGGGTAACATATTAGCATGAGTAGAAGATTGGCTGGCTGACAGAAAACAGAGACTATACATAAATGGGTCTTTGTCTGATTGGCAGGATGTGACAAATGAAGTCCTGCAGGGGTCTGTGCTGGAGCCTCAACTTTTTACAATTTATATCAATGGTTTAGATGAAGGGAGCAAAGGCATGGTAGCTACCTTTGCAGGCAACCCAAAGATAGGTAGGAAAGTATGTTGTGAAGAAGACATAACGAGTTTGCGAACGGATATATATGAGTGAATGAGCAAAAATCTGGCAAATGGAGTATAATGTGGGAAAATGTGACGTTGTTCACTTTAGTAGGAAGAATAAAAAAGCAGAGTACTACTTAAATGGAGAACAACTGCAGAATTCTGAGGTGCAGAGGGATCCAGGTGTTATAGTGCATGAGTCGCTACAAGTTAGTGTGCATGTCCAATGCGTAATCAAGAAGGCTAATGGAATGCTATCCTTTATTGTGAGAGGAATTGAGCATAAAATTAAGGATGTAATGTTTCAGTTGTACAGGGTATTGGTGAGATCACATCTTGAATACTGTGTGCAGTATCCTTATTTAAGGAAGTGCACTGGAGGCAATTCAGAGGATATTTACTAGATTGATTTCTGGAATGAGCGGGTTGTTTTATGAGGAAAGGTTGGACAGGCTAGGCTTGTTTCCACTGGAGTTTAGAAGACTGGGGGCGTGGGTGACTTGATTGAAGATCATGAGGTCCTGAATGGTCTTGACAAGGTGGACGTGGAATGGATGTTTCCTCTTGTGGGTAAGTCCAGAACTAGGGGGCCCTGATTTAAAATTAAGGAACATCCTTATAGGACAGAGATGAGGAGAAACTTTTTCTCTGAGGGTTGTGCAACTTGGAAACCCTGCCTTAGGCGGTGGAAGCAGCGCCATTGAATATTTTTAAGGCAAAGAGAGATAGATTTTTGTTGGGCAAGGGAATCAAAGGTTATTCGGGGTAGATGGGAATGTGGAAGTCGAAACATAAACAGATCAGCTGTGAAGAATGGTGGAGCAGGCTTGAGGGGCTGAATGGCCTACTTATTTCATTTGTTTGTATGACTCATATCAGACAAAAATTGACACTGCACCAAGGAAGGAGATATTACAATGGGGAGCTAAAAGCTTTGAAGAGCTGGGTTTTAAGGATGCTCCTAAGGAAGGAGATAGAGGCAGAGAGGTTCAAGGAGGGAATTCCAGAGTTAGGGTTGAGACCACTGTCAGCAGCAGGATAATGCTTTAGGGACAAGATTTACAGGAATGCAGAGTTCTCACACTGTTGTTGGGCTAGAGGAGATTACAGAGATCAGGAAGGGTGAGATCATTGAGCATTTGGAACATGAGAATGAGCATTTTAAATTTGAGGCATTGGACTGGAAGCTCATGGTGATGGGCCAACAGGACTTGCTACAGGTTAGGATATAGGTAGCTAACTTTTGCATGGGATTACGTTGATAGAGAGTGGAAAATAAGAGGCTAGACCAAAGCAAGACTTCAGCAGCAGATCGCCTGAGGCGAGGTGAAGATAGAAAATGTTGCAGAGGTGGAAGATGACTGATCACTAACACACTACCTTGTTTGTACCTAAGCTGAGTTTCTAGCTCCATATCCTCTCAGCTCAGGTGCAGACAGGATACTGTGGTTGTGATCAGTCTGGTTCAGCCTGAGACAGTGGCTGAATAAGAGAATTGGTGGTGAGGAAACAGAGGTCATGGCAGGTGTGAAAGATATTGGCATTGGCCTTCCTTATATTTAAGTGGAGGAAATTGTGGCTAATACAGACTGGATGTCAAGAAGCAGGCTAGCAATAGTCAGTATTGTGGTTGTGGGAGGTGGCAGTGAGATAGAGCTGATGTCCTGTCTTCAAATGATTTCACCAAGGCCCAGCATGTGGATGAGAAATAGGAGGGGAACAAGGAAAAATCCTTAGAGGATTCCAGTGGCGCATAATGTGAAACAAAGCAGAAGCAGGTGATTCTCTGGCTACATCTGGCTAAGAGATGAGGGTGAGAAACAGGTGAGGATCCTACTTCGCTAAACAGCAGAGGAGTGGTGTTTTAGGAGTATGGCATGGTCAGCCATGTCAAAAAATACAGAGGGGTTGAGAAGGATGAGGAAGAATTGTGTACTGTGGTCACAGCCACCGTAAGATGCCATTTGAGACTTTGATTGAACCCATTTTAATGCGGTGGCAGTTGTGGAAACCTGATAAGAGATTTAAACATGGAGTAGCAGGAAACATAGGCATTGTTTTGGGTGACGACACATTCAAGGGTTTGAAAAAGAAAGGGGGATTGGGGTTGAAGAGTCTGATGGGTGGGCCTTTTGAGGAAGGAGATGGTCGATGTGATAAGGAATGGGACAGTATTTGAGGAGAGGGAATCGTTACGTTGTCAGCCAACATAAATGTCAGGAAATGCAGTTAAATCATCAGTTTAGTGGGAATCGGGTCAACAGAGCAGAAGGTGGAGCATGGACAAGATGCAGCAGGAATGAGGGGAGATAGTGGAAAACCTATAGAAAGATGTGGGTTCTGGCAAGGGCTTGGAGGAATGTTGGAGAAAGCTTAGCTAGATAGGTGGGGAAAAGAGTTAATTGTGGCAGAGGTAGTTGAATGGATGGTCTCCATTCTAAAGACCAAGATGTCCACAAGCTCCTCGTTCTCAAAAATAAACAAATAGAAGAATAAAATCACAGTTCAATGAGGAAAGCTCAGCGCTTGTGCTTTTAAGAATGTATGCACAGAAATTTCACTGAGAGGCTTCTAGTTGTACCCAACTTTGACAGTGGGTCCCAGTTCTAAACTGGTTCTTGCAGTATAACCTAAACAATAGACTGATCACAGGTGAAGCCTGAGTAACCATGTTGATTCAGACATTGGTGCTTATGTAATTAAGCCTGTATTGTTATGACAATGGGATAATTTATGACAGAACTAATGCACCTAATTTATACATTCAGTTGACATAAGATTTTCTGCAGTAATTCAAATAATAAGACCTGAATTTACACAACGATCCTCTCTGTCCTTGCAAATATGGCAGAAGAGGCTGAAATACGAAGTCCTGCTGGTGAACATGGCATTTTTGCAGGGGCAGGAACTGGCCTGGGTCAGGATTTGTGCATGCATGTTTCACTGTGGCAGGTGTCTGTATAAAACAGCAGCTATCTCCAGACATGTCCGATCTTCATTAGCCGGAAGTGGGAAACACAACATGCGGATATATCAATATACGAATTAGGAGCAAGAGTAAGGTCATTCAAGCTTGCTGCCATTCAATAAGATCATGGCTAATCTGATTGTGCCCTCAACTCCACATTGCTCCTACCCCTGATTAACTTAGATTCTTGACTAACGAGGGAATCAATCTACCTCTGCCTTTAAAAATGTTCATTGACCCTGCCTCTGCCACTTGCGGAAAGAGAGCTCCAAAGATTCACAACCATCTGAAAGAAAACAATTTCTTCTCAGCTCTGTCTTAAATGGGAGACCTCTTATTTTTAAGCTGTTTCTTCTAGCTCTAGTCTGTCACACAAGGGAAACATAAGGGGAGGCAGTGGTGTAGCAGTAGTCACTGGACTAGTAATCCAGAGACCCAGGGTAATGCTGTGGGACCTGGGTTCGAATCCCACCATGGCAGAGGGCAGAATTTGAATTCAATAACAATTGGGAATTAAGAGTTTAATATTCTCATAATATTGTCATAAAAGTCTCCTTCAGGGAAGGAAATCTGCCATCCTGGTCCGGCCTACTTGTGACTCCAGATCCACAATAATGTATTTGGCTCTTAACTTGGCCTTCTGAAATGGCCGAGCAAGCCACTCCATTGTATCAAACCACTTAAGTCCGTAAAAATGAATGAAACCGGATGGACCACCGGGCACGATGCATAGGAGATGACAACAGCAAACTCAGCCCTCCTTAACTAACATCTTGGGAGAGCTGTCTCACAGACTAGTCATACTCGCAGTGCCATACCTTAACAGATAATGGCTCAGACAGCACCATCGCCATCCCTGGGTATGTCCTGTCCCACCAGAAGTCAGACACAGCAAGGGTGGCAGCACAGTGGTATATAGTCAGAAGGAAGTTGCTCTGGGAGTCCTCAACATCAGATCAAATACAGACAAGGAGACCTCCTGATTACCACATCCCACGCGTCCCCGCCCCCAGCTGATGGATCAGTGCTCCTCCATGTTGAACAGCAGTTGTAGGAAGCACTGAAGGTGGCAAGGGCACAGATTGTACTCAGTAGCACCACCATAGACCAATTTGGCTGTGTCCTAAAAGACATAGCTGCTAGACTGGGTCTGCGGCAGGTGGTGAGGAACCCAACAAGAGGCAAAAACACACTTGACCTCATTCTCACCAACTGGCCTGCCACAGATGCATCTGTCCATGATAGTATTGGCAGGAGTGACCTCCGCACAGTCCTTATGGAGACGAAGTCTGGCCTTCACGTTGAGGACACCCTCCATTGTGTTTAGCACTACCACTATGCTAAATGGGATAGATTTCGAATAGATCTAGCAACACAAGACTGGGCAAAAAATGGATGGACCATGAAAAATCATTTTCAGTTGCCTCCTTTATTGGCTTAAGTGCACGTTTAATTGTCAGTGGGTGCGCTTCTGACTGCCACGCGCACCCGCCGAGCAAGATATGGCGTGAGTGCGCGATGACCATCAGGCGCTCGCCCAATGTCATCTCTTGCTATTTCGCAGCTGCATGACTTGGGCACATGGGTTGGGCGCATGCCTGCCTGCGGGATGTAAAATTCTGACCCTGGCGAAAACTCTCCACTGGTTGGAGTCATATCTGGCACAAAGGAAGATGGTTGTGGTTGATGGAGGTCAATCATCTCTGCTGCAGGGCATCACTGCAGGAGTCCCTCAGGATAGTGTCCTAGGCCCAACTATCTCCAGCTGCTTCATCAATTACATTCCTTCCATCATAAGATCAGAAGTGAGGATGTTCGCTGACGATTGCACAATGTTCAGCACCATTCGCGACTCCTACTGAAGCAGTCCATGTCCAAATGCGGCGAAACCTGGACAATATCCAGGCTTGGGCTGAAAAGTGGCAAGTAACATTCGCGCCACACAAGTGCCAGGCAACAACCAACTCCAACAAAAGAGAATCTAACCATCACCCCTTAACATTCAATGGGCATTATCATCACTGAATCCCCCACTGTCAACACCCTGGGGGTTATCATTGACCAGAAATTGAACTGGACAAGCGATTATAAATACTGTGGCTACAAGAGCAGGTCAGAGGTTAGGAATCCTGCGCCAAGTAGGATTCTCCACCCGACTCATCAAAGCCTGGCCACTATCTACAAGGCACAAGTCAGGAGTGTGATGGAATACACGCCACTTGCCTGGATGAGTGCAGCTCCAACAACACTCAAGAAGCTTGACACCATCCAGGACACAGCAACCTGCTTGATTGGCACCTCATCCACAAAAATTCACTCCCTCCACTGTGGTAGCTGTGTGTGCCATCTACAAGGTGCACTGCAGGAACTCACGAAGGCTCTTTAGACAGCACCTTCCAAGCCCATGGCCTATACCCTCTGGAAGGACAAGGACAGAAGATACATGGGAACACCGCCATCTGGAAGTTCCTCACCAAGCCACTCACCATCCTAACTTGGAAATATAGTGCCATTCCTTTACTGTCGCTGAGTCAATATCCTTGAACTCCCTCCCTAACAGCACTGTGGATATACCTACACCACAGGGACTGCAGCGGTTCAAGAAGGCATCTCACCATCATCTTTGAGGGCATTT
Organism: Carcharodon carcharias; assembly: GCF_017639515.1. Classification (NCBI taxonomy): domain Eukaryota; kingdom Metazoa; phylum Chordata; class Chondrichthyes; order Lamniformes; family Lamnidae; genus Carcharodon; species Carcharodon carcharias. The sequence continues at coordinate 53,159,309 of NC_054468.1, read as the reverse complement.
AGGGATGGGCAATAAATGCTGGCCTAGCCAGTGACGCCTATATCCCATGAATGAATAAGAGAAAATCCTTTCATCATCCACCTTGTCAAGACCCTTCAGGATCTTATAAGTTTCAATAAGACTACCTCTCAGTCTTCTAAACTCCAATGGATACAGGCCCAGCTTGTCCAACCTTTCCTTGTTTGATAATCCCCCTCCCCATCCCAGTTACCAGTCGAATGAAGCTTCTGTTTCTGGTCTATTTATCCAAGTCATTGATATAAATTATAAATAGTTGAAGCCCTAGCACTGATCCCTGTGATACTCCATTCGTCAAATCTTGCCAACCTGAAAAAGACCCAATTATCCTTACTCTCTGCTTCCTCTTAGCTAACCAATCCTCTATCCATGCTAATATGTTACCCACTATACCATGAGCTCTTATTTTGCATAGTCACTTTTGATGTGGCACCTTGTCAAATGCCTTCTGGAAATCAAAGTACAGTGCAACCACAGTTTCCCCTTTATCCATGTTGCTTGTTACTTCCTCAAAGAATCCTAATAAATTAGTCAAACATGATTTTCGTTTCACAAAAACAATGCTTGATTACATTGAGATTTTCTAAGTGCTCTGCTATAACCTCCTTAATAATAGATTCCAGTAATTTCCCAATGATAGATATTAAACTCACTGGCATGTAATTTCCTGCTTTCCATCGCCTTTTTTCCAATTTGATAGCACCTTTCCCAAATCTAGGGAATTTTGGAAAATTATAAGCAACACATCTACTATCACAGCAGCCAGTTCTTTTAAGACCCTAAGATGAAGTCATTCGGGACCTGGGGACATGTCTGCTTTTAATTCCAACAATTTTCTCAGTATCCTTTCCCTGGTGATTGTAATTGTTTTAAATCCCTCCCTCCTTTTCACCTCCTGATTCACAATTATTTCTGGAATGTTGTTTGCATCCTCTACAGTGAAGACAGATGCAAAATCTCTGTTCAATTCATCTGCTATTTCCATCCGCCTATTTTCCATTATTAATTCCCCATTCTCAATCTCTGGAGGACCAGTGCTCACTTACCCTTTTCCTTTTTAAATACCTGTAGAAGCTCTTATTATGTTTTTTTTAACATTTCTAGATAGCTTTCTCTCCTCCTCTAATTTTTCTCTTATTAATCTTTTAGTCATTTTTTGTTGTTCTTTAGATTCTGTCTAATCTTCTGATCTGTTACTCATCTTTGTGCAATTATATGCTTTCTCTTTCAATTTGATACTACCTTTAACTTTATTTAGCCACAGATGGTGTTTTCTTCACTTAGTGTATTTCTTTCTCACTGGAATGTATCTTTTCTGAGTATTTTGAAATATCCCCTTAAATGTCTGCCACTGCATCTCTTAATCACCTATCTCTTAACCTAATTTCCCAGTACGTTTTAGCCACCTCTGCCTTCATGCCCTCATAATTGCGCTTATTTAAGTTTAAAACACTAGTCTTAGATTCAGTCCTCTCTCAGTCTCAAACTGAATATGAAATATGATCATATTATGATCACTGCTACATAGGGGGTGCCTTCACTATGAGGTTATTAATTCATATTGTCTTATTGCACGTTACTAAATCTAGTATAGTCTGCTGTCTGGTTGGTGCTTAAACATGCTGTTCTAATAAATTGTCCGGAAAACACTCTATGAACTCATCATCCAGGCTATCTTCGCCAATCTGATTCGTCTAAGCACATCTTGCCAAACGTGATCCCTGGACCCCACTATTTAGTTCAAAGCCCTCTCTATGGCCCTATTTTTAGGACTCTCCAGAATACTGGTCCCAGCATGGTTCAGTAAAGATGACCCCAGCAGTACAGCTCCTACTTCCCCAACTACTGGTGCCAGTTCCCCAGGAACTGAAACTTATTTCTCCCATATCTTTGAGCCATGCATTTAACCCTCTGATTTAGGCTGCGTCAATTTGTTTATGGCTCAGATTGTAATCCAGAAATTATTACCTTTGAGGTTCTGCTTTTTAATTTTGCCCCTAGCTGCTCATACTCCCTCAGCAGAACCTGTTTCCTAGTTCTACCTATGTTAGTGGTACCTACATGGCCAATGGCCACTGGATACGCCGCCACCCACTGCAAGTTCCTCTCCAGTCCAGTGCAGATGTCCCGAACCCTAACACTGGGCAGGCAACACAGCAGTTTGGACTCTTGATCTCAGCTGCAGGGAACTATGCCTACCCCCCTGACTAAACTGTTCCCAGCTACCACTACTTTCCTATTAACACCCCCCCACCAAGCTTGAATGGTTTAATGAACCATGGTCAGTCTGCACATAATTCTTGCAGCCACCATTTTCATCCAAACAGGCTGCAAGAATCTTGAACCTCTTGGACAGTTGCAAAGTCTGAGGCTCTCCACTTTTATCTTCTGGGTTCCCGTACATACCTCACTTGCAGTCACCCTCTCCTGTCCGTGACGACTGACCAAATTAGAAGACCCTATCCTAAGGAGTGTGACTGCCTCCTGGTACAAAGCGTCCAGGTAACTTTCCCCCTCCCTGGTGCATCATAGTATCTGCAGCTTGGACTCCAACTCAATGACTCTGAGCTAAAGCTCCTCAAGCCACAGACACTGCAGACCTGTTTGCCATTGCTCATGCCAGTGATCAGCCTTCTCCACATTCTGCAGTTGCAACACTGCACCTCCCCTGCCATCTTTATTATGTGTTAATTTATAACTAATAAACAATGCTACCTCCAATACTCCTCACTACTGTTAGTGAGCCTTAACTATGACTATGAAACCTTACAATTGCTTATAAATTATATGAGTTTTGCAGATAAATGAGCAAAATATTCACCAACCAATCGCTTACTTTTTTTTGTGATGTCACATTCCAGTTTCTTTCAGAAGGCCGCTGCTCCACTTTGGAGCTACCGACTGGACTGGATAGGATAGCTCTTCTGGATGATGATTACTGCTTCTGGGTCCTCTTGGTACCTGCTCTTCTAGGTGATGGTTACTGCAACCATGCCCTCTTTGTACCTGCTCTTCATGTGCAGATTAGACCTGGTAGAAGCAGGTCCAATCCTTGTGGAGCTCTTTGGAGAGGTGGGGTACCTCTTTGGATATGGTCCTAGGATACCTTTGGGAGAGGTAACTGCCCTTTGGAATTGCTAGAAGTGGACATTAATTTGCATAAGAAGTGCAAAAACTTGTTGGACGAAGAGAGCTGTCAAGAGGAACTAGCCAAAATGTTGAAGGGAACCGTCAGAAGTGTCACAGTGGGTGGGGGGGCATGGGTTGGCATTAAGTTGACATAGGGGCTATAAAGGGCCATGGTGGTGAATGGGGGGCATACATTGGTATGGAGGGTACAGGGGTTATGGGGGAGAGGGGTGTAGGTTGGCATGGAGGATATGAGGGGCAATGGAGACTGTGTGGGTGTGTCAATAGAGGGCATGAGGTGGCATGGGTTGGCTATGGATGGGGATTGGTAAGAGGTTTTAAGGGGTGAGGGCTGGAGGGATTTTTTTTTATTTAAATGTTTTTTAAAAACTCTTTGACAAAGTGCAGCAAGGCAGGCCTTCTGCCGTTTCTGCCCCCACTCCCAGCAGCCTCTGTCCTGATTCTGGGATCATCCAGTCAGACACCCAGAGAAGCCTGCTGCCCTGGAATGAAGCTTCCAACTTCCTGGCATTTACTCCCAGATTGGTTCGCAGATACAAGAAATGCCCTGACTCTGCATTTCCAACTGGGGAGTGAAATTTCAGGCCCAAGTGTGTATTGCATGGGCAAACTATTATGTTAAAATCCTAAAGTGCCATTAGAATTTCCAATAGTGTTTTCCAATGCTTTTCCTAACTAAGTAGTAATAATCTTAAGGTTTAACTTGTCTAAATATGGTTTGTTTTTTTTTGTTCATTTATGGGATGTGGGCATCGCTGGCTAGGCCTGTATTTATTGCCCATCCTTAATTGCACTTGAAAAGGTGGTGGTGAGTAGCCTTCTTGAACTGCTGTAGTCCTTGTGGTATAGGCACATGGACAGTGCTGCTAGGGAGGGAGTTCCAGGACTTTAACTCCCAGAGTGAAGGAATGGCAAAAAATTTCCAAGTCAGGATGGTGAGTGGCTTGGTGGGGAACATCTGGTGGTGGTGTTTCAATATGTCTGCTGCTCTTGTCCTTCTAGATGGTACCGGTCCGGGTTTGGAAGGTGCTGTCTAAGGAGATTTGGTGAGTTTCTGCAGTGCATCTTGTAGACGGTACATCCTGCTGCCACTTGTCGCTGATGGAGGGAGTGAATTTTTGTGCATGGAGTGCCAATCAAGCAGGCTGCTTTGTCATGGATGGTGTGAAACTTCTTGAGTGTTATTGGAGCTGCACTCATCCAGGTAAATGGAGAGTATTCCATCACACTCCTGACTTGTGCCTTGTTGGTGGTGACCAGCTTTTGGGCAGTCAGGAGGTGAGTTACTCACTGCAGGATTCCTAGCCTCTGATCTGCTCTTATAGTCGGTGTTTATATGGCTAGTCCGGTTCAGTTTCTGGTCAATGGTAACCCTCAGGATGTTGATAGTGGGGGATTCAGTGATGGTAATGCCATTGAATGTCAAAGGGTGATGGTTAGATTCTCCCTTGTTCAAGATGGCCATTGCCTGGCTCTTTTATAGTGCGAATGTTATTTGCCACTTGTCAGCCCAAGCCTGGATATTGTGCAGGTCTTGCTGCATTTGGACATGGACTGCTTCAGTATCTGAGGAGCCATGTATGGTGCTGAACATTGTGTAATCATCAGCGAACATCGCCACTTCTGACCTTATGATGGAAAGAAAGTCATTGATGAAGCTGCTGAAGATGGTTGGGCCCTGAGGAACTTGTGCAGTGATGTCTTGGAACTGAGGTGATTGACCTCCAACCACCACAACCATCTTCCTTTGTGCGAGATATGACACGAACCAGTGGAGAGTTTTCCCCCAATTCCCATTGACTCCAGTTTTGCTAGAGCTCCTTGATGCCACACTCGGTCAAATGCTGCCTTGATGTCACTTTCACTTCACCTCTGGATTTCAGCTCTGTTTTCTATGTTTGGACCAAGGCTATAATGAGGTCGGGGGCTGAGTGTCACTGATGGAACCCAAATTGAATGCCTGTAAGCAGGTAATTGCTAAGCAAATACCTTTTGATACCACTGTTGATGACCCCTTCCATCACTTTACTGATGATGGAGAATAGATTGATGGGGCGGTAATTGGCTGGGTTAGATTTGCCCTGCTTTTTCTGTACAGGACATAACCTGGGCAATTTTCCATATTGCTGAGTAGATGCCAGTGACGTAGCTGTACTGGAACAGCTTGGCTAGGAGCACAGCAATTTCGGGAGCATGTGTTTCCAGTATGACTGCCGGAATATTGTCAGGGCCCATAGCCTTTGCAGTATCCAGTGCCTTCAGCCGCTTCTGGGAAACATGTGGAGTGAATCGAGTTAGCTGAAGACTGGCATCTGCGATGCTGGAGATCTCCAGAGGATGCCAAGATGGATCATCCACTCGGCACTTCTGGCTAAAGGTTGCTGCGAATGCTTCAGCCTTATCTTTTGTAACCACGTGCTGGGCTCCCCCATTAATGAGGATGGGGATATTTGTGGAGCCTCCTCTGCCAGTGAGTTGTTCAATTGTCCATCACCACTCATGACTAGATGTGGCAGGACAGCAGAGTATAGATCTGATCCGTTAGTTGTGGGATCACTTAGCTCTGACTATCACTTGCTGCTTATGCTGTTTGGCACACAAGTAGTCCTGTGTTGTAGCTTCACCAGGTTCACACCTCATTCTTAGATACGCCTGGTGCTGCTCATGGCATGCCTTCCTGCATTCTTCATTGAACCAGGGTTGATCCCATAGCTTGGTGGTAATGGTAGAGTGGGGGGTATGCTCGGCCATGAGCCGACATATTGTAATTGAATACAGTTCTCCTGCTGCTGAAGGCCCACAGCGCCTCATGGTCGCTCAGTTTTGAGTCGCTAGATCTGTTCGAAATCTATCCCATTTAGCATGGTGGTAGTGCCACGCAACACGCTGGAGGATATCCTCAAAGTGAAGACGGAACTTTGACTCCACAGGGACAGTGTAGTGACAAATCCTCTTGATACTGTCATGGACAGAAGCATCTGCGTCAGGCAGGTTGCTGAGGATGAGGTCAAGTTTGTTTTTGGCTTCTTGTTGGTTCCCTCACCACCTGTTGCAGATGCAATCTAGCAGTTATGTCCTTTAGGACTCGGCCAGCTCATTCTGTGGTGGTGCTGTCATCCACTCTTGATGATGGACATTGAAGTCCTCCACACAAAGTACATTCTGCACTCTTGCCAACCAAAGCGTTTCCTCCAAGTGGTGTTCAACATGGAGGAGTACTGATTAATCAGCTGAGGTGGCAGAGGTGATAGGTGATAAACAGGAGATTTCCTTGCCCATGTTTGACCTGATGCCATGTGACTTCATAGGATCCAAAGTCAATGTTGAAGACACCAAGGGCAACTCCCTTCTGCCTGTATACCTCTGTGCTGCCACGTCTGCTGTGTCTGATTTGGGACAAGATATACCCAGGGATGGTGATGGTTGTGTCTGTAAGGAATGATTCAGTGAGTATGACTATGTCACGTTGTTGCTTGACTTGTCTGTGAGACAGCTGTCCCAATTTTGGTACAAGCCCCTGCATGTTGGTATGGAGGACTTTGTAGAGTCGACAGGGCTGGGTTTGCCATTGTCATTTCTGCTGCCTAGGTCATTGTGGATGCCGTGGATGGGTGGACTGTCTTTTTAGTGATACGATACAACATTTTAGAGGTGTTAGGAAATAGAGATAGTTTAAGTTATATGGGTATTTGTCAGTGTTAGGAATGTGTTTTAGCTTTAATGTTTAAGTTTGATTTGTATTTCTGTATCTGTCTGTTAAGAAAAGGTCACATTGAGTTTTAGTTTCACTTTAAAAGATGCCTGCATTTCTAATGCAAGTTTACGAGTGTAAGAGAAGTTAAGTGTAAGTGAATAGAAAAACTGGGCTGATGCCTATCAACAGGGGCCCAGAGAGGCAGATCCCTCCCACAGATGCGCACACAAGAAACTAGAAACATCAGTTTTTGTAAAGACAGCTCCCAGGCACAAGCAGCCTGGAAGGGGCAGATAGCCAACTCCAAGCTTAAATTGGTGGGAAAGTAGCTGCCAGGGAGAGACTGGAGCAAAGGGGACAGATAGCCAGTCACAAACTAAAGAATAAAGTTCCCATGAATCCAGGGGAGTGGAACAGGTGAAAGTCCCAAGTAGGCCTTCTAGTCAAAAGAAGACAGGAACCTGAAAAAGGCCCTGTTAATTGAAGTTAAGAGTGAGGGACAGGTAAAGGCTTGTGAGATGCCAGAAGGTCCAAAGAGGCAACTGAAGGTCTGTAACTCTTTGCTATGGCCATGTGAAGCAGTGGTGCACTGTTGACAGTTGAGATAGTGAGCGTGTCTGCTTTGGAGAAAGCTTGGATGCATGTGGTGACCCAGGAGAAAGGAACATCGGAAGGAGCATTTGAACCCCTCGAGGTGAACCCTTGCGGAAGGCATTTGAGAGAAAGCGTTGGTTTGGGCGAAGATTCTAAGGCAAGTTCTTGAAAAGTGGAGATTGCAAACCCTTGTGTGAAAGACGGAGTTCAGTGAGATTGGTTGGCTCACGGTGTAACAAGCGTCTCGGGGGAGTTGAGGAGAGCTCCATAGCATCTGCCTGGGGGTGGCATCAGTGTGGTGTCTGACCACAGGTTGCTAATTGGTTTACATGGACTGCACTTACTGTGAACATTGGAGTATAACATAGCTTTGTGTTATCCTTTCAAATCTATATATATCTGTAAAGGTATAATTCATCTTTTCTTGTTTAATAAATGTTTTATGCTTAAGTTCATTAGCTGTCTCCGGTGACTCTGTTTAGCAGCCCCTTTCCACATATCTAAACAAACAAATAAAAGTTAGGATCTCTCAAGATCAGGTCTGTCCATGGGTAAGCTCAACTTGGGTAATAGACGGCATTTAAGAGTCAACAACATTGTTGTGGGTCTGGAGTCACATGTAGGTGAGGACAACAAATTCTAAAGGACATTAGTGAACCGGATGGGTTTTTATGACAATCGGCAATGGTTTCATGGTCATCACTAGACTTTTAATTCCAGATTTTTATTGAATTCGAATTCCACCATCTGCTGTGGTGGGATTCGAACAGGAGTACCCAGAGCATTACCCTGGCTCTCTGGATTGCTAGTCCAGTGACAATACCACTATACCCCCGCTTCCCCTGTTTTATTTACTGTTGCATCATAACAGTATAATTCCTAATGAGTCATTTATATAACAGGTCAATTAGGTTTACATAGGCTCAAATATATTTGCAATTCTCATAGTAACATTCTTAGCATACACTCTAACAGTGAAACATGTTATCCCAGGCACTGTAGCAAACAATGGAATCATTTTGGTAGATTAAGCACAGTGCTGCAATATCTCAATATGTGGTTTAGATTATTTAAAAATAGTTGTCTAACCTATCATATTTTCAGAAGTATCACAAAACACTCTTTCACACCCCAGTAATGTAGAATGATGGCAGCCTTTTCTGTAATACAGCCTTATCACGCAATGCAAAAAAAAGTGTAGAGTTGACAATCTATCAATCTTAATACCTTTTTGCAATTCTTTATTAATTGATTGCCACTCTTCACAGTTCCTCCAACTAAATATGTTTAGATTTTGCTAACAATCTGCGGTAATTTATCCCTGCTATTAAATGCCTTTGCATGTTGTTGACAGCATCATCAGAATGTGAAGCTTACTATCACCATGGTTCCAAACCCTTCAAAGCTCAATTTTTTTCCCCTTTTCCTGAAACCTATATACATTAAGTGTTTGTAGCGAATCTTCATCGATGAGAACTGACGCATGAGTGATCTGACTTGAGTACTGGAGAAAATGCTTTATGGAATAGGTTTTGCTAATGTTCATTTATGGCACAATAGGTACTTTTTATGGAGATTTAAGTGCACTTAGTATATAATGACAAAGACTTTAAGCTGAAAAAGGGATTGGTTAGGGTAGTTGCAAAGAAGCAACTGGCTCTGAAGAGGAAATTCAGAAAAGGGAGCATAATCTTAAATCTAAAGCTTGGTCATTAAGAGTGAAATCAGCAAGTATTTTTTGTCTTTCAAAAGTTCTGCCGCATTCACTGTCTGTTTCACGTTGTCTACTACAATGGGAGTACAAGACTATGAATATTCTCTATTGGCTTATTTGCATAATAATGTTTTCATTAAGTAGGAATGGGGAAGGCAGTGCTTGCTCTGCTTCAGTTTTGCATTTTCCAACCTTCCCACTGAAGACCCCATTTCATTCCCAAGCTATCTGACAAGGAATAACCCGTTTTGGATGAGCTGTAGTTTACAGAACATGGGTGATCGGTTAGGAAAGGGTAGAGATAGTCAGAAGTCCAAGTGACGATTTCAGCAGTAGATAAGTTTAGGCAGGGTGAGAGGTGCCAATATATGGAGGTCGCAGTAGGCTTTTTTTATGATGGAGAGTACATGTGATTGGAAATGCAGCTAAGGGTAAAACATGCTGTTGAGATTGTGAAGCATCTAGCTCAGCCTGACTCAGTGGCTGAGAAGTTGAATAGAATCAGTATGGCACAGAGTTTGTGGTGGAGGTTGAAGATGATGGCAGGAATAGGTGGTATTTAATAGAGGTGACGTGGGTCTTGCCACCGGCTAGAGAGTTGACGAAAGCCTGGTACCTCCTTTTTAGGATAGGTCCACCATATTAAGTGTCACTCAGGCACTTGACAGGACAGTGGTGGGCTTTTGCTCAAAATCGGAGGCTCTGTAGGCAGAAGTTCTGCCCACCAAGGAGTCCCAACCAATCAGAGATCAGCAACTGTATTGAATGGCAGTGCCCCATGGAGGCAGTGGCTGCTTTCGATATGACACTCACCAGAGGCCTTGGATCATTGCTGCAGAGAGGGCATCACAGGGAGGAAAATCGGCAGCAAGGATGAGGGCTCTTAACAGGCCCTCCCTTCCTGATGCTAGGTACTTTGATCAAGCACTACACACGAATGTCTGAAAAAGGAGCATTCAGCCCTTTAGAGCCTGCTCCGCCATTCAGTAAGGCCATGGCTGATCTTTCCTTATTCCCATCTACCCCCAATAACCTTTGATTCTCTTGCCTAACAAGATCTATCTACCTCCGGCTTAAAAATATTCAATGACCCTGCCTCAAAAATATTCAATGACCGCCACTTTCTGAGGCAGAGAGTTCCAAAGTTGCACAACCCTTTGAGAGAGAAAATTTCTCTTCATCTCTGTCCTAAAAGGGCTACCCCTAATTTTAAAACAATGTCTCCTAGTTCTAGATTCATCCAGATCCTTTCTACATCCACCTTGTCAAGACCATTCAGGATCTTTTATACTTCAATCAAGTCACTCCACACTCTTCTAAACTCCAGTGAAAACAAACCCAGCCTTTCTGACCTAACCTCAGAAGACAACCTGCTCGTTCCAGGTATCAATCTAGTAAACCTCCTCTGAACTGCCTCCAACACATTTGCATCCTTAAATAAGGAGACCAAAACAGCACACAGTATTCAAGATGTGGTCTCACCAATGCCCTGTATACCTGAAGCATAACATCCTTGCTTTTATGTTCAATTCCTCTCATAATTAAAGGATAGCATTCCATTAGCCTTCTTGATTACTTGCTGTACCTGCATACTAACTTTTTGTCACTCATGCACTAGAACACCTGGATCCCTCTGCACCTCAGAATTCTGCAGTCATTCTCCATTTAAATAATACTTTGTTTTTTTGTTCTTCTTGCCAAAGTGAACACCTTCACATATTCCAACATTATACTCCATCTGCCAGATTTTTGTCCACTCACTCAATCTATGTCTGTGGGCAATCTCGTTATGAACTCTTCACATCATATTTTCCTACTTCTATTTGTGTCATCTGCAAATTTAGCTATCATGCCTTTGATCCCCTCATCTGAGCCATTGTCATAAATTGTAAAAAGTTGAGGCCCCATCCCAGATCCCTGTGGGACTCCACTTGTCACTTCCTGCCAATCGGAAAAAGACTTATTTGTGCATGCTTTCTGTTTTCTGCCAGCCAGCCAATCTTCTATCCATGCTAATATGTTACTTCTTACACAATGAGCTTTTATTCCTGCAATAATCTTTGATGTAGTACCTTATTAAATGTTTTCTGGAGATCCAAGTACAGTATGTCTACAGGCTCCCCTTTATCCACAGCGCATGTTACTTCAAAGAACTTTCATAAATTGGTTAAACATGATTTCCCTTTCACAAAACCATGCTGACTCTTCCCAATTACGTTGATTTTCTCTGAGTGCCCAGGTATAACTTCCTCAATGATAGATTCTAACACCTTCCCCATGACAAATTTCAAGCTAACTGGCCTATAGTTTCCTGTTTTCTGCTTCCCTCACTTCTTGAATTGAGGGGTTATATTTGCTACTTTCCAATCCAATGGAACCTTTCCAGAAACTAGCGAATTTTGGAAAATTAGCACCAAAGCATCTACCACCTTATTAGCCATCTCTTTTAAGACCCTAGGATGAAGTCCATCAGGACCTGGACACTTGTCAGTCTGCAGCTCCATCAGTTTGCTCAGTACCACTTCCCTAGTGGTTGTAATTTCACCACGTTCCACACTCCCTTCCATCTCCCGAATTACAGCTATTACTGGAATGTTTTTTGTATCTTCTATTGTGAAGACAGAAGCAAAATATTTGTTAATTTCATCTGCCATTTCCTTGTTATCTACTGTTAACTCCCTATCCTCACTCTCTGGAGGACCAACACTCAGTTTATTTACTCTTTTCCTTTTTAAATACCTGTAGAAACTCTTGCTATCTGTTTTTACATTTCTAGCTAGCTTCCTATCATACTCTAGTTTCTTTCTCCTGATTAACCTTTTAGTCATTCTTTGCCGTTCTTCATAATCTGACCAATTGTCTGACCTGCCATTCACCTTTGCGCAGTCATATACATTTCCCTTAAGTTTGATACTTTCCCTAATTTCTTTAGTTAACCAAGGATGGTGGGTCACTGTTACTTATGGGTGCCTTTACTCTGAGGTGATTAGTTAATCCTGTCACATTATGTAACACCAAGTCTAATATAACTTGGTCCCTGGTTGGTTTCAGAATGTGCTGCTCCAAGAAACTATGTGGAAAGCATTCGATGAACTTCTCATCTAGGCTACTACTGCCAATCTGATTTTTCCAGTTTTTATGATTATTGCTGTCCCTTTATCACAAGCACTCAATATTTCTTCTTGTATGTTTTGTCCTACATTGTAGACCATTCCCACTAATGACTTCTTTCCGTACTATTCCTCATCTCCACCCAAATCGATTCAACATCCTGATCTCCTAAACCAAGGTCATTTCTAACTATTGCACCAATGCCCTCTTTGATGAACAGTGCTACCCCTCCACTCCTAACTAGCTTCCAAATCTTCTTGAATGTCAGATATGTCATAGTATTCAGGACCCAATCCTTGTCATCCTGCAGCCATGTCTACATAATGACTATCAGATCATGTTTATATACCTCAATATGCACTATCAATTCATTAACTGCTATCTGATACAAAGCCTTTAGTTTTGTCTTTTCGTTATCTTTGTGACACCTAGTCTTGACTGTTGATGTATTCTTAGGTTTTTTCTCTCTCTCCCTTCCTGCCATTCTCTAAACCTCATTTCCCATATTACTATTTTGCTGTCCTCGCTTGACTCAGCCCCTTGATTTGCTACCTTTGCCCAAGCTTGATCCCTCACCGCTCTTGTTTAGTTTAAAGCACTCTTTACTTGCCTAATTATGCGGTTCGCTAGAACACTGGTCCCAGCATAGTTCAGGTGTAGACTGTTCCAAGGGTCTAGCTCCCACGTTCCCCAGTAGTGGTGTCTTTGCCCCACAAACTGGAACCTGCTTCTCCCACACCCGTCTTTGGGCCATTCATTCATCTCTCTAATCTTATTTGCCCTATGCCGATTTGCATGTGGCTCAGGTAATAATCCAGAGATTATTATCTTTAAGGTTCTGCTTCTTAATTTGGTACCTAGGTCCTCATACTCACTATACAGAACCTCTCTCCTTGTCCTACCTATGTCATTGGTACCTAAATAGACCACGGCAACTGGATCCTCCCTCTCCCACTGCAACTTCCTTCCTAGTCCTGAGCAGACCTCCCAAACACTGGCACCAAGCAGGCAACACCACCTTCTGGATGCCTCACATTTTGTTGCAAGTCAGTGTCAATCCCCCTCATTATATTGTCCCCTACTGCCACTACATTCATATTTGCTTCCCCTGCTTGAACAGCTTCATGTACCATGGTGCTATGATCAGCCTGCTCAGCCACCTTGAAGAACTCGCTTTTGTCCAGAGGTTGTGAGCACTTTAAACCTTTTTGACAATTACAAAGCCAGAGGCACTTCCACTGTTACTTGTTCGGTCTCCTTACTTGCCTCACTTATGGTCACATCCTCCTGTTCCTCACTGCTGACCAAAACAGATGACCCTATTCTAAGAAGTGTGACTGTCTTCTGGAACGAAATGTCCAGGCATTTCTGCTCCTCCCTTATGTTGCTCAGTATCTACTGTTCAGTTTCCAGATCAATAATCCTTATCTGGAATTCCTCTAGCTGCATACACTTTCTGCAAATGTGTTTGTCATAGATCACCTTGGCATCCAAAAGCTCCCACATTCCGCAGCTGCGACATTATACTTGTCTTGCCATAGAGCAGAGAAGGCTGAAGGGGACCTGATAGAGGTATACAAAATTATGAGAGGCATAAATAGGAAGAAAGTTTTCCCCTTAGCAGAGGTGTCAATCATCAGGGGGCATAGATTTAAGGTAAAGGGTAGGAGGTTTAGAGTGAATTTGAGGAAAGCTTTCTTCACCACAGGGTGGTTGGCATCTGGAACATATTGCCTGAGGGGGTGGTAGAGGCAGGAACCTCTCACAACATTTAAGAAGTATTTAGATGAGCACTTGAAAGGCCATAGCATACAGGGCTATGGGCCAAGTGCTGGAAAATGGGATTAGAATAGATAGGTGCTTGATGGCTGGCATGGACACGATGAGCTGAAGGGCCTATTCCTGTGCTACATAACTCTATGACTCTAACTTCATTTAATTACCTTCTTAATTCCTCTGTGTACTACAACTCTTTCCCCCATGCACCAAATTCCCAAGTGAACATAATTTGCTGCTCACTTGGTCTCCATCTCAATTAGGCGTAGCCTCCTATCTCTTCGCACACCCCTTTGAATGAGGGGCCCCTCTGGGAGCCTGCAAGCAGACCTCCCACATTAATTGCCCACTTAAGGGCCTCCAATGACAGCGTGGCCTTCCTGCCATGGATTTAATCGGGGTGGAGACAGTAAGGTGATGGGGTCCCTAGCTGCCACCCTCATGCATTAAGTGCCACCTTGCCAGCAAGCTCACCACAGGGGAGGGCACTAATTTTCACACAGCCTTCCCAATGTTTATTTGGACAAATTTGCAGCTTATCTGAATCCTCTGACTTATGAATTCTGTTATTCATTTGCCAAAATTTTATTTTAAATTGTAATTCATTCAATGTGTATGTACGTAGTTTATTTACAGTGTGAAATTTTCTTTACGTAGATTTTGCCTCATGAATTGTAAGTTTCCCAAAATTGGCTTCTGGATAATATAAGTTTACTCTACGTACTCTTAAATTTTATTTGTTAAGTTGGGAAATTTAGAATAAGCTGTTAGATGGTTTACAGTTTTGAGCTTTTATAGAATTGTTTTCTGTTAATACTGTAGTTTCATAGCAGATTCTTTCACAGTGAACCAGAAGTTATATATTAACTTTAGCTTTGCAAGCTGCAAAAGGATTGACATAGACTGGATTTAAGAATATTTTCATGCAAATCATGGTGTTCTCTTTAGAATGACAGATATGAAAACTCTGATCAGTTTTAATAGACTGGAACAACTAACTTACTTACAATTACATACTATTGAAATATGAAGCAAAAGTACAGTGTAATTACTACAAAATACAGTGTAACAAATAAATGCAATGCGAAACATTGTAATGTTTCAATTATCCTTGAGCTTTGTGTTAAATCTGTCTATTTTGCAATGCACAAAATGAATGTTAAAGGACTGCTTTTGATCTCTTCAATAGTCGGCATCTGTGCTTTAAAATTCACATATTTGTGGCAGTGTTTTGTATTTATTACTTGTCACACTCTACTGAGTTACACAGAGCACAAATGGACTGTCAGTTGCTGACTTTTTATTGCATCTATACAGTACAAGTGTGCAGATTCAGTGGGGCTATAAGTGGCTTAAATCACAAGGCTATACAGTAGTTCAGTGCACTGGTCTGCTCAAGGTCCCCTGTTCCAACATGTAGCCATGCTGTAACCAGAAGCATGCATTCCATTTCCAAATTACTAGTTCAGATGTTTTAAATTGCTTTCTTTCAGGATTAGTGGAAGTATGACAACCATATCAAACTGTATTTTTGCAATCATCTGTTGCTTTATGGATTTTGATTTTCTGTATAAAATTCTACATGTTTTCAATCTAATTGTATGCAAGCACCTATTTTCTTGAAGTTTTTGCATTATGATGGAGTTAAATCTCTACAATGCAATGGACACAATTAAGAGAAACCTGAAGTTGTCATTTCAGTTCTGTAAATGTAAAAGTTCTGTTACTGTCAAAGGTATTTTATGTGACTCCATAGAAATTTTGAACACAAATCCACTTGCCCTTGGCTGTGAAGATACATGATTACCATTTAATATGCGTACAGACATTTCCAGAAAAGGTCATTCCACTTCATTACTTTACTCTCTTTTTCTTATGAAATACATTAGATTGCAGAGGGTAGTTTGGGAGGGTTTTATTAGCCTGTGGCATTTCTAAGATGCCAATAGCTGCATTTCCAGTAGAGTTTTATTAACTTGAAGAACACGTGAATGTAGTGATGTTTCTAAACCACTGCATAAAATATTTGAGTATTTGAAATGATTTTATTTTCCATAAAAGGAGAGTGCTTTCTGCACTAATCCATTTTGTACAGCCAATTGAAAAGAATTCCCTCACTTTAGCTTACAGCGAACAAAATCTTTGCCGAATTACCATCCCTTTCAGGATTTTTTTGTTGGTAATCCACTATGCCAACTTATTCTGAAATTTGAATGTTGAGTATACCTATTCAACATCCCTTTGCCTGTTTTCTCTCTCATTATCTATCTCGGACAAAAAAAAAGGCACCATCACACTCTCTCGCATCTCGCCCACCCTCTCTCGTCTTGCTTGCCCCTCTCGGGCCCGTCCGCTCACTCTCCCTCTCACTCGTATTCACATGCTTATCCATGTTATCAATCATCCATGATATGTTGACGATTGGCTGTTTTATGCTACGTAGTTTGCATCATTTGCAAGTCCCTGATTTATGGTGATTGAATAAGTGAAAATGCTGGTTGTAAATTTACTTTGATCTCTATAAAAATAATTTTTGTGCAACCCAGTGGCATTGAGTAAAGTTACCTAGATATTTTAATATGAACCTGGAAATCCTTCATAACAAATATAGTCATGCTGGAAAGGCTTTATCTTCTCTTTGGCTCTTAAATGTCCGCTCAAAGCTAATTGCCAGATGAGGGTGTTGTCACATCCCTTGTGCATTGTCCTATATTCTACTTTCGAAAATACAATACAAGGGATGGATTTTTAAAAATAAACTGTTATGATCCTGTTAGGGGCATTAATATTTAAAGAGAAATCCAAATATCTTGTTTTAACCAATGGAATTATGCTACAAGATTTCATCTTTTTAAACAAAGCAAAAACTTTATTGTATATAGAACAAATTAATCAAAACAACTATCCTTATCCTTAAGATAACACTATAGCTTATACCCATACATGCTATGCTCGTAGGTTTACTTCTTGCTTCCCCCAAGAATTTTCATACTTTATGATATCGTAAGAGTTATTAACTTCCGTCAGGACCACCCAGAAGTATGCCACAGTCCTCTGGAATTTACTCTGCAGTTCCAGCTATTCTCAGAGGTAAGACGTTATTTTCCCATCTCTTGATTATGGATGCCTCAGTTCCTTGTTCTGGTTACTTTCTCAATACTTTCAAGCTAATCTGTGGATTGTTTTCTTTTGCTTTAAGACTCTAGATTTTTCCACTCACTTCAAACTAGATAATCTTCCCGTTTCTTTTCCCTTGTGAAATCCAAACTGAGATTAAGCCCTGCCTGCATTCCATGTGGCAAATGATTAAGTTAGCTTTCTCTCTACTTACAGTGCAGACCTAACCTACCATCATTTACTATGGCTATCTTCTGTCAGTGAGCTGCCCCACAAACAAAATCCAAGCTGGAACTAAGCTAGAAATATAATCTGCCTTTAGCTAGAGATGACCCTTTCAATTTATTTTTCAGATTTGGCAGGCCAGGAATTCAAATATTTGCAAGGATGAAATTATATACTAGATTAAAAAGATTAGCTGCATGTCCATTCTTGCCAAGGGATCGATTGCATTCTTAAATTATTATTACCGGGGAGCATAGACACCTAATTTGCCCAGCTAGATATGCTGAAGTGATACAAATGGGACCAGATTTGGGTCTTTCTGACACAACTAAGTCAGCTTTTAATTTTGGTTGCCATTTGTGCCTGCCTTCTGATGCTACGTTTAATCATCTTTAATTCACATTTGAATTATGATAGATGTGAATGTCCCATATGTTAAATATATTTTGATGTTCTAGTTCATCTTAACCCCTTTTTAAATTGAGTCATATTTGAGTATTTGTTATACTCCTGCACATGAATGCTTGAGCTACTATTATAAATCAAGAAGAATAGTTAATCTACCATGAAGTGTTTATGTTTTAAGATATTCAAAAAAGAACATAAGGATTTGTAGATGAAAAAAGACCAAGGTTCATCTACCATCATGATATTCACATGATCAATCATTATTAAGTTCTTGACTAATCATAGCACTCAATCTCTGTCAATTAGTAATGTTTTAAATTACTCAAATACTGTTCACCAAAATATTTTCTGAAATAAAGTTTATCTGGAATCCATTTGAAATCTAAAATGAAAATGTTGAGCCAAAGTACTTACATTTTGTGATTCTAACTTCCATTTATGAATTTGAGTCCACTCAAGTTCATTTGAGTCCAACTTTACAGATCTTTGTCATAATAGTACATGGTTAGCTTTAACTTGACAGCCTGATAATTAATGCTAGACTCAAAATTGATTTGCACTTGACTTCAGACAATTTTATTTCAACCAACTTGGAAACAAACAGTAAGCAGTGCCTTGGGACTTACAGAAAGACTTTCCTCCTAGTGACTAGATCTGTATTTTCAAAAGTTTACTAAGACTATATTTCAGACTGGGTTAAATGTGAAGTAAACACATCAAAGCGACTGCAGCACATTGCACTCCTCCAAGGTCTTTATTATATATATAATGCTCTGTCTCCTGGCGTATTCAGTTTAAAATCCTTGGACTGGATTTTTGTTTCTTTTGGAGACTGTTCCAATTTGCAATGCCTTCCCAACCCCGCACTATTTCTGTGTGGCATTTTTGTGAGTTGCGAAGGCCGTGAGTGCAAACCCCATATGCACCTCTTCTGAGGTTGGAGTCTCCATTGTGAGGAACACAGAAAATTTGAATTTGCTTCACCACACTATTTTCGCATGCTGGTGTGGGTTTTGGAAGCCCTAAAAAAAACTCCTCTAGGTTTGAGAGTTCTTGATCACTGAAGAAACCTACTGAGGAGTTTGGAATATTCTGACAGGTAAATGTTAAATGCAACTTTGTAAAAATGCCACCTGGTTTTTCAGTTTCAATGGACTCCATTGTTGACATTTCCCAAGATTTGTTTTGATATTTGGGTTATTATGAAAGTTGGCTGGGCTTCAAAAGTTGAGGAACCACTTATCTTAGTAGGCAGCTGTGTTCACATTTTGATTGATAGTCTTAAGAGATTGCTAAAGGATTATCTGTCTTTGATTTTGCAAGTGGTTAAGTGTTTGTTTTACAACCGATTGAGCACATGAGGGATTTGCATTTTTGAATGGGTTTTATGGATGAGAGTTTTTTTTGCTATGAAGTGTCTTTGAATATGACAACTCTGTTAGATTGTTAGAAGTTTATATTTTTTGATGTCTATTTCAAGGATATCCTGAGGTTTGCCCAAAATGGATACTGGGTGAGCAGCTATGGAGGATGGATGGGAGGGTCATTGAGGGACATGGGGCGTATGAGAGGGCATGGAGGGCAATAGGAGAATGAGGAAGCATGTCCTAGTGTGGGCACATGAGGGGGCACAAAGGGCCATGGAGGTGGGTGGGGTGAGAGGTATGGTTGAGAAGAACTGTGTTGAAGAGCTGGACTGATGCCCTAGTGAAACAAAGTGGACCTTCTAACCAGCCCACTTCAACACCCACACTCTTCCAACACTGCCTCTGGACTCAGAATACCAGAATCCTGTCTGCCCCTGTCTCTAGGCGACAAAAGTATGGCCGGTGTGGCAAAAGATGATAGGCCCGAGTTTGAAACTAGGGAGATGGCTTGACTCGCATTTCCAGATCCCAGCACAAAAATCCAGCCCCTGCTCTTTATCTTCAAATCTCTCCATATCCTCACTCCACTCTATCTTTGCAACCTTCTTCAGACTTAATTTTCTTTCTTTACAGTTTTATCTCCCACTCTGGTTTCCAAAGCAGTTCGTTATTCCAATTTTGATAGCAGAGTTTTTAGTTACCTTTTCCCTGTTCCCTGGAAATCCCTCCCTAAACCCCGCTACCTCACTTCTTTCTCTTCTTTTAAAAACCTTTTTAAAGACCATCTTTTCCTGACCTTCAATCACCCTTCTTAAATTTGCATATTATTACTGGCTTGGTATTCCATTCCTCTGTAACATAAGCGCCATGAGACATTTTGTATGTTGACTTTCTGTATAAATAATTGGTGATGGCCATGATTATGCTAATTTATCAAGTAAGGCCTTCTGAAATTCAATGTTAGAACCCTTGCACAAGGCTGAATGCAGCCCAGCCTTTAATGAAGCTGATTGAAGTGAATCTTCCACAAAGTATTTGTTTAGTTTTGGTGTCGGGATTTTCGAATCACATTTATTTTCTCACAGCCAGAAAATATACGTAATTGTGGGAAGGCAAATAATGGTCAGCAAGCTTTTCATTTTTGATATGTTTCCATTTTTCTTTTGCAAAATTGCACGCATTTTTAATGAATAACAGAAGGCAAAAGCACTTTCTTGCTACATGAATGCTCCCATAAGATGTAAGTAAAAGGATTTGAACTGTTTACACCACAGCACAAAAGAAATTGCACTATTAAGTGCACAGAAGGCTGTTTCATCAAAAGTAAACAGGAGTATATCATGAACAAAAACAAGAAGTGATCAGTTCTGTCCAGCAGGTTACAGATTCTAAAGAGTTTCATGGTCACGGAGTTACTTTGGAATTGTAGTCACTGTTGTCATGTTGTCAAACACAACATACCATAAAGAGCTTATGAGATAAATGACCAGTTAACTTGTTTTGAGTGATATTGAATGATGGAGGAATTTTGTCCAGGAGAACTCCTTATTCTCCTCTAAATAAAGCCATAGGATCATTTATTCAGGCAGACAGGTATAACTTCTCATTCAACTGAGTTCTTTTGGATTACTTAGTGATGATAACTAATTAACTATCCCAGTGTTTTTACGTTGTTCCAGTGTGTGATTGTTCTGACTTGTTACCTCAACTATATTGCTCCAAGTGTTCAGTAGCTGAGTAATTGAGTAGTTATGCTGTTCAGTCAAGGCACAGGTGAATAAGGTCAAGGCACAGGTGAATGAGGTAAAGGCAAAATGCCATGTATGAATATTCACTTGATTATGATAGGTATTGAAGATTGGTGGAATCAACTAGGGAAAAAGCTCTCTTAGATCTATAATTGTGCGATGAGGCTGGGCTAATTCATAAAAATTCAGTAAACAAAATCCTCGGGGGGGTAAAAAGTGACCTAAGTTTTAAATTGACATACACCGGTCCCAAACAAAGATTTTAACTTAAAGCCAATTACATATGCCTGGGAGGAGTGCTGACTAAGGTTTTTCTTTCTTCTTTCATGGGATATGGGTGTTGCTGGCAAGGCCAGCATTTGTTGCCCATCCCTAATTGCCGTTGAACTGACATTGCTAGGCCATTTTAGAGGAAAATTAAGAGCCAACCACTTTGCTGTGGTTCTGGAGTCACATGTAGGCTTGACCAGGTAAGGATGGCATATTTCCTTTCTTAAAGGACATTAGTGAACCAGATGGGTCTTTACAACAATTGATAGTTTCATGGTCACCATTACTGAGACTAGCTTTATATTCCACCAGCTGCTTTGGTGGGATTTGAACCCATGTCCCCAGAGCATTAGTCTAGGTCTCTGGATTACTAGTCTAGTGACCTTACCACTATGCCATCATCTCCCCCTGATTGGCTAAATAGACTAAAAGATATATTGGTAAAAGGTATGTTGGGTATGTCAGTGGGAAACAGTTAAAGAAACAATTCAAATGTTGAACAAAAATACATTCCATTAAAAATCAAGTCCTTAGCAAGAAAGAACCGTCCATGAATTACTAAGGAAGATAAAGAGAGTATCTGATGAAAAGAAGAGGCTTATAATGTTGCAAAGAATAGTAGTGGTAAGGCTCAGGATTAGGGGTGTTTTAGAAACCAGGAAAGGGAGACCTAAAAATTGCTAAGAAGTGAATAAAATAGAATATGAGAGTAAACTAGCCTAGTATATAAAAATAGATTATAAGACCTTTTGGAAGTATGTAAAAAGGAGAGTAGTTAAAGTAAACATTTGTCCCTTCGGAAGAGAGACAGGAGAAATTATTGTGGAGAATGAGGAAATGGCAGAGACATTGAACAAATACTTCATCACTGTAGAATACACAAGTTGCATACTAGAAATAGAAGGTAACTTAAGGAACTAAAAGCTAGCAAATCTCTAGGACCTGATGACCTACATCCAAGAGTTCTAAAAAGTTAG
This sequence comes from Carcharodon carcharias, assembly GCF_017639515.1. Taxonomy (NCBI): domain Eukaryota; kingdom Metazoa; phylum Chordata; class Chondrichthyes; order Lamniformes; family Lamnidae; genus Carcharodon; species Carcharodon carcharias. The sequence goes on along the minus strand of NC_054468.1, from coordinate 53,137,140 downwards.
CTGGAAGAAAAGTAGATGCACCGATACATGATTTTCCAAAATTTCCAAAATCTAGAGAAGTCCAGCAGATTGGAAGTTAGGAAATTTCACTCTGCTATTCAAGAAAAGGGGCAGAGAGAAAATAGGAAACTACAGGCCAGTTAGCCTGACATCAGTCATTGGGAAAGCGCTTGAATCTATTACTGAGGAAGTCTTAACAATGTACTTAGGAAATCGTAGTATGATCTGATGAAGTCAACATGGTTTTACACTTTCAGCACCACCCCCAGCCCCCTGCTTCCTGATTCCAGTTCCTTTGATCAGGCACTGAGTCCCTTTGAAAAAGGGCCCCCCCCCACCACAGAAATCCCATAAAGAATGGCACACGAGTTTGCTCGTCATGATCCCCACATGGTGGTCCTCTGCCTGCCACTGGGTTAATACCAGTGGGATAAGATCCTTAAGGGGGCATTAATTGGCCATGTAAAGGCCTCAATTGGCAGTCGGGCGGGAAGGTTGGCCATGAGCCTTTCCACCACAGACTTAATTGGGCTAGAGGTAGAAAGGCAGTGTGATCCCCACCTGCCATCCTCCTGCCTGATTAAATGCCCCCTCCACCACCAAACTCACCACAGGGGAGGGCACACAATTCTACCCACCATCTCAGCTGCATTCTCAACACCAGGATTTATTCAAAAACTGTCATTCTCTCCATTTGGAGAGAACATAACTTGTTTTCTCTCACCCAAATTCTCAGTGTTTTGGTCTGCCACAAAGACAAGCTTAAAAACCCAACAACACTGCAATTAACTTCCTATTTTTACTTTGTTTCTTAGCTTTTCATCCTAATGGCGACCTCAGATCACATGGACATTTCTTGGAACTTAATGATATAATTATCAGGAAACCATATCACCCTCTTTCAGAATGTTCCCTAGTACACTTTGGTCTTAAGGAAGAGATTGCATAAAAAGAAAATACAGGCTTTTCCCAGCACATGAGTTTTCACGCTATTTTCCACTTCTGAAAACAAAGTAAAACAATCTTCCCAATAAACATTGTGCATTGATTTGGTTGTAACTAGTGATGGGTATGTATCTGTCTGGCAAGGATTGGTTCCAGTAAAGATAGGGCAGTTTTAAGGCTATGCTCAGAGGTGGGTAGGAACCTCCCACCCCCATATGATTAAATTTGAAATATATTTATTATGTTTTTGAACGTGAGCTAAGCAAAATAAAAATTATAGGTGAGAAATAAATTTAATGGGTATAACAGTCCTATGATTTTCCAGTTCCTCAACCAAAGTAAAAAAGCTACCCATTACATACTGTTCATTGATTTGGTTGTAACTATGATCCATAGCAACTACTTTATAGCTTTATGGCAACCTTTCTGTCAACATATGTTGTTGCATTGCTGGCTGAGGGCTTGCTAAATCCAAAGTTTTACTGCAAATGTGTTCAGAAAGATTAAATAGTTTTGCCATGGAAAATGTAACCTATGGAACAGTTCTGAAGAAGTAGAATTGATTTTGTTGTACTGCAGCATAAGGGAATTTGATTGATTAGATGTAGTAAAATTTAAATTCTAATGCATAGACTGATGTCTCTTTGAGATATGACATTCTTTGAAATTCACAAATATTCCCAGTTTTCAATAAACACTATCGTTGGAAAAATGATTTGCTAAGATATTTAATTGGCAAATTAATGCTTTCAAGAAGGTTTTAAGAACAAAGCTTGAATATTGCTGAAATGAAAGACATGTTACCACAGATTTTTGTCTTGCACTGATCAGGATAAATGCAAGAATCCCAAATTTCATATGATCGCAACAATTTATGTTACAGGTGAAAATGAGTGCTGATTGGTTGGGAAACTTGACTCTGGCTGAGGCATTGTCATGGAGAGATTCTATTGTTAGATGTAATTCTGTGATTGGGCAGCACTTGCTGGACAATCCTGAGTGCGCTAATAGCTAATAAATCTAAGATAATTAGTTGAGCTTGTAATTTGGTTATTTATGCTTGCTAGAAGCAACATACATTCTCATGCAGTGACCTGGTTCTCTGTAAACAAAAGAAATATATTTTCCTTTTTCCTGTACTATAAATTGTTGTGATTGTTTAAACTTTGGTATTGTTGCATTTGCCCTGATTAGCGTAAGATGAAAAGCAAAGGTTTTAAGAATGCGCATTCTGAGTGCAGAGCCTTGCTGACCAGAAGCACATATTCGGAAATGGTGGGTGTGGTCCTCAATATTTTTTTTGTTGATGAGCAGAAAATTGTGGAATATGTTTCTACATGATTCTCTAAAAATACTGCACCCCTGGCACTTATGTTTCCCTATTGTTATTGTTCAGTGTCACAGCAGGTGATGAAGTATGGTTACTTTGGTTTGTTAATGCAGCTGGATTAAGTTGCCATGCTGATATTATAAGAGTTAACGTTTGTTCATTACATAAATTATGTTTCCCTCACCTTAATGATTTAAATGCAGAACATGCCAATCGTAGTTCACCTCTCCACCCAACCACAGGAGCATTTTAAATCATTCCGATTAAATTGACCAACAGCGTGGGATTAACTGGCTAACACTCCCTTCTGACTCTAACAACTCATGAGAGCTCCATCCACAGCAGGAAAAGAAAATCAAAAGCAGCCCACCTCAAAGTCCCTTGCTGATTACTTTAAATAATGCTAGTGGAGATGAGCTGAGACTATTTAAAAGAGCACCTGCAAGGCCCAGACCAACACTGAGTGATGTCACAATCTCCCCATTCTTGCTTCTGCCGTTGGGACCTTTCCTTCCAAGCATGGGCACCATGGGCAAGAAACTGATCGGTCACCATTTTTAGGACTCTGGATTTCTGTAATGCCAATGTCACCTAAGGAATCCAATTTTTTGGCCAGAATCCAAAACGGGAAATAAAGATTTAAATCACATGTGGAAAACAAAATAGAGATTAGGAAATACAGATGAGATTGAGGGAGAGATATCAGAGTCTCTTCGTATAAGACATGAATCGTGATTGCTGATGGGTGAGTGATGGGGATGTGGTGCATTGAGCGGTGTGTGAGATTGATGGTGTGGTGGGTAGGAGATGTCAAGTAAAGATACCTTCACTGACCTTGGCCACCCATGTGAGGTCATTGAACATTTTGTGGCACTGCAGCTAGGTCCTCAGTTCCAAATTTCTTGAATGGACTTCTGTGCCTACCTGCTCCCATTCCCTTCACAGTGTGTGCCCGAAGGGCCTCCTGGCCTTCTGTGGAATATAACTGCTTCTCCTACCCACCTCCAAGACTAAAGCTTCCAGTGCCACATCAGAGAACCTGGGAGCTCTCTCTTTGTTCTGTTACCCTATTGGTAGTCTTATTCCTTTTCTGAACCACTTTTTCAAACTGTTCCACTAGCTGCTGTTACTCGAATGTACTTCCCCCTTAAGAGGTGCAGTTTGCCTTTAGGAACTGCAGGCAAGCTGAAACTTGTGATAGCCATACACCATTTCATGCTGGGCTGCATGCTGCGATTATAGTTATGAGCAGGCAGCATGAAGTTTGTCTGCTGCCTGCATCACCTTGATCAGGTAAGAAGGGGTAATTGCACATCTCGGTCCCTGTGTCAGCAAACTAGCACTATCGAATTTTTCACCCTTTGTGTCTCTGAGGATTCATCGGTTTGATTGGTTGAAGTGCCTCACTGTTGCTTGCCCTATTCACAAATGCCACAGATCCCTTGGAGAGTGTCTTGCAAACAAAATGTCAGCGGAATACAGCGGTGGAAATCCCCACTTTCAAGCCTGTGGAAAGCCTGTAGGCAGCTCTTGTGAATTGACGGAGATAGTTCTTCCTTCACTGCTGAGAGCAAAATCTGGGTAATAGATTTTAGGCTTCAAGTACTTGGATGGGCAAGATTGAATTTTGATATAGCATTTTTAATGGGTTTTACAAAAAATGTATACTGACGTTAACATGTCAGATGTGATTAGACACCAAGGAAACTTGTCCTACATACAATGGCCCAGGAATGGGTTTAAAGGATTGCAGGGCCACTGTGGGAATGATGAAAGCAAATGGAGAATAGGTGAGTCAAAAAATCTGTTTCTGCAAAGTCTAGCTTCCCAATGTTATTTTCTTTTCTGTATCTACTGAAAGAATGGCTCTTCACTGAGCTGCTAAATTCATGAATCTTGAATAGGGCAAGATACTGGATCTAAATATCTCTGCTCATAAGGTGCCCATAAATCCACTTTTAATTTATTATTAATGAGCAAGCTAATCAGTATTGTTTTATAAATTGTATTGATAGGACCTTTTTGTACTTCCAAAATAACAAAATAAGCAGTTGAGTCAATCTCCTTCCTTTCCAAAGATCTCATCTTCTGAAGTATTGAGTTAATGAAGCCCCCTTTTGGCAGCCGTTCCACTTGGTTCCTTGATTTTGGCTGAAGTCATCTTCCATGTGACCAACAATATGTGAGCTGGTTTCATTCTCGCCTTTATTGAACCCAGGAACTTGTACAGTTCATGAAACACTTGTCTTTCTGTAACATACTGGTGAAGCCTTGTCATATAGCTTCTTCCTTTCTATCTTGACTTATTTCATACTTGTCTGATAGTTATAAGTTTCTTACAGCTGCAAACAAGGGGTCTCCTTCTAATTAACACACGAGAAGCTCCGAGAATGTGCAAAAGATAGGATTCAACTTCTCTTCCTACTTCTACAAGAGAGTGAAGAATTGCTACAGATTGTATATAAACTACTACAGGGGTGCAAGGTCCCCTACATTTATATTTGATTTTAAAGGGAGGTCTGCCACAATCCCTGGACCAATCTGAATGACACGTGACCCCGTCTGTTGTCAACCACCTTTGTTAAATGGGGAGATCTGTGAATATCATTGTTTACCTTGGACTTGACAAATTTGCAGTTTATCCATCAAAGTTCTTCCAGGGTACTTTCCATACAAATAGGGGCACTGTCAGGATTGGGAACCTTTTTCATTTTTCCCACTCGAACCCCGGGGTGTGGAAGGTCATTTGCTATTCCCCTTCGAATCTTTTTAAGGGTTTGGTTTTACTTAGTTGACCAGATGGTTTGTTTGGATCAATTATGGAATACTCCTCTTTAATTTGGGTGCAAATTCTAGAAGCCAGCACCATTCTGAAATGTAAATCAGAGCTGCAAAATGGGGGGTTAACCTGTTTCTTTAGTTATAGCTCATGCTGCAAGTGTAAAAAGTAGCATTTGCAGCAACAGAAAACAATTTACTGGTGGTAACAAGTCCCATTGAGATTTATACTGTATTCCTTTTAAAATAGGGCTACGTTCTGCATGCTTGGCTATTGAATTGGGTTTTGTAATTTATCACATGCTGTAAACATTCAATTAGTGGAGAATGGAAGCAGAATAAGAGATTTCCCATCTGGGCTTTCATTTTTAAATTTTATCTGAAACCTGTATAATTTGTTGGTTGTATTTAGAAAAATCCTCCATCTCAGCTGTTGTCTTTCTTGGTTGAATTAAACATCTCACAACGTTATCCTTCAAGAAACTGTCATGAATTTTCAAAAGAATCTTACAGGTTCAGAGACTTAATATGCTCCAGTAAATTGGTTTGGTTTTTGTTAACATATTATCCAAATTATTTATTAACATATTGGTCTAAATCTCCTCAGAGCCGCTGTGTCTAACGCTGATCATAACCAAAAACTACCCACTTACCTGGATATGTTTAAAAAGGCCAGACTTCTGATTGACAGTGCAGGAGAACTCCCTCAGTGCAGGAATCTTGCAGAGAGCAGCAGACTAGAAGACACGGCTCCTTTTCAACTAGCCGCTGTATGGCTACTTTAAATGCCCAGTGTTAGTGTTAGTGAATGGGTGATGACTGAGTGGATGGATAGGGTGGGTAGGGTGGTAAGGTGGCAGGCGAGTAGAGTGACTGGTGGATGAGTGGATGGGTGGGCTGGGGGGTTAGTCAGGTCAGGCCAGAAGAGGTTGTCAGATTGACAGCTAGTTAGGTTAGCTCAGGTTGGGTGGGTAGTCGAGTGGTGAGGTTGTTGTGTTGAGTCGGGGGTGCAGTCGGGTGGTTGCTGGAGGGGTCAGTGTGTGTTGAGTTGGGGATGATGCAGTTTTATAGTTACCAGTGGTTACATTAGGAATTTTCTGTCTAACATTTCCTGGATAATGATTCAGGTAAGTACCACTGAACTGTCTGAAGTTTTCGACTCTAGCTCAGAGTTGGAGACTTTCTCAGGGGCCCCGGGGAGCAGGTAAATTGCCAATGGAAGTTCAAACTTTCTGGGAAATACTCACAAGTCAGTGTGTCGGGACTTCATGGGGTCCCAACACACATCTTGGCTTGTACATCTGGTCTGTGACAATCCGGAGGCCAGAAGATCTGGCCAGTCAATTTCTGTAGAAAAGGTTTAAAGCTTTGCATTAAAAAAAATTATTAGTGAAATGGGTTCAATTGATTGCCTAAAATCAGCAAAGTCAGAGCTATGCAGGGCTGATGTATGATGGATTTTCATGTGCACTCTAAAGTGAACTTCAACCTCTCTTTTATTTTAAAATGAAATTCTTTATAATTTAAAAAAATAAATTCAAGCAGGCCTGAAACCCCGGAAACTCCCAAATCTCTGGTGGATGAAAGATAATGAATAATCTTGGCCCCATTGATTCCTAACATTCTCTTCTAGAATCTGTGTGTTCTAGGACATAGTGTGCAGTCATTACCCCCACAACCTCCTTCCATTTCCAGAAATAAATGGTGCTAAATTCATTCTTCCAAGAAGATTTATATCTCAGAAGTTGCTGCATTTCATTGTTGGATTGTAGATGCTGTTGCTAAGAAAGTGAAAGGCAGAGGACTGTCATGGTATATAAAGATGGCATTTGGAATATGGAACACCTTTAAAATACAGCTACCCATCTTCCCACTTGTTAAAGATGACAGAATGGAGCAATGTGAAAGAAACTGCCTAGTTGTTGAATCGTTTATCAAGTCAAATGATGAGCATATTAATGCTCCCAAAGCTTTTTCAACAACACTTACAACTTTTAGCTCATTCTCCACAGATAGCATCCCCATTATGTGGCCCCAGCAACAGAAAAGTGATCGTGTCTTGCACTGTATTAAGTGACCTCAGTTTACTTTTCTCCCTGTAGTATTCATACCAATGAGATACAAATTCAATTCATTTAGGATGTCTCTAACAAAGCTTAATCGTGGCACTAATTTCTTCCAATTTGTTAGTTTATAACTTTTGTCCTCTAATTCTGTGCTCATGGTCCAAGGCAAAAAAGACTGCCATCATCACAGGATGTGAAATCCTGGAATCATCCTGGTATGAGTTTTGCGAATGCATCAATGTTCCTAGAGGTTTAAGTTTATCTGCAAAGTTTGTTTTGCTTAATCTTAGTGGCGAGCCTACAAAAAAAGAAACACCTCTTAATTCACAGCAAATGTCTTTTTTTAAGCTTAGCCCAAAAATGCTTCAGGCAGCTCAAAATTTATTAAAAAAAATAATTGTATATATTTTCAGTTCCAGAAAAGTCATCGTTGTGGAATTGACTCATGTTTCCTCCATTTTAAGTATAACAAAGTGATAGGTGTTTTGAAAAGAGGTGTTGAAAGAAATGTTCACAAAGCATCATCTTTCTAGAATTATGAGTGCTTACAAAGTTAATTTTGTTTACACAGCTGAATTTGTTCACACATTTGTTTATTAGTTTTACCACTATGCTCTCTTGGAGGGATTTCAAGCAGAGGTAATTGCTCCAGAGTGCAACTCATGGATACAGTTCTTCGGAGATTGAATATGAGGAACTGGTTGCACTCAACGCAATAATCCCTTCTGTACATATGCATTGAAATAAGCTAAGAACTTATAGATTTTCTTCATTTCAAATAAAATAGCCTTGCAGTTTCTTCTGTCACAGATAAAATTTGTATGTTTCCTTTTTATTTCCCATGATCAATATGTTTGTATGAAAAAGGTGTGTATTTTCTTACCCTCAGAATAATTGTCCTAATTTAAATAATTTCCAGCAGCAGCCTTTTGTGCGTTTAAAAACAAAGCAAGCTATTTATTATCTCTCAAACTTCCTCTGGAGGGTTCAAACATGCTGTCATACTTACTTTACTAACATATGCTTTCAAGTGCACAAAGATTGGATACAGATGAATGTAAAACAATACAATTATGATTTATAACAAAAATAAAAATAGCTGGAAAAACTCAGCAGGTCTGACAGCACCTGCGGAGGTGAATACAATTAACGTTTTGAGTCCATATGTCTCTTCATCAGAACTGAGGAAAAATAGAAATGAGGTTAAGTATAAGCTGGTTGAGGGGGTGGGACAGGTAGAGCTGGATAGAGGGCCAGTGACAGGTGGAGGCAAAGAAGAGATTGCCAAAGATGTCATCGACAAAAGGACAAAGGGGTGTTGACAGTGGTGATATTAGCTAAGAAATGTGCTAATGATGACATTAAGGGTGGAAAGCAGGACGAGCAAGTGACAGATAGCTCTAGTGGGGGTGGGGTGGGGCGGAGGGATTGAAATAGGCTAAAAGGTGGAGATGAAACAATGGATGGGAATACATTTAAAAATAATGGAAATAGGTGGGAAAAGAAAAATCTATATAAGTTATTGGGGAAGAAAAGGTGGTGGTGGGGGGGGTGGGAATCGGAAAGGGGGTAGGGATGGAGGAGAGAGTTCATGATCTAAAATTGTTGAACTCAGTATTCAGACCGGAAGGCTGTAAAGTGCCTAGTCGGAAGATGAGGTGCTGTTCCTCCAGTTTGTGTTGAGCTTCACTGGAACATTGCAGCAGGCCAAGGACAGACATGTGGGCATGAGAGCAGGGTGGTGTGTTGAAATGGCAAGCGACAGGGAGGTCTGGGTCATGTTTGCGGACAGACCGAATGTGTTCCGCAAGCGGTCACCTAGTCTGCATTTGGTTTCTTCAATGTAGAGGAGACTGCACTGGGAGCAGTGAATACAGTAGACTAAATTGAGGGAAGTGCAAGTGATGTGCTGCTTCATTTGAAAGGAGTATATGGGCCCTTGGACGGTGTGGAGAGGAGAAGCAAAGGGGCAGGTGTTGCAGCTTCTGCGGTTGCATGGGAAGGTGCGTGGGAGGGGGTTGAGGTATAGCAGGTGATGGAGGAGTGGACCAGGGTGTCCCAGAGGGAACAATCTCTGCGGAATACTGCCGGTGGGGGGGTGAAGGGAAGATGTGTTTGGTGATGTCATCATGCTGGAGTTGGTGGAAATAGTGGAGGATAATCCTTTGAATGCAGAGGCTGATAGGGTGATAAGTGAGGACAAGGGGGACCCTATCATGTTTCTGGGAGGGAGAGGAAGGTGTGAGGGCAGATGCGCGGTAGATGGGCTGGACATGGTTGAGGGCCCTGTCAACCACCGTGGGTGGAAAACCTCTGTTAAGGAAGAAGGAAGACATGTCAGAGGAACTGTTTTTGAAAGTGGCATCATCAGAACAGATGCGACAGAGGCAAAGGAACTGAGAGAATGGGATGGAGTCCTTACAGGAAACGGGTGTGAGGAGCTGTAGTTGAGGTAGCTGTGGGAGTCAGTAGGCTTGTAATGAATATTGGTGGACAATCTATCACCAGAAATTGAGACAGAAAAGTCAAGGAAGGGAAGGGAAGTGTCAGTGATGGACCATGTGAAAATGATGGAGAGGTGGAAATTGGATGCAAAATTAATAAATGTTTCCAGATCCAGACGAGAGCATGAAGCGGCACCGAAGCAGTCATTGATGTACCAGAGAAAGAGTTGTGGGAGGGGGTCTGAGTAGGACTGGAACAAGAAATGCTCCACATACCCCATAAAGAGACAGGCATAACTGGGGCCCATGCTGGTACCCATAGCCATAGCTTTTATTTGGAGGAAGTGAGAGGGGTTTAAGGAGAAATTGTTCAGTGTGAGAACAAGTTGAGCCAGACAGAGGAGAGTAGTGGTGGATGGGGATTGTTCGAGGAAGAAGCGGAGAGCCCTCAGACCATCCCGGTGGGGGATGGAGGTGTAGAGGGATTGGACGTCCATGGTGAAGAAGAGGCAGTTGGGGCCTTTATGGGGTACGTGGAACATTTCTCGTTCCAGTCTTACTCAGGCCCCCTCCCACACCTCTTTCTCTGATACATTGATGATTACTTCGGTGCTGCTTCATGCTCTCGTCGGGACCTGGAAACATTTATTAATTTTGCTTCCAATTTCCACCCTTCCATCATTTTCACATGGTCTATCACTGACACTTCCCTTCCCTTCCCTTCCTTGACTTTTCTGTCTCAGTTTCTGGTGATAGACTGTCCACCAATATTCATTACAAGCCTACCAACTCCCACAGCTACCTCGACTACAGCACTTCACACTCCGCTTCCCATAAGGACTCCATCCCTTTCTCTCAGTTCCTTTGCCTCCGTTGCATCTGTTCTGGTGATGCCACTTACCAAAACCGTTCCTCTGACATGCCTTCCTTCTTCCTTAACCAAGGTTTTCCACCCACGGTGGTTGACAGGGCCCTCAACCGTGTCCGGCACATCTCCCATGCATCCGCCCTCACACCTTCCTCTCCCTACCAGAATCATGACAGGGTCCACCTTGTCCTCACTTACCACCCCACCAGCCTCCGCATTCAAAGGATCATCCTCCGCCATTTCCGCCAACTCCAACATGATGCCACCTCCAAACCCATCTTCCCTTCACCCCTCTCGGCGGCATTCCACAGGGATCATCCCCTTTGGGAGACCTTGGTCCACTCTTCCATCACCCCCTACACCTCAACCTCCTCCCATGGCTCCTCCCCGTGCAACACCTGCCCCTTTACTTCCCCTCTCCTCACTGTCCAAGGGCCCAAACACTCCTTTCAAGTGAAGCAGCACTTCACTTGCACATCCCTCACTTTAGTCTGCTGCATTCGCTGCTCCCGGTGCAGTCTCCTCTACATTGGAGAGACCACACGCAGACTGGGTGACCGCTTTGCAGAACACCTTCGGTCTGTCCGCATGCATGACCCAGACCTCCCTGTCGCTTGCCATTTCAACACATCATCCTGCTCTCACACCCACGTGTCCGTCCTTGGCCTGCTGCAATGTTCCAGTGAAGCTCAACGCAAACTGGAGGAACAGCACCTCATCTTCCGACTAGGCACTTTACAGCCTGCCGGACTTAATATCGAGTTCAACAACTTCAGATCATGAACTCTCTCCTCCATCCCCATCCCCTTTCCGATTCCCCTTTTTCTAATTATTTATATTTTTAAAATATATTTTTCTTTTCCCACCTATTTCCCTTATTTTTAAATGTATTTTCATCCATTGTTTCATCTCTACCTTTTAGCCTGTTTCGATCCCTTCCCCCAACCCCACCCCCACTAGGACTATCTGTCACTTGCTCGTCCTGCTTTTTACCCTTAATGCCACCATTAGCTTATTCCTTAGCTAATATCACCATCGTCAACACCCCTTTGTCCTTTTGTCTATGACATCTTTCGCAATTTCTTCTTTCCCTCCACCTATCACTGGCCCTTTATTCAGCTCTACATGTCCCACCTCCTCAACCAGCTTATATTTAACCTTATTTCTATTTTTCCTCAGTTCTGATGAAGAGACATATGGACTCAAAACGTTAACTGTATGCATCTCCGCAGGTGCTGTCAGACCTGCTGAGTTTTTCCAGCTATTTTTATTTCAGATTTCCAGCATTCGTGGCATTTTGCTTTTACAATTATGATTTATGATTGTCTCAGCGGTAAGCCTGTAGTTTCTAAGATAAGTTGATGTTTTAGTTGAAGTAACGGTCTTGTAAAGCAGAGGATTCTCAGTAAGCTGTGAGGCTTCTTGCAGTCGAATGTCCAGAGGTTGATTCTCAGGTGAACTCTAAATTGGAAACTTAGAGTTGGGGCAATCTTTCTCCCACTTTCAAGGTGTTGTTGCATATTATCTTGATTGTTTAGAAGACTCGCAGCTTGTTCAGTGGCTTTCTGATGGAACTCTGCCTCTGCAGAAAAGCTTCTGGCTATTTTTAAAAGCAAACAAAAAGTATGCTGTCTCATCATGTGACCTTTTTCAAGTCCAAAGTCCTTTTCCAAATAAGGCAGGTGGTTGGGCTGATTATGCATCTTTTGTGGTGGCTTTAACACCTTGAGAGTTTAAGACAGCTAGTGTCTTTGTATCTGAATGACCCATTTAATTTGAAATTACCCTTTTGAATTAGTTTCGGGAAAGGGCTTTGAGTCAACATCAGTCTGGACAATTCCTTTAGTTCCCTCTGGCGATGGGAGTGTTTCAATCTGCAAAAGAAGTCAGGTGATCCTCGGGTGGCCATCTTTTTGAAACCTTTTGTCATTAGTTTTAAAATATATAAATTAGTTTGAACTTCAGAATATCCTGAAACATGACACCTATTTGTACAGATGTGCATATTTCATAACATTACAGAGGAAGCTATTTGCCTCACTGTGTCTATGCTTGCTAATAGTTGGAACATTTCACAATCTATCTTGCTGTCTTTCTTTCTCCTCACAGCCCAGTATTTCCTTCTGATTTTGCTTTCAAATGATTATTATTAAGAGATTATTATTAAAATCATTACCTAAAGTACACCCTTCCATGCTCCATCAATTCTGCATAAAGATTTTTTGCTCTATCCTGCTCTTTTCATGCACTTAATTACAATTTTTAATTTAAAACTGGCTCTCCAAACAGAAGTAATAATCTTTCCCTGTTCATTCCATTAAAACACTACATAATGTTAAAAACCTCTGTTAAGCCTCCACCTAGTTCCAATATCTTATGTTTCCCCGATAGCTATCTTTTCCCGTATTTCACATCATTTGTGTAAATCAACACTGCACGGTCTAAATAACTTTATTGTTCTTTGGATAACGTGAATACCTAAAATAGCACAGTACTCTCTGTGGCTTATCTATTGTCTGTGCAAATTTATCATCACTTCTTTACCTTTTACTTTAAATCCCTGCTTATGAAGCCTAAAATACTACTTGTGGAAGAATGATACAAAACAGCTTTTCACAGGAAGGTGGACACATACTTGAACGTAAATATTTTTAAAGGGCCCTGGGAAAGGACAGGGAAATGGGGATTGTAAGTGGATAGCTGCCACAGATGTGATGAACTGAATGACTTCTTTCTGAGCTACAAAATGTTTTGACCTAGACATTAAATCATGCCTGAAAATGGGCACAAAGTGGGTGGGGAGCACACTACATGTGTTTGTTTTATGGTTGAAAAGCTATGTTAAATTTGTGTCACAGTGTCTCACATATGCAGTGAGTGCTTTTTATTAGCTACTTGCCTGTTTTGTGGATGGGGGCGTAGGAGGCGATGGGTGAAATCAGACTTCACTGATTCCACTTAAAGGCAGCCAGCAAGCACCTCTTAAAAGGAAGGTGCGCTCTGGCTGCACACAGGGGCTATTTCTGAAGAAAGAAATAGATATGCTGACAGACATAAGAACACAAGAAATAGGAGCAAGAGTAGACCACACAGCTCATCGATGCTGCTCTGCCATTCAATAAACTCATGGCCGATCTTGGACTTCAACTCCACTTTCCTGCCTGCTCCCCATGGGCAGGATTTTTCAGCTGGCGTGTGGGGACAGGCCCGACATGCCGACACACAAAATGACGCGTGATGATGTTGGGCGTGCGTCCTGATGTCATTGTGCCGAGTTGCAATGTTTTGTTCGGCAGCTGTGCGCCGAAGCCAGCTGCGCGACTGCAAATATGTAAAAGGTCTATTCAGGCCATTAATAAAGTGATCAAAGTAATCGTTAATGTTGCCTGTCCAACCTTAAGATTGGCGGGCAGGCGAAAGCCTTTGCATTTTTTAGGAAACCTCACCCACAAGTGGAATAGGTTTCCAAAAGCTTTTATTCAATAAATAAAAATATTTTCATAAATATAAAAAAAACATGTCCCATCTTCTCATGTGATGCAGCCACATGAGGGGACATGTTTAAATAATTTTTAAAACCTTTTATTTAGTTACTTGAACATCAATTCAATCTCCCTGAGACAGCTCCATGCTTCGGAGATTGAAATGTTCTTTCACGCGCATGTGCAAAGAGCACTGGCCCTGACTCTCCCTCCTCCCCCGACCTGCACAAGTAATGCTGAGTGCTACCACTTGCATATTACGCTGGGCGGGCCATAAATGGCCTGCCCACATAAAATGGCGGTGCTGAGCTGATCGCAGATGGCGATCGGCTCCGTGATCACCCCTACCCGCTCCTGCCGAGCTTGCCCTCCGCCTGAAAAATTCAGGCCCATATCTCTTCTTTAAGAGACCAAAATTTCTCTACGTCAGCCTTAAATGTATTCAGTGATGGAGCATCCACAACCCTATGAGAGTGGGGAATTCCAAAGATTCACAACCCTTGGTGTGAAGTAATTTCTCCTCACCTCAGTCCTAAATGATCAGCCTCTTACTCTGAGACTGTGCCCCTGTGTTTTGGATTCCCCAACTAGCAGAAACAATCTCTCAGCATCTATCCTATCAAACCCCTGCAAAATCTTGTATGTTTCAATGCCCTGAATTTTTCCCATGTCGGGCAGGAGCAAGCGGGGAATGGTCAGGGAGCCGACCGTCACCCACGCTCAGCTCCACACCGCGATTCGATATGGATGGGCCAATTAAGGCCTGCCCTGCGTGGATCGCAAGAGGTTGCGTTTGTGCAGGTGTGGGGAGGAGGGAGAGCAGGTCTGGCGCACAGTTGCCTCAGGGAGATTGAAGCACTTTTTAAAAAAAAAATAAAGACATCAAAAATTTAATGAAACATGTCTCCTCATGTGACTGTGTCACATGTGATGGAACATGTCTTTACTTTCAAAGTAAAGGTTTCATTTAATTATTATTAACTTTAGGAAACTTTATCCTCTCGTGGATGGGGTTTCCTAAAAATGTAAAGGCCGCTTGGCCTTTTCGCCTGCCCAGCAACTGTTAGATTAGAAGGGCAGCATAAATTTCAGTTAATTAGGTCCTTACTGGTCTTAGCAGGCCTTTCAAATATCGGCGGATGCACAGCTGACTCAGGTGCGCGCCCGCCGAACGAGATATCACGCGAGTGCGTGGTGACGTCGGGAAGCACACCTGATGTATTCATGCATCATATTTCGTTCCGACATGTTGGGTGCCCGCACACCGAAGTAAAATTCTGGCCAATGAGATCACCCCTCATTCTCCTAAACTCAGAGAACATGGGCTCAATTTGTTCAGCCTCTCATCATAGGACAATGTCCTCATCCCAGGGACCAATTTAGTGAACCTATGCTGTGTCGCCTCCAATAAAGCTATCTCCTTCCTTAAATATGGAGACCAAAACTGCACACGTATTCCAGCTGTGATCTCACCAAAAGACTGTACAATTGTAACAAGACACCTTTATTCCTGCACTCCAATCCCTTTGCAATAACGGTCAACATGCCATTTGCATTCCTAATTGCTTGCTGCATCTGCATGCTAATTTTCTGCATTCCTTGGACAAGCTTACCCAAGTTTCTTTGAACATCAACACTTCCAAGTTTCACACATTTTGAAATAATATATTCTATTTTCTATTCTTATTACCAAAGTGAACAACTTCACACTTCCCCACATTATACTCCTCCATCTTGTTGCCCACTCACTTAACCTATCTATATTTATCTTTGTCTTCCCCACAGCTCAACTTTCCACCTAGCATTGTATTGTCAGCAAACTTGGATACATCACTCTCTGTCTCTTCATCCAAGTTATTAATATAGATTGTAAATAGCTGAGGCATTCCACTAGTCACAGCCTGAAGGTTGGACCTCAGCCTCTGTGATGCTACTTGGGAGGCCCTGGTTCAGGCAATAGATATTGGAAAGTGGTTGCAGAGGAGGTTAATATATTTTATTTATTCTTTCACTTGGTGTGGGCATTGCTGGCTAGGCCAATATTTGTTGCCAATCCTGAATTGCCTTTGAGAAGGTGGTGGTGAGCCACTTTCTTGATCCATTGCAATCCATGTGGTGTAGATATACCCACAGTGCTGTGAGGAAGGGAGTTACAGGATTTTGACCTAGCGACAGTGAAGGAACAGAGATATATATTGACGTCTCGGTCCTCTGCCCTCTGTGGTATTTCAGTGAAGTTCAATATATACTCGAGGAACAGCATCTCATCTTTTCATTCAGCACGTTACAATCTTTGGACTCAACATTAAATTCAGTAATTTCACATTGTAACCTCTGCCCCCATTTTGTTTCCTTTTTTTGCAAGTTTTGAATTCCCTCCCTCTTTTGCTCTGGAAGAACAATTTCAGGATTTATCCACTCACAGCCCCACTAGATGCATCTTTTGTTTCTTTACTTGTCCCATTACCACTCTCTTTGGCCTGGAACAATCGATCCTTTTGTTATTTGATCTCTCCTGCCTCAACTCTATCCCAGACATTCTCTCTTGCTTTTTCCTACCCTTCCACTGTTTACTTTCTTTATACCCATTCCACCTACAATATTTCCCAGTTCTGATAAAAGGTCGTCGACCTGAAATGTTACCTCTCTTCTCTCCACACAAGCTGCCAGACCTACTGAGCATTTCCAGCAGTTTCTGTTTCTATTAAATATTGGACTCTGAAAATTTCTATGGTCAGGATTTTGCCCTCGTTGGGAGGGTTCGGCGGGGGGAGCGGTTGGGAAGCTGACCACTGCCCGCAATTGGGGCCCGTCCATGATTTCATACTGGTGGGCCAATTAAGGCCTGCCCTGTGTGAAATGCACGTGTCAGTGCTCAGCGCTGCCTGTGTGTGGCGGGTGGAAGGCGAGCGTGCAAGTTTGCGAATGTGCACAGGTGTTGCCTCAGGAAGATGAGTTTAAAAATTAAAAATAAAGATCTTTAAAATGTTATAAGACATGTCCCCTCCTCTGGCTCATGTCACATGAGCAGGGACATAATATTAATGAGATGTTAACATTTTTATTTGCTGTTAGAAACCTCCTCCCGCCATGGATGAGGCTTCCTAAAATATCCAAAGGCTGCTTGACCTGTTTGCCTGCCCACCAACTGTAAGGTTGGACAGGTAGCGAAAAATTTAATTCAATTGCCTTAATAGACCATTTCATTGTCGGCGGGCGTGCTGCTGACTCCCGTGCCAGCCAAAATATTGCGCAAGTGCGCGATGACGTCACGTGTCATTTTATGCTCATGTGCCCATCAGTTGAGCTAAAAATTCTGGCCCATATTTAACAATTCTCACAAAGAAAGGATAAAATACTGAACTCGTTGTTATTCTTAACAGCAGTGCGAGCACAAATCCACAGTGCAAAAAGGGAAATTTATTTTCGAAATTTAAAAAGTTTCTTTTTAAATGAATCATTTGATGATGTGGTTTAACTTATATACATGTAAGAGCCTCTGGTTCCATTTTGATTGTGTATTTTTAAAGATTTTGGCAACTTTTTAAGTTAATGCATTTTGCAGGGAGTTGGATGGTTGGTCACATTCCTTGCTCATGTTTGTAAGCATTAACTATTCTGCAAGAACTATCTGTGATGGCAGATACAAGACAGGAGACCAAATGTAACTCATTCATGAATGTTGCTTCAGCTGATTCAATTTCCATTCCCATGCTTCATGTTCCCTCCTTGAAGTGCTGCTTTGTCAGAGGATAGACAAAGATGGACAGTTTCTCGAGATTCAGCAAAGGCTAGTAACGTATTGAACTAAATTACAATCTTGAGGTCAGTACAATCATTCTTTATTAAAGACAGAAGTATGAGAAAAATAAAATGGTCATGTCACTTCTTCTCTTACACCACCCCCAATAGCAACTGAAGTCAGTCCCAAAATCCAAACTTAGCATATCAGGTGTCCATTATACATCAGGTTTGATTCTCTTCTCTGCCAAAGCCAATGAAAGAGAAATTGAGGGATTTAAAATGGAGGCTGATCCACTCCAGCCTGGAGTTGAATTTTCCTTGAGGGGACAAATTTTGCTTTGTAGCAGCATGCTGTGGCGTGCTGGGAGGATTGATACAAAGCACATGCTAGCTGGCAGAAGTTTGAAACTCTCTGACATGTTGGAGCTCCATGGAATAATTTTTTTTAAAAGGTCTAAAATTGATGGTAACCAGATTATTTCCAAGGAATGAAGGAAATGAGCAGAGTCACTACTTTATAAATTATTACTAACAACAGTGTTTATGTAACCTCCGGGTAAAGATGTCATTTTAACTATGATGCTAGGCTCAGAGAATGTGAAGACAAGAGAGGGATAAACTTAAGTACTCTCATACTGATGCAAGTACCAGTAAGAATAAACAAAATTGGCTGTAGGTGAACTTTGGGCTGGAAATATCTATCAGTTCTTTTGATGGTAATAGATAAATCATACACTGCAGGATGGTCAAATCCCACTCCACACTAAGTGAAATGATGTTAGTAGTGATGGCCCTATGTTGAGGTGGAACAACCTCAACCAGGGTTCCCATTCATGACTGTTACTGAGCTGCTGAAACTGCACACCATGGTTATTAAACAAAGAGATGGCTGTGAAACTCTGAAGAAGAGTCATACAGACTCGAAACGTTAACTCTGTTTCTCTGTCCGCAGATGCTGCCAGACCTGCTGAGTTTTTTTTCCAGCATTTTGTTTTGATTTCAGGTTTCCAGCATCCACAGTATTTTGCTTTTATCTAAGGAGATGACTGTGATGCTCCCTGTGGTTGAACAGCTCTCACTCATGAAAATGGTCATGGAGATGGAGCTAAGGAGATAATAGGCCTGTTAATGAGAATGTTATTCCTCTTTGGTTTACATAGAGAAATTCTAAGTTATTAATTAGGTAAGATGTTAAAAAAAATCAAATTGAAATAATTATTGACAGTAACAACGATCCTGACTCAGGTAAGTAGATAGATTTCAAGCTGTTAAATGACAAAAATAGTGATTATGAACTCGAGTTTAGTAACTGCTGATTTTAACTTGAAGGCCGGTAAAAAAAAAAGTTGGTGTTTTGCTAAAAATGACTCTAGAAATATATCATATTTTGGGAAGACCTTGAAAACAAGTTCTTCCATGCATTCCTTTATGTGGAAGCTGAGTGCAAAAGTCAGAACAAAGAGATTTAAAAACATAACTGCTGTATTTTGCAGCTTAAACTTAGGCTGCCAGCAGCATATTAATAGGGGCCAAGGAGGTGACAGATTTCATACTATGTTCAGTCAACCAGTGGCACTAATTAAGCAATTTTGTACATGCAGTTTATTGGTGCCACTTTTGAATTGGGAAACCTACAGAAGCTGTACCTTAATTGGAACAATACAGAAGTGCCAAATCCTGTGAATTTTTCAATTATTCTGTTTTTCTACTTGTAATTCATGTTTGCTCATTTTCTTTGTAGAGCCAGAAAAGATCTGTAGCTATGGGAATAATGTTAACATCCCAGCATTAAAGTGGACAGAGTTATCTCCAGGCTCAACTATCCCAAAAGTCCCCTGGCAATTGCCCTCCATCCTCTGTAAACTTCACCTTATCCAAAACTCTACTGCCTGTATCCTTTCCTGAGTCTTCCCATTTATCCATCACCCTGTCCTTACTGGCTTACATTGTTTTCAGGTTTCCAATGCTTAAATTTTAAATTTCTGATGTGTGCTTAAATTCCTTTATGGCAGCTTTCTTGCCTGTCACTTCAACCTCTTCTTTATATACCCTGTGTCCCCATGAACTCTGCTTGCTAGGCTTTTATTCATCATCCCTTCATGTCAATTTGCCCACTGGCCATGTCTTCCATGCTTAAGCTCCACACAGTGTAATTCCTTTCCTATGCCCTCTGCCTCTCTACTTCTCTCTTCCTTTAAAGGCTTTCCTTAAAATCCACACCTTTGACCAAGCATTTGGTCACATCTCATAATGTCATTTTTTGCTTGGAATCCTTTTGTTTTAGTACTCCTGTGAAATGCTTTGGTACAATTTTCCAAAGGATGTTTTGATGATTGTGATGAGCTTCTAATTGCAGCTTTTAATAGATAACAGTGGACAGTAGTTTCGAAGCAGCCATGCAATCAACATGCTTTTCTCAAGCTCAACCACTTTGATTTTGCTGCTTAAAAGGGGCTTTGGATTTCAGGTAAATTAATTAATCATTGTTCTTCCTTGTGAGTTGCTACTGTGAAGTGTTACAATCCCTGTAAACTAAAATAACCAAGTTTAACATGATTCTCAAAGAAGAAATTGCTAACAAGATTTGAATTCATGAAACTTTTACTGAAACAAATCTGAATCAACCTAAATTATATATGAATTAACAGTCAAATAATACTTCAAATAAAAAAGTAAATTTCATTTTATATAGTCTACGCAACAAAGATACGACTTACGCAACCACAAGGGTTTGTATCACTCTCCGCACAACTGTGGCATTACCTAGCAATTCCACAATATGCTATTCTTTATTGATGCGATAAGGTCAGGAGTCCTATCCGAAAAACGCTTTCACCTTTGATTTTCACAGGTACAGTTATCATCAGTAAAGCATACTTCTACGAACCCTCTCTCCCTTGGGGCAGACTGTTGGTGTACCTTTCCCAGAGCTCTTTTTCAACTGTTAATCAATAACACCCTGATTCACAGTTTGGCCAGTTCTAGGAACACGCCCAGCTCTTTAGAGTCTCTAAACAATTCACATAGCTTTCCAGGTTTTACACATTTTTAGCCGCTTAGGCAACACTTCCAAGGGCTTCCGTCTCATAGAATCATAGCCATAGTTATACAGCACAGAAACTGGCTTTTCGGCCCATTGTGCCCATGCTGGCCATCATACACCTATCTATTCTAATCCCATTTTCCAGCACTTGACCTGTGGCCCTGTATGCTATGGCGTTTCAAGTGCTCATCTAAATACTACTTCAAATGTTGTGAGGGTTCATGCCTCTACCATCCCCTCAGGCAGTGTGCTCCAGATTCCAGCCACCCACTGGGTGAAAAAAATTTTCCTCAAACCCCCTCTAAAACTCCTGCCCCTTACCTTAAATCTATGCCCCCTGGTTATTGACACCTCCGTGCAGGGGAAAAGTTTCTCCCTATCTACTCTATTTATGCCCCTCATAATTTTGTATACCTCTATCAGGTCTCCTCTTGGCCTTCTCTGCTGCAAGGAAAACAACCTTAGCCTACCCAGTTTCTCTTCATAGCTGAAATGGTCCAGCCCAGGCAACATCCTGGTGAATCTCCTCTGCACCCCCTCCAGTGCAATCACATCCTTCCTATAATGTGGGGACCAGAACTGCACACAGTACTCCAGCTGTGGCCTAACTAGCGTTTTATACAGCTTTCCTGCCAAATAGAAAAAATTGACCTCTTCATGTGAGTAATTTGCTTCTTCTCCTAACAAGAATTCTGTCTCTGCCTGCTTTCTCCTTGTGTCTCCATTTGTGCGCTAATCGCCTTCATCCTCTAGCTACTCTACCTGTAGGTCTTATTTGTGCCTGCCAGCCACACTGCTTCTTTCTTAACTTCCTTCTTATGATATTACTTCCAGGTCAAGGGTTGCCAGATCACATGGGGAGGCAGTGACGTAGTGGCATTGTCACCAGCGGAGCAATCCAGAGTCCCAGGGTAATGCTCCAGGGACCTGGGTTCGAATCCCACTATGGCAGATGGTGGAATTTGAATTCAATAAAAAATCTGGAATTATTAAGTCTAATGATGATCATGAAACCATTGTGGATTGTCACAAAACCCATCTGGTTCTTTCTTATTATTCATTCCCGGGATATGGGCTTTGCTGGCTGGGCCAGCATTTATTGCCCATCGTTAGTTGCTCTTGAGAAGGTGAAGGTGAGCTGATTCTTGAACCACTGCAGTCCATGTGGTGGAGGTACACCCACAGTGCTGTTAGGAAGGAAATTCCAAGATTTTGACCTAGCGACAGTAAAGGAACGGCGATATATTTCCAAGTCAAGATGGAGGGGAACTTCCAGGTGGTGACGTTCTCTTGTATCTGCTGCCCTTACCCTTCTAGGTGGTAGTGGTTGTGGGTTTGGAAGGTGCTATTGGAGGAGCCTTGGTGAATTTCCTCAGTGCATCCTGTAGATGGTACACACTGCTGCTACTGCGTGTCGGTGGTGGAGGGAGTGAATGTTTGTGGATGTAGTGCCAATCAAGCAGGCTGCTTTGTCCTGGATGGTGTCAAGCTTCTTGAGTGTTGTGGGAGCTGCACTCATCCAGACAGGTGGAGAAAATTCCATCACACTCCTGACCTGTGTCATGTAGATGGTGGACAGGATTTGGGGAGCCAGGAGGTGAGTTACTGATTGCATGATTCCTAGCCTCTGGCCTGTTCTTGCAGCCACAGTATTTATGTGGTTAGACAAGTTCAGTTTCTGGTCAATGGTAATCCCCAGTTGATAGTGAGGGATTCAGTGTTGGTAATGCCATCAAGGGGCGATGGTTGGGTTCTCTCTTGTTGGAGATGGTCATTGCTTGACACTTGTGTGGCATGAATATTACTTGTCACTTGTCACCCCAAGCCTGGATATTGTCCAGGTCTTGCTGCATTTGGACATGGACTGCTTCGGTATCTGAGGAGTCGCGAATGGTGCTAAACATTGTGCAATCATCAGCGAACTTCCCCACTTCTGACCTTATGATGGAAGGAAGGTTATTGATGAAGCAGCTGAAGATGGTTGGGCTGAGGACACAACCTTGAGGAACCCCTGTAGTGATATGTTGGAGCTGAGGTGACTGACCTCCAACAACCACAACCATCTTCCTTTGTGCTAGGCATGACTCCAATCAGCGGAGAGTTTTCCCCATGATTCCCATTGACTCCAGTTTTGCTAGGGCTCTTGATGCCACACCTGGTCAAATGCTGCCTTGATGGCAAGGGCAGTCACTCACCTTACCTCAGGAGTTAAGTTCTTTTATCCATGTTTGAACAAAGGCTGTAATGAGGTCAGTAGCTGAGTGGCCCTGGCAGAACCCAAACTGGGCGTCACTGAGCGGGTTATTGCTAAGCAAGTGCTGCTTGATAGCACTGTTGCTAACTCCTATTACTTTACTGATGATCAAGGATGGACTGATGGGGCGGTAATTGGCCGGGTTGGATTTGTCCTGCTTTTTGTGTATAGGATATACCTGGGCAATCTTCCACATAGCTGGTTGTTGCCACTGCTGTAGTTGGACTGGAACAGCTTGGCTAGGAGTGCGGCAAGTTCTGGAGCACAAGTCTTTATTACTATTGCCGGAACATTGTCAGGGCCCATAGCCTTTGCAGTATCCAGTGCCTTCAGCATTTTCTTGATATCATGTGGAGTGAATTGAATTGCCTGAAGACTGGCATCTGTGATGTTGGGGACCTCCAAAGGTTCGCTGCCGTCCTTACCTGGTCTAGCCTACATGTGGCTCCAGAGCCACAGCAATGTGGTTGACCTTTAAATGCCCCCTGAAATGGCCTAGCAAGCAACTCAGTTCTCAAGGGCAGTTAGGGATGGGCAATAAATGCTAGCCAGTGATGCCCCCATCCCATGAACAAACAAAAAAAAAACTAGATCAGTATTTTTTATTATCCAAAAAAGTTACAGTTGAAGCAAACTCTTAGTTCTTTTCAAACATTCTTAAAAGCAATTACACATTCCAAAGACTTTTTAAAGAAACTACAAATTTTCCTTATTGTACTGCTTCTGGATCAATGTTCATCACAAGTGTAAGGAAAGAGGAAGAGTTAATTAAGAAGTAAATGCCTTGCTATAGTAAGGTAGTATCCACCTTTCTCACTTACCATTTGCTCAAGATCCACCTTTGTGTGTATTCTAAGGGTAGAGATGAAAAAGAAGAAATTCGAAAATTGTTATTTTGCAAGTTATTTATTTTGTTTACAAAGCCTGAAGATTTACTCTCCTACTTTCGTTGTCAATGGAGAAAAAGATAATCCTATTGAATCTGCGGGGAGACGCCACAAAGCAGAATTAAAGATGGTAGCCTCTGTCGGCACTTTTTCATTGTGCACCAGGGAGGATCTCCGTGATGACAGCTCTGTTGAAGGGATGAATGTCCCTATAATTTTCCAGCTGTGCAGGCGAGATTTGGCGCATTTAAGGGAATATGAATGCTTCTTTTCTGAAAGTCATTGAACAGATTGTTTTGTGAATTCTAAATTCTTTATATGAACCTTGGCAATAATTTTGTTGTAATTGGCACAGTGAAATAAAACCAAGTTCTCAAATGTGTTCAGTTCAGAATTTTCCCTTTTTTTAGAGGTTATTCTCATGACATGTGTCACCGACAAGGATGTTATTGCCCATTCCTAGTTGCCATGAGCTTTCTTGAGTGTTTCAGGGGGCAGTTAAGAGTCAACCAAGTTGATGTGGTGCTGGAGTCAGAGACTGGTTTTCTCCACTAAAGGTTGACAATGAACCATTGGGGTTTTTTTTGGAGAGCTCCACGGTCACTTTTTAGGAAGGGTCATGGAGGCTCCTCCTTTGGTTAGTTGTTTAATTGCCCACTGCCATTCATAGCTTTATGTGGTAGGACTACAGAGCTTGACCTGATCCATTGGTGTGGAGTCACTAAGCTCTGTCTGTTTCATGCTCCTTCTGCTGTTTAGCCTGCATATAGTCCTGTGTCGTAGCTTCAATAAATTGACACCTAATTTTAGATACACCTAGTGCTTCTCCTGGCATGCTCTCCTGCATTCCTCATTGAATCAGGATTGGTCCTCTGACTTGATGGTAATGGCAGAATGAGGGATATGCCAGGCCATGAGATTACAGATTGTGGTGGAAGATTGTTTTGCTGCTTGTGGCCCACACTGCTACATGGATGCCCAGTTTTGAACTATTAAATCTGTTCTGAGCCTGTCCCATGTTGTATGGCACTAACACTGTCTAGTGTCTACAACACCACTGAGTGTGTCCTCAGTATGAAGGTGGGATTTCATCTCTACAAGGACTGTGTAATGGTCTTGCCTACCTGTGCTGTCATGGACAGATGCATCTTTGTTGAGGACAAAGTTACATTGATTTTTCTCTTGTGTTGGTTCTCACCAGCTGCTACAGGTCCAATCTGGTAGCTATGTCCTTCAGGACTGGTCAGCTCAGTCATTCTTGTTGATTGGCATTGAAGTCCCCCACCCAGCATGTGTTCCGTGCTCTTGCTGCCCTCAGTGCTTCCGCTAGGTGGTGTTCAACTGGAAGAGTACCAATTTATCAGCTGGGGGACAACAGTAGGTGGTAACCTGCGGGTGGTTTCCTTGCCCATGTTTGACATGCCATGAGACTGCATGAGGCCTAGAGTCAATATTGAGGCAAGGGCTACTTGCTCCCAACTGTATGGCACTCTGCCACCACTCCTTGCTGGAGGGGACCGGACATAGCCAGGGTTGGTGATGGAGGAGTCTGAGACATTGTCTGTAAGGTATGATTCAGTGAGTACGACTGTTATCAGGTTGTTGGCTGCCTAGTCTGTGGAACAGCTCCACCAATTTTGGCATAAGTCCTGAGATGTGACTGAGGAGGACTTTGCGGAATCGACTAGGCATGGTATGCCTTTGTCATGTCCAGTGCCTGGTTTAATTCTGGATGTTTTGTATGGTTTTATTCTCAATGGACTTTTCCATAGCAGTTTGACACAACTGAGTGGTTTGCTAGGCCATTACAGAAGGCAGTTAAGAGTCATTCATATTGCTGTAGGTCTAGAATCACATATAGATAAGACTGAGGAAGGACAGCAGATTTCCCTCCATGAAGGAGATCAGATGGGTTTTTACAACAACACAGTAGTTTCATGCTTACCATTACTGATACTAATGTTTTATACCAGATTTGATTAACTGAATGTAAACTCCCCATCTGTTGCAGTAGAAATTGAATTTGTGTCCCTGGATTATTAGTCCAGGTTTCTGCATTACTAGCCCAGTAATATAGCCCCTATGCTACAGTGCCCTTGAAACGTATTATTTGCATGAACACAATGCAAAGTTAGAATTCTGATGTTCCATTTTGTATAATTTACTAAACACCTTAAATTCTGGCCTTTAAAGTTAAACATTTTTTCAAGCAGATCTCCAAATAAAAGTAAAAATAGGAAATGCTGGAAAAACTCAGCTGGTCTAACATCTGTGGAGAGAAAAAAAACAGAGTTAACGTTTAGCGTCTGTATGACTCTTCAGAGCTGAAGAAGAGCCCCGAAAAAGAGTCATAAGGAATCGAAACGTTAAATCTGGTTTTTTTTTGCTCCACAGCTGCTGTTGGACCAGCTGAGTTTTTACACTAATTTCTGTTTTTATTTCAGATTTCCAGCATCCTCAGTATTTTGCTTTTATCTCCAAATAAAAGCATTGTCAAGTCGGGGAACCAACTGGAAAGAACTGTGATGTTCCATTGTTGAAATGAGCCCAGGCAGTTTCAACTCTATCCTTTTGGGCGAAAGTCCACAGCTCAGAAGTGTCCCTAATTTGACACTGAACTGGCAATTTCGGTCTGCGACCATAGATGATGAGTTGAGAAATGGAAGGCAGGTGTATTTGAGGTACGTTGCTGAGCCAGAATAGAAATTATATGCAAACAAATTAGCAAAATCAGTTTAAAAAGATAGGGCAGAATTTTTAGGTCGGTGGGTGGGCACCATCGGCGGGCCTGGGATCAGCCGGGGAGCGGACCGCCGCCCGCGATCGGCCCCCGACCACGATTTCATGCTAGCTGGCCAATTAACGGCCAGCCAGTGTGAAGCATGTGCTGAAATGCTCAGCGCTGCCGGGGTGGGTGTGGGAGGAGGGCGGCTGCTGACGTAAGCACGTGCAAGTGCTGAATGAAAGCTCCCTGAAGGCAGAGAGCTACCTCCTTGAGCTGAAGACTTGAAAATAGTTAAATAAAGTTTTTAAAATCAGGAAAAAATGTCCATACATTAATCTAGGAAAGAGATAGCAAGAGGCATTACTACACGTTTCTAATAATTTGTTAGAGCAAGGTGCAGTGCCAGAATACTAACATAATTTGTGTATTTAAGGAGGGAGATAGAACATGTAGAGGGAAGTATAGACCAATCAACTTAACATCAGTGGTAGGAAAAATGATGGCGTCTCTACGAAAGGAGGGAATAGAACATCTAGAAACCAAAGTCGGGATGGATTTCAAAAGAGAAGTCCTGCCTGAGCAGCCCCGTTGAACTTTTTGAAGAAGTAAAAGAGTGAGTGGACGAGGGTACTGTAGCACATGTAATTTATTTGGATTTTCAAAAGATATTCTTTACCACTTAAGAGACTAATGAATGAAGTCAGAAAATGCAGAGTCAGGGAACAAACAGCACAATAGATAGCCAGCTGGCTTCAAGACAAGACAGAGAGTAGGGGTGAAGCACAGCTATTCAGAGTGCCAGAATAAAACGCGATATTCCAGAAGGATCAGTATTGGGACTACTATTGTTCACAATTTATATTAACAGTTTAGACTTTTAAATTGGAAACATTTTCAAAATTTGCAGATGACATCAATTTGGAGTGGATTGTAAATTAGAAGATGATATGAACTCACATGCAGAACGGGTATCGTATTGGCAAATGAATTCCTCGATAAATGTGAGACATTACATTTTTGCTAGAAGGAAAAGGAGGTTGGATATTACTTGGAAAATAAGAATCTAAATAAGGTAGAGGATTCAAAAGGATCTGGGAATACAATTACAGCAAGCACTATAAGTAATGACACAGGTTAACAGAGCCCTAAAAAAGCAAACTAAGCACTCAGGATTCTAGAGGGATAGAATTTAAAAGTAGACAAGTTAAACTTTGGCCGGACAACAACAGGAGTACTGTGTACACATCTGGTTGCCATATTGTAAAAAAAGATAGGGGCGCTGGAGAGGGTGGAAAAATATTTATAAGAATGATACCAGAAATGGAGGGGTATACATATCATGAGGGGATAGAGGCTGGGTTTCTTGTTTTCTTTTTGAAAGGAAAGGTTGAGGAGTGGCCAAATAGAGGTCTTTAAAATTTTGAAAGGTTTAGATAGAGTGAATATAGAGAGAATGTTTCCATTTGTGGGGCAGAACAAAACAGAGGCCATCAATATAAGAATGTCATCTTCTTCAGTTCTCTGTCCAAAGGCAGGTTCAACCCACAGCGCCACAACCTCCACCATGGGTAGGGTAAAGATGTAGGTTCCAAATTCACCCCAGCCGGAACCGGGTTCGAACCCTGTGCTTCTGGCATCAACCTGATTCACACTGGTTGTCCAGGCAACAGAGCTAAATGCCTCCCAAAGGAGTCCAAGCTGCTGGACTTTTACGTGCATGTTGTAGTCCGAAGCAATTAATAGTGATGGTAGAGGCTCCAATTTTCTTTCCCTCACATTGCTAACTAGGAATCTCTCCTGCCTGCCATTGGCATATCTTGGCAGGATTTACAAGTTGATACTCAACCTGTTTTGCCGCGTTATGAAGGCACCTTCCTTGGCCATGAAATCCTGGAGTGAGATGGAGCCGGAGCTTCTGACTCAGAGACAGGGACGCTATGCACTGCGCCACAAGACCACTTTCAATATAAGATAGTCACTAAGAAACCAGATTGGGAATTCAGATAAAACTACTTTACCCAGCAAGTTACAAGAATGTGAAATTTGCTATCTTAGGGAGTGGTGGAAGTGAATAGTAAAAAGGCATTTAACGGGAGGCTAGGCAAGCAAACGAGGGAGAAGGAAATAGAGGATTATGCTGATAGAGAGAGATGATCAAAGATGAGAGGAGGCATGGAGTGGTTGGGCCAAATGGCCTGTTTCTGTGCTGTACATTCTACGTAAGCATACAAAATCTAACCTGGGAATGTTTGATTCTGATGCTAATTTCCCAAAGTAGGAAAGTATTCAAACAGCTCAAAAGCAAAATATTGTGAATGCTGGAATTGTGAAATAAAACCAACAAATGCCGGCCTGACAGCATCTGTGGAGAGAGAAACAGAGTTAACATTTCAATTCTATGAACTTTCATCAGAGCTCTGTTTGCTGATGCTAATCTCTTTTACCTTGTCCATAGTGTTTTTCAATATTTTGCTTTTATTTGGTGTCTTTTTGTTGAATTTTATCAATAGATTTCTGTTATTCAAATTAATTTAGTCAAAAGTAAGCTGCCAATGTCAGCAGTGCTTGCATGTTACATTGAATAAATACTACTTGCACTTATAGTTCATTTCTAACAATGATTAAGGGAGCAATAATGAGTTTGGTTTCATATGCTCAGTTGTATTAATCCTTATGTTTCTTAAAATCATTGTCTCAGAAATGTGATCAAAATTGTGTTTTACTGTTCAAGGACAAATGAAGATAGTGGAGCAAGAGTGTCAGATGAAAAATTCAGTCCTGCATGTGTCAAGGAAATGTCAGTATTGTAAAAGTCTCATAAATCATCAATCACATATAATTTCTTCTCCATAAATAGCCAAGCTAGTCCATGAATTGGGCATAGCTGGTGAACTGTGGAGGTAATTACTGGTGGCCTGCTTAGCTGACTTCCTCAGCTATCTTTGGACTCGCGAGCCGTTTTAAAACTGATGACATGCTGGGTTTGAGGGATGATTTGCTTTCTCTAGGCACTCTTGCAATACTATAAAGAGGAAGTTAAATTTTAGAAATTGCAGTGGGATAATGTTTAATAAAAATGAGTCTTATAGCAATTATTTATGTTCACAGGGGATTAATTAACCTTGGATATGTTGACTTTCTTACACACTTAGTAACCTTCAGTCATTTAGAAAGATTGGCTTCATTAAGTTTGAATTTAGTGAAGCAATTGATACACTATAGTACTTCAAGTAAAGTATCATGAAGTAGGGAGCATTTTCCTTCAGAGCTTTGAATCTTAATCACATACCAACCTTTAAAGTTTTGAATGTTATCACTGAGCTACATTAT
The DNA here is from genome assembly GCF_017639515.1 of Carcharodon carcharias. Lineage (NCBI taxonomy): Eukaryota > Metazoa > Chordata > Chondrichthyes > Lamniformes > Lamnidae > Carcharodon > Carcharodon carcharias. The sequence goes on along the minus strand of NC_054468.1, from coordinate 53,107,244 downwards.
TCAGTGATGCATTTTCAAAATCTATGATCAAGCTGGGATATTTGCATATTTTGCGTGTATTCTCACTATACTGCAGCACTGGTGTGTTGATAGGAAGGCATTTAAAAGAATTTATATAGCAGTTTTGAAATAGCCTACATCACAAAGCTTTCTTATTTTCCTCAAAATGATTACATAGGGATTAGTGGCCCTTAGAGATCAGAAGACAACAGGCATGGGGAGGTACTTCTTAATTAGCAAGAATTTGTTTTGTCAAATTAGCACAATAAAGTAAGACTTGCATTTATATAGTGCTTTTTGTGTCCTCAGGATGTCCCAATGAAGTCCTTTTGAAGTGTACTCACTGTTGTAATGTAGGAGTTGAGACACGATTATTTTAAATAAGGAGCGCTATTATATTGCTCAAAAAACTAAGGCAGCAATGCACAAGAACATTAGGTTATGTAGCAGTATGGCTGAGATATAGCTTGAGCCACAATTTTTCAGGTGCTTTGAAACCATGAACAATGTAAATTTATCTTGTCACTTCATTTTTTTTTAAAACTACATCAAAATAGAAGTGAGTTTTGAGTTGTGAAAAGCAAATAATATCCACCACATTCAGACTTTGTCCTTAATACTGGTTTACAAGAAAAATGAAAATAGATTTTTTTCAGCTTTATTGCTTGTTGTTCTGACCAGAATTTTCTTTGAAAGAAGTGAGGGCTTCAACACTGTTTGACTTCCATTGACTTGCAATGTTCATTGCTGAACAGAAAAAAAATCCCAAACTGACATTTTCAGTTTTAGTTTAATTAGAAGGAAAACGACAGAATGTACAGATATTCCTGTACACCATCAGCTGATATTTAAGTCTTAGGAATTCAAACTGTAGTCCCCAAGGTGATCAGATTTCTAGATTTTTCTTTTACTCACACCCTATATCTGTCACTGATTGCCAATACTTTTTTTCTGTAATGGTAGCACTGAATTGCCTTTTTCAGTTTACGACTGAGCTTTTCCTATTCAAGTTTAAAGGCCCAAAATGTCTTAAATTCAGCTCATAGAGGAACATCGTGTGAGGTGGTTCCATTTTATCAGGGAGGCTGGTGTTAGAGCACTTTCATCTGCAGTTACAAGCCAGGCAAAGTCATTGACATTCTCGCCTGTGCCTGTCAAAGTTAGGGTGCCCTTGAACTTTTTCATTTCAGGGTCACAATCCAATCTGCAGCATTAACCAACCAGTTATGCAGGTTTTTCAGTTATGCAGGCTTGTAGCAGCCGAGTAACAAAAAGCCAGTGACTTCATATAATTTCCCAAGGATGTTTCTCAGCAGGAGTACAGAGCTCTGGGCTATGCCAGGATTGCAGACTTTTCGATTATAGGGCATCGCCACATGAACACACACAGCCTCATATGCTCCAGAAGGGAAGCCTGGAGCCTCCGTGGATAGAAAGGGCCTTCACTGACTCATTGTCCAACTGGTGTGTGAGTACATGCAGTGGCTCATGCAGGTCTGTGCTAGGTTTCTTGGTAACTGTCATGCTGTATTAGTCTTGTGCCAGTATGCAATCCCCTCTTTCTCTGAACCCAGATATTGGGTCAAAGACCAACTGTTTTGAGACAGGCTATCTTCTCCAGATGTGAGTATTGTTGCAGACATGAGGTACGATCAGTTTTATTCTTGCATTTGAGCCTTGATAAAACAGACCATTAGGCTTCTGGAAGTAATGTTTGTACGCCATTGATAAGTTTCCCTATGTCTGTAATCTCCTCTAGTGCTACAATCCTCCAAGATATCCATGTTTCTCTAATTCTGGCTTCTTGACAATTCCAATTTTAATCGCTCCACCATTGGTGGCCATGCCTTCATCTACCACGGCCTTAAGCTCTGAAATTCCCTCCCTAAACCTCTTTGTCTCTCTTTGTCTTCCTCCTTAAAGATGTTCCTTAAAGCCTACCTCTTGACCAAGCTTTCGGTCATCTGCCCTAATAACTCCTCATGTAGCTTTGTGTCAAGTTTTGTTTGATAATGCCCCTGCAAAATGGCTTGGGGAAGTTTTACTACATTAAAGGTGCAATATGAATACAAGTGGTTGTTTACCGAGAGGTGTTCTGCAGTATAGACCTCGAGGAGTCTCTATTGTCTGCTGCAGGCTGCACAACTTTGCCATTCAGAGAGGCCGACCCACCAACCTAGCTTCAGAGGAAGAGGATGACCATGAAGAACAGGGATGAAGATGGTCAGGAAGGCTAAAGTCCACCTATCCTGCCAGATGAAAGAACTCTTTGACAGCAGCTCACCTTTGAGTGCTTCAGCTTTAAATGCATCATTGCCGTATGCCAACACAACTTTCCGTTTCAGTCCTTCCGTCATCCTGAGGACTGCACTCAGCCCAATGTTACTTCCTGACACAACATGCTGTGGGTTATCAAATTTCATCCAAATCTCCAAAGACTAAACATTAAGTACCGTGTGACATACAAGAACAAATGTTAGCGATCATTTGAATTCACCCTATGGGGTACCAAAGTAGTTTAAGTCCATTACAATAATTCATTAATGGCTTAAAATTATAAATCTTTCAGCCATGTTTAAGTCTGGTTGGCATTTGTTGATAATCTTGTAGCTTTAATTTTGTGATTCTTTAATCTTGTACAAACTTGTCCATCTGAGTCAGCATGGTGGAGTTGAGAGTCTCGCCTCCCGTCGGTCACTGATGTTTAATCCTCGTGTGAGAAATCTTTGACTGTGGATGTAATGTCCATTCCCTCTACCTGCCTCTCTTCTGGATAGATCCAAACGTTCTTGTCTGTTTCAGTATCTACAGTACAGCTAGTTCTATTTTCTCTTTCCCCTTTGCCGAGAGAAATTGAAACCTTACAAAAGGGATATCCATACACAAATATTTCCCTAGATCTGACCAGGCTTCTTAAACTTGAAGTTACATTTTTAGCACTTTTTGATATTGTTTTATAATCTACACATTTCTTAACCATCTGAAACCATCTCCAGATTTACTCAGCCTCTTCTCAGCTGTTTTCCCTCTCTGACACAATTGAAGTTTCTTCTTGCAAGAATTGACATTTTAGATGTCAATCATTTTATACAGAGAAAGGCTGGATTTTAGGGCCTGCCATTGGCATATTTGAAATCAAGGGCACTTGTAATATAAAGTGGGTGGCCAGCCTGTCCACCCCCGATCTATCACTCCTATTAAGGTGGGCAGTGAAGGTGTCGGGCAGCCTGCTTGCCCTTCAGCCTATTGATAACCCTAAGTGGCCAAATGGCAAGGCGTGTAGCCTGGCAGCTTTCACTATGCAGGACACTCTTGGACAGGAAGGGTGAGGTACGTCCTTTTGGGGGTCTCCTGTGCCCATCAGAGGCATCCTCCCTCCAAAATTGTAATGCCCCGTTACCCTCCCCACCGGCCTCTCAATCACAGACCCCCCCCTCCACCTCCCCGCTCTCGGGCCTGGCAACCAGACCTGTCCAAATCCCAGACTTATCTTTAAGTCTGGGCTCCATCAGTCGTTTTCTTCAGAGACTCTGTGTTAGTCTCAGCAGTGGCTACCGCTCATTCCTGATGCTGCCGGCAGTATAGAGCTGCCCGCCAATTTGATTGGTGGGCTGCTTTCTAAGGCAGGAATTGCACATGGGGTGTAAGTCCCACTGTGAAACAATTAAGGCTGTTCTCAGTGTAATATTGCTGTGGGGCAGCCAGGTTTTCGGTTGTCAGGCTGAAGATCAACTTTTCGAATGAGGAGCAGGGGGAGGGGAATACAGTGCCCTGTAAGATCCAGCCCATGTAGGGGCACTTAAAATGATTACATTTAAACAGTTCTTGGTTTTGCAGAACTTCAGTAGTGCTGAAATGATAGATATGTTGTTGAAGCTTTTCATTGTGCAATCATCAAGCAAACACAAGAATGCCAAATTTCAAAAGATCACAACAACTTATACTACAGGAGAAAAGGGTGCTGATTGCTTGGCAAGTCCACTCTGATTCGGAGCTTGGGGAGCTTATAGTTCCCCGTTGCTTTCTCCATGGTAAAGCGTCAGCCAATCAGAGTTGACTTGCCAACCAATCAACTTCCTTTTCTCCTGTAGTATAAATTGTTGTGACCTTTGAAATTTGCATTTGCCCTGATGAATGCAAAACAAAAAGCTTTGGCAACCTTTCGAATGAGGAACACCCTTGACCTGTGCCTTGTAGATGGTGGACAGGTTTTGGGGAGTCAGGAAGGGAGTTACTCACTGGAGGATTCCTAGACACTCACCTGAACTTGTAGCCGCAGTATTTTATGTCTAGTCCAGTTCAGTTTCCGTTGAATGGTAACTCCTGCATGCCCACTCCAAGCCACTTCATATCCCCCATACCATCTTCATAACCACTTACCCAGTATTCACAATTGGCATACCTCAGGAACCATGTAGAGATGAAAGATAAATAAATGTCTAACAACCTGATAGAGCTTTCACTCATACACACTTGATACAGAAAAAGAACATCATTCATGAAACCCATTCAAAGATTTTAAATCCCCTCAAGTGGTCTGTTTGTTATAAAACAAACCGTTTAACCACATCAAAGACAGCAAACTGTTTAATTGCCTTAAAACTGTTGTTCAAAATTTGAACTCTGCCATCCTGCTAAGATAAGTGGTTTTGGACCTTATGAAACTCAACCAAGCATTCATAATGGGCTCAGCTGTATTACAAGCCCTTTAGAAATGTCAGCAATGAAGTCTATGGAAACTGCAGGAACAGATGAGGTAGGATTTTCTCCTCATCGGGTGAGCACGGTGGGTAGGCACGCGGAGCGCTGCTGGGGTGGGAGGAGGGCGAATGCGTAAGTTTGTGCATGTACCCAGGTGCACACACTGAAAGCTCCCTGAAGGCACAGAGTTGCCTCAGGGAGCTGTAGATTTTGAAAAACATAAATATAGAATTCAAAAATGTTAAAAAGATGTCCCCTCATGTGACCCTGTCACATGAGCAGGGACAGGTCATGTTATAAATGAAATTCAAACATTTTCATTTTATTTTTAATTCCTGCCGTGGATGAGGTTTATAAAAAAAAAAAAATCCAAAGGCCACTTGGCCGATTCGTCTGCCCACCAACCATAAGGTTGGATAGTCAGTGAAAAAGTGCATTTAATTATTACTTTAATGGCCTCAATAGGCCTGTTAATTGTCGGCAGGTGTGCTGCCAACTGCTGTGCGTGCCCGCCTACCGAAATATTGTGCGAGTGCGCAATGACGTCTGGACGCTCTCCCAATGTCATCACACGTCATTTTAGACAGCCTGTCAATCAATGCACTCCAGCTGACAGCTGCAACCTACCTTTTGTCATTTTTAAATGCCTAGGAATTTAAATAACTTCAGATTATGATGCTCATCCACCCTTCGAGACAGTTTACTCCTCCATAAATTTATGATTCCCACATTGTGGGTTAAGTTCCTTGTAACAAAAAAATGGAGTCTGTTTAAACTCAACACTATTTTCAAATGGTCCTGCAAATCCTTGTTTTGCACCCCTACTCCCTGCCATCTTTCCCCTATTAGCTGGGAATGGGGGTGCGACTTCTGCACCTGGACCCCACCCACCATTTTTAAAGGTCTCTGGAGCTATCCTGACTCTAAGAAAATCTGTCCCATAAAAGTATGGACATAATTCCATACCTTTATAAAACAATGGTTAGGCCCTAGCTTGTCCAATTCTGCATCCCACAATTTAAAAGAATATAAAGGCCTTAGAGAGGATGTATAAGAGATGTACTAGAATGATACCTGGGATGAGGATCTTCAGTAATGTGGAGAGACTGGAGAAACTGGGGTTGTTCTCCTGAGAGCAGAGAAGGCGAAGAGGAGATTCGATAAAGATGTTCAAAATGGTAGGGTGTTGATAGAGTAAATAAGGAGAAACTGTTTCCATTGGCAGAAGGATCGATAAGCAATGAACACATTTAAGATAATTGGCGAAAGAACCAAAGGTGAGTGACTTGAGGAAAAAAAATGTTTTTCTACAGCAATTTGTTCGAATCTGGAATGCACTGCCTGAAAGGGTGGTAGAAGCAAATTCAGTTATAACTTTCAAACAGTATTTGGGAAAACATTTGAAGTGGAAAGATTTGTTGGGTTGTGGAAAAGGAGCAGGACAGTGGGACCCAATGGATAGCTGTTTCAAAGAGCTGGCACAGGCATGATGACCGAATGGCCTCCTGCTTTGTTGTATTATTCTGTGATTCTATGTAGGAGCATTAGCCAAACACTTCAAACTAGGCAAGCGCATTATGGGTCCTTGGACACCTCATTTAAACATGTTTATATTGTTTTCCAAAGTGTCAGTTTGGATCATTATGCTAGTTAGTCATTCAGTCAGGCCAAATGTACTTCACAGCTGTAACTATTAACCAAGTTGTGGATTCCATTCTGATATGCATGTGTGCTTTGAACTGTATAATTGTTCTGGATGCTGTGTTGCAACTTGGCGTATTTAAGTTGATTTTTCCGAAGAGAAAATCCAAAGTATTTTCTCATTTAACAATCTGTAATATTAACCGTTTTCCTTGTGGATGTAATTGTTTTGATTTAGGCATAGGTTAAAGCAGATATTGAACTTTTGGGAAGACTTTCCTTTAAAAACATGAAACAGCTGCTTAACCAACAACTGCAATTTCAAAACATGGAATTTAATGCTGAAACAAATCCAATAATATTGCTTATAGAGAACCAGAATGTGAGACTGCTAGGAAAACATGAAGGGTGGCATAGTGTTGTTGTATTGGTTCTGATTTGCCATTTTGTTTATTAGTAAAGCTTGAAATTGACCTTTACTGAATAGCTGGTCTGGTGTCTAATTTGTTACACTTTCTCATTAGTTTTTTCTAAGTCTAATTTCGAAATGTAATTGATTTAAAACTTTCTCTTTCTTTACTCATTGTTATTTATCACTTTAAAGTAAAAACATTTTTGACAATTCAAACATGCAGTTCACACTATAAATCATAGCTCCATTTCTTACAGATTTTAAGTATTATTTTGCTTAAGGTTCGATGAAATATCAACTTTTTCAACTTGGAATGGAGGGACCCCTATGCGTATTGATGAAACTGGTATGAGTTCATTCTGGGTAGTTTCATTTCCTTTGACTGCATTTGTAATCTGGGTGACCTACAGAATTTGATTTTTCTGGATAACTTTTCCTTACAATTGAATTTATCCCAGTAAAAGTTGAAGTGGAAGGAAGTAGAGCTCTCAACATAAGGAGTTATTAAGTGTTATTTATCATCAGAGAACCATCATAATTAGAACATTATAAACCCATTTAAATGTGTCTAGGATTGCTAATCTGAAAAAAAGTATGCCAGACATCTTTAACACCAAAATCAGTGACAATAGATGCATTTTGAGAAAAAAACCTAATTAGTAAAAGTAGTTTACATTTCATCTTGTGTTCACATCTTTAGTAAAATTTAAGAGTCAAGATATACTGTTCTGGGAGATTATTAACATTGAAACCACTTGTTTAAAAACATAAGGGGAACATAAGAATGTATTGGCACCAGTGTCACAAAACAGAATATACTATTCATTCATTACATCACTTAACTGTTTTTCTTGCCAAATGCCTGTCCTGATCTCCCTTAAAGTTAATGATGTTCTCATCATTAATCTTCTCCCTGGCAGCACATTTCAAGCAGTCACCTTTTGTATTTCGAGCTTTATCCCCAGATCCCGTGCCTCCCGATTCCCATGGTAATAGCAGAAATGTTTGTCAGGGTTCAATGTGTTGAGATCCTGAGAATTCTTGAACACTTCAGTAAGGTTTGCTCGGCCTTCTGGTAGTACAAACAAACTCCGCTTCTAGTTTGGTTTTGTATTTCAAAATGCCTGATCCTAGATGTCAAATGGGTAGCCCTGCCTGCACATTTTTCTCATACCAATATCTTTTTGCTATAATATGTTGACCAGAACTTCTCATATTACTCCAGTTGGGGATGAACCAATGTTCTTATATGCTCAATAATTCATTCTTTAATGTGTGTTCTATTTCATATGAGGTACAACCCAATATGCTATTTGCCTTATTTACCACTACTGCAAACTATTGCATATAGATACCAATACCCTCATTTTCTTTTCCTTCACCCTATCCTGCAGAATATTTCCATTTTAGTTTATTTTTCCAGTATTCTTCTTTCCCCATCCCCTTGGAATATTTCTCGTATCAGGTTGTCCCAAAAATTATCAATATTGTGTATAGTTTCACAGTGCATCTCTATTCTGTCTAATGTATAACTGTTATTATTATAACTGTCAACAGTTATAATGCTGGTGAAGGGTCATTGTCCTGAAATGCTCCACGGATGCTGCCTTACCTGCTGAGTGTGCCCAGCATTTTCTGGTGATATTTCAGGTTTCCAGGATCTGCATGATTTTGCTTTTGTGTCAGCGGTTACAGTGATGGACTGTTTTACTCAAATCTAGGGGACCCACATTTAAATGCAAATTTTGACTGACATTCAGCTTCTGGCTTCTTAGGGTAAGGAGAAAATGTCTGCCTTGCCTGCATCATTTGAAGAAGGGATCAAGTCCTGAATTGCTTAAGTATTTAGACATTACTTAGCCAACCAGGCAATAGTATTTAAGTGTTTTGCTGAACAGAAACATTGCTATATAAGTTACAGAAGAAACACACAATTTAATTGACCAAGTTACATGGTCAGATGTGTTTAAATAAGATTAACAAACCATATTTCGTATGAATAGAGTTGTTTACATTCAGCATGTGATACTGCAAGATTTGTCTTACTAATGCCTATGGTTCAATTTATAATTTTAAGTTGGCTAATTTCCATTGAGATTAACCAATGTATATTCTGCTATCTTTGAAAATCATTAATTGTATTGTGGTTAGGTATGTTTGTGAGAAATACAGTAGCTAAATATTCTTGTGGGTCATTGAGCACAGTGGTGTAACCTTGGAATAAAGCATGTGAAAATATTTTAGCAGATTTCATGCAGTATGAATTTGAATTAAAGCCTACATTTCACTGTTTTATAATCTGGCTTATTATACTTATTATTACTTTCATTCATATTTATTTAATTATGATTTATTACCTTAAAAGTATTTCAAATTTGTAAAACAATAAGGAACTTGGATGAATCTATATTAGTCATTAATTAATCTGCCTCGTTATTCTGTGAGAGTTCACATGTTTCATTAACTTACTACTCTGGTAGGAATGGGTTCAAGAATTTCGTCAGTTAGTGACCCAATGCTGTAGCTCTGTGATGAGTTTATTTTATTAAACCAGATTAGATGAAACAGCAGCAAATTCCTTGCAATGCAAGCATATTATAGGGCCAATTTTCCAGACATGCATTATTGATGGGGCACCTTGCTCCATTGCTAGTTTACATCAGGAAACCACAAGTAGTGAGTTTCACAATTCCCCTCCTTTTAACTTTTAATTGAAAATTGTGGGATCATACCTCTAAAATCCCAGAATGCAGAATCAATGTGTGTGATTCAGACTTATGTTTGACTATTAAGGCCTATTATCAGAGGCTGACTAGAATTTTCCAGTTGGCTTCAAAGGCATCAAAGTCTAGACCAGCAGGGTCTCAGTAGCAGACTGAGGGATGAGCGCTGCAGGCAGGCTTTGAGACCCTCCTGCATACCTGGCTACAACTGTGGCCACAGGCCACTCTGTGGAGGTGCACTTCCTCCACATTGATGACACAGCTGCTGAGGGTGGTTTTTAATTTCAAAGTTTAAAGAGTTGGAGAGTGGGTGCCTCAAGATGAGGAGGTGCCATCCCTCTCATTTATTTGAACAGCAGGCTGTTGCTGCTTCTGAGCAGGAGGTCTGTCGCGTTCATTTGTTCACTGTTTGATTATGCATGCCTATTGACCTGACTGCTCGCCGTGTATGACTAGTTAAGTCTGGGTGTGGTCACCTAGAGAATGGGAGACTGAACTGAGGCTTGCTCAGTAAGTTTGAGAGCAGATATTTTAGAGCCCTGTAAATTAAAGTACTGTTACAGATGTATAACCTGGAGTATATCATTTTTTATATCTCCAAGGCATAAAATACAACACCTGCTAATGGCCCTCCAGCTTCAAGAGTGCGCCTGATGCCCTCAATTGGATCGTAAACCTGCCCTCTGGCCACAATTGGCCAATTCAAGGAAAATAACTGTTGGCTGACTGTTTCCCACACAATGTAGGTTGGACACTGAGGACAGGATCTGGGCCAAAATCATGTCCCACATTTCTCTGAATGTTGGCAGACATCTCTCTCAGTGTTGCCAAGGTTCCCTGTCATCAAAGTCATATCAGGCTTTTATCTGTCATAGACCACACATTTCCTTCAAGCCCACTGCTATCTCTACCCATTTTACCCATGCATCACATCCAGGCAAAAACCCACCTTCGCGGCATTAACCCTGTGTCTCCATTTTTCTTACCCATTTGAATTTGATGTCCTAGTTGCTGGACAGCATTGCCTTACCTGATACTGACATCCATCTCTGTCCCACCACATATTGGCTGTTGTTTTACAGTTCTCCATAGTTTGAAATGAATATTGTTGAAAAGAAAGACATGTTGCCAAAGCTTTTTGTCTTGCAATCATCAGGACAAATACAGGAATGCCAAATTTCAAACAATCACAACAGCTGATGCTACAGGAGAAAAGGATGCTGATTGGTTGACAAGTCAACTCTGGCCGAGGCATTATCATGGAGAAAGCAACGGGGAAACTCCTATTTCTTATGTTCTTAAAGACTCAGTTTTTCTGTCTGTCAACACTGTCACAAGCTATCAGCTCGTTACGTAGTAATGCATGATGCGATATGCTAATCTGGCCACTGGACAGTGCTTTTGGTACTTGATGCCTCTGTGTGACAATGAACTGACCTTACACCATAACATACAATCAGTTCATTAGAATAATTTGATGCTCATGATGTGCAGTGAGTGCTCATGATGGCATTTCAGGCAATAGCAGCCAATGAAACACATGCAGCAAGAGGATAAGATGGAGTTTTATGGTTTCTTATTTTAATTAAGGCCTCCCTTTCAGTGCTAAATCCAAATGATTGCTGTATTAATCGGGTATTACAGTTATATTATGAGGAGGCTGCCTAATTTTAACATTTTCAGGGGTCTAATGACCCTATGCACATCCATGTTAACAAGGTGAGAGGAGATTCTCTCAGGCTCCCATCTTACTTTCATCTTGGATCACCAGCAAGACACGCTGCAGGACTGGGTTTTGGATGATATACCCAACTCCTCTCTTATCAGTCAAGGGCAGGCAGCAAAAGCACGTGGCATAAGGGCAACCCCCTTTTTTACCCCCAGATCAATGCTTGGAGGCCTCTTGGACTCTCAGGCCTGCAGAAGTGACTGGCTTTCTCCACTTGATTCCAAGGCATGCATCAGTGCCTTGCTCCTGTAAATAATCTGAATGTATAAATATAGAGGAGAGAGCAGTTCAGGTAATGGCAGACCAAATCTGTGCTTCATGCAATGAAACTACTTGGTATTCTAATACCCATGAGAATCTGTGGAAAATCGTACGAATGATTTGTAAAGGTAACTAACCTGAATTATAATGGCGCACAATGTGATCGGCTGTATGAAAAGTTATCCTGTACCAGCAAATTGTTTTGACCACAAGATGTTTACTGTGCTTTTTTTTCTTGCAAAGTGATACCTTAGTTCCAGATGGACCATTCCTTGTAAAGTGGTTCGTGTCTGAACTGTTGAATATGCCTTTTTTTTAAATAAATGTAACTTATATTTTTTCTCATATAGGACAGATGTAAAATTGCTAAATTATGCACACTACCCGCAATTTGGAAGAAATACTGTGCTGTAAAATTCTAAGTAATAATGCATATTTGTTTAAAGTTTATCAGATGAATCAACTTCCTTTTTACTCACTCGTATGTACTGCGAAATTAAATCAGCGCTTAACATTTATGTCTAATATATGACACTTAATTTAACTTGCTTCCAATTTACCCTAGTTCAAAAGATATTGATTGTTAACTGAGCCAGCTCTGTGTATAGCAGGCCCATAGTACATCATAGTGGAGTACAACTTAATTCCCTCTTGCCCTAAGCAGGGTAAGAATAGAGATATATTAACCAACACTACTATAGCTATGTAATAATACAACTAGTAACATCACAAGGTAAAGTAATTAAGTAAAAATAAACAATTAAAATCAGAGCAATAGAATCAAAATCATAGCTAGCACAATAAAGTGTATGGCAGTACCGTTTCTCAAACATACCTGACTGTTTATTCGATGTCAGCCTTGATTCAAGTGTAGCCCTCTTGCTGAGTCAAAACAACAGGTTTAAGCCCCACTCCAGACACTATTACTCTTGCGTTCATAATCTAGATTGACACTTCAGTGAGGTACTGAGGGAGTGCTGCATTGTTGGGCGTGCAGTCTTTCAGTTGAGATGTTAACTCAAGACCTTATCAGATGGATGTAAAATATTCCATGGCAGTACTTGAAGAATAGTAAGGAGTTCTTATACCCTGGCCAACAATTATCATGCAATGAACACCATTAAAATGGATTATCTGGTTGTTTAGCTCATTTTGTGGAACCTTGCTGTCTGCAACATTGAATTACATTATAGCAATGACCATACTTCAAAAGTACCTTATTCGATTCCAAGTGCTTAGGGAATTCCTTAAGTTGTGAAAGATACTGTATCATTTGTTCTTTAACAGTTGTAAAGTTACATTAACTACCTAAAGTCACTGTACAAGCCTTAGCAAGATTATGTTTATAGTCGATGTTCAATGTATCGGTGGTGGGTTTCCTGAATGAAGGCTGGCCTCTTGTAATGTGTGGATGATATAAAGCATCTCTCCATGAATTGCCCTGTCAAACAACACTGTCAGTTCTGGGTTCCGGGTTCACCTCTGAAGATTCCTGTGTTAGTTGATCATATGTTGTCATCAATGTCTTCCTTTGGCCTTCTGTTCTAAGTTTTAGCTAGTTTGACACAGTATGTCGCTGTTATCCTGTTTTCTCTTTGTATCTGGAATTTAGTTTATTGAATTAACTATTGCAATATACTTAAGTTCTATTTCTATTTTGATTCAAGCAATTTCACCAATCTTAAATCTTCTAATGTACCCTCTCAACTTGTTAAGGTTAGCTTTAATGTTCAATGCCTTAAAATATCAAGGGAAATACCACTACAGATGACTTCATCAAATTGCTCCGCTAAAGATGTGCGTCTGAAATTATAATTGCCAGATTTGTGGAGGTGAAGTCCTGCCTTCACACTGAGGGTACCATCCATCATTTTGCACGATATTCCCATCCTGCTAATTGGGATAGATTCAGAACAGATCTAGCATTTCAAAACTGGGCATTCCTGAGAGGTTGTAGACCATCAGCAGCAGAATTGTATTCAACCACAACCTGTAACCTCATGGCCTGACATATGCACCAGTCTACTGTTACCATCAAGCTAGGGAACAAGCCTGATTAAATGAGGACAGGAGAACATGCCAGGAGCAGCGCCAATATTTATTTCAGATTGCCAGCATCTGCAGTATTTCACTTTTCTATATCTAAACATGAGATTCCAACCTGGTGAAGCTGTAACACAGAATTAAATGCATGTCAAACAGCGGAAGCAGCATGTAATAGACAAACGTAAGCGATCCCACAACCAACAGACCACATTAAGCAATGCTGCCACATTGAGTCACGAATTGTGATGGACAATTAGACAACTACAGGAAGGGAGGGCTGCACAAATATCCCCATCCCAAATGATGGGGAAGCCCAGCAAGTTGGTACAAAAGACAAATCTGAAGCATTTGCAACCATCTTCAGCTCCGCCTCTTCCTGAGGTCCTCGTATCACAGATGCCAACCTTCAGCCAATTCGATTAAATAACTAAAGGCACTGAATGCAGCAAAGGCATTGGACCCTGATGACTTATGCCCCAGAACTAGCCATGCCCTTAGCCAAACTTTTCCAGTACAACTACTACACTGGCATATATCCAACAACTGGGAAATTGCCCAGGTAGGTCCTGTCCACAGTAAGCAAGACAAATCCAGTCTGGCCAATTAATGCCCCATCAGCCTCCTCTTGATCATCAGCAAAGTGATGGAAGGTGTTGTCAACTGCGCTATCAAGCAGCACTTGCATAGTAACAACCTGCTCACTGCTCAGTTTAGATTCTGACAGGGACTCATTCAGGCAGTTTGAGAGTATTCCATCAAACTCCTGACTGGTGCCTTGTAGATGGTGGACATATTTGGAGAGTCAGGAGGTGAGTTACTCAACATAGAATTCCCAGCCCCTCACCTGCAGTTATTGCCACGGTAATTATATCTTGATCTAGTTAAGTTTTTGGTCAAAGGTATCCCCCAAGATGTTGTTGGGAAATTCACCCTTGGTAATACTGTTGAATAACTGGCTCCAAAAAAACACAAGAAGCTCAACATCATCCAGGACATAGCAGCCCACCCTTAAATAGTGATGCCCTCCACCATCGACACACAGTGATAATAGTGTATACTATGTACAAAATGCATTGCAGCAACTTGCCAAAGCTACTTCAACAACACTTTCCAAACCTGTGACCGCCATCACCTAGAATGACAAGGGCAACAGATGAATGGGAATGCCACCATCTGCAAGTTCCCTTCCAAGCCACACACCATCCTGATTTGGAACTATATTGCTGTTCCTTCACTGTCACTGTCAAAATCCTGGAGGCCCCTGCCTAACACCACTGTGGGTTTACCTACACCACATGGACTAAAGTGTTTCAGGCAGTTGGCTCACTGCCACTTTCTGAAGGGCAGTTCAAGAAGACAATAAATGCTGGCCTTGTTGGTGACGTGCTCATCCCATGAAAGAAAAAAATCTGTGCTCAAATTTCTAGCTTTGTTTTGCAATGTTTGACACACTGCTTTTTTCAATATGAGAGCAGCTAATCAACTACACCATACTAAATGCGTGTGTTTTATGATTTAAAGGGATGATCCAGAATGTGCATATCGTACAAGTATTAATCCTGTAACTACAACTTCGATACTTATTTACGTGTAAATGTATGTAAAATCTTATTTGAGTGATACATAAAAGTAAATAAAACATGGTTTTCCTCCCTTGATGGGGAAAAAGAGCCTATTTCTGGTTTGTAATGGATTCCAGTAGATTGCCCAGTCAGTAATGTTGTAAGCCATGCAACTCTGTAAAACCATAGTGTAATAAGTAATCCTTTGTCCTTAAGCTGATGTATATAATTTCTATTTTAATGTGTATAACATTGCATATTGCCATATTTGTAAAGCTCCTTGGTTATCTCTGTATGTTTAGCTACCACTCCATCAGATTTAAAGGGATTATACAGTTCATATCAGTGTTGATTACTGACGCACATACATAAATATACACCCCTTTAATCACACAATGAAAAGGTAAAGGGAACTGACTTTATTAGAACATGCATTTCTAAAATATCAGTGAGGGAGGGCGTTAAAGAAGACCAAAAATGGAGGAGCTGGTCATCCCTCCTTCCACCAATTTGGTCTGAAACATTGAAATGTGATTGGTTTATGAGAAGTGATTTGCTGTCAATCATGACTGCTCAAAGTGCCTGAACAAAAAGTCTTCCTGACCCGGACATTTTAAACCATAGGTAAGTGAGCTTTCTTTATTGGTCTCTTTTTTTATTTAAATACTGTTTTTATCAGTAACAAACACCTTTTAAATATGGAAGCTGGTGCTTGGTTAAATTGAGTTCAATGTGTACAAACTGAATAACAAAAGTTACTGTTGAAAAGTTTCTGAAAAGAAATATGTTTTTCTGAGAATAATATAAGCATCAGCTGGTCACAATTTTCACAGTGATGTAAGTGCTTATTCTGAACTGTTCACACAGGAGTTTTTTTTTAAAAAGAACTTCCTATGTACCTTTCCTTTCAACACTTGCCTTTTGCACTTTTGAGTTTTGGCTCTTCATCTACAATTCTCAATTTTAAAGAAGATAAATTTTAACACTAATACACATGACATTATTGAAAGAGATTCCTTTGTCTACTGATAAATGCTGAGAGTATTCAAACATTGTCTGAAAATATTTGTGCAATTTCCTGCTCAGAGGATTCATGTTTGAACATTTTCCAGTTTTAAAAAATAATTTGTCAAAGGAGATGAAGCATGTAGAATTATACTCTCAAATATATACTTAGTAACCAAAAACTATAAGACAAGGCAGTGAAATAAAAAGTACTTGCCTTTGAGCAATGATGTATTAAAACTGCCAGGGCTATTGGTGAACTCTGAAGGACATTAAGCCCCTATCTTCTACCTGCACATTATTTACATGATCTGCCTTGTTTATTAGACAATTCTATTCCTGTCAAATTCTCTGCAGCAGAAATTGGGGAAAAAAAACCAGATTGGCCTGAATTTTCTGGTTGGTGGGGGTGGGGGGGTGGGGAGCGGAACAACAATCAGATCTGCGCCGCCATTTCACGTGGGTGGGCCAATTAAGGCCCGCCCAGCATACTTCTTGACTCCCGAGGATAGTGGGAGGGACCGGGCAGCAGCAGGCGTGCACAGACCACCAGGTCCAATAGCGACCCGGCAGCCTGTTTAAATGAAGGCCTGGCAGCCTTTTTGAGACTGCTCACAATGGCAAGTTCAAGCCCACAGCAGAGGGCTTCTGGTGAGCAAGCCAGTCTGGGGGGTAGGGGGCCAGTGTGCCCCTCGTTTTTCTGACGACTGCCTTGCTGCCCTCCTCGAGGAGGTGGCAGCATGGCAGGAGGTGCTGGTCTCCCAGGATGAGAGGAGGAGGACCCCCCCACGTGATGAAACGTGCCTGGGAGGAGGTGGTGAGCTCCCGCGACGTGGTGCAGCGCACCTGGATCCACTGTGGCAAGTGTTTCAACGACTTGTTACGCTTGGCAGGGTGAGAGCCATGTTGGAATTGGGCATTTAACCCAGCAGGTTGGCTTACCCCCCTGCTGCCTCCACTCCCCCCCAAGTCCAAGTATCATGACTGCATTGAATCATTGACAGCATTTGTCTTTTGCTGGGTGGGCCAGCAGATATTGCCCATGCTGAGGTCACCCTGAGAGGGTGATGAAGAGATGTGTTTTGTCCCCGCAATATGTGTTACACTGAGTCCCACATGACTGGTATGGGGGCAACCTGGAGGAGCTGCACCTAGGTGCTGTGTTAGAGCTCTAGGATATGCCCTAGGCAGGGTGATGAGATGGGGGAAGGAGAGAGCCTCAAGGTGACGTGGTAACGAACCATCTGCTGTGCTCGGAACTTCACGTGCTTGCGCCTCCTTGCTATGGAAGAATATACGGTGTGGTGCCTAATGTGATGTAGGCAGCATGTGTCCAAGGGGGAGGTGGGAGGGGAGGGGAGGGTGGGGAGCGGGCCTAGCATCTTTGTGTGAGTGATCAGCAGTAGCGGGATGAGGAGGCACTGGAGCCCAGCAACGTCCCACTCTGGTTGGGGTGGGCCGTGCACGAACAGTGTCCATGTGCAATTTGCACTAATCAATGCTCTTCTCTCATTTTCGGGAGAAGAATGCTCACAACGCGGCGGAACATGCGAGGACTGGCAGCAGCCAGGCGTAGATTGCCATTCTAAGCAGGTTCGAGCAGGAGGCCCTGGTTCTGGAGAGGCGCCATGCGCTCAGGTCTACGGGTATCAGTGAGGCTGGGATTGCCACAGCCAGGTATTTATGCCCAACAGTGAGGTCAGCATTGTTCTCCCAACAGCCATAGCAGTGGTGAATGTTAAATGATTTAATTTTGCAACGTGGCTTGACCATTGGTTATGGAAGGATGAGCGCATAATGATCTGGGGGACAGGGATGGATTTTCTCATTGTCTCTGCACTAAATGATCCACTATCCTTGTTCTTCCTTTCAGCGTCAGCAGAGCAGGGCCAGGAGGAGGAGCAGCAGAGGCCCCCCTCTCACACCTGAGGGGCCTGATATCTCACCAGCATCACACAGATTTCTGTGAGGCAGGCACCAGCGCAGATACTAGCGCCTCGATGGGAATTTGAACATCGGCTAGTGTCCCGTGGCATAGCAGTGAGAGCACTTCACACTCACTGGAGGAGTTGACAGAGACAGAGAGGACCCATGGTGCCAGCAGTCAGAGGACTGCAGGAGGCCAGGCACATGCTCAGTCGGTGCCTGATGATGTGCCTCTCGAATCGTCTGCGATGCAGCAAACGCAGGAAATGCAGCCGGGTGTACAGGACCATCTTGGGGAGATACATGAGGCTATGCTTGGCTTGGTCTCCGTGGTGGAGGAGTCTTCGCGGACGATCGCCGAAGCAATGAGCCACGTGTCTGAACGCCATGCGTCCTCCATGTAGAGAGTGGTACCTCTCGTGGAGAGGCTCCTCCAGGAGACCCATCAGGGCTTCCTGGGCATGCATTCTGACCAGCAAGCCCTCACATTGGCATTGACCTCAGCTGGTCATTGCCAGTGTGGGAGATGGTTTGGACATCAAGTTTCCTAGCTCGGTCCCCATCCATCCACGGTGAGCAGGGAGGTCCAAAGCGACCTCACGTCAGCACAGCAGATGTCTCTGTGGGCTCCTCTCAGGGCGCTCCAGATGAGGGTGGCACCTCCTCCACCCCTCTCCCAGTGACCATATCCGGTGAGGCTACGACGACTGTGGAAATGGCAGCTGTGGAACTGGAAGCTCCCTCCCAGGCGGGACCAGCACAGGCTCCATGGGCCAGAGGACGACTGCCAAAGTCACCAAGGCCAACAGGACAGCAGATCGGCAGGCTATCTCAGATGCCGCTCCAAGCAATGGGGCAGCACTAAGATGTAACATCCGGAAACAAAAGCTCAAGGCACCTTCGGCACACCACGGGTTTTTCACTGGTGCTTTAGCGTTGTCCCGAGATGAGGCCCTTATGATTTTATTTGATTTGTAGCACTATTGTTTTTTTTTTGTAATAAATTGCTTTGCTTGACACATTAAATTCAGATATGTCACCATGGCTGAGGGTGCCTCTTTTTTCTTCTGTACATGGATGGTTTCCAAAACTGTAAACAGGGCTTTGTTGGGCATTCAGTTTTATTAACAAGGCCCTTAGTTACTGTTGCTAACCTGGCAGATTTTGCACTTTGGTGTCGAGTATCAAACTGACAACCATGGCTTGTCCTGCTGGACTATTTGTGGTGGGCTAGCTGAAGGTTCATTGGATTAAAGCCTCCTGGGTGTCCCTGCCTCCCTGGAGTATGCCCAAGTCAGTGTCTACCCCCTCAGCATTTCCCTGTGCATGCTCATCCTCTGATTCACTGCTGGACTCAACGTGTGCAGCCGCAGCCACTGCGTCAATGTCTTCATCGTCCACTGCATCCCCCCTTTCCAGTACCAGATTGTGGAGAGCGCAACATGCAGCCACTATCACCGAGACATGATCTGGGGGGTACTGGAGTGTGCCCCCTGAATGGTCCAAGCATTAACGCATCTTGAAAAGACCAATGGCTCTCCACCACAGCCCCTGTGGAGGCGTGATTCCTATTGTACTGTTGCTCAGCTTCTGTTCTTGGATGGCGGAGAGGTGTCATGAGCCACCTTCTGAGGGGATAGCCCTTATCACCCAGCAGCCATCCATCATGCCAGGCTGGAGCACTGAAGACCCCTGGCACCTGGGAGTGTCTGAAGATGTAGGCGTCATGGGAGATGCCTGGGTACCTTGCACGGACTTGTAGAATCTTCATCCTGCGATCGCACACTATTTGCATGTTCATGGAGTGGAAGCCCTTCCTGTTGAAAAAGGCACCGGTCTCACCTGCTGGCCCCTTGATGACCACATGTGTGCAGTCTATTGCACCCTGGACGTGGGGGAAGCCAGCAATGGCCATGAAGCCTCTGGCTCCCAGTGTCTGGCTTGCCTGGCCCCAAAAGAAGTGGATGAAGGTCAATGCATCCCTGAACGTCTGTGACCTGCTTGACACAAGTGTGGATAGCTGATTATGAGACACCGCAAAGATCACCAACCAACCCCTGGAAGGAGCCAGAGGCATACAAGTTGAGGGCAGCTGTGCCCTTTAGAGCCACTGGCATGGGGTATCCACCCACACAGTTAGGGGAGATCTCAGGCCAATCATCTGACAGGTATAGTTGACCATCTCCCTTGAGAGATGGAGTCTCCTTCGGCTCTGCGCCTCAGACATATTGAGGAAGCGCTTCACCGCCTGTATACCCTGGCAGCAGGATAGTGGCGTCTTCTGCGGCCCCTTCCGCCGTGGACTTCCTGTTGGCCCTGCGTCCCTTGTGCCCGCGCCTGTCCTCCCAAAGATGGCTCCCCTGGAGGCTGAATGTGCACTTCTGGCCTCCTTCCCCTTCTAGCTCTCCATTCCTCTTCAGGGGAGCTGCCTCCAGTGGACAGTTCAGCTTCCATTTCCAGGCTAAGGGAAGGCTTCCTGAAACCTGCAGGTCTGGAAAAGATCCCTCACTGCAGAGTGCTGACCTGAAGGTTAAGAGTCCAGAAAAAGCTGCTGGGATGAGTTTTTAAGTACTGCAGATCACACAGGCAAGTTTGAAAAACTTTCAAAAATAAATACTTGACTGTGAACATTCACGACCCCAGTGAGCCCTCTTATCCTGCCCACGGATGAGGTTAATACAAATGTATCCGACCAGCCTGCCCATTGCGCCCGTGCGACGACCCAAAGATTGCACGGGTGCCAAAAAATCGACGTCAATTGAACACTCAAGGGCCGTAAGTGGCTTGTTAATTAATGGTGGGCGTGCGCCGGACATCACCACGCGCCTGCCCAGCGAAATATTGCAATGGCGCGCAGTGATGTCGGGACGCTCGCCTGATGTCACCACGTCATTTTACACGCAGACGTGTGGGGCCCGTCCCTGTACGACAACGGGAAAATTCTGCTCACTATGTTTTTACCTCAGCGTCTAAGGTATTCAAACCTAACATGATTAAATGAACCTGAAACATTTTGCAAAATATTGGATCTGTTGCTATGTGGAGTTGCAGTAAAAAATTACTTTTTAAAATGACTATTTCAGAAATGGATGGCTCAGTGGGTTGGAGATGCACCTTGCACTTCTGGAACCCTGATTTAAATTTGGCCCAGGTTGACAGGTTGAAAACCACTTCGTGGCTGCTCATTTCTGTGTGTTGTGTTTGGTTAGGCTCAATCCAGTTTCAGTGGACCCGTGCTTATAATAAAACTGCTTTGTCATTCAGCCAAGCCTAATGATGGCTGATTTGGAAAATATAAATTACTACACCTGTGCAATTGGGGTGCTTCCTGAGGTTGGGCCTGAAGAAACTTTATTGGGACAGAGTATGGGGATACTTTTGCATACTGACTTGGTCAATATTTGAAATAAAAACAGAAAAAAACTGGAAATACTCAGCAGGTCTGGCAGTATCTGTGGCAAGAGAAATAGAGTTAACATTTCAGGTTGATGACCTGTCATAATGATTTGTACAAATTGAATTTTTTATTTCAGATTTCCAGCATCCACAATATTTTACTTTTATATCGGTGATCAATGTGTTACTGGTGCGTCGATTCTTCATTTGACTTACCTTGGTTCCCCAGATGTAATTTGAGTAGTGTGTGTCTGGCAATATTTTGGAAACTGCTTTCCTAGTACTCCCCTGCTCATTTCCACTATTTATGACTGATTAATGGACAGAAAACAGAGAGCAGGAATAAACAAGTCATTTTCACATTGACTGGCTGTTACTAGTGGGGCGCCACAAGGACTGTGCTGGGGCCTCAGCTATTTACAATCTAAATGATTTGGATGAGGGGACCATGTGCAGTCTATCCAAGTTTGCTGACGATACAAGGCTAGGTGGGAGAATAAGCTTTGAGGAGGATACAGAATCTGCAAAGACATATTGACAGGTAAAGTGACTGTGCAAGATGTGGCAGATGGAGTGTAATGTTGGCAATGTGAGGTTATTCACTTCAGTAGGAAGAATAGAAAAACATTTTTTTTAATGATGAGAAACTAGTAAATGTTGGTGTTGAGTAGTATTTGGGTGTCCTTATACATGAAACACAGAGTGGGCGTGCTGGTGCAACAAGTGATTTATGAAGGCAAGATGGCATGATGCCCTTTATCACAGTGACTTGGAGTATAATGAAGAATTGTACAGGGTTTTGCTGAGACCACCAAACTATGTACATTTTGGTCTCTGCACCTAAGGATGGATATACTTTCCTTAGAG
Organism: Carcharodon carcharias; assembly: GCF_017639515.1. Classification (NCBI taxonomy): domain Eukaryota; kingdom Metazoa; phylum Chordata; class Chondrichthyes; order Lamniformes; family Lamnidae; genus Carcharodon; species Carcharodon carcharias. The sequence goes on along the minus strand of NC_054468.1, from coordinate 53,084,975 downwards.
GGGATGCAACAAAGGTCACTAGTTTGATCCCTGGGATGGAAGGGTTGTCCTGTGAAGGGAGATTGAGTAGAATGGGTTTATGGCCTCTGGAGTCTAGAAGAATGTAAGATAATTTCAGTCAAACATATAAACTGCTAAGCGGGCTTGACAAGTAGATGCTGAGAGGCTATTCCTCCTGGGCTGGAGAGTCTAGAAATAGGGGCTACAGTCTTAAGGATAAGGTGTCAGCCATCTAATACTAAGATGAGAAATTTTTCACACTGAGGGTTGTAAATCTGTGGAATTCTCTACCCCAGAGAGCTGAGCGTGCTCAGTTGTTGAGTATATTCAAGGCCTCGATTGACAGATTTTTGGATTCTAAGGGAATTATGGAATATGGGGTTCAGGCAGGAAAGTGGAGTTGATGTTGATGATAAGCCATGATCGTATTAATGGTGGAGAAGGTTCTGGAGCCGTATGGCATACTCTTCTATTATGACTTTTAAATAGAAAAAATGCATTTATATAGCATTTTTCATGACCACCAGGCATCTGAAAATGCTTTACAATCAATGAGGTACTTTTTGAAACGTAGTCATGTGACAGCCATATGTGTTCAGCAAACTTCCCAGCAGTGATGTGATAATGACCAGATAATCTGATTTTGTAATGTTGATTGAAGGATAAGTATGCTAGAAATGACATTGGGAAAATAATACAGCTGTCCAAATTATATTAGATAGCTAAATTATTGCAACACGGCATATGGTGCATTTGCTGTCATTTCTTCCTTAGCAATTTTGGATATCGGGTGATTAATTAAACTCCCTATACCTATTCAATGGAAATATATAAAAAAAGAAAGCCTTCACTGGCTTTCCCTGAAAAGATAGTCCATAATATACTGTGTCTCTCTGAAATGTGCTGCAGTCATGCTCTGGCTGCTCCCAGGTAGAGGACAGAGAGCTTGCCCAAATTAAACCCACCCTGAGCCCGGAAGCTGAGGCAGTGTTGACACATCTGTGTGGTGAGTGCAAATGCCACCATGCTACACCTTTTACATGGCCGAATGATTGATGTAGGTTTGAGTGCCTGGAATGAAAGGCGTTCTATTTCCCAGCACCAACATTCCTCACCTAGCTGGGAACTAAAAATATCAATAATATACACTGTTACATAAAACAGTTACTCTGGGCAGAACTTTATGGCCCCATCGTGCCAGGGGCAGGGCTGGAAAACACGGCAAGCTGCTCAAAAGTCCATTGACTTTGGCAGGATTGTAAGATCCTGTCGGCGTAAAATTTTGCCCTATGTTAGCTCAAGATCTTCAGGATCATTTAATTTTTTTTCAATCCTTTCTGGGACATGGGTGTCACTGGCAAGGCCAGCTTTTGTTGCCCATCCCTGATTGCCCTAGAACTGAGTGGCTTGCTAGGCCATTTCAGAGGATGGGTAAGAGTCAACCACATTGCTGTGCGTCTGAGTCACATAGATCAGACTGGGTAAGGATGGCAGATTTCCTTCCCTAAAGGAGGTTAGTGAACCGGATGGGTTTTTATAACAATCAGTGATAGTTTCATGGTCACCATTACTGAGGAAAGCTTTCAATTCAATTTTTTTATTAATCAACTAAATTTAATTGACAATTGAATTCACGAGCTACTGTGATGGAATTTGAAACCGTGACCCCAGGCTATTAGCCTGGGCCCCTGGATTACTAGTTCAATGACATTACCATTACGCCACCATCTCCCCAGGTCGTTAATAACTACAACAACAATTTGTATTTATGGAGCACCTTTAACATAGTGAAACATCCCAAGATGTTTCAAAGGATAGCTATCAAACAAACAATAAGGAGATATTAGGGCAGATGACCACTAGCTTGGCAAAGGACATAGGTTTTAAGGATGGTCTTGGAACAAGAAGGATACCTTGAGGCAGAGAAGTTAAGAAAAAAGATCCAGAGCTTGGGGCCTTGGCAGCTGAAAACACAGCCACCAATAGTGGAGTGATTCAGATCGGGAGTGCTCGAGAGGCCAGAAATAGAGGAGCATGGATATCTTGGAGGCTTGTAGGACCGGAGGAGGTTACAAAGATAGGCAGGGTGCTAAGCCATGGAAGGATTTGAAGGCAATGCAAATTTTAAAATCAAGATGTTGCCGAACTGGGAGCCAATGTAGGTCAGCAAGCACAGGGGCGATGGGTGAACGGAGCTTGGTATGAATTAGGAATATAGGCAGCAGAGTTTTGGTTAACTTCAAGTACTTGAAGGGTAGAATGTGAAAAGCTGGCCAGGAGTTTGGTGGAATAATAAAATACAGAGGTAGCAAAGACATGGATGAGGGTTTCAGTGGCACTTGAAACAGAGTGGAGTCAAGCAATGTTATGGAGGTAGAAATGGGCAATCCCATTGGTGCAGAAATTTGTTGGAAGTTCATCTTGGGGACAAAAATTAAACCAATGTTGCAGACAGTCTGGTACAGACTTAGACAGTTGTTAGGGAATGGAGTTTGTGGTGGGGATTGAAGGCAATGGCTTTGTTCTTCCCAAAATTTAGTTGGAGGAAATTTCTGCTTCATCCAATACTTGCATATTAGATCAGCAGTTTGACAATAGATTGCAGGGTTCAAGAGAGCATAACACGCTTTGATGAAGTGTCAACATTGACCTGAAACGTTGGGGGGGATTTTATGAAGCCTGCAAGAGCAGTAAATGTGGCATCTGGAGATTGACTAAATTAGGCGGGATGCAAAGTTTTGATTTCCCGACAGTGGGTTGAAATGCAGAGATAGAGTCGGTGGTATGTTTGCGGCAGGTCAGGCCTCAGGACAGCCTGTGGAGGGTTTGTACTTTTAATACATTTGCATGCCAAGAATACTCAATAGCATAAAACTTTTCCTTTAATAAAGTCCTATCTTCAAGATAAAGTCAGTGGCAAACAAGAATCTCATCACACATGATTCGTATTTGTTTAATGGTGGTGTGCACTTGTCGGCTTTGTGCAGTTGTGGGTAAGGTCACTGGTTTTCCTTGTTGAACTCTGTGGCACAAGGAAGGGGAGCAAGGGAATGGCAGCTTGCATGAAGGCTCGGAACCCTTAAGGGTGAGTCAGTGGTGAGGGCTGGTGGTGGGAGTGGGTGTGAAGTGGGGTCAGGGCCATGGAGAAGGAGTGAAATGGGAAGGGCCTGGTACCCTGTGTGTATTTGAGGTGTGGTGGGGACAGTAAGTTAGGATAAGAAAATGAGGGGCCTAAAGGGCAGTATCAGTACTGTCCAAATGTTTGTTCCTCTCAGGGTGTTGGCTGGCAGGCCTTACAGGGCTTTGAATTCACTTACAGCATTTCAATTAGCCCCATTGAGAGTGATCTCGGGCAAAGTCGTTTATAATGCATAGAAGGGATCAGGGCCAGCTGACCCTGCAAGTTCTGTCATGTCCCACAGAGTTTTGAATACAACACTGAACATCCAATAAAGAGTGAACAAAAACACACACTGTTGTTTCTTCCACACCAAAGGAAATGCCCCTAACTCCCTATTAACCGTCAGTGTGCAGACATGAAATCTGCCAGCACAAGTAGCTCTGTCACTATCTAGCCTCAACAAATAATAATGATGCACATATGAATAAAGTGAAACCAATGTGATGTGAGTTATTTACAAGTGAAATTTAAACTGGTAAAACGTCAGTGCCACATCTATGCTCTCAATAAGTCTTATATTAATTGCAATGGAGTTAGGCAGGAAAGTTTTGGCAGTGATCCAGAGTCTCTCTATTTGACCAGTAGGCTCTTTTATAGCTCACTTATAGTTGCAGCATTGTCAGCTGATGGTGAGTTTGACCACTGAAAATCATCCCCACTGTGGAATCTCCCATGCTTCCTGTGCATGCTGCTGGCCCAATAAATTTTCACTGTAATCACATGGAAAATGGGAAAAAGCAAGAGAGCAGAAGTGGCGCACACTTCGGTTGCACTGCTGGGAACGGCATGTCACTGATAAAATTCTGCCATTTAACTCTGTTTTTCTCCACAGATGCTGCCAGACCTGCTGAGTATTTCCAGCATTTTCTGTTTTTATTTCAAACCTCCAGCATCTGCAGTATATTGCTTTTGTAACATTTTGTTGTTGGACCAACATGTATTTAATAAGAATAGAAAATGCTGGAAAAACTCAGCAGGTCTGGCAGCATCTATGGAGAGAGAAACAGAGTTAATGTTTCGAGTCTGTATAACCTTTCATCAGAGCAGACCCTTCTTCATACAAACTTGAAACATTAACTCTGCCTCTGTCTCCACAGATGCTGCCAGACCTGCTGATTTTTTCCAGCATTTTCTGTTTTTATTTCAGATTTCTAGCATCTGCAGTATTTTGCTTTTACTTATATTTATTTATGTATTTAATAAGGCCTGCAATTGACTTTCTCACTTTCCTGCTAAGCGGATTGCAAATAAAGAGCAAATTTACATTTATATAACATTTTTTACAATCTCAGATAGGTGTACTTTCATTGATCTCAAGATGAGGACAGGAAGTTTAACCCAAAAATATGCAGGTCTGCTTTGGGTGGGAGGTTGAAGTATCAAAAATCTGAACCCCAACCCATCTCCAATCTGCCCCCTTGCATTTTGACGAGCAACCAACCAATTCACAAGAAGTGGGCTGGCAATTTAAATATTATAATGAAGCTGTTTGCATTATTTTAGAATCAACTCCGAATGACTGGTTTTCTGGCACCTTGGGAGGTGACGGAGGCAAGAACTGTTGGAGCCAGGAGTGCCTTTCTGCATCTGCTGCACCCAACCTCCCACAGCCAGACAACTTTTACCACCCCACACCCCACCCAGGAAGCAGGGCTAGGACTTACTGGACCTGTGTCCTTTTCTCCAGTGTTGCCCACCCTTCCACACACTACTGGGCCCTCTGTTCATGGCAGCTCAACAAGTTAAATTTCTGATCCCACCACCCCATTCCCCACCCACCCATGGTGTCCCAAAGTACCTAAAAACCAAAGAAGTAATTTTGAAATGTAATCATTGTTGTACTGAAGGGAAATGCAGCAGTCAGTTTGTAACCACCAAATTCCCATAAAGAGAGATGAGATAAAATAACTAAATAATCAGTTTCGCACTTTAAATGATAAATATTGACCTGACCAGCAAGACAGCTCCCTGCTCTTTTTCAAAAAGTGGATTTGCATCCACTTGAAGGTGCAGATAGGCTTTGTGTTCACATCTTATCTGAAAAATGGCATCGCTGTCACTGCAGCACTCCCTCTGTGCTCCACTTAAATGCCAGCATAGATTATGTTCTCAAGTCTTTGGAATGGGATTGGATCTCAGAACTTCTGATTCGACAGTAAGTGTGCTACACATTATCACAGATGTGTCATGTAAACTGAGCAATTGTAAGTTTAATCAACTATATTTTCCAACTGCTTATTAATAATTAATAAATATAAAGTCATTTGAGATTCTAGGTTCTTTTTTGCTGATGCCTGTAGTGATTGTGCAGTATTGGTTCTGTAGTTTGCTAAAAACACAATGTTAAATAAGTTTTGTCACACAACTATAAGTGATTGAAGAAATAATTCAGTTCAAGGAGATGGAAAATTCTCTCCCCTGAAATCAACTGCAAACTTAGTCAGTGTCACCTTTTTCTTAGAACTAATGTGTAATTGAAGGGATTATGAACTTTGTGTGAATAAGCTGATGATGGTGACACTTTGATAATTGAATTGCTTTGAAACTTTGAGAATGAAAGCCTTCCACCCCTCTTCCTCCATCACCACCACCAGCCTCCCCCCCTGCCCCCCACCCACCAGCACCAAAAATAAAACTAATGCTCTGTAACATTGCAAGTATAAATAGTTATAAGCAGGACCAATATATAGCATTTCTTATTAATTTTACTGGTTCAAATTAAATTTAAAAATTTAATTCCAAGCATTGAATATTGAATTTATCTTCAAACATTACCACCAAGCGAAGAAACAAACAGAAATGTGCAGACAACAAAGAATAGATACTCTTAAATCATGAGTGTATAACTAGTGTGATTGGAAAAATATAGAACCTAAAGGGAGATATTCTGGACCAGGGCTTATCAATATTCCATTCTCATACATCACAAAACTCAACACACAAAAACATTATGGTTTTGGTTTTCCAACACAACCAACTCTTTCCATCAAATCTTGTCACAGAATTTAATTAACCTTTTCTCTACAACCTCATGTCTGTTTGCTCCTTGCTGATTCAGGAATTGGTTCAATCTCTTAATGCTTGAAATGAGTTGGTATTAACTGCATGAGGTGGCAGGCTGTTCCCTGAACATAACTTCATTCATCTTTTATTCTTAGTGGCCTTTGCTCTCCTCCCTTCTTCACCTTGACATATTGCTTGTGGTTCCATGGGTGCTGATTGCCCTTTGGATATTATTCACGTAAGAGACTTGATGCTAAGTGTTGACAGGCCGGAAAAGTACAGGAGACACAAAAGGAATACTTGTATTTATATGGTGCCATTCACAATCACAGGATTACCAAAGCACTTTACAGCCATTGAAGCACTTTTGAAGTGAAACCACTGTTATAGAAAGCACAGCAGCCAATTTGTGCACAGCTAGCTCCCACAAACCACAATGTGATGCCCAATTTATCTGTTTTTGTGATTCTGATTGAAGGGCCAGGACACCAGGGATAGCTCCCCCTTTCTTCATAAGAGGGCAGATGAGTCCTCAGCTTAACATATCATGTAGGCACCTTTGATAGTGCAGCATGCCTCCAGTACTGGAATACCTGTTTTGATTTTTGTGCTGACACTCTGGAGTGGGAGCCACAACCAAGTTCGATCCTGTTCTCATCTGGCATCCACACACTTCCAACAGGGCATGTTTTCTTCTATAGTACCGAGTTATAGAGCCAAGTATAGTGCCCCATTGCACTCTCAGCTAAAACTGGATATGATCTGTATACCTTGCATACTTCTACACTTAAGCCTATTGAGTTAGCAGGAAAGTAAATTTTTATCTATCTTATGAATTTCTTATTCATATTCATAATGAGCTTTCATTTCCGTCTTACCTTTTCTCATGGGAATGGATGTACTTTCATTGGTCTTTTAATAGCTCAGTGAGAGGGATCTGTTGTGGATTCTTAGGCTTTCCCCATATGAAGGAAGATAGAGTTGTATATCCAGGTTTGTATATGATACTGTGTTGGGAAGCAGAGTGAGGTTTGTCGCTGGAAGCAGGACAAGGGATACGTACAGACAAAGTGAATGGAAAACACTATAGCAGATGGAGTTCCATGTGAGAAGTGTAAGGTCATCCGCTTTGCAATTACTTTTTGCACCTTTGTAAAAATGAATCTGATGTAGGAACAAGAGTAGCCCCTTCGGGTTGTTCCACCATTCGATGAGATCATGGCTGATCTGTGACCGCCTCTATTTACCTGCTGTTGCCCCATATCCGTTAGCTTCTTGTTAAACAAACGGTGTTATTGTCTCAAATTTAAAATTAACAAATTATCTAGCATCAACTGCCATTTGTAGAAGAGAGTTGCAAACTTTACCCCCCTTTGTTTAGAAATATTTCCTAAGTTAACTCCTGAAAGGCCTGGCTCTCGTGTTTAAGCTATGTCTTCAAGTCCTAGATTTCCCAATTAGCGGACATAGTTTTTACTTTCTATCATTTTATTTTCTATACATTGAAAACCTGTCAAATCACCCCTTAATCCTCTACAGTCCAGACAATATATTTAATTATGGATTTAGGTGTCCACGCACACCCACCAATACAATCTAATGCACCAGGTACAAAAAGTAATCAAAAACGTTAATGAAATGTTGAGCTTTATTTCAAGGGATTCAATAGTAAGGAAGTTATGCTTCAGTTATTCGGAGCCTTGGTCAGACCTTATCTAAGAATATGGCAGCAAACTGCAGGAAAGCTTGTAGATTCACCAAATTTGTACCGAGGCTTAAAAGATTAAATTCTGAGGGCTGGTTGTATAAAAGTGGCTCATGTTTGCTTGAATATGTAAGTTTGAGAGATGATCTAATCAAAATAATTAGAAGATACAATAGAGTAGCTAGAGAGAAACTATTTCTTCTGTTGGGAATCATGGAGCTCAACATAAAATTAGGGTTAGGCCATTTGGAGGGGAAATCAGGAATCATTTTGCCATCACTGTCACCGAAGCTATCAGTCACAATCCTCCTCCGGTTCGTCTCTGCTCGCTGGTATTGTGAGCCTGCTTCTCCTGCAAACAGACATATAGTATCACTGGTGTCTCAAAAGCCCAGCTTTGCTTGTCATTTTGTGTCAGTTTCAGTGTCACGTGTTGCACCAATAAGAGGTCTACTCTAAGTGGCTATTCTGTGTTGGCAATAGTGATCAGTGACTAACCAGAAACTTCTGCTGTGTGGCTACTGTGCTTTTCACTATGAACACTAATGCCTGGCCATGCCTCATGCTGGGGTTTCAACCTCATCTCTCGTTTCATTGGTGCCTTTTGTGACACCCAGGGCTACGAGCTTGACATAATGAGGTCCACTCACTTTGTCAAATCTCAGCAGGTTTTTGGAATCGCTTGAGGCACTGCAACCATGTGCATGTGACCACTCTGTGGCTGCTGACTTCCTGTGCGACCTCCAACTATGCCTTTGTGATGAGGCTTGCTGGCCTTTTCCTCTTGTTGAGTCGGAAAAGTACTTCTGGCCATGCTCTTGCCACCCAGAGGAGCACCCCAAGGAAAGCATCACTCAACCTGTGCAAGTTAAGCCTCACTTGCCCATCCGTGTCTTTAACTCCAGAGTCCATCCTATATCTCCCCAGCTGCTTCCTGCTTTATTCTTCCTCAAACCCTCTATTCCTCTACCCTGGTACACCCTGAGTGACTTATGTTTGTACAAATAATGCCATTAATAATGAATGGAGGGAAAGATGTTACTGCATTAAATAGTTGAAGTATTTTATTAATATTTCTTACTGGATCTGTTTCCACATGTGTTGATCCTGTGGAGGAGATGTAAATAGTAGGTGGTTGCTGGCTAAACACCTGGCTTTGTTGATTTAATCACCCCATCATTTTTAGTTACTGCAAATAAAATTTCTGAAAAGCTCCCTCTTACAGATGTTCTACAATAACTTGCGTGTTGTGTCTACCCATTTGATTAATGTTTTATGAAAAATCTGATTCAAGATTTATCATGTTATGCTGAGTGCCATATAGCTTTCATCTATCAAAGAAAGGTTGGCTATTTTCAATAAGGTTTGATGCCTAAATTTGATCAGAATCATTAGATGATGTGGAGTTGGGGGTCTATGTGCAGGTGCTACTGACTGAAGCAGATTTGACTATAATAATTTCAGACACTATTATATGATTACTGTAAAAGTATGTTCTATATTCTTCAATACTGTAATTTTATCAGGCCAAAGATAGCATCTCCAAGTGACAAGTCTATCTTAACCCTCTTTGAAGGAACACAGCCTAATAGCCCCCTGCAGTAGGAAAGAAGTAATACAAAACCTGCAGCCAGGAGTGAAATTAAATTAATTTTAAAGGTACATTGGTCCACATCTTCTTTAGGTTTGATGCTGAAGCGCATTGACACTGCCAGCAAAGATTTCTGCAATCCAACCCTTATATCATTTTTCAGCTGTGTCTTCTGATCCCGGCTGAAGCATTAAAGGATCATTGCAAGCTCTCCAGGGGAATATCGCCCGACATAAGAAGGGAGGGCACACCCCCATTTCATGACAGTAGCTGCTGTATTCAAGTAAGTTTTTAAAGGTCCAATTCTTTCAGTAGGTGAGTGGCTGAGATGGGTAGTTGAGTGCGTGGGTAGTTGGGTCTGGTCAGGGTCTGGAGGGAGTAGTTGGGTCTGGTCGGTGGGATTAGTTAGGTGGGCAGGACAATGGCTGGAGAGGTGTAGTTGGGTCTACCACTACTTAGACCAGGTACGAGTCCATTTCCTGGGTGAGTATAAAGATATGTCATGCATATTTGGCCTTCGTCTCTGCCCTAAGCTCAGGGTCAGAGACATTTGTGGAGAGTTACAGGCAGAAGAGGATCAGTCCATCAGAAGTTTTTAAACTTCCTAGGCAATTTCCATGTATTTCTGTGCATCAGGATTCTGCAGGATCCTGATGTGCATTTCCCAACATACGTCCCATCTCTGACGATCCAGAGACCAAAATGTTTGAGCTATTGTGTTTCTGACATCGTCATTGTTCCATCCACATTATGCCCTTGAATTTGAAGTTCAAGTGGATATGCAGTCACTGCTTCAGGCCTGAGAGAGTCCTTCTGGTTTTTGCTCACAATCTACAGCCATTAGAAATATGTGCACCTGAAAGAAAAAAGAGACATATCTTGAGTCATTTATCTTTACTGCCAGTCTTCAAGTTGGAGAGGAGATGGACATAGAACGTAAAAAAAAACATTTCTTCTGGCCATCAATTTGACACCCATCTAATGATGGCAAACAAAAGTAAGTGACAGGGCAGAGAATGTCCACTCTGCCTGATTAGAAATGCTGTGTTTTGCCTGTGGCTGTGGTGAGTGCAGGGCCATCATCTTCTCCCCATTTCTCCTACTTGGCAGCAGCCCTAGAAATCTTACAGCAATGTAAGGTTCACCTTTTCATCCCCTTTGGAGCTGAGTATTCCTCAGAAATATTAGAGAGTAAAATTGAGTATATTGTCTTAGTTTAAAATCTTCCTCTGTGCATTGCATTGAAGGTGATGAGTACTACACATGTGAAGCAAAGTCTGTGGCTCTCATCATAGAATCTTACAGTACAGAAGGAGGTGCTTCTTCATTATGACAGTGCTAACTCTTTTAAAGAGCAACCCCTGGACAATGGGTTTTAACGAGAAGGAGTGTGATAGGGAGATAAGGGGTTTGAGGGAGGGCCTGAGGGTCATGAAAAGTTGCAAAAACAAATGAACAAAACAGCAAAATAACTGGAAGTAGACTTTAACCTATGGATCTTTACGCAGAGTCTCCCGACTCTTATAGTCTGCACAGGCCTGCTGAACTGTCACCTGATGGCAGGATCCTGCAATGGAAAACCACCCACACCATACATTTGCACGTGTTTCGTGTGCCTGTCACCAGCTGTTTAAATTTTCATATTGATTGTGTAGGTGCTGGCTCCTGATACAAAAGCCGTTCCTGCCACTGGGAACTGCGTGGCGCTGATGAAATTCAGGCTGTAGTTCTGATGAATTTATCCATATAAAAAGTGAATGAAGCCATGTTTAGATTAAGGGACATCAAATTAACAGTTGAATATAAATAAATAAACACCTTCGGTCTGTCCGCAAGCATGACCCAGACCTCCTTGTCGCTTGCCATTTCAACACTCCACCCTGCTCTAATGCCCACATGTCCGTCCTTGGCTTGCTGCATTGTTCTAGTGAAGCTCAATGCAAACTCATTTTCCGGCTAGGCAATTTATAGCCTTCCGGACTGAATATTGAGTTCAACAATTTTAGATTATGAGCTGTCTCCTCCATCCCCACCCCCTTTCCGATCCCCCTTTTTCCAATAATTTATATATATTTTTTACAACTAGATTTTTTTCTTTTCCCTCCTATTTTAAAATGTATTTCGATCTATTATTTCATCTCCACCTTTTAGCTCATTTCGATCCCTCCCCCAACCCCACCTGCACTAGGGCCATCTGCCACTAGCTTGCTTCCCTTAATGTCCCCATTAGCACATCCTTTAGATAATATCACCACTGTCAACACCCCTTTGTCCTTTTGTCTATGACATCTTTGGCAGTCTCTTCTTGGCCTCCACCTATCACTGGCCCCCTATCGAGCTCTCCTGTCCCACCCCCTTCTACCAGCTTATATTTCATTTAATTTCTATATGTCTTAGTTCTGATGAAGGGTCATACGGACTCGAAACATCAACTGTAACCCTCTCCGCAGATGCTGTTCAGACCTGCTGAGTTTTTCCAGGTATTTTTGTTTATGGACTATGAATATGTGGTAGTTTTCGTAACCATTTTGCTTTCTGAAATGGAGTAACAAAAAAAAACGCTTTTATTTGTTTTGGAAAGCAAATATAATTTAGGTGAAAAAGGTTGTAACATGTTGAGGGAATGAGATTAGTCATCAACTACAAGAGGTAATGTATAGTTTATCAATGCAATCTACACCTTTATATGGAAATAAATGTTTATATTTTTTTCCTGTGTTTGATCTTTCCTTTGTTTTACTGGTGGGAATGTGATGGTTGACACGAGGGCCAGTAATTACCTGCAAGGTGAATCAGTCAGAAGTACTATTGAGGTTTAGTTTGTAGGAAAAGTACATTTACTTTAGATTCTATAAATTATATTTTAGTCATTTACTGTAAATCACTAATGTTGTCCCTGGGCATGGAATGTTGTAGAGTGCTGTGTCATTTTGATTTCTGGAGCCCAGTTTCAGCACTAAAGTTATTAAGATGCCTGAAAACAATTGTTTAATGTTCTATAATTAGGGAGCTAATCTTCCTTGATTTTTTTTTAAAAAGTTCATATTTAGTAGTAATTTTCAATTTACCCATTGGGCTGTATTTAAACGGTCTGAATTTATTGGAATTTCATTTTTTAAATCCTGAACATCCAATTTTCAGAGTTCTGTGTGATTATAGATTCAACTAAAGCTTTTTGTGTTGAGTTAATCGGATCGGCTGTGGGATGTGGCTTCAGTATATAAATGGCCCTTGTTGAGATATTCTGATGCCACTTATATGATAAAATTGTGTGCAAGAATACTTTCTGACGTTGGTACATTACAGCGGTAACCTTAGTGCCCAGGTTCCTGGAGCCAGCAGTGGGGATGTATGTATTTTGAACAGCTGTGTGATCATATTACCAGAGGTGTCACACAAAAATTAGGCAGAATACACCTCAGATGTAGCAATTAAAGAAATGACCGTGAGCCCTGTTTCATAAGTAGGACAAAAAAATCCTTGTTACTTATGTATAATTTATCAAAATTTCATCTTGGGCATTTAGACTTTCAACTAATCTGGCTATTCAAAGATCTTGTCAAAGAACTTGCAAGAAGATGTTACTGGGAAAAAAACAATTTTGCAGGCAATGTATTTCCCTCTAATGTTGAATACATCATCATTACTGGAAGTATAGGGATGAATATTTACTCAAGTTCGATTTAAACTCTTAACACCAGTAATTTGATCTGATAGTTCAGTGGTTGGAAACTTAACATTTGTTCTGAAATAATATACTATTTCTGGTTCTTAGTTTTTCTCTGTTGTACTCTCTATTTTGGTGTAGAGAAGGTTTCAACAAATGATCTTGATTGACACTTTCAAAGAAAGCTTTGAAAAATATTAAGAATGCTTCTAATTTTAAACTTTGAACATGCTCAACTAACTTTACAGTTCCTGAAAATAAAACTAGATAAGTAAAATGTTAATGCCAATTATGTTAATATGTAGCATTAGGAATGTAAAATATGCTATGCTAGAATTTTCTGTTTCCAGTGTAAGATTTAATACCTTAAGTTTGTGTTTACTTTCAAGTGGCTGACAGTGGTTACCATCTATTTTGCATGCAATTGCTTTATAGTACGGAGACATAGATTGATTTCTTGTAGTTGGTTGACCAACGATCAGATTCTTCAGTCCTTTACTTATGTGCCAGTATGTGAATTCTTCCTTGGGTGTAGATTTGATTTGCTTGTTGATTGTCAGATGCAAATTTCAGCTGCAACCAGCTGAAATAAAAAATATTAATAATGTGTTTAATGTAGTAGATTCAGCAGCTTGGATCAATAATTCCCACTGCTGGCTGCTTCGGGTTTGGTAGTCGGTTGCTATTTATTGATGCATGTAATGAAGAAATCATAATTGTCTGATTATTCCACTAATTCTGCAATTCCACCAGATTGTTTTCACATGTGTGCACCCCTACGTCATCGCAAAGTTGCGCAATATTTCGCTCGGCGGGTGCACACCAGAGTTAGCTGCATGCCCGCCGATAATTGAAAGGCCTATTAAGGCCATTAGTTAGGTAATTAAGTTGCATTTTACACTGCCTGTCCAACCTAACAGTTCGCGGGCAGGTGAAAAGGCCAAGTGGCCTTTACGTGTTTTAGGAAACCTCACCCACAAGCAGGATGGGATTTCCTAAAGCTATTACAAATTAAATAAAAACTTTCCTTTGAAATTGAAAACATGTCCCATCTCATGTGACACAGTCACATGAGGGGACATGGTTTCATTGAATTCTTATTGTATTTAATTTTTTCAAAAAGTGCTTCAATTTCCCCGAGGCAGCTCCGTGCCTCGGAGATTGAAACGCTCATTTGCGCGCATTTGCGCACTAGGCTGGCTCTCCCTCCTCCCCCGACTGCACAGGTAGCAAGCATTACCGCTCGTGATCCACGCAGAGCGCCCCTTAATTGGCCCGCCTGCATGAAATTGCGATGCGGAGCCGATCGTGGGTGGCGGTTGGTTCCACGACCGCTCCCACTGAGCCTGCCCAACAAATGGAAAATCCTGGCCCTTAGATATAAACATTTCAGGTCAATGATCTTTCCTCAGAAACCAGTTCTGTTGAAAATTCATTGACCTGAAACTTAACTCTGTTTCACTCCACAGATGCCTGACCTACTGAGTATTTCTAGCATTTTCTGTTTCTATTTCAGATTTCCAGCATCCACAGCATTTTGCTTTTTTATATTAGAGCTTCATTTTAGACCTTCGCTCCTTCAAATTATATAAAATTTATGACAAAAATCCTCATTCTTGTGGCAGAGTTTGGTACATTTTCCTAAGCATATGTATTGAGCTCTGGTTGCTAACATTTAGGTGCCAATGAGATTCTAGTGCTATTAGAGTGGATATCAGCTTCTCACTTGCTTTGAAACTTTTGGGCTAGTCCAACACATTTCAGGCTGTTTTTAAACTTTAACATTTAACCTTGTAGTTCACGCCACTGTGATAACAATAGAACCAATGTGAATCTCAAATGATGTAAGTGCTTTCTTTGACGGTGCTGCACTTGGCAAAATCCTGAACTTGTGCCAGTTTTGTCTAAATTTTACTGCTTTTCTTGCATTCCTGCACAGAGGAAACCCCCTCAACAGCAACACAAAATCTGCAGTGAAACCACCTTGAAAAGGGCAATCACATGCATTGGTAGTGTGAGTCCTGATCAATGGTGCTGTAAGATTTTTACTTAAAACAGACTATCGCTTTAAATAATTGCCTTTTCTGAAAAATACCTGTTGTAACAGCAAAAGATCTCACAGTTCGGAACAAGTAATTTTTGCCTTACTTCTACTTATGCATGACAGAAACTTTAAATTAGAATACGCTTCCTGTTGCAATTTTAATTGTGTCAAAACACTTTCTTAACAAGGGTCTTCCATCTTGAGGTTTGCTTTCTTTTATTTGAGCTCACAGTCATTGTGTTGCAGGTCCCGAGTTGATGTATTGCTGTAATAATTAGCTGACAAAAATAATGATTTCTGCCAGGAATTTTCATGCTTTACAGTGTGTATAGTTAACAATAATTATTCAAGTTAGTACCTTGATGAAGGTTTTGTTAAGCCTCTTGAGTGCTAGACGAGTGTAACATGATCTTAATTTATAGTTATAGCCAAATTCAATTTCACAAAATCATAGCAACATTGTTCACAATGGTGTAGTATATTTTTAGTTAGGAGAAGGAAATGGCTTTTCTGTCAGTGTAACTGCTTCCATTTCAGTTTTGGCAATAGATTTATGAAAGGTTATATTTACCCAACTTATTGCACAATATATATGTGTGATTTTAAAAGCATAAAATAGTAGGATTTACTTTATTCAAGCATAAAAATTCATAACTGGAATTCATAACTGCAGCTTTAAAAAAAGTTGAAACTACAACTGGCAGTTCTACTACCTATTCTCCACTATCTAGAAGATGTTCAATTGTCTCGTCAAATTCAGACATTAATATTGGTTCTGCTGTCAGATTGAGAGGTTATGATGATTTCAATAAGAACATTGTTTACACAGGTTATTCAAAAACATAACCTGCTCAGTCAGGTTCTCTAGTTGATATTAGAATTCTGTGTCTGGTTGAGAGCAAGCACAATTGTCATCTTCAACTACAGGGAAAATGATTCAGATTTTGAGGTTTCTACTGTTAGCTACTTCTGAACACCCTGCTATGAATTCTGCTTTGTTAAATGTTGGGTGCATGTAAGTCACTTGTAACTAATTTAAAGAAACTGAATTGCCTTTCAAGGTTGAAACTTAGGTTTCAGATTAATTGAGATCAACAGTTGGGATATTTTTGGGTTTTGTTAAGCCTCCTGGGTGCTTTAACTTTTCTGAATTTATAGGCTGTTTACACTGCATACACAGCTAACAACAATTACCTATATTTACATAATGCCTTTAATGTAATAAAACATTCCAATTCACTTCACATAATCATTATAAAACAAAATGTGACACTGAGCCACAAAAGAAGATATTAGGTCAGATGACCAAAAGCTTGGCCAGCAAGATAGGTTTTAAATGGGACGAAGATGATGTAGAGGATTGGAGAGGTGTAGAGAGAGAATTCCAGAGATTAGGGTTTAGGCAACTGAGGGCATGGCCACCAATAGTGGAGTAATAAAAATCTGAAATGCACAAAAGGATCACAGATGTCTCGGAGGGTGAGGCTGGAGGAAATTAAAGAGACATGGAGGTGTGAGGCTATGGAGAGATTTGAAAACAAGGATGAGAATTTCAAAATCAAGATGTTGCCTGATTGGGAGCCAGTGTAGTTCAGTGCACACGGGTGATAGAGGAACAGGACTTGCTGTGAGTTAAGACATGGGCAATGGAGTTTTGGATGACCACATGTTTACAGAAGATAGAATGTGGGAGATCAGCCAGGAGTGCATTGGAATAGTTGAGTCTAGAGATAATGAAAGCAGAATGAGCTGAGACAGGGCTGAAGTCGGGCTATTTTATAGAGGTGGTCATATGCAGTCTTAGTGATGGCACAAATATGAGGTCAAAAGCTCATCTTGGGGTCACATGTGACACCTGAGTTCCGACCAGAATGGTTTAATCTCAGACTGTTACCAGGGAGAGGGATGCAGTTAGTAGCTACACAATGGAGTTTGGAGCAGGAGATTGTAAACAGTCGCTTCAGTGTTCCCATTATTTAATTGGAGGAAATTTCTGCTCATTCAGTACGGGATGTCAGAAAAGCCACCTGATAATTTACAGTGGAGGCATCGAAAGAGGTGATGGTGAGGAAGAGCTAGATGCTGTCAGTATTAAGTATGTGATTTCGAATAATGTCACTTTGTAATTTCGAATAATGTCACTGAGGGACAGCATGCAGATGGGAAATGAGAGGGTGCCATGCATAGATCCTTGCGGGACACCAGAAGTAATGGTGTGAGAGCAGGAAGCGAAGCCATTGCATGTGACTCTCAAGCTATAATTAGATTAATATGAATGGAACCAGGAGAGAGCAGTTCTACCCAGCTGGGTAACATTGGGGAGGCATTGGAGGGGCATAGCACAGTCAAGCATGTCAAAGGCTGCAGACAAGGTTGAGAATGATGAGGTAAAGTTTACCTTTATCACAGTCACAAAGGACGTCCTTGTGACTTTAAGAACTGTTTTGGTACTGTAATAGGGGTGGAACATGTGAGGTGCAACAAACTTTATTGTTTGGTGTTATGTGGTACACAGAATTAGATAATGTGAGTAGTTATAATTCATTAACAGTATTAGAGCAAGTAGTTCAGGGACAATCAAGGTGCGTTCCCATGAGGAGGCCAAGCAAAGCCAGCGCTCCCTGGGTGACAAGAGAGGTAGAGAGTAAGTTGAAGTGAAAAAAGGTGCAAATGACAAATGTCAGGTTACGCATACAATTGGGAACCAGGCTGAATATGAAATGTTCAGAGTGGAAGTGATAAAAGAAAGAGAAACAAAGAGAGATTATAAGAAGAGACTGGCTGTTAACATAAAAGGAAATATAAAAGTCTTCTAGGCATGTAAATAGTAAAAGGGACTGATTAGGAACCAGAACGGATTAATGCATGGAAACAGATGGCATAGCTGAGGTACTAAATGAGTACTCTGCATCTGTCTTTACCAAGGAAGAAGATGCTACCCGAGGTCATAGTGAATGTGGAATAGTTGAGACACTGCATGGGATAAAAATTAATCGAGGTAGCATTAGAAGTTGAGAAGCCACCTGGACCGAATTAGATAACATCTGAGGATACTGGGGGGAGTAAGGGTGGAGATTGCAGAAGCACTGGCCATGATCTTTCCAGTCCTCATTAGTTACAGGTGTGGCGGCAGAGGATTGGAGAATTGAAAACGTTAAATCATTTTTCAAAAAGGGGTTATAAAGAAAAGACGAACCACGACAAGCCAATCAGTTTAACCTTGGTGTTGGGAAGTCTTTTAGAAATGGTAATTCAGGACAAAATTAACAGTCACTTGGATAAATGTGACAGTACAGATTTATCAAGGGCAAATCATGTTTAACTAACTTGATTGACTTTTTGATGAGGTGGCAGAGAGGGTTGATGGGAGTAATGTGGGTGATGTGGCATACATGAACTTCCAAAAGTGCCGTATAACAAACTTGTCATCAAAGTTAAAGCTGATGGAATAAAAGGGCAGTGACAGGATGGATATGAAGATGGCTGACCGGTATGAAACAGAGAGTAGTGGTGAATGGTTGTTCTTTTGAAGCGTAAGAACGTATATAGTGGGATTGTATTAGGAGCACTGATTTTCTTGATCTATATTAATAACCTAGACTTGGGTGTGTAGGGCACAATTTATGGGTGATGCAAAACTTGAAATTGTGAGGATAGTGATAGACTTCAAGATGGCATAGACAGGCTGGTAGAATGAGCTGACATGTGGCAGAGAAAATTTAATGTAGAAAAGTGTGATCTGATTCATTCTGGTAGGAAGAATGAGGAGGGGCAATGTAAAATAAAGGAAACAATGCTAAAAGGTGTGTAGGAGCAGAGGGACCAGAGGATATATGTACACAAATATAGGCAGGTTGAGAAAGTTGTTAAAACATATTGGTCCTGCTAATTTAGCAACTTTATAAATAAGCCTAGAGTACAAAAGCAAGGATGTTATGGTGAACCTTTGTGAGATATTGGTTTGGTCTCAACTGAAGTATTGTGTTCAATGCTGCAAACCACACTTTAGGAAGAATGTGTAGGCTTTAGAGAGGGTGCAGAAAAGATTCATGAGAATGGTTCCAGGGATGAGGGTGTTCAGTTATGTGTATAGATTGGAGAAACTAGGGCTGTTCTCTTGAAAAAAGAAGATTGAGAAGAGGTGTTCAAAATCATCGGGCGTCTGGACAGAGTAGATAGGGAAAAACTATTTCTATTGGCAGAAACTGAGGACATCAATTTAAGGTGCTTGGCAAAAGAAATAATGCTGAAATGAGGACAAACTGGCAAAGTGGCAAATGGTTAGGATCTGGAATGGACTGCCTCAAAGTGTGCCGGAAGCAGTTGCAATCTTGATTTTCAAAAGAGAAGCAGATCATTATCTGAAGAATTATTTGTAGGCCTTCAAGGGAGAAGGCAGGGATGTGGTACTAGGGAGGTGATTGACTGGCTGAATGGCCTTCTGTGCTGTAACCATTCTTTGATCCTATACATCATAAACAACGGTTTCACATTGCAACATTCCCAGAGGTCAAAGGTGTTGCACCTGTAGGCAACATTTTGAGCACAATATTATATGATGACCTCCTAAAGCAAAAATAATGAGCCTGCCTTTGGAATAGCATACATAGAAACTAGGAGCAGGAGTAGGCCATTCGGCCCTTTGAGCCTGCTCCACGATTCACTATGATCATGGCTGATCCTCTATCTCAACGCCATATACCCTCTTTCTCTTCATACCCCCTGATGCCCCAGTATATCCAGAAAAGTTATCTATTTCTTTCTTGAATATACTCAGTGACCCGACCTCCATAGCCCTCTGTGGTAGAGAATTCTATGGGTTGACCACCCTCTGAGTGAAGAAATTTTTCCTCACCTCAATCCTAAATAGCTTGCTCCGTATCCTTAGACTGTGGTCCCTAGTTTTAGACTCCCCAACCAGGGAAAACATCCTCCCTGCATCTAGTCTGTCTAACCCTGTTAGAATTTTATACGTTTCAATCAGATCCCCTCTCATTCTTCTAAACTGTAGTGATTATAGGCCCAGTTGAACCTATCTCTCCTCATACGACAGTCCTGCCATCCCTGGTTTAATTCTAGTGAACCTTTGCTGCACTCCCTCTATGGCAAATATACCCTTTCTTGGGTAGGGAGATCAAAACTGCACGCAGTACTCCTAAGTATGGCCTCAGCAAGGCCTTGAATAACTGCCGTAAGACATCCCTACTTCTGGACTCAAATGCTCTTGCAATGAAAGCCAACATACCATTTGCCGCCTTAGTTGCTTGCTGCACCTCCCTGTTTACTTTCATTGACTGGTGTACAAGGACATCCAGATCCCTTTGTACATCCACATTTCCCAATCTATCACCATTTAAATAATACTCTGCTTTTCTGTTTTTCAAACCAAAGTGTATAACTTCACATTTATCCATGTTGTACTGCATCTGCCATGTGTTTGTCCATACGCGCTTGTCTAAATCGCCCTGAAGTCTCCTTGCATCCTCCTCATAACTCTCAACCTTGCCTAGTTTTGTGTAGTCAGCAAACGTGGAAATATTGCATTTGGTTCCCTCATCCAAGTCATTTGTATATTGTGAATAGCTGGGACCCAAGCACTGATCCCTGCGGTACACCATTAGTCACCGACTGTCATCTGGAAAAAAGACCCATTTATTTCCACTCTCTGGGCAGAATCTTACCAATGTCGGGCGGGGGCGGGCATGGAGTCGATTGCCGCCTCCAATCAGCTGCGCCACCATTTTATGCGGGCAGGCCAATTAAGACCAGCCCACATAATGGGCGGCTGATAGCATTTCTTGTATGAGTGGGGGAAAGAGGGAGAGTCGGGGCCTGCGCTTTTTTGCACATGTGTGTGAAAGAGCACAGCAATCAGGGAGATTAAATAGATAATAAAAATTTTTACATAATAAAGTAAAAAAATTATTTAAACATGTCCCCTCATGTGGCAGTGTCATGTGAGCTGGGACATGTTTGTGAAGTTTACAAAATTTATTTAGTAACTTTATAAAGCCTTCAGGAAACGTCATCCTGCCCATGGATGAGGTTTCCTGGAAAACGCAAAGGCCGCTTGGGCTCTTCACCTGCCTGCCAACCTTAAGGACAGGCAGTGTTGTTAATGAGGTCAATTGCTTTCTTAAAGACCTTAATAGGCCGTTGTCAGTTTGGCAGGCGTGCAGCCACCTCTGGCGTGTGCCTGCTAAAAGCAATATCAAAATGACGCGAGATGACATCGGGATGCACGCCTGAAGTCATTTTATGTGTTGGTGTGTTGGGCCCACCCCTGCACGCTGATGGCAATATTCTACCCTCTGTTTCCAGTCTGTCAACCAATTCTCAATCCATGCCAGTATATTATCCCCGGTCCCATGTGCTTTAATTTTGCCCACTAGCCTCTTATGTGGGACCTTATTAAAAGCCGCCTTGAAATCCAAATACACCACATCCACTGGTTCTCCCTTATCTATTCTGCTAGTTACATCCTCAAAAAAACTCCAGCAAATTAGTTAAGTATGATTTCCTTTTCATAAACCCATGCTGACTTTGTCTAAACCCGTTAATGCTTTCCAAGTGTTCTGTTACCACGTCTTTTACAATAGACTCTAGCATTTTCCCCACTGCTGATATTAGCCTAACATCAGTAATTCTCTGTTTTTCTGTCCCTCCTTTTTTAAATAGTGGGGTTATATTTGCCACCCTCCAATCTGTAGGAACTGTTCCAGAGTCTATAGAATTTCAGAAGGTGACCACCAATGCATCCAATATTTCCAGGGCAACTGCCTTTAGTACTTGTGGATGTAGATTATCAGGCCCTGGGGATTTTTCAGCCTTTAATCCAATTAATTTCTCTAGCACCATTTTTTTTACTGATACTGATTTTCTTCAATTCCTCCCTCTCATTAGACCCTTGGTTCCCTGACATTTCTGGGAAATTAATTGTCCTCTTTTGTGAAGCCAGAACCAAAATGTGTTCAATTCTTCTGCCATTCTTTGTTCCCCAATATAATTTCCCCCGTTTCTGACTGTAAGGAATCTATATTTATCTTTGCTAATCCTTTTCTCTTCACATATTTATAGAAGTTTATACAGTGAGTTTTTATGTTCCCTGCAAGTTTACTCTCATACTCCATTTTCCCTTCTTGATCAGTCTTTTTGTCCACTTTTTCTGAATTCTAAACTGCTCCCAATCCTCAGGCTTGCTGCTTTTTCTGGCAATTTTATATGTCGTCTCTTTTGGATCGAATACTATCCCCAATTTCTTTTGTAATCCATGGATGAGCCACCTTTCCTGTTTTATTTTTGTGCCAGACAGGAATGAATAATTGTTGTAACTCATGCCTACATTTCTTAGGTATTAGCCATTGCCTATCCACTGTCAACCCTTTCAGTAAGGTTCCCCAATCCATCATTGCCAACTTGCGCCTCATACCCTCATAGTTCCCTTTATTTAGATTCAGGACCCTAGTTTTGGATTCAACTTCTTCACTCTTCATCTTAATGAACAACTCTTATCATTTCATGGTCGCTCTTCCACAAGGGATCCCGCACAACAAGATTGTTAATTAATCCTTTATCATTGCACAATACCCAGTCTAGGATAGCCTGCTCTCTAGTTGATTCCTCAACGTACTGGTCTAAAAAATATCATGTACACACTCCAGGAAATCCTCTTCCACTGTATTATTGCTAGTTTGGTTTTTCCAATCTATATGTAGATTAAAGTCACCCATGATTTCATTTGTACCCTTATGACATACGTCTCTAATTTCCTGTTTAATGCCTTCCCTTACATCTCCGTTACTGTTTGGGGGCCTATATACGA
Source organism: Carcharodon carcharias (assembly GCF_017639515.1). Classification (NCBI taxonomy): domain Eukaryota; kingdom Metazoa; phylum Chordata; class Chondrichthyes; order Lamniformes; family Lamnidae; genus Carcharodon; species Carcharodon carcharias. The sequence continues at coordinate 53,061,962 of NC_054468.1, read as the reverse complement.
CCCCCACCAATGTTTTCTGCCCTTTGGCGTTTCTTATTTCCACCCAAACAAGTTTCCACAACATGATTTTCTGAGCCACTATCCTCCCTCACTATTGCATTGATCTCCTCCTTTGCTAACAGTGCTACCCCACCTCCTTTCCCTATTTGCTTGCCCTTCCTAATTATTGAATGCCCCTGGATGTTCAGGTTCCCATCCTTGGTCACCCTGCAGCCATGTCTCTGTAATTTCAACTATGGGAATTGGGAAAAGATTTTAAAAGCCAAGATGTACAAAATAAAATGCATTTACAGCAGCACTGTTTAAAGCACATTTACATCAATACTATTCACAGTAGTGTGCATAATATATTTTTACAAATTCAATTGTATGTAGAAGCAAATGTTGAGCACCTTAAAATCAGCAGGAAAATTAATCTTTAAGGCATGAAATTCAGTTTTGGCAGTGGCTCAGAACAGGTGGTAACATATCAGTCACCTGTTACATATACTACCCAACTATCGCCCTACTTGATTTTCCTGTCCATTCACATCAGTGCAAAAGAAAACCATGGAGTTTTGCCAACCTGTAGTCACCCATTTTCAAAACCCAGACTTTATCAAAAATAGCTGACAATTGCACTAGAAACCTTTTATGGTGATAATTATATAATAGGTAAATAGGAAGTTGAGCACTGAGTATTGACTGCCTCCTGACCAGGGAGATTTGAGAATATTAATATTTTCTGGATTAAAGACATTCTCGCCTGAAAGTTATTGTAGTCAATTAAGCTTACCTCTGAGGAATGTATGCCTGTTTTACTCTATTATATGCCCTGTGAAAACAAATGTTTTCTGCAGATTTGTAATGTTGGAATTTTGTACAGTAGAAATGTATCAACTCATTACTTAACCAGCTAGTACTTAAATATGTTTCATGTTATTTTTTCAAGCTCTTCTGAGAACATTTCTGCATTGTATTTAGAAAATCTCTGCTGCAAATATAATTCTAGAGATAAAGATGTGTGCACTTCTTAGCAATTTGAATGTAATTTTGTCATAAATGACAGTTTGAAACTGTAGATTTGTCAATAGGTGAATCTGAGATATCAAATCCTTTTTTTAATATTAAGTAACTTGCATATGTCTGTATATTGCAATGGTTAGCATTTTATATTACGGAAGATTATTCATCCGCAAAGAATAGATTGCTTCAGTTTTCTATTTTATGGACAATGCAACTTTTAATTTCCCTAGAAAGCCTCTACGATCTGGAAGATTTATGCATATAATTTACATCAGCTCACAACTTACTGGTTCGTTGCATTGTGGAATACAATTGTAAATTAGACTTCTTAAACATATAAAAGGTTATTAGACCAAGTATTCTTGGTAATTAATGGTTTCTCTTACATTCTGGTCTTGACAGTTTCACATGTAAGATTTTCTTTTTCTACTGATTATATTTGCTGAATCTCCGAACACTGGCAGCAAATTAGAGTCCACCATTAATATATTTTGGAATTGTAATTATTTAATGGAATCATTTTAAGACCCATTATTCATATTGCTTCAAACATAAGGCGCCATTTTTGGAGTAGCAATATTTTTGCTTTCTTTATTTTGTAATCAGTCTCTATCAGCAATGAAATTGAATTTGAATGTAGAGGAAGGCAGATATTCAGCTTGTTTAAATTGATATGTTTTAGCATGGGCTGGTTGGGCTGTATGGCCTGTTCCTTCACTATATATCTTAGGCAATTCGATATAATATTTGCTCTGCAGTTTAAAATATAATTTGGAAAACATAGCGGGCTAAAAGTAAATCCAGTAATCTCAAAATAAAGGTTTTGAAGAAACTAAATGGTAAGAAATTTAGTAAATTCTTCTATTAGGTATCAAACCACATCTTCCAAGATTGGAGTGCAGCCTGATAAACCCATTTGTCAGTCACAATTTTTCTGTATCCAGTGTTTTAATGCACAGTTAACGTACCACAGGAAGAAAAGAAGTTGTCTCCATACTCATTTCACTCATCAAAAAACGTGGCAGTGCAATATCCAAGATTTCTAGTCAGGACCTGTTCCAGAAAGTGGTTGGTTCCTGATAAATGACATAGCCAGACACTGACCCAAATTGCCAAATCTGCTCTTACCTATTTCTAGAAATTGCTAGTGTAGCCTCAGTCTCCAGTGAAGAGAGTTGTTACCTCCCCACTTTGTTATCTCCGTACAAGTGAATTTAAGTACAACTAACAAGTAACATTAAGATTTAAGAAGTTATGTACAACATGGATTACAGATCACAAGTTAAAGCAGTAACTGCAGTAGGGTAGGACAATGATGGGGACAAACAAATAGGCAAGCTACAGTTCTATAGGCCAGCTATCAAGATAATATGTGACAACTTGATAATATCTATGTTAGATTTGATAAGTTTAATCATTACAACAACAGATGTGATTGAGACTCATGCAACTGGAAATTATAAATAGTTGTTCATGGTTTTTATGAATTGATAGTAGAAGGTGATACTTGAGAACCTCTTTTCAAAATAGTTGAATGATCTGGGTAGTGATTGCTCATCAGAGAGAATGATATTCTATTCTTCTAGTTAATGATACAATTTCATTGGCCTTTTTGACTTTTTTGTACCTGGCTGCTACACTTTAATGATTGACATACTTGGACCCCTAAATCTCTTTGGACCTTCACTGTTCCTAGCATTTCAGCATTTATTTTGTCCTTTTTTGGCCCATAAAGGGTGACTTCACACTTGCCTGCATTGAAATCCATCTGCCATGCTTTTGCCAACTCAATTTGTCAGTGGGCTGAATTATACAAAGTGCTGTGGTCCCTGCCGCGGGGAGCCGGCCCAGGGGAGGAATTGGTGCCCTGCAGGCTGGAGGCAGGATTTCCAGACTACGAGGACAGGAAGCCTTGTCTCAGAGCTGCCAGCCAATCAGAGGCTGGCAGCTCTCAAGTACCATTATGCACTGTTAACTACAGTCGGGGCTCGAGCAAGTGTTCAGCGATGGATTGAAACTTTGTAATTGTGTGGGGGTTAGGGATGTGTTTTGGGGAGGGGGGTGGGGACTGGAACTTGAGAGGCCATGGGTGGATGGAGAGGAAAATGAGGGGCCCCTCTGATGGGCCTTGGGGGCCAATTAAGGAGAGAACTTGCCTCCACCAACCACCACCGGCTCGTTCAGGGAAAACTGCGTGGGCTTCTCCTGCTGCCAATTTAATCCTGGCGGGGGTGGGATGGGGCCCACTAGCAAGCCTAACACCACTGGTAAAATTGCAGTGGTTCAAGAGCAGATATATGGGAGGCAGGCACTGGATTTAGTATGCCCTCCTGCCTTGAATCCCGTCAGGAGGTGTGTTAAATCCAGCCCAATGTCTCTTTACAACTTTATGCTACCAACTATGCTTCCTTCCAATTCGAGTACACTTTTAAAATATTTATTCATTCACAGGATGTGGGCATCATTAGCTAGGCTAGCAATTGTCCCTGAGAAGATAATGGTGAGTTGCCTTCTGGAACTGCTGCAGCCCATGTGGTATGCACTGATAGTGCTTTTAGGAAGGGAGCTCCAGGACTTTGTTTCAGTGATGGTGAAGGAACAGCGATATATTTCCAAGTCAGGATGGTGTGTGGCTTGGAGGGGAACTTGCAGGCGGTAGTGTTCCCATGCATGTACTGCCCTTGTCCTTCTAGGCTCTAGAGGTCGTAGGTTTGGCAGGTTCTATTGAAGCAGCATTATTGAGTTGCTACTGTGCATCTTGTAGATGGTATACACTGCTGCCATTGTGTTTTAATGGTGGAGACAGTGAATGTTTTAGGTGGCAGATAGGTTACCAATCAAATGAGCAGCTTTGAGCTCCTTGACTGTTGTTGGAGCTGCACTCATCAAGGCAAATGGAGAGTGAGAGTATTCAATCACACCCCTGACTTGTCCTTGTAGATGGTGGATAATACCTTTGGAGTCAGGAGGCAAGCTACTCATCATAGACTCCCCAGCTCTGACCGGCTCTTAGAGCCACAGTACTTATATATCTAGCCCAGTTCAGTTTCTGATGGCAAGCCCCAGAATGTTGATAGGAGGGGGTGCGGATTCAGCGATGGTAATACCATTGAATGTCCAGAGGAGATGATTAGATTCTCTCTTGCTGGAGATGGCCATTGCCTGGCATTTGTGTGCCAGGAATTTTACTGGCCACTTATCAGCCCACGCCTGGGTGTTATCCAAGTTTTGCTGCATTTGGACACAGACTGCTTCAATATCTGAAGAGTCATGAAATGTCCTGAACATTGTGCAATAATCAATCTGCACCCCCACTTCTGATCTTATGATGGAGGGAAGGTCATGGATGAAGATGTTTGGGCCGAGGATACTACCCTGAGGACCTCGTGCAATGATGTACTGGGTCTGAGATGATTGGCTGCCAACAACCACAATCATCTTCCTTTGTGCTAGGCATGATTCCAACCAATGGAGAGTTTTTCCCTGATTCCCATTGACTTCAGTTTTGCTAGGGCTCCTTGATGCCACACTCTGTCAAATGCTGCCTTGATGTCAAGAACAGTCACTCTCACCTCACCTCTTGAGTTCAGCTCTTTTGTCCGTCTTTGGATCAAGGCTTTAATTAGGTCAGAAGCCGAGTGGCCCTGGCGGACCTCAAGCTGACCATGTTCATTTTCCGTACTCTCTGTCTTCTACTGCCAAACCAATCTCTTGTCCCTGGTCAATAATTTGCATTTCATTCCATGAGCTTTAATTTTAGCTAACTGTCTCTTTGTGGAACCTTATTATTGGAAGTCTGTATAAATGTGAGGTGATGCACTTGGGCAGGACAAACACGTCACGGGAATACACGATGAATGGTAGGACCCTGAGAAGTACCGAGGATCAGAGAGACCTTGCTATGCATGTTCACCGGTCCCTTAAGGTAGCGGGATAGGTAGGTAAGGTGGTTAAGAAGGCATTTGGGATACTTAGATAAAAACAAAAAACTGCGGATGCTGGAAATCCAAAACAAAAACAGAATAACCTGGAAAAACTCAGTAGGTCTGGCAGCATTGGCGGAGAAGAAAAGAGTTGACGTTTCGAGTCCTCACGACCCTTCAACAGAACTAGGTGAATCCAAGGAAGGGGTGAAATATAAGCTGGTTTAAGGTGTGTGTGTGTGGGGGGGGTAGTGTGGAGAAGTGGAGGGGGGGGTGTGGTTGTAGGGACAAGCAAGCAGTAATAGAAGCAGATCATCAAAAGATCTCACAGACAACAGAACAAAAGAACACATAGGTGTTGAAGTTGGTGATATATATCTTAACGAATGTGCTAATTAAGAATGAATGGTTGGGGAATTAAGGTATAGCTCTAGTGGGGGTGGGGGGAGCATAAAAGATTTAAAAATTTAAAATTTTTAAATATTTTAAAATCTTTTATGCTCCCCCCACCCCCACTAGAGCTATACCTTAATTCCCCAACCATCCATTCTTAATTAGCACATTCGTTTAGATATATATCACCAACTTCAACACCTATGTGTTCTTTTGTCTTGTTGTCTGTGACATCTTTTGATGATGTGCTTCTATTACTGCTTGCTTGTCCCTACAACCACACCCCCCCCTCCACTTCTCTACCCCCCCCCACCACACACACACACACACACACACACACACACACACACACACACACCTTAAAACCAGTTTACATTTCACCCCTTCCTTGGATTCATCTAGTTCTGTTGAAGGGTCATGAGGACTCGAAACGTCAACTCTTTTCTTCTCCACCGATGCTGCCAGGCCTGCTGAGTTTTTCCAGGTAATTCTGTTTTTATTTGGGGTACTTACCTTTATTAGCTGAGGCATAGAATATAAGAGCAGGGAGGTTATGCTGGAACTGTATAAAACACTGGTTAGGCAACAGGTAGACCATTGCGTGCAGTTCTGGAATCCGCATCATAGAAAGGATGTGATTGCACTAGAGAGAGTGCAGAGGAAATATACCAGGACATTGCCTGGGCTGAAGAGTTTTAGTTATGAGGAGAGACTGGATAGACTGGGGTTATTTTCCCTGGAGCAGAGGAGATTGAGGGGGAACATGATTGAGGTGTATAAAATTATGAGGGGCATAGATAGGGTAGACAGGAGAGAACTTTTCCCCTTGGTGGAGGGATTAATAACCAGGGGTCATAGATTTAAGGTAAGCGGCAGGAGATTTAGAGGGGATGTGAGGAAGAATTATTTCACTCAGAGGGTGGTGGGAATCTGGAACTCACTGCCTGAAAGGGTGGTAGAGGCAGAAACCCTCACAACATTTAAGAAGTATTTGGACGTGCACTTACGATGCCATGGCACTTGAAGCTATGAGCCTAGTGCTGGAAAATGGGATTAGAATAGTTAGGTACTTGTTTAACCGGTGCAGGCTCGATGGGCCAAAGGGCTTTTTTCTGTGCTGTATGACTCTATAAACTGCATCCAGAGACTTTACCCTTTCTACTATTGTTACTTCTTCAAAAATTCAATGTGGTTCAAATATCAGCTGCTCTCCTGCAGTCCAAAATATCTTTGACTCTTATCCTCAATTGCCAGGATTTCACAGACCCAGTGTGGATCGTCTTGCCCCGGCTGATACGGTGAGCCATTTAAATCTCCATTCAGTCTAGGGGAACTGTAGTATCCTGCCATTGGGCGGGGGGAGGTTGCTGTAAAACCCTGCCCAATATTTTCTCCTTTATTTGCTTTCTTTTATTAAACAGTCAACTAGTTCCCCTTTTAACTGAAGTTCATTTTTACTTCAGGTGTAAAATTTTAATGTATGATCTTAAATGCGTAGGATATGAAGTTTGGTACAAGTAACTGAAATCATCCATTTGGAATTATGTTCCATTATATTTGTTTAATATCATGGTTTTAATGTTCTTAGGTTAGGATTGTGCACTGGGGATAAATGATCTCAGCTTACATATAAAAATATTGTCTAATTTCATAAAAGAGACTGCTAAAATATGGTTTTTGGTGACAAATCTTTTTACATCACTTAATATCACATTTATCTGGATGAATATTTAATGTACAATAGTTTTAACAGTTCTAGTTTCATAATGATCCTTTTTAAAACATGTGATCCTCCCACCACCATCATCCATTCTCTCACCTCCAATTATAGTGCTCTGATTCTTTATCTTGTTTAGTAAGACTTTTATTTTTTGTTAGGATGGCAGAATGAGTAATAATGTAGTTCTTTTTTCTATTTAATTGTTTCACCCTCAATGGAATAAAGTCCTCACCTACAAAACTAAAGGGCATTCAACACAGACTGGGAATCTGTGCTTTTACCCATTAAAGCAACAGAGACTGTGCATAGATTGGTGCCTCTATCTATTAGCCTTTTAGGGACAATTCCAGCCAGAAGGTCGATGCTTTACCCACTGAAACCACAGAGGAAGACTTTTTTTTAAAAAAAGACATCCTCTACAGCATTGTGAGCCTTCCTTTGTGGAATGGTTTAGTGTTCAGTTGATCCTAAGCTGGCGATGTTTTGTACCTGGGCTGACAGTTGGTTAATTAGCTATTGCAAAATTTATTTATTTGTTTCAATTTTGATCTTACAGATACAAGACACCCAGAGCTGGAATAAGCACCTTTGTTTATTATCAGAGTATCTCCCTTCTAATCTCTGTTATACATATGCAATCCAAATTCCTGTATCCCTTTATGTATACGTTTTGGTTGCTGCTCCACTCCTAAGCCCGTTACCTCTATCTCCTTATTTTCCTCTTGGCCTCCTTTGAACCAGTCTCTCCTGCCTCTTTCCCTTCCTGGTGACTGGTCATGTCACCTTCTATTTTTTACACCTTTGGTATTTTGCCCTCCCAAGCCTTATCCCAACTCATCACAACTGGGAAAGGTGGTGGCGTAGTGGTAATGTCACCAGACCAGTATCCAAAGGCCCAGGCTAATGCTCTGGGGACACGGTTTGAATCGCAACATGGCAGCTGATGGAATTTAAATTCATTCAATACATCTGGAATTAAAAACTAGGCTCAGTAAATTGTCAATTGTAGTAAAGCCCTATCTGGTTCACTAAAATTGGGAAAGCTGTCCCACAGATTGGTCAAGAAACAGCCTAACATAGTCATACTCACGGAATCAAACGTTACAGGTAATGTCCCAGTCACCACCAACACCATCTCTGGGTAGGTCCTGTCCCCACCCATTGGAAGTGGTGGCGCAGTGGTATACAGTCGGGAGGGAGTTGCCCTGGGAGTTTTCAACATGGACTCCGGACTCCATGAAGTCTCATGGCATCAGGCCAAACATGGGCAAGGAAACCTGCTGCTGATTACCACCTACTGCCCACCAACCCCTCCCCCTCAACTGATGAATCAGTACTCCTCCATGTTGAATGCCACTTGGAGGAGGAACTGAGAGTGGCTAGGGCACAGAATGTACTCTAGCTGGGGGACTTTAATGCCCATCACTAAGAGTGGCTTGGTAGTGCTGTTACTGACCGAACTGGCCAAGTCCTAAAGAACATAGCTGCCAGTCTGAGCCTGTGGCAGGTGATGAGGGAACAAACAAGAGGAAAAAGCCTACTTTTTTTTAATATTCATTCGTGGGATGGACGTGGGCGTTGCTGGCTAGGCCATTGCCCATCCCTAATTGACAATCGGCAATGGTCTCATCATTTTGATTCCAGATATTTATTGAATTCAAATTCCATCATTTCCCATGGTGGGACTTGAACCTGGTTCCCCAGATCATTACTCTGGGTCTCTGGATTACCAGCCCAGTGACAATACTACTATGCCACCGCCTCCCCACTTTTTGTTTTTTCATCCATGGGATGTGGGTGTTGCTGGCTAGGCCAGCATTTATTGCTCATCCCGAATTGCCCTTGTTCAGAGGGCATTTAAGAGTCAACCACATTGCTGTGGGTCTGGAGTCACATATAGGCCAGACCAGGTAAGGACAGCAGATTTCCTTCCCTAAAGGACATTAGTGAACCAGATGGGTTTTTTAAACAATTGACAGTGATTTCATGGTCATCATTAGACTTTTAATTCTAGATTTTTTATTGAATTCAAATTCCACCACCCGCCATGGCGGGATTCAAACCCAGGTCTCCAGAGCATTACCCTGGGTCTCTGGATTACTAGTCCAGCGACAGTACCACTACGCCATTGCCTCTCCCACTTGACTTTGTCCTTACCTATCTACCTGTTGCAGATGCATCTGTCCATTACATTATTGCTAGGAATGACCACCGCACAGTCCTTGTGGAGACAAAGTCCTGTCTTCACATTAAGGATACCCTCATTGTGTTGTGTGGCACTACCACTGTGCTAAATGGGATAGTCCTAGCTAACTAGAAACAGAGAATGAGCACTAACTAACAGGAAACAGAGAGTAGGCATAAATGGTTAATTTTCTGGTTGGCAGAATATGATGAGTGGTTTGCCACAGGGATCAGCGCTGGAGCCCCAACTATTTACACTTTATATAAATGATTTGGATGAAGAGCCAGTGGTATGACTGCTAAATTTGCTGATGACACAAAGGTAGGTAAGAAAGTAAGTAAGTTGTGAAGAGGATGTAAGGAGGTTACAAAAGGATATAGGTAGGTTAGGTGAGTGGGAAAAGATCTGGCAAATGGAGTATAATGTAGGAAAATGTGAGGTTGTCCATTTTGGCAAGACAAATTTAAAAAAAGAGGCAATTTATCTAAATGATGAGAGATTGCAGAGCTCTGAGATGCAGAGGGTGACCTCATGCATGAATTGCAGAAGGTTAGTATGCAGGTGCAGCAAGTAATTAGCAAAGCTAATAGAATGTTATTGTTTATTGCGAAGGGAATTGAATACAAAAATAGGGAGGTTGTGCTTCAGTTAAACAAGGCATTGGGGAGACCACATCTGGAGTATTGTGTACAATATTGGTCTCCTTATTTAGTGGAAAGATGTAAATGCATTAGAAGCAGTTCAGAAAAAGTTTACTAGGTTAATACCTGGAATGGGCGGGCTATCTTATGAGGAAAGGCAGGACAGGCCAGGCTTGTACCTGCTGGAGTTTAAAAGGGTAAGAGATGACTTGATTGAAACATATAAGATTCTGACGGGACTTGACAGGATGAATGTGGAAAGGATCTTTTCTCTTGTGGGAGAATCTAGAACTTGGTGTTACTGTTTCAAATTAAGGGGTTGTCCATTTAAGTCAAGAGATAAGGAAAAAATCTTTCTCTCAGAGACTTTGGAATTCATTTCCTCGAAAGGTGATTGAGACAGAGCCCTTGAATATCTTTAAGGCAGAGGTATATAGATTCTTGATAAGCAAGGGGTGCAAGGGTATCGGGGGCAGGGGAATATGAGGTTAAAAGCAGATCAACCATGATCTTATTGAATGGCGGAGCAGACTTGAGGGGCCAAGTGGCCTACTCCTCCTAATTCGTATGTTCCCGGATTTTGAACAGATCTAACAACTCAATACTAGGCATTCATGAGGCACTGTGGACCATCAGTAGCAGCAGGATTGTATACAACCGCAATCTGTAACCTCATGGCCTGGCATATTCCCTTTTCTATCATTACCTTTAAGCTGGGGGATCAACAGTAGTTCAATGAAGAGTGCAAAAGGGCATGCCAGGAGCAGCACCAGGTATACCTAAAATGAGGTGTCATTTGGTGAAGCTATAACAAAGGGACTACTTGCATGCCAAACAGTGAAAGCATGGATGGAGGTAAGTAATCCCACAACCAACAGATCAGATCTAAGCTCTTCAGTCCTTCCGCATCCAGCCGTGAATGGTAGTGGACAATTAAACAACTAACTGGTGGAGAAGGCTCCCCAAAAATCCCCATCCTCAATGATGGGGGAGCCCAGCACATCAGTGCAAAAGACAAGGCTAAATCATTTGCAGCAATCTTCAGCCAGAAGTACCGAATGGATGATTCATCTCGGACTTCTCATGAGGTCCCTAGCATCACAGATGCCAGTCTTCAGTCAATTCAATTACTCCACGTGATATTAAGAATCAGCTGTAGGCACTGAATACTGCAAAGGCTAAAGGCCCTGACAACCTTCCACCTATAGTATTGAAGGCTTGTGCCACAGAACGTGCCGCGCCCCTAGCCAAGCTTTTCCAGTACAGCTGCAACACTGACATCTACCTGGCCAATTACCGCCCCATCAGTCTACTCACAATCATCAGCAAACTGATAGAAGGTGTCGGCAACAGTGCTATCAAATGACACTTACTCAGAAATTACTTACTCACTGACGCTTAGTTTGGGTTCCAGCAGGGCCACTCGGTTCCTGACCTCATGACAACCTTGGTCCAAACATAGACAAAATAACTGAACTCCTGAGCTGAGGCGAGAATGACTGGCCATGACATCAAGGCAGCGTTTGACTGAGTGTGGCATCAAAAATCTCTAGTAAAACTGAAGTCAATGGGAATTGGGGAGGTGAGGGGAATCTCTCCACCAGTTGAAGCCATACCTAGCACAAAGGAAGATGGTTGTGATTGTTTGAGGTCAACCTTCTCAGCTCCAGGACACCACTGCAGGTACTTCTCAAGGTAATGTCCTAGGCCCAACCATCTTCAGCTACTTCATCATTGACCTTCCTTCCATAAGGTCAGAAATGGGGATGTTCACTGATGATTGCACAATGTTCATCATTCACGACTCCTCAGCTGCTGAAACAGCCTGCGCCAATGGGCAGCAAGACCTGGACTACATTCAGGTTTGGGTTGATAAGAGGCAAGTAGTATTCATGCCACACAAGTGCCAGGCAATGACCATCTCCAACAAGAGAGAATCTAACCATCTCCCCTTGACATTCAATGGCATTACCATCGCTGAATCCCCTGCTGTCAATATCCTGGGGGTTACCTTTGACCAGAAATTGAACTGGACTAGCCATATAAATACTGTGGCTACAAGAGCAGGTCAGAGGCTGGGAATTCTGTGGTGGGTAACTCATCTCCTGACTCCCCAAAGCCTGTCCGCCATCGACAAGGCACAAGTCAGGATTGTGATGGAATGTGCGCTTGTCTGGAGCTCCAACAACGCTCAAGAAGCATGATACCATCCAGAACAAAACGACCTGCATGATTGGCACCCCATCCACCACCTTCAACCTCCACTCACTCCACCACTGATGCACAGGGGCAGCAATATGTGCTATCTACAAGATGCACTGCAGCAACTTGTCAAAGTTCCTTCGACAGCACCTTCCAAACCCATGACCTCTACCACCTAGAAGGACAAAGGCAGCAGATGCACGGGAACTCCACCACCTGGAGGTTCCCATCCAAGCGACACAGCATCCTGACTTGGAATAAAACGCCATTCCTTCACTATTACTGTGTCAAAATCCTGGAACTCCCTTCCTTAACAGGACTGTGGTGCAGCTACAGTCCGCATGGACTGGAGCAGTCCGGGAAGGCAGCTTACCACCACCACCTTAGGAGAATTTAGGGATGGGCAGTAAAACTCCTGGCATAGCCAGCAATGCCCACATCCCATGAAAATGAATTTTAAAATTTACTCTGCTGCCATATTCGAAGCTTGAATTCTCTTGAGGTTTACAGGGTAAATGTAGACTTTCTTGACCTTTTTTAGAAGGGCTATCATGACACCTACTGTTGCCTCCTTATGAGCAGGAACCCCAACTGCTTCATTCTCCTCTCTTGCTGACCTTCCAACACTTTGGAGGGGAATCTCAGCAACGTCCTTCCATCTGTTTCATCATCCACCACTACCCCTTGGACTCTTGAAGCTGATCAGTTGCTATCCCTTTCCACTTCTCTCTCTAGAATATCTGTTCATTTGTTAACAATGCCCTTGGCATCCACGGCTTTATGGTGGATTGACATCCTAGCTTTGACTGTCTCGTGGATGCTATCATCTTGCCCCTTATTGAAGCTACCCTCTTATCTTCTCAGTTTTCACATTGAATCTGTATTGTAATTATTACCTTCTGGTTGTTTTCCTCTTCTTGCAAATACTATTGGCTGTATTTTGTTTTACATAATTAAATCGAGCAGAACTTCTTTCCTTGTTAGCTTAGAAGCATATAAGTTTAAGAAGCTTCCTTGATGTTATTCTAAGAAGCATGTACCATTTGACTACATATGTTATCTTTATCAGATTATTTGAATGCCTGTGATGTACACTGAGGCACTCTGCTATTTGACTTCCTACTCATTAAATCTGTCCATGTTACAGCCCTGCCAGACATCCCTGTTATATGATTTTTTTTTTGCCTTTATCCTAAAAAGGTAAAAATAAGGAATATTAGCTCCCAGTCTTGTCTAAAGGGGAACTATACCTTCTGTTATAACAATAATAGTACATCCTCCATTGTTTTGTTTTTGGTTTTGGGATGTGAGCACCATTAAAGAGACCAGCATTTATTACCCACCCCACTTGTCTTTGATCAGGTGATGATGAGCCACCTACAACACAATGGTTTGTTAGGCAACTTCAGAGGGCAGTTAAAAAATAAACCACACTGCTGTGCATCTGGAGTCACATGAAGGCCAGACAGGATAAGATTGGCAGATTTCCTTCCCTGATGGACATAGTGAACTAGATGAGTTTTTAATGACAATCTGGCTATTATTATTAATGAGAGTAGCTTTTTATTCTATATTTATTAATTGAATTTAAATTCATCCAGATGCTATGGTGGGATCTGGATTCATGTCTCCAGAACATTCATCAGGGCCAGTAATATTACCACTTTGCTACCATCTCCCAATATGTTTCAGGTGCTTTGTACATTTACTTACCTAACACTGAACTCCGACTTCAATTTTTTGGCCATTTTACCATTTCCTTTCCTCTTCCTGAGATTTGTTTTTCTTTATTCCTTACGTGATTTTCTTTCTTTTCCTATCCTGTATTACTTATCCTTTTAGCTTTACTTTTTTCTCATTTTGTTTTTATTCCCTTCACTGCGACATTAGTCACAAAAAATAATAAGATCCCACTTTTGATTCCTGGTTTGAGCTACTATCTCATTTCATTAAGGTAGTAGAAGCTAGTGGAAGTGCCCTTGGTTAGGGATAATAAAATGTGTTGGGGCTTGTGCTCCTGATCAATTTTGAGCGACTCCTGTTGCATGGACATTAGATGAGAACAGCGTAAGATTGGGTTATGATGCTCCTGAAACTCATTGTCTGGGCTCATACAGGAAGAACTCAGAAAAGGTAATGGAGAGAATTTGGCACCCTATGAATCATATCTCAGCAAGCAATCAATACCTTAATGTGAGGCAAGAAAATTAGAAAAAAATGATTTGGAGGAAAAAGCAAAGAGGAAACAGGTTTGCTAAAAGCGGCTCATTGCAGTTCTTCTGTCATGAATGTTTCATTCCCTTTTATGCCCTGCTAATCCAGCTGCCTGAATAGCAGAAACTGAACTGATAAATAGGATGGGAAGGAGGTCTTCAAGTACAATACATAATGACCACAAGGTAAAAGATGAAGTGATTTTCAGTCAGTGAAATCTTCACAGTCTTTGAAGAGGACTTCAGGCTCTTGGAGTCATCTGAAGTAGCTATTCTATTGGGGGCTATAACTGGATTGCATTCACATCGTGAATGTGGAAATAAAGGTTCACAGTTTAACATGAAAAGCAGTAAGCCTTGAAAGATTGCTATGTCTATTTGCATTCTAAATTTACTCTTACTCTTTATGATTCTGTATTACTGTCTAACAAAGCACAAATGTTTTCACGTTGGCAAATTATTTCTGAATTAGTTTAGCCATTAAGCACACCATTTGGAATTTGAGTTCCTACTAACAACTAATTAGGCTATGGAATTGTGTATACTGTTTATCAAACTTATTGGAGCCTCTGACAAGAGTGTTTTATCAAAATGTTGAGATAATAGGTCAGGGCACAATTACACATTTTCAGTGTGAATATTTCTACATTTATGAACTGCTAATTGAAAAATACATTACCGTGGAGCAAAACAGGAAGAATCCAGTAACTATTCTGAACTTTCAATAGCGTGCATTATCTTTTATCCTGTCATTAATAATAAAGCTCCATTTGAACATTATATTGACCACAATTATTGAATACTCCTTTATGATACTGAAGTACATTTGTTTCATTTATATTACCTCCTAGGTAATTATTTTGATATTTTATGTTTGGCATTGAGAGAACTGGCAAATTACGACTTCATTCACAGTGATCGACTTGATTTAGAAGTGTTGCACTGTGACCTAAGTAATTTCAACGTCCAGTGGATTCAGCAGAAATTTGTAATTTTAAAATTTGTACAGCAAGTGATGTTGCCTTAACTCACAATGTATGTTTTATGTAAATATGTCTTCTCTTTTCACTGAAGCAGTTGATCTCCAAGTCTCTCTCCAAAAATGATTCTTATCATTATTTGTATCTTCTCTCTCTCTCTCTGCCCAATTAGCCTAACTTGTCTTCAATCTGCAATAGGTGAACTTCAACATTATCTAAAACAACAACTTGCCTTTATATAGCACCTTCAACGTTGGAAAACATGCCAAGGCATTTCGGACTTCAGTTTCATAAATCTTTTTTGCACCCTCTCTAATGCCTTCACATCCTTCCTAAAGTGCAGGCCCAGAAATGGACACAGCACTCCAGTTAAGGCCAAACTAATGTTTTATAAAGTGTCATTGTTACTTTCTTGCTTTTCTACTCCACAGCCCTATTTATAAAACTGAGGATCCTGTATGCCTTAATCACCACTTCCTCGACCTGCCTTGTTACGTTTGATGATTTGCACTGCTAGGTGTCTCTCTTTCTGCATCCATTTTAGAATTGTATCCTTTATTTTATATTACCTATCATCATTTCCCTACCAAAATGTGTCACTTTACACTTCTCTCTATGAAATTTTATATGCCAATGCCCATCCATTCCACTAGTCTGTCTATGCCCTCTTGAGGTTTATCACTATCATCTTCACAGTTCACAATAAATCCGAGTTTTGTGTCATCCAAAAATTTTGAAATTGTGCCCTGCACATCCAAGTCTCAGTCATTAATGCATATCAAGAAAAGCATTGCCACTAGTACTGACCCCTCAGGAACACCAATGTATACCTTTCTCCAAACCAAGAAATAACCATTCACTATCACTGTTTCCTGTCACTAAGACAACTTTGTATCTGTACTGCCACTGTTCATTTTATTACATGGGCTTTTATTTAGCTGACAAATCTATTATGTAGCAATCTACTCAATATTACTCTGCTGTTTGTGGGACATGCTATTTGTAGATTCAGTGCAGTATTTATCTACAAAACAATAGTGCCTACAGTAATTTGTTGGCTGTGCTGAATTTTGAGGATGTGAGAAGCACTATATAAATCCAGGTTCTTCCTTAGATTCTCCTCTCAAAAATGTTCCCATTTTTAAGACTTTTTAAAAATTCTTATTCTTACACCTTCTTATTCTTAGCATTGTTCTAGTTTATCTTCACGGCGAAGAGCAGTGGGAAACCAGGGGATTGGGAAGCCTACAAAGACCAACAGAGGACAACTAAAAAAGAAATAAGGAGGGAGAAGATTAAATATGAGGGTAAACTAGCCAGTAATATAAAAGAAGATTGCAAGAGTTTTTTTTAGATATATAAAAGGGTAAGAGAGAGGCAAAAGTGGACATTGGGCCGCTGGAAAATGATGCTGGAGTAGTAGTAGTGGGGAACAAAGAACTTTTCACTTTATACATTAATGATCTAGATGAAGGAACTGAGGGCATCCTGCCTAAGTTTGCAGATGATACAAAGATAGGTGGAGGGACAGGTAGTATTGAGGAGGCGGGGAGGCTGCAGAAGGATTTGGACAGGTTAGGAGAATGGGCAAAGAAGTGGCAGATGCAATACAATGTAGGGAAGTGTGAGGTCATGCATTTTGGTAGGAAGAATAGAGGCATAGACTATTTTCTAAATGGGGAGAGAATTCAGAAATCTGGAGTGCAGAGGGACTTGGGAGTCCTAGTCCAGGATTCTCTTAAGGTTAACTTGCAGGTTGAGTCGGTAGTTAGGAAGGCAAATGCAATGTTGGCATTTATTTCGAGAGGACTAGAATATAAAAGCAGGGATGTGCTGCTGAGGCTTTATAAGGTCTGGTCAGACCACATTTAGAATACTGTGAGCAATTTTGGGCCCCGTATCTCAGGAAGGATGTTCTGGCCCTGGAGAGGGTCCAGAGGAGGTTCATGAGAATGATCCCAGGAATGAAAGGCTTAATATATGAGGAACATTTGAGGACTCTGGGTCTATACTTGATGGAGTTTAGAAGGATGAGGGGGGATCTGATTGAAACTTACAGAATACTGAAAGGCCTGGATAGAGTGGACATGGAGAAGATGTTTCCATTAGTAGGAGAGACCAGGACCCAAGGGCACAGCCTCAGAGTAAAGGGAAGACCTTTTAGAACAGAGATGAGGAGAAACTTCTTTAGCCAGAGAGTGGTGAATCTATGGAAATCCTTGCCACAGAAGGCTGTGGAGGCCAGATCATTGAGTGTATTTAAGACCAAGATAGATAGGTTCTTGATTGGTAAGGGGATCAAAGGTTACGGGGAGAAGGCGGGAGAATAGGATTGAGAAATTTATCAGCCATGATTGAATGGCGGAGCAGACTCGATGGGCCGAATGGCCTAATTTCTGCTCCTATGTCTTATGATCTTGTATGTTTTCTCTGATATTTTACTATAATGTTGTGCACACAACTCTGTACAATATTCCACTAAAACCAATCTAGCCAACTATTAATGCAGACTATTGATATATTTCATGTGAATGGCATTATCGTAATATACCTGATACTTTCTGGATTTGGCTAATGAATTTTCAATAAAAGTTAACTATATTTAGGGTGTCTGTTATGGTCCTATTTAAAATTATTCAGTAATTCTGCTGACCTTGAGGAAATTTATATTGCTAGAAGGCTACTATGAAACTAGCAAGACCTTATGAGGTGGCAAGATTAAGGGTATGGCTTTGAATATGGGCTGGGGTGTTTACATGGTGGTGAGATTTAGAGATGATAAGAGGACAGTTAAATAGGACTAAAAGAGCAGGATGAGTTGAGGAAGAGGTTGACATCATGGAGGATTGGAAATTGTTTTGTGCAGAGTCTGATGGAGGAAAGCAGTGAAGATATCTTGGTGAGAACATTTTTATTGTACTTTGGAGAAGCATATAGAACAATAATTTTGAATAAGAGGTGAGGGGGATGGAACAAAGTGAGATGTTCAAAGGAGGACAAAGTGCTAGAAAAGAAGGGAGTCAGGCAAAGTTATGATCTGGTGGTAAGTGACAGTCATTTGACGGTCTCAACTAGGCAAATGGTGGAAGATGTAACCAGGCAGGGAGGCTTCATTAAAAGGAAAGGCATCATCACCACTAAGCCAGGTTTCCATAAAAGCAATCATTCACAATAAGTTAATGGTTGGTAAGAGACTTGTTCACAAGTGAACAGAAATTCTGGAGGGAGATACGTTGAGGAGAGGTGAGAGTTGCTCCGCTGGCAGAGTCCACAATATCAGTGGTGGAAAGGATGACTTATATAAGGAGATTAGCAAGGTTAGCTCCAGCAGGTGCATTGGGCAGGAAGGTCGATGAGAGTGTGGGATGGGGGCAATTGGGCTGGCCATTCATTATGAGCCAGCACCAAGCACCTTGATGAGCTCGTTGGAGGCTACCAAAAGAGGCACTGAGAAAAGCTGTAGGCTTATCCAAGAGGGAGCCAACCCAGGGGAGCGGCAAGAGAGCAGGAAAGTCGAGGAGTACTGAAGTGTTAGGATAGATTAGGACATGTCTGAGAAAGGAGCAGTGAAAGAAGGCATGATGATAGAGACTAGGAGGAGCAAATAAGAAATAATTTTAAAAAAGAACAGAAGTGAAATAGGGTGATGGGCTCAGGCCTGGAGCAGCAGCCAAAATGTGCATGTGAATGGATTAAAGAAAAGTTCAAGTTACATGGGCCCTGGTAACATAAAAAGGGGACTAGGAAGCAGATCTGAGATAAATTTAGAGTTAGAGGTCCCATAGCAGGATAGCAATGATTTAGGTAGTGTGGAATGAGCATGGAGCATCAACGAACTGTTGTCTGAGTGTGGAAACAGAGGTAGGGAATGAAGCTCAGAAGCTATTTGAGAATAAGAGTACCGGAGGCAGCACTGATGGAGGTATTTGCAAAATCAATTGTAGGACAGAAAAATGATGGCAAAGTTGGAGAACATCATGAAATCTAGAAACACCAGCAGTTTACTCTTCAGCACAGGTAAGCGATTTTCTGGCCAGGAACAAACTGAAGCTGAAGAAACAATATAACCAGTCGTCACTGACAGGCTCAGCAGGAGATTGAAGTCTCTCTCTCTTGGCAGTGGTGGTGGAAAAGCTGCAAACAGATGTAAGTTACCTTAAATATTGTGAAAGAGCAGCAAATCAGAAGCAAATGTTGAGCCTTGCAGGTTAATGTGTGTAGTCCAGAGTAGAAACGTATTGTAGAGGACGAGAGAAGTTCAGGAATATGAAGTCAAGTTTCAACTGGATTATTCAGACTTGACCTTCCCTCCACAAATCCACACTGGTTCTTTAAACAGCTCGTACCTGTTCAAGTGCCCAGTTAAGGGCATCATGACGGGCAATGAAACCAGTTTGCGATCGTCTTCTCCACCCATCAATGGCAAGCTGCGTTTCCTGCCACCACACATCTGGAACCACTTTTTAAAAATATTCGTTCATGGGATGGGGGCATCGCTGGCTGGGCCAGCATTTAATGCCCATCCCTATTTGCCCTTGAGAACTGAGTACTTTGGCTATTTCAGAGGGCATTTAAGAGTCAACTATGTTGTTGTGGGTCAGGAGTCACATGTAAGCCAGACCAGGTAAGGATGGCAAATTTCATTCCCAGAAGGGCATTAGTGAGCCAGATGTGTTTTTATGACAATAGTTTTATGGTTATCATTAGATGACCTCGATGGCCAAAGTCTAATTAGAATTAGACTTTTAATTCCAAATTTTTTTAAATTATTGAAATCAAATTCCACCATCTGCCATGGTGGGATTTGAACCTGGGTTCCTAGAGCATTACCTTGAGTCCCTGAATTACTAGTCTGGTGATAATACCTCTACGCCACTGCCTTCAGCATCTCATTATTAGCCCTGATTACCAGAATCATCACCCACACGCTGGATCATCTGGGCACATCACGCCGACGTATTTCACAACTGTACACAAGTGACATGCACCTGGCGAGCTGCATTTCACTCAGGACTTTGAGGTTTGTTTGCCTACCTTGTTATGGACAGTACTTGCAGTCATCAGCGTCAGGCTTCACAGGCAGCACCACATCACTTTTCTGGGGGCTCGTGGGCAGGTCTCTGCTTACCAGACCAGTCATCAGGCAGAGTTGACTTTTCAACAGCTGCAGGGCTAGAGCTTGTTTGAGGAACTGGGAGAAGACTATTTCAGGCAAGGGAAGAGGCTGCAGGGCGAGGGCTGTATTGGGGAAAGAGGGTATCCCAAGGTGTGTGTGTGGGCACATGTTGATTTGTGCAAGTAGCCTCAAGATGGTGAAGGCTGAGGAGGCAGTCTCCAGAGATGAGGCCAGATGGAAATGTGAGGGTGTGTGAGAGAGTGAATGGTGATGTTCCTTGAGCTGGCAGTGGGTGAGATGCCAGTGAATATGTGTTGGCCTTGAGTTTGTGAGCTTAGAGTGATGAGTGGTTGCCTTACCCTGGTGGCACAGATGAGACCATTCATCCATTTTCTGCACTGGATGGCCGAATTCTTGTGTGCAGCATTGGCACTGATCACCTCTGGCACCACCTCCCAAGCCTGCGTGGTGAGACTGTTGGGCCTCCTGCTGCCAGAGTGGGATAGAGGACATCCCGGCGGGCCTCTACTGCATCCAGAAGGTGTCCCGGAGATGCTTTACTAAACCGGGGTGTTGCACTCTTTTTGGGGCCATGTCTTCACTGGAGCAGCCCTGGACTGCAAGCATTGAGAAGTGTGCATGTGGCAGCAGCTTAAATATGGCACCCTGCGTGTAGAAGTGGCTTGGTAACGGCATGGCGGGCAAATCAGAGGCCACCTGCCAGCGAGAAGGCGCGCTTCCTGTTGTTGCATAATTAATGAGGCGGGAATGGGATGATGTGGTGCGAAAAGCCGTCTTTGCAGCCAGCAGATAAAACATCTTTTTTTCCCTCTCACTACCCCACTTTGTACAAAAGTGGGACGATTCCGCCCACATTTATTGTTATTTATCATCTTCAGCTTTTATAATTCTCCTGAATTGCATTTCCTAAGGTAATTTCCATTAATTTATTAATTTGTCTCTCATTGAAAGACAGTTAGCATACTGTGCCTACGGTTACATTTTTATTCTATTTTGGAGGGATGTCTCTGGCTAAACAGCCATTCCTTCAGTTTCTCTTGACTAACCAGAAAGTGGTGAAATAGCGATCACTGTTAACATTGTATGTATCAATTTTTTTACATTTGTTTATTATTTGGTATATATTTTCTGAGTTGATTCATGTAATTATTTCATTGTGCTTCTAAAATCATCAATGTTACTGTTTCTTTCAACTTAAGTGTTATGAAAATGTCCAACTTCATGATTCACAATTCACTCACAAATTTGTTTGAATTCTTTGAGGAAATGACAAGAAGGGTTGATGAAGGTAGTGCAGTGGATGTTGTCTGCATGGATTTTAGCAAGGCATTTGACAAGATCCCACATGGCAGATTGGTCAGGAAAGTAAAAGTCCATGGGATTCAGGGTAATGCGGCAAACTGGATAAAAGTTTGGCTTTGTAACAGGAAACAAAGGATAATGGTCAATGGATGCCCTTGCGAATGGAAATTTGTCTCAAGTGGTGTTCCACAGGGTTTGGTGTTGGGACCTTTGCTGTTTGTGTTATATATTAACGATTTGGACGTGAACGTGGGGCGCATGGTTGGGAAATTTGCAGACAACACAAAGATTGGCCGAGTAGTGGATAGTGTAGAGGATAGCCATAATCTCCAAAATGATATGGATGGGTTGGTAAAGTGGCAGATGGATTTTAACATAGGGAAGTGTGAGATCATACATTTAGGGAGGTCAGACAGTTATAGGGATTACACAACAAATGGGAATATACTAAGAGGAGTAGATGAAGTGAGAGATCTTGGCGTACAAGTACACAGGTCCCTGAAGGTAAAGAAGGCATATGGAATGCTCTCCTTCATTGGCAGAGGCATAGAATATAAAAGTAAGGATATGTTGGAATTGTATAAAACACTGGTGAGGCCACAACTGGAGTATTGTGTGCAGTTCTGTTCACCACGTTACAGGAAGGATGTAATAGCTCTGGAGAGAGAGTGTAGGGGAGGTTTACAAGAATGTTGCCAGCGTTAGAAAGAGATTGGATAGGTTGGGGTTATTTTCCTTAGAGCAAAGAAGGCTGAGAGGTGACTTGATTGAGGTATACAAAATTATGAGGGGAATAGATAGAATGGACAGGATAAAATTGTTTCCCTTGATGGAGAATTCTAGAATCAGGGGATATAGATTCAAGATAAGTGGCAGAAGGTGTAGGGGTGACATGAGGAAGAACTTTTGTTACGCAGAGAGTAGTGGGTGTCTGGAATTTACTTCCCAAGTTGGTGGCAGAGGCAGAAGCTCTAAACTCTTTTTAAAAAGTACCTGGATCTGCACCTAAGGTGCTGTAAGCTGCAGGGCTATGGGCCAGGTGCAGGAAGGTGGGATTAGACAGGGCACCTGGGTGTCCTCGGGCTGGCATGGACAAGATGGGCCGAATGGCCCCCTCCAGTGCTGTAACTTTTCTAAGGTTCTATGGTTGTAGGAATATAACTTTTAGATTTGGGGCAATTACATTTGTAAATGTGAGGTAATTGAAACTCTGGAATTCAGAAGTTTCCAAATCGCCCAAGGTTTTTACACGTCAAAGGTTGTTCCATATGTACTTAATAAGGTCAGAGTTGGAAGTGTGAAAACCGTGAACCTCTCTTTGAGTCTTGGTTTTTAAGTTTTAATTAAGTTTTTATTTTAAGTTATTGTTTATAAAATTCCTATCAATAATTAAAACCAGAAGAAAGAGACT
Organism: Carcharodon carcharias; assembly: GCF_017639515.1. Classification (NCBI taxonomy): domain Eukaryota; kingdom Metazoa; phylum Chordata; class Chondrichthyes; order Lamniformes; family Lamnidae; genus Carcharodon; species Carcharodon carcharias. The sequence goes on along the minus strand of NC_054468.1, from coordinate 53,038,850 downwards.
CAACATTTTTAGAAGTAAATGTTTAGTGCTAGACAATTTGGTTAGTGGAAATTAAGGACTCTTTTATACTTATGAAGGTGGAAAACAGAAATCAGGATTGTTTCTGTGTCCCAAATCCATCCTCCACCACCCCATGCCCCAACCCCAGAATTAAGCAGTCACCCATTCAGATTTTCACAGAGGTGCTTCCCCCCCCACCTTAATTGGCATGGAGACACATTCCCTGTCCTATTAAGGGCATCAGATGGGCTCTCAAAGCTGGAGGGCCAATCAGAGACCTTTCAGCTTGAGAACAACAGTAGACTGTGAAGGCAGATAAGTGACAAAGAGATTGCTTCAACATTTAGGTGCCCTCTCACCAACTTTATATATAAAAAAAGTTTTAATGAAAAAAACGTTTCTTGCAGGTTACCACTGTGAGGGTTGTGGGGTGTACAGGGGGTGGGTGTGAGGGTGGATAGGTGTGCAACTTGTTTGCTCTCGCACCCAGGCAGGCAAGGGATGGCCTCTAGGCCTGCCTCGAGAGCTGGCCCCCTGGCCTGCTGTCAGGTGCCCAATTCCAGGTACCTAACCTGTGCCCGCCGGTGCAGGAAACCAGAGCCCAATCTTAAATCTCCAGTGAGCTCTTTTAATTGGGCTTAATGAGGCTCTTAATAATCCTAATCGGCTACCTGCTGCATGAGGACAGGTAACCCGGATGACCCCAATTCCACCTAAAATGACTGTTGCCAGGGACGACATTGGATAACTGTCACGCCCACCCACCTCCATTCCCTCTCCCAACAGAGGTTCGAAAGTCCAGCCAATAAAAGTTCTCTTGCACTTGACTTTCTTTGTGAGTTTAATGGGCAACTCATGCTTTTTGTGTGTTTGAATGTCGAATCACCCAGTGAGGTATCAGTGGAGTGAAGCTTGTGGAAGACAGCAGCTTCCTGATTTCTATGTTTAACTGTGCATGTGAGATGGTGGAAGTTTCTGCATGATTTAGAGCATAACAGTGAGCACTGATAGCCTTGCCATTATTCCTCTCACAGAATCCAGGCCTGTTTACTTCATAGTTCACTTTGCCTTTTCTAATTTGCTGCAAGGCTGATGATAATGAGCAATTTGTCAATCTAATGCTTTATTGAACTTCCATGGACATTTTAATAAATGTTAAGCAAATTGTTAATTTTTTCTCAGCCAATTTTTCTAATTTTTGCTTGAGTATTCATTTCTTGTTGGGTTATGGCTCTGCTCTGATTTCCTCTCATAAATATCAGGAGCATACCATCCTCTCAAGATTGCTCTGCCACCCAATTAGATTGTGGCTGATATGTACCTCACTCCATTTACCCATCTTTGCTCCATATCCTTTGAATACCCTTATCTAATAACAACCTATCTATTTCAGTCTTGAAAACCCAATTCGAACAAGACCAAACTTATGGTACCAGTTATATAACAACTAGTCCTCGGCCATTGAGGTTATTGAACTGTATCTCTTGCCAACCTGGCTGTGATCAGCTAGCACTGCAGAAATTAATGTCTGTGGCTAAAACCCTCTGTGCTTGTATGAATCGTAAGAGCCATGCAGCGCAGAAGGAAACCATTTTGCCTATCATCCCTGTGCCGACTCGTTGAAAGTCATCCTAATTAGTCATATTCTGCTGCTTTTTTCCCCATAGCCCTACAAAGTTTTCTTTTCAAGCATAAATCCAATGTCCTTTTGAAGGTTAGCAATGAATCTGCTTCTTCCACTTTTCAAGCAGTGCATTTCAGGTCATCGTATCTTGCTGCATAAAATAATTCCTCTCATCTCCCCTTTGATTGTTGTGTCAATTACCTTTGATCTGTGTCCTCTGTTTACCTGGCATACAGTTTAGTAATCAGTTTCTACTTATTTCCTTTATTAACATCCTTCAGGATTTTGAATACCTCCATTAAACCTCCTGTTCATCTTCCATGCTTTATAAAAACAATCCCAGCCTCTTGAGTGTAGTTCAACTATTCACAATACAAACCTGATGGAAAGGAAGCCTCCCTACCCAACATCTTTGACAAAGTGCTTATTTATGGAGCACACTAATTTTTGTCTTCATAAAACCCCAGAAGCCATTCAACTGTTTGCCTGCTCTTTTAAAGAGCTATCTAATTAGTCCCACTTCCGCCCTCTTTTCCCTGCAAATTTTCCCACATCTCACTTTTGAAAGTTATTATTGTATTTACTTCCACCATCTTTTCAGCAATGTATTCTAGATCATCATAACTGCACTGCATTAAAATAATCATGTAGCCTCCATTTATTTTACCAATTACCTTAACTTGTGTCCTCTGGTTACTAACCCTACCATTGGAAACCATTTAATCTTACTTACTTGACCGAAACCTTGATAAGTTTGAATAGCTCTGTCAATTCTCTCCTCAATTTCCTCTGCTATAAGGAGAAAAACCCCAGTTTCTCTCATTTCTCCATTTAAGTAAAGGTCTTTCATCCTTAGTATCATTCTAGCAAATCTCCTCTGCACCCTTTCCAAGTCCTTGACATCCCCCCTAAAGTATGTTGTCCAGAATTGGCCACAATACTTCTTTTGGGGCCTGACCTGTATTTTATAAATGTTTAATATTATGGTGTGTTTATAAAAATAACTAACAGTGGAACCAAATAAAATCAATCCCACTGAGCTGGACCAGAAAAGAAAAACGGTAGAAGAGGAAGGAATGGTCAACCAGGTCAAAGACCACAGAGGGGTCAGGAAGGAAGAGGAATAATATACATGACCACAATTGCTGGGTATGTTATTTGTAAAAACAAAAAAACTGCGGATGCTGGAAATCCAAAACAAAAACAGAATTACCTGGAAAAACTCAGCAGGTCTGGCAGCATCGGCGGAGAAGAAAAGAGTTGACGTTTCGAGTCCTCATGACCCTTCGACAGAACTTATTTGTAACATCAGTTAGGGCTATAAGCATTTATGATTCTGGAAATTGATGTTCAGTATGCTATTGGATAGGCATTGGAGCATTTTTGTAGCAAGAGTAGGTTAGTTCTGCTGTATTGTGGATTTCTTTCATATGACATGGTTCGTCACCTTTCTTTGACCTCGGTATTTATAACTTGAGTGGCAGATGGGTTTTCGATATACGGTGTGATGCGTTGCAACTGGCGATGGATCTGAAGTGGATACCAACTCTTGAACATCTCCTGATGCGCCAATTGATTTTTTATAGGGCATTTTAACTGAGATCAAGTGTTGTTATGATGCTATAACTCGATTGAATGACAATTTTAAACCAACTTGAGAAATAATATTTGGTGCTATTAATAATTTATTTGCTAAGACACTACTGTTGGTCTATATTGCATCGTAAGTTCAGGAAGTAACTAGATGTGAAGTGGTTTATTATTGGAAATGGGCCTAGATATAGTAATAGAGCACACTTTTTTAGCACTACCTTTTGAACCATTTATGTGTAATCTTGGGGCAAGAGGGAACAGTACTTATAAAATATTTGTTACATATAGCAGGCTTTGTGCTACCTTGAATTTATTGAATTTGACGGAGCACAAGAAGCTGTGCAGATAATTTTTATGCCTTGTCGCTTACAGGCAAACCTATGAGTCTGATAGAATTCATGACTTTTAACAACCAACCAAAAAGAATTTTAAAAAGAGCATCATGCATGCGATTCCAAGACTGTGCACTATCATGTTGTCTCTCATTCATTGTAGTTTTTGTACTATTCAGAGTTAAGATACTGTTCTCATTTCAACAGTCAGATTCATGGTATGTTTTTCAAAGTTTTATTTTGCATTCTTTTAAAAGGAGGAAAGCTGATCAGTAAAATAAAACTATTATAGGAAGTTAAGATGATTAATATGTCGTTAACATGGGTTAATTTGCTTTATGGATTTAATACATTTTGCTATTGTGTGGGATTTATAATTTAGTTTGATAATTTAACGTATGTCAGAAGTGGCTGAAGTAAAGCAAAAAGTTTTTATAAAGCAAAAATAAAATAGAAATAAGTAATAACATTGAAAACAGACCTCTATGCTGCATTGACTTGAAACACCATGACCTAACTCTTGGATAAATCCCTTGGAGTTTTGTATTTAAGTATAGTAATCTTATTTAGAGTTTTTCTATGGAGCTAATTTCCAGCTGATTCTGTGAGGCCAAGCTTGACTGATTCCCTTTAAACATGTTTGCTAACTAACTTCAGTGTAAATGAAATTGTTCTGATTACAGACCATTCATAGGCTGTAAGACATTTTTGTACTTAAAACATGTCTGATTAACTAGAAAAGTGTGAAGAAAATCAGTCTGCAAATGAAATTAATGATCAGCACCAGCTACTTCCTAGGGGTATGTAATACATTTCAAACCCATTCTAAATCTTCACAGCTTACATCCTGGCTGTGACATTTCCAAAAGGTTATCTGTGTAACTGCAGCTTAATGTTTATCTGTTGCTATGTATTGTCGAATATTTGTTGAGATGATAATGATGGAAAATATTAATTGTGAGTTGGCACCCTTTTTGTGATCTTGATCCCCATGCCCATTTTTGAATAAATATTTACCCACCAAGACTTTGATCACGAAGTGTGATTAATCCACAACCTTTGTGCTACCTGCTCATTTAAATGATTACAGTATACAGCTGGTGCTATGCATGCTGCTGAATGACTGCACACCTGAGGTTCTGTCTGTCCCTGGTGTTGTGGGGGATGGGTCTGGCTGCGCTGCTGTGAAGCACTCCGAGTGGTTGGACGGTCCCTGGTGGAGGAATTTAAGCAGAGAAACACCTTGGATCACAAGTTCATTAGGCAGTGGTCGACACATAATGTCCTGGAGGCCCTGAGGGAGGGGGAGGTAGTGGATCCTGTAGGATGGTTCCCTGAGCAAACAGTCAAGGTCATTTGGCAGAATTCCTCATCGCCAGAACTTTCCAATGAGCACCAAGACGTAGCTTAGCTTGATGTGGGAAGGGCCCTCCTCGTCGGATCCTTCCTACAGGCCGGGAGTCTCAGCCCTCTGCACATTGCCCTCAAGTTGGCTGTGGTGGGGAAGAGACCATAGTTCACCACCTTGTGGATTGTACCTTCGCAAAAAAGATCTGGAGAGAGATGTAGTGGTTTTTGTTGAGGTTCATCCCGAGCAGTTCCGTGACACAGGACTCTGTGCTCTGCGGGTTGTTCACAGGGACACACTCCGAGACAAACATCAGCTGGAGGATCATCGACTTGTCGAAGGATGCTCTTTGGTCTGTCTGAAATTGTTGGTCTTCCAGTGCAAAGAATTGTCCCCGACCGAGTGTTGCAGACTGGCACTTTCCAGGGTTCAGGACTATGTGCTGAGGGACGCACTAAAGCTTGGGGCAGCCGCCGCAAAGGTGCAACGGGGATAGGTCGCTGCCGCAAAGGCGCAATGGGGAAAGGTCGCTGCCGCAGAGGCGCAATGGGGAAAGGTCGCTACCACAGAGGCGCAATGGGGAAAGGTCGCTGCCGCAGAGGCGCAATGGGGAAAGGTTGCTGCCGCACAGGCGCAATGGGGAAAGGTCGCTGCCTAAGACCTTTCCGTTATAATGTACTGAGGGGCTGGGAATTGTATAGACCCCTCGGGCTGTATGACTCACGTTGAATGTATGCAATGAATACTGCACACATCACAGTTGTGTTGAAGCATCGCAGAGTGCAGCATGATCTATGTAAATAGCTTAGATACCATTGCACTGTCTGACTGTCTGTGGTGACCATGTTGAAATGTTTGTAATGTTTTTTGATTGTATTGAAGCACCTCATGATCGATTTGAATATGATTGCACTTTTGGTGATGGTCATTTTGAAATGTTTTGTAATGTTCTTTCAGATATGTTATGAATAAAGTATATTTTTCCAAAAAAAGATTGCACACCTGGGTAGGACAATATAGTCCTGAGAGGTTACCAAATGTCTAAGCTAGTGTGTGCCACTTAAAGCCAGCCTGTACCTCTTATAGGTGAAGTGCATTTTGGCTGGGGCAGATGTGGGAGATGATTCTAGAAGTCAGTTTGACTTGGGAAAGACACTGGAATGGCATAGCATGGCAAAAGAGCAGGCGCCAGGGGATGCAGCACTGGAGGCCTTGGTTCAGGAGGTGGACAGGAAGAGAGAAATTCTCCATTCACAGGGACCCAGGATGGCCTGTGTCACCTATTCTTGTGGCCTCTGAGTTACATTCCAATTTGTATCAAATTATGGATAAATGACGTTTTGAACAGCCTTAAAACTGCCCGAGGATGTTTTGTGCAGAGACAAGGGACTTCTGTTTTCTTCTGGACTAAATTCAAACCAGGCTGCAGAAGTGAAAGAACAAGCTGCTAACTCACTGCACTGCCCGGCTCTTTCCAAGCCTGTCATTTAATGAAATAGCTCACTTAGGAGTAGGTATATTTTCTCTAAGCATTTACCATGGCACATTGCAATTGTTTAGGAGGCACTTTTGGATAATGTCTAACATGGGATCACAGCATGGAATGTTGTAAGGCACTACTGACTGTACACATTGCTTATTGTTCTGTCAAAAACACATGTAGAAAGTCACACAACTAGTGCTCCAGTTTAATGCATTCTGCTTTAAGGCAATGTTTAAAATCTGCTTACTTTTCTTGGCTTCAGCAAGTTGTTCTTGTATGTACCAATTTGTCTGACTTGAATTTTTCAGGATGGACATATGCTGCAGGTTGTACGTCATGGCATGGCACATTTAGTGCTTAGCTCCCTCCAGCAAACTAAGACAAATTAAAATAAATTGACTATGTTAGTAATGGACTATACAACTTTTGAAAATTTGAATATAGTGACGTGACATCAGACCTCTAACAGAGTTGTTGCACAATATTCAATAAATTATGGAGGTATTTCCACCCAAGTCTTAGAGGACTGGCCAGTTGCAGGTTCCTTTTGCTTGCAGGTGCACTAAGCATTTGAAATAAATCATTATCTTTTGCCAGATATACAATGAGCATTTGTGTAATTTTGTTTCTGGTAAAGGCATAATCAATGAAAGCTTTTGCTCTTGTAGTTAACTAAAATCTTGCCCTTCGCTGAATGGAAAGTAAATTAGGAAAAGGAATCATTTATTGACAGAATAGCATCCATGGTAATTAGACATTTGAATTTTACATAGTTTTTATTTCAGCAACATGATTAAAATGTATGAGTTTAGAGGTATACAGAAGGGCAAAGCTTGCATCATAATCACCAGATTTGTTAACATGCTTTGCGAAATTTAGAAACATACAGACCGCAATTCTTCGGAAGCTAATGATTTGCAAATCACGGTTGTACCAGTGGGTCAGTGCGTGCATGTCCTGAACTGTACCATGGTAGAACATCGTTTCCAGACAGTATTAGAGTTGTGAGGTTTATAAGATTATCATGTTTTAAGACTCTCTCTTTTGGTTTTTAAGATTATTATATTTTGGGATGGTAGCTTCAAATGTCAGGTAGATGAAAGAGGTCAAGAGACTGTGCTGGAGTCTGCCTGCCAGTAAGCCTGGGTGATTTACTTGTTAGAGATCATAGGGACTCAGATTGCTTTATTGACAAGGAGGTGCAAGGTATTAACACTGGGAAACAATGACAGAGTAGAGTTATAGGTATCAAGTTGCAAACTATCCCTTCTAAAATGAAAGGGAATTGGTATCAAAGATAAATGATCAGTATTTCTAATTAGATACAAAGATAATGTATTTCCCAATGCCATGGGGAAGAAGGTAGAGGAAGCCATTTTGAGATCAGGTTACAGGCTTTCCTATAAACTCGAGACTATCACAGGCAGGAGTTGCAGTTTTGTCTTGTGTGGTCTGTAGACAACTGAGAAGTAGAGAGTATGAAATAGAATCAATCAGACCTGCACCTTAAGCAGCGAAATTGCTGACTCTATCCACACAGAATGGAGATGGGAGCTTATGCTCAGAAAGGAGGCTGGAAGAACTGCCTAGCTTGGAGCTAGAAGAAGAGATCTACTACATACCCTTTACAGTAACAAAAGGCACTAAATGTGGATTTAGAAGTTACCTGGCTAGGAAAGTTTAAAAAAAAGGAAGCAACTAATGGGAAGCTGGGAGCAATTTTGAACTTTTTGTTACAAGAACTCTATTTCTGTTGTGAGTACAATATGTGATAACTGATAAGGAACAGCTTATTTCTGTAGTTTAAAGAATAAGTTGTCTGCAGAAGAAAATAGGGTTTACTTGATAGCATTTTTTCTTAGTCATTTGATACAGTAAAAGTTTTTAAAAACGTGAAGCCCTGTCATGGCACTCAGCTAATAAATGGAAGTTAAATATTTTTTTAAAAGTTATCAATCTCTGGAGATTGTAAGAACAATTCCCCTTCCTGTAATTTTCCGATATTTGCTTCAATATATAGGGTGGCCTTTTCCAATGGCCAGGAAATGAAAATCACTGAATCAACGTTGATTTCCGAGCATTTAGTTATTTCTGATATATGGTAGAGGTCTGGGGCCAAAGTTTCAATTCTCCTCATATTTGACAAACTCTGAGATTGAGTCCTCTAAGTCCAAGACCAAGTACCTGCTAGTAGAGAGAGAACAAAAGTGATTAACCCATGAATTTCTAAATTCTCACTAATTTCATCTTGAATTCATCCTGACTCCATCCCTGTCTCATTTCTTCTGCTGTGGAAAGCTTCATTCATGCATTTGTTACTTCTAGATTTGATTATTCCAATGCACTCTTGGCTGGTGTCTCTCATTATGCCCTCCGTAAACTTGAAGTGATTCAAAACTCTCCAGTCTATGTCCTAACTCACACCACATCCCGTTCACCCCTCAGTCATGTCCTCATTGATTTATATTGGTTTCTGATTACGCAACACCTCAATTTTTAAAGTTCTCATCCTTGTTTTCAGATCCCTGTATGGCCCCAGCCCTCTCTATCCCTGTAATCTCCCTTCTCCTTCCAATCCTCCAATTCTGGCCTCTTTCTCATCTCTAATTTTAATTGCTTCACCATTGGCAACCATGCCTTTAGTTGCCAAAGCCCGAAGCCCTGAAATTCTCTCCCCAAATCACTCTGCCTCTCTACTTCTCTTTCCTCCTTTAAGATGCTCCTTAAAATCCACCACTTCTGCCCTAAAACCTCCTCATGAGACTTGGTGTCAAATTTTCTTTCAGAACATTCCTGTAAAGCACCTTGGGATATTTGCTGCATTAAAGGCACCAAGTTAAAGTTAATGATGAAGAAGAAGAATTCTAAGAACTTTTCTACAACTGTGTCGCAAACATGTAGTGGTGATATTTTAGATTTGTGTAAAAAAAAAGCTATTTATTCTTTTAAATTGATACGTGGAGCTTTAAAATAGCTGCCAAAAGTCACCTTATCTTTTTCAACTGCAATGTTTATCAAGTTTCTAGAAGGTTCCAAGCGGATTGCAAATAAGACACACCAGACATGCAAAGACATTTGAAATTCAATGCACATTTCCCCAAGGGTAAACAGAAACTCAGTGACAAAAGCTTCCCTACAGGTGTGAATAACTCTTTCCTAACTAATTCTGTTTTTGTTTTGGATTTCCAGCATCCGCAGTTTTTTGTTTTTATCTGAAAGAATGGGAGCCATTCAAGGTAGTGGCTGAGACACTTAAAGACACCTTAGCTAAAAGACAATGGATAGGATCTGCCCCAGACTTGGCTAACCCAATACACAACATGGAAGGAAAGAGCTGACGTTTCGAGACCTCATGACCCTTCAACAGAACTGATTTACGAAATCAGTTCTGTTGAAGGGTCATGAGGACTCGAAACGTCAACTCTTTTCTTCTCCGCCGATGCTGCCAGACCTGCTGAGTTTTTCCAGGTAATTCTGTTTTTGTTTTGGATTTCCAGCATCCGCAGTTTTTTATTTTTAACACAGCATGGAAGCATGATTCACTAGTTTGGGATTACAGCCATTTTAAGTTTTGAACTGTATAAAGTCTGGCTGAGAATAGCCATTTTATGCAGAGAACCCGGGAGATCTCCAGAAGACAGTTTTAGCCCACATCTCTCAGCTGATGTAACTGTAAACGCATGTGAGAGCTTTGTTTCTCTCTGCTATTGGGAGTCAGAGTTGGTTGTCTAGAAATGATCACTGTGCTGCTGGAAAAGGGATCCAAGCAATCTTCAAATATCATTCTGGCAGAACCAGTAAAGCAAAGAAACCTTCACTCATTCCCCAAAGCTACTCTACCTGTGCCATCCAGCTGGAAAGGCAAACACTGACTGATCAACTAGAGAAGGCATCACAGCTGCTAAATGCAACTCTTCAACTTCAACCCTTCACTCCAGACAACCAAAACTTCAACCGTAAGCGACAAGCCTGCAACGATATCTTGAAGGACTGAATTGGATTTCATTTCTATCAGTATCTTTTATCCTTATCAGCATTTAAGCTTTGTATGTATTTCGTCACTTTATTACCTTTACTTAAGTAACTTACAACAGTAGTTTTGTAATAAACAAACCTTTATTTTGGTTAACACTAAAGCTTTGCTGCTGATTATTTTTAAATTGAATCACTCTCAAATTAAAATTGGGCCACACACGCATGCACACAAATTCTAAGCTCACAGACTACTTTGAGGAAATGCCTTTGATGTGGTCATGACGAGTGACTTGGATTAATTGGTCTCTAGCTACCCACTTGTCATCCTTTCCCCTCTTGAATAATGCTATTACATTGCCTGCTCTCCAATCCCATGGCACAACTGGTGTAATTAAGAAAGATTTAAAATTTGGTCAGAGCCTCGGCCAACTCTTCTTTGACCTGCTTCAGCTGTCCAGGGTACATGCCATCAGGGATTGATGGCTCAATGATCTTGAGTTCTGCTAATTTTTTTTAGAACCAATTAATTTTCAATTGTTACCTCAACATATGTTCCATAACCTCTTCTAATATATGTACATTCTCACTTCTATTATTTGTAAGAGGCAATGTAAAATATTAGTTTAATATTTCGGCCAAGCCTTCGCCTTCCACATTGAGACTCTGTCCTTCATCCCTTCATGTGTTCCTCAGCCTCAGAATAACATATAGGTGACAAATGTTATTAATGGCTGTTATTTCCAAATGTTATTAAAACCCTACTCAACAAAACAAGCCCTGCAATCCTGAAACATGATTTTCACTTTGTCAAATGCATCCATCAAAATAGAAACAATGGCGGAATGTTATCTTGAGTGGGAGTAGGAGCAGGTGGAGATTAAACATGGCGAAATTGCTAGTGGACTGGAAAGTCAGCTCCAATTTGCCAACTACCACATTTAACTGCAGCATGCGCGAAATATGTCCAGGAGAGGTGGGTTGCCAATTTAAATATGCTAATTAAGAACTTTTTTAAATAGGGGCTTTCACTAACTGTGGTTGCATGAGTTTCCCATGCTTCCCAGAATTTACCAGTGAAAGCAAGGTGAGAGCACAGTGGTAATTGAGTGTTAAGTGTATATTAATTGTGTTCAATTCTATATGTGGGCATTAACTGGAGATTCACCTGTGCTCCTGTAAATAGGAACAGACCAAAACTGTTATGGTTGGATTAGGAGGTGCATGTACGTAATGTATATCTCTATAAAGAACGACCTGTAAAAGTGTGTAAAGTTTGCCTTCACTTCGGAAGTTTCCTGGATTATAACACTGATACCTTGTACTTGCCTCTTTGCCTGATTGTATGAAAGGCTCTTGCTCACAGTACTTGTTCTGAGTTCACATTCACTACTTTACAGGTGATTTCTACTAATTTGAACATCACTTTCACTGCTTTTGGAGGTGGCATTCACTATTTGGGAAGCTTGTGTGACTGATCTCAACTTGCCACCTATGATGCATTAGATCAGCATGTTTTTTTTATTCATTCATGGGATGTGGGCATTGCTGGCTAGGCCAGCATTCATTGCCTATCCCTAATTGCCCTTGAGAAGGTGGCAGTGAGTTGCCTTCCGGAACTGCTACTGTCCTTGTGGTGTAGGTACACTCATAGTGCTGTTAGGAAGGGAGTTCCAGGATTTTGACCCAGCAACAGTGAAGGAACAGTGATATATTTCCAAGTCAGGATGGTGAGTGGCTTGGAGGGGAACTTCCAGGCGGTGATGTTCCCATGTGTCTGCTGCCCTTGTCCTTATAGATGGTAGTGATTGTGGATTGGGAAGGTGCTGTCTAAGGAGGCTTGAGGAGTTCCAGCAGTGCATCTTGTAGATGGTACACACTGCTGTTGCTATGTGTTGGTAGTGGAGGGATTGAAATTTTGTGAACGGGGTACCTATCAAGTGGGCTGCTTTGTCCTGGATGGTGTCTGGATAGACTTGGATTGTTTTCATTGGAGCAGAGAGGACTGAGGGGTGACCTGATTGAGGTGTACAAGATTATGAGGGGCATGGACAGGGTGGATAGGGAGCAGCTGTTCCCCTTAGTTGAAGGGTCAGTCACAAGGGGACATAAATTCAAGGTGAGTGGGAGAAGGTTTAGGGGGGATGTGAGGAAAATTTTTTTACCCAGAGGGTGGTGATGGTCTGGAATGCACTGCCTGGGAGGGTGGTGAAGGGGGGTTGCCTCACATCCTTTAAAAAGTACCTGGATGAGCACTTGGCACGTCATAACATTCAAGGCTATGGGCCAAGTGCTGGTAAATGGGATTAGGTAGGTAGGTCAGGTGTTTCTCAGTGTCGGTGCAGACTGGATGGGCTGAAGGGCCTCTTCTGCTCTCTGTGATTCCGTGTCGAGCTTCTTTACTGTTGTAGGAGCTGCACTCATCCAAGCAAGTGGAGATTATTCCATTACACCCCTGACTTGTACCTTATAGATTGTGGACAGGCTTTGGGGAGTCAAGAGGTGAGTTACTCACTGCAGGATTCCTGGCCCCTGACCTGCTCTTGTAGCCACAGTATTTTTATGGTTAGTCCAGTTCAGTTTCTTGTCAATGGTAACCCCACAGGATGTTGATAATGGAGGATTCAGTGATGGTAATGCCATTGAATGTCAAGTGGCAATGGTTAGATTTTCTCGTTAGAGATGGTCATTGCCTGACACTAGTGTTGCATGAATGTTACTTGCCACTTGTCACAACTGGATGTGGCAGGACTGCAGAGCTTAGATTTGATCTGTTGGTTGTGGAATTGCTTAGCTCTGCCTGTCACTTGCTTCTTATGCTGTTTGGCACACAAGTAGTCTTGTTTTGTAGCTTCACCAGGTTGACGCCTCATTTTTAGGTATGTCTGATGCTGCTTCTGGCATGCCTTCCTGCACCCGTCATTGAACCAGGGTTGATCCCCTAGCTTGGTAATTGCAGAGTGGGGGATTTACTGGATCATTAGATGACAGATTGTGGTCGAGTACAATTTTGCTGCTGCTGATGGCCCACAGCACCTCATGGTTATCCAGTCTTGAGTTGCTAGATCTGTTCGAAATCTATCTCATTTAGCATGGTGGTTGTGCCACATAACACAACACAGTGTGAAGACAGGACTTCATCTCCACAAGGTCTGTGCAGTGGTCACTCCTACCGATACTGTCATAGATAGATGCATCTGTAACAGGCAGGTTGCTGAGGATGAGGTCAAATATGTTTCTCCTTCTTCTTGGCTCCCTCACCACACGCTGCGGACTCAGTCTAGAAAGTCCTTTAAGACTTGGCCAGCTCGGCTTGTAGTGGTGTGACTGAGCCATTCTTGGTGATGGACATTGAAGTCCCCTACCGAGAGTACATTCTGTGCCCTTGCCACCCTCAGTGTTTCCTCCAAGCGATGTTCGACATGGAGGAGCACTGATTAATCGGCTGAGGGGGAAAGGTACATGGTAATCAGCAGGAGGTTTCCATGCCCATGTTTGATCTGATGCCATGACTTCATGGGGGCTGAAGTCAATGTGATGTCTGTCGGGCAACTTCCTTCTAACGGCCTACCGTTGTGCCTCCACCTCTGCTGGGTCTGTCTTGCCAGTGGGACATAACATACCCAGGGATGGTGATGATGGTGTCTGGGACATTATTTGTAGAGAATGCTTCCATGAGTATGACTATGTCAGGTTATTGCTTGATTAGTCTGTGAGAGAACTCTCCCAATTTTTTCACAAGCTCCCAGATCTTAGAAAGGTGGACTTTGCAGGGTCGACGGGGCTGAGTTTGCTGTTGTAATTTCCAGTGCTTAGGTAAATGGTAGGCGGTCTTTCCGGTTTTGTTCCTTTTAGATTTTGTAGTGGTTTGATACAACTGAGTGACCTGCTAGGCCATCTTAGAGGGCATTTGAGAGACAGCCACATTGCTGTGGGTCTGGAGTCACATGTAGGCCAGACCAGGTAAGAATGGTAGATTTCCTTCCCTAAAGGGCATTAGTGAACTAGATGGGTTCTTTTTATGACAATCAACAATGTTTTATGGTCATCCAGATTTTTATTGATTTTTATTGCCATGATGGGATTTGAACTTGGATTATTAGTCCAGTGAAAGTACCACTATGCCACCGCCTGCTGTGTGCCACCTATATTGTTTTAGCTTGAACCTCAGATGAGGACCAAGTTGTCCAGCATCAACTATGCACCAGCAGCACAGGAAGACCACCAGAAGAAGGGGCAGAACCACCAGTGAGCAAGGTGAGCAGAGAGGTACAGCTCGTGGGAGGTGATATACTCAAGATAGGGCATGCAGGCAGATAATCACCTTCCTTGCCATGTCTGGAGGTTTTCAGCCTGCTGGTCTTTGTTACCCTCTCTTTAACCACTCTATAAAGTGACCATCATCCTGAACCTCTTTGTCCCAGGTTTCTTCTAAGGATCTGCAGGAGACTCTTACAGCATTTCACAGTCAACTGTCCACAATGCATTACACAGGCTCACTACCAACTTCTAAAGGGCAATTAGTGATGCCCACATCCCATAAAGGAATAAAAAACAAGGTGACCAATGCCATTTTTGCCAGGACAGGCAATTATGTACACTTTACCACTGATAATTGATGCCAGTCAGACTAAATGGATGCTGAGGTTTTTTTCTCTAGTTGGCTTCCAACAGGTGAAGGGGGTCATTGACTACACACACCTGGCAATCAGGCACCCGTAGATCAATCAGGAGTGTTTCTAAACTGTAAGAGCCTCTGCTTCATCAATGTCCACACCACTGAAAGTTACTTATGCAGGTGTGTACATGATTCCAGGCGAGTTGCCATATTGCATTCATTCTGCGCCAGTCCACCCTCCCTGAGTTCCTTGCACCTTGGAACAGACTTACCAGCTGACTGCTTGGTGATGAGAGCGACTCACTTAAAACAGCTAATGACACCCAAGTGGATCCCAATCAATGAGACCCAAGAACCACTACAATCAAAGTTGCATGATGACAAGGTGTGTCACTGAACAAGCAATAGGTTGAACATATGCTGAAGATCTACTTCAGGTGCTTGGTAGATCTGGAGGTGCCTTCATTATGCACCAGATGGGGTCTCCAGAATGATCATGATGTGCTGCATTCTGCATAACATAGCATAGATGTGAGGATTGATTGACCCTGAGCAATGCACAGAACATGGTGTCTCCTCAGTGAAGGAGGAGGAATGTGATGTGGCAATTGCACTAGCAGCAGTGCACACTGCTGCTTGGGATGCCCTCACAATGGTGAGATTTATTTAGTTTTCAGCAGTGCACCCATCTGGCAGCCACATGTTAAACCCATTTGCCCCCACCCTTCCCTCAACACAAAGCAGTTCTGCTATCAACAAAGCATCCATTTCACAGACCCCATTGCTCTGCATTAAATCTCATCTTATCATTCATCACAAGTGAAAAGGTGTAAGCAAATAATATTTAGATTGCTCTTAAATTAAACAGAAACTTAACAATCTAACATTGTGTAACACATCCAAGTGCATACTGTGCAACTACAAATCTTTACTCTTCCTTTTTCTGCTACTTCGGCCAGCCCCAGTGGCTTCAGCAGAGGAAGAGCGGCAGGTTGCTCAGATCCTAGTTATGACTGAGACCCACTTGTTGATGTTCTCTAGATTTTGGAGCCAGAGGGCCCAAAGACTGCTTCACCTACACTTCAGCAGGGGCAGATTTGGCCATTGGGACACAAGGCAACATGTGGGGCACAGTCTGAAGCAATGGGTGAGAAGTGGAAACGCGTTGAGATAAGCCTCCATTTCCATGTGTCCTTTAACTATCATCCCTCTCATGGCCCAACATGGGAGATTGAAGACGTTAATTAGAACTGTCATGGTTAGAATGTTTTAAGTAAACATTATGCACATGATCATATTTCACTGCTGACATCTAGTCAACATGAGTGAGTGTATACCATATGGCTGTCTGGTATCCTTCAACAGGTAGCTCGGAGGCCCACATCTCTCTGATGGCTAGGCATGCTGAGAAATCACTTAACTCCTCTACTGTTTTCTCTGTAACTGTCAGTATCCAGATGGCTAGAGGGCCACCTCTGGTTCTCTACTTCTCTCTTTTGTTCTGTGCTTTCTTCTCCTCCAAGGAGGGGAAGAAGAGACTTAATGGAATGTGTGGATGGATGGACACAGTTATTGAGGGTGACTATGAAGGAGAGGCATGGCATTGAATAAAGGTGAGAGTGATGGATAGACAGATGGGGATATGAGGAAGTGCATGCAAGGTAAGTTGGTGTGAGGAGTTATGTACAGAGTAGGCTTGGGAAGGCAGAATGAGAGGGTTGTGAGATGTGCACAGAAAAATGTAGAAGAATGTGCCATTGGACTCACCTTCCGTGCCCTGATTAGGGTATTATACTGCTCTAGCTCTGTATCCAGGAATGTAGCACCACACTTGTACTGCTTATCCCCTCAACACCCCTTCTTGCTCTCTGTCAGCAGTGAAGGGCATCTCCCTGTGTGCTCTTATAGACTGCATTGTCAAGTCTAGGGAGACACTGTGAAGTGTAGTGCAGACTCGTCATGTTGAGAATCCATAACACTAGCTTTCTCCACCTGACAATCCATCAACTGTCATCTTTGCAGTGTCTCTGAAATAATTAAGCTGAAATTGAGTCATGCGTACCATACTCATGCCTACTCACACTAATTGGTTTGGAAGTCAGGTGCAAATTCAGTAATGGGGTTAGAAAGCCACTGACAGATGTACTGTACTTATTTCTGGTTTCCCCGTGTTTTACCGGTCTGCCTGCTTGCACGTCATCACATTAAAATTCCCCACACTACCCCCCTCACCCACCCCTGCATGTTTGAAACTGATAGTTGTCCACCTCATTTGTTGCCTCAAACAGTGCAATTGCTTACACATAATCCAGAACTAATAACAAATATATGCAGATTCTAAGTTTTGTACCAGATGTTGTATTACATTTTAGGTGGCTTTTGAAGAATCCTTAGATCAGCTGTTGCAATATGGGCTGTACGCTAATGCAGGTAATAATTATAGCAATGCCACTGTGCTTTATAAAATAAACTTTTAAAAATTGGAATCACACTTGGCACAAAGGAAGACAATTGTGGTTGTTGGTGGTCAATCATCTCAATCCCAGGACATGGATACCCTGAAGAACTCTGGCAGTGTCCTAGGCCTAACCATCTTCAGCTGCTTCATCAATGACCTTCCTTCCATCATAAGGTCAGAAGGGGGGATGTTCGCTGATTATTGCACTATGTTCAGCACCATTCGCGACTCCTCAGATACTGAAGCAGTCCATGCCTGTTGTGGAAAAAAGGAAACCATTTGAATCTGTAGCTGTGAGTAACCAAGGAATTTTATTTGCAAGCATATACTGGGAGGACACAGCCTTGTTCTACACGGTGTCTCCCGATACAAAGGCTGTGTAACATATTTATATCTTTTAGTTATCGCATTTCACTATACTGCCTAGTACAACCTCAAGTTACATACCTAATGAGCAGAATTATTCAGGCTGCAGATGCCTCTGTTATCCCACTGGGAGGCTGGAAAATGCCTCAGTTCCAACTCCTCCCAGTCTGTGCTCTTATCACCCCAACATTTGTTTATCCATCCTGTGAAGGTCATTTAAGTTTTATGACTTGTGATTGTTAGTTGGGTTGCTTTTTACTGTACCCAACATGCCTATGTGTTGGGTATATTTCCCATCATGCTTAGAAACTACATTTGTCTATTCAAAAGCTATTAATAATGTCCATCCTAATCAGTTACCCCACTTCAGTGTCTATATGCAGCAAGATCAGTACAATATTCAGCCTTGGGCTGATAAGCAGCAAGTAACATTCGCGCCACACAAGTGCCAGGCAATGACCACCTCCGACAAGAGAGAATCCAACCATCTCCCCTTGACATTCAAAGAAATTACTATTGCTGAATCTCCCACTATCAACAGCCTCGGTTACTGTTAACTGGAAACTGAACTGGACTAGCTATATAAATACTCTGACTACAAGAGCAGGTCAGAGGCTGGGTATTCTGCAGAGAGTAACTCACATCCTGACTCCCCAAAGCCTGTCCACCATCTACAAGACAAAAAGTCAGGAGTGTGATTGCCTGGATGAATGCAGCTCCATCAACACTCGAGAAGCTTGACACCGTCAGGAAAAAGCAGCCCACTTGATTATTGCCCCATCCACCACCTCCAGCATCCACTCGGTCCACCACTGATGCACAGCGGCAGTAGTATGTACCATATACAAGATGCTCTGCAGCAATTCACCAAGGCTCCTTCGATAGCACCTTGCATATTCATGATCTCTACCACCTTGAAGGTTAAAGGTAGCTGCTGCATGGAAACACCACTGCCTGCAAGTTCCCCTCCAAGCCACCCACCATCCTGATTTCACTGTCACTGGGTCAAAATCCTGGAACTCTCTCCCTAACAGCACTGTGGGTGTACATACACCACAAGGATGTAGCGATTCAAGAAGATGGTTCATCCCTACCTTCTCCAGGGCAACTAGGGATGGGAAATAAAAATGCTGGCCGGACCAGTGACGCCCACGTTTGCGAAAGGATTTTTTTAAAAAGTGCAGGCTATAAAATGAGTTGCATAGTAATACTGTAGAAAAAGGGGTTTATTCATATTGATATAATAAGCATTGGGAAAGATTGCAAGTTAATGAACATTGTACCTTTGTGTAAAGTTATGTACCTTTTCCTTGTATATTTGATGATTCACCTTCGCTAGTCTAAAATTTGTATCAATTATTGGAAGACAACTGTCAAGTGAGCTCTCTGTTAAATATCCCTGAAGTAGAATGATCACAAAGCTATCAAGAAATAGTTTGAAAGTTTTGAATTATAGTTGAATGAAAAGCACACAGGATTCCTTGCTGACTGAGCAGCCCAGAGGCACTAAAATCAATCTTATCTCTCTGAAACCAACTAGCTTAGCATTGGTTGTGGTTCAGACCTAACACCAACTTGTAATGAGCAGCTCTTCACTAAAATGGAATTGACAATTATAAATGTAGTTATAGATAATTGAATATATTTTAACACCATGGCCCTTGTCCTGCTAGGAACCTGGTGCTATCATGAGTGGAATTTCTCCTTCCTTCGGATATGATCGGTATGGCCCCTTGGGTTAAGGTGGCTCCATGCTGGTGTTAGACGTTCAAAATCACCTCACTCGCTACAGCATACTCAGTGGTTTGATACTTGAACTAGTCAAGTACACAGTACTTCATGGTGCTCTTCATGACTGATTAGTCAGCCTAATGTGACATGGAGGGTTAGGCCAATGAGTGAGGGCTGGGATTTTCTGACTTGGCTCTGGATATCCCTGCAGGCTGGTAATAGATAGGGTGGTGATGGTAAGTATCCTGTGTTAATAGGCTGTATGGTTTTAGCATATGTAATATCATTCTGTAAGAGGCCCCAAACAGTTTGATCATCCCTCTATCTTGTGGAGCACTGCTTCAGGAGAGCTGTATTACTGGACTTAATTCTGCAAATGGCAGTATAATGTAGCAAGATGAAACATGGTTCCTGCCTTAAAAAAAAATCCCAGTTTCAAGCTTATTTCCTGCAGGATTTAGGAATATAAACCAAAAAAAATATTTGGGAACCATAGCTGACAAATGATTACAAACATAATTTCCATGATGAGGATGATCTGAATGAATGATTTTTACTTTTCTTCAAGTGATTGCCTAATTCCCTCTTTAATGCTCTGATTGATTCAGCTTTAATACCACTTGTTGTAATGCATACCATATTATGATAAACCTTTTGGGTGAACAATTTCTTCTAGCTTCCCTCTTTGTTTCTTCTAATGCTAAATTTGTGTCTTTGTGAAACAAGCAAGATACTTAAAAAAAAAATCTGAATAATTTTGTAAACCTGGTAGAAATCTCTATTCATGCAAAGAGACTCAATTGTTTCGAGATGTCACATGGATCCATCACAACTGATGTACTGTTGCTATTTATCTCATTCCGTTGCACATTATTGTAAGAAAAATGAAGCATTTTTGACTATGATGTGACATATTGTTGAATTCTTTCTGTCATGGTACAGACAGAATTAAAGACCAGGAATTTTGGCTCTATTTTGGGTGCTGCTAGCAAAACAAGTGGAAATTACATTCATTTTGAAAAGTCTGTTTTATCCTGGGGTTTCCGATCAAACGTATTTGCACATTGCTGAATACAGAATCTTCCATTGTGTAATTACACAATGCTTTAAAATATAATATCTTTTAAAAGAAAATTGCTTTTAAAAACTATCTTGAAAAATTGAGATAAAAACAAAAAACTGCGGATGCTGGAAATCCAAAGCAAAAACAGAATTACCTGGAAAAACTCAGCAGGTCTGGCAGCATCGGCGGAGAAGAAAAGAGTTGACGTTTTGAGTCCTCATGACCCTTCGACAGAACTAAGTAGAAATAGGAAAGGGGTGAAATATAAGCTGGTTTAAGGTGTGTGTGTGTGTGTGTGTCTGTCGGAGGGGGTTGGTGGTGGGTTGGGTGGGGGGAGAGAAGTGGAGGGGGGGTTGTGGTTGTAGGGACAAGCAAGCAGTGATAGAAGCAGATCATCAAAAGATGTCACAGACAACAGAACAAAAGAACACATAGGTGTTGAAGTTGGTGATATATATTTAAACAAATGTGCTAATTAAGAATGGATGGTAGGGCACTCAAGGTATAGCTCTAGTGGGGGTGGGGGGAACATTGTCTGTGACATCTTTTGATGATCTGCTTCTATCACTGTTTGCTTGTCCCTACAACCACACCCCCCCCTCCACTTCTCTCCCCCCACCCAACCCACCCCCCCCCCCCCACCCCCCCACACACACACACACCTTAAACCAGCTTATATTTCACCCCTTTCATATTTCTACTTAGTTCTGTTGAAGGGTCATGAGGACTCGAAACGTCAACTCTTTTCTTCTCCGCCGATGCTGCCAGACCTGCTGAGTTTTTCCAGGTAATTCTGTTTTTGTTTTGAAAAATTGAGAACTTGATGCACTGTTCTGTCCCTGTCAATTTTTGCAGGATAAGGGTGTGGTCAGTCAGCCTGCATGCAGCTCCAATGTGGAGCAACTCAAACCCACCCCCTGCAGTTTTATTGGTATCGGGTCCCTTCTGTAAGTAGACATAGTTCACGGCCTCTTAGAGGAGGTATGAACCGCGGGGGAGCCCCAATCTCAAGGTGGGAACCAAAAGAAAAAAAAACAGCTACCTGTTCCTGGAATTCATTCATTAACAGGCTTTGAAATAAAAAAGCATTCTTCTAGTTTCAATAGTTAGATGCTGTACTGTAAGCTTTGTATGTGTTTTAACTGCAGTGATTGGTTATAGGGCTCTGTCCTGCAAAGGTACGTCGACCATTACATTGATCAGCATTGTGTAAGTGTCGAGATACATTAAAGTACTTTTCCCATTGGGTCTCTAATGTAATGATTTCCTGACCCCCCCACACCCCCTCGCCCACCCTGTGTCTTTTCATTTATGTTTCAAAGACATAGGGCAGAATATTAAGCTTGGCAAGCAGGCACGCACCCGACCTGGCCGAGCATAAAATGACGCGTGATGACGTTGGGTGAGCGTCCCGTCATCATCGCACAGTCCCGTGATATTTCGTTTGGTGGGCGCGCGCTGGAGTCGGCAGCACAACTGCCAATTAAAAGGCCTATTAAGGCCATTGGAAAGGTAGTTAAATTCAAATTTACACTGCCTGTCCAACCTTACGGTTTGCGGGCAGGCAAAAAGGCCAAGCGACCTTTGCACTTTTTAGGTAACCTCATCCACAGGCAGGAAGAGGTTTCCTCAAGCAAATAAAAATTTTACACTTGGATTGAAAACATGTGACAAAGTCATTTGACAAAGTAACTTGAGGGGACGTGTTTTAGAGTCATAGAGGTCTACAGCACAGAAAAAGGCCCTTCGGTCCATCGAGTCTGTGCCGTTAAAACAAGTACCTAACTATTCTAATCCCATTTTCCAGCACTAGGCCCATAGCCTTGGATGCCATGGCATCGCAACTGCACATCCAAATACTTCTCAAATGTTGTGAGGGTTTCTGCCTCTACCACCCTTTCAGGCAGTGAGTTCCAGATTCTCACCACCCTCTGGGTGAAAAAATTCTTCCTCACGTTCCCTCTAAACCTCCTGCCCCTTACCTTAAATCTATGTCCCCTGGTTATTGATCCCTCCACCAAGGGGAAAAGTTCCTTCCTGTTTACCCTATCTATGCCCCTCATAATTTTATACACCTCAATCATGTCCCCCCTCATAACTAAAACACGCCAGCCCAGGCAGCATCCTGGTAAATCTCCTCTGCACTCTGTCTAGTACAATCACATCCTTCCTATAATGTGGATTCTATAACTGCACGCAATACTCTAGCTGTGGCCTAACCAGCGTTTTATGCAGTTCTAGCATAACCTCCCTACTCTTATATTCTTTGCCTCGGCTAATAAAGGCAAGTATCCCGTATGCCTTTTTAACCACCTTATCTACCTGTCCCGCTACCTTAAGGGACCAGTTGGACTTGTACACCAAGGTCCCTCTGATCCTTCCCAGGGTCCTATCATTCATCTTGTATTCCCATGCCTTGTTTGTCCTGTCCAAGTGCATCACTTCACACTTATCCGGATTAAATTCCATTTGCCACTGATCAACCCACCTGACCAGCCCATCTATATCCTCCTCTGATCTAAGGCTATCCTCATCACTATTTATCATCCCACCAATTTTCGAGTCATCCGTGAACTTACTGATCAACCCTCCTACACTCAAGTCTAAATCGTTTATATATACCACAAACAGCAAGAGACCCAACACCGATCGCTGTGGAACCCCACTGGACACAGGCATCCAGTCATAAATACACCCCTCGACCATCACCCTCTGCTTCCTACCACTCAGCCAATTCTGAATCCAATTTGCCAAATTGCCTTGGATCCCATGGGCTCCTACTTTCGTTATCAGTCTCCCATGCAGGAGCTTATCAAAAGCCTTGCTGAAGTCCAAGTAGACTACGTCAATTGCATTGCCTTCATCTACACACCTGGTCACCTCTTCTTTGAAAAATTCAATCAAATTGGTCAGACATGACCTCCCCTTAACAAAGTCAAACTGATTGTCCTTGATTATTCCCTGCCTCTCCAAGTGTAGATTAATTTTGTCCCTCAAAATTGCTTCCAAGAGTTTCCTCACCACTGAGGTTAGACTGACTGGCCTGTAGTTCCCTGGCTTATCCCTTCCTCCCTTCTTGAATAATGGTACCACGTTGGCTGTCTTCTGGCACCTCTCCTGTAGCCAGAGAGATATTGAAAATTATTACCAGCACCCCTGCTATCTCCTCCCTTGCCTCACTCAACAGCCTGGCATACATTTCATCTGGGCCTGGAGATTAATCTACTTTTAAGCCTGCCAGATCACTTAGAACCTCCTCCCTTTCTATGCTAATTTCTTTAATTATATCACGGTCCTTCAGCTGATTTCCATACCCACGTCATCCCTCTCACTTGTGAACACTGATGCAAAGTATTCATTTAGAACCCTACCTTATGACACTTTTATTTTCTTTATTTTTTTTGAACAGCGCCTCATCTCTCTGAGGCAGCTTCGTGCCTCAGGGAGATTATGCAGCGCTCTCTTGTGCGCATGCACGAAGTTCACGCTTGGCCTGCTCACTCAGCGCTCGCTCGCATTCCACACTGAGTGGTCTTCAATTAGCCTGTCAGCATGAAATCGCGTTGAGGTGCTGAGCCTGCGTGCCAAGGGCAAAATTCTGCCCATGGCACCTGAGGTCTCCTTTTAGTGGATACTGGGTGAATGGCTATTGAGGGTACCTGGGGGGGGGCATGAAGGGGGCAATTGTGGTATGAGGGGGCATGGAGAGGTCATGGGAATATGAGGGGTCATGGAGAGGACATCGTGACATGATGGGGCATGGGGTTAGATTGTGAGGTGAGGGTTTGAGGGCTTGACATTCACCTTCAAAACACCCACTAAAGGAGGTTGGCATTCTAGCCTGCTTGCCTGGCCATTCGCCTGCCGCCGCCTCCGTCGTCGCCTTCAGAGGTAGCGGGCCTGACTCCATCTTTCCCCCACCTCCCCAACAAACAAATATAGTGGATGGGGGCCTTTCTAAAGGAACCTGGTCTGCTGGTTCTTGAAGATTTCTGGTTTGACCTTTCCGCCTCTAAATTTCAGTGAAATAATGTTATGGTGGATGCTCGTAGTTTTGCTGTGTATTATCATGTGTACCTTTGGGATTCCCAACATTTTAAGTACTGGAAAATCTTGCTGCAAAACTTTGGTAAGAACAAAATATGAATCTAACTTGTCAGCAGGTTGCAAGTAGAGAGTAAACTTGTTGTTCAGATGCCAAAACTCTCGGATAATGATCTCAAATGCAGTGGAGAAACAAACCAGTCTTGAATTTGATAGGCCAAGCAAGATGAAGTAACTATTATTTTTTTTAATGGTACAACAGTTGGACAGAAAATACCATATTGGGAGAGGTGTGTTTTCAAGAGCACTTTTTGCTATCAGGTGTTCATTCAGTATCACAATTCTTTGAAGTCTGTTGGTGAAAAATGCCAGCATTATTTGAGGGATGCAGATTTAAGCATGACATACTAGAGTGAGTGCTTTTGCAATGATAAGTAAGATGCACCCACTAATGAGACAATACATGCAATCCTTGTTTACTGCACCTGTAAGCTAAAACAGTACCAGTATCATTTTTCTACAAGATGGATGTACGTTTCTATTCAGAATTACAGTATTATAATGTTTATTCATAATTAATAGTCTAGTATACAGCAATTTCATTATGTGTTTTAAGGATGCCGAGGTAATATAGCATAGCTAGGGAAGGAAGAAGAAACTATATACAGTAATTGCTATAGACCCATAAAGTACAAAATTGCATAGGTTGCCATGGTAATGCAGATAGCTCCCTGAGCAATGAGTAGTGGATTGATCCATAGAGATTTGTTTGTGATGGAAAAATGAGGGAAGTAAAAGCAGCTCTGGAGGCATAGTACTGCACCAATGAAGGACTGCCAACATCAAAGAACGTACAGCTGCTTTCCTTGGGTGATGAGCCAGTTGATCTAAAAATAATTAAGCTGTGGTAATTTTAAATACATTTTTTGAAAAACATTGTCACTTCCTCATGGAGAAAGAATGTTCTTTTCAAAAATAATGATCCTTTAGGCTGTTAAAAAAATATATATCTTTAAGTCTGAGAGAGAAATCCTGATTAAAATTCAACCAAATGTACAGGGTTAGACCTTCCTCTGTGAATTAAGTGAAGAATGGACAAAATAAAATTCAAATATTCCTGGCCCTATTTCCAATCTAGTAAGGGCAGCAGAGGGCTGTGTATGTACCTGTACGGTCATTCCTTCCCATGAAGGCCACATTTTCAAGGACTGACATTTCCATCATCTCTGAGCATTGCTCAGTGAAGGTAAATAAATAATGTTCCATATTCAAGGATATTTTTGTCCTATTTAGATCAGTCAGCACCAAGTAGGTTTTGGGACAGCTGAGGTGGAGGGCGGGGAAGGGAGCAGGCTATTAAAGGTACATCTTGAAAAAGGATGGCCAGAAATAAAGGTGCAACAATTTTCATCTTTGAAGCAATTAATGATGTAATCAACTATTTATGTTCAAAGTTGTTTATACAGGGAGTATATCAGTGTTCCATTGTTTTCATAAATTTCTTTTATTATCATACTGACAGTGACATTGAAGTGGAATGGATATTTTAAACACCTTAGACTAGTATTTGCTGTGATCTTGTAGGAAGTAGTACAATTCCATATCTGCTCAAACAATACTGCAGAGAATGGAAACTTAAAGGTCTGTCCTTCCTTCCAAATTAAGGTTGTTGCAACACAGCTTGATTTTCATGGAGGCAGAATGTCTGAAGTTTAAAATAGGCGGGAACTACATGATTATATTCACACTGGGGTCAAGTGAGACACTATTACAACGAAGATAAAAAGCAAAATACTGCGGATGCTGGAAATCTGAAATAAAATGATGCTGTCAGACCTGCTGAGCTTTTCCAACTATTACAACCAATGCCATTTTCAGATCTTCGCTGACTACAGCCTACTTCCCGTTCCAGCTCACCAACCATGTGGGGCACTAGTGCTGAAAACACAATTTAAAAGGACCCTCAGCTATTCTGCCTTAACGTTTTATAGAGCTTTTGGAGACTTTGGCAATAGATTGTGTCTTTTGTGACCTTTAGAGAAAATGCTTCTTATTAGGTCCTATTAAAAGCGCTCGCTTTTGAAGGGTTTCAGGTATTGCAGTTGTTTTTTAAAAAATGTTCTAGAAATACCATGCAAAAAGGAGCTGAAAAGGAAGTAAAGAAATGTATGTTGAGTTGTTTACGTTTTCAATAGAGTTAATGGACCCAGAAAATTGCAGTTATGTTGTTCGAAGGAACACATTTGCTTAAGGAGACATTAGTGCTGCAGAGAGTCAGCAATGTGAGATATGTCACACCCTACAAGAAGTTCCGTTGCCTACGTCTATCATTAATCCAGCTTGGTGCATTCAAAGTCGTTGCTGCCCTGAATGTCTTGCCTCTAGCTCCTTCCAGGCAATCATTGGAATATCAGCAACATCAGTCAATTTGCTGTGGATGCTTGTATTAAACAGTTTACTGTTACCTTGTTTGCTGTTTGATGCATCACGTTCCTCATGGTTATCTGAAATCAGGACAGGGCTTATTGACATTGCCCTGTGAACATCCTTTCATAATGTAACTGCTTTTAGCTATTTATAATCTATATTAATGACTTAGACAAAAAGACAGATCTAAGTTTGCTGACAATACAAAGCTAGGTGGAAATGTACTTTCTGAGGAAGACATGAAGAGGCTGCAAAGAGATATAAACAGGTGAAGTAAGTGGGAAACAAAATGGCAGATATATAATGTAGGGAAGTGTGTGGTTATTCACTTTGGTCATAAGAATAGAAAACAGACTATTTTATAAAAGGCATGAAACTTGTAAATGTTAATATTCAGAGAGACTGGGTATGCTTGTACAAGGAACTCAATTTAGCATGTAGGTATGCCAAACAATTGGGAAGGCAAATGGCATGTTGGCCTTTATTGCAAGAGGATTGGAATACAAGAATAAAGAAGTCTTGCTACAATTATACAGGGCTTTGATGGGACCACATCTGAATACTGAGTGCAGTTTTGGTCACCATATTTAAGGAATGATATACTTGCTTTGAAGGTGGTATAGCGAAGGTTCAATTAGATTGGTCTCTGAGATGAGAAGGTTGTCCTATGAGTAAGTTGGGTCTATATTCTCTGGAGTTTAGAAGAATTATGAGGCGATTCTTTGAAACATACAAGATTCTGAAGGGCCTTGACAGGGTAGATGCTGAGATGTTGTTTCTCACAGCTGGAGAATCTAAAATGCTGGGGCTCAGTTTCAGAATAAGGGGTCGACTATTTAAGACTGAGATGAGGAGAAATTTCTCCACGTAAAGGGTCATGAATCTTTGGAATTCTCTACCACAAATGGCTCTGGATGCTCCATCATTAACTATATTTAAGGCTGAGGTAGACAGTTTTTTTGTCTCTCAGGTAATCGAGGAATATGGGGAGCAGGTGGGAAAGTAGAGTTGAAGCCCAAGGTCAGCCATGATCGTATTTAATGTGGGAGCAGGTTTATAGACCATATGGTCCACTCCTGTTCCTATCTCTTGTGTGTTCTTGTGTGCTGCTATATATTGTATAGGATACCACTCTATTAATGTGCACCTGACCAGCAGGACATCATGCAAGTTTGTGCTTCCTTTCCTGGCAGCTGCCAAGATGTTTTTATATTACATCAGTTGCCCCTACGCGGCATGTTAGAGGCTAGCTGCTCAGGGTCAAAGGTTATTGCTTGCTTGCTTGCTTAACTTATGGATGCTTTTGAAAACTAGAGCATTCACAGTGCAGTTCTACCAAACTCTCTGTACATGGCATGTGGGATGTACATTATTTTTCAGGTGTTTACATGATAAGAGCAAGTGATGATACAACATTATCCTTGTTTTTCACCATCAGTCTATTCGATATTAGTGACTGATTTACCCAGCAAAAGATGAGTGCGGAGTATAGTGTTAAGTGGACACATCAATGACAGTGGATACAACACCAAGCTATCTTCAGTCTATGAGACTGGAAAAAGTTACGTAGAAAGTGAAGGGGAAAGGAGGATACCAACCCTAATGTGCTAAGCATCCAGCTTCATTACTTCCATCCATTGCTGATTTCTATGTGTCTTTCTATCATGTCATTGATAGCCTCTGCTGCAGGGGTGAATGTTTGCTAGTTGTCCCCCTCTTGTGTAGTAGCTTTTCTTGCAATTAAAAAGTGTAGAAGTTGATTCAATTTGGCCCGGTTAGTACTTTCATTCTCTACCATGTATGAGCCAGCTTTCCATAACGTACATGATGACAGGAAGAAACAGTAAATATGGCCAAGATTGGTAAGTAGCTTGGAGATCAGCAGCAGCTTTTGATGGAATGGTACAAGCCAAAAGGTGGAGTGAAGTTATCCCCACTGACTTATGGACAGCCATGGCAATTGGGAAAGGGAAGCATTGAAAGTACTGAGGCCAAAGTAGGATCCTGCAGAAAGTATGAGATATAAAAGGGAATCTTATGTTGCAAATCCCTGTTTGCACTGCAGCCAGATCTTGGAGATAATAACAAACAAATAGATAAAAACAAAAAAACTGCGGATGCTGGAAATCCAAAACAAAAGCAGAATTACCTGGAAAAACTCAGCAGGTCTGGCAGCATCGGCGGAGAAGAAAAGAGTTGACGTTTCGAGTCCTCACGACCCTTCGACAGAACTGTCGAAGGGTCATGAGGACTCGAAACGTCAACTGTTTTCTTCTCCGCCGATGCTGCCAGACCTGCTGAGTTTTTCCAGGTAATTCTGTTTTTGTCTTGGAGATAATATTGAGCATATTGATATGTGGCGCCACCTCTTGCCACATACACCACCTTGTCTCATATCTGACAGGAAGAGAATTTTGCTCCTGTTCTGAACTTCATTGCCCAGCTTCTCTGCAACATTATTTGAAAACTCGGGGGATCGGCTGCAAGTATTACTGGATGCAGACATATTTTTCTAACTCTGCTTTGGTTGAGAAAAAAATGGACACCCCTCCCTATCTCCATCTCCTTTAAGCTGCTATATCCCTTAAGAATCTGCAACAGCATGGGATTTCCTGCCTTCTAATCAATGCCTACCGGAGTGCATTTTTTTGCTTAAAGTTTGCCCTCTTGGGAAATTACAGTGACCTGGAAATTTGGATGGATTCCCTGCTGACTTTGACAGATAACTGTTTCTCTCACCTCATCCACTTTCCTGCTGCAGATCTACCAAGTTCAAGAATGTGAATACGTTTTTTCCCAGAAGCCTACTCCACACTGGCTTTAGGAAATACAATTCTCAGCAGTGGATGTCATTTGGTCTTGTAACCACTGTACCTGCAAACAACAACACATTCGCTTTTGAAGTGAACTTTTCTATTTTTCCGGATGCATTATTTTAAATTTATCCTATTGTACTTCAAACCAACTATATCTAAAAATAGGAGTGCTTATGTAGTTTCTTGGAACATTTGTTTCCTCTTAACTATTTAACATTTCATATTGAAGCAGTTCACATTTTAATGATGCTGGTTTCCTTCTGGGAAGCTAAAATCAACCTCCCTATGTTAAAATCTTTAGACCAACTTTGCCTTGATAAAAAACATTTTATTAAACATAAAATTTGACTTTCCAATATATCAGTTGAATCTCAAAACTGGGTTGAAGCCTCTCAGGATGTGATGTCACTAGATTTTGATATATATTCTTGATTTTTTTTTTCTATAGAGACATTAAAATAAATGTGATTTAGAACAAGCTCATATTTCATAATGAATGTAGCCTTGTTTCCCATCAAGTTAAATATTAAAATCGAGTATTGCTTCTAAAATATGGTGTCGTGAAACGTTTTCTGCCCTTGAAAACATCTCCCGCTACCTTTTTGTTTTACTGTGATACATAGTGGAATAAATCATTGTGAGAGCAATCAAAACACAGTGTTGACATGGAGGTCCCCATTTAAATTTACTATTAAAACTCATGAGACTTTGTGACTATTTGTCATTTTACAAAAGTTCTGGCCATGTTACATACAAATTACAAATAAGCTGGTAGACCATAAGGTGCAGACAGCATCCATTTGGGATAGGACTAAAACTGCAGTCAATTGTATGTTACCTGGAAAAAGTCAGTAATCTTTAAGTCCAATGAAAACAACACTGGTTTTGATACTACAAGTTGGGAGTTCATAGCAGCAACTTGAGCTTCATGCTCAGTTGAGGTATCTGATTCTTCATACACTGGCACACTCCCATTTGTGATTTCCCTAGTCATTCCCAACAGCAGAAATGATTAGTGTGAGTGCTGTTATCAGAGAATCAATACTGTGTTTTTAATCAAGATTTATTCCCTGACTTTCCCATAACACGTATAATTACAGGTGTCCTATGAAATTGGTCTTGCAAAACTGTTATTCACATTCTTTGTCAAAATGAAATGTGACTTCTTTTGAAAGAAATGTGTGTCTTCCTTTATCTTAATAAAGTCTTGGGTCTGCATGCAAGTCCCATGCAATGGGTTCTTATTTCCTGTTGTCACTCTTTCTTGGTACTTTTGTGTCAATTTTATTATTATTAACTCCTGTAATCTTTTTAATAATTAAATAATAATTAAAATTGCTTATTTAAACTCATTCTGTAATTACACAACTTGGCCACTGAGTGGCTTGCTTTACAAATGGCTTAAAATGCTCCCTGAAAATAATTATTGGACTTTTTTTTAATACTTGATATTTTTGGCTAGGACTGCGAGGTGGTGAGCTAAATCTGGATTGTGTAGCCTGAGCATGTGTAATGTACCTAAATTTCCCAGATATACTGATGAAATACTTTAAATGGCTGCTTTGCATTAGTCTTTGTAGAGTAAATGTTCATAATATTAGGAGCACCTGATAGTGATGTAACTACTGATGTAACTATGATGCAATGACACATGACTAAGAGACTGAGTTATGGTGGGAAGCAGAAGTATAACCTAGTATACAGTACTGAGATGTACATAGATCTGTAAATAAACAAGAATACAATAATGGTTTTTATGAATAACAGTCGATGGTAGCATTCTTAGGGTAACAGGCAAACCCCAAGGAAACCCCATCTCGACCATGAAACCAAGATGAAACAGTCTTCACTACTAAAGATCAAGTTACTAATAATGCATAAGTTGCTAAGGTTGAAACTATCAAAATGGATATTAATATAATGCTGGCTTGAATAACAGATCGGGCTGCTGGCTTCAGCTTTCATCCAAAGCTGCTCAAAGAAGCCGGGTCTGTGCTCTGCCAGCCCCTTGCTCACATAGGATTCTGTAGATTTGAAAGATGGTGCCCATTACTGTCATTAGCACTAGTAATTTCTAATCTATGTTGCTCTTTTCAAACTGTAAGAATGGAAATAAAATTCATTATAATGATGTCATTTGCAAAAAAACACTTGAAGTGCCTGAAAATGTGATCTGCAGGAACAAATAATGGACCCAACGAACTACCTCTGGAATTTGAAAATGCACTATATCTATCTATCTATTTGGTACATCTATCTATTAAGTCCATTAGATACTGATCTTTAGTGCCATTCCTCACATTTCCACTTGGATGTTAAGCAATGGGGATGGTACAGACTTTCTCCCTGGTTAATACATTGTAACAAAGAAAGTGCAAAAACAAACTAAATTAACCCACAAGAATTCCAATGGTCTATATAACAGTAATGACTAGCTAGTTACAAATGAGAGATATCATCTGGCTCATAGTTCACCTATTCAGAGAGATCCTAAGGTTCCACATTCTAATATCTAACTGTTGCTTAAATGATTCCAGAGTTTTGTGTACACTACTCTACCAAGAGTAAAAGCAAAATGTTAGAAACAGTTGAAGCATTATCTGTGAAGAGAGAAAAACAATTAACATCTCGGGTTGATTACCTTTCATCAGAACACCTATCTGGATTGATCGCTCTTTCTATGGATTAAGAAGAATTTCCTGATCTCTGTCCTTTAATGGTCCTATAATGACCTTTTACTGGTTTGAACTGCATCCCCTAGTTCTTTTCCACATTTTCATTCATTGAGGCAAGACTGTAAGCTCTATGGTCCCTTTCAGTTATGTTTTGCTATTCCAACACCATTTCACAGGTATAGGAGTAACCTATTTTCTTTTCTAAGAGTGGAATCTTTTTGAGTTGACAGAGGCCTTGCTCACCGGCTCGAGAGCTGGCGAGACTCCCACGTTACCTCTTTTCGGGAAGGATCACTGTATTTGTGCCAATTGGCATTTAACATTTGGGGGAGATGGTGGCAAAATGGTATTGTTACTAGACTAGTAATTTAGAGTCCCTGGCTAATGTTCTGGCGACATGGGTCCAAACCCCATGACATTCAATGGATTAGCATCATTGAATCCCCCACTATCAACATCCTGGGGGGTTACCATTGACCAGAAATGGAATTGGACTCACCACATAAATACTGTGGCTACAAGAGAGGTCACAGGCTAGGAATCCTGCGGCGAGTAACTCACTTCCTGACTCCCCAAAGCCTGTCCACCATCTACAAGTCACAAGTCACAAGCCAGGATTGTGATGGAATATACTCCACTTGCTTGGATGAATGCAGCTCCAACAACACTCAAGAAGCTTGACACCATCTAGGACAAAGCAGCTCATTTGATTGGCACCCCATCCACAAGCATTCACTCCCTTCGCCACCAACGTATCTCGCAGTAGTGTATACCATCTACAAGGTGCACTTATGAAACTCCTTAGGCAGCACTTTCCAAACTCACAACCACTACCATCTAGAAGGACAAGGGCAGCAAACACATGGGAACACCACCACCTGAAAGTTCCCCTCCAGGCCACTCACCACCCTGACTTGGAAATATATCACTGTTCCTTCACTGTTGCTGGGTCAAAATCCTGTAACTCCCTTCCTAACAGCACTGTGGGTGTATCTATACCACATGGGCTACAGCGGTCCAAGAAGGCAGCACACCACCACCTTCTGAAGGGCAATTAGGGATGGGCAATAAATGCTGGCCCAGCCAGCAACGCCCACATCCCGTAATTGAATTAAAAAGAAAAAGTCCTATCATGGCAGCTGGTGGAATTTAAATTCACTTAATAAATCTGGAATTGAAAGTTAGCCCACATAATGGTGACCATGAAACTATCATCGATTGTTGTAAAAACCCATCTGGTTTGCTAATGCTCTTTAGGGAAGGAAATCTGCCGTCCTTACTTAGTCTGGCCCACATGTGGCTCCTGACCCAAAGCAATGTGGTTGACTCTTAACTGCCCTCTGAAGTGGCCGAGCAAGCTACTCAATTCAAGGACAATTAGGGATGGGCAACAAATGCTGGTCTTGTCAGCGCCACCCACATCACATGAAAGAATAAAAGACTGGCAGCGGGTTTTCCGCGGCACCAAGGACCCTGGGGGCAGACATCCCGTTTGCTGAGAGCTGCTGGCCAATCAGAGGCTGGCAGCTCTTCTGTACTCATCACTGCCAGTGGGAAGGCAGTGGCTGCTGCCAGTACTAAACTCACCTTGGGCCTTGGATCAAGAAGGGCTCCAAGTACTGCTAAGTGATGGCGGTAAGGCGGTCATGGGGTGGGGGTCAACAACAAGGGCAGAGGATGGTTCTACCTGATGCTAAGTCCTTTGATCAGGCACTGAATCAGGGTTTGCTTGTGTTGAGAGTCTGCCCACATTATGTTAACATCAGTGGTGGTGGGGTAAGGTCCTTAATTGGACATTAATAATCCACTTAAGGGCCTCAATTGGCAGTGGGGTGGGAAGGCCATTCACGCTTGGCCTAAATAGCCAAGTGGTTATGGTACTGGGTTTGTAACCCCAAGATCAAGAGTTCAAATCTCACAATGGCAAACTATGAAACAATGTAACTTCATCTGAAACAGATGGAAACAGGTTTACTCAAAAGAGTATCAAGAGTTCAAATCTCACAAAGGCAAAATATGAAACAATGTAACTTCATCTGAAACAGATGGAAACGTGTTTGTACTCGAAAGAATTTGGCTTACGCTGATGACGTGCTCCTTATGTTTATGACCCGGCTGACCTGCGGAGGATGCGCGAGTGCCAGGAGGTCTACTCTGCCGCTTCTTCCGCCAGGATCAACTGGGGTAAATGTTCTGGACTCCTGGTCGGTCAGTGGCAGATGGATCCCCTACCCGAGGAGCTCAGGCCTTTCACCTGGAGCAGGACCAGCCTCCTCTACCTGGGGGTCCATCTCTGCCCCGCTGAGGAATCCTGGCCGGCAAACTGGCAGGAACTGGAGACGAAAGTCACCGCTCGCCTGCGGCACTGGACAGGACTGCTCCGAGTGCTATCTTACCGGAGTCGAGTTCTGGTCATAAACCAGCTGATCGCCGCCATGTTGTGGTATCGGCTGGTCACTTTGACCCCTCCCCCGGACTTTGTCACAAGAATCCAGAGATTGTTAGTCGACTTCTTCTGGGACAAAAGATTGCACTGGGTCGCTGCCGAGGTTCTGAGTCTCCCGCTTAGGGAGGGTGGTCAGGCGCTAGTGTGCCTACGCACACAGGTGGCGACTTTCCGCCTTCAGACCCTGCAGCGATACCTCTACGTTGAGCCTCCTCCTAGATGGTGTGCCCTGACGACGTATTTCTTCCGTCAGGTGCACGGCCTGAATTATGACGTGCAGCTCCTGTTTATAGAACAGCTGGGCCTCGGTGGCTTCTTGCAGGCGTTGCCCGTCTTTTACCAGGACCTGATCAAAGTCTGGAAAGTGGTCGCCTCGCGACGCAGCTCTCCCCCGTCAGGAGTAGCGGCTATCGTCAGAGAGCCGCTGCTCAGGAATCCGCCCCTCCGTCCTTTTCAGTGGTTGGCGGAGAGGAGGGCTGTGGCCGCAGGGGTGACCAGGATCGGGGACGTGCTGGGTGGCGGAGGACTGGGCTGGATGCTCCCGCAGGAGTTGGCGCGACGCGCGTCTGTGAGTGTCCAGGTCGCAGCCGATGCCATCCAAGACCTGAGAACGGTCGTGCTCGGACCCGACGTTATTTTGGGTCTTGAGGTGGCCCAGGTGCGCGGTGGTCTTCCGTCTAAGCGTTCCCCTGTTCGGACGGAATTCCACATTGGCCCCAAGCCCCGAACCCTCCCTCGGGTGCTGGTGCCCCGCAATATGAGCCGCCTCGGGGACATGCCCTCTGTGCCTTTTGGCACAGCAAAGAGGGGCTTTTTGTATGGACTGCTGCTGCACACCTTCCATTTTCTCGCCCTTGTCCGTCGACCGGACACGCCCTGGCGTGCCTTGTTGCCGTCCGGCGGCGGAGGCCCTCGATGGGAGGCCCTCTACGGAGGTGTCCTCCCCCTTTCTATCGGGGACCTGGGTTGGAGGGTGTTGCATGCAGCAGTCCCTTATAATAAGAGGATGCATAGGTTCACGGACTCTCAGGACACATGCCCTTTTTGCGGTCTTGTGGAGTCCGTGGACCATGTATACATAGGGTGTTGTAGGCTGCACTCCCTTTTTAGTTATTTGAAAAACCTTTTATTGATGTTTTGTTTGCACTTCAGCCCCACGCTCCTGATCTATGGGCACCCGGTGCGGAAGGGGGTCGGGAAGGAGGAGGACCTCCTCGTGAACCTGCTCCTGGGCCTGGCCAAGTTGGCCATTAACAGGTCCAGGCAGCGGGCGATCGACGGGGGAGTCCCGCCCGATTGTTTGCCCCTCTTCCGCGGCTACGTTCGCTGCCGGATGTCCCTGGAGAAGGAGCACGCGGTGTCTGCTGGCACTCTCGAGGCCTTCCGTGCTCGGTGGGCACCGCGGGGACTGGGGTGTTTTGTTGACCCCTTTAATCACATTTTGATTTAAAGTTTGTAAGTTTCCTTTAAAACTTTGTTCTTGGTTTTACAGCTGACCTGAATTAGGGGCTGTGCCTGATTTATCCCAATTTTGTTGATTTGGTTTTCATTTAAAAGATTATCAAGAGTTCAAATCTCACAATGGCAAACTATGAAACAATGTAACTTCATCTGAAACAGATGGAAACAGGTTTACTCAAAAGAGTATCAAGAGTTCAAATCTCACAAAGGCAAAATATGAAACAATGTAACTTCATCTGAAACAGATGGAAACGTGTTTGTACTCGAAAGAATTTGGCTTACACTGATGACGTGCTCCTTATGTTTATGACCCGGCTGACCTGCGGAGGATGCGCGAGTGCCAGGAGGTCTACTCTGCCGCTTCTTCCGCCAGGATCAACTGGGGTAAATGTTCTGGACTCCTGGTCGGTCAGTGGCAGATGGATCCCCTACCCGAGGAGCTCAGGCCTTTCACCTGGAGCAGGACCAGCCTCCTCTACCTGGGGGTCCATCTCTGCCCCGCTGAGGAATCCTGGCCGGCAAACTGGCAGGAACTGGAGACGAAAGTCACCGCTCGCCTGCGGCACTGGACAGGACTGCTCCGAGTGCTATCTTACCGGGGTCGAGTTCTGG
The DNA here is from genome assembly GCF_017639515.1 of Carcharodon carcharias. Taxonomy (NCBI): domain Eukaryota; kingdom Metazoa; phylum Chordata; class Chondrichthyes; order Lamniformes; family Lamnidae; genus Carcharodon; species Carcharodon carcharias. The sequence continues at coordinate 53,001,781 of NC_054468.1, read as the reverse complement.
TCATAAACCAGCTGATCGCCGCCATGTTGTGGTATCGGCTGGTCACTTTGACCCCTCCCCTGGACTTTGTCACAAGAATCCAGAGATTGTTAGTCGACTTCTTCTGGGACAAAAGATTGCACTGGGTCGCTGCCGAGGTTCTGAGTCTCCCGCTTAGGGAGGGTGGTCAGGCGCTAGTGTGCCTACGCACACAGGTGGCGACTTTCCGCCTTCAGACCCTGCAGCGATACCTCTACGTTGAGCCTCCTCCTAGATGGTGTGCCCTGACGACGTACTTCTTCCGTCAGGTGCACGGCCTGAATTATGACGTGCAGCTCCTGTTTATAGAACAGCTGGGCCTCGGTGGCTCCTTGCAGGCGTTGCCCGTCTTTTACCAGGACCTGATCAAAGTCTGGAAAGTGGTCGCCTCGCGACGCATCTCTCCCCCGTCAGGAGTAGCGGCTATCGTCAGAGAGCCGCTGCTCAGGAATCCGCCCCTCCGTCCTCTTCAGTGGTTGGCGGAGAGGAGGGCTGTGGCCGCAGGGTTGACCAGGATCGGGGACGTGCTGGGTGGCGGAGGACTGGGCTGGATGCTCCCGCAGGAGTTGGCGCGACGCGTGTCTGTGAGTGTCCAGGTCGCAGCCGATGCCATCCAAGACCTGAGAACGGTTGTGCTCGGACCCGACGTTATTTTGGGTCTTGAGGTGGCCCAGGTGTGCGGTGGTCTTCCGTCTGAACGTTCCCCTGTTCGGACAGAATTCCACATTGGCCCCAAGCCCCGAACCCTCCCTCGGGTGCTGGTGCCCCGCAATATGAGCCGCCTCGGGGACATGCCCTCTGTGCCTTTTGGCACGGCAAAGAGGGGATTTTTTTATGGACTGCTGCTGCACACCTTCCATTTTCTCGCCCTTGTCCGTCGACTGGACACGCCCTGGCGTGCCTTGTTGCCGTCCGGCGGCGGAGGCCCCCGATGGGAGGCCCTCTACGGAGGTGTCCTCCCCCTTTCTATCGGGGACCTGGGTTGGAGGGTGTTGCATGCAGCAGTCCCCTATAATAAGAGGATGCATAGGTTCACGGACTCTCAGGACACGTGCCCTTTTTGCGGTCTTGTGGAGTCCGTGGACCATGTATACATAGGGTGTTGTAAGCTGCACTCCCTTTTTAGTTATTTGAAAAACATTTTATTGATGTTTTGTTGCACTTCAGCCCCACGCTCCTGATCTATGGGCACCCAGTGCGGAAGGGGGTCGGGAAGGAAGAGGACCTCCTCGTGAACCTGCTCCTGGGCCTGGCCAAGTTGGCCATTAACAGGTCCAGGCAGCGGGCGATCGACGGGGGAGTCCCGCCCGATTGTTTGTCCCTCTTCTGCGGCTACGTTCGCTGCCGGATGTCCCTGGAGAGGGAGCACGCGGTGTCTGCTGGCACTCTCGAGGCCTTCCGTGCTCGGTGGGCACTGCGGGGACTGGGGTGTTTTGTTGACCCCTTTAATCACATTTTGATTTAAAGTTTGTAAGGTTCCTTTAAATTTTTGTCCTTGGTTTTACAGCTGACCTGAATTAGGGGCTGTGCCTGATTTATCCCAATTTTGTTGATTTGGTTTTCATTTAAAAGATTATCAAGAGTTCAAATCTCACAATGGCAAACTATGAAACAATGTTACTTCATCTGAAACAGATGGGAAGGCCATTCACAGGCCTTCCCACCACGGACTTAATCGGGGTGGAGGTAGAAAGGTGGCATGGCTTGCACCTGTCATCCTCCCGCCTGATTAAATCGCCCCCCAGCACCAAAGTCGCCATGGGGGAGGGCACAAGAATCTGCCCATGTTAGCACTTTACACTTGCATGCATTAAATATTATCTGCTATCATTCTGCCCACTTACATATTTTGGCTAATACCTTCTGTAATTTCTGACTTAGCTCTTCCACTACTCCCCATTTTGATAACTGCAAATATGACCACTTTGCTTTGAGTTTCTGACTCCAGGTTATTGATATAAATTGAAACAATAGTGAACCTAGCACTCAACCATCTGGGTCTTAATTAGTACTTCATTCAGTCTGACTTAATTCCTCTAACAATTACTCATTCCCCTCCTTTAGCTAGTTTTTTATTTGCTCCAGGACAATGCCTTGAATTCCCACAGCTGATTTAAATTAATAACTTCCATGTGCAACTTTATCTTAAGTCTTTTGGAAGTCAGAGTACATAATTCTATAGGGTTTACCACAGTTCACTTGTGTTGGCCCTTCCCTCTTCCAATAAAGAATTTGAGGAGATTGGTCAGCAGAATCGTACTCTTATGAACTCCTGCTGTGAAACTCATTAATAGTCAATCAGTGTTATTATTTTACATGGAATATAAGTATGAATAATAGATCTACAGTAGCCTGTGCCAGCTTTCCCATCCTCTTTGAATATTGACACAACCTTAGCCTGTTTTGAATCTACTGATGTGTGACACCCTCAGAAATCTCCTCCCTAGATTCTCTGAGCACTCTCGAATATACCCTATCCATTCTTAGAGATTTATTTTATTTAAGGGCAGCATCTTGCCTTTGTCAGGCGGGGGCGGGTACAGAGCCAATTAAGGCCTGCCTAGCCTAACACGTGCAAAAGAGTGTGGCAATCTCCCTGAGGCATGGAGCTGCCTCAGGGAGATTAAGTTCATAATAAAAATTTTGAATAAATGAACAGAAAAATTATTTAAACATGCTCCCTCATGTGACAGTGTCACATGAGCTGGGACATGTTTATACACTTAGCAAAATGTATTTAAATATTTTACAAAACCTTCAGGAAACCTCACCCCCCCCCCCCCCCGTGGATGCGGTTTCCTGAAAAACGCAAAAGCCACATGGACTCTTTGCCTGCCACCCAACCTTAAGGTTGGACGGGCAGCATTACTAACAACTTTAATTGTTTTTTTTTAATGCCTTTAATAGGCAGTTGACAGTTTGGCGGATGCACAGCTGCCTCCGGCACATGCCCGCCGAACAAAATATTTAAATGATGCACGATGACTTTGGGACACACGCCTGACGCCATCGCGCATCATTTTACGTGTCGGCGTGTCAGGCCCGCCCCCACTCGCCGACGGCAATATTTTGGCCTAAGTTTATTTAGCCTGTTTAGTACTTCTAAATATTTTCTTTACTAAGGTATCTCAGTTTGGGCTTGGGTATTTTACTCCTGTCTTTGCTTGTAACTAATCATTATTTCTAAAAGCTCTGAAGAAGAGTCATACATTAACTCTGACTTTCTCTCCACAGATGCTGTCAGACCTGCTAAGTTTTTCCAGTACTTTTTGTTTTTGTTTCAGATTTCCAGCATTTTGCTTTTATATTATTTCTAAATATATGGGATTTCCTGTGTAATTGTTGAAACTAATTGAAACTCATCATTCCATATTTTATCTCCAAATGCTTATAATTCCATAAATGCAGTGGTAGTAGTGCTCAAATAAAGCCAATTGATGGATTGACTTACCAGACATACCCTTATCTCAAAAAAGGTCTGCAATTAGTGTTGAAGAAAATAAATCTTAAAATAAGACAACAAACAGGAATACTCAAAAATGTTCATTTTGAGGGACGTATGAGGGACATCTCTGAGGGCCCCCAAAAATGGCATAAGGGAGCTGAAGTTGCTCAGGATATAATCTTCTTGGTTATTGTGCTCAGAGATGTCATCCATTGCTTGTGCTTTGGAGATTACTGGATAGGGGGCAGCACATTGAATTAACATGGAACAGGCAGACACAAGCAGTACTAGAGTGCATTTCTGTTACCTGACAGCATATGTCCCTAAACTCTGCCCATCCATCATTGGCATGCGGGTTTGCAGACCCCCCCCACCAGCTCCACTTATCCCTTGGCCTGCTATGCAAGAGATCTGATCAATAAAAGTTTTGCTTTAAATAAACTTCTATTCAGCTACTAGCAGATTCCTGGTCTAGAACACACCATTGGTGGCCACATATGTAGATTTGTCAGTAACTCTTGCCTGTCTCTACAAATGCACCAGATCCTGCTGAGCTACTGGAGTGCAGTCCCGGTGCAGGGAGCACTTACCTCTCTCTTCACCGCCTTCCCCACCCCCCCAAACCACAAACTCCACCGCGCCTCCAATATTTTCTTTATAAAAGGAGATCCAGGCAAGTTGGGACCACCCCGAAATGGCAGAAAGCTAACCAATTCAGATGGAAGACTGATGGAACCTACAAAGAATTTTGGTCTCATGTCTGAAATATAATTAAGTGGAGGACATCAATTTAAGGTGATCACCAAGAAATCCAATAGGAAATTCAGAAGAAACCTCTTTCCCCAAAGCGTGGTAAGAGTGTGAAATTTGCTGCCACAGAGAGCAGTTGAAGTGAATAGTATAGATGCATTTAAGGGGAAACTGGAAAAGCATTTGAGGGAGAAGGGAATAGATGGTTGCGCCGGTACATTTAGATGAGAAAAGTGGAGCATAAACACTGGCAGGGATTGGTTGGGCTGAATAGCCTATTTCTGTGCTGTGTATATATATGTAATTCCAGGGTAGTTGCCAGATACAGATTTGACCAAATTTGTGCTTTCACCAAGTATTGATGAAATAGGCACCTGATGCCCTAACTTCTCCTGCTTTCATTATGGACTGCTCTTGTTTAAATGCTCTTTTCTTGCCTGTTTCTAAAGCAAAACCTATCACTAAAACCTTATTAGTCAGAATTTAAGTATGGTGTGGAAATGAACAATTCACTCATATCAAAAAAATGACCATGAATCTAGTTCAAGTGATTAACCATTGTGGGTTCACTTATCACCAAATGTATGACCGTACTGTAATAGGAAGCCCTGGGGTCATCTGAGTATGCCGCTATTGCCAGTCAACTGGTTTAGAACTGGCAAGATTTTCTTTCAGTTTTGACCAAGGAATAAATAATGTGCCCTGGAGGCTTTTGATTCTTTGCATGTTTAATGAGATACTTGCAATCAAGCCTCTTTTGATTAATAGAGCTCTATTGGGCTAAGGTCCTGTCAGATAGATGGCTGAAGAAGTGTCTAACCATATATTTGTTGACTTGAACATAAATATGCTTTTTAACTTCAGTATTCATTTATTTCAATATTAAAAATGTGACAATTTTTCATATGCCATCATCGATAGTGTTGCATTTTGGGTGTAGGGTTCTGTCCTTTGACTAGTAAAACTTGGGTCAAATCCAGTCTGGTATCCAGCTATTAAAGGAACTTGGAGAAATTAGATTGGGCAGTAGCAACCAACTTATTTGTGAATCTTATTCAATGGCATAAGACTTCCTCGAGTAAAAGACTAATTGGACAATAAGCCTCTGAATGAATGTTGGCTGTTGCACTGAGAGAAGAACAGTTTTAAGCTTTGGATTAAACAGCATTGCAATTGTAGGATAGAGCATGTAACCTTTTAATACTTGGGCTGGTGTGCATGATGCAAACACTGGCTACAAAAAACAAAAAATGTTCCGTTCCTTTGAGCCGGATTTTCACTGCTGAGCTGGGTAGCTTGAATCAGGAAATTTCCCAATTTGCCAGAACCGCTTCGGTAAGAAGTGCCCTGAATGGTGTGGTTTTCTCTCCTGGGGTTGGGGGAGGTGGCAGGATGTGCAAGATGGAGTTGGGCCCATTGACCCCGGAAGCAGTCGTAGGCAGTCATGGGGGTGGACTTGTTAGAAGGCCTGGCTTGATTCTCTAGGAAGCTGTTAGGCACTCCAGCCCTCATTCCTCACACCCCCTCAGATGCATACCCACCCCCCATGTTAGTTCATGCCCCCAAACACCCTCATGTCCTCTCATAACCCCATACCAACTCATGCCCCCACCCAACTCGATGGCCCTAAACCCTCCATGCCAATTCATACCCCCTACCCACCCTCATTCCCCCTCATATCCTCATGACTGCTCATAGCTGCAGGCTACTGCCATAGCCACTCACCCAGTATCCACCATGGACAAATATCAGGAGCAATGGGAACAAAAAAACTTCTAACAATCTAGTACAGCCCGCATTAATATGCATTTGATAGTCAAAAAAGAACTCCCATTCAAGAAACCCAGTCAAAGCATTTTAATCTCAATTGGCTAATCTATTATAAAAACCAACATTCACCTATACAGACCTTACATCAAAGACAGCTACTCCTTTTATAGCATCTTAAACTGTCAATCAAACCATGAACTCAGAACCCCCTGTTGAGATAATTGTAGCCTATGAAATTTAGCCAAGTCAGAAAACATTCATTATGACATGATAATAGCCCTTGGGGAATTGCCAAAGAGGAACTCTATTGAAACTGCACAACCAGAGGCTACTGTCTTTTTCTAAGCTACAGCAGGTGGCCTGTCAATCAACGCAGTCCAACAGAGACTTTTTTTTAAACTCCCAGTGACAGGCAGTTGCAGCCTGTTTTTTTTTTCAAAATTTAATGGGCTGGGGTTTTAACAAACTTCAGATCATGACACTTAAACAGACCTTATCTGCACTTCAAGAATGCTCACATCTACTCCATGGGCAGAATTTTGCCTGTGATGGGCGGTTGGGCCCCACCGGGTTGGCGGCGGGTGGGCAGCTGATCACCAATGCCGAAACAGGCCCCACCGCCATTTTAAGTTGGCCCGCTTAGCGGGCCGCCCGATGGGAAGTGCTATGCGCTTCCTGTGCAGGTGGGGTGGTGGGGGGGGTTCCCCAACTGCCAGAGTGTGCACATCTCCCTGGGACTAAGTGCTGCCTCAGGGAGATTGCTGACAGTGTTTGAAAGTTTAAAAATAGAAAAATTAAAAAATTATTAATATGTCCCATTCATGTGACAATGTCACATGAGATGGGACATGTTAATAAATATCACAGAAACTTTATTAAAGTTGTTTAAAACTGACATGAAACCTCATCCCACCAGTGGATGAGGTTTCATGTTTTTTCAGAAGCCCACTGGGGCTCCTGGCCTGCCCACCAGCCTTAAGGTTGGACGGGCAGGGCCTTTAATTGATTTAACTACCCTGTCAATAGCCTCAATTGGCCATTGACAAGTAGGTGGGCGGACAGCTGATTGCGTTGTCCCCCTGCCCCCCTGAATATTTAAATGAGGCGGGATGACATCAGGGGTTCCCCCCGATGTCATCCGGTGTTATTTTCGCATCGGTGAGCAGGCCCCGCCCCCAGCTCGCTGACAGAAAAATCCTGCCTCATCAATTCGTGACCCTCGCACTCCAGGTTAGTGCCCTTGGACCAGCCAAAATGGGGTCCGTTTGAACTCAACACTAAGCTTAAATGACCCTGCTGAGTGGCCCTCACTCTTGTGTGAATCACGCCCCACTCCCCCGCCAACAAAAATTGGATTTGTCAGAAATGAGGCTACTTTTAAAGGTCCATGGAGTCTTCCCGAGTTCACAAAAATGGAATGAAAATAGGAATAATAATGATGAAAAACGGGTAAATTTACCCAGTGGTGATCTTAGCTTGAAAAAACTGTATCTCGGTGAATGATCACTTCTGTGTTGTGGCACTGTCTCTAACTCGGTGCTGCCTTTAAGCGCAGACTTACTGATCCTGCCCTGTTGTGTTCTGAATTGCATTTGTTATATTTCCATGAATGGAAATTTGAGTCATTGTACTCTTGAGATGGCCAGAAACCACAGGGCTGACGAAAAAAAAAAATACACAAGGGACATCCAAACATATGTGAAATTTAAAAGTTGTTTGGTGGAAGTACAGTCTCCTGCCTAATTTATTTTAAAGGGGAGATGACAAGAACAGAAATTGTAATACTAGCACTTACAGGGCATCCTTCCTATCAATAAAATGAATTGATAATCTCTTACAGCTGTACAAGTTCCACTTTAAGATGAGCAGAGGATTTTTAAAGAATTGATGCATGCATATTTTTCACACTACCGTTGGAACAAGGAAGTAAAGCCATGATAAAACAATGTCATACCCAAGCTGCCAACGTCATATGACTTTTGCCTTTGGCAGAAGGAAGATCAGAGCAATAAAATATAAGAACATAACATGAGAAATAGGAGCAGGAGTAGTCTATACAGCCCCTTGAGCCTGTTCCTCCATTCAGTAAGATCTGATCTTGCCCTTAATTCCACTCTGTTGATGGTTTCCCATAATCCTGTCTCAATTTAGAATGCATTCAGTGACTCAGCTTCCACAGGGGTAGGAAATTTCTTAGACTTACGAGCCTCAGGGAAAAGACATTTGCATCCTCATCTCTGTCTTAAATAAGCGATCCCTATTTCTGAAACAATGCCCCTAGTTCTAGATTTCCCCAAGAGGGGGAACATCCTCTCAGCATCTACCCTGTAAGCCCCCTTAGAATCTTTTCTGTCTCAGTCTTCTAAACTCAACGAGTTTAGGCCCAACCTACTGAATCTTTTCTTATTTGACAACCCCTTCATCCCAGGAATCAACCTATACAAAAAATACAAAAGGGAAGGAATATCTTATGGTTATACATGATGAATGCAATCATCATTAAAACTGTCAATCCTTGCTGAACAGTCTTCTGAGCAACTTTCTTTCATCTATGCCTGTGTCTCAAAAGTAGAACTCAGCTTCTGGTGACATGAAGGAATAGATCACTTCTGCATGATCACCAGGAAAGCGTTGCAAGCAATGTGAATGCAGTTTCAGCAAGCCTCTTATTGTTCAGTGAGAGAATATTCCATTCCTCTATTTGCAAACTGTCTAACAGTAATATGGATATAGAAAGGGTTTGGTCCCAATAGGTGTGTTGTAAACACAGAACTACTGTTCCGCAGCTTTAAATGTTCAAACAAGGGTAAGAACATTAGAAAGCATGAAACTAGAGGATGTCATTAAACCAATCAAAACTCTCTGCTTTAACAAATGAGACATCATTTTCAAAACCATGAAGCATGAACTCTTAAACGTATTTAAACTCCCGAGGGAGCCAAGTAATGCTGGTAAAAGTTCCAAAAGCAAATTTTGAAATTTTTCTCTTGTCTGCAATCAAATCGAAGTCCAAGAGATCAGTAAACATGTGTTCTTCAATGTGAACATGATTGATTAACAAAAGGAGTGAGAGTCATGGATTTATCGATCATCTGCACACCTATGTACGTTCTTCACCTTTTCTTTAAGCAGATTACTTTCTTAAATGGATGTATCATGGTTTCTAATGAAGTGTATTCTCCTGAAATGTGAGTGGAGCTGTTTATGCAGCAGGAAATGTTGTTGTAGTTTGTGATTGTAAGATCAAATAATACAAACGAGGAATTGCGGGTCGGGGAAAGAGCTCTGTCTGATCCTTTTGCGCTCAAGATAGATAACCACCTTGTGCTTTGCTGCCTCGACAAATTCAGTGTAGGCAGTCTGGTCATATATTAATCAAAAATCATAAGGCGTAGATTTTCTTTTGCATCAAGAGCCTAAAGGATCAATCAGTGCTGAAAGAAAGTAATGCAGTGTGATCTGTAATCACATAAATGTTTGCAGCAATTTTATGATTTCTGTCTGTGGTGTGCTTGAGATATATCAAAACCCTTTAAGCATTAGTCATTTGTCTAGGTGTTGTAGTGTGAAATCACATTAAAGGTTGGGATTACACAAGTGATAAATGCTAGGATTAGATCTTAATACTACATTTTGAGTGACACAGCGTAGACGCAATGCTTTGGATATAAGTTTTCATGGCGTATAGTCAATACTAGTAATATTTTAAAGTTAAGGTAAAAGTGTCTCATTTATCTATAATTTCTGTTATCTTGCAAATTAGCAAATCACATCTGAACATGCAGCAGAAATATTGATACTGCTCATTATTGAAGCATCCTCCACTTAGTCAAATTGACTCTGGGACATTAGTAGAGTGTCATTAGCTTTTAAGTCACCAAACATTTTTACATGCCCCACAATTTTAGTCTTTGCTCTTCATTACCTGTGAATGCAATGTAATTATGTCCAAGCATGTTCTGCTGGACTTGCTTTAGTTGTTTTGTGTTCCACTTTATATATAAGGGAGCAGTGGAAGGGTTACCAAGCATATTGCCTTTATAAAATTACAGGCGAGAAGGTGGCTTGGAATTTCCTGAAAACCTGTACCAAATCAACAGCGTAAGTACGTCATTGTACAATATTTGACACAAAAAATTGAGCAAATTTGAGTGCCAGTAATTTGTGTCTGTTTTTGCTATGCTCAGATTTCTTTAACCTTTAATGACTTTTCTGCAGATCCACAATCAAAACCTTCTGCTCATTAGCAAAGATGCAAACTCAGGAAAAACTGGAGCTGGCACAAATCTTCTGAATTTGCATCTGTTCTGTATGAATTGCAAATTTATGCTTAAAATTTTGGGTTTGAGACGTATTTTTAATGGAAATTTTTGTAAAATATATTTTCTGCATAATTGAACTTAATCTTTATGGTATTAGAATAATTTCCATTAAACATTGAAAAGCTTCCACAATTAAATTTTCGTAAGCATTTCATATCTAATGTGCATAAATAGGCACAACCATCTTCAGCTGCTTCAACAATTACCTTCCTTCCATCATAAGGTCAGAAGTGGGGATGTTTGCTGATGATTGCACAATGTTCAGCACCATTCACAACTCCTCAGATACTAAAACAGTCCATGTCCAAATGCAGCAAGACCTGGACAATATCCAGGCTTGGGCTGACTAGTGGCAAGTAACATTTGTGCCACACAAGTGCCAGGCAATGACCACTTCCAACAAGAGAGAATCTAACCATCACCCCTTGACATTCAATGGCATTACTATTGCTGAAGCCCCCACAGTCAACATTCTGGGGATTACCATTGACCAGAAACTGAACTGGACCAGCCACATAAATGTTATGACCACAAGAGCAGGTCAGAGGCTAGGAATCCTGCAGCGATTAACTCAGCTCCTGACTCTCCAAAGCCTGTCTACTAGCTACAAGGCACAAGTCAGGAGTGTGATGGAATAATCTCCACTTGCCTGGATGAGAGCTGCTCCAACAACACTCAAGAAGCTTGACTCGTGTCAGGACAAAGTAGCCCGCTTGATTGACACCCCATCCACAAACATTCACTCCCTCCCCCACCGATGCACAATGGCAGCAGTGTATACCATGTACATGATGCTCTGTAGGAACTCACCAAGCCTGCTTCAACAGCACCTTCCAAAACAATGACCACTACTATTTAGAAGGACAGCAGATGCATGGGAACACCACCACCTGGAGCCTCCCCTTGAAGCCACTCGCCACCACTGATTTGGAAATATACCACTATTCCTTCAATGTACCTGGGTCAAAATCCTGGAGCTCCCTACCTAACAGCACTGTGGATGTACCTACACCACATGAACTGCAGTGTTTCAAGAAGGCAGTTCACCACCATCTTCTCAAGGGCAATTAGGAATGGGCAATAAATTCTAGCCTAGCCAGTGACACCCACATCCCGCAAATGAATATTTTTTAAAAAATGGTTTAATGGCTTCAAACTTTAATTTTCCATACACTTGAAGAAGGACCATGGCATAATTCCGGCATTCTCTTCATTCCCCGATTGTCTACACTGATTCCCACATGTTTTACACTGGTTTTTCTGTTCTACTGCTCTGTAGTTAGAATCTTAGGAAATGTTAGAATAGTCTACCTTTGGATAATCTGTGCAACTGTTTCAGGAAATTCCATGTTTTCTAGTTCTCATCAGCATGTCTTCCACATGTACATAATTGTAATTTGTATAACTGTATAATTGTATACATTATGCATATCCGAGAATCGAAGCCCAAGGTGACAATAAGGTCAAGGCATTGCAGGCAGGCTTCTCCTGATGAACATTGTTAGCTTCTCCATCAGTTACTGTAAAAAAAGAGCTGGTTTCATACAATGCTGTTCTATTATCAAAAATGAATTTTGAGATCAAAGCCCAGAAATTACTGTTGATATTAGTGGTTGCACACTTAACATGTTTGTATGACAGTCCTTCATCTGCTACTCTTAACAAAGATAGAAAATACTGAAAACACTCAGCAGGTCAAGCAGTGTCTGTGCTTCCTAATAAAGATGTTATCTCAGTTAAAATACAGGAATCGTGTTTATTACAATAGTGGACCCAAGAATTGCCTATTAATAACACAATTAGTAATTTTAGCTTCAGGAAAATATAGTAATACTATGAGACAAGTATATTAGTTTTGCTGAAAAAAGAGACATGCTGTCAAAACTTTTCATCTTAAACTCATTAGGACAATTTGCAAGAATACCAAATAGTAAAGGGAACAGCAATCTGTACAGCATGAGAAGTGAGTGTTGATTGGTTGGCAAGTGGACTCCGATTAGCAGAGATGTTGCCATGGAGAATGCACCAGTAACTGACAATTGACAGTTAACTGCCAAGCTTTATTTAAATTCAAACCAGATAGGTCGACCCTGATTGGTTAAGACATTGCCATGGGGAATGAACCATGGAATGACTTCCCCCTAAACTTTTATTTAGTTGAAAAAGGTGCAACATGTGTACATGCTCCTTTTGTCTGCAAAGGACAGGGCCCTGTGTGTGAATGTATGTAGCTTCTAGCATGTGTAAATGAGCCACACTGTGACTCTGACTGATGATCATAAATTAATTGTCAGTGTAATTCTTAGCACAATCAGGATTGTTTAGCAAGTGTCCAATCGCAGAATCACATCTAGTCTTTTTGTTTTGAACTTTGTCCTTGTCACAGGCATGTTGGAGTGAATGGCCTCCTGCTGTGTTGGTAATTTATATGATTCTATATATTTTTCTATTCTAAGTTTACTGAATTATTTAAGCCACGTTGTCAAAAAGGATTTTTTAGTTAAGGTGATATTTATTTTCAATACCACAGATTGCTCATTTATGTGTTAACTATCAGGTTTAAAACAGTATTTTTAATTTTCTAATACTTAATGGTCATACCTGCTGTATTTTCTCTGTTCACTGTGTTTTGCAGTTTAATGAGTGATTAAATTGTACTCATTAGGAAATGTAAGCCAGATGCCTGAAGTGCCATTGGATTCACTTCACTGATTGGAGCAGTGTTACTGGCTTATGAACTACAATAGTTCAAAAGAATGTGTATCAAGGCTCACTGCCTTTAAAATAAATTTTTAATGATTTTGTACCATCTGGGTTTCTTGCAAGAGCCTTCAGCACTTATTAGTTAAACAAATCCAGTTTTCTTTCAATCCTGCTAATCTATTTTTCTGGTTTGTGAGATTCATTTTATATAGATGATGAGGCAGCTTTTTAGTGTGCACAGAGGAATGGAATTAACATAGCTTACCTTACCTTTACTCAGAATGTATGCAACATAGAAGTTATTTCAGCAATATCTTACAAAAAAGTTCCCTTGTTGCTGTCCTTGCACTGTACAACTCAAATCAGATTAATTTGATGCAGTGGATACATCATCACATCAAAAAAACTTAATTAAAACAATTTTGGTAGTAGTAGTTAAAAACGTAAACCTGTATTATGCAATAGGAATGATAAAACTGATATAATTAAAAATTTCAATTCCAAACAATGACTAAGTTATCCTCTATGGAGGAAGAAAGCAATCAGACATTTTTTTTATAACCCAATTTCAATTGTTTATAATAGAGGAAAACATAATATCTAGCGAAAAAATTGATTAGCATCTATATCTGTAACTTTTTCAGGAAAGTAATGAATGATTTAAGCCTTTAGTGTAATCCTTTAAAATATAAAATATAGATATAGAACTGTATCACCTTTGTGTTGAAATTCCTCCAAAGATTTGCTGCTTGCAAGCTAAGCAATCTTATTGGTGTTCTGATCTTGAGTTGTGTTGCGATTTGCATGAATTTACACTTTTTAATTATCTATTTTGTTCAGGTTTTATTTGCAACACTCACAATAGTGAATGCATCCAAATTTAAACAGCATCATGCATACAAACCAATTGAGACAAAACTTGAAAATTTGCTTTATTGGACAAGTGGCCAGTTAGGAATGAAAACAGAAACTGTTTTTTGGACACCAATGGTAATGGAAATATGGAACTATCTCCCACAGAGGCTATGGTTATTCAGCCAATTAAAATTTTCAAAATTGAGATTTATATATTTTTTGATAGTTGAGGGTATCAGGGCATATGGAGAAAAGATTATGGATCAACCATGGTCTAATAGAATGACAGAACAGACTTGAGTGGCTAAGTAGCATATAACTTTCTTTTATTCTTTCATGACGATGTAAGCATTGTTGGAGGATGTTGGATACTGTGTGCTGATAGGCCTTAATGAAGTCTTCGTAGTCTTAAGTAGGTTAACTATACATTTATTAACTACAAGAAGTATGTACATATCTACAATAAAGGGTCCAAGCTAGGAGCTGTCTCCATGCTTGCTTGTCCACATGGCCCTTTCCAACACTAGACTGACTCCCAGGTGCATGTCATGTATTCTCTTACACCACTGTGTGGACAGTACTGCACTCAGTCCCACGTTAACCCTATATGTGCCAGATCCTTATTCTACACCTCCACCTAAGTCTTTATCTAATGTAATTCAAGTTATTCTAGTTTAGCCCTTGTATTTACATCATTATTACTACCCCATCTTCCCCCTTTAAGTCTCTGAGTTCATATGTTCAGGTGGTCTGGAGGCGTTATAACCCTTCCATATCTCATTTGAACTTCTGTCGGAGGAGTGGTAGGCTTTGTCATTGATCTAGAGGTTGTTCTGGCATCTCGGTATCTTTTTATCCTCTTTTTCCATTCCTTGGTATTGAACCACTCTGTTGATTTGGCAGTTGTGGTGATAGGTGTTCATTGTTCCATCCCATTTCTTGGGGAGTGAACAAACATTGTGCTTATCTCCATGTCGATTTTTCCCCTCTTCCTTTGTCTTGTGAGTCATTGTGATGTCCTCTGTGATAGAAGATGGCCATTCTTGCTATGAGGATGTGGTTTTTCTCATAAGCTTGCATTTGTGTTTGGCTGTGTCATGTGCTGGCAGCAATGCATGGCTGCTACTTGGTTCTAGCATCATCTGTGGCACTGTCCTGCTGGCCGGGAGTTGCAGTGTTTGCTCTGCGGTCCCGATGTTGACTTCATCAACAGTCATCAGAGCTGGAGGTTGACACTCTTCTGGTTGTTGGTTGCTCTGTTGTCTATCATCCACTGGATGTGTCATGGTAACCATCTGAGTTGTTGGCTGGTCTGACCAGTGAGGGCTTTCCAGCACCTGTAACGAAAATGGACAAACCTGCTCTGCAGAGAGAGGAGACAGTTCAGAGCTGAGGTCCCAGTCAGGATACTCTTTCTTGTTTGAGCTCGCAGGAACTTGCAGTTCTGTATAATTTACAACATTGGTTGCCTTGACGTCTTCTGCTGTTTTGAGGAGATTCAGGGCTACACAGGCATCTCTATTCAAGAGAGAAAAAGACTGTTTATGGATGACATATATAAGCTCAAAGATTTGTTTGCTGCCACACCTTAGTGGATCCAGAATCATGCCTATGACAAGAAGTTAGATTTTTCTGGACGCATAGAGTGGTGTATCTGTTATTTGAAGCCAGGGGTCTCAGCCATGGTTCTTTGTCTGATAAGAACGTAACACTGGCTCCAGTGTTTAATTTAAAGTTTGTGAGATGATCATTAACTGAAATGTCCACATCTCAGCATGAAAATCCTGGATCTTTGACATCACCTGAGAAGCATGGCCGTGTGTCTTCTTGGTATGCAGTCTCACCCTCATGAATCATCTTTGAATCTTGTGTGTGTTTAGATGTTTTGGCTTTGCACAGCTTGCCAAAGTGTTAAATTCTGTTACATTGAAAGAATTGGGCTGAAATTGCAGGACGTTGATCTTGTCTGTGGGGCGCTTTGCTCCACAGTTCTGGCACGGTCGCTTTACTGGTTGGTTAGGGTTTTGCTTCCCTTGACTAGGACTGTCCCTGTTTCTGTGCTGTTTAACTAACTGGACTGAGGGGTTTCCTTTGTACTGTGGTTTACTTTCTCCCCTCACATCTGGGCACAGGCTCGTTCAGTATCTGAGGAGTCATGAATGTGCTCAGCATTGTGCAATCATCAGAGAACACCCCACTTCTGACTTATGATGGAAGGAAGATCATTGATGAAGGAGCTGCTAATGGTTGGGCCGAGGACACTATCCTTAGAATTCTTAGTGTTGTCTTGGGACTGAGATGTTTGACCTTCAGTAACAAAAAAAAGCAAAGAAAAAGAGCTTTGCACACATGAATAAGAATAGGGGAGTAAGTCAAGTCATTTTACTACCAATTGAGGAACAATTTAAGGACATAATTAAGCAATAAGTTGCCTCCAAAGTAGAAATTGTGAATAGAGCTCCAGTAATACATCACATTGCCTGGAAAAAAAAAGCCTATTGGTCTCTGTTGAAGGAGCTGGCTCCTGACAGCAGCACCAACTCTCAGCTCAGTATATCATCTGTCAAAGGGATATGAGAAATTTTGTTATGAGAATTTATTAGATTCCTCTTCTAGATCCAGTGACATACGCTTTTCCATGGCCCTCACCAATTTAATATTTAAAGTTGGGAGGCAAACTTAAAATATAATTTAAAAATCTTTTAAAAAAACTTCAAATGGCTTTGAACCTTTGAGATAGTTCTGTTGGCAGCTGAGATTAGTTAGCTCTACATAAACCAGTAGCTCAACTAGCAATCTCCCTGTTCATATGCAGTGTACTGTGCGTGTATCTTTATTGCTACTGAAGACTATTGACATACTGTATTCCCCAAGATTTATGTGGTGATTAATCATGACTATGACTATGTAGTAATTATGGTTTTATTTAGGTGTAACGTACCTTTAAGATTAATACTTGTTAAGGAAGATCACATGATCTATAACCAATTGGAGAGTAGCGTGGGGCTACCTCAGTAGTGAGTAGTATAGAGATAGAGCTGGAGTTGAAAGCACACATGAAGTAGCTGCTGAGTACCATGTAAATATACTTAAACAAGAAGTCTCAGTGGATCAACTCTATCAATAGTACCAACTCGGCCACCACTCCCAACAAATTAATCGGTGACAATTGTGCTATCTGCTAGGCTGCTGCTCCTATAACCTGTGACCTATTAGCAGAAAATTATAATTTGTATTAAACCTGCTGCTTTAGATTTCCTGTCTCCTTAACTACAATATGCTGGTGGTGCTTTATTCAGTTAAGGATTTTTCATCGTTTACTGTTAATTCACTGTGAAATAGGATATATTGAGAGTCTTTTATTGTCTTCATGCTGTTTTGAGAGCTTCTCGGTCTCAGTTCCTCCAGTTCTCTTTGTTTTCTTCCTGCTTCTTTGATTTTGTTTTCTTCCCGCCCCTTTGATTCTATTTTTCATTTTCCTGTAATTTTATTTTGCTCTTTTCAGCTGTTATGCATTTATTTTTCTCTCCCATTTCTGTCCCATTCATCATGTAATTAAACCAAGTCTTCAGCAATTATAATCCAATTTACTGAAAAGATTAAATTATGTTATAGTGCAGTGAGCTGTAGAACCTCTGGTATGATCAGCACATATATGATTAGCAGGGCAAATGATTTGCTTTTGCTGAGATCTGCTCAGAAAACAGCATTTCCATGTTTTTTTTGGAATCTGCAGAAAATATTGGTACTTGAGCAGCAAAACATGCTACACACACAGTGTAGAAATTCACAGGATGTTATTTTGTGACAAATCACTTGCCCTATTTATCGATAAGCCTCCAACCAATTTCCTGCGGTATCTGAACCAGCAAGAATGATGAAGGCTTCAAAGGAACATTTACTGACAGTTTTAGATAGGTTAGGTGGCGTCTGAGATCATAGTGCAACAGAGACCTTGTACACAACATGGGTTACATTTTTTAAATGCAGGAAGCAAACTAAAAGTCTAAATTCTGACTAGATGGCAAGATTCTTAACACCCTATTTTGCATAAGAAAGCATCATCTACAATGCATTATAATTTCTGCAAACTCTACGCTTATTAGCATCAGTGCTTTAATGCTTTTATTTTAATTTTAATTTTCAATGGGGAGAGAAGAGATAAAGAAGAGGTATATGGGCCTCACGCAAGTATAATATTGTCAACTTTTTGAAAATGTATTTTTGTCTGTTAGCCATATCATAAGGTGCATTTTTTGCACTGGATTTTAACACAAGATTTCAGAATCTATGCTTCTGGACTTTACTGCTGAAACCCCAGGAATGAATGTGGTGGCTACAACTTCTACATCTGTATAATACATACACTTGTTTTTTCTGTCTCCCATCCAATTCATTCTCCCAGCATGGCCCCCATTTTCACTCGCCCAAACCACAATGGTGCAGAGTTGAGCCTGTCTGGTGCACAACTAGCCATCCATCATCAGATCTTACTGGATCACATCAAACTCCACCAAACCTCAGTCTTTTCTGACAAAATTATAATCTGCTCTAGGCTCATCCTGGAAAGTAAAGACAAGCCCTGTCTTTGTTTATGAATTGCAACTGTCTCTGTTAGATCCCTCACTGCCGAGTCCACTCTCATTGAAAGCGTAAGGAGTTGCTGAAGGCAAAACACTGCGACTGTTGGAGATCTGAAATAAAAACAGAAAGTGCTGGGAAAACTCTGCAGGTCTCACAGCATCTGTGGAGAGAGAAACAAGAGTTAACGTTTCGAGTCCAATATGACTATTTTTCTGCCTCAGTCCTTCTGCCACTAAACCCTTCATCCACTTATTTACCATTTCCAGATTTTGCTATTGCAGTGTTGGCCTGGCTTACTTTCAATTCTCATACATTAAGTTCAAAATTTCATCTTTGTGTTTAAAACTCTTCTTGTCTTCACTCCTCTGTATTCCCATTCCATCTTTAAATCTCTCCCATCCTCTCACTCTGGCCTCTTGCCACATATCTCCCTAATTCTCCATAACAGTGGCAGTCATTCCATCTGCCATCCATCCCCGCACTCTGGAAACCATCCCTGCCCCCCAAAGCCACTGAGTATTGTGGGAGCTGCAGTCATCCAGGCAAGTGGAGAGTATTCCATCACACTGCTGACTTGTGCCTTGTAGATGGTGGACAGGCTTTGGGGAGTCAGGAGGTGAGTTATTTGTTGCACAATTTCCAGCCTCTGACCTGCTCTTGTAGTCACAGTTTTGTATGGCTGGTCCAGTTCAGTTTCTGGTCAACGGTAAACCCCCAGAATGTTGGTGGTGGATTCAATAATGACAATGTATTTGACTGTCAAGGGCAGATGGTTATATTCTCTTTCGTTGGAGATGGGCACTGCCTGGCACTTGTGTGACACAAATGTTACATATACTCTGGAGTTTGGTCTTCCTGTCTTTCAGTGCCCTCCAGGAGGGCCTGGAGATTTGAATGAGCACAGTTGAAGGTGGTTCTTCTCTGTTACGGTGTTATGCCAGATATCTTTAAGGGCAGGATTTTATGCTCCCCTACCATCAGGTTTGCTGGCAGGAAGCTCAAAAATCCAGCAGGTGGTTTCCAACCATCTGTTTATTTACTCCTGTATGAAATTTTACAGGGGAGGTGGAGGTGTCAGTGCGCCTGCCAACCGTAGGGCCTGTTGAAGTCCTGTGGCCAATTAATTGCCACTTAATGGTCTAATTATGCCCCTGCTACTATTTTACTCACAGCAGGGGGAGGTCCATACCATGTGGGAAACTCAGCAGCTTAAGCTGTGTGGGCTGTTGTCGAGCAAGTGGGTGGGTCTTGGCCTCTAATACCCGACCCCTCATACCCACCTCTTGGGGCCTCCGAGCCTGACTCTGGTGAAATCTGCACCCCCCCTCCCCCCACATACATACACACACACAAAGCATGCAGACTGACCCCTCTTTTGGAACGGTGTACACATGTTTCTAGGCAGTTCAGCTGCTCATACCCACTTTAAACAGGTTTAACACCAATGCCTGCACCAATGGAAATTCAAGTGAGTGGAACCAGGTGATCTTTGTGTCGCTCCTTTACAGGCTAGTAGGTGCAGATGTTCTTTTCAAAGGACCAACAGTGATATGATTTTTCACTGGGAAAACTCTACGCCAAGGTGAATGCTAATTAATTGGAATGGTAAAGCAAATATGTATCTGGCTACCCAGAGAAACAAAATGCTCTCTGCCTCATACTCATGCAGTTTTGTTCATAAATAACAGATGTAACGAGATACGTCTTTTGTGAATGTACAATCAATTTTACATTAAATATACATTCATGCTCTGCCTCTGTGAGCAGAGTTGCTACAAGGCTAGTTTTTAATTTTGGAAAGACTAAACTTCGTGGCAGGGAATTGGAGAAAGAGAAGATGATATAGTACTGCTTAATTGTTATAGTGGCTGCGGTTATTGAATTTTTGGTGACTTGGGGATTTGGAGGGCTGCATGTGTTTATTTCCTTGGGTTTTTGTGCTTAAATGTATCCCTTTGGCTCTGGTGGATAAACATAGAAAGATTTGTGACACAGAAGGAGGCCATTTGGCCTATCATGTTCATGCCAACTGAAAAAGAGCAACCTGGTCTATTCCCGCTTTGGGAATCTAGAAATGGGGGCATAGTTTCAAAAAGGGGTCAATGAAGAGTGCAGGAGAGCATGTCAGGAACAGCACCAGATATACCTAAAAATGAAGTGTCAACCTGGTGAAGCTACAACACTTGTGTGCCGAACAGCATAAGCAGTAAGTGATAGACAGAGCTAAGCGATTCCACAGCCAACGAATTAGATCTAAGCTCTGCCATCCTGCCACATCCAGTCGTGAATGGTGATGGACAATTAAACAACTCACTGGAGGAGGAGGTTCAATAAATATCCCGATCCTCAATGATTGGGGAGCCCAGCACAGCAGTGCAAAAAATAAGGCTGAAGCATTTGCAACAATCTTCAGCCAGAAGTGCCAAGTGAATGATCCATCTCAGCCTCCTCCAGAAATCCCCAGCAACACAGATGCTAGTCTTCAGCCAATTCGATTCATTCCACGTGATATCATGAAACAACTGAAGGCACCGGCTACTGCAAAGGCTATGGGCCCTGACAATATTCCGGCAATAGTACTGACAACTTGTACTTCAGAACTTGCCACGCCCCTAGCCAAGCTATCTCAGTACAGCTACAACACTGGCATCTACCCGGCTATGTGGAAAATTGCCCAGGTATATCCTGTGCACAAAAATGCAGGACAAACCCAACCCAGCCAATTACCGTCCTATTAGCCTATTCTCCATTATCGGTAAGGTGATGGAAGAGGTCATCGAAGCGCAATCAAGCGAAACTTGCTTAGCAATAACCTACTCACTGCTAAGTTTGGGTTCTGCCAGGGTCACTCAGCTCCTGACCTCATTACAGCCTTAGTTCAAACATGGATGAACTCCAGAGGTGAAGTGAAAGTGACTACCCTTGACATCAAGGCAGCCTATGACCGAGTGTGGCATTAAAGAGCCCTAGCAAAGCCGCAGTCAGTGGGAATCGTGGAAAACTCTCCACTGGTTGAAGTCTTACCTAGCACAAGGAAAGGTGGTTGTGGTTGTTGGAGGTCATTCATCTCAGTTCCAGATCAATGAAGGAGATACTCACAGTAGTGTCCTAGGCCCAACCATCTTCAGCTGCTTCATCAATGATCTTCCTTCCATCATAAGGTCAGAAGTAGGGATGGTCACTGAAGATTACACAACGTTCAGCACCCTTCACGACTTCTCAGATACTGAAGCAGTCCAGATGAAGCAAGACCAGGCTTGGGCTGACAAATGGCAAGTAACATTTACACCACACAAGTGCAAGGCAATGGCATTCTCCAACAAGTGAGAATCTAACCACCACTCCTTGACATTTGATGGCATCACTATTGCTAAATCCCGCAATATCAATATCCTGGGGTTACCATTGACCAGAAACTGAACCGGAATAGGCATATAAGTACTGTGGCTACAAGAGCAGGTCAGAGGCTAAGAATCCTGCTGCGAGAAATTCACCTCCCAATTCCTCAAAGTCTGTATACCATCTACAAGGCACAAGTCAGGAATGTGATGGAATACTCCCCACTTGCATGGATGAGTGCAACTCCAACAACACTCTAGAAGCTTGACACCATCCAGGATAAAGCAGCCCACTTGGTTGGCATTCACTTCAGTGTGTACCATCTACAAGATTCACTGCAGAATCTCACCAAGGCTCCTTAGACAGCACCTTCCAAATCCACGACTGCTAATATCTAGAAGGACAAGGGCAGCAGACACATTGGATCACTCCCAGCTCCCCCTCCAAACCACTCAGCATCGTGATTTGGAAATATATCGCCACTCCTTCACTGTTACTGGGTCAAAACCTTGTAATTCCCTCCCTAATATCACCGTGGGTGTACCTACACCACGGGGTCTGCAGCTCACCACCACTTTCTCAAGGGCAGTTAGGGATGGAAAATAAATTCTGGCCTAGCCAGTGACGGCCACATCCCATAAAAGAATTTTAAAAATGATTCCTCCCTTTTGAGGTCCTACTTTTTAGATACTTTCCTAGCTCTCTGAAATCTATCTGCAGGGCTTCATCCTTTTCTCTACCTATGTCTTTGGTACCAAATTGGACCATGATCTCTGGCTGTTCACCCTCACCACCACCACCCCGCCCCTTCTGCATCAGAATGTTCTGTAGCCGCTCAGTGACGACCTTGACCCAAGCAAAAGGTAAAGCAACAAACCAACCTTCAGTCACGTTTGGGGCTGCAGAAATGCCCCTCTATTCCCCTAACCCTTGAACCCCCTATGACTTTGCAACTGGTACACTGTAATGAGCTTTACGCACTAAAGTATTTGATTTTCCAATTATCTTTAAATACTTAATTAATATATTACCAGTTCTAATATTAACAAATTAACTAAGTGAAACTTTTTTTTCCTTTAATCGTTTTCTTTTGAAGAAGGTACTTTAATAAAATGCATGCAAAATAAAATGAGATCTTCCTTCTTGAAGGTCTGTCTTTTTAGACATCTACTGCTTTGGCACCAACAGCTGTCTGTACCGTCTGCAGACTAACTTCTCTTGTCACATTTCCTGCTGTGGTACAAGGACAGATGTGACAGACTCTCTGTATGATGAATTGGAAAATAACCTAGAAAATACGCAATCATAAATATATTTTTCTTATTCATTCACGGTATGTGGGCTTCACTGGCTGGGCCAGCATTTATTGCCCATCCCTAGTTGCCCTTGAGAAGTTCGTGGTGAGCTGCCTTCTTAAACCGCTGCAGTTCATGTGGTGTAGGTACACCCACAGTGCTGTTAGGAAGTGAGTTCCAGGATTTTGACCCAGTGACAATGAAGGAACAGCGATATATTTTCAAGTCAGGATGGCGAGTGACTTGGAGGCGAACTTCTAGGTGGTGGTTTTCCCATGTGTCTGCTGCCCTTGTGCTTCTAGACGGTAGTGGTCATGGGTTTGGAAGGGGCTGTCTAAGGAGCCTTGGTGAATTCTTGCAGTGAAACTTGTAGATGGTACACACTGCTGCTACTGTGCATCGGTGGTGGAGGGAGTGAATGTTTGTGGATGTGGTGCCAATCAAGCAGGCTGCTTTGTCCTGGACAGTGTCAAGTTTCTTGAGCATTGTTGGAGCTGTACTCATCCAGGCAAATGGGGAGTATTCCATCACACTCCTGACTTGTGCCTTGTAGATGGTGGACAGGCTTTGGGGAGTCAGGAGGTGAGTTCCTTGTCGCAGGATTCCTAGCCTCTGACCTGCTCTTATGGCCACGGCATTTATATAACTGGTCCAGTTCAGTTTCTGGTCAATGGTAACCCCCAGGATGTTGATAGTGGGGAATTCAATGATGGTGATGTCATTGAACGTCAAGGGGCAATGGTTGGATTCTCTCTTGTTGGAGATGGTCATTGCCTGGCACATGCCTGGCATAAATGTTACTTGCTGTTTGTCAGCCCAAGCTTGGTTATTGTCCAGCTCTTGCTGCATTTAGACATTAAAAAATTTTCA
This sequence comes from Carcharodon carcharias, assembly GCF_017639515.1. NCBI lineage: Eukaryota > Metazoa > Chordata > Chondrichthyes > Lamniformes > Lamnidae > Carcharodon > Carcharodon carcharias. The sequence goes on along the minus strand of NC_054468.1, from coordinate 52,977,830 downwards.
TATGGCAGATTTGCAGGAAGGGGCCGGGGAGGGTGCTCAGCATTTTGGGACCTTCTCAATATGTAAGCATTTGCAGACAAAGCAGAACAACCCTCGCCCAGTCTCACTCCTACCTGAGGCTGATTGCTATTAACTGCTATATCTGGTCCCTTGCTCCTCTAAGCACTGTTCCAACAAGAGGGGTTGCATACTCTGTACACTGCAGTTCTTTCCAAAACAATACTTCTTACATGTTGTCTGCAGAAGTCATAATCCTTGTTATTACCACTAGGAGCTTCACGTGAAGGATAAGGGAACCCCTTCAATTTATTTGCAGTCTGGCTTGGATCTGAACAGGGAAAAGAGGGTGCTAAATGTTGGCAATGTAATGGGGCAAATAGAAGTCAATAATGGTAAAATTGGTGGTAATGAGATGAAGTAATTACATGGCAATTAAGGTGCGATTGAGTGACAGTGAAAGGTAAAAATGAAGGGTTAATTTGGAAGAGAAGCATGTGTTTCTGCAAGAGTAAGGAATTGAATGGGATACAGTGAGTACTTCTGTGACCGAATCCTGGGGGACAGTGACTTTGTGAAGTGCTGCAGTGGGATGAGGGAGACTGACTCTGAGCTAACTTTGGAGCAATTGATGACATATCTGTTTGAAATCCAAATAACACTTTTAATTTTCTTTTTTAGGTATTGAAATGCTCCTTTTGAGGTAATTTCTTCTGCTCTCTCCAGCAACGATTCATGTGGCTCTTTTAAGTAACAGCTATAGCTTTGCACCATTTTCCATGCTTCCCACCACCCACACACCCAAAGGCAGATTCAGTCAGGCACAGGACTTTGCTCTGTGCAGATAATTAGTCTGACCTTGGAAATCCTGTGGAATTGCAGTGTATTTAAAGTTTGCCACTCTGTTACAGTGTGCTTTTATTGCCCAAAGCAAATAATTTGCCCAAATCTTCCAAATCTAACCTACTGTGGCAGCTAATCCTTTAGGCTGAATATATACTTTGTACCAAGTTTTTAGAAAAAATACAATGCCCTGTATATCAAGGGCTGCAATAGGTTAATTCAATCATTGCATTTAGCTGTTTAAATATTATAAGTGCTCAGTTGATGTCAATAGTGACAAGATACTTTTGTTATAATTACTATTTTCCTTTATTGCCTCATAAGTAAAAACACTCTTTTCAATGAATTGGGCCCAAAATTGTTTTTTTTAAATAGCATATTATACTCCTCCTTAACAGCAAACCGAAAAGTATAGATTGGATGTAGACAACTTAGGCTTGAGGAAAGTGTTTTCCTGAGACCTAGAATGAGAGAACTCCAAGTAATTGTGATGTAAATATGTGCTACTTAAAAATAAGACACACCATTTTATAAATAACTATGTTGATATGGAGTTACTGACCAGAAGTCAACAGCTGGCAGGTTGTTCTGTCAAGTGAATTTCTTTTCCTGGATCTTTTGTTCACTATTTGATGATTAAAAAAAATATTATTAATCATTACAGCAAACGTGCAAATAAGATCAACTTAACTAATGTGCTGAAACAGCTGTTGCTGCACACAGTTTTTTAATTGAATTTGGCAGAAGGGGTTTTGCGCTGACCTCAAATTGGCATCATGATGAACAATAAGGGCATGGGAAATCTGTTGACAGATGTGTAGAATATATTAGTATCTGATCACAATTAAATGGCAATTACTCATATTTGTGGCATTGTGACTTTTGCAATATGCTGGTTACCCACTGTCAAATCTGCTGATTGACAGATAACTACTGATGTACTCATTCCGAGTATGTCCAATGTCTCCCTTCACAGAGTAATGAAACCCCAGATTATTGTGTGCAAGCTGGGGGCATTTTTAGATTGAGTGATTCTGCTGAGAGGAAAAAAGATTGAAATCTGGATGAAATTTGACATTTGCTGTGTATACTTAGGTGTGTCAATTGATCGATGTGGAGAGCTACAATACAAGATGGATTTAGTTGCTGAAAATGAAAGTTTGCTTTGATGACATAATCGTATTGCAGAGAACGAACTCCACACATGGAGTTTTTTGTTAGCCTTTTGAAATCTTTCACTGCAATTTGATGTTGGACTGGAATTCCATTTAATTACAGTAGTTATTTTTACTGATTGTATTTGATCTTAGTAGTTTTTAAATGCCTCAGAACAATGTATTCTCCACTAGTAAAATTGTTCACGAAAACTCAGATGATTCTTATGACACTCTTGAAGTGGAACTTTTTTTCTCTCCCATTTCCATCATGTACTCGCTGAGTTCTTTTAGCCTGTAAGACTTGCTCCTGCTTCCTTGACCCCATCCTCATTAAATTGCTGACTACACAACTTCCTTTTCTGCCTCCATGCTAGCCAACGCTCTAGTTCTTTTGTCTCAGATACTGTTCCCATCTCTTTCAAGCCTAACCTCTTTCCTCAACAAACAACTTGGATCCTATTGCCCATTTCCACCCTCTCCATCTTCTCAAGGCCTTGAATGCATTTTTATGCTTCCCACCTATGGCGATCATTCCTGCAACTCACTGCTTGAATCCTCTAGTCAGACTTGTGCACTTGCCACAACACCAAAATGGTCCTAACCAAAATACACAAATGTCATTATCTGTGATTATGATGCATGCTCCGACCTTATTCACCATGAGTTACCTGGAACCTTTGATGTTGTCACCATATCATCTGCAACAAGACTTTCTTGAGTTCCAGCCCTTACTTAATTCCACTCTTACTTATCTTAGTGTAGCTAGCCCATCTCCACTGAAACATTGGAAAGATTAAAGTCATCACCCACTGCCCTTACTGCCAACTCTGTACTCTCACCATTGATTCCATCCTCTCCTCCACTTTGTTTCAAGCTGAACTATACTTTTGCAATCTCAACATCGAATTCAAACTGAGCAGAACTTCTGACTCCATTGCCTCTATCACAAAGACTACTGGTTTTCACCTCTAAAACTGATTGCTTTTCCCCTACTTCAGCTTATCTGCCTCTGACACCTTCATCTATGCTCTTGACATCTCATGGCTCACTATCCCAATGATCTCCTGGCTAGCCTTCCATACTCCATCCCCTGTAAATGACAGTTTATCCAGAACTCTGTTGTTCATATCTTATTCCACACCAAATTTCTGCTCACCCATCATCCCTGTTCTCACTGACCTACATTGGTTTCAATGCCTCAAATTTAAATACATGCATCCTTAGATAGAATTTTCCCCTCGTTGGGCAGGTGTGGCAGACGGGCCTGGGAGTAGTTGCAAAGCCGACTGCTGCCTGTGATCGGGCCCCGACTGTGATTTCACACTGGCTGGCCAATTAACAGCCAGCCAGCGTGAAACGCAAACTGCTGTGCTCAGCGCGGTCGGAGTGGGAAGAGAGCAAGCGCTGAAACTCGTACATGTGTGTGGGTGCGCACAGTAAAAGCTCCCTGAGGTGCAGGGAGCTGAAGATTTTTAACCATAAAAATAAAGATATTTAAAATCATGAAAACATGTTCCCTCATGTGACTCTGTCACACGAGCAGGAACATGTTAAAATCACTGGTCGAAACCGCATCCCGCCCGTGGATGAGGTTTCGCCAAAAATGCAAAAGCCGCTTGGCATTTTCGCCCGTCTACCAATCAAATAATTAGACAGGCAGTGAAAAATTCTACTCAATTAATTGATTAAGGGCCTTAATAGGGCGTTTAATTGTCAGCAGGCACACTGCCATCTCCCACACGCACCCACTGACGAAAATATCGCGTGAGTGTGTGATGGTGTCGGAACACTCGCCTGACATCATTGCACGTCACTTTATGCTCATTCAGATTGGCATGCGCCCACACGCTGAGAGAAAAATTCTGCTCCTTGTGTTTAAATTCATCCATGCTCTCACTAATGTTTTAGTCCCACAAATACGCCTGAAACAACTTCTGTTCCACTGCCTCCAGCAATGTCTCTTCTCTATACTCTACAACTGGCTCTTAGATCCTGTGTTGTGGGATTCACTGCCTAAACTCCAACCTATCTCTACCTATCTTTCTCTTCCTGTAAAACCCTGCTTAAAACTAACCTCCATCCCTCTCAATCTCTGCTTATTTGTTTGTGTTCATTTATTTCTGACAACTCTGAAGGAATCTTTCTGTGTTAAAGCCACATAAATACAAGTAGTTATTGTTTTTCTAGTATGTTCTTTTTCTTCTTCATCTTGATCTTCATTGTTGTAGATGTTTTTGACAGCTTCCCTAATGTTTCAGTAACTAAATCCGGAGAGGACCTAAGCCATACAGTTCAGGAGGGGAACAGGCTCCCAGGGCTGCATTAAATTGGTGATCTGATTACAAGTGGTAAGCGAGCACAATAATTGGTTGCAGCACCTTTGGATTAAAGAAGAGAATATTGCCCATGATTTTCACTGCTGATTGCTGCTCAGTTACTCCAGTTGCAATGGCATGTTTACTGATGCCAAGTGGGGACTAAGGATTCATCATTTAGAAAGGAGCTGATTAATTAAGGGCAGTCAGCATGGATTTGCTAATGGCTGATTGTGTGTGACTAACATGATTGTTGCCTCCTCAAATTTAGGGAGAATGGATGAAGTTAGCACTCAGCCTCCCTGTAATGATGCATGGGTAGATGTTGTCAGTGCTCAGCCACTTCTCTCAGGAATATGTGGCGGGGACTTCGCTCTGGCTGAAGCTGCTGGATGCATATCTACTGTACATGGCGCTGAGTAGAGTAGCTCAGTTTCTTTAGGGCATGCTGGTCGGTACTTTCCCCTTCAAGTCCTTCCTGTCCGGATTCCTCACCTGTGTGGGGGGCCTTCATGCTGGCAGTTTGCTCGCAGATACAGATCAACCCTCAGAACAAAGGAGATTTCATTGGCATCTGAGCGAGCATTTGCAGACTTCCTCTTTGCCAGCACCATTCTTCATCTAGTGGTGATCAGCTTCACAGGTTGATTGTCATGCAGCAGAAGTAATGAGAGGGACTGGAATTCGTATTGCCGCTGCAAGGGATCTGTTTGAAATTTGTTGACACATTTTGTTATGTTCCGTATATACACATATAAAAACCTTTTGAAGACGTCTACGTGTATTTTAGCAAGGTTTATGACAAGGTCCAGCATGGAAGTAGGGTCATAAAAGTAAAAGCTCATGGCATTCAAGGAAAAGTGACAAATTGGATCCAAAATATGCTCAGTGGCAGGAAGCAAAGGGTTATGATCAATGTGTGTTTTTATGACTGGAAGCTTGTTTCAAATGGGGTTCTGCAGGGCTCTGTACTGGGTCCCTTGCTTTTTTTGGTATATATCAATGAATTAGACTTAAATGTTGGGGGCATGATTAAGAGGTTTGCAGATAATACAACAATTGGCTCCTTGTTGTTTAATGAGGAAGAAAGCTGTCAACTGCAGGAAAGTATCAATGGATTGATCAAGTGAGTAGAAAAGTGACAAATGGAGTTCAATCTAAGGAAGTGTGAGGTAATGCATTTCAAGAGGACAAGCATGATTGGGATTACAATAGATTGCAGGCTTGGCCTAAATAGCAAAGTGGTTCTGGTACTGGGTTTGTAATCCCAAGATCAAGAGTTCAAATCTCACAATGGCAAACTATGAAACAATGTAACTTCATATGAAACAGATGGAAACAGGTTTACTCAAAAGAGTATCAAGAGTTCAAATCTCACAATGGCAAAACAATGTACCTTCATCTGAAACAGATGGAGATGGGTTTGTACTCGAAAGAGTTACACCAACACCCACACTGATTTGGGCATCGGGGTGGTCCTTTTGGCTTACGCCGATGACGTGCTCCTTATGTTTATGACCCGGCTGACCTGCGGAGGATGCGCGAGTGCCAGGAGGTCTACTCTGCCGCTTCTTCTGCCAGGATCAACTGGGGTAAATGTTCTGGACTCCTGGTCGGTCAGTGGCAGATGGATCCCCTACCCGAGGAGCTCAGGCCTTTCACCTGGAGCAGGACCAGTCTCCTCTACCTGGGGGTCCATCTCTGCCCCGCTGAGGAATCCTGGCCGGCAAACTGGCAGGAACTGGAGACGAAAGTCACCGCTCGCCTGCGGCGCTGGACAGGACTGCTCCGAGTGCTATCTTACCGAGGTCGAATTCTGGTCATAAACCAGCTGATCGCCGCCATGTTATGGTATCGGCTGGTCACTTTGACCCCTCCCCCGGACTTTGTCACAAGAATCCAGAGATTGTTAGTCGACTTCTTCTGGGACAAAAGATTGCACTGGGTCGCTGCCGAGGTTCTGAGTCTCCCGCTTAGGGAGGGTGGTCAGGCGCTAGTGTGCCTACGCACACAGGTGGCGACTTTCCGCCTTCAGACCCTGCAGCGATACCTCTACGTCGAGCCTCCTCCTAGATGGTGTGCCCTGACGACGTATTTCTTCCGTCAGGTGCACGGCCTGAATTATGACGTGCAGCTCCTGTTTATAGAACAGCTGGGCCTCGGTGGCTCCTTGCAGGCGTTGCCCGTCTTTTACCAGGACCTGATCAAAGTCTGGAAAGTGGTCGCCTCGCGACGCAGCTCTCCCCCCGTCAGGAGTAGCGGCTATCGCCAGAGAGCCGCTGCTCAGGAATCCGCCCCTCCGTCCTCTTCAGTGGTTGGCGGAGAGAAGGGCTGTGGCCGCAGGGTTGACCAGGATCGGGAACGTGCTGGGTGGCGGAGGACTGGGCTGGATGCTCCCGCAGGAGTTGACGCGACGCGCGTCTGTGAGTGTCCAGGTCGCAGCCGATGCCATCCAAGACCTGAGAACGGTTGTGCTCGGACCCGACGTTATTTTGGGTCTTGAGGCCCAGGTGCGCGGTGGTCTTCCGTCTGAACGTTCCCCTGTTCGGACAGAATTCCACATTGGCCCCAAGCCCCGAACCCTCCCTCGGGTGCTGGTGCCCCGCAATATGAGCCGCCTCGGGGACATGCCCTCTGTGCCTTTTGGCACGGCAAAGAGGGGATTTTTGTACGGACTGCTGCTGCACACCTTCCATTTTCTCGCCCTTGTCCGTCGACCGGACACGCCCTGGCATGCCTTGTTGCCGTCCGGCGGCGGAGGCCCCCGATGGGAGGCCCTCTACGGAGGTGTCCTCCCCCTTTCTATCGGGGACCTGGGTTGGAGGGTGTTGCATGCAGCAGTCCCCTATAATAAGAGGATGCATAGGTTCACGGACTCTCAGGACACGTGCCCTTTTTGCGGTCTTGTGGAGTCCGTGGACCATGTATACATAGAGTGTTGTAGGCTGCACTCCCTTTTTAGTTATTTGAAAAACCTTTTATTGATGTTTTGTTTGCACTTCAACCCCACGCTCCTGATCTACGGGCACCCGGTGCGGAAGGGGGTCGGGAAGGAGGAGGACCTCCTTGTGAACCTGCTCCTGGGCCTGGCCAAGTTGGCCATTAACAGGTCCAGGCAGCGGGCGATTGACGGGGGAGTCCCGCCCGATTGTTTGTCCCTCTTCCGCGGGTACGTTCGCTGCCGGATGTCCCTGGAAAGGGAGCACGCGGTGTCTGCTGGCACTCTCGAGGCCTTCCGTGCTCGGTGGGCACCGCGGGGACTGGGGTGTTTTGTTGACCCCTTTAATCACATTTTGATTTAAAGTTTGTAAGGTTCCTTTAAACTTTGTTCTTGGTTTTACAGCTGACCTGAATTAGGGGCTGTGCCTGATTTATCCCAAATTTGTTGATTTGGTTTTCATTTAAAAGATTATCAAGAGTTCATCTTCTTAACGATCTCGTGGAGGCAATTGTGGATTCAGTTTGTTTCCTGATACTGAGGAGAGAAGGTGTGTGGTGTTGCTGCTCCTCAGTGTTTCAACTGTTTCTGCTGCTGCCTTTGGGGTTGCTTTTGCTGTGTGCTGCTGCTGCTCCTGCACTCGAGGGTGTTTGCTGCTGCTGCTCCTGCACTTGAGGGTGTTTGCTGCTGCTGCTGCCCCTGCACTTGAGGGTGTTTGCTGCTGCTGCTCCTGCACTCGAGGGTGTTTGCTGCTGCTGCTCCTGCACTCGAGGGTGTTTGCTGCTGCTGCTCCTGCACTCGAGGGTGTTTGCTGCTGCTGCTCCTGCACTCGAGGGTGTTTGCTGCTGCTGCTGCTCCTACACTCGAGGGTGTTTGCTGCTGCTGCTCCTGCACTCGAGGGTGTTTGCTGCTGCTGCTCCTGCACTCGAGGGTGTTTGCTGCTGCTGCTCCTGCACTCGAGGGTGTTTGCTGCTGCTGCTCCTGCACTCGAGGGTGTTTGCTGCTGCTGCTCCTGCACTCGAGGGTGTTTGCTGCTGCTGCTCCTGCACTCGAGGGTGTTTGCTGCTGCTGCTCCTGCACTCGAGGGTGTTTGCTGCTGCTGCTCCTGCACTCGAGGGTGTTTGCTGCTGCTGCTCCTGCACTCGAGGGTGTTTGCTGCTGCTGCTCCTGCACTCGAGGGTGTTTGCTGCTGCTGCTCCTGCACTCGAGGGTGTTTGCTGCTGCTGCTCCTGCACTCGAGGGTGTTTGCTGCTGCTGCTCCTGCACTCGAGGGTGTTTGCTGCTGCTGCTCCTGCACTCGAGGGTGTTTGCTGCTGCTGCTCCTGCACTCGAGGGTGTTTGCTGCTGCTGCTCCTGCACTCGAGGGTGTTTGCTGCTGCTGCTCCTGCACTCGAGGGTGTTTGCTGCTGCTGGACCTGCACTCGAGGGTGTTTACTGCTGCCGCTGCTGGACCTGCACTCGAAGGTGTTTGCTGCTGCTGCTGGACTTGCACTTGAGGGTGTTTACTGCTGCTGCTGCTGGACCTGCACTCGAGGGTGTTTGCTGCTGCTGCTGCTGGACCTGCCCGTGTGGAGCAAAAGGAGAGAGAGGGAGAGAAGAAGAACAGCTTCTGTTGCTACAGGACAGGAAGGCCAGGAGGCCAGGACTGTGTCTAAAAGCAACATCCTAGGTGGGTGTCCAACATTATTGTTTGTGTAATGTGGGGGCAATAAAGGACTGTGTTTTGTAGGGGGAGGAAAGAAGACTGCAGGAAGGTTTGGGGAAGGAAGAGAGGGGGGTGTGTGGTTAAACTCACCCTTCTGCTACCCCCCCGCCCCACCCAGCCCTTTCCCAGTAAGGCCAGCGGTGGCTGGTGAAGACATCGCCTCCCCCTGCAAGAAGATCATCAGGCCCCCACCCAACGTCCACCTTTCACTGGAGACACCCACCTGGACTCTTCCCTTTTCCCTCCTGTGCCTCCTTGTCCTTCACTCCTCTCCCTCCTCTCCTCTCCTGTACAAAAGGGGAGGTTATTACTACCTCTCTTCCTAGGGAGGAACATTGTATATTTAAAAAAATATATATATATAAAAAAAATATATAATTTAAAAAAAAAAATGGCCAATCCTTCACAGGGTGGGTGTGGCTCTGGCCCTAAGGCCAGTTCAACATCTCCTGTGGCCGGGCCCTCGAGGGCTAATGTGGAGGCGGCTTTGTCACCGGTGGCAGGGCCTACAAAAAAGACCTATGCGGGGGTGGTTGCTTTTGCAGCTCCTGCTGCTCCCGCTGCCCTGTCGCCATTCCGTCTCCTCACCAGGGCCCTTGGGGTAAAATGCTACGCTCACCCTGAGATGACTATTGAGGCCTGCGTTAAGGCTATGGCTGGGGTTGTCGGCCCCTCAGCCATTGTCGCGGCCTCAAAGATGTATGGGAGGGCCATCTTTTTCTTGAGGTCCGAGCGGGCGGTGCAACTCGCCCTGCAGAAGGTGCTCACTGTGGGCGGGACTTTTCTGGCGGTGGATCCCCTTGAGGCCACCGCCCAGAAGATTGTTATTTCAAATGTCCTGCCCTTTATACCATGTGGGCTCCTCCTCCCCCACCTTAAGAGGCTGGGGGAGGTCAGGTCAAGGGTTGCGCCAGTCCCGCTCGGCCTCAAAGACTCGGCCCTCAGCCACGTGTAATCCTTCCGGCGCCAAGTTTTCGTCCGCTTGGCCTGGGAGGAGTCCCTGGAGGGGGCCTTCTCGGTTAATTTTGAGGGGACCGCCTATCGGGTCTTCTGGACCGCGGAGGGCGTGCGGTGCCATGCCTGTAAGGAGGTGGGGCACGTAAGAAAGAACTGCCCCGCCTCCAAGGCCACGAGCCCCACCCAAGCGGCCGCGGCTAGCACCGCCCCTCCTCCCCCGCCACCACTCCATCTCCCTCCCCGCAAGGGGAAGCGACCCCGGCAGCAGCTGCCATCTCGGCTGCCGGTGAGGCGGGGGGAGAGCCCCCGCGCCGTAAGAAGGCGCGGAGGAAGACCCGAAATTTGGAGGCGGCCCGTGAAACGCCCCAAACCCCCCAAACACATGGGAAAACCGGCTCGGAGGAAAAAACATCATCCGGCCCCGGCGTCGTGTCCGCGTGTGCTCCCGGGTCCGTGGGCGCTAAGGCGCCAAGTGCTGGGCCCGGCGTCATCCCTGCGCGTGCTCCCGGGGCTGGCAGGGAAAAGACGCGGGACCCCGAGCCGGGGAAACAAACATCAAAAACCCAGAGGGTGGAGTGTCCGGGAGGGCTGGGCAAGGAGGAGGGGGCCTCGGAAATGGAGGTCTCCCTAGCCCCCAGCCTGACCCGGAAGAGACGTCACGCTTCGGAGGAGGAAGTGGGCGACGCCCAAACTGAAGAAGTTGGGCGTGTCCCTTCCCCTGATGAAGAGGTGGTGGCGTCTCCACCCAGTAAAACCTCGCCCTGCCCTCTGGGGGAACCCGAAACCCCTACCCCTACCACTGTTCCCCCTACCAGTCTGCTGCAGTCCCCTGAACAGGGCCCCTCGGGGGTCACTGAGGGCACCTCCCTTGAGGTGGTGTCCGACTCCAGGGCACTTAATACCCCCGAGGTACCTTCTGGCTCGTTGGGGGACTGCAGATTTGAAATTTTTTAAAATGTTAATGGGTCATTGGGTGGCGGCGAAAAGGAGGGCCTTCCCGCTCCCTCCCAAACCTTGACACCGGGCGTCCTATGTTTAGGTCAGGAGCTTGGCCTGAGCTCCCCGGACGACCCGGTGCCGGGAGGAGAGCGGGCATCAGAACTGCCGCTGCCCTCTGGCCCAAAAAGTTTAGAGGAGACCAGAGAGGACTCCTCTGGCCTTGATCCTGGGGGTGGGATAGAGGCACAGATAGAGGCAGCTGGCAGCTCCGAATCAGCCCCCGTACTCAATGCGGGGGAGGGGTCGGAAGCTGGAGGCGACGACCCGGAGGAGGACGGGGTGTCGGTGGTAAGCGTTGGGGATTGCGCGGAGTCGCTCTCAAACGAGGCGGTGGATCCCCTGGTGCCCTCCACTGTCTCCCCCCTCATCCCCCCAAGGGAACTCCGGGACTTTTTGTCGGGGCACCGTGGTCGCTGAGACAGGGTTCAGTTGGCCTTGGGCCGGTGGCATTCGTTTCCGCTGGTGTTCTGGTCCACTCGCGAGGCTCTCAAGTCTCCCGAGTTGGATAGGAACGCGCGGCGGAGGGTCCAAACGTTTCTCGCTGGGCTCCTGAAGGAGAGGAAAGACTAAAAAGTCCTCTTCTTCTTTTTAATTACTTAAGGTGAAGGTTTGATGTACCTTTGACAATGAAGACGACTATAGCCAGCCTCAATATCCGCGGCAGCAGGGGAGCACAGCGCAGGTTCCAGAACCTCTCGGTCCTCAGGGACGGGAAGTATGCGTTGTACTTCTTGCAAGAAACCCATACCCTTCCGGGAGACGAAGCCACGTAGCTCCTGGAGTGGCGAGGGGGGGTCTACATGAGTCACCTAGCCTCCAATTCGGGCGGGGTGGCTATCTTGTTGGCCCCGCATTTTCAGCCAGAGATCTTGGGGGTCAAGGAGCCAGTGCCAGGCCGGTTGCTGCGCCTGACTGTGCGTCTGGGGGGGCAGTGCTTCACTTTGTGAATGTGTACGCTCCCCTGGGCACGCAGCAGCAAGCGAGCTTCTTTGAAGAAGTGTCCACTCATCTCGGCTCCATCGACGCTGGCGAGTGCATTGTTCTCGGGGGGGATTTCAATTGCACCCTCGGGGTCCGGGACCGTCACGGTATCCCGCACTGCACGCGAGGTGTGAGTAAGTTGCGGGACCTGGTCAGGTCCTTCGACTTAGTGGACGTCTGGCGAAATCTCCATCCTGACTCCAGCGTGTTCACCTTTGTGTCACCTGGAGTCGGAGCGTCCAGACTCGACCGCCTTTACGTTTCGAAGGCGTACGTGTCCTGCGTTCCGGCTGCTTCTATACAGCAGGTTCAGTGCACAGACCACTGTCTGGTGTGGGCGGAGCTCACTTCGTTCTGTGCTCGGACGGGGTCCGCATACTGGCATTTTAACAACCTGTTGTTGGAGGACCAGCGGTTCCTGGACTCGTTCCGTCGTTTCTGGGCTGGCTGGAGAAGGAAGCGGGGAGGCTTCCCCTCCTTGAGGCTGTGGTGGGACGTGGGCAAGACCCACGTCCGAGTTTTCTGTCAAGAGTACGCGAAGGGGTCGACAAAGAGACGCAAATCCAGGGTCGAGGAGTTGGAGAAGGAGGTGCTCGACCTGGAGGCACGTCTCTGTCAGCCTGATGTGGACCCGGCCCTGTGGTCGGTGTACAATGAGAAGAAGGGCGCGCTGCGAGACCTGCAACTGGTCGGGTCTCGGGGCGCGTTTGTGAGGTCGCGGATCCGGTTCCTCAAGGAGATGGACCGCGGCTCCCCCTTCTTCTACTCGCTGGAAAAAAGGCACGGGGTCCGTCAGCAGCTCTTTACGCTGCTGGCCGACGACGGATCCCTTGTCTCGGATCCGGAGGGCATCAGGGCCATCACCCGAGATTACTACACTGCCCTGTTCTCTCCGGATCCGTCCAGCGAGGACGCTTGCAGAGTTTTGTGGGAGGACCTGCCGCAGGTCGGCTCGGAGTGCGCCGGAAAGCTTGACTCCCCTATAAGTCTGGGGGAGCTGACCAGCGCACTCGACGGTCTTTCTAGGGGCAAATCCCCGGGACTAGACAGGCTGACCGTGGAGTTCTTCAGGGCGTTCTGGGACGTGTTGGGGAGCGACTTCGCGGGTGTCCTGGGGGAGAGCATTGCTACCGGGGAGATGCCTCTTTCGTGGCGCAGGGCCGTGATTGCCCTGCTGCCGAAGAAGGGGGATCTCCGCCTTCTTAAAAACTGGCGCCCGGTCTCCCTCCTCAGCACGGACTACAAAATCTTCGCCCGAGCCATGTCTTCTCGGCTCGGCACCGTGCTGGACCACATGATCCACCCTGACCAGTCCTACACCGTCCCGGACCGAACCATTTATGATAACATCCATCTGGTCCGGGACATCATCCACCATTCCCAGAGGGCTGGTCTGTCGAGCGCCTTCCTGTCTCTCGATCAGGAGAAGGCGTTCGACAGGGTGGATCACAGATACTTACACGGAACTCTGCGAGCGTTCGGGTTCGGGACGCATTTTGTCGCCCGGATCCGATTTCTGTACACCACCGCGGAGTGTCTAGTGAAGGTTAATGGATCCCTGACGGTGCCCCTTCGCTTTGGGAGAGGGGTACGTCAGGGCTGCCCCCTGTCTGGCCAGTTGTATTCTATTTGCGTGGAGCCTTTCCTGCGCCTCTTGCGGAGGAGGTTGTCGGGATTGGTTCTGCGCGGGCCGGGCTTCGGGGTGGTCCTTTCGGCTTACGCCGATGACGTGCTCCTTATGTTTAGTGACCCGGCTGACCTGCGGAGGATGCGCGAGTGCCAGGAGGTCTACTCTGCCGCTTCTTCTGCCAGGATCAACTGGGGTAAATGTTCTGGACTCCTGGTCGGTCAGTGGCAGATGGATCCCCTACCCAAGGAGCTCAGGCCTTTCATCTGGAGCAGGACCAGCCTCCTCTACCTGGGGGTCCATCTCTGCCCCGCTGAGGAATCCTGGCCAGCAAACTGGCAGGAACTGGAGACGAAAGTCACCGCTCGCCTGCGGCGCTGGACAGGACTGCTCTGAGTGCTATCTTACCGAGGTCGCGTTCTGGTCATAAACCAGCTGATCGCCGCCATGTTGTGGTATCGGCTGGTCACTTTGACCCCTCCCCCGAACTTTGTCACAAGAATCCAGAGATTGTTAGTCGACTTCTTCTGGGACAAAAGATTGCACTGGGTCGCTGCTGAGGTTCTGAGTCTCCCGCTTAGGGAGGGTGGTCAGGCGCTAGTGTGCCTACGCACACAGGTGGCGACTTTCCGCCTTCAGACCCTGCAGCGATACCTCTACGTCGATCCTCCTCCTAGATGGTGTGCCCTGACGACGTATTTTTTCCGTCAGGTACACGGCCTGAATTATGATGTGCAGCTCCTGTTTATAGAACAGCTGGGCCTCGGTAGCTCCTTGCAGGCGTTGCCCGTCTTTTACCAGGACCTGATCAAAGTCTGGAAAGTGGTCGCCTCGCGACGCAGCTCTCCCCCATCAGGAGTAGCGGCTATTTTCAGAGAGCCGCTGCTCAGGAATCCGCCCCTCTGTCCTTTTCAGTGGTTGGCGGAGAGGAGGGCTGTGGCCGCAGGGGTGACCAGGATCGGGGACGTGCTGGGTGGCGGAGGACTGGGCTGGATGCTCCCGCAGGAGTTGGCGTGTCGCGCGTCTGAGAGTGTCCAGGTCGCAGCCGATGCCATCCAAGACCTAAGGACGGTCGTGCTTGGACCCGATGTAATTTTAGGTCTTGAGGTGGCCCAGGTGCGCGGTGGTCTTCCGTCTGAACGTTGCCCTGTTCGGACAGAATTCCACATTGGCCCCAAGCCCGGAACCCTCCCTCGGGTGCTGGTGCCCTGCAATATGAGCTGCCTCAGGGACATGCCCTCTGTGCCTTTTGGCATGGCAAAGAGGGGCTTTTTGTATGGACTGCTGCTGCACATCTTCCATTTTCTCACCCTTGTCCGTCGACCGGACACGCCTTGGCGTGCCTTGTTGCCGTCCGGCGGCGGAGGCCCCCGATGGGAGGCCCTCTACGGAGGTGTCCTCCCCCTTTCTATCGGGGACCTGGGTTGGAGGGTGTTGCATGCAGCAGTCCCTTATAATAAGAGGATGCATAGGTTCACGGACTCTCAGGACACGTGCCCTTTTTGTGGTCTTGTGGTCCGTGGACCATGTATATATAGGGTGTTGTAGGCTGCACTCCCTTTTTAGTTATTTGAAAAACCTTTTATTGATGTTTTGCTTGCACTTCAGCCCCACGCTCCTGATCTACGGGCACCCGGTGCGGAAGGGGGTCGGGAAGGAGGAGGACCTCCTTGTGAACCTGCTCCTGGGCCTGGCCAAGTTGGCCATTAACAGGTCCAGGCAGCGGGCGATCGACGGGGGAGTCCCACCCGATTGTTTGTCCCTCTTCCGCGGCTACGTTCGCTGCCGGATGTCCCTGGAGAGGGAGCACGTGGTGTCTGCTGACACGCTCGAGGCCTTCCATGCTTGGTGGGCACCGCGGGGACTGGGGAGTTTTGTTGACCCCTTTAATCACATTTTGATTTAAAGTTTGTAAGGTTCCTTTAAACTTTGTTCTTGGTTTTACAGCTGACCTGAATTAGGGGCTGTGCCTGATTTATCCCAATTTTGTTGATTTGGTTTAATTGTTTTCATTTAAAAGATTATCCAGAGTTCAAATCTCACAATGGCAAACTATGAAACAATGTAACTGCATCTGAATAGGAACAGATGGAAAAATGTGTTTGTACTCGAAAGAGTTACAATAGATTGCAGAATACTGAGAAATGTTGAGGAACAGACGGTCCTTGGAATGCATGTCCACAGATTCCTGAAAGTAGGTGGACAAGTAGATAAGGTGGTCTAGATGGCATATGGGATACTTTCCTATACTGGCTGGGGCATAGAATATAACAGCAGGGAGGTTATACTAGAACTGTATAAAACCCTGGTTAAGCCACAACCTAGTGTACTGCCTACAGTTCTGATCACCACATTACAGGAAGGGTGTGATTACACTAGAGAGGGTTCAGAAAAATCTTATGAGGATATGGTCAGGACAGGAGAATTTTAGCTGTGAACAAAAAGCTGGGTAGTCTGGGGATTATTTTCTTTGGAACAAAGTGAGGCTGAGGGGTATTTAATTGACATGTGTAAAATTATGAGAGACATAGAGTGAAGAGGAAGAACCTATTTCCATTATCAGAGAGGTCAATAACAAGGGATTTTAAGTAATTGATAGAGGGATTAAAGGGGAGTTGAGGAGAATTTTTTCACCAGTGGTGATAGGGAATATGGAACACTGTTCCTGAATGACTGGTAGAGGCAGAAACCCTGATTGCATTTAAAGGGTACCTGGATATGCACATGAAGTGACCAAAAGCTGTAAAGCAGGATTGGGCTTAGTAGCTTTTTCTTGGTCAGGACAGACATGATAGACCAAATTGCATCCTCCTGTGCCATAACTTGCTATAATTCTATGTTTGGGTCTCGCTGTGATGCTCTATATGATCAAAAACCCTGCCAGACTTGACTGAAAATCTATATTCATAGGACACTTTTTTGGGGGAAGAGCAGAGTTCTCTGGTGTTTTGGCCAATGTTCTTTTCTCAGTCAATAATGCCCAATGCAGATCAACTAGTCAGTCATCTTTTTTTCACTTTTTGAGACCTTAGGCTGGATTTTAATGGGGTAAGACCATCTTGGGAGGCCTTTAAAAATGTTGGGCGAGACTCAGATGTAGAAGCCCTGCCCCCATTTCTGGCAGATCCCATTTTTGCTGGTAGGGGAAAGGGATTGGGGTATGAGTCACACAGACAGGAAACCTGAACTCCGCAGGGCCATTTGAAATTAGTGCTGAGTTCAAACAAACCCCATTTTCGCTGTTCCAAGGATCTTAACCTGCAGTGTGAGACTCACAAATTGATAGAGGACATGAACAGAACTTGTCTGCCCTACAAGAGTGTTTAAAGTGTCAAGACATTGTTATTTCAACCTCCATCCCTGTGGGAAAAAAAAAGAGGCTTCAGCTTTCACAATAAAAAAATGACAAAGGCTAGAGTACATTGCTTGATAGGCCATCTAGTGTAGTCTATTAAAAAAATTACTATTTGTTCCTGCTGTTTCAATGGACTCCATTATTGATATTTCCCAAGGGCTGTTGTTATAGCTGAACCCATTGTGAATGTTTGGTTGAGTTTCAAAAGCTCCAAAAGCACTTATCTCAGCAATGGGGATGAGTTCAGTTTGATGGACAGTTTTAAAAGGCTACTAAAGGATTAGCTGTCTTTCCGTGTGGTACTGAATAGAAGTTTTTTTTTTGTTTTTATTACAGATTGTCCACTTGAGGGATCTGAAACCTTTGAATGGGTTACTTGAATGAAAGATTTTTTTTCAGTATCAAGTGTGTCTGCGTGAGAGCTCTGTTACAGTGTTAGAAGATTTTTTAAATTTCCATATGGCTCCTGAGGTCTGCCCATAGTGGATACAGGGTGAGTGTCTATTAAGGTAGTGTTGGGGGTGAAGGGTTAATGATGTGGCATTGCAGTGATATGAGGTAGCATGGAGGGAAGAGGGGGCATGAGGTGGCATGTGGAGTACGAGGTGACATGGGGAATGGGTGAAAATAAGAACTAGGAGCAGGAGTAGGCAATTCAGCCCCTCAAGCCTGCCCCGCCATTCATTACGGTCATGGCTGATCTCATTTCGGCCTCAACTCCAATTTCCCGCCCCCTCCCCATAACCTTTCAACCCATTATTAATTAAAAATCTATCTCCTCCTTAAATTTATTCAGTGTCCCAGCATCCACTGCACTCTGAGGTAGTGAATTCCACAGATTCACGACCCTTTGAGAAAAGTAATTCCTCCTCATCGCTGATTTAAATCTACCACCCCTTAGCCTAAAACTATGGCCTCTCGTTCCAGAATGCCCCAGAAGGGGAAACATCTACTTTGTCTATCCCCTTTAGCATCTTATATACCTCAATTAGATCTCCTCTCATCCTTCTAAACTCTAGCGAGTATAGGCTTAAACTGCTCAATCTCTCCTCATAAGACAAGCCCCGCATCTCTGGAATCAATCTAGTGAACCTCCTCTGAACCGTCTCCAGTGCAACTACATCCTTCCTCAAGTAAAGGGACCAAAACCGTGCACAGTACTCCAGGTGCTGTCTTACAAATGCCTTGTACAGTTGCAACAACACTTCCCTATTTTTATACTCTCTTCCTTTAGTAATAAATGCCAAAATTATATTTGCCTTCCTTATTAATATATTACCCCTAACTCCGTGTGACCTTATCTTATGTATTAATCTTTTGTGCGGCGCCTTATCAAGGGCCTTCTGGAAGTCCAGATATATTACATCTACAGGATCCCCATTATCCACTTTGATTGTCACATCTTCAAAGAACTAGCAAATTAGTCAAACATGATTTATGCTTCATAAAACCATGCTGACTCTGATGGATTGCATTTTGACTTTCCAAATGCCCCATTACTACTTCCTTGATAATGGATTCCAACAATTTCCCAATGACAGACGTTAAATTAACTGGTCTATAGTTTCCTACTTTCTGCCTCCCCTCTTTTTGAAAAAGGGCGTTATATTAGCATTTTTCCAATCCGCCGGAACCTTTCCAGAATCCAGGGGATATTGGAATATTACAGCCAATGCATCCACTATCTCCGCTGCCACTTCCTTTAAGACTCTGGGATGTAGGCCATCAGATCCTGGGGACTTGTCACCCTTTAATCCCAATAGTTTGCTCAGTACTTTTTCTCTAGGGATGGCGATTGTTCTAAGTTCCTCCTTCTCAATATCCTCTGCATTACCTGTTACTATTGGGGTGGTACTAGTGTCCTCCACTGTGAAAACTGAAGCAAAATATAGATTAAGCGTCACTGCCATTTCTGCGTTCCTCACTATTAACTCCCCAGTCTCATCCTTCAAGGGACCAACATTCACTTTAGCTACTCTCTTTCCTTTTATATACTTGTAGAAGCTTTTGCTATCAGTTTTTACATTTTGCGCTAGTTTTCTTTCATAATTTACCTTTGCTCTTTAATGTAAGTAATTAATAAAGGAGAGGGGTGAAGCCTAGATGGCCTAACAGCCTTTTATAAAACTGAAGTCTCAGGACCAAGATTGGCCTTCTAACTAGCCCATCTTGACACAATTGTGCTTCCAGGGTAAAACTGCCTCCAGAGGCAGCAACGCCAACCTGATTCCACTGCTGCCTCCCTGGAGTAAAAATAGCAAATGATGGGGCCTTTTATAGCAAGGCATATAAATAGTATATTTTATGTAGTATATATATTTCAAATATTTATCCACTTCCCTTTTAGAAGTTGCAAACAACACTGTTGCATATAAAAGGAATAGTTTTTTTGTTTCTTTTTTGATTAACTTAAATTTATGTCCCCTAATTACCAACTCACAACCAATAGAATAGTTTTCCTGATTGTATTTATTAAAACTTACCATAATTTTGAATATCGTTTTTAAATCTACTCTTAATTTTCTTGGTTCTAATAGAAGAGCCCTAGCTTTTGTGGCAATTCCTCATGATTAAAGCCTCATGTTACTTGGAAAAAATTTATTAATTTTGCTTCCAATCTCTTATTAATTTACTTGGAAAAATTTATTAATTTTGCTTCCAATCTCCACCCCTCCATCATTTTCACGTGGTCCATCTCTGACACTTCCCTTCCCTTCCTTGACCTCTCTGTCTCAATCTCTGGTGATAGACTGTCCACCAATATCCATTACAAACCCACCGACACCCACAGCTATCTCGACTACAGCTCCTCACACCCCACTTCCTGTAAGGACTCCATCCCATTCTCTCAGTTCCTTCGCCTCCGTCGCATCTGTTCCGATGATGCTACATTCAAAAACAGTTCCTCTGACATGTCCTCCTTCTTCCTTAACCGAGGTTTTCCACCCACGGTCGTTGACAGGGCCCTCAACCGTGTCCGGCCCATCTCCCGCGCATCCGCCCTCACTCCTTCTCCTCCCTCCCAGAAACATGATAGGGTCCCCCTTGTCCTCACTTATCACCCCACCAGCCTCCGCATTCAAAGGATCATCCTCCGCCATTTCCGCCAACTCCAGCATGATGCCACTACCAAACACATCTTCCCTTCACCCCCCTTATCGGCATTCCGTAGGGATCGCTCCCTCCGGGACACCCTGGTCCACTCCTCCATCACCCCCTACTCCTCAACCCCCTCCTATGGCACAACCCCTTGCCCACGCAAAAGATGCAACACCTGCCCCTTCACTTCCTCTCTCCTCACCGTCCAAGGACCCAAACACTCCTTTCAAGTGAAGCAGCATTTCACTTGCATTTCCCCCAACTTAGTCTACTGCATTCGTTGCTCCCAATGTGGTCTCCTCTACATTGGAGAGACCAAACGTAAACTGGGCGACCGCTTTGCAGAACACCTGCGGTCTGTCCGCAAGAATGACCCAAACCTCCCTGTCGCTTGCCATTTTAACACTCCACCCTGCTCTCTTGCCCACATGTCTGTCCTTGGCTTGCTGCATTGTTCCAGTGAAGCCCAACGCAAACTGGAGGAACAACACCTCATCTTCCGACTAGGGACTTTACAGCCTTCCGGACTGAATATTGAATTCAACAACTTTAGGTCGTGAGTCCCCTCCCCCATCCTCACCCCCTTTCTGTTTCCCCCTTCTCTTTTTTTTTTTTCCCAATAAATTATAAAGATTTTCCTTTTCCCACCTATTTCCATTATATAAAATAAAAAAAAAAACCCACTAGAGCTATACCTTGAGTGCCCTACCATCCATTCTTAATTAGCACATTCGTTTAGATAATATCACCAACTTTATCTTTAACACCTATGTGTTCTATTGTACTATTGTTGTTGACATCTTTTGATATTCTGCTTCTATCACTGCTTGTTTGTCGCTACAACCACACCAACCCCCTCCACCTCTCTGTCTCTCTATCTCTCCGCCCCCCACACACACACCTTAAACCAGCTTATATTTCAGCTCTTTCCTGGACTCGAACTCAAGTTCTGTCGAAGGGTCATGAGGACTCGAAACGTCAACTCTTTTCTTCTCCGCCGATGCTGCCAGACCTGCTGAGTTTTTCCAGGTAATTCTGTTTTTGTTTTGGATTTCCAGCATCCGCAGTTTTTTTGTTTTTATCTCTGTGTTTAATTGACTGCCACTGCTCTTCAAGAAATGCCTACCTCCTTGAAGAAGTTCTGTTCCTCTCTGCGACAAGATTTCCGGATTTCTCTGTTGCCTTGTTCACCTTCATTGCTTTCCATTTCTCTCCTAGTGTTTGACAAGGTGTTTACTAAAACCCGCTTTCACAGCCATATCTCCTTTCTCAGTGACTGTCTCCGTCTCCGACTTACCCCACATGGATTTCAACTGAAATTCCACCCCTCATGTTTCGAACCCACCCAGGATTACAGGTATCTCCGGGACATAAAACGTTTCTCGGACTGCTGTTCCCGTCACATTCTGAAATCCACTCTCAGTGCCATGCGCCGCCATATGAACACACTCGACCTCTCCCTCCAGCAGCACCGCCGTACCCTTTTTCAAAGCTGCGCGTGCCCCCAGTTTCATTTTATCCTTCGGCTCATCCGACGCCTCAACAAGAAACTTTTTCTCTTTCTCTCAAGTGCTAAGGAACGCAAGCTCCAACAACTCATCGACACCAACACCCATCTAGGACCCTCCACCCCTGCCTGTCCCTCCGTCCCCACCCCATCTTCCAATCCCAACCCCAGCCGTGTATTCACTATACCCCCTGACCTTCCCCTCTCCGATGCTGAACGTTCAGTGCTCAGCAAAGGACTTAGTTTCATACCCTTACGCCCTCGCCTCAATGAATTTCGGGCTCGGCATGATACTGAACTCTTCTTCCGCCGTCTTCGTCTCCGGGCTCACTTCTTTGGGCAGGAGTCCTCTCCCAGTTCAACGGATCCTTTTACCCATCTTCAATATTCTCCCTCCACCTGGACCCCTCCCTCTGGATTCTTACCTTCTCTCGATCTTTTCATTGAGAACTGTCGGCGCGACATTAGTCGTCTCAATTTCTCTGCTCCTCTCACCCATTCTAACCTGTCTCTCTCTGAACTTACTGCACTCCATTCTCTCAGGTCCAACCCTGACATTGTCATCAAACCCGCTGACAAGGGTGGTGCTGTTGTTGTCTGGCGCACTGACCTCTACCACGCGGAGGCTGAGCGTCAACTCGCAGACACTTCCTCCTACCTCTCCCTGGACCATGACCCCACCACTGAACATCAAGCCATTGTTTCCAGGACTGTCACTGACCTCATCTCCTCTGGGGATCTCCCTCCCACAGCTTCCAACCTGATAGTTGCCCAACCTCGGACGGCCCGCTTCTATCTCCTACCCAAAATCCACAAACAGAACTGCCCCGGTAGACCGATCGTCTCAGCTTGCTCCTGCCCCACAGAACTCATTTCTCGTTATCTTGACTCCCTTCTCTCTCCCCTTGTCCAGTCCCTTCCCACCTACATCCGTGATTCCTCTGACACCTTACGTCACATCAACAATTTCCAGTTCCCTGGCCCCTACCGCTTCCTCTTCACCATGGACGTCCAATCCCTCTACACCTCCATCCCCCACCAGGATGGTCTGAGGGCCCTTAGCTTCTTCCTCGAACAGAGGCCCGAACAATCCCCATCCACCACTACTCTCCTCCGTCTGGCTGAACTTGTTCTCACGCTGAACAATTTCTCCTTCAACTCCTCTCACTTCCTCCAAATAAAAGGTGTGGCTATGGGTACCCGCATGGGCCCCAGCTATGCCTGTCTCTTTATGGGGTATGTGGAACATTCCTTGTTGCAGTCCTACTCCGGCCCCCTTCCACAACTCTTTCTCCGGTACATCGATGATTATTTCGGTGCTGCTTCATGCTCTCGTCAGGACTTGGAAAAATTTATTAATTTTGCTTCCAATCTCCACCCCTCCATCATTTTCACGTGGTCCATCTCTGACACTTCCCTTCCCTTCCTTGACCTCTCTGTCTCAATCTCTGGTGATAGACTGTCCACCAATATCCATTACAAACCCACCGACACCCACAGCTATCTCGACTACAGCTCCTCACACCCCACTTCCTGTAAGGACTCCATCCCATTCTCTCAGTTCCTTCGCCTCCGTCGCATCTGTTCCGATGATGCTACATTCAAAAACAGTTCCTCTGACATGTCCTCCTTCTTCCTTAACCGAGGTTTTCCACCCACGGTCGTTGACAGGGCCCTCAACCGTGTCCGGCCCATCTCCCGCGCATCCGCCCTCACTCCTTCTCCTCCCTCCCAGAAACATGATAGGGTCCCCCTTGTCCTCACTTATCACCCCACCAGCCTCCGCATTCAAAGGATCATCCTCCGCCATTTCCGCCAACTCCAGCATGATGCCACTACCAAACACATCTTCCCTTCACCCCCCTTATCGGCATTCCGTAGGGATCGCTCCCTCCGGGACACCCTGGTCCACTCCTCCATCACCCCCTACTCCTCAACCCCCTCCTATGGCACAACCCCTTGCCCACGCAAAAGATGCAACACCTGCCCCTTCACTTCCTCTCTCCTCACCGTCCAAGGACCCAAACACTCCTTTCAAGTGAAGCAGCATTTCACTTGCATTTCCCCCAACTTAGTCTACTGCATTCGTTGCTCCCAATGTGGTCTCCTCTACATTGGAGAGACCAAACGTAAACTGGGCGACCGCTTTGCAGAACACCTGCGGTCTGTCCGCAAGAATGACCCAAACCTCCCTGTCGCTTGCCATTTTAACACTCCACCCTGCTCTCTTGCCCACATGTCTGTCCTTGGCTTGCTGCATTGTTCCAGTGAAGCCCAACGCAAACTGGAGGAACAACACCTCATCTTCCGACTAGGGACTTTACAGCCTTCCGGACTGAATATTGAATTCAACAACTTTAGGTCGTGAGTCCCCTCCCCCATCCTCACCCCCTTTCTGTTTCCCCCTTCTCTTTTTTTTTTTTCCCAATAAATTATAAAGATTTTCCTTTTCCCACCTATTTCCATTATATAAAATAAAAAAAAACCCACTAGAGCTATACCTTGAGTGCCCTACCATCCATTCTTAATTAGCACATTCGTTTAGATAATATCACCAACTTTATCTTTAACACCTATGTGTTCTATTGTACTATTGTTGTTGACATCTTTTGATATTCTGCTTCTATCACTGCTTGTTTGTCGCTACAACCACACCAACCCCCTCCACCTCTCTGTCTCTCTATCTCTCCGCCCCCCACACACACACCTTAAACCAGCTTATATTTCAGCTCTTTCCTGGACTCGAACTCAAGTTCTGTCGAAGGGTCATGAGGACTCGAAACGTCAACTCTTTTCTTCTCCGCCGATGCTGCCAGACCTGCTGAGTTTTTCCAGGCAATTCTGTTTTTGTTTTGGATTTCCAGCATCCGCAGTTTTTTTGTTTTTATCTCATGTTACTTGTAGTGAGTTTGTGTATCTCTTCTTCAGCCTCTCTATAACTTTGAACTGTTAGAATCTTTGAACTAGCTTTGTGGAAATTGTAGAATAAATGGTCATTTTTGCTTAGAAGTAGGAGGAAATTAATTGCTTTGTAAGTGAAATATTTAGGAAAAAATCTTATCAAGCTCCCAGGAGTGAGAGATGCAGTGGGCGGGGGTACTTAACTGAGCGGAAAGCAAAATATCAGCTTCCCAATGATGGGATGAAAATTGGTTATTAATGTGCCGGCGGATCATGCTTCCTGATGGCAAGCGGTGGGAACCTAATTTTTGATACATTAGCATGTCATTAAAATACAATTTCACCAGATTAAATTGAACTTTTGAAATTAAGTATGCAACAAATTAGAAACACGTGCATTCAGGTTTACAACTGGTTAAAGGTGGCTTGCAGCAGGGAAATGGATTTGGACAGACTAGGAGCTGCTTTTCTCATATAAGGAACTTTATTGAACCAGGGAAAGGAGACATTGATATATTGAAGTTAGGTAGTGGCCTTGGAAAGGGGGACAGGTCATGGCTGATTGAGGAACAGAGGTTGCAGCCCTCCAAAAGCTTGTGGAGGATGGGGAGGAAGCTGGACCACAGAGGGAAGGTCAGTGTTGAGGTTCTGAGAGTCCAGGGTAACAAAAGGCAGGTCAAGGATGATAGAGGGAGGATTGAGGATGACAGTCAGCAGGTCAAGCATAGCAGGAGCAGCTCCAATGAGCAAGCTCTAGGGTGAATGATAGTTGGTAATGGGGGAGGGTTGAGGGTCATCGAAGGCAGAACAAGGGCAATGGGGTGATGTGCTAGGCAGGCCTGAGGCACCCTCATTGCATCCAGATTGCAGGCAGAATGAGGCCTTTTGCAAGATCTCTTAATCTCCTCATGAAACGTCGCTGTGTAAGTACCAGCAGATTTGGAACTACAAATTCCTCACAAGCAGCCAGACTGATGCTGACTGATGGCAAGGAGTGGATTCCTGTCTGGCATCCCTGTGAATTAACAGCGAGTCTGGCAATTTCCTGCCCATTCCCATCGTGTGATTGATCGGGACCATTGCCTCTGTAGAAGTGTTGCGCACAACATGAGAAAAAGATTCCATCCTTAATTTCACAATGGCTTAGGCTACAGGGTAGGGCAAAATGCTGAGCATAGGCTGTATCTGTTGAACATGGTAATGGATTACAGGTCAAGAATAAAGAAGCAGTTGCTGACAGTTAATAATGCAAGTACAATTATTTTACAAACCAGCACTCAACATGCTTCTGTGGAGCTCCTAGTCCTGCTGGGCTAGGAGGGTGAAAAGGTGAAATTGGCAAATGATTTTTTTCAGTGTAGGTTGTCTATTGTGATCAGTAATAATGCATAAAAGTAGTTTAGTCATGTGTTTGTGTAGAAGGCAAGTTGTCATTTTTTTAAAAATAAGCCAAGTTTTACCAAAATGGATTCCTTTGGAAATTATAATTGCTTAGGGGTGCAACCAATTCTTAGCAAGTTCTTTTATATGAGTAAATCAAATGATACTACAGCCAAGTCCTTTGGTTGCATGGTTGACTTGAATTCTAGGGAATGCTGTACCAATGCAATTGCCTCTTGAAATAGGAAGAAAGATTTCTGCAAGGGGCATTGGAAAACTGAACCCTTGTTTGAATAAGTCTTGGCAGCAGCAACAAAACAGACAGTTTTGATATTTTATTCTCATTTCCACTTTGCCTCAGTATCCTGGCTAATAAGACATTTTTCCCTTTTTTATTTTGCACTTAAAGCTGATGAACCCCATCTTTTTTCCAAATTGCATTTGGTTCACATAATCAACAGTTTTTATGACTTGGTGATCGCTAATCCATCCAAGCTATATAGAGCCTTCAATGTATCCGTCTCAAATCACTTACAAAACAGTTACTCAGCGTCTATTTTATATTTAACAACATTTATTTGAAAGAACTTCTGAAAAACCATAAACATTGCATTAACTTTGAGGCATCAAATATGAAATAACCAGATGTTTCAGACTGGTATGGAGTTGGGTTCAATTCAGTCCAGTGGATTGAAAGTCATCTTTCCTTAATGCTTATGTTAGTCTAAAGTAGTATTTACCCATCTCCATCCAGCAACTTGAGAATGTAGGCGTTAAAGCAAAACTGCACACAACTAGGCATAAATACACTGAATCGGTCCTCCTGGAAGGACCACAACAATGGTTAATATGACAAACTGGCATCAGAGGTAGTTACCACTGTTTCAATTTATCTATAAGCAGTGTTGCTTAATGTTAAGATTAAGACCAAAATGAGCAACTCTGGACCATGATATGGATGTACTGATTGTATTTAAAAATGTATTCTTATACATGGGGCTGGATTTTAGGGGTGCCACAGTCCCTGCCTGCCTCACTCCACCAAACCTAGCTAAAAAGGTAGGGGCAGCCCGCACATGATCCTGATGGCAGCTCTGCAGCAATTTAATGCTGGAAGTTTTAATTGCTTTAAAACAAGATTTTTCCCCCTATCTCAGGAGGAAGTCCCACTTATAGAGCTGCCAGTCAATCGGATGTCCAGCTGCTCCGAAGTAGCAGTGCCAGCCAGGAATGGTGGCCACATTGGAGACTACAGGCAGCCCCACTACACTGAGGAGCCCAGATAAGTCCAAGCTCAGGGCTTAGTGAAGGGGTGAGTGGGCTGATGGTCTGGGTTCAAGAGGCCAGGGTGAGGGTTAAAGGAGGAGGGTGTGACCTTGGAGGGGTGCCTCAGATGGCCCTAGGGGTTCCACAAATGCCACCCCCCCCTTGCCCAATACCAGCCCGCACAGCTAAAGCTACTGAACTTCCTGCACGGTATGAGACTCACCTCACCACAGGCATACTGACAAGGGCAGGATGGGGCCATTAATTGGTCACTTAAGGGTCTCAATAGGCCCAAAGATGGGCAAGGTGCCCAACACCTCCCCCACCCCTTGTAAAATTTCAGGAAGGTTGGGTGCAGTGGGTAGTTGGTAGGAAAACCATCCACTGGATTTTACGTGCCCTCCCCACTTTCGTAAACCATGGTGAGGTGTGTAAAATCTAGCCCATGAAAAATCTTTCACACAGCAAAGAAGAATAAGAGCAATCAAAATTTTTATCTAATTTAGAAGATTGGAAATGTTCTAATGTACTGCTCATGAAGAAGTACCATAATGCATCTTTGAACAAAATACATATTGTGCTGTTCCATTGCTACATACAGAATTAATGATAGATGTGCCTCCCAGAGGAAAGAAAATCTCACTAAGGGGTTTAGAGGAAGCCATGATCAACAGGAACAACACTGAAAATAAGGGCTTGCCACCTGAATACAGCAAAGATGTGTTTCATTAAAATTTCTCACATGAAGTTTTTAATGTAATATTAGCAATTCAGTTTTAATTATGAAAATTGAATCTGTCATTAGTTGTAACTGTGCTTCCGTTTGCAGCAGATGTCTTCCGTTGTTGGCAGTGGAGCTCATACAGTGATCAGATCAGGAATAACATTTAGGTGATACTTAATGCTGTGACTGAAAGACTAATTTCTTAATGACAGTAGTTAACCAAAATGTAGTCTCCACTCGGTTGTTGGTAGAGCTGTGTATTTTATATACATTTAAATTATATGGTGATATCATTTGTAAGATATGTTTTATATCTCCGTATCCAAGTCCAAAAAACTTTGTTTGTCTACATGAGTCTTTTTGCCCTTCTATGTGGACGTGGCCATTTTATGACTATTAGGCCATTTCCCCAATATAATTGCAATTCAAAAGAATATGTTAGGAATGCAATTACATCTCCTGCTATTTGCTGATCAATAGTGTTTTGTGTTGAAGCATGACGTAGATTAAAACGGATGCATAGGTTTTGTGATTTATTTTAGTACTTTGGACTAATATGCACTGGATAGGAACAAAATCTCAATCCAATGTCACCAAAAGTTAAAAACGCCAACTAAAACAGTTTAGATAATATGGCTGGATTTTGTGCAGCCCACTGGAGTGGGCAAAATGGTGGGCATATCAGAGAATCGGTCAGAAGGCCACGTGTCAGAACCCTGGCACATGTGAAAACAGCTCCCAATTATGTCGGCAGCGGGAGGGTAATCAAGTGGGGAAACTCGCCCAGTAGCAGCGGGAACCTCATTCATATTTAAAATCGAGCACTTGCATGCAATTCAGATGTAATTCACCGGGTATTAATGCAGCTTCCCCAATTAAATGAAACTGACACGAGTCTCCCGTGCCTTGAATAACCTGCCCATTGAATGCTGGCAACCTAAATGTGGCTTATCCGGCTCACTGTGAGAGCTCTTTTGACTTGCAGGATAGTGAGACACAGGGTACTGCATTGTCTTTGGAGAGTTTTTCCTGTGTTCAAACTTGAAAATCTGACACTCTGAGGGGCAGAGTCTGAGGTAGGAATTGATTTTGGTTCCAAAAATTAAAGTGACTGAGGGGCCTGCCATTAAAGAGGCATTGCATATCTGAGACCCTAAGCAAAAGGCACTTCAGAGGCTGCATTGAAAGGAAGGGAGAAGGTGTTGCACATTTCGCTCTGTACTCCTTCATCCTCGAGCACTGGAGGAGTTCAGGGATGCACAGGAACCAGCAGCAATAACACGAGGGAACACAACTACAGGAGGCCAGGCAGAGGCAAATGCAGGCTGCTGGCACATCCAGGAGTTTACAGGAATATGATAAAGCACCTCCAAATGTCAGAGAGACAATGTCTGAAGAGATTACACCTCTCCAGGGGGACGGTCACAGAATTATGGTAATGCAGGATGACCTGCGTCCATAGTGATGCAGTGGATACTCTGTCAGTGAGTTTGAAGATTACTGCTGCTTAACTTCTCTGTGCCCAGTTGCTTTCAGGGTGCACCTGCAGCATCTCCCAAACAGCCACTTGCCACTGCATCAAAGTAGTGACAAATGCACTGTATGAGAGGATTGGAGAATTTATAAGATTCCGATGGACGAGGACAGCCAGGCGTAGAGGACAATGGGATCAGCAGCCATTGACAGTTTTCTGTGTGTTTGTGCCATGGTAGACTTCAGTCATGTTGTCGTTAAGGCAAAGTTTGAGCAGCCAGCCATGTTTTTATCAGAAAGGGATTCTATTTGCTCAGCGTGCAGTGTGACCACAAGAAGTAAATCATGCTTTGTATGCTTGCTATCCTGGCAGCAGCCACGTTGCCTACGTGCTTTGACACATAGAGGTGCCGCACTTGTTTGTACCAAGACCACAAATCAAGGGATGGATCCTAGATGACATTGGGCATGGCTGATGATGCCTGTCAGAAACACTCACAGTGAGGCAGAAGAGAGGTTCTGTGCCAGTCACGGTATAGCAAGGAACATCATTGCAGTTCAGAAGCAGTTCAGAAAAGGTTCACTCGACTGATAACTGGGATGGGGGAGTTATCTTAGGAGGAAAGGTTGGATGGGCTGGGCCTGAATCCATTGGAGTTTAGAAGATTGAAAGGTGATCTTATTGAAACATATAAGATCCTGAGGGGATTTGATGGTGGATGCTGAAAGGATGTTTCCTCTTGTGGGAGAGGTCAGAATTAGGGGATTCAGTTTAAAAATAAGGAGTCTCCCATTTAAGACGGAGATGAGAAGAAATCTTATCTCTGAGGGTCATGAATCTTTGGAACTATCTTCCCCAGACAAAGATGAGGCAAGGTCAATGAATATTTTTAAGGCAGAGTTACATAGCTTCTTGACTAACAAGGGAAAGATTATCGGGTGTAGGCAGACTATGAAGTTGAGGCTATGATCAGAGCAGCCATGTTCTTTTCAAATGGTGAAGTAGGCTTGAGGGGCCGAATGGCCTACTCCTGCCCCTAATTCATATGTTCATATATATGTTCATATAGAGCAAGCAGTTGGTCTGCTGAAGATGTGCTTATGCTGCCTCGATCATTCTGGGGCTGCTCTCGTATGACCCAGTCATTGTGTGCTGTGCACTGCATAACAGCACCATGCAGAGAAGTGACAACATCAGCCTGAGGAAGAAGGAGGCAGAAGCCTCATTTGTCAAAGCGGATGGTGAAGTAGAGAGTGACATGATAGGGGATCCACATCAGCGGGCTGCTGCTGGCCTCTAAGTCACGGAATTTGGCGAGCAGGAGGCAAGGAACCACCTCATATTGAGCTGCTTCTAACCACCTGATCACCATTAAGCAGCATAAAATCAACAACCTTACCAGTTTGCTATGGATAGCAAATATTGTTGCATCAAAGAGCTCACAACTTTCCTTGGTCGTCACATAGAGGCCTGTATCTCAATCTGTGAGGAAGCAGCCAGAGTCCTTTAAACACATGATATTAAACGTGATACATGTCTAAAGGGGAAACATCATGAGACTGATATGAAAAAAAATGCATAATAAAGCACAACAACATTTTAATGTGACACTAGCACTTCTTAAAATAATAGTATAAACACCAGTGCTACCTTACTCCATGAAAGTGAACTTTTTGAAACACTTCTGCATGTTGTACCATGCATCCCCAATTTCTACGAATGTGGTGGGAGCAGGCTGCTGCTCTCTCTGCCCTGTGGCATTGATTTCTGTGGCAGGCACTCTCTGGCAGCCCTAAGCTTGGATGAGCCAGAACAAATAAGCCTGTACTGCACCAGAGCGGGAGAGTCCTTTGTGGCCACTGCCACAGGAGATGTTTGGGTCACTGGCGGAGGGGTTGGGGAGCTTCTGACAACACTCGGAGTGCCTTGAGAAGAGCCCTTAAATCTGTTGGGCTGCATCTCCCCTGGCTCCTCGGCTTTGCTTCCCGTTGCCTGAAGTGCACCTGGAAGGGAGACAACCTCTCACTGGCCCAGTGCTGCAGTGAGCTCATGGTGCCAGCGATAGCCTGCAGAGTCATGCTGACACCAGGTATCCATTATGTGGTCTCTGGGCCTGCCTCTCCATGGTGGTCGCCACCCTCTCCATGGGAGAAGCAATGTACTTTCTTACCTGAGACATGGCAGAGGTCATGCTGTGAAAAGACTTCATCTGGAAATAGAATCTCTCTGTGATCCTAAACTGCCTAGAGTAGGACACACAGCAAACTCCCGCTGAATCGTAGGGTGATGCACTGGGTGGGTTTTGACATCCCTAAAAACAGCCACTGACC
Source organism: Carcharodon carcharias (assembly GCF_017639515.1). Lineage (NCBI taxonomy): Eukaryota > Metazoa > Chordata > Chondrichthyes > Lamniformes > Lamnidae > Carcharodon > Carcharodon carcharias. The sequence goes on along the minus strand of NC_054468.1, from coordinate 52,946,275 downwards.
TGAACATTTGTAGAGATGGAGATTTCTTCGAACTGGTCCCTCCAAGTTTTCTGTTTTGATGTTCAGGCATCTCACAATTCTGGCCAGTTCAATTGCAATTCCCCCCTCAGAAAAACTATATCCAAATTATCAGGTTTTAAATAGGGCTTTCTGACTTTTAAATATGGTGCTTTCTCCTGCAAGGGTTTCCTGACATCAGAGCCACCCCCGCTACATGAACTGGTGGCAAGTCCTCATCATCCATATTCATGAGCTTGCAGTCATGTGATCATGATCAGGCAGCCACATCCCAAGCCAGATTCCGACTTCTCTTGGACCTGCCAGGGATGCAGTGATGGTAGGACAAAATCCAGCCCATAGTTACTGTAGCTTACTTTAGAATACCTCTGTTAAATAAGCATATATTTTTATTGAAAATTAATTTTCAAAGTACATCCTGCATAAACATCTGCGTGATTCTACCCTGAGGAATTTACTTTAATCTTTTGTCTTTGTGAATCTTTAATAACTTGCTCTGGTGTTATGATTTTGGTAGAAACCATTAATGTGTTTAATTTATTAGAATCCGAAAACCCAAGTATTGACTAAAAGAATGAAGCCGCAGGTTCACAGTTTAAACAAAATAATTTTAGTGTGGGGGTGGAGGGGGAGGTGATGGTCCGAAGGTTAAAGGGGTGGGGTGGTGGTCCGGGGCTTGGTCCAGGGGTTGACGAGGGTTCGATGTTGGTGGTCGGGAGGTTGAGGGGGGTGGTGGTCTAGGGGTTGGTGGTCCAGGGGTTTGGGGGGTTGGTGGTCCAGGGGTTTGGGGGGTTGGTAGTGGTCCGGGGATTGAAGGGTGAAGGGGGTAGTCTTGGGGGGGGGTGGGGTGTGTGTGTGTGTGTGGTGGGGGGCGGTCTGAGGTTTGGGGAGGTGGTGCCAGAAGTCTGGGAGTTGCTTCGGCTGAAGTCGGGGAGGTTTGGGCAAGGTTGTCGGGGGGTCGGAGGTTGGGTGGGGGGGGGGGGAGGGGGGGGGGGGTGGTGCTTTGGGTGGGGGGAGCGGTCCAAGGTTGTGGGGGTGGGTGTAGGTGGGCGGAGTTGGAGGGGTTTAGTGGAGGGATCCTGGTGGGGGGAGGGTGGGGCGGTCGGGTGTGTGGGGGGGTGTCCGTGAGGTCGGTCTGGGTCTTTACAATAGTTACTCAGAATTTAGAAGGGGTTTTAATTCTTCTAACCTTTTCCGGGTAACTATTGGTATAACCCTGTCAGAACCATCCAAAGTTTGCAATTTAAATCGCATTATTAGTTGATTCCCAGCACGGCGCAATTGTCCAGAGGATGTGTGCACTTCTGGGCAATAGCTGTGCATACCCTTACCTGGGTACTTGCTAGAGGGATTCCCTAGTGCATCTTTGGGGTACCCCCTAAATGGGTGGGGAGCCTGGAAGTTACAGGCCATTATTTTTCTTCCCCCAAAGCATATGGCCATCAGAATAGTGAATAGCAGTACATCTCTTTTAGCAATTGTGGGATATAATTTTTTTTTTGCATCAGAGGCAGGCAAAAATTGCAAGATGGGCCAAATTTCATAATGAGCGATATAATTTTACGCATTAGTATTATCTAGAACTTTGAGCATTCTGTGCCTCGCTGTGTTATTCAGTCCCACATTTCTGCATCAAGGCATTTGTGTATCCTGAATTTCATTTGGCCCTTTTGCATCTTTCATTAACATTCCTTCTGCATTTTCACTGTATAGCAGCTAGTAGCTATTATCATGGTTTCTGTCCTTGCAGCTATTTGTCTGTATAAAAAGAAACACATACCTCAGTAACCTTTGACCTGAATATTAACAGGACATGGTTACATCAGCAAGATGGACAGAGTTTTGGATGAGAAACCCATAAGTCTGGGTTTCCCTGCATGCTGTAGTGGTTTAACTCCGCAGTGTGTGTCTTTTGTCATTAACAGACTTGGTTTCCAGTTGGGAGGGGAGGATTCTGGAGCAGACCTTGGGACGAGGTAGGCCCGAAACCAAGGAGGTAGTGGTGGGAGGGGGTGGTGTCTGATCCCTGACCCTGGGGGTCTTTGTAACTGGGTGGGGATTTGATGTGGAAGGAATTTGGGGAGGGGCAGACCCTAACTCTCTGGGTGGGATCATCTGGTCCTGTTGGCGGTGGGCTTCATGATGGGCAGGGTGGGAGAATTCGGCATGGGGGCTGAAATCTGTTTCACACCAGCATGAAATCACAGTGGGATCATCGGATGGTGTCCACCATGGTGGAATGCGAATCCCGCTGGAGGCCGGCATGAACTGTATTAGCATCCTGCTAATGGAATGCAAAGTAAGGCCCGACTGGAATTGTCTCCCCATGCCCAACTTACCGTTACACCGGCAATAAAACAAGCCGGCCCAGACATCTCTAGACAAGCATGCCATGCAGAAGTTGGGATTTAACTTTAGAGCTTCACTCAGATCGTAGACCTCTGAGGAGATGATGATGCTGGAGCCCTACAGCCACCCAACCCTAGGGAGTGTAGTAGTTGGGTGAATGGTGAGGTTGGGAGGAGGGTAAAAGGTGACATGGGGGTGGTGAGGTTTTGGGGGAGGATGTAGGTATCAGCTGGGTGATGTTAGGTGGGGGAACAAAGGTGTTGGGAGGTGGTGGTGAGGTTTGCGTGGGGTGATGAAGGTGTCTGGCGGGGGGTAACAAAGATGTTGGGGATGTTTTTGGAAGGGGGAAACAAGGGTGTCAGAGGAGAGGAGAGAGTACCTGGGAGAATGCAGCAAGTGGGGAGCTAGGTGTAAGGGAAGAAGTTGGGAGGAGATGAGAAGATGTCCGCGGGAGGAGGGAGATCGTAGGGTGAAAGTCGTCTGGGGGGGGTAGGAAGGAGTTTGGAGGGGGAAGGTTTTTCGGGGAAGAGGCAATTATGGTGGAGGAGGGAGTAAGGGATGGAGGAGGGGATGCAAGAGAGGGGCCTGTGGAGTCAATGACTGCCTCCTGGGGAGCAAACTGAGGGTGGGCGTGGTAGGAGGGAATGGTGAGTGTCAGAGGGAACCCATAGGATGGGAGGGTGAGGATGCGTCAGTAACAGAAGGAGGGGTGGCGAGGGTGGTTGGTGGGGACACGGAGGCAAACACTGACTGTGGGAATGGGAAGGAGGACATCACGGAGGTCAACATGGATGGAGGTGGGATTCTCCAGAAGGTGGGGAACGTGCACGTTCACCTGGACCACCTGGAACGACATGGATTTGGGTTAGGAGGTGACGGTGGGGAGGTGGAAGGTGATGCCGGGGGGTTGACAGTGATGGGGGAAAGGACATGGGTGACTGGGGCAGGAGAAAGGATGTTGGTGCTTAGCAAGGACATCACCACAACCATGATGTGCAATTTGAAAGTGAGCAGAGCCTCATATTGGACAGGCACAGGTGCTGTAATCAGTGGGTGGGTAGTGAGATGTAGTGTAATCAGTGAGATGTAGGTCAGATGGATAACCGAAAGAAAACCCCAGCAAGCAGCATTGAAAATGCTCAGGACATTGAGATGAGTGTGATGGATGAAGGCTGCGCCTGCTTGAGTGAGTGCTTGCATGAGGCTCCGAAAGACCTTGCTACACGCACACACTTCTCCTTCCAGAATCCCTCATGGTCCGGCTGCATGCAGCTGAAGTGCTAGTGAGTGGAGGTGATGCAGGGGAAGGACTCGTGAAACCTGTCAGTGAAGCTGAAAGATTACATTACACTTTATTCAATGAAAGTGAATATATTTTCAGATTATAAAGTGACAAAACATGCTCACTCATGCAACCACTTGTGATCAGAATTTTTTAATTTTTCTAGGCCCACCACTTCTTCTGAGTGCTGCCCTAACATCCGCAGCAGGGGTGGAGACAGCCTGTGTAATGGTTGGCCCTATTGCCGCTGATGACTTCGGCATGTGTCCTCTGGAGAGCTGAGGCCTTGAGGACCCCAGCTTGCTTTGCCTATCCTCCTGTGGGCCGGCTGCTCCCTCTGCAGTGATAGAGGATGAGGTTGAGGTGGTCACGAGCAAAGGGGACTCAGAGGGAGTGGACAGCCTCTGAGATTCCTGAGTGGATGATCCAGGGGTGTCCAGCTGCTGCTCTTCCTCCCTTTGGGTGCCTGAGGGCCCCAACCTGACTTCTTGAGGGGAAGGAGCAAGGAGCACCGGGGGTCATTGAGGTGCCCCTTTTCCTTCTCTTATTGCCACTGCAGGAACTCACCTGTAGCTACTGCGATGGAGTGCAGGTCTGCGCATTTCCACATTCTGTTAGACCAGGGTTTCCATTGCGTCTGTAATCCTTGCCATGGAGACCTCCATGCGCGAACATGTGGACACAACTTTATCAGAGAGCAGACGGGGGCATTCCTCTGACTCATGTGCAACTCTGTTGAGGGCTTTCAATGGCTTTGTGTGATGTTACCCCACCTTCTGCTGACTCTCCAGGACGAGCTCGAAGGCTAAATCCAGAGACTCGGCATCTGATTCCGACCTCACAGATGTCTCTTCCTGAGCAGTCCTCCGAGTACCGGGGAGCTTGGCTGAATCTGCCTCTTCCAGCTGCGGACATGTGTCCATGCAGTGCCAACCAGATTCCCGAGCCTGTTCTAGTGTAGGTCCCACTGAGATGTGTGTCTCTGCACTGGTGCAGGGTGTGGGTGAGCGCTGTGACAGGTCTTCCAGGCAACTTATTTCCAGGTCTTCAATGGAGCAATTGTCATCTTGCCTGAGGTGAGGACGTGGATGGAACTGAGGGACCGGCTGGCTGAGGGCATTTATTGCTTGGCAGAGGTCCCTGTGAGCCAAAATAGAGTAAATTAGTGCATTGCAGCAGAGTCAAAAGCAGAAGAGAGAGCACTCACTGTTGTGTTGAGAGAGTGAGCACTCAGTTGCATTGAGAGAGGGATGATGTGGTGCAGGATCCTCACCAGGGTGTTTGCCGCTGACCTCACCGTCGCCTCAGGCAGGTCCACATCCTCACCAGTCAGTGTGATGGCACGTTCCTCAAAGTGAGTGAGGGGCCTAACATTGGCCACTCCACTCTGGTCTGGGACCTCTCCCTGTTGTTGTGTGCCAGCTTCTCCTGCATGGAAACAGATGGAGAGAGTGTGAGCAGGAAACATGACACTGCATGGAATGTTTGTGTGGTGAGCAGAGCCATGGATGGGATGAGGAAGTGAGATCCAGAGGATATGGACCTGATGGAGATGTAAGGGTATGTGAGAGTTAATGGTCTTGTCCCTTGAGGTGTGAGATCCTATGGATGTGTGATAGGTTTGGGAGTGTGTGTTGAGAGTGATGACGTGGTTGACTTATTCTGACAGAATGGATGAGAGCATTCATCCTCTGCCTGCAGTGGATGGCTGTCCTCCCCTGTGCCCTGGTGGCGTTGACCGCCGCTGCCACCGCCTCCCAGGCCAGATTGGTGATTCTGATGGACTCTCTTGTGGCTAGAACAGGGGCAGAGGACATTGTGGCAGGCCTCAATGGCTTCCAAAAGGTGCTCCAGTGAGGCGTCACTACATTTGAGGGCTGCCATCTTCCTGGCTTTCGGGGCCATCTGTCGCCTGGAGCAGTCCTGGTCTATAGACATAAAGTAGGCTGTGCTTCAAATATGGCAACCAAAGCGAGGAAGCGCTGAATTCACAGTGTGGGTGGGCAAATCCGAGCCTGCCCAGCAGCAATCCAGATTTGAATGTTTTGTTAATGAGGTTGGACAGGCCGGGAAGTGGATGATACATTTGAAAACCTGTCGTTGCGGCCAGTGAGTAAAACGCCTTTTTTCACACCCGTTACTGCACGTTGTGTGCAAATCTGGGACAATTCCACCACTATTTTTTGGTTTTAAAGTCCAGCTCAATAAATGTATAGAATAGGTGTCTTGAAATCAGCTATTTTCCAAACATGTTTAAAGGGGCAGTGTAAATTATTTGTAAATAAATGAGGACAGCGTTAAACTACGCAACCCTAGTCATCTCTATTGGCAAGAAACTTCTTGTTTCTCGCTCATACAACTATTTCCTGTGTTCCATATTATTTGTGCTACACAGGTATCCATTCACAATTCGGTCTTTGCCACCGTCCACACTTGCTTTTTGCAAATAATTAACTTGTTAGAATGATTACCAAACCAAATAGATGGTTCAGGAATAAGGGTTTCCGGTAAAAAAGAAATGCGTTTACTATTTGCCAACAGTTTGCCACATTTTGTGTATCGTCCATTGCTCAGTTGGTAGCATTCCTGCCTCTGAGTCAGAAGGTTGTGGATTCAAGTCCCACTCCAAGTCTTCAACAATAAAATCTAGGCTGACACATTTGTGCAGTATTGAGGGAGTGCTGCACTGTCGGCTGTACTGTCCTTCAGATGAGAAGTAAAACTGAGGCCCCATCTGTTCTTTCAGGAGGGCATAAAAGATCCCATGACACTATTTAGAAGAGTTATCCCCAGTGTTCTGGCCAATATATATCCTTCAATCAATGTCACAAATAAAACAAATTATCTGGTCATTATCGCATTGCTGTTTTAGGAATTTACTGTATGCAAATTGGCAGTTGTGTTACCTACATTATAACAGTGACAACACTTTAAAAAGTACTTAATTGGCTGTAAAGCATTTGGGACTTCATTGGCTGTAAAGCATTTGGTATGTCCAGTGGTTATCAAAGGTGCTATATAAATGCAAATTTTTTTTTTCAATCTTACAAAATTAGGTAAGCCATATAAAACTATTCTGATATTTATGAATGGGGTTTGACTTTTTGTACATTGTCTGACATTTACATTTTGGTTACTTTTGTGCAAGTGCATTTTCTGAAACTAGGCAAGAAGCCATCTCACTGAATGGGACATAGGGGAATTGCCGTCTCAGATTCCAAATCTCAAAACAGAAATACTGCTTTGTGAATGGGCCAATTATGAGCTACTGACGATGAAAGTGGGCAGTTTGAGCCCACTGTAATCTTCATAACCATCCCTTTGAACTGTTTCAACAACGCTATTCATTGTTTGTAAAGGCCTTTGAAATTATTCCTCTACTTTGTAAAATTAGGACATGCTTGCCTGGCTGCTACTGCCTTCAGGTTGTGTTTTGTATGTTGAAATTTTTTGACAGGCAAGGCGAAAATCTCTGACTAGATGACATTAAATCCTTCAATTTATTTTTTTGTTTACTTCTTTCACCATACCCCCCACCCCATCTTTTTGTTTACTACTTTTACCATACCCCCCCACACATGCAGAGAAACCCCTACCCACCCCCTCTCACCAGTCATACTCTCACACCCCCTACCCAACTCTCTGGTGACCCTTTCCCCACGACCCCACCCCCCCTCACTTTTGTTTCTCCAGGGATTTAATGATAAACTTTGGTGAAGGCCTAACTGCCTCCTGGTGGCATTGCTGGTGTTGGAGGGCTTCCAGCCTCTGGTTGACAGCTCTTGGAGGCAGGCTCTCCAACCTATTGGCGAAGTGCAGCAATTAAATGTCCCCTGTGGAACCAGGGGCTGCAGCAGCAGGGTTTCTACTGCCAGTGAGGGATTTAATCCTTTTACGGCTCCTGGAGATCAGAGCTGCGGGGTTTTGCCAATCTTGGTGATCAATGTCAGATCCCTCCCCTGTCCCCACTGCCTTCAATAAATTCCGCCCACAAAGAGAAACAGAAGCAAATGATCTGTTTTTAATAATCAAAAGTTTTTTTTAAAAACTCATCAGCTAACAAAGCTTTGAACAAAATTGGGTTGATCAAAGACATAAAAAAAACGTAGGACTCGATTTTACGGCCCTCAGCCAGCATGTTTGAAGGCAGAAGGGTTTGTAAAATGCATCAGGTAGCTGCCCATTGCCTTCTTGCCCTCCCCCCTCCCAACCTGTCTCCCATTTTACGGGACGCGATTGAGGCAACTGACGGCCTGCTCACCCTTGGGCCTATTGAGGCCCTAAAGTGGCCAATTAATGGCCAATTAAGTGCCTCATCCCAGCCCACTACTATTTTTAACCATGACAGGGTTAGGCCCAAGTCAAACAGTTTGCCTGGCAACTTGTTCAGTAGCAGCTTGCCCAAGAAAAGAAGAGGGGGCGACCTACTTTGGGGCTGGGTCCCTAGTGCCCGTTGGAGGCAACCTCTCCCCCACCCCCACCAAGATCATTCCAACCCTCTCTTAACCCTCCTGGCCTCTGAAACCTGGTCTCACATCCCCCTCACCGGGGCCTGCCAGCCAGGCCTCCACTAATACCCCAGACTTCATTCATTCTGGCTTCGATAACCTCCTCTTCTTTGGGTCCTGACTGTAGTCCCAGCAGTGGCCACCACTCAAACCTGATGCTGTTGGGACTACTACAGAGCTGCTGACCAATCAGATTGGCCGACAGATCTCTAAGATAGGACTTCTTCCCCAGATGTAGGTGGATCTCACCCTGAGCCAGTTAATGCCAGGCTGAGTGTAAAATGGCTGTGGGGCAGCGAGTTTTTTTGTGGGCGGCCACCTGGCCAACTTTTAGCCTGGGGAGTGGGTGGCAGTTGTGCGGGCGACACGGTGCCCCCTAAAATCCAGCCCATAGTTTCAACGCAAATAACTTGAGATGCCGGTTCAATACATTAGCTCAACTTGCTCAGGCAAAGTAGTAATTCCTGCTTATGTTACACTGTAATAGAGCGCAAGGTGGTCTTCATTTTTATTTAAGAATTGATACATTAGAACAGTTTTGTAGCGTGGTGACGGTTCAGTTTCGATGTGCTGTCAGAGCTTTTCACATTGTTAAAGCAATAAGAGTTTCACTGTCATTTTCCAAAATGTAGATGTTTTAAATAATTGATGCATGGTAATCAAGAGGTGATTTCTAGTTTTAGTTTCTTGGAAAAATACGGGGAATGTTATGTGGCACCACATTAAAGGAAGGGTGTGAACACATCGGGGCTGGGGAGAGTGTAGAAGAGGTTTATAAGAATGGTTCCAGGGATGAGAAACTTCAGCTATGAGGATAGATTGGACAGGTTGGGACTGTTCTCCTTGGAGGGAAGAAGGCTAAGAGGAGATTTGATTGAGATGTTCAAAATCATGAGGGGACTAGACAGACTAGATAGGGAGAAGCTGTTCCCGCTTGTAAAAAGATCAAGAACGAAGGGCATAGATTTAAAGTGATTTGCAAACGAAGCAAATGTGATGAGATAAAACATTTTCAAACTGAATGCACTGCCTGGGAGTGTGGTGGAGGCAGGTTCAATCGAAGCATTCAAGAGGGCATTAGATGATTATTTGAATAGAAACAATGTGCAAGGCAATGGTATTAGGTCATAATGCTCATTTGGAGAGCCGGTGCAGACACGATGGGCCAAATGGCCTTCTTCCCTGCTGTTAAAATTCTGTGAACATTGGACCAGGAGGATTAAAATTGAATCTTTCCGATTAATTTTGTGATATGCATTTTCCTTGGGTGAATGTGCCAGCTGCCTTGAGCACTTCTGTGTCGAGAGGTTTGCAGAGTTTTATCTTTGTATTACACATGAAAGTCATGGAAGCTATGGAGTATGTTTAGATATGTTCTTTTCACATCATGCATATAAGTTGAGCACTGATGAGCTAATTGATACACATTTTGGCAAAAGAAATGCACAAATACTTAATAATCAGACAATCCCTTGTGATGATGATCAGGCAACATTTGGGGTCTGAAAGGTAGAATTGTGTTTTCTGTAGTCTGTATCTTTAAGAAGACAGAATATGTATTTTATGGGGAAGCAATCTCAATAAGCACATCCCAAGGATACTTGGTGAGGGGTATTTTGATTCTCTCTTTTAGAAAAGGCCAGCTTGTCTTAAAGTAATAAAACCCCTGGGAATGCTGGGCTTTCTCTCTCTCTGTACTTGTATACACGAATTAGATAAGTGGTTTAATACGTGGCCATTGTGGTCTCCTGGACTAGTTTCAATCACTCAGGATAATAGAGGAATTTTCCAGATTTTTTTCTCCCTAATTGAGCTTTTTTTCCTTTTAATCAATTTTTTGGCTGTTCCAGGAGATTACATGACATCTTGTGGGTAGCAAGTCTCAAAAGAAAAAGTTGTGTACTGCCTTTCATGACCTCTCTACATACCAGAGACTTCTTTAGTTTTTTCTGAAGTACAGTTACTGTTACAATATAGGAAATGTGGTAACCTGTTTGAACACAATTAGATGCCACAAACAGCAATGAGTTACAAGTGACCAAACAATCCCCTTAGATAATAAAAACAGAAAATGTTGGAAATACTCAGTAGCACTGGCGGCCCCTATGAAGAGAGAAACAGAGACCCATTCCTTCTGGTCTCTGGATCCAAGATGAGTATCGGGAAGTTTGAACTTCCAGTGGGCAATTCCCCTGGACCCACCACGAAAGCATCCAACCCTGAGCAAAAGTCAGTGGCTGCGGACAGTTCCGTGGGACTGCCCTGAATAATTACTCAGAAATGTTAGACAGAAAAAACCTAGTCTAATTCCTGGGTGACGACAGAACCGATCCCTCAATCACTCATCTGATTCCCCCAATCTGATCCGACTGACTACCCACCTTGACTACGACCCTGACTCCCCAGCAATCCCCCGACTGCCCCCTAACCTGACCCAACTACCCTCAAACCTGATCCAGATACCCCCTGACCCACCTGCCACTTACCATTTATCTCGCCCATTTACTCACCCTACCACCCTATCCGTTCACTAACATTCATCGATTCACTAACATTCACACTGGGCATTTAAACTTACCATAAGGTAGCTAGTGACATAAGAACTGCCTTCACCTGACCATACACCATGTCAGTATGGCAGTCACACAAAATAACTAGTTTGTCCTGTACCCAGCTAGCTGGCTCCCCCACCATAGTTCTACCTTGATCTAGAAAGAAACATAAGACTGTCTCATCCTGCATGAGATGTGGTGCAGATCGTCTTCCAGAACAAACTCTCAGCTAATAGTGCATTTTGAAATTGAGTCTGTGACATGAAAAGTGAATTTTATATTGCCACTTCCTGAACCCTATCACACAGTTGGCCAGTTGTACCTCTTTCAACCTTGGCTTGTACCCTTGTGGCCTCTGAAGCCTCCACAATCATTTGGCGTGCCAATTGCCACCACACACACACACACACACACACACACGCGCGCTCAGAAGTAACTGGATACCTATTTCACTTGAAAATGCCTTCACCCTGCCTTTTTCCAAGATGGAAATGGCATCTGTGTCCATGCTAAGCTCTGTCAGCAACTTGTGCCAGTACTAGTCCATTAATAACTGCCTTGTTCTGCATTGCCCTAAAGAGCTGCTTGCCCTTAACATCTACAGAACGTCTTTTTAAAACATTAAAGGTTGGGATTGATAAATTCCCACTTTTTGAACCGCTGCAATCTGTGGTGCAGGTACACCCTCAGTGCTGTTAGGGTTTTGACCCTGTGACAGTGAAGGAAAGGTGATATAGTTCCAAAGTCAATCAATACTTCCAGTCAATCTAACCATAGAAACCTCTGGTCACCTGTAGTCCCTGAATGCTGGTGAGTTTGCTGTTTACTTATTGGTAGTCCTTCTGGTGTAAAAGAGCTAACTTCTACTTGACTACAGTGCCCTACACCACTCACCCAACCTTGCCCAGGGCATGCTAAGCACTGATTTGCTGAGTGGTTTATCTATGGAATGACATGAGGCACTTGATCTCCTCTGACAGATTACTTGCCACGGAATTATTTCCAGAAAAGTGTCCTGAGCATTAATGGCAAATGCTTTCCAACCACGTTTGCCATGTATCCTCAAGCCCAATAACCATTTCTTTGTAAGAAGCAAATTAATTCATCTTCAGTTTCTAAAATTTTTTGCCTATACACACAAACAATAATTTTAAGGGAAGAATTCAGGAGCGGGTGCGCCTCCAATCAGCGCCTGATTGGGGGGGCGCCGCCATTTTATGTGGGCAGGCCAATTAAGGCCCCCCGAGTATGACATCCGCCAGGAAGCACTATGCACTCCCTGTGCAGGCAGGGAGGGGGGGAATTCTCTAAGCCAAGAGTGCGCTTTTTTGCATATGTGCGCAAAAGAGTGCACTCATCTCCCTGAGGCTAAGTGCTGCCTCAGGGAGATCAGCGCCAAATTCAAAAATGTGAAATATAGACAAATAAAATTACCCTGACATGTCCCCTCATGTGACACTGTCACATGAGTTGGGACATGTCCATCACTTTTAATTAAACTTTAATTTTTAAAAAACCTACATGAAACCTTATCCCACCTGTGGATGAGGTTTCATGCTTTTTCTGAAGCCCGCCAGGGCCCCTGGCCTGCCCGCCAACTTTAAGTTTGGATGGGCAGGTCCTTTAAGTACTTCAGTTAGTTTTTAAATGGCCTCAATGGCCCGTTGACAGGTTGGCGAGTGCACAGCTGATTCGGCTGCGCACCCGCTCACCTGAAAATTGAAGTGATGCAGGGTGACATCGGGAGTTCTGCCTGATGTCATCCCACATCATTTTACGCATTGGCGAGCAGCCCCCCCCCCCCACTCGCCGAACTTAATATCTTGCCCTATGACCTGAGAATAGCAGGATTTACAATATCACGGTTCAATTTATTGGCAGAACTAACATGAAAAACGTTGCAAGCATGTTTCTGTTCAATCAAGTCAGAAGTCAGCTCGATCTTTTTTTCAGCCTAATTTGAGGTGACAATTCAAATGAATTTGTTTGGTATCATTCCCCTATCCTCCTTCAAAATTTAGAATCAGGTTCACTTCAGTCATATGATGGGTGCTTAGTCCTGTAACCAAACCTATCTGACTTGCAGCTGATGCAGTTTTCTCTACTAATTTATGAGCATGGCAATGCTCTTTCTCTTCCTTAATGGCCTCATGGCTCCATCTGTGTCAATTTTCTTTCCTGTCTGCATTGCTCTTGTTCTTTCTCCAAGAGAAACTGTATCTCTCTCAGTTGAAACTTGCTTTCCCAAATTCTCTGTCAGTTCTTCCACTGCTATTTCAGTTTCTGCCTCTGTGATCTGGTTGACGTTTTTAGGTTTACTATTTCTGTTCTGTTCACTTTTAAGAACAGGGTGCTAAAATATATGCTTTTTTGGAAAAAAAAACAAAGAAAATAATTTTAATGAATTGTTTCTCTTTTGACTTCTGTTTCTGCAACATTTGTGTAACAGCAAAACATGATTTACCTTCATTACTGTTCTTGCAAAATCGTAAGGCACATACTGCAGCTGTGACATTAAGATGTGGGGCATGGTTTAATGTGAAAGCATTTGCAAAACAAAATGGCCCTTAACTGCCCCATAACTGTTGAGCTAATAGCATAATATACCAAAAGAACTGTCCTGTGAGTTAATTAATTATTTTGGCTTTATTTTATTTTTCAATTTGTGATTTTCTGACCCCCACAACCTCAGACTGTGGAACTGAACAGCATGCTCAAATATTTTCTTCAAGTTCTAACACAAATGGAGTACAGTGAAACCTTTGTTATCTGGCATGCTCAGGGAATGCCAGTTAACTACAGGAACATGACAAGGTACAGTATATCTTTGTTCAGGCACAATAACCAAAACTGACCCAATAATTTAATAATTTCAATGTAAAATCTAAGAACAGCTTCTGCATTATCTGGACCCTGAAAGTGATTGGCTTTTAGAAAAAAATTGAGCTGTCAAAAATTCTGGTTACCAGAGAATTCCAATTGGTAAAGTGCCGGATAACACAAAGTTTACTGTATATCTTGCATTACCTGTAGTCATGTTGGGCTTGTATCACTTGTATTATATTAGCATTGGATGCTATTGGAGATATGAAACGAATCCAGCTAGGGGAAAGCATATTTAAGACCTTCTGTCTTTATAGGCTGTTTAAAAATTCTTAAGATCAATGATTTGGACAGTCTCAGCCAAAAAAGTACAGATAGGCCCTAAACAAAACATGAATTTTTCAGAACCTAATTTCTCAAGTCCTTCTTGGCAGCTATGGAGCAGATTTATAAAAGTCAATATTTATTGCACATTACCCCCATTCTTCCAAAACAGCTCTGATGAAAGGTCACAACCTGAAACATTAACTCTGTTTCCCTCTCCTCAGATGATGCCAGACCTGCTGAGTTTTTCCAGCATTTTCTGTTTTACTCCCGTTCTTCTATTGGTTAAGATTTGTGTTACAGTTCCAACCTCCATAATGTGTAGATATAGAATAACATATCTCTTTGAGCTTCAGAAATAATTCAGTCTAAACATGCAGAATGCAATTTTTTGTTACCTGAATCCTGCAGTTAGATTTGTAGTCTGGAACCCATTCCTTGTTACTTGTTCATTTATATAAGTATATGCAGTGTTGGTTTTCAAGGTTAGAATGTTGTCAGGAGCAGTCTACTGCATCATTACAAATTTGCCTCAGTATTTTAGACATTCAGTCATTTACACTAGAATGCAGGAAAAATCGGCGTTGAATATATTATAGTGCAATATACCTTTTTGCTTGGTCCAGGTGTATATAAGAGATGGGAGTTCATTTTTAGCCCAATAGTCATCTTTTTGTTCCAAATCTGAAAGTAAAATTTAGTCTAAAGGTGATGTAAAATTGTTAATGTCTGCTTCAGAAGAATTACTTGCTTATTCCAAAATTTTAATGGGAGAGGGAGTGAATACCCTATTCTCATTGAGTCAATTACTTTGCCCCACACAGTCTGGATATCTTCAAATAGCTGGCAAACTCAGACCATACATTATGCAAATTACTTTCGTGCATGGGCCAAGTGCTACACCAATGCATTGAAAATAATGTCTGGAACTTGCTCACTGACTTTGCTAAAGAAAATGCCTTCTTGATTTTGATTTTAATTTTTGAATACAGGCACAGAAATGGCCTATCAGAAAGTGGACCAGAGATTTCGAGTGCACACTCAAGATCAGGACGCTGAAGAGCTTCCAGTCACTTCACTGGAGTTAGAGTGGGACATGGAAAAGGAGTTGGAAGAAAGTGGATTTGATGGCTTTGAACCAGACAATTCGGGTCAGCATCATTTGGGCAACTCCGCTGGAAACACTGATCTTGACTTCGAATTTATGCAGCCTTCAGCATCACCCCGGGGAAGATTTGCACGTCTAGAAGAAGAGTCTGATTATGTGCCACATACAAGACCAGGGCCAAAAAACCAGCAGGGCAGCTTTTCTAAAATGGCAAAACTCTTTGTTGCAGGGTTTATTATATTTATCTGTGGTTTTCTAATAGGTTACTATGGACGGAAAAGTAGCTCAAAAAATATTTTGTCAAATAATGCAACAACACCAACACCACCTGTGTCTTCAACTGCTGAATCTGATGATGGCAACATCCTTCAGAATATTGTTCAAGCAATTGAAGGTTACAGCATCAGGAACTTTTTCAGGTGAGTGCAGTTGCAATGCAAAATGTTGCATTTGACAACTTTGATACCAAAATTAAGAATGGGGATAGCCAAGTTAATGTTTGTTCATATGGCACATTTATTGTTAACATTATTAACTTAAGTACAAGCTTGCTCATGCTCCTATGTTCCTATTTGTGAATTATGCTTGAGATTATATTTAAGGATTTTTTTAAAGGTTAAGATAGTTGTGCAGGTTATATTTAAGAACACACTTAAGTTTTGTTCTTAAATAAATTTTCCAGTAAGTTATGGTCTTTGAAATTAAATTAAAAGTTTGTACAAAAATTTTCAAATAATAGCCAGAGACTTTATAATTTCTCTGTCACAATAGCAGGTTAGCAACAGATTCAAAAAGATTTATGAGTAATTCATGCCAGTGACTTAGTCTGACCATGAAATTTTCATATTATTTTTAAAGATTTGTTTTTATGTAATCTTGGAATGTGGGTGACACAGGCAAGTTGGATTTATTTCTTATTCCTAGTTATCCTGAGTCAGTGGTAGAAGTAGGCCTTCATGAATAAACTGCAGTGTTTGTGGTGATAGTGCTCCCATAATAAGCCTCATGATTTTGCCCCAGTGATAACAAAGGAACAGATATATATCCAAAGTCAGGATCATGTGTAACCTGGAAGGGAACTTGGAAGTAATGGTGTTTCTGTGATCTTCTTGCTCTTGCCCTTCTTGGTGATAGAGGTTGCAGGACGGGAAGGTGCTGTTAAAATAAGCTAAGTGAGTTGCTGCAGTTCATTCTGTAGATAGCAAATACTAAGTAGTCCAACATCCACAGTTCTGTGGTGGTGTTGGGGGAAGGACATTAGGTATGTTAACAGTGACGCCAATCGATCAAACTGCTCTGCCCTTGATAGTATCAAGTTTCTTGAGCATTGTTGCAGTTAAATCAATCATCAGGTGATCAGTGAGCATCACTCCTGACTTCAGCTTTGTAAATGATCGAGAAATTATTGAAGAGATTCGGCAATAACCTACCTCTTCAGCTTGTGTCCTGACCTTGTGATCATGTTGTTGATATGGCTAGTCATTGGTGATCCCCAGAATATTGATGTTTTGACAATGGTGATTTTGTTCTATGGCCCAGAAGATGTTGTTTGAACTTTTTTTTGTCTTTGTCTCAATATGCATCAAGACAGAGCAGCTTTGCTGGCAAATTACCATGTTTTTAAAAATTAAACAATCGACATAACACTGTCATGCATCAACAGCTACCGTCTGAATGCATACTCAAAACTATGGTCCCTCTTAAATTTTTAATGTTTAAGAGCTCAGATAGGTGTCCAGATCTCAGAACATTGCCAAAGACAGCTTAATTGTCTAGAGGGGAATAGATAGAGTGGACAGGATAAAATTGTTTCCCTTGGTTGAGAATTCTAGAACCAGGTGACATAGATTCAAGATAAGTGGCAGAAGGTGTAGGGGGCACATGAGGAAGAACTTTTTTACGCAGAGGGTAGTGGATGTCTGGAATTTGCTGCCCAAGTTGGTGGTAGAGGCAGAAACTCTCAACTCTTTTTAAAAAAAAGTACCTGGATCTGCACCTTAGGTGCTGTAAGCTGCAGGGCTTTGGGCCAGATGCAGGAAGGTGGAATTTGAAAGGGCACCTGGGTGTCCCCGGGCTGGCATGGACACGATGGGCTGAATGGCCGCCTCCTGTGCTGTAACTTTTTATGGTTCTAGGACAATTTCTGAAATTGACTTTGCACTGGAATAATGTTGCACCACACCTGATACAAAGCCTGAAGAATGTAAAACCTTTTCAATTTTAAAGTCGAAAAGCTGCACCCTGACACCCAAGTTGTTATGCAAATGTTGCGTTGATACAAAGCGGTGGTGTAGTCAAGGTTTTGTTCCTATAAGTCTGTATGTTGGAAAAATTCAGAGTAGAATTGTAGAATTTGATTGCACAGGAGGAGGCATTATGCTGTGTGGGCTGCCTGAAAGAATTATTCATTTTATCCCAGTACCCCGCCTTTTACCCATATTCCTTTTGAATTTCTCTTTTTAAAATATTTATTCACTTTCCCTTTTAAAAGCATTATAGATTCTGCTTTCACTGCTGCGCATCAATAACCTGTTTTTTTTTAAATTTCTAACTTCTTTCTTTGTTCTTTCATGGTGATCTTAGATTTATGCCCTTTGGTTGCAGACTCACGAACAAGAGGAAATATTTTTCCTTGTTTTCTTTATCAGAATCTTTCATCATTTCGAACACTAATTCTAAGATCACCTTTTAAACTTATTTGTTATAATAGAAAAACAGTTTCTCATAACGATACCCTCTTATCCCTTGTATCAAAAAAACCTTTCCAGTACCCCAACCTTGTCCTTGATGTTTTTGCAAAAGGATGGAATCCAAACTTGGGCATAATATTCTAAGTGCAGCCTACGCATTGATTTACATTACCTTTTTGCGTTTGTGCTCTACACCCCTATTTATAAAACTTAACATCCATATTATATCTGAACCCCCAAGCCTCTCTGCTCCTTTTGAAATGTTACCATTTTGATGTCTTCTCCCTATTCGTCCTCCCACCTGTCGTGTTTTAATGATATAGAGGCACAAATCATTCAAGGATTGGGTAAACACTTTGTGGGTTCATTTATTGAGACTAGGCACATGGGAATGTTTGTACAAAGGTAGAAAGCTTGAAGAACATCAGCAGCAGGGCTATCCATGTGCCCTCTGCTCAGAGGCAAAAGTGAAACTAAAACTGGATCGCATGACACACTTCCCTTCTAGTTACGTCATGCTGCAATCCCATAAAGGCATATTGCAACATTACCTTATATTTCTCCACATGAAATTTCATCTGGCATTTATGTGCCCAATTAACCTGCCTAGGTTATTCTGAAGTAGTTTACATTTTTTTTCATACAAAACTGCAGTTTGGTTGTATATCATCTGAAAATGCTGATATTGTGTCTCACACTCAAGTTCAAATCATTTCTATATATTTACAAGAGCAATAATCTTAGCCACCGACCTGTAAAAGACTCAATTCTTTATATGTCTCTGGTCCAAAGCATATTCATTAACCACCAGTCTCTCTTTCCTGTCTTTTAATGAAGTTCCTACCCCTGTTCCCATACTAAATTAATGTGTGCATTCATTTAATCAACAAGCCTCCAATGCAGCAAAACCTTTTGGAAATCCATATATGCAACATCCCATTTCTTCCTTCAGCGCACTCTATTATTTCTTTAAAGAATTCTATCAAATTTGTCAGATACAAATTGCCTTTTACCTTATCCATATTGGTTGTCTTTCTAGGTAACTATTAAATTTGATCTGTATAATGGCCTCGGGAGGTTTATTGCATTATTATTAGGCTGACTAATCTGTAGTTAGGTGGTGTCACAGTTTGATATTTTTCCCACAAGGTGCTTGGAAAGAAATTTATCTATGCTTTAAAGCATAGTATGTTCATATGATTAAAAAAAATCCTTTTGAGACAATGAGTTATTAAAATGTTCATGAGGTGGCTTTGATGTTGTTTTTCCACCAACTGTCAACAATAAGTAATGTGTTGGTCTATCTCAGCAGTTGAAAAAAACACCTCACATCCATCATGTTGGATAAGTAGTTGATATCGTCCTAGGTTGAAACAGATGAAGACAAAGCACAAGGACAGGGATACGAGTGTTTAGTCAAATATTTGAAACAAAATGCTGTGAGGCAGTCTGGCCCAGCAAACACTTTGACTAAGAGATTAGAAATGCTGGACAACTGTTAGAAGTTATCTTGTTTAGGTCAAACAAGATGACTCACTGATGTTAGGAAGCCAGGTATATTTTTCATTTTGTATCATTAAGTTCCAATAAATTGTATATATTTTATTAATTAAGTCCAATCATACCTCATGCTCTGCATGTTTACCTGACTGTGAAATAAAATAGCTCATTGATTCAAATCTAGCCTCAACACACCAAAAGTTTCCTTAGTCTGCCTTTGGAGAGATCAAAGAAACATATGTGTGAAAGACTTCAATGTTCAGTTCATGTCAGGATGGGACACAATGGATAAACTCCAAGTTATGTTTTCATGTAAATTGATACAGGGCATTAATGTGGCTCATCTCACTTACGAATGCAACTGATGCCACTGAAGCCAAGAACATATCCACAATACGCCCATGTTTTATCCCTTTTTGAACACGGTTGTTGCATTGTCAACCCTTCAGCCCTTTGGCAGAACCTCCATATTTAAAGCCATTTGAAAAATTCCACATATATGGATTTCAGGTGAGAGCAATATTGGCCCCTAGCTGTGATCGCGAACTGTAAGTCAAATGATTGGCTGAGGCTCACAGATAAATAAAGAACATATGGAGAATGTATTGTGGAGAGTGAATTGTGCCAGTGGAACCCTCAATACATTGGATTTTAAAATATAATGAGGACAGTTTTTTTTACTGTACCATTCCATAATGATAAGCTAAAATATGACTGGTAAACTGTAGAATTGGGATTTTTTTTAATTAAAACCAACAAATTAGAACAGGGAAATGCATGTTTTAGTGGCAATGTGCAATTTCTAGTTGACATTGGAATTCTAATATTTTCTCCTAGTCTTGTTGTCTAAACTGCAAGTATGCTGCTTCAGGCAGCGCTACAGTAGGTGGGTAACTAGTATTCAATGCTGAATTGGGAAATGTTTTCACTACCTTTTTTCCTGTGTGAACCTGGTATTGCTCTGACGAATCCTAGGATGAGTGTTTATACTGCTCAACACTGGAATGACATTATTAATGGGGAGTTTTTAAAAAAATGTGATCTTTTTGAACAAATCAAGATGAGTGTGTCAGTACTGGGAAATTAGGAAATTTCAATCTTTGTCATCAGTTGACAGCATCAAGCGCTCCCTGTTTTGATTATAGCGTGGATCAAATGCAGAAAGCTCCTTTGACTCTGTCTAATAATGTGCATTAAACTCAACCTCAAAGTTGCATCTGTCATGCCATCTGTGCATTTTTTTCTGTTTCTACACAAACCATTCTTGTGTCTCCCCTCAAATGCTCATTTGGTGCTGAATTTTGGATTGTTGACTCAAATTTATTTCATGCAGAACTCTTGCAAGCAACTGGTCTGTGTGTTTGTTGTTCAGGTGAATTTGCTGGCAGATAATGTGATGAATTATATCATTGCCTTTGCAGCCAGAGTCACAAATGGACAGGCCAGATTCTGATTAACACAAGTCTGCAAGATCGATAAATAATGTAACTCTCGTTACGACCGGGATGGGAGGAGTGCGTGAATTATCAAGCCCCACTACACCGCAGGCTGTACCGTTAATTTAAATGTTCAATTTTGTCACTGAAATGGCCAATTGTGTACCTATACTTCTAGTACTCAGAATAAAAAAAAATCTCACCAGACCTCTTTCAAAAAACTCAGTTTCTAAAACAAAACTGCTTTTAACAAGTTGCAGATACTAGTTAACAGACATTGTAATCGGGAAGTATTACAATCTGTCACTTCTTAGAGAATTCTCCCAGCACGTGCAAATACACACACACACACGGATTTATCTGTCGGTGTGCGGGTGCAGGCCCGATGTGACGCCGTGTAAAATGATGCACGATGACATCGGACATGCATCCTGATGTCATCACATACCATCGCGATATTTCGTTTGGCGGGCGCTCACCCACTGAAGTGTAAACGGCCTATTAAGGCCATTAAGAAATTAATTGAAGCACTTGTGGACACTGTCTGTCCAGGTTAAGGTTGTCGGGCAGGCGAAGAGCCCAGGCAGCCTTCGCGTTTTTTCAGGAAACCTCATCCACGAGTGGGATGAGGTTTCCTGAAGCTTTTATTAAATAAATAAATACATTTTCATAGACTTAAAAACATGTGCCAACTCATGTGACATAGTCACATGATTTGGGACATGTTTAAATAAATTTTTAAATCATTTATTTAACTGTTTTAATATCCATTCAATCTCCCTAAGGCAGCTCCATGCCTCCGGGAGATTGCTGTGCTCTTTCGCACACATGCATGAAAGAGCGCTGGCCCAGACTCTCCCTCCTCTCCCCCACCTGCACAGGTAGCTCCAGTCGCGTATTACGCTGGGCGGGCCTTCATTGGCGTGGAGCTAATAGCAGGCATTGATCAGCTCTGCACCCGCTCCTGCCCAGCCCACCTACCATAGGAAAAATCCTGGCCACGCACTCTCTCTGCAGGGATGGGCGTCATAAAATAAAAGATAAAGTCCGCAGAATATCGACACTATCGGCATGGAGTTCCCTCATGTGAAGTCCCGGTGGATGTCTGGAAGTTCTCACCAACTGGTCTAGCTTTGCAGGTCCAAATGCAAGCAAATTACATTCAGATGAGGGTTCCCTGGTTACAGATTGATAGCCACACACAATTTTAGGCAAGGTTGAGAGAGGGAGGCAGCCAGGGTATCCATCCTTCCTCAGCTTGTTCCCCAACAAGACAGCCTTCAAAACAAGCAGGTTCACAACTTAAGGGGCAGATATTGAGGTCAGTGAGAGGGAGGTGGAGCCTGCTCACTGACACGTAAAATGATGCGGGATGACGTAGGGCCGAACTCCCGACGTCACCCCACCTCATTTCAATTTTCATGTTGGTAGGGGTGTAGCCAAATCAGCTGTGCACTGGCCAATCTGTCAACGGCCAATTGAGGCCATTTAAAATCTAATTGAAGTAGTTAAAGGACCTGCCCGTCCAACTTTAAGGCTGGCAGGCAGGCCGGGAGCCCTGTTGGGCTTCAGAAAAACCATGAAACATCATCCACGGGCAGGATGAGGTTTCATGTAGGTTTTTTAAAATTTAATTAAAGTTTAATTAAAAGTGATGGACATGTCCTAACTCATGTGGCATTGTCACATGAGGGGACATGTTAAGTAAAATTTATTTGTCTTTATTTCACACTTTTGAATTTGGCACCGATCTCCCTGAGGCAGCACTTAGCCTCAGGGAGATGAGTGCACTCTTTATTTTGCGTGCATGCGGGAAAGAGCGCACTCTCAGCTTAGGGAATCCACCCCCCCCACCTGCACAGGGAGCGCATAGCGCTTCCTGGCGGACGTCACGCTGGGTGGGCCTTAATTGGCCCGCCCACTTAAAATGGCAGCGCACCTCGGAGGTGAGCCCACTCCTGAACTTGCCCCCCGGCAGGGGGAAAATTCTTCCCACGATTTTTCCCTCTCACCCATGTGATTTCCTGCAAGTTACCAACCTTCCTTTTCAGTTTCTTTTTTCCCATCAAATACAGTGATGGCAGTTCAAAATAAACAACCAGATTTTCCTCAAGTGCCATAAAGGTCAGGTGAGTTCTTGGAAGGGGCCTGCATGCAGACAGTTCCAAGGTGAGCTTATCACCTTTTAAAAAAAATCCCAGATTAGCATCCAAATGTCCAGATCATGCCATGTCCTTCTGTTTTGTAAAAGAAAAATTCAATCTTGAGAGATATGATTCTCTCTCAAAGAAAAAGATAATGAATAGAATGATAGAATGGCGACAGCACAGAAGGAGGCCATTTAGACATGGAGCCTGTGTCTGATTCATTTTTTTGTACATATTCACACTTGAAGCTTCATTGTACCAATGATGACCTGTTGCAAAGATTGATTGCAACGCAGTGTATTGTGAAGCTAGGTGGGCCATTAGAGACATGAGGCAGGGTCAGCAGGTTGCATTCATGTGCAGGGGTGTGTAGTTCCAAAAAAGATATGGCAAATTATTTTTTTTTGTTAGCTAAAATCTATCGTGTATCATCAAAAGGGTTCTTGTGGGCTAATGCTCATGGTTGATGATGTTCTACAGAAGCCGATAAGGGTTTAATCATTGTAAAGAGAGCATTGTACTTCATCCAACAAGCCACAGTAGGGACAATTACAAAAAGCTGCTGAGAGCCTTAATCATGCCGTTTATGGGCAGGAAGGGGTTCCATGCAGCATTGCCTAGTTAATGATCGAATAACAGGTGTAGATGGCATTGATTATAGTCAAGGTGAGGGAACAGTGCTATGAACCACAACTCACCTTGAAGCTACCCTCTGATTGACTGTGAAATTGTGCTCTGCTTTTGCCTGTGCCACAAAGTGCTGAGAAGGATATTAATGCAAGCTCTGGAAGCATCACGAGTGGTTGGTTACATCTGATTTGATGCACGTTTCTGAAATTTGGACTGCCCAGATTCAGTGCATGCATGTGCTTTTCATCAGTGGTGTGTTGTTGGTCTCTTTCTCTTCCTCCTAACCTGCTGTGGCTGAAGAGATGGCAGTTAATGCTTACCTGAAAGCAGAAAATCAGAAGTGGAGGTTGGAGTGAGAGAAGGGATTCTCAGTAGGAAGCAAGTCTCTGTGGTCATTTCGTCTGCAGTTTGCACTTTATGCCAGTTAGCAGGATGAGGGTGAGGTACGAGCTGAGAAAGGGTACATAGTAGTATCATACTGTCATTCTCAATGTTCTTGGCAATGACGATGGCAGTGGGCTTTGTTGCTGCCAGACCCTTGATACAGACAACCATCTCCTCTGGATTACGCAGGAGATGATATGTCCTTGACCCCCTGCTGGTTCTGCTTTGTTCCTTTCAATTGTGTGTCACCTTATTCTGCAAGAGAGGGAAGAATGTCAGTGATTGTGTGGCACTGAGTTTGGCTGATGTATCTGCCATAGCTGAATAGCTGGAATTATGCAAGGGTAGCAATAGGTGGTTGTGAGGCTGGTAGCATTGGATTGTGTGCGTGTGAGATGGAGTCTTTGAATGTAAGCCCTGAGTCCTGGCTGCTAGGAACAGTAGATTAGTGTGTGGGAGTGTAGTTCATTGAGCAGCATGAGAGGTCGATGGTATGATCAGTTGGAGATGTCTTGTGATGATGCATTGAGTATCCACACAAGGTCACTGACATTTTTTCGGCATGGCTGCCAGATCCTCAGCACCAAACCCCTTACATTGACCTCCCTGGCTAACTGCTATCATTCCCTTCAGAGGACGCATTCCTTAATGGTTTCCTGGTCCGTGTGGAAACATGGCCTCTCTCCTCTTATTGACCTCCATGACTAAGACCTCCAGTGCCATATCCATGAACCTGGGACCCCTCTCTCTGTCCTGATGCACCATTTGCTTTGTTTCCAATTGCAGCCAAATGCAATATTGACAGTGAGCAATAGCTTCTGTTCAGCTCCTCTTTAAGAGCTGGAGTCTACCTGGAACACGAGTTAGCTTCACATGCTATTAGCGCCAAACCCCACCCCACACCGTCCTCATCTTTTGAGTGTGACCACCTGTGTGTGCAGCCAGTCAGGTGTGTGGTTCATGTTTAGCCATATCCTACAATCAAGCAAAGTTTGTGTGCTGCCTGCCTCCATGAAACCGGGCACAGATAAATCGTGAAACGCAATGTCCATGTCTATGTCCAGAAATGGGTGAAAAGCAATTTTCAATTCAACGTGTTGAATGAAATTCTGCTTGAGTCACATGTGACTAGAGTATTGCAATGTGCACTTAAGAGGGTCAATTTTAGCTGAGCCCACCCATCAGGAATGAGGCAGGCTGTTAAAATTGACCAACTTGACTTAATCATTCTAATCTGTAATCATTCTAGCCACCATTTTACTTGTCCACTTCATGTAGATGGTGTCTTGTTTCTTTTTTTTTAATGATGCACGCATGCTGTCGACATTGTAGCTGGGCTAACTTTATTGATAACACATTTTCCTAACATAAACACATATCTGCAGTAACTGAATTCTATCAAGACAGGCTCTAACATGTGCTATCTGACCTCCAAGCCCCAGGTCAGGTGACCCTGTATACAGTACCGAGTACCGTATAGTATCTAATACTGGAGTCCACAACCACGATCAGCTATTATCATGATATTTCCTTTTTTCAAAAAAAACTTTTATACAACTCAAGTACACAAAGTCTCTTATCTATTCTTTCTCCCTCTGTTTTGATCAGTTTGCTTTGTCTTTTACTCATATCTGTATCTCTCTTTCACAATTCTTCCACTGGATGATCTGAATGGTGACAGAGGTGATTTTGAAGGACAAAGGGCCTTCTCCAGCTCAGTGTCACTATCACCCCTTGGATAGTTTTCAGGGCTCTCAGGCTTTGTCTGGTTGTCTGTTATTTCACTGGTGCATTCTGATTTTTAATCTTCAGATACACTTTCTGGTTCAGAGCAGGGTTGTGTTTCATTTGTTTTCCGTAAGAATTTCCAGTTTTCGCTGTACTGTTGTCTGTTTGGAGTCTGCATTATGTAAGACCTTTGTTCTCTGTGATCCCTGTAAAAACAGCAGGATTCCAGATCCCTTCATGCTGAATCCTCACTGTCTGTCCCATGTCCAGGTCAGGCAGAGGTCGGGCCCCTCGATCAAAGTACTGTCTCTGCTTCTGCTGTCTCTGTTTGAGCAGGTCCTGCATTCTATAACTCATTGGCTCTGAAGAAACAGTTGGAAGCTTAGTTCGTAGTCTTCTCTCCATCAGGAGCTGTGTTGGACATGATCCAATGCCCTTTAATTGACTATTGCTGAAATCCAGCAGAGCCAAGTAGGGGTCTCTTCCATCTGCCTTTGCCTTTTTCAACAGGTGTTTTAAGATCTGCAAAGTACGTTCCACCATTCCGTTGGATTGTGGATATTTGGGACTTGACGTAGTGTGGGAAAACTCCCAGTCCTGTGCAAATTTGCAAATCTCAGTGCCTGAGAATTGTGAACCGTTATCTGAGATGAGCACTTCAGGTATGCTGTGGCAAGCAAAAAATGATTTTAAATGATTTATTACAGTGATGCTTTTATGATCATTTCTCAGCAGCGCAGATTCAAGAAACGTTGAGTAATAATCTACTGCTAGTAGGTACTCACTATTGCCAAATGTGAGCAAGTCCACTCCAATTTTCTGCCAGGACATCTCTGGAACATTGTGTGGTTGAAGTGGTTCTTTCTGTTGCAATTTACAGTACTTTTGGCATACTGCACACACATTCACCATTTCCACGATTTGTGCTCCCATTCCAGGCCAATACATTACATCTCGAGCTCTTCTCCTGCACGTTCCTATGCCTAGGCAACTTTCACATATACACTGCAGCATTTCTTTCCTCAGTGTTTCAGGAATTATGATCTTTTCTTCCTTGAGAAGTATTCCTTCTGCTACATGGGGACAAACTTTCCCCCCGTTGGGGAGGTTTTGGGGGGGGCAGGCCAATTAGGACCCAACCAGCATGACATGCGCCCAGAAGCGCTGAGCAGTCCTTGTGCAGGCAGGGGGGCTGGGGAGGGGGGCGGTGACTGGGGGTTGGAAGATTCCCTGAGTTGGGGCCTATGCTGTTTCGCACCTACATACCAAAGAGCACAAATCTCCCAGAGGCACCCGATTAGTTTACGTTTTAAAAATCTAAATAAAGAAAATAAAACATTTTAAGACGACCCCTCATGTGACATTGTCACATGAGCTGGGACATGTCAATGAATTTTAAAAAAATGTATTCAGTTTTTAACCCTTCATGAAACCTCATTCCAACCATGGATGAGATTCCATGAAAAATGCGAAGGCTGCTTGGGTTGGACGGGCAGCTCAGTTTATTACTTTCATTAGTTTTTAAATGGCCTTAATAGGCCTTTGACAGTTCGACAGGCGTGCAGCCGGGTTGGCTGCTTGTCCGCCAAACTGAAAATCTAAATGACGCGCAGTGACGTTGGGACGCCCGCCCGACATCATCCCGTGTCATTTTACGCCTTGGTGAGTGGGCCCCACCCCCACTTGCTGAGCTGAAAATTCTGGCCATGAAGTTCTTCATGAAACTTCCAGTACTCTTGTACAACAGAAGGGGCTCCACTCCAATGTGTGGGCCAGCCATTTTGCACAGTCTGCTGCAGTTTTGTCAGGGTTGTGTCGTTCTTGGTCACTTTCCTGATCTCATCCAGTTTGGTTACAGCCGCAGGTAAACTCTTTGTTAGCATGTGAATCTGTGCTTCCATTTCTTTATCCTCTTCCTCCATGATGGCTAGGTATGCATGTGACAGAGTGTCTGCGATGTACATTTCCTTGCTCGGTTTATATTTAACTCTGACCTGGTACTTCTGCAAGTGCATTAGTAATCTTTGGATTGTTGGTGGTGCACAGTTCAGGGGCTTTTTAAGTGTAGCTTCCAAAGGCTTATGATCAGACTATCCCTCCACATCTTTGCCGTAGACAATCTGCTGGGAACGTCCTAGGCCAAACACAATTCTAGCATTTTCTCTATTTGGGCATACCGCTGCTGTGTTTCAGTCATTGCCTTTGAAGCATATGCCACTAGTGCCTCATTTTGCAAGTGGACACCTCCCAGGCCAGTCTTTGAAGCATCCACCAAGACCTTGACTGGCTGACTGACATTGTAATACTTTAACAGTGGTGCCTGGGTCAGTGTTCTCTTCAGACTGGTCAAAGCTTCCTGGTGACTTTGTTCCCAGTGCTATTCCACATCATTTTTTAGAAGCTCACTGAGAGGTGCTGTAAGGTCTGACATGTTTGGAATGAATTTCCCAAGATAGGTCACCATTTCTAAAAATCTCTCCAAGCCTTTTTTACATTCTGGGGGTGGCATGTTCATGACTGCTTCGATTTTACTCTGGTTCGACTTCAGTCTCCCACTTGTTAGCACATGTTCCAAGTACTTGATTTCATGAGGACCTATTTGCACTTTTCCTTCTTCAGCTTCATGTTCCTTTCTCTAGCTCTGGCTAGCACCTGCCTCAGTCTATGGTCGTGTTCTTCTCATGAGGCTCACCAGACCAGCACATCGTCAATATAGGTTTCCACACCCTCTAACCCTTCAAACAGCTGCTTCAGTGTTCTGTGGAACGTCTCTGGAGCTGAATTAATACTAAAAGGTAAGCCTAAAAACCTGAATCGCACATATGGTGTATTGAAGAAACAGAGATAGCAGCTGCATTCATCCAGCTTGACTTGCCAGAAGCCTGAACTCGCATCCAAGACTGAATAATATTTAGCATCAGCTAGCTTACACGTGATCTCTTCTACTGCGAGCAGCTGGTAATGCTCTCTTTCTACTGCCTGGTTTAGGTCTCCGGGATCCAGACAGACTCGCAGATTGCCATCTGATTTTTCTACAATTACAATTGGATTAACCCACTTTGTTGGTTCTTCAGTTCTCTTGATGATGTGAATTATCTCTGTTCTGTATAACTCTGCTTTCAGTTGGTCTCTCAGCATTACTGGTATTTTCCTGGGCAGGTGTATTTTGGGTGTCACAGTTTCGCCAATCTCGATGGTGTGTTCTCCTTTTAGACAGCCAATCCTCTGGAACACATCTTTATACTCACTCAGGATGTCATCAGTGGTGACAGTCATTATTCTCTTGATTAGCTTCAGATTGTCATAAGCTTTGATTCCAAGAATAGGTTTTGCATCAGTTTTCACCACTATGAATGGAAGTGTTTGAGACTGTTTTTTGTAATTCACTTTAAGTGTGCACTTACCGTCTATTGCAATTTTTTCACCTCTATAAGTAGGCAGTTTCACTTTTGTTTTAGGTAGTGTTTCTCTTTGCTTATTTTACAATACAGGCTTATGTGAATGACATTTGCTTGTGCACCTGTGTCAAACTTGAAATTCGCCATCATGTTGGCAATTTTTAAGTCAACCTTCCATTCGTATTCTTTGGAATTTGTTGTTCCTGCACCAATGAAAAGTTCAGTTTCAGTGCCTGTGTCATCATCTGAAATCGTGTGCACTTTCTTCGATTTACACATCTTAGTGAAGTGATTTAGTTTATCACTTATTCTTATACTGCTTTCCGTAGGCTAGACAACTACACGGCAAATGCTCTGTTCTGCATCAGCTGCATTTAAATGTTTTACTAGCAGTTTTGTTCTTTCTGCCTTCAGGCTGTATGTTTGTTCTTCTCCAGGGCTGTTTCTGTTTAACTGCATCTAACTGCTTGACCATTTGTGGCTTATCATCTTCTGTCACCTGTTTAATCTGGCATTTCGCTTTGCAGATATTTATTGCTTTCTCAAGTGTGACATCAAGTTCTCTCAAAAGCCGTTCTCTGAGTGTCATTTGCGATCGTGCAAATTATTCTATCTCAGGTGAGTGATTCTTCAAGCTCTCCAAATTCACATAATTTAGCTCATTTTCTCAGCTCAGTTACGTACTGTCTAATGTTACTGTCTTGCGTGTACGTTAAAAATCGGTATCTTTCATACATGATGTCTTGCTTAGGGCTGCAGTAGGCTTCAAATTTTTCCATTATTTCTTTCAAGTCATTTTGTTTCTCATCACTTTCAAATGTGAATGTGTTACAGATTTCTAGGGCTTCTTCCCCTGCTACGTGAAAAAAGGTGGAAGATTGTACCTGAGGGTCTTTTTTATCACTACCTGTCATTGTGAGATATAGCTCGAATTGCTGCTGGAACCTCCTCCAGTTTTCAACAATATTTCCCTCCAAAATGAGCTGTGTTGCTGGTTTCAGAACCTCCATTGTTCCATTTAGTTTACTTCTGACACCATGTCTTGTTTCTTGTTTCTTTTTTAATGACGCTCACAGGCCGTCGACCTTGTAGCTGAGCTAACTTTTTTGATAATACATTTTCCCAACATGAACACAAGTCTGCAGTGTCTGAACCCTAACAAGACAGGCTCCAATATGTGCTATTGGACTTTCAATCCCCAGGTCAGCATACCCCGTATGTAGTACAGAGTACCATATAGTATCTAATACTGGAGTCCACAGCTACAATCAGCTATTATCATGATAGATGGCTGAGGCCAAAAGTAGGCAAGTGTTTCATGAATGCATTGGTGCATGATGTAACTGGGTTTGCATTGCAATTGCAACTGGGAACTTGAGAAGCCCCATTCCACTGGTCAACCCGCTGAGTAAAACATTGCAGGGTTGTCTTTAGGACTGATTGACACACTGGAAGCATTATTTTGTAAGAGCATTCACCTGCAGACATTTTGGTAATAGAGAATGAGAAAAAGCAACTATTGCATTCAGTGATAAAATAAAAACTAAGTGCTGGAAAAACTCAGCAGGGTTGGCATCATCTGTGAAGAGAGAAACAGAGTTAACGTTTTGAGTGCTGGGAGCTCAACTATTTACAATCTATACAATGATTTGGATGATGGGACCAAATGTAGCTAAATTTGCCAATTACACCAAGATAAGTTGTCAAAAGAAGGTAGATAGTTGCAAAGGGGTATAGGCAGGTTAAGTGAGTGGACAGAAATTTGGCAGATGGAGCATAATGGGGAAAAATAATAACTTGTCCACTTTGGCTAGAAGAATAGATAAGCAGTATACTATTTAAATGGAGATAGACTACAGAAGTCAGTGCTACAGAGGGATCTGGGTGTCCTGATACGTGATCACAAAAAGTTGGTAGGAAGGTATAGCAAGTGCTTAGGAAGGCTTTTAAATCCAGAATCCCTGCTGTATTTGAAGCCAGGTCCCTAAAGCATTATCCTGGATCTTTGGATTACTAGTCTAGCGACAATATCACTACACCCTCATCTCCCATGTATAAAAGTAGGGA
This sequence comes from Carcharodon carcharias, assembly GCF_017639515.1. Classification (NCBI taxonomy): domain Eukaryota; kingdom Metazoa; phylum Chordata; class Chondrichthyes; order Lamniformes; family Lamnidae; genus Carcharodon; species Carcharodon carcharias. The sequence continues at coordinate 52,915,331 of NC_054468.1, read as the reverse complement.
AATTTCACTGCAGCTCTACAGGGCCTTGGTGATGCCACAACTGGAATACTGTGTACAATTTTGGTCTCCTTCCTTGAAAAAAGATATAATTGCTTTAGAACCAGTTCAGGGAATGTTCACTCAACTCATTCCTGAGATGAAGGGCTTATCTTATGAAGAAAGGTTGAGCAAGTTGGGCCTATACCCATTGGAGTTTGGAAGAATAGGAGGTGATCTTATTGAAACATAAAAGATCCTGAGGGGGTTTGATAGGGTAGATACCAGGAGGATGTTTCCACTTGTAGGAGAGACTAGAACCGGGGGGTTGGGGGGGGTACAGTTTAAGAATAAGAGATCTATCATTTAAAACAGAGATGAGAATTGTTTTCTTTCAAAGGGCCTTTAATATATGGAATTCTCTTCCCTAAAAAGTAGTGGAGGCTGGTTCATTGAATATATTCAAGGCAGAGTTGGACAGATTTTTGATAAACAAGGGAGTCGAGAGTTATGATGGGCAGACAGGAAAGTGGATTTGAGACCACAGCCAGATTAGCCATGGTCTTACTAAATTGTGGAAACGGTTTGAAGAGCTGAATGGCCTACTCCTCCTAAGTCCTATGTTCCTGTGAGTTGAATGACTTCTTCAGTCCCAAAGTGTCATTCGAATCGAAACATTACTCTGTTTCTCTTTCCACAGTTGCTGCCAGACCTACTGAGTTTTTCCAGCACTTTGTTTTTTTTCAGATTTCCAGCATCCGCAGTATTCTACTTTTATATTATGTTCAGTGGATTTCCAAGGTATTCTCAAATTTGGACCTTGCTTGTTTCTATTTTTCTTTTTAATCATACCTTGATTAATATCACAGTTCATGGTGGCTGATTTATTGCTTTGAATGGAAGAACAGTTGCAAGAGGGCAGCAACAGCCACAACAACTAAGAGGAACATCAGGTGGGCCTGTTAGATGGGAGGTGAGGGGAACTGCTTATGGAAGGTGTTGCCCAATCCATAGGGCCTAAACATCAAGAGTTAATTCACAAGTATGATTAAGGAGCATTGGATCAGGAGTCTGTGCTTTACCTCTCAGGCTGTTGCAGATAGAGACAGCCTTTTTTAAAATTCATTCATTGGATGTGAGCACCACTTGCAAGGCCAACATTCATTGACCATTTCTAGTTGCCTTTAGCAACAGAATGAAGGAATAGCAAAACAGCTGCACATGAAAGTTTGTCGATGACACCAAGGCAGGAGGCACAGTACCTGTAGACAGGATCAGCAAGTTGCAAGGGGACAAAAGTGAGTGGGTAAAACTATAAAAGATGGAGTTCAATGAAAGGCCATTCGCCTTGGACCCAAAAATAATAAACAATATTTTCTAAATGGGAAAACACTAATTTGGAAATCTGAGGAGTGATCTAATTGGGGTGTTCAAAATGACGAAGGGATTCCTTAGGGTAGATACAGAAAAAAATGTTTCCTTTGGAATAAGAAGCCAGAACAAGTGGTTAGAACCATTAAGTTAGAGCTAGGCAACTTAGAAGTGAAATCAGGAAACGTGTTTTCATGCAAATAGTAGTGGTAATCTGCAAACCCCCCCCCCCCCCCCCCCCCCCCCCCACCTCCTCCCCAGGCTATGGATAAGAACTTAAGATATAGGCCATTAAATCAGATCATGGCTGATCTGTGCATCAACTCCATTTACTCACTTTTGTTCCATATGCTTTGATACCCATCTCTAAGAAATACTACTTCAGTCTTAAATTTCAATTGACTCAGCATCCATTTTTTGTGTGCAACAAGTTTCAGTTTCCCACCAATTGTCATGTTCAATCATCAATCAGAGAGCAAACTCTTTGCCTGAATTTTCTCCCCAGGTAAGAAGTCCAGCCTCTGGCACCAAATGAGGGAGCTGGCTCTGGCATTTTACGGGATGCAGGCAATTAAAAGGCTGCTGCCAGGACAGCTGTCCAATTGAGAATGGTGGCCTGCCTCCCAATCAGAGGGCCGACAGTCTCTGCACTGTTAGAGGTGGCCACAACTGAAGCTGCAGGAAGAGTGAGAGGGTACTTCCATACCGAGGCGTCCTCAAAGTCGAGGTGCTTTTTTTTCCTTACTATCCCTTACCAGTTGGAGAGTGCACCTTCCTGTAACCAATGCTGCTGCAGGACCCCTGCATGGGCCATGGAGCGGCCTTAAAGGAGGACTCCTGAACCACCTAACCACCCCCCCCAAATCTGGGAACCTCCTGGGAGGCCACTGGGATTTATCTGGCAGTCTCCCCACATAGCGGTGGCCTCTGGACACCTGTAAAAGGCTGGTGGGGGGCCCCTCGAGCCTGCACTGACAGTCAATAAGATCATGGCTGATTTGAATGTAACCTCAGCCCCACATTTCTGCCTACCCCCAATAACTTTTCACCACCTTGTTAATCAAGAGTTATCTAGTACATGGAACTGGGAGTAATCCTGAGTTTAGTCCTTTGAGGTCCTGCTTTTGAATTTATTTCCTAACTCCCTATATTCTGCTTTCAGGACCTCATGGCTCTTTTTATCTTTATTGTTGTTACCGATATGGACCAATACCTCTGGCTGTTCACCCTCCTCCTTCAGAACTACGGTCCTGCAGCCACTGGGTGACATCCTTGACCCTGACACCAGGGAGGCAACATATCATCCTGGTGTTACATTTGTGGCTGCAGAAATGTCTATCTGCATTCCCCTGAGAAACTATTTCCCCCAGCTGTATCCAAAATGGAAAATCTGTTAGAGAGGGAGATGGACCCACAATCGCCTGCACTACCTGCCTAGTGCTTTTACTCTGCCTGGCAGTCACCCATTCCCTTTCTGCCTGTGCACGCTTTACCTGTAGTGTGACTACCTCACTGTACTTGTTATCTAAGAAGATCTCATCCTTGCGGATGCTCCACGGTGACTCCAGTCACAGGTGCAGCTCCAGCTCTAAAACCTGGATTTCAAACAGCTGCAGCTGGAGACACTTCCTGCACACGTGGTCACCCTGGACACTGGAAGTGTCCCTGACTTCCCACATCGCACAGGCAGAGCATTCCACTTGACCGGGCTACCCTGCCATGACTTACCCTTAAATTACTCCCCTTATTTTTACTTCCTCTAGTTTAGAGAACATTAAGGACAGTAGAAATACTCACCAGGTCCTACTTACCAAAGCCGCTGCTCTCCTTTCTGAGGAAAGGTAGAAAATGAAAGCATTGCCTTCTTTCCTCTTCACCAACCTCCCTCTCTCATCAAACTTCAACTTAAGAATTCGAATGCAGCCCAAAGCAGCACTCCATTGCAAACTATGCAGTGATAGATGACATGCTGCATAAGATACTGGCTGAACAACTAGATTGCAAGTTGCAAATGGTGTTAGCTTGGGCAGTACATGCAAAGAATTCTTTACAAATGGTTGGGGGTATAGCCCGTGTACGGAAGAAATCCCAAGTTGCCTTCAGAGCTATCGGATGTTCCCCCTGCTCTTGAAGGAACTACCATTAGCTCTTTTTTTTCTGCCCACTTGCCTTGTGTCCAGGCAGGAAAGCTTTCACCAAAGTGGCGGTTTCAGAAAGAATTAGGAGAGCATTGGACACCAGATAAGACTGTCTGAGGTAGAATTTAGTTCAGGTGATCTGGTTTATTATAAGAGAGAGGGGCAAAGAAAATGGAAAGGCCCAGGGAAAGTTATAGGATGTGAAGGGAAAACAATGATTATTCATCATGGGAATCAAACATCAAAGTCCATTCTTCACAGGTCATCGGAATGAATTATGAATTTGCGAATACTGACAATGTAATAGAAGATGACAAAGCACCATGTGCATCGCATATTCATATTTTGTAGGGCAGAGCCAGAGGGACAAGATATAATGGATCAGGAGTTAGATATCAGTAGAAAATCGGATTATGAAAAACAGGAAAGGGCTATTTGGTCCAGAGGTCAGCTGCTCAAAGTAGGTTCCTGGGTATTGTATTGCTCAGAAGGATTAGATAACTGGAGGGATGCAAAAATAGTGGGACAGGCAGGGTAATGTACTGAGAAATGTCAGGATTGGCTGAATCTCTGGGATGATGGACAAGCAGTGAAGGCCATCGACTGGGAAAACGGAGTGTGAGAATGGAAAATAAGGGAGCGTAGCCCAAGTTTCAGTAATGGGTTGGGTGAGGAATCCCAGCAGAGGAAATGTTCACATATAGTGGATAGGGTTTCAGAAGGGATATGTAGGGGGCCTAACAGTAGGAGTCCGGAAAGACTTAAACGGGTAAGTAGGGGTCACAGCCTGACTAGACGACATAGTAGAGTGGAGAATGCTGTATCAATACAACAAAGTAGCAGAAGCAGGAGTCCCCACGACTGAGAGGTTTTTGTAATGGCTGACAAGTTAGAGGACAAAGCTATAAGGGAAGCTAAATAGAGGTAGTTAAAGAAAGTTTGGTGTGTATTCAGAAGTCCCAAATAAGGATCAGCCAGCATTATCACACGGAAAAGGTCTTATTGGATAGCACTTTTTAGGCCAAGGCTAGGTTAGTGGTTCAGGTATTTGAGGACTGCTTAGCAGGTAAAGAAACCAGAATGGGCTTGCCGACAGCAAGGAAGGTAATTTTCACAATTGTTTTGGCCTTTTTGACGATGTTTTTGTGGGAGTGTAAGTCGACAGATATAAAAGCAGCATTTCTGCAGTGTTCACCTCCAGAGGGAAATGTTTCTCAAACCTCTTAAGGTATTCTATTACATTGTCAGCATTCACAAATTCATATTTTGTAGGGCAGAGCCAGAGGGACAAGATATATTGGATCAGGAGTTAGATAACAGTAGAAAATCAGTTTGTGACAAAAAGGATGGGGCTATTTGGTCCAGAGGTCAGCTGCCCAAAGTGGATTCCTGGGTATCGTACTGCTCAGAAGGATTGGATAACTGGAGGGATGCAACAAAAGTGGGACAGGGCTTTCCATTTCCTTTGCCCCTCTCCCTCATAATAAATCAGATCACCTGAAATAAATTCTACCTCAGATGGTCTTATGTGGTGTCCAATGTTCTCCTAACTCTTTCTGAAACCTCTGCTTTGATAAAAGCTTTCCTGCCTAGGTGCAAGGCAAGTGGGCAGAGTGCTGCTTTGGAGGCACCAGAGGTGGAGGGAAAATTTTGGAAGTTGAATAAGTGTGCATATGGCATAAACAATGCTTCTATAGTGTGGTACTTTTAAGTTTGATCTGTGTTGTTTAAGTTGGGTAGTCTCTAACTGAAGGCCAACTCTGCCATGCTTTACTGCTACCATGGTGGGGAACTGGCAGGCATCATTTTGATGCATGTTGGTGACTTCCGTGGGCTGGCACTCGTAAGTTCAAAATAGAGACATTGACAAGGTTAGGATGGACTTTAAGGTAGGGGGTCAGGCCAAAGGGGCCTTTTAATATATTGGATTAGAAATAAAACAGTATAGGCCTGAGGTTACTTTGCACCAGCAATTGTATTTAGAAAGTGTTAGCCCTATTGCAGTCAGCCGGGCTAGTTTTCACAAAAAATTGCTGATGCTTCCAAGGATGAGACAGAACAACTGCGAAGTCTTGTTCGTCAATTGAACTGGCTGGACATTCAGACGAGACTGGATGCAAGCTTTGATGTTCTTGAACTGAGTACAATAATGAAACATCCCAAGATGCAGGATATCTTATGAGCGAACAAAACATTAAAAAGGTTAAAGATGGAGAAACGTGTGCTCGAGCTTCCATCTTTAGGTGATGCTAAGAATACAAAATCGATTGTGTTCAGTGACAACTCCCTCACGCACTTTGTTGATGGGTTTACAAGTGCAGCAGGTTTTATAATATTTCTTATGGGTGAAAATACAAAATGTTATCTCTTGGTTTGGGAAGCCAAGAAAATAAGGCGAGTAGTGAAAAGCATTCTAGCTGCAGAGACTCTCAAATTAGTAGAGGCATTATCTAAAACGTTAGAGGAAATACTACATTGGGGAAATGATGAAGGAGATGTCCCAATAGAGTGCTATATTGATAATTGATCCCTTTGTGATAACATACACTCCACAAAGAGTGAGATTGAAAAAAGATTATGGATTGATATTGTAAGTCTAAAATAAATGGTGGAGAAAAAGGAAATCTCTAAGCTCCAGTGGGTTGATACAAGTTATCAGTTATCAGACTGTTTCACCAAAAGGAATGCCTGTAGTGAAAAGTTGTTCGGGGTATTAGAAGAAGGATGATTCAGAATGATTTTTTTTTAAATGGTGATTCATTTTTCCATCTTCAGTTTTTTATTTTTCTGAAGAGGAAATGCACTTGTGCTTTTTTTTTTGCTTTAACGGATCCCAATTTTTTAAAATGTTGAAATTGTGTTGCAGCGGAATATTTGCTTTAAATTGGTAATTAAGTACAGCTGTCCCCAACTGGGGAAGGATTAGGGAATCATTACAAGAGTATATAAACCAGTTCACGCTGGGTGTCTGCGAGGAACTGGAAGAGTCTTTGACTTCACTTTTCTGTCTTGGAAATAAATTTGCTTTGAGGTACAGGCTAGCTTCAGACCCATTCTTCCTCAACATATAATTATTGGAATTAACGATCCTAATTCCTAACATGGCTAACTCCTGCCACCCTGCCATTCCTTTTACTGTTCGAACAGTCCTGCAGTATTCTTGGAAGTCTATGTAGAAGCAGATTTCCAGGCAATACTAAGGTTATCCAAGCCCTGCTTTAGCTGGTTCAAAGAAAAGTACAGCACAGGAACAGACCCTTCGACCCTCCAAGCCTAGGCCAATCATATTGGCTGTCAACTAAAACATTTTGCACTTCCGGTGTCTGTATCCCTCTATTCCCATCCTATTCATGTATTTGTCAAGCTGCCTCTTAAACATCACTATTGTACCTGCTTCCACCACCTCCTCTGGCAGCGAATTCCAGACACTCACTACCTTCGGCGTAAAAAACTTGCCCCGCACATTTCCTCTATAGTTTTCTCCTCTCACCTTAAATCTATGTCCCCTACTAATTGATTCTTCCACCCTGGGAAAAAGCTTCTGACTATCTACTCTGTCCATGCCACTCATAATTTTGTAAACTTCTATCAAGTTTACCCTCAATCTCCGTCGCTCTAGTGAGAACAATCTGAGTTTCTCCAACCTCTCCTCATAGCTAATGACCTCCAGACCAGGCAGCATCCTGGTAAACTCCTCTGCACCCTCTCCAACACCTCCATGTCCTTCTGGTAATGTGGCGACCAGAATTGCACGCAATATTCCAAGTGTGGCCTAACCAAGATTCTATACAACTACAGCATGACTTCCCAGCTTTTATACTCAATACCCCTGCCAATGAAGGCAAGCATGCCATATGCATTCCTGACTACCTTATCCACCTGCGTTGCCACTTTCAGTATTCCCTGATATGCTGAGGGAGAGGACAGAATATTTTTCAGAGGGAAGAGTTAGTTGGTACCAATGACATAGAGAGGATAAGTGTTGAGGTTCTATGGTCAGACTTTCAGAAGTTTGGGAAGAAGTTAAAAAGCAGGAATTGAAGGCAGTTATCTCTGGATTACTCCCGGTGCCATGTGCCAGCAAGAGTAGAAATAGAGAGGATCAATAAATGGCTTGAGGCATGGTGCAAGAGGTAAGGGTTCAAATTCCTGGGCTATTGGGACCAATTCTGGGGCAGGAGGCAGCTATTCAAAAGGGAGGGGCTGTGCCTCAATAGGTCTGGGATCAATGTCCTTTTTGGGAGGCTCATTAGTGTGGTTGGAGAGGATTTAAACTAAATTTGCAAGGACTGGGCACCAGCATATAGAAGTAGAAAAGAGGAATGTGGTGCATAAAGGAATAAAAATGTTGGATAGCTTTAGAGAAGGAAGTAGTACCTTATTAGATAGGAGCCGACTAAAAAGGACCATGAGACATACAAAGATGAGTTTAGAATATATGTATGTAAACACACAAAGTGAATAAGTTTGTTGAGCGACAAGCACAAATAACTGTGTGGGGATATGATGTAATGGCAGTAACGGAAACATGGCTTGAAAATGGTGGGGTTTGAGCTGTTAATAATCATGGATACAAAGAGTTCAGAAAAGGTAGGAAAGGCAAAAGAGAGAGGTGAGGTTGCAGGACTGATTAGGGAAGGCATTGTAATATTGGAAAGAGAGGATTTCCTGAGGGGGAAAGGACAAAATGCACTTTTATTTTGGGTGAGAAGCAGTAAGTATATGATAACATTATGGGGAATATTCTATAAATATCCAAATAGCGAAAGAGAGTTAGAGGGGCAAATCTGCAGGAGAATCACAGAGATTTGTGCAAGAACTATAGTGTTGATAATAGAGAGATTTAAGTACCCAAACATGGATTGGGATATAGGGTGGAATTTAATGATTGCAATAATGGGCCCATCCACCAGCTGAAAAACCAATGCCATGGCCATTCGTGCCTCTGACCCGATTAAGTGCCAATCGGGCACTTACATGATTGGCATTGGGGTCCTTGTTGTTCAGGATGGATATCGCACCTCCAAGAGCTGGCAGCCAATCAAAGGCCAGCATCTCTCCAATACCGACATTGCCAGCAGAAGCAGGAGGCCCAGGCTGTAGGATCGTTGTTAGCTCATGGATTGAAGATTGGTAAGGCAGAAGCAGTCGGTGAGAAATGGGGCAAAGGGATTAGTTTTGAGAACAGGCAAATGTCTTCACCCATGGGTGGCCCATGTTTCCAGTGGGTCACTCCATTGAGCACAGGCTGCCCAAATTGAAAGGCAAACCCACCAGGTGTCAGGCATATGCACCAGGGCATACCTACCATGTTGCTCATTACTCGTGGCCTTTGCCATTGGTTAAATAGCCCCAGCAGCAACATAAGTCCCTTAACTGGCCACTCAATTGGCTTTGGGGCATGAAGGTCATCCTTAAACCTTCCCGCCTGGAATTTAATTGGGTGTGTGGGGAACTAGTGGGCTCTTCATCCTGTATCTTTCCACCCGATTTAAATGGGACCCTTGCCTCCCAGCCCAGTACCATCTAGAAGGACAAGGGCAGCAAATAGATGGGAACACCACCACCTGGAAGTTCCCCTTCAAGTCACGCACCATCCTGACTTGGAAATATATCACTATTCCTTCACTGTTGCTGGGTCAAAATCTTGGAACTCCCTTCCTAACAGCACTGTGAGTGTACCTACACCACATGGACTGCAGCGGTTCAAGAAGGCAGCTCACTACCACCTTCTCAAGGGCAAGTGGGGATCGGCAATAAATGCTGGCCTAGCCAGTGAAGCCCACGTTCCATGAATGAATAAAAAAAAAAGGAAATTTCTGATAGGTGTTCAGAAGGACTTCTTTGACCAGAACTGTTTTCAGTCAACTGGAAAAGAGGCATTGCTGGATTCGATGCTATGGAATGAGGCAGGCCAAATTCACCAAGGGTGGGATCTTCCCAGAAAGAGGGATGTCCCAGTGTCAGGGAGTTCATCAGATGGCCTGCACACTCGGGTTGAAGGCGAGACTTCCCTCATGATGAAGCAATCAAAAGCTGCCAGGTGGTAGCCAATGAAGGAAGGAGGGCGGGCCTTTCATTCTGTAAGTCCAATCAGAGGGCTGGCAGCTCTGCAGCCTTGGCAGTGCCCTTGTGAGAGCTGGCCACTGCTAACGCAGCAAGGGAAATGTGAGACCTGGAGGCACCTTCGTAGCGGTAGCAGAGAGTGGATTTTTTGCCAGGGTTTGTATTCAGGTTGCTATGGAAACTTGTGGTGGAGATAGTGGGAGGATTTGCCACAATTAGAACCATAGAAAAGTTACAGCACAGAAGGAGGCCATTCGGCCCATCTTGCCCATGCCAGCCCAAGGACACCCAGGTGCCCTTTCTAATCCCACCTTCCTGCACCTGGCCCATAGCCCTGCAGCTTACAGCACTTTAGGTGCAGATCCAGGTACTTTTTAAAAGAGTTTAAAGTTTCTGTCTCTATCACCAACTTGGGCAGCGAATTCCAGACACCCACTATCCTCGCGTAAAAAAGCTCTGCCTCATGTCCCCCCTGCACCTTTTGCCATTTATCTTGAAACAATGTCCCCTGGTTCCAGAATTCTGCATCAATGGAAACAATTTTGTCCGTCCACTCTATCTATTCCCTCATAATTTTGTACACCTCAATCAAGTCACCTCTCGGCCTCCTTTGTTATAAGGAAAATAACCCAACGTATCCAATCTCTCCTTGTAGCTTCTCATTTCTAACCCTGGCAACATTCTTTGTAAACGTCCTCTGCACTCTCTCCAGAGCTATTCTTCCTGTAATGTGGTGACCAGAACTGCACACAATACTCCAGTTGTGGCCTCACCTGTGTTTTATACAATTCCAACATTATATCCTTACTTTTATATTCTATACCTCTGCCAATGTCCAAGGGGAAGTGCCAGAGGATTGGAAAGTGGCAAATATGATACTCTGGTTTAATAAATGGACATTCCTAGTAACTATGGGCTGGTAGTTTAACCAGTGATGAGTAAGGTTTTAGAAATAATAATCAGGGAAAAAAATCAACAAGCTCTTGGAGAGGTTTGAGTTAATTAAGTAGACCCAACATGGATTTGTAAAAGGCTGATTGTGCTTGACTGTTTATATTGAATTTTTGATGAAATAATAGAGAAGGTTGATGAAGGAAATGCAGTGGACGTTGTCTAAATAGATTTTTAGAATTTATTTGCCTAAGTACAACATAAAAGACTGGTTAACAAAATTGAGGTTCATGGAATCGGAGGGCTAGTGTCAGCTTGGATTTTAAAAATGGCTTATGGATAGAAAATAGCGAGTCATCATAAATGATTATTTTTCAGACTGGAGGATGCTGGACAGTGGTGTTCCCCAAGGGTCAGCTAGGACCACTGTTTTTTGCTCTATGTAACTGATTGGATAATAATTGAAATGCAGAGTAAAATTTCAAAATTTGTTGTTGATACCAAACTTAGAAGTGTGGGAAATGGTGAGGTGCTAATTGACTGCAACAGGACTTAAGCTAGCAGACTGGACAGACAAGTGAAAGATGGAATTTTGTACAGAGAGGTGTGAAGTGGTGCATTTTGGCAGAATGGATAGGGTGAGGCAACGTATACTTAATGGCACTGCTCTAATGAGTGCGCAGGGACACTAGGCACCTTAGGGGTTTATTTGCATAGAGATTTGAAAGTGGCAGGACAAATTGAGGGAAGCAAAGCATATGGGACCTTGAGCTTTATAAATTGAGGCATCGAGTATCAGTCAGGGAAGTTATACTAAACCTTCATAAAGCTCTGGTTAGGCCACAGTTAGAGTGTTGCATATAGTCCTGGTGATCACACTTTTGCACGGATGCAAAGGTCCTTAAGAGGGTATGGAGAAGATTTACCAGAATGTTTCCAGAGATGAGGAAGCTTAGCTACAAGGTTAGGTTGGAAAAGGTGAGGTTGTTATCCTTGAAGCAAACGATGTTGAGGGGAGATCTGTTCGAGGTTTACAGGATCATGACAGGTTTAGATAAGGTAGACATAGAAAAGCTGCTTCCATTAGCTGATGCTACAAGGACTAGAAGGACACCAAATTAAGAGTTACTGGGGAAATGTGAGGTGGAACCTCAGTGAATCGTAATGACCTGGAACTTGCTGCCTACAAGAGTGGTGGACGTGGAAATGATCAATGATTTCAAAAGGAAAGCGGATAGGCACTTGAGAGAAATAAACTTGTATGGCTATGTGGATAGAACAGAGGATGGATTACTATCAGAAGAATATTGAAATAAAGTTGAAGTGTGGAGTTCTCTGAATTCAAGGTTCTACAGTAAACATCAATTTGCATTTATATTTTCATCTTTAAGGTAAAAAAGCTTCAAGGTGCTTTAAAGATGCATCATTTAAAAATGGATGATCAACCATAGAAGATATTAGGAGTTGATGCACTGCTTTTACTTAAATGTATATTTTCCTTTGAGGAGAGAAATGTATTGATATTTGTGTAACTGCATCCAGTCAAGTACAACAAGTTCCCCATTCCCTCTAACTTCCTTGTGATTGCATGAGTGACAACTACATCTAGCTACTGAACACGAAACTACATGGTTTAAGCTCTGAAGTCTCCACTTGTTTCTTATTGATGGAGCTTAGAGTAAATCCTGCACGGGTAGCAGCATGAGTCTTGGAGAACTGGATGAACAGCCTGAAAAATAGAATAGAGGTCCAGAAAGCAAATTGTTTACTTGCATAAGAATAGGTTTCTTATTCTTTGCGTTGATTTCATGAACTGTTACTCCTATTTGGTGTTACAATTCTCTATATAAATTCCATTTTCACAATACTTTCTGGAATTTCTGGAATATACAGAAACTATTATGAAAACAGAATTTATATAGGGAATCCAAAACAAAAACAAAAACAGAATTACCTGGAAAAACTCAGCAGGTCTGGCAGCATCGGCGGAGAAGAAAAGAGTTGACGTTTCGAGTCCTCATGACCCTTCGACAGAACTTGAATTCGAGTCCAAGAAAGAGTTGAAATATAAGCTGGTTTAAGGTGTGTGTGTGGGGGGCAGAGAGAGAGAGAGAGCAAGGTGGAGGGGGGGGTGCTGTGGTTGTAGGGACAAACAAGCAGTGATAGAAGCAGATCATCAAAAGATGTCAACAACAATGGTACAAAAGAACACATAGGTGTTAAAGTTGGTGATATTATCTAAACGAATGTGCTAACTAAGAATGGATGGTAGGGCACTCAAGGTATAGCTCTAGTGGGGGTGTTTTTTTTTAAAAATAATGGAAATAGGTGGGAAAAGGAAAATCTTTATAATTTATTGGAAAAAAAAGGAAGGGGGAAACAGAAAGGGGGTGGGGATGGGGGAGGGAGCTCACGACCTAAAGTTGTTGAATTCAATATTCAGTCCGGAAGGCTGTAAAGTGCCTAGTCGGAAGATGAGGTGTTGTTCCTCCAGTTTGCGTTGGGCTTCACTGGAACAATGCAGCAAGCCAAGGACAGACATGTGGGCAAGAGAGCAGGGTGGAGTGTTAAAATGGCAAGCGACAGGGAGGTTTGGGTCATTCTTGTGGACAGACCTCAGGTGTTCTGCAAAGCGGTCGCCCAGTTTACGTTTGATCTGTCCAATGTAGAGGAGACCACATTGGGAGCAACGAATGCAGTAGACTAAGTTGGGGGAAATGCAAGTGAAATGCTGCTTCACTTGAAAGGAGTGTTTGGGTCCTTGGACGATGAGGAGAGAGGAAGTGAAGGGGCAGGTGTTGCATCTTTTGCGTGGGCATGGGGTGGTGCCATAGGAGGGGGTTGAGGAGTAGGGGGTGATGGAGGAGTGGACCAGGGTGTCCCGGAGGGAGCGATCCCTACGGAATGCCGATAGGGGGGGTGAAGGGAAGATGTGTTTGGTGGTGGCATCATGCTGGAGTTGGCGGAAATGGCGGAGGATGATCCTTTGAATGCGGAGGCTGGTGGGGTGATAAGTGAGGACAAGGGGGACCCTATCATGTTTCTGGGAGGGAGGAGAAAGCGTGAGGGCGGATGCGCGGGAGATGGGCCGGACACGGTTGAGGGCCCTGTCAACGACCGTGGGTGGAAAACCTCGGTTAAGGAAGAAGGAGGACATGTCAGAGGAACTGTTTTTGAAGGTAGCATCATCAGAACAGATGCGACGGAGGCGAAGGAACTGAGAGAATGGGATGGAGTCCTTACAGGAAGCGGGGTGTGAGGAGCTGTAGTCGAGATAGCTGTGGGAGTCGGTGGGTTTGTAATGGATATTGGTGGACAGTCTATCACCAGAGATTGAGACAGGGAGGTCAAGGAAGGGAAGGGAAGTGTCAGAGATGGACCACGTGAAAATGATGGAGGGGTGGAGATTGGAAGCAAAATTAATAAATTTTTCCAAGTCCCGACGAGAGCATGAAGCGGCACCGAAGTAATCATCGATGTACCGGAGAAAGAGTTGTGGAAGGGGGCCGGAGTAGGACTGGAACAAGGAATGTTCCACATACCCCATAAAGAGACAGGCATAGCTGGGGCCCATGCGGGTGCCCATAACCACACCTTTTATTTGGAGGAAGTGAGAGGAGTTGAAGGAGAAATTGTTCAGCGTGAGAACAAGTTCAGCCAGACGGAGGAGAGTAGTGGTGGATGGGGATTGTTCGGGCCTCTGTTCGAGGAAGAAGCTAAGGGCCCTCAGCCCGTCCTGGTGGGGGATGGAGGTGTAGAGGGATTGGACGTTCATGGTGAAGAGGAAGCGGTTGGGGCCAGGGAACTGGAAATTGTTGATGTGACGTAAGGTGTCAGAGGAATCACGGATGTAGGTGGGAAGGGACTGGACAAGGGGAGAGAGAAGGGAGTCAAGATAACGAGAAATGAGTTCTGTGGGGCAGGAGCAAGCTGAGACGATCGGTCTACCGGGGCAGTTCTGTTTGTGGAATTTGGGTAAGAGATAGAAGCGGGCCGTCCGAGGTTGGGCGACTATCAGGTTGGAAGCTGTGGGAGGGAGATCCCCAGAGGAGATGAGTTCAGTGACAGTCCTGGAAACAATGGCTTGACGTTCAGTGGTGGGGTCATGGTCCAGGGAGAGGTAGGAGGAAGTGTCTGCGAGTTGACGCTCAGCCTCCGCGAGGTAGAGGTCAGTGTGCCAGACAACAACAGCACCACCCTTGTCAGCGGGTTTGATGACAATGTCAGGGTTGGACCTGAGAGAATGGAGTGCAGTAAGTTCAGAGAGAGACAGGTTAGAATGGGTGAGAGGAGCAGAGAAATTGAGACGACTAATGTTGCGCCGACAGTTCTCAATGAAAAGATCAAGAGAAGGTAAGAATCCAGAGGGAGGAGTCCAGGTCGAGGGAGAATATTGGAGATGGGTAAAAGGATCCGTTGAACTGGGAGAGGACTCCTGCCCAAAGAAGTGAGCCCGGAGACGAAGACGGCGGAAGAAGAGTTCAGCACCATGCCGAGCCCAAAATTCATTGAGGTGAGGGCGCTAGGGTATGAAACTAAGTCCTTTGCTGAGCACTGAACGTTCAGCATCGGAGAGGGGAAGGTCAGGGGGTATAGTGAATACACGGCTGGGGTTGGGATTGGAAGAAAGGGTGGGGACGGAGGGACAGGCAGTGGTGGAGGGTCCTAGATGGGTGTTGGTGTTGATGAGTTGTTGGAGCTTGCGTTCCTTAGCACTTGAGAGAAAGAGAAAAAGTTTCTTGTTGAGGCGTCGGATGAGCCGAAGGATAAAATGAAACTGGGGGGCACGCGCAGCTTTGAAAAAGGATACGGCGGTGCTGCTGGAGGGAGAGGTCGAGTGTGTTCATATGGCGGCGCATGGCACTGAGTGTGGATTTCAGAATGTGACGGGAACAGCAGTCCGAGAAATGTTTTATGTCCCGGGGATACCTGTAATCCTGGGTGGGTTCGAACATGAGGGGTGGAATTTCAGTTGAAATCCACGTGGGGTAAGTCGGAGATGGAGACAGTCACTGAGAAAGGAGATATGGCTGTGAAAGCGGGTTTTAGTAAACACCTTGTCAAACACCAGGAGGGAAATGGAAAGCAAGGAAGGTGAGCAGGGCAAAAGAGAGGAACGGAAATCTTGTCACAGAAAAGAACAGAACTTCTTCAAGGAGGTAGGCATTTCTTGAAGAGCAGTGGCAGTCAATTAAACACAGAGATAAAAACAAAAAAACTGCGGATGCTGGAAATCCAAAACAAAAACAAAAACAGAATTACCTGGAAAAACTCAGCAGGTCTGGCAACATCGGCAGAGAAGAAAAGAGTTGACGTTTCGAGTCCTCATGACCCTTCGACAGAACTTGAGTTCGAGTCCAAGAAAGAGTTGAAATATAAGCTGGTTTAAGGTGTGTGTTTGGGGGGCGGAGAGAGAGAGAGAGAGGTGGAGGGGGGTGGGGGCTGTGGTTGTAGGGACAAACAAGCAGTGATAGAAGCAGATCATCAAAAGATGTCAACAACAATGGTACAAAAGAACACATAGGTGTTAAAGTTAAAGTTGGTGATATTATCTAAACGAATGTGCTAATTAAGAATGGATGGTAGGGCACTCAAGGTATTGCTCTAGTGGGGATGTTTTTTTTTAAAAATAATGGAAATAGGTGGGAAAAGGAAAATCTTTATAATTTATTGGAAAAAAAAAAGGAAGGGGGAAACAGAAAGGGGGTGGGGATGGGGGAGGGAGCTCACGACCTAAAGTTCGCATGGGCCCCAGCTATGCCTGTCTCTTTATGGGGTATGTGGAACATTCCTTGTTCCAGTCCTACTCCGGCCCCCTTCCACAACTCTTTCTCCGGTACATCGATGATTACTTCAGTGCCGCTTCATGCTCTCGTTGGGACTTGGAAAAATTTATTAATTTTGCTTCCAATTTCCACCCCTCCATTATTTTCACGTGGTCCATCTCTGACACTTCCCTTCCCTTCCTTGACCTCCCTGTCTCAATCTCTGGTGATAGACTGTCCACCAATATCCATTACAAACCCACCGACTCCCACAGCTATCTCGACTACAGCTCCTCACACCCCGCTTCCTGTAAGGACTCCATCCCATTCTCTCAGTTCCTTCGCCTCCGTCGCATCTGTTCCGATGATGCTACCTTCAAAAACAGTTCCTCTGACATGTCCTCCTTCTTCCTTAACCAAGGTTTTCCACCCACGGTCGTTGACAGGGCCCTCAACCGTGTCCGGCCCATCTCCCGCGCATCCGCCCTCACGCTTTCTCCTCCCTCCCAGAAACATGATAGGGTCCCCCTTGTCCTCACTTATCACCCCACCAGCCTCCGCATTCAAAGGATCATCCTCCGCCATTTCCGCCAACTCCAGCATGATGCCACCACCAAACACATCTTCCCTTCACCCCCCCCATCGGCATTCCGTAGGGATCGCTCCCTCCGGGACACCCTGGTCCACTCCTCCATCACCCCTACTCCTCAACCCCCTCCTATGGCACCACCCCATGCCCACGCAAAAGATGCAACACCTGCCCCTTCACTTCCTCTCTCCTCACCGTCCAAGAACCCAAACACTCCTTTCAAGTGAAGCAGCATTTCACTTGCATTTCCCCCAACTTAGTCTACTGCATTCGTTGCTCCCAATGTGGTCTCCTCTACACTGGAAAGACCAAACGTAAACTGGGCGACCGCTTTGCAGAACACCTGCGGTCTGTCTGCAAGAATGACCCAAACCTCCCTGTCGCTTGCCATTTTAACACTCCACCCTGCTCTCTTGCCCACATGTCTGTCCTTGGCTTGCTGCATTGTTCCAGTGAAGCCCAACGCAAACTGGAGGAACAACACCTCATCTTCCGACTAGGCACTTTACAGCCTTCCGGACTGAATATTGAATTCAACAACTTTAGGTCGTGAGCTCCCTCCCCCATCCCCACCCCCTTTCTGTTTCCCCCTTCCTTTTTTTTCCAATAAATTATAAAGATTTTCCTTTTCCCACCTATTTCCATTATTTTTTAAAAAAAAACACCCCCACTAGAGCTATACCTTGAGTGCCCTACCATCCATTCTTAGTTAGCACATTCGTTTAGATAATATCACCAACTTTAACTTTAACACCTATGTGTTCTTTTGTACCATTGTTGTTGACATCTTTTGATGATCTGCTTCTATCACTGCTTGTTTGTCCCTACAACCACAGCAGCCCCCCACTCCACCTCGCTCGCTCTCTCTCTCTCTCTCTCTCTCTCTCTCTCCGCCCCCCACACACACACACCTTAAACCAGCTTATATTTCAACTCTTCCTTGGACTCGAACTCAAGTTCTGTCGAAGGGTCATGAGGACTCGAAACGTCCACTCTTTTTTTTCTCCGCCGATGCTGCCAGACCTGCTGAGTTTTTCCAGGTAATTCTGTTTTTGTTTTTGTTTTGGATTTCCAGCATCCGCAGTTTTTTTGTTTTTATTTACATAGGGAATTGTGTCCAAATGGGTGTTACTACCACATAATGTATGCAAAGAATAGGATATTTGATATAGTTATTAAGTGATTGTCACTAATTAACATCAGTTAGCCTAGTGCGTTACAAGAAGCATGGAATTATAAAATGAAACATTTTGGCCCATTGTGCCTGTGTCGGCCTTTTACGATTAGCTCCACCCACTTGATCTTTCCCCACCATCGTTCAAATTTTCCAGTTTGAGTATTTATACAATTACTTTTGTCAGGACGCCAACACTCACTCAATATCTTTATTGTATATGTGTGTGTGTGTGTATGTATGTATATATATATATATATATATATATATACATATATATATCTAATTTATAATTTTTTTAGAAACTGGGCAAAAGCTTTAAAAAGACTGAAACCATGGCTGGCTACGACTCAAACAAAAGTAACTTGCTGGCATTCAGAACAGCTGCCACCTTGTTATCTCTGAAGAGATGATAACCCAGTGACTTCAGAGTCTAAATTCCAAAGGAATTATACAATGGCAATTTGCATTTTTGAGGCCAGGTCTGGCCAATGGAGACAACCAGCCTGCTAGGACAAAGGACCTCGAAACATTTTTTGAAATTGTTAATAGGTAGAACCCTATCAATCTCAAGAATCCAGATTGAGGAACATATATTCTTTGCTCAAGCCAAAATGGAGGTGGGAGTCATGTGATTAGCCTCCCCCCCACGCGCCCCCCCCGCCCAACCCACCCACCACAGAACCCTGTAATATTGCCTTGTGGAGCTGCAAAAGCAGTCTGCCATCTTCCATGCAGCAAGCAGCAGCTCAGAACCAGAGCATTTTCAAGCTACAAATGTCTGGCCCCATCTACACTGCCGAACTTCTGTACCAGCGCTTGCAAGACTAATTCATCTCTATATGTTGATCCGATCATGGAAGTCATCTCTCCTGGAAAAAGTGAGTTATCCAACATCTGTCTTCAACCTGCTGACTCTGTGAAAGCATACATCATTGGACTTTAATTCTGGACTCTGGACTCACGTGAAACAATAATTCTTTATTCTGTGGGTTTTTTTGCACTGTAAACACCCTTCTTCCTCTATTCCTCCTTTCTTTTAATATATGAGTGAAAAAGGAGCCTATGTTGCGATCCCTCCTCTCATGTTTGATGGTGTGCGAATAAGCTACCCCTCTGAGTTTACCCTATCTTGAGTTTGCTGTGGAGTTGTTAATAGAAATTGGATCACACCGAAACTGAGGGTTTGGGAATATACACCACCACTTATAAATGAGGAAATCAAAAATCAAAGCATCTTTCTGCTTACGGACAGGTGGTGAGAGTAGAGATCAAGACTGTTTAAATTAATCCCACTCATGTCTGTAACAATTTTAAAAGTTATTATTGCACCTGCATCCACCACCCTTTCAAGTAGATAACAACAATTTGCTACATATCTTTTCCCCATATTTTATCTTTGTCATGTCCACATGGTCCCATGTTGGCCTCCATAATAAATACTGGGGCACAGTAATTATAAATTTACCATTATGCTGTCATTGTATTTCTCTGCTGAATTTTCTTTTGATGTTCCAAAATATTTTAAATTTTGTCATTTCTCTTTGCCTTTTTAGTTTTTTTTAACTTTTTTTCATAATCTTTCCACACTCCTTTTTGTCACCCTTTCCTTTTTTGCCTATGCACTATTTTTTTTTAGCTTCTTTTCTGTTATTCATCCATGGTGTGCCATCACCGATTTGGTCTTGCTCTTTAGTGGGGCATATTTCTCCTGGACTCTATTGATCACTGTTTGAAATTTTTCCAACTGCTGTTTATTTCTTTTTCAATAACTTTCTTCAGTTTATTTTCCCTAGTTCCGTTCTCAGCCCCTAAAAATCATGCTTCTTTTTTACATTTCATTACTTGGTCTTTGTCTTATCTATGTCCTTCACAAGCTTTACCGGAAATTGTACTATATTGTGATTGCTATTGCCTAAATTTCAGTTTGATACAACTACACTTTCTGTACAACTTTCCCAAGACTTAAATGTGAATTTATACTCTCATCAAATTTCTGCTGTCTCCCTGTTTAGGAAGGCATTACATTTAATGGATTCACCCATGTCTCACCAAGCTCTGTGCTTAAAACTTTCCACATGAGTGCATGTGTATTCCTGTGTTTTTCTGGTAAGGAACGTAAGGTGGCTTATTTACAATTAAGCAGCATTTGTATTATGATGTATCAGTTTTGAATTGCAGAATTTATACTTACAGAAACCTATTGCTAACTTAGATTCTAACCTTCTGACCAAAACCCTTTAAAAAAATGTGATGAACAGGACATGCACTACTATTTCATAAATGCTTGGAAGTTGTGGATCAATGGTTTATATCACATAGCAGGCCACTAGATCACAGGATGTTGGATTAGACTTCCACCAGTAAATGCTGGTTCAAAGTTGTGATAGTAATCTCTAGGTTGATCAAAACCTTTTGTCAGTTTTATAGCTGTACTGTATGACCCTGTGTAGTGAGAAGATTAAGGACTTCAGTCTAGCAACAGTTCTGTTGATGAGATGAAATGGTTCATGCATTCACAATGCTGCTTCATGTTACAAACCTATCTTCTGACCATGAACTGCCTTATTTTATATATTATGCTTGATTATTAAAGTAACTACAGTAAAAATAAATGAAGGATGCCTTTGCAACATAGCAATTGTATATAATGGAGTATCATTGTGCTAATTGTTGGCATTTTTAAAAGGAATGGGGAAGAGATGTTGAAATAATAAAAGCTGAAAGCTCCTAAAGCTGCTGAGATGCATTGCGAATGAAAACAATAAATTTGCTTTTGGAGTAAATTGCTAGTACCCAAGGGATGTGATTTCAAATGAAAGTTTCTTGGTTTGCCACACAAATTGTCATGATTAAGATCAAGTGACTATTGAAAGTTCACCATTTGGGCACATTTTATTCCACTTTAAATAAGTTTTGAGTAGGTTTGCTCAAACACAACTTAAACCATGCCTCTGTATACAAAAAAAACTATTAAATGCATGTCAAGTACCTATAAACTGTATTTTGCAATAACAGGTTAATGCAATAACATGTTACTTGTCTGCAGCAGTGTGTTTTGGGTGATAATGTTGATTTATCTTAAAGTTGAATGCATCAGAATAAATGAAACACCTTTAGATTAAGTGCTGCTGCCTGTATGACCTGATATCTGATTCCATTATTCTGGTGCCCATAGCTCAATGTGCCTCCATAGTGGCTCATCATTTATTAACTACTGTTGATTTCTATATAAAATATTGCTATCAGTTTATCCATTTAAAAGGTGGTGCTGGAGTCTATCTGGATATTTCCGTCTTGCTAACAGGTTTCAGGGGATATAGATGGAACTAAACTAAATACCAGTGTTCTGGAAAATGTTGGATGATGAGATGAGTTGACAAGGAAATGATACTAATAGCAGAGATAAGTTGGTTGAGAGGAACACTGGTATTATCCAGGTTACAAATAAATCAAGAATAGTATCATGAGAACATAGCTTGAAGAAGAAACCGTGCTTACGTGAAGATCCAAGAAAGAAAATGTGATGCTTTGGGAACATTTCAAGAATGAAAACAGAATATTTTTAAAACCCTGTTTATAAATACATGGAACAAGAAATCTAGGAAAAGCAAGGAAGTGGTGGATAGGCAATGTCACAGGTGACTTGCCCCAGTAAGAAAGAAAGTAAAAGAAGAAAGATGGGTACAGCCTCAAGATGTCCCAAAGGGCTTTACAACCAATGAAGTACTTGCTGAAAAGAGAGACATGTTGCTGAAGCTTTTCTTCTTGCACTCATCAGGACAAACACAAGAATACCAAGTTTCAAAGGATCACAACAATTCATACTACAGGAGAAAAGGGATGCTAATTGGTTGTGAAGTGGACTGTGCTTGGCTGAGGCATTGCCTTGGCAAAAGCAACAGGGAATTATAGACTCCCCATACTTCTGGGTAATTCAAAAAGAGCGCAAGGCTTGAATATATTCTTTTTGTTTGCAGAGAATGCATGTCATTTCTAACAAGCATAACTAAAATTGGTCCTTTGAAAATGCAGTGACCCATTCTTTGCAAACAAAAGGAATATGCTCAAGCCTTACAACTTTTTTTTTTTTATTTGTTCATGGAATGTGGGCATTGTCGTCTAGGCCAGCATTTATTGCCATCCCGAATTGCCCTTGAGAAGATGGTCTTGTGCAGCCTTCTTGAACTGGTGCAGTCCATGTGGTCTAGGAACACCCACAGTGCTATTAGGGAGGAAGTTCCAGGATTTTGACCCAGTGACAGTGAAGGAACGGCGATATATTTCCAAGTCAGGATAGTGTGTGACTTGGTGGTGTTCCCATGCATCTGCATCCCTTGTCCTTCTAAGTGATAGATGTGATGGGTTTAGAAGGTACTGTTGAAGGAGTCTTGGAATTACCCAGAAGCATGAGGAGCCTACAGTTCCCATTGCTTTCCTCATGACATTGCTTCAACCAATCAGAGTCGATTTATCAACCAATCAGTACCACTTTTTTCCTGTAGTATAAATCGTTGTGATTGTTTGAAATTTGGCATTCTTGCATTTGTCCTGATGAGTGCAAGGTGAAAGGTTTTGGCAACATGTCTCTCTTTTCAGTAATATTCAAGTTCTGTACTACCACGCAACTGTTTACTTTTGAAGTGTAGTCATTGTTGTAATGTAGGAAGCACAGTGATGATTTTGCACACTGCAAAACTCCTATAACAGTAATGAAATACGTAGCTGGATCATCTCAGCAGGAGATAAGTCAGAACAGGGACGCAGCCCACTTCTTCTCCTTTGAATAGTGCAGTGGGAACTTATACATTCACTTGAAAGGGGTGACGGTATTTTCAGATTAATGTCCCAACCAAAAGGTAGCACCTCCAACAGTGCAGCACTCAATACTGCACTGAATGTTTAGCCTAGATTATGTACTCAAGTCTCTGGTTGCACTTCTGAAAAGATAACTGAAATGGCCACACTAGTTCAGAACCAGCAACAGTGATGTCAAGTCACTATTGCTGTTGAGCTGATGGATTGGAATTTAGTAGAACTTTAGTAGTTCCAGATTTTTTTCCATTATAAGCTCAATTGCAGTATAGATATTAGAGTTGATTTTATCTTTAACTGACCTCAATGGAAAAGAAAATCAGGTGTAGCAAGAAACAGATGGCTGATCCGCTACTACCTGTTTTCTGCCCCACCAAGGATGCGTTCCACCCCCAATATGTCTTAAGAATGCTATTTCCTTTCACAAATTAAATTGTTTAGTTTAGGTTTTTTTGCCTGGCTTTCTGTAACCGGGCGAAAGCCAATTTCAGTTCATTAAGGTTTTCTAGTATCATGGATAATGCCACAATAATATCAGCTAGGTACACTGCACAATAATTGTAAAATAGAGCAGCCAGCAATTTATTCATAAGGTGGCACAGTACAGCAGGAGCATTGCGCAGCCTAAGGGCAACACTTGGTTGGAGAATATTGCCTTGGAGTTGTGTAAGGATGCATCACCACATGTCAATATTAAGAAGCCTAGTCCAGTACAATAATATACTTGGCCTTTGACAGAAAGGATAAAGAGTAATCCATTTGCGGCATTAGGTATGCCTTTTGTGGTCACATATTTTAATCTTTTGTAGTCAATGCAAAATGAAGTTTCCCCTTGTGACCTTGAAACTACGACTACAGGAAACATCCACAGGACTGAGGTGGGGTCAGTAATGTTATCTGATAGCATCTTCCCAAATTTTGGTGTAACAATGATTTGTTTTGCCAGTTCCCTGTTGTTTGTGGTTGCAATGGGACCAATGTTCCCCCATGTCAGTATAAAATCAAATCATCGTCTATCTTAGTTTATCAGAAATTAATTTACTTCTGAGACACTTCTTGAGGCTTATTCAGTAATTAATTTAAACTATTGTTCAATATTCCTGAGTAAAATCACATTCCCAAATAATTGCCTTTGTATCTAGAGCTAAACACTGAGAAAACCAAAGCCATAAACTCCACAAAGTGAGCAACCTCACCATAGCTTCCATCCCTCTAAACTAGACTGGTTGGAGCATAGGTGTTCTATTCTACTGAGCTTCTGATCCCATATCCTCCTCATCATGAAGACCAGTTATTTCCACTTCTGTAACATTGTCCACTTTCTCTCCCACCTCAAACCATCTGCTATTGAAACTTCAATGCAGTGTAAGCTGTTTATTTTTTCTTTATTCTTTCATGGGATGTGGGTGTCACTGGAGATACCAGCATTTGTTGCCCATCCCTAACTGAGTGGCTTACTAGGCCATTTCAAAGGACAGTTAAGAGTAAACCACATTGCTGTGGGTCTGGAGTCATGTGTAGGCCAGACTAGGTAAGGATGGCAGATAATGAAGGACATTAGTGAACCAGTTGGATTTTTACAACAATCAATGATGGTTCTGTGTTCACTATTTAGTTTTCTGGGGTATTGTCACTGGACTAGTAATCCAGAGACCCAGGGTAATGCTCTGGGGACCCTGCTTTGAATCACACCATGGCAGCTGGTGGAATTTGAAGTGACCACTGCACAGTCCTTATGGAGACGAAGTTCCATTTTCACACTGAGGATATCCTCCATCGTGTTGAGTGACACTACTACTATGTAAAATAGGATAGATTTCGAACAGATCTAGCAACTCAAGACTGGGCATCCATGAGGCGCTGTGGGCCATCAGCAGCAGCAGAATTGCACTGAACCACAATCTGTAACCCCATGACCCAGCATATCCCCCACTCTACCATTACCACCAAGCCAGGGGATCAACCTTGGTTCAATGAAGTATGCAGGAGGGCAAGCCTGGAGGAGCACCAGGCATACCTAAAATTGAGGTGTCAACCTGGTGAAGCTACAACTCACGACTACCTGCATGCCAAACAGCATGCCATAGACAGAGCTAAGCAATCCCACAGCTAATGGATCAGATGTAAGCTCTGCATTCCTGCCACATCCAGTCATGAATGGTGGTGGACAATTAAACCACTCACTGAAGGAGACGGCTCCAAAAATATCCCCATCCTCAATGATGGAGGAGCCCAGCACATCAGTGCAAAAGATAAGCTGAAGGATTTGCAACAATCTTCAGCCAGAAGTGCCGAGTGGATGATCTATCTCGGCCTCCTCTGGCAGTCCCCAGCATCACAGATGTCAGTCTTTAGCCAATTCGACTCATTACATGCGATATCAAGAAATGGCTGTAGGCACTGAATACTACAAAGGCTATGGGCTCTGACAATATTCCAGCAATAGGACTGAAGACTTGAGCTTCAGAGCTTGCCATGCCTCTGGCCAAGCTGTACAGATACAGCTACAACACTGGCATCTAACTGACAATGTGGGAAATTGCCCAGGTATGTCCTGTACACACAAAGCAGGACAAATCTAACATGGCCAATTACCACTCCATCTGTCTATTCTTGATCACCAGTAATGTGATGGAAGGGGCCATTAACAATGCTATTAAGTGGCACTTGCTCAGTGATAACCTGCTCACTGATACTCAGCTCCTAACCTCATTACAGCCTTGGTTCAAATATGAACAAGAGAGCTGAACTCCAGAGGTGAGGTGAGACTGACTGCTCTTCACATCAAGACTGCATTTGCCTGAGTGTGGCATCAAGAAGCCCTAGCAAAACTGGAGTCAATGAGAATCGGGAGAAAAAAATCTTTTGTTGGTTGCAATCATACCTAGCACAAAGGAAGATGGTTGCGGTTGTTAGAAGTCAATCATTTCAGCTGCAGGACATCACTGCAGGAGTTCCTCAAGGTAGTGTCCTACCTTCAGCATCTTCATCAATGACCTTCCTTCCATCTTAAGGTCAGAAGTGTGGATGTTCGCTGATGTTTGATAATGTTCAGCAGCATTTGTGACTCCTCAGATACTGAAGCAGTCCATGGTCCAAATGCAGCAAGATGTGGACGATATCCAATCTTGGGCTGGCAAGTGGCAAGTAACATTCGCACCACACAAATGCCAGGCAATGACCATCTCCCAAGAAGATCTAACCATCGCCCCTTTACATTCAATGGCATTATCATCGCTGAATCCCCTGCTATCAACATCCTGGGGTTACCATCAACCAGAAATTGAACTGGACTAGCAATATAAATACTGTGGCTACAAGAGCACGGCAGAGGCTAGGAACCCTGCAGTGAGTTAACTCACCACCTGACTCCCCAAAGCCTTTCCACCATCTACAAGGTACAAGTCAGGAGTGTAATGGAATACTCTCCACTTGCCTGGATGAGTGCAGCTCCAACAACACTCAAGAAGCTTGACACCATCCAGGACAAAGCAGCCTGCTTGATTGGCACCCCATCAAAAAACATCATCTCCCTCCATCAGTGATGCCCAGTGGCAACAGTGTGTACCATCTACAAGATGTACTGCAAGAACTCACCAAGGCTCCTTAGCCAGCACATTCCAAACCTACAACTGCTACCATCTAGAAGGGCAAGGGCAGAAGATGCATGGGAACACCATCACCTGGAAGTTCCTCTCCAAGCCAATCACCACCCTCACTTGGAAATATATTGCCATTCCTTCACTGTCGCTGGGTCAAAATCCTGGAAATCCCTCACTAACAGCACTGCAGTAGTTCAAGAAGG
Source organism: Carcharodon carcharias (assembly GCF_017639515.1). NCBI lineage: Eukaryota > Metazoa > Chordata > Chondrichthyes > Lamniformes > Lamnidae > Carcharodon > Carcharodon carcharias. Next base: position 52,888,741 of record NC_054468.1, on the reverse strand, counting down.
TAGCACACCACCACTTCCTAAAGGACAATTAGGGATAGGCAATAAATGTTGGCCTAACCAGTGATGCCCGCATCCCATGAATGAATAAAAAAAAATCCAGATTTATTAATTGAATTTAAATTCCACCAGCTGCTATGGTGGGAATAGAACCCATGTCCCCAGAGCATTAGCTTGGGTCTTTGGATTACTAGTCCAGTGACATTACTATTATGCCACTGCCTCCCCCTTACTAAACTTCATGCTCCATAAACATTAATTATTTGAAAATTCTGCCTGTATCCCATGTGACAACAAACCTCACTCACCCACCACCCCTGACCTTGCACCTGTACATTAGCTGCTAGTTCCCCACCTCAAATTAAACATTCTGATCAAAGCCTCTGTTATATAATCCCTACCTCTGTACCTCAGTCCTGTGTGACAAACCCTCCTGAACTCAAAGTTCCATTGACTCCAGTATCTTGCACACCCCTTCTCACTCTTCCCTCGTTATTGGCAGCCTTGACTTCAACTGCCTGCAACCCACAATGTGGCATTCTCTCCCTAAACACTTCTGCTCCTACGTGCTTTCCATCTTCTAGCATCCTCCTTCAAACCAATCTCTTTGAGCAATTTTTGATTTCTCCTCCTTTTGGCTCAACATCCATTTTTTTCCTTACACCTCTGTAAAGTGCTTCAGGATGCTTTCCTGTGTTAAATGTACAATATAATTTCAAGTTGCAGTGGTAACAGACTTGGTAACAATAGTGGTATTAGTTGTAATAATGAACCTAGTAGCAGCTGTAGCCGAAATACTAATCACATTAATGGAACTTCTCAGTCTTTTACTAAGCAAGCATAGCTAAAGGATTCTGTGATTTACAGCTTTCACTCTGACTGAACTTTGTTTCTGAGTAGCTTTGCCTTTTACTGTGGGACACCCAGCATCAGTTATTGAGTTACAGTTGGCCAGCTGGCCAATTGTGATCCTTTATTGATAAATGAAATTGCAACAAAGTAGAAATGATCGTGACATATTCTTGATTGATTTTTCCCAACCTCATTGAAATTTAATGTTAATGACTGTGTACAGATTGGCACATGTAGAGTTTATCATTACAAAACTGAATCTACAGAAGAAAAATCTTGGATGTTGCTAATGAGTTCTGTCCCCAGCACGGAGAACATGACTTAGTGTTCAGGGCAGTAAACTGCCTGTTATTAGTGTATAATATAGGTGTGGACCTTTGTTTTTGAAATTGTAATTTTCCCTGAAGGTGGCAAATGAATTTTAATTTTAATGTCCATCCCTGTATTATACTCCATACCCTTATATCTTATTGTTGTCAATTTTATATTGGCTCCCTCTCCTTTATAAGCATCTATTTATAAGAATTACCATTTACAAGCAATGTACCACTGAATCCAAATCCCAGTTCCAGTCTGTTCCTATTTATAGGAGCCAAAGTGAATTCCTGATAAGTGCCCACTGACTGCATCCAACTAAACACAATTAATATACCACTAACACTTGTGGTCTATATTCAAAACATGGAAAATGGTCACTCGAGTATTTTATTGGAGGGTTGCTGCTGCCTGTAGAATTGTGCCCTGGAATAAGTCAGTTCATTTAGAGGAAGGAAGACAAATTGGCAATGGATAGGGAAAAGATTATTAATCTAGTACTGAACTGCAACGTATGAACATACAAAGCTTGTAGTCAGCATTGGAACAAAATATTAGCTGAAAATTGAAGTATGAAGCCCACAAGCAAGTAAAATGATAGGTAAAGAGAAAATGTTATAAATGGAAGCAATTATATGAATCATCTCATCAAGAATTTGAGGTGGCAGAAAAATTGAGTAATTTAAATGCAAGATGAAATTAAAGCGCAAAATTAATCATTTATATCTTTTTGTAATGTACTGTGCAGTTCATGATCGGGGTCCATTTATGCTAACATGGTCTCCTGGCAAACACTGACATATAATGTAGCAATCATGGTTAATTCCTGGTCAATTGCTGGGAAATTATGCAAATGATGCAAAATAGAATAAGCTGGGTTCAGATAGTGAGGTTTAGATTACGGTTTAACCTTTGATTGTAAACTACTCTAGCTTCATTTTGTAGATTCTGGTCATTTTTACTTGGTATGTTCTATTGATGTATTATCCTTGCCTCCAATCACAGTATGCAAAACAAGTTGTGTGGTTGGCTTCTATGGCTCAGCTCTGAATTAATTTTTTATTTGGGTGCAGTTTTTTGTAGTACTAGTAGTTGTAATCCATCTTCAATAGATTATTGAATGATTCCATTGGAGTATGTTTGATACTGGAAATGGATGAAAGTGATGCAAGTGTAGTACCCGGAATGCACTTCAGGCCGTAAACTTTGTTAATGGGATTGAAGTGGGAATTGGAATATTATGGAATAGATAAAAGTCAGCTGCTGTCTCTTGTTGGTTAAAATTATGAGTTTGTAAGTTCAATAGTGTCAAACAAATCAGCAATAATGTTGTGGACGATTGTAACAGCTGAACTGTGGGGAGCATGTACGGAGTTTACTTGACGTATAGATATTTGCAATGGGTTAAAGTGAGTTTATTAATTGTAATAAATTATGCAGTGAATTTCCTTACAGTCTTATTGTGCAAAAATGATTTGGACATATTAAGTGAGGAAATTAAGGTGGATCGCATTTCCTTCATTTGTGTGCCTTTAAAATGCTTCCCCAGAGTTTCCTCGTGATTTTTAAGCCTTCCATTACCTCCCCGCCAATTCACCATTGGCTCCATGTATGTGCCAAAGTGAGCCAGTGGAGCAACAACTCTGAACTTCCAGAGTTTATACTACTCTTCCATTTGTCATTAGTTGCAGTGTTATCTCAGGAACAGCTGAAGTAAGGAGTTCCTGACTCCATAACAGCTTAGAGTTCCTTGAATAGAAATTTCTCCCTTTATTAAAAATAAATGATGCTAGTGATATGGAAGTTGAAGATAAAATAGTAACTGATGAACAACCCTTTCAGGGTATTTGGCTTTGAATCCATTGTCACCACACAATAATTTATCATTAAGCCAGGGCACTAGGAGATGGGGTTGTCAACTCTGGTGGAAAATATTCTTGGAGATTTCAATAATGACCTCCTGCCACCAATTATTCCACCTCCACACTCCAGCAATCAGTTGCCCAACATGTCCATTGTCATGATACACCACCTTCCCATGCATGAGCAGAATCATTGTTATCTGACTGGATGATTTGTGATTCTGTCAAACAGCCTTTTTCCCCTCATCTTCCATATTTTTATAACTAATAAGCCAAGTTTTACAAAGAAAAGTAATGCCCAGTGATTTTTCTCCCTATTTGCTGGCAGCAGTGTCCTGAAGATCAATTTTCAATTCCTGGGACCCTAGGTTAATCCTAAAGGGTTGGAAACCATGTTGCAAAGACAAAAATTTAAGAGCTTGTCAAGTCACACTACATTTCCAGAGTACAATCCATGAGATTTATTCGTGTGGCATAGGAAGAAGCTTGTGAACAGGTTTTCTGGAAATGCTGACAAATGATCTGTGCCTAGTGAATAAAAAAAAGCGGCAAAATCTCTAGAAGTGAAACCAGAACCTTCAATGGAAGAAAAAATGATTGAACGATCATGGAAATAAAAATGAAGTCTTTGAAATTGTTGTTAAGTAAAAAATCTGACCAGTTCACACAGTGTGGAGGAATTTAGACATTAAGAATTTGAAATTTGAGATGTTAATGGATAGGGAGCCAATGTGTGTCCATCAGGCTAGGTGTGGTGAGTAAGTAAGACTTAGTGCAGAACAGGATTGGCATCAGAGATTTAAATGAGCTGAAGTCTATGGAGAATAGAGGGCAGAAGGCCAAGCAGTAGAACATCAGACTAAAGAAGTGATAAAACCAAGGCCGGGATTTCCTGGCTGCCACGGGGGCTATGGCAGGATAGCCAAAAGTCCATTGACTTTCAGCGGGACCGGAAGATTCCGGAGGCGGGTGGAGCTGGAAAATCCTGACCAAGGGTACTACTAAAAGATATTAAAACGTTAGAAATAAAGAAAATGAACTTTGGTGGGAGCATAAATTAAAAACAGAAAATGTTGAAAATACACATGAGACCTCACCAGAACAAGAAAAAAAAATGTTTTGTCAACATTGCTCTGATGAAGAGCCTCCATACCGAACATTTTTATGTCCTCTTAGATATTGATAAAACTGTATACTTCCAATATTTATTGATTTAGTTATTTCTTATTATGCTGCTGCATTCAACATTTTTACTGAATCTCAAATTTCTGAAAACAGTTAAAAGATAACTCAGACTTGATTTTGATTCATAAGAACCAGGCCACAAGATTTCCTGCTCATTCATGTACAAGTTCTGGACTGCACAAATAACTATAACTCTGTACTTGGCAATAGACCTGTATTTGTGAGATTTCCATTTAAATCCAAAGTGAAACTAGAGGGAATCCTACAAAGTGAGGGGGAAGGGGGGAATAATTGGATTTCTTAAGTATGACATCACTACTGAGAAGTTAAACATTGGCTGAGGTTGCTATGGGGATGAAAGGTTAATTACTGGCCTACTCCTGCTCCTGTTTCTTATGTTCTTTAAACTTATCGGGGTGGTATCATGTTTCAGCCTCTTGAACTGCAGCAGGACAGTTGCAGAACACAGAATTCCTGAGGAGAAGCAAGCAAAGTTCTCAACAAAAAGGTCAGTTTTCTGTTTGGTAGTAAGAATTTAAAATAGAACTCCAGATGCTCTTGGGGAAGTGATGTAGAAGCAAGCTAAAAGGCACTGAATCCTAAAAGCGGTGTGAATAGCTCAGGCATGCTGAAGAGCTGAGAGTTTATGTCAGATGGACTAAACCATGAACCAAGTGTTGGAAAGTTGAAAAGGAACTCTGAAAAGCTACACAATTGGGACTGATGTGACCATGTGAGGGAGGGTTTGTAGATGTGTAGCATGCCAGTGTTATTCTATCCCTATCTAGGGACCACTGATAGAATATGGCTGCTGATGAATGCGACTCAAGGGCCAAATCAATTGAATGGGTAAAATGAGGGATCTGATGTACCGGAGGCCAAATTAGAGAACTTTGAAACTACACGTGGTACCACGTGTGCAGGGAGTGATGCGAGTGCTTGTAAGTTTGTAAGACATATCTTTGTTGTATCAACTATTTAAACTGGAGTTTATCTTATCGAGTGAAATACCATTAGTCTGTTAAGGAAAGTTTAAATGCAAGGAATGACTGTTTATTACTGAATGGAGCTTGGAACAGCAATGATTAATGGATCATTTTTCAACTTTGTTGTTGACTTGGTCATTTCAGCACAGAATAGAAAACATTTGACCACCCAGTGCAAGCACCATCTGTTTCCTTGCAACAGCCTAAGGAGTAAGCCATTCAGAGAATGGTGTAATCATCAGGCGGATAATTCTTCAGTGTTTTGCACACTTAATGGCTGCATTTCTGTTTGGTGCGAGAAGAGGGTTGTGACTGGACTTTGGCCCACTGCTTGATTCTTCTGTGCCTACACTCAGGTTTTGTGACCAATGCTGTAGTGATCCCAGTGCTAACCCTGCCATGAAGGGGGAGCCTGTAACTGTAAAGATGGAAATGTGGACAGCGCTGCAGTGTGACAGCTTCAGCACCAGGAAACAGGAGGCCACCTAACATTGGCAAATGATTTTCTTTTAACATTTGGACTCAGCCAAAGCCTAAAATGGTAGGAATGTGGGAACAAAGAAGACAGAAAGTGGGTCAGTACTGGGCCCTCTCCCTCCCAAAGAACACCCTGTAGGCTTTTTGTAACTGCTTCAGGAACAGCCTCCACCCCCATCCTGGTGACTCCATTACATTTTATACCATAATGCTCAATTTCGGGCACCATAATGGGGAAAATCTAGCCCTTTGATTTTGGGCTTAAACTTCACTGATAGAGCTGATCAACTGCTTGCTCTGTCCTTTCCCTTCAACACATCGATAATGTGTGGACAAAAAAAGGTCAGACTCCTACTGGTGGAAGGATCAAGAAAGAAAGGGCACAGATTTAAGCTAATTGGCAAAAGAAGCAATGGAGACGTGAGGAGAAACGTTTTCATGTAGAGGCTAGTTAAGAATTGGAATGCACTGCCTGAGAGTGTGGTGGAGGCAGGGTCAATCGAGACATTCAAGTGGAAATTGGGTTGTTATCTGATGAGAAAGAATGTGTAGGGTTACGGGGAGATGATGGGGGAATAACACTAGGTGCATTGCTCCCACGGAAAGCCAGCACAGACATGCTGGGCCAATTGGCCTCCATCTGTGCTGTAACAATACAGTGATTCTGTGAAAAAGAAATTTTTAACCTTATTATTTTATTGCAAAATAGGACAGTTGCTCCTAAAACCTAACCTTCCATGATTTCTCAAGGTAACATTATCAAATCACATTATAGCTTTGAAGACAGTTCTTTTATCAAGGTAGGAAAAGGCTGGAAATACCAGAAATCTGAAATAAATCACAGCAGGTCTATCCATCACCAGGAAAGATAAAACCAAAGTAATAGATGAGAACTTTTGTGAAGTGAAGAACAGAGGGTTTTCACCCATTGCATTTGCCTAAATGTTCTCCTTCAGCTGCTGACAGAATGGTACATTTTCAGCATTTCTTTTTTATTTTATTCGTTGAGATTTGCCTTGAAAGCAAATTGAACATCTCCGTTGTTGGCCAGTGAGGCCTTGAGAGAAGAACGGGGAGGCAGCTGCATTTTTTAAAAAAAGCATGGATTGTAGCAGTCCCAGCATATTGGCATATCTATCCCATTGGGACTTGTACTTCCACTACATCAGAGCTTGGGCTTTGGATCAGATTGGGACCTTCAATCAGGAATGCAGGTCCAGGAGAGAGAAGCAGCAAAAGGGTGACTCAGAGTGGGAGGTTTGGCCAGAGGGTTGGTTGGAGAGGCCATGGATAGGGAGTGGGGAGGGGAGAGGCTAAAACTTGGCGGGAGCAGGGACGGTGGGAGGCCACAACTCAGGAAGGGAGAGGGGCCAAAACTCAGGGAGCAGAGATGGAAGGGGGCAGTGGGGAGAGGCCACAATACTGAGGTAGGGGAGCGGGGAAAGGCCACTTCAAAATGGCACCAATCAGATCTTGCAGAAAACAACATTAAAATGAATCTCATGATGCCCAATGAGATTACAGGCCCCAATAACTTAACAACTTGAAAGCGAAACAACGTTAAGTGGGGCAGCGTTAGATGAGGACGTATTGTGTCAGCAAAGCTATGCTGAACTGGTTTCATATTTCCCAAAATAGAACTCCAGTAGTACTGGTACCAGTAGTACTGGTTTTTGACTGATTTTGAACTCGTCCGAACTGATTTTTCCTCCTGGGAGCATGCAGACTTCACATCAACCTGGTAGGAAATCCACAATGAACTGTCCCACTTAAGTCCCAGTTAAAATTCAAACAGGGTCATACTGATATAATTGGCCTCAGAATTCCAAAAAATCATGAGGTCCCTAAAGCAATAGTGACTGTCAATTGTTAATGAATGTGCTTATCCTTCCTGTATCTTGAAAAATAAGCTCAAGGACTTGTATCCCACCTCGAGGGATCTGTTTGCTTGCCAGCTCATTGTTTGGGCACTAGCTTGGTGCTGTATCTCCGACACTTTTCTTTGCAGTCAGTACGCTGCATTTTCAACATTCTTCACGCTACGAATTTGTTGCAGCGTGACCAAAACGTTGAGGGTCGCTTCATGCCATGTAACCTGATCTAAGGCTGTTCACCATATCCTAGCTGTACTTAATCTTGCTGCCATCTGTCTTAACACCAATGATCACGATGTCGTGTTCTTATAATGTTATAAGTCCTTGAGCTTATTTGCTGTATAAGACTCGAGGCACTAATAGCTCATAAGGCATTATATAAACATACTGTGGATTCATTTATTAAGACTAGGCACATGGGAACAGACTTATACTGTTGTATAGCTTTGAGACATTAGGAGCTGTGTGTGCTGTGCAAAAAACAAAAATGAAACTAAGACTGGATCACATGACACATTTCGCTTCTATTGATGTCATGCAGATATCCCTTAAAAGCATATTATAACAACCGTCAGATTGCATTAATCACCAATGCAAGTTTCCACTGATTGTAACTGTTTGCAGGCCTTCAAGTTTTTGTTTAGGTGCAAGAGCACTAACACTTTAAAAGCTTTTAATGTACTTTTAAAAATTTTACTAATACCAGTGCAACTAGTAAATGGTTCTATGCAGTTTAATAAAATTATTTTGAGTTATTTAAAATTGGGTTACTCAAAGGTGATGGACTAGACACTGGGTAAAATATTTATTTTTTGTGATGAATCCATTTTTCAGCTGTATTGTTGAAACTGCATCGGGTTACCACTTTTAAAAACATCACAGAATACTTGTAAATATAAATTTGAAAAGCTACATTGCTGTCCATGGCTCATGCCAAATCTTACAATCAGTGATATGCAAATTAGTTTAGGCATCAACTTGAGGAAAATTAATTCTTCTCAACATTAGCACAATTTCCACCCACATCAAATGAATGAAACCAAAATAAAAAAAACTCAAGGTCATTCCGAATCTTCTTCATTTGGGTGTTTTTTTTTTTAACTTTTTTTTCTCCTGAGGCTTGACCCCCTTTTTTTTAAAGCCTTAAACATTATCTGGGTCTTGAAATATCTTTTTGTAAACGCGCTCCTACTTTTACCTGTGCCAAACAGATTGAATCATATAGAATGAGGATTAATTCTTTTTTTCCAGGTTTGGTCTGAAAATGAAGAGCTTATTATTGTATTTTGCTTGTGGCCACATTGAATGGCTTTTCTTACACGTGATACATTTTAAGGAGCAGAGGGTGTAAAACCTTTATTGAATCTCACAGTCTGTAACTCTCATGGAAACATTTCTTCCACAGTCGAATTAAATTGAATTTTATTTTTGTTCTGAAGACCGGTTCTGATTGAATCCAGTGTCACAGCTCTGGCTGTAAATCAAATAAAATTATTCATAAAAAATATAAAAGAGGTTTGGGCCATCAGTATGCACTGTGAAGAATGCAGGTTCAATGTGACATACAGAGTGCTTGCTCAGAGCCATGCTAAGCAGAAAGAGAGAAAGAAAGACTGAAGGTCAAGAATTGTCTTGGACAGGGAAGAGAAAGCAAACAGGGTGTTTTCAGCAGTATTGGTGCTGGCCTAGAGGCAAGTCACCAGAGGAAGTGGCTCAGAAAGACCCACAGAGGAGGAAAAATGTGGAAGGAGGAGAGACAATAGAGGATTAAAGACCGTTTAAATTAGAGGAATGAGTTGAATTGTCACTCTCAGCTAAATTTATTTCTTTTAGATAACGCCTCTAAAAGTTACTGACAACAATTTATCATACTTTTTATACGTTTGACTTGATGTTTGGATTGTAAATTCCTGAGAGTCCCAGGCTTTGAGATAACAGTGGGTTTTATTTGTCTAGAAGCTCAGTGCATCAACAAATGGAGGGTAGACAGCTCTTCTTGCAAGCTCTGTCAGAAACAGCATTCCTTTTTCACCCCTTGAGATCTATCAAGAAGTAGAATTGCATCATTAACGTTAGAGATGCTGCCAAGTTAGCACAATGTTTACAGAATACTGTGAATATAATATTTTTTGAGGTTTCAGCATATATCTGAGTGCAAATTTTTAAAGTCGTAAGAGTTGTGAAAGTACAGTGTCAGTGTCCCATGTGGATTTGGAAGAACAAGATTGAAATAGTTTCCAAGGTTTAGAAAAAACCTTCACATTCAGAACATGAGTAACTTGGTTTTTCCACTTTGCATGCTTAACCTTGTTGTGATGTGGGCGTAATTTGACGGTTAAGACAATTTTATCCTTTCACATGAGTGTCAACATAAAAATATTAGCACCATTCAATGAAAACTGAATTTCTTTTTAATTTATTCCAAATACAAAATCACTATTAAGAAACCATGTACCATCCTTCCATGATGCCACATTGGTATGTTGGTGCTCTAGTTTGTTGTAATAATTTAATTACTGTCTTTCAGTATTAGTGCATTCATATCTCAAAAACCTGAATGGAATTTTCGCCTTGGGCATGATAGGTGATGCAAGCACAAAATTGTATTTGTTTTGAGAAGTTTTTTCCTCTCTTTTCTGTTCAAACTCATTTACATATATCCAACCATAAAATCTGCCATGAACCACTGCATTCAGACAGTTTTTTAGAGCCTACTTTTAACAAATGACATTTTAAACATTATTCCTTAATATATTTAAGACCTGGAGTCAAATTTTATGGCCCCCTGGGGAGCACTGGCAAGTGACGAGGCGTTAAATTGGGCATAAAGGTAGTGCCTGTAGCCTAACCAGCCTCACCCTCCCCCTCCCCCACCAATTTCACCAGCACCAAGGGAGGCATCGGATGACCAATTAATGGCTATGTTCAGGGCCTCTGCCAGCTCTTGCCAGATTTTACCTGCAGCAGGAGAGCCTGGTGCCAAGTATCCAGCCCACTAGCTGAAACCTGGAGGACTGCTGGCTGGGCAAGGAGCTGTTCCTCTCTTTCAGCCCCCTGTGCCCCCCTCAAGATAATTCTCCCCTAGGCTTTCCCATCCCCAACCACCCTTTGCCAGGGCCTGCCAGTCTGGTCCTGATTGAAACCCAGGACTTAGCTTGAAGTTCAGCTCCAAGGCATATCCTCTTCAGGGCTGCTTACAGTCCCACAGTGGCCAGTGCTGCTGCTGGGGCAAGAGAGCTGACAGACATTTGATTGCCCAGCAGCTCTTGAAGACAGGTCTTCCTTCGCGATGGGGGTGAAGGTCTCCCTCAAGCCAATTAATGGCTCAATGGCCCAAAGGGACCGCACCCCCAGCATAAAATCAGTCCCTGTTATGGTTTGATTTATATAGCTAAAAAGGACTTTTATCAAAAAAAGCATTTTAATTAGAGTGTCCACCACGTATGAATAACCTCTATTTTAAAAATTGAAAATTTATTTAACAAAAACTAGAGACCTATTTAGTAGCCATATTGGTGGACTATAAATCTGTGTCATAGTAACTTAAAGAAAAGGAATTCTATAGCTTTCAGTGTTCCTTTCTCGTGTCTCTGTGCCCCTCAAAAAGGCTTAATTCTTTGAACCTTCTTGAAGGATCTGCATCGTTAGTGGAAACCTGTAATGTTGATTAAATTGATCTGACTAGCTTTGTGGGAAATGCCAGCTTCTAACATAATTACAGCCTTGGTTCAAACATGGACTCCAGAGGTGAGGTGAGAGTGACTACTCTTGACATCAAGGCAGCATCTGACTGTGTGTAGCGTCAAGGAGCCCTAGTAAAACTGCATGGAGTCGATGGCAATCAGGGGAAAACACTCCACTAGTTGGAGTCATACCTAACACAAAGGAAGATGGTTATGGTTGTTGGTCAATTATCTCAGTTCCAGGACATCACTGCAGGAGTCCCTCAAGGTAGTTTCCTAGGCCCAACCATCTTCAGCTGCTTCATCAATGACCTTTCCTCTATCATAAGGTCAGAAGTGGGGATGTTCGCTGATGATTGCACAATGTTCAGCACCATTCGCGACTCCTCAGATACTGAAGCAGTCCATGTCCAAATGCAGCAAGACCCGGACAATATCCAGGCTTGGTTTGACAAGTGGCAAGTAACATTCGCGCCACACAAGTGCCAGGCATTGACCATCTCCAACAAGAGAGAATCTAACCATTGTCCCTTGATGTTCAATGCCATACCATTGCTGAAAGCTCCACTATCAACATCCTAGGGGTTACCATTGACCAGAAACTGAACTGGACTAACAACATAAATATTGTGGCTACAAGAGCACGTCAGACATTAGGAATCCTGCAGTGAGTAACTCACCACCTAACTCCCCAAAGCCTGTCCACCATCTACAATGAACAAGTTAAGAATGTGATCGAATACTCTCCACTTGCCTGGATGAATGCAACTCAAGAAGCTTGACACCATCCTGGACAATGAAGCCCACTTGATTAGCACCCCATCCAGAAACATTCACTCTCTCCACCACCAGCGCATAGTGGTAGCAGTGTGTACCATCTACAAGATACAGTGCAGGAACTTACCAAGGTTCCTTAGCACCTTCCAAACCCACGACTGCAACCATCTAGAAGGATAAGTGTAGCAGACTCGTGGCCAAACCACCACCTGGCAGTTCCCCTCCAAGACACTCGCCATCCTGACTTGGAAATATATCACTGTTCCTTCACTATCGCTGGGTCAAAATCTTGGTACTCCTTTCCAAACAGCAATGTTATTGTACCGACACCACATGGACTGTAGCAGCTCAAGAAGGCAGCTCACCATCACCTTAAGGGCAATCAGAGATGGGCAATAAAAATCCACGAATGAATGAAAAAAACAAATATTTTTTAAACTAGCCCACAGTTTGCACAGTTAGCATGGAATATAGGGCAGAATTTTCTGCCTGTCGGGCAAGTGAGCCCGACCCAATCTCCGGCGGGTGGGGAGTCAATCCCTGCCGGAGAAGTGGGCCCTGCTGCCAATTGGCCCGCCCAGCATGATGTCTGGTGGGAAGCGCTATGCGCTTCCTCTGCGAGTGGGGGGATTCCCCAAAAGCGAGAGTACGCTCTTTCGTGCATGCGCACGAAAAAGCGCACACCTCCCTGAGGCAAAGTGCAGCTTCAGGAAGATCGCTTACACTTTTAAAATATTAAAAACAGAAAAAAAAATTCCTTAACATGTCCCCCTCATGTGACAATGTCACATGAGATAGGACGTGTTCATGTTCATAATTTACATAAAAAGTTTATTAAACTTTTTTAAACCCTACATGAAACCTCATCCCGCTGGTGGATGAGGTTTCATGTTTTTTCTATTGCCTGCCGGGGCTCCTGGCCTGCCTGCCAACCTTAAGGTTGGACGGGCAGGTCCTTTAATTTTATAATTGATCTGTCAATGGCCTCAATTGGCCATTGACAGGTTGGTGGGCCCGCAGCTGATTTTGCTGGGGGCCCACCTTCATGAAAATTTAAATGTGGCGGCATGTCGTCGGAGGTTCCGCCCGACATCATCCTGGGTCATTTTACGTGTCGGCGAGTGGGCCCCCCCCCCCCCCCCCCCCCCCGCTCGCTGACGGCAAAATTCTGCCCATAGTTTGTGCTTAAAATTCTGGCAGATTCTGTGCTGGTTTCAATGATTATGGGTGAATTGCAGTGAGAAAACCAATGGAAACCCCAGGTCTCAATCTCATCCGAGAGCTGTTTAGTTCCCAATAGTGCAAACTACTGAAATCAGAAATGTAATTCATCTGCCATCTAAGATTCAATGCAAGATTGCTGCTGATACCAAATACACATTTGTCAAGCGCTTTTAAAAAGAAGCAGGCTACTGTATCCCTCCCTTCATACTGTGCTAATTATTGCTATCATTTATCAATGTCTATTCTGGTGGTTTATAAAAAGGCATATTCAATAACAGGCTAATCAGAGAACAGATTTTCTACTGCTGTAGAGAAATTGATTTCTTCTGATTAATCTATTTTTATTTTGCTTGAGGAATGCATAGTTCATTAATGATATAACATGCAGGATTTTGGCAAAACCAAGTACATGTAGCAACCACAGAGAGTTAGGCAATTTATTATCTCTCAGGTCATTTTTAGGTAGTGGTTTCCTACTTATAAATGACCTAATTTCCTTTATTAAAAATAATTATGATAGAAACAAAAACAGAAAATTCTGGAAATACTATCCAGGTTAAGCAGCATCTGTGGAGAGAGAAACAGAGTTAATGTTTCAAGTTAATGATCTTTCATCAGTTTTGAAAAAATTACTTTTTCCAGCAAGACACTTTTCATTTACCTGCTTCAAATGTCTTTACGTACAACATCATCAAAATTTATCAAACTGCAGCCTTTTTATCTAAAATCTGTGTATTGTATGAGGGACTGACACCTCACCCTGCATATTTTTTTCTAAAATGTATAAAGGTATGCTCATTACTGTCTCTCAAAATTTCAAATTGGACATAAACTTAAAATGGTTGAATCTATGGCCTGAATCTTATGCTTATTGGGTGCGCGCGATTGGTGGGCCTTGAAGTAGATGTGAAATGCGCTTCTGCCTTCGATCAGCCCCCGAACGCAGTTTCACACTGGCTGGCCAATTAACAACCAGTCAGTGTGAAATACATGCTGAGAAAGCCTCAGTGCTGCTGGGGGGTGGCGGTGGGGTCGGGTGTGTGGGGGGTGTAGGGTGGGCACCGACAAAAGTGAGGGTGCGGATGGGCACTTCTAGGGAGCTCTCTGAAAGCAAACAGCTGCTGCGGAGCTGCAGACCTGGACAGATTAAATGACAAGAACAAAATGCACCAAACTGTGTCTGTGCAGCACATTCAAGCACCTGACAGCAGAACTCAAAAAACATCAGTCCCCAGATATTTAGTTTCACTATGTACCAGCCCCGACATTTCATCCCACTTTGGATCAAGGTTTCAGCGAAGATGCAAAGGCCGCCTTGTCGATTGGCCCGTCCGCCAACCATAAAAGTGGATGGGACATGTAAAATTGATTTCAATTGCTTCCTTAATGGGTTTAATTGCCAGCGGATGCACCTCAAACAGCCGCATGCGCCTACCAAGCGAAATATTGCACAAGTGCGTAACAACGTCTGGACATGCACCCAACATCTTCCCACGATATTTCAGGCGCTGTCGGGTCGGGTGCCCCTCCGCACAAACAACATAAAATTCAGGGCTATGTGTACCATTCAGCCCAAACAAAAGAAGCTACCTGGCAGCATTGGGGAAATTCACACATCATTATCCCTGAAGAGCCATTAATGACCCTATATGGGCTGCATGGAAAATATTCAAAGAGAGCAATACAAAGGCCATCTGCATTTCATAACCCAGACTGGAGTCTGCTCGTCTGCTAAGACAAAGGGTTCCCCAACCTTCCTTTCAATTCTTAAGTGTTGAGATATTTAATATTCTCGGGGACCCAGATTAGGGATACACACCCTTTTTTAAAGACAGTGTAGAGAGGTGGGAGTCATGTGACATTGCCCTCTGGCAAGTGGAACCAGTAATATTTGCCTTGCTGAACTGCAAAGTCTCAGTCTGTGCTTTACCATCTAACTAGCAAACTTGCAAAAAAGAAGCTCTGCCTGGGTAAACACCTAGCCCCATCTTTAAAGAGGGAAACAAATCATAACACCTTTCTGTCTACAGATGGGTGGTGAAGGTGAAATTAGGGCTGTTTATATCACCCCCCCACCGCCCGTCTGTAACAGCTGAGACACTGTGCTATTGGTAGTGCAGTGATGTCTTCTTGTTATCTTTATTCATAGGCATCTAAGAAACAGATCAGAATATAAATTTATTGAGCCCAATGCTTGGCGTACTTGCAGGAAATATTTATTACTGCAGGTGGCCTGACTCTTTATGACTGCACTCAGGAGCTGGGAGAAGTTACAACTGATAGCTAATGGCATAGAAAGGCAGAGTTTTTTTTATGTAAAAGTCTAAATTGTGGTCAATGACTGATGTGCAATGGAACCAACTTACAGAAACCTTAAGAGTCATTAAATGTTGTACAGACACCGTGTTGCAGTGCTCCCTGCCTCCTCCACAGCGATGTATGTGGCTGCAATCAGCAATTCAGCAGTAAAAAGATTTACAGGTATGACAAGGGAGAAGGAGCAAGGAGGCAGCATGCATATTGAGAGAGGAAGGTAGAAGGGTGAAGAAGGAAGAGAGATATTGAAGGGGAACTAAAGTTATAAATAGAATGCTTTCTTCAAAGTGGGGCCAAGGTGGTGAAACAAGATTTCCTAAATCTCTCAACCTGAATTAAACAGGTGATTATCATACATTATGATGGCAGTTTAACATTGTCTCTCCGGCTGTTGTATGGATGGTAGGAAATGTTGTAAACTGTGGACCATAATGGCAAGTGAGATGGAGACTACACATTTTTGTACAGAATAGTGATTGATAGCAACCAGTAACTGTTCCAATGCAACCCTTGGAAAAGCAAAGGTTGATGGTGGTCGAAGGAGGACGTGATTGAGGATTAACATAAATCTAGAATGGGCAGCTGGGTTTGAATAAATAAAATTAGTGACTCACCAGAAATTATGCTGAGAAAACAGCAAAAAGGAGCAATGGATTTTCCAAGGAGTTGCAAGGTGGGGCAAGATTTTAGTTAGGCCGTGTTGCCAGATCAACACCGCAGCAGTGAAAAATCAACACTAAGCACAATTTTGAGACTGGTCACTTGTATACACATGCACACGTGTGGATAAATGTGTTTGTATGCAAATAATATGTTGAGTTCATTAGTTAGAAGTTAGACCATGCCAAAATTCTCACTGCAAAGTGCAACGGCATGTAAAATAGTACTGTACCAATAGTGGTTTTGTTTGGATGGAATGCTGTGTGACAGTATAGTTTTAAGAGGAAGTGTGTTGTGTTGCTGTGTTGTGCTGGTGATTGCTACAAGATGTGGTTTGATCTTGCAATTTCCCAAAGTTCCTGATTTTCACTGGTCCTTCCAAGTGAGGTACCAAACAGAGATAATGGGCAAGTAAACCATCTGTGGATTGTCTATGAAACATGTAGCCTGCAGAGATCTGAGAAAAGGTAAAGGGTGGAAATAGATGCTTGGTATATTTTTATACAGCGGTGTCAGTGTAAATTGAAGCCATTGAGAACAGATGAGTGATTCCAGCCCTCTGTTTTTATCAGTTTACACTTCCTTCAGATGTGTTTTCTTTGTTATGGATAACAGCTTTACTGTTATTAGAGTAATATTACATTCCTTAAATGAGTAAATCCATTTATACACCTTCAGCTACTTTTTCTGGGATATGCTTGTTACAGTCATATAGAGCTATGCTTATCTGCTTGAGCCCAAAGCACACAAGGGACATTTGCAGGATAAAAGCAAAATACTACAAATGCTGGAAATCTGAAGTCAAAACAGAAAATGCTGGAAAAACTCAGCTGATCTGGCAGCATCTTTGGAGAGAGAAACAGAGTTAATGTTTCGAGTCCAAATGACATCTTCAGAGCTGAAGAAGAGTCATACGGACTCGAAGAGTTAACCCTGTTTCCCTCTCCACAACTGCTGCCGGATATTTGCAGGATATATCTTTTGCCTTCTTGTAAATTTTGAAAGTTTGAAGTAATGGTCAAGGAACACTTCTAAAGAGCGTTTAATTTTTAAATTCAGCTCTATCATTTGAGGGTGTTTTATAAAATATAAACCTTGTAAATTTGATTTTAATTGCAGTTTATTAAGTGAATGAGCAGATACATTATTCTTGGCTACTGAGCTCGAAGCATCGATTTTGTTGTGACTGTGAGTTACATTGTCTCTTATTATAGCATTGTTATTATCCATGGTTTACAAGGCATATGAATCACCTATGTTTTTAAACATAATAGTTGGGAGCTAAGTTCCAAAATCTGTATTGATGGTTGTCCCCTTCAATAAATAGAATAATTTCACTCTCTAATTCACTGAAGTACTATGCACACAACAAACAGATCTAACTGATCTATAGCAAAGGTAAAATAGACCAGTAGCATGTCACATGATCTCTGACACCTTACGTCACACCAACAATTTCCAGTTCCCTGGCCCCAACCGCTTCCTCTTCACCATGGACGTCCAATCCCTCTACACCTCCATCCCCCACCAGGATGGTCTGAGGGCCCTAGCTTCTTCCTCGAACAGAGGCCCAAACAATCCCCATCCACCACTACTCTCCTCCGTCTGGCTGAACTTGTTCTCACACTGAACAATTTCTCCTTCAACTCCTCTTACTTCCTCCAAGTAAAAGGTGTGGCTATGGGTACCCGCATGGGCCCCAGCTATGCCTGTCTCTTTATGGGGTATGTGGAACATTCCTTGTTGCAGTCCTACTCCGGCCCCCTTCCACAACTCTTTCTCCGATACATCGATGATTACTTCAGTGCTGCTTCATGCTCTCGTCGGGACTTGGAAAAATTTATTAATTTTGCTTCCAATCTCCACCCCTCCATTATTTTCACGTGGTCCATCTTTGACACTTCCCTTCCCTTCCTTGACCTCTCTGTCTCAATCTCTGGTGATAGACTGTCCACCAATATCCATTACAAACCTACCGACTCCCACAGCTACCTCGACTACAGCTCCTCACACCCCGCTTCCTGTAAGAACTCCATCCCATTCTCTCAGTTCCTTCGCCTCCGTCGCATCTGTTCCGATGACGCTACCTTCAAAAACAGTTCCTTTGACATGTCCTCCTTCTTCCTTAACTGAGGTTTTCCACCCACAGTCGTGTCTGGCCCATCTCCCGCGCATCCGCCCTCACGCCTTCTCCTCCCTTCCAGAAACATGATAGGGTCCCCCTTGTCCTCACTTATCACCCCACCAGCCTCCGCACTCAAAGGATCATCCTCCGCCATTTCTGCCAACTCCAGCATGATGCCACCAGCAAACACAGCTTCCCTTCACCCCCCCCTCCCCCCCCCCATCGGCATTCCGTAGGGATCGTTCCCTCCAGGACACCCTGGTCCACTCCTCCATCACCCCCTACTACTCAACCCCCTCCTATGGTATCACCCCATGCCCACGCAAAAGATGTAACACCTGCCCCTTCACTTCCTCTCTCCTCACCGTCCAAGGGCTCAAACACTTCTTTCAAGTGAAGCAGCATTTCACTTGCATTTCCCCCAACTTAGTCTACTGCATTCGTTGCTCCCAATGTGGTCTCCTCTACATTGGAGAGACCAAACGTAAACTGGGCGACCGCTTTGCAGAACACCTGCGGTCTGTCTGCAAGAATGACCCAAACCTCCCTGTCGCTTGCCATTTTAACACTCCACCCTGCTCTCTTGCCCACATGTCTGTCCTTGGCTTGCTGCATTGTTCCAGTGAAGCCCAACGCAAACTGGAGGAACAACACCTCATCTTCCGACTAGGCACTTTACAGCCTTCCGGACTGAATATTGAGTTCAACAACTTTAGTTCTTGAGCTCCCTCCTCCATCCCCACCCTCTTTCTGTTTCTTCCCCCTTCCTTTTGTTTTTTCCAATAAATTATATAGATTTTTCTTTTCCCACCTATTTCCATTTTTAAATATTTTTTAAATCTTTTATGCTCCCTCCACCTCCACTAGAGCTCTACCTTGAGTGCCCTACCATCCATTCTTAATTAGCACATTCGTTTAGATAATATCACCAACTTTAACACCTCTGTGTTCTTTTGTTCTGTTGTCTGTGACATCTTTTGATGATCTGCTTCTATCACTGCTTGTTTGTCCCTACAACCACACCAACCCCCTCCATTTCTCTCCTCCCATCCAAACCTCCCCCACCCCACATCTTAAACCAGCTTATATTTCACCCCTTCCTTGGATTCACTCAGTTCTGTTGAAGGGTCATGAGGACTCGAAACGTCAACTCTTTTCTTCTCTGCCAATGCTGCCAGACCTGCTGAGTTTTTCCAGGTAATTCTGTTTTTGTTTTGGATTTCCAGCATCCGCAGTTTTTTTGTTTTTATCACTGCATCTTGTTGGCTTTGAGGAAGTCAACTTGTAAGAATAAATATTTGAGGCTCAGTTTATAGTAAGCTGGGCACCATGGTGCTGGGGCAGCTTTGTGAGTGCCAGCAGTTTTTATGGAGCAGCTAAGTCCCCTAAAGCCCTTTTAATTTTGGAGGTCGTGAAAAGATGGATCATCTTACAAAGAGGGCAGCCCTGCAACTAAGATCAGCACAAGAATAGTACAGATGGAGGTGATGGTGCAAGTGAATCTGTCTCACCTGTTGTTTGAGCCTGGGAGTAGGTGAGGAAGAAATCTACCTGTCTGTGCGATATTTCTAAAGTCATTGTACTAATTTGTGGCTTCATGTGATACATCTTTATTGCAGTTCACTGTAAATTTTGTGCCCTGTTTAGAAAATAGTCTTTTTTTTTCTTTCTGAACTCCCAATTCACCTGCACTCAAGATTTTTTATGTTATATATTTTCTTGGAGTTATCGTCACTGTCTACTTCAAAAGGGGACGTCACACCCCTATTGATGCATGCTGTTATTGTTGAAAATGCAAAAAGAATGAAGTGACTCGCTTTCTCTGTGCACATGTAGTTTAAGCTAATTTCTTAAACTATGAAAGATGTTAGTTTCAAACTGGTTTAGGTTCTCCATTCGCCAGCATTAAATTGAACCTAGAACCTTTCTGTGAGCTGGAAAGCTAAAACTGACTTACTGGCAAAGCAAGATCCAAGCAGCAATATAGTTTAAACCTCTTTCATGTGATACTGAAACAATAAGCTGCATTTCCCTTATCAGTATTCAGTGTTTATCCAGTTTTTAGTGAGCATCACTTTGTATGATGTTTTCCATTGGTTTTGAAATCTAAGACACTTCACACTTACTCTTGTGGGGTCGTGAGACACATTGCATGCTGTGAAGCCTATCACAGTCTGGTCACCAAACTCTTGCCTTTTCACTTAAGAAATATTCTTCGTGATCCTTCTTGTAACTCCTGCTGCTTCTGTCAATACAGAATACATGTTAAAAATTAAGCACAAGCAAGCATTTTATTCGTTACAAACTGGTACGCATTGCAGCATTTCAATCCAACATGATTCAATCTCTTACCATGTGAAGGCATATTTCAAAAGAACTCTTACTGCATGCACAGTAAAACCTATCTTTCTTTTGCTTTAGATTAAAGAAAGAAAACACTTAAATAATATATTTACTTCAGCAGGGAATGCTAAAATGAATTAGAAACATTGAAGTACTTTTGAAGGGCAATCACTATTATGTAGGCACAAATTGTCAAATCAGTCTGTTGTCTGCAAGGCCCCACAACTAGCAGTGAATTAAATGATCAGTTCATCTATTTTTCACTTACAAATCTTATATTAATCTTTCCATTTCTATTATTTTTTGAAAATGGATAGCATTTCTTTGTTAAATAACTATTTTCCTCAAAGCACCATTTTTAGTAATATATTCAGATATGTCACTTTGAGTGAAGGCTCTGCCAACTGTATCAGATAACGCTGGCATGTAATGCTAGAATATGGCAGGGGATTTGAGCACACTACAACTAAAAAATTAAATATTTATCAAGCAATATTTCCAGACGCTGACATTGAGACTGCAAAACTGGATTTCGTATCAGCATTGGTGTGAGTGCATGGGAACCTAGAGACTCCAAAATGGTGGCCAATCATTCCAGCCATTTCTGTCAGGACCTGCACGGCATGTTTGTAAAGGTGCTAGTGTAGGCATACTGTGTGCACGTTGAAACTAAGTAGAATGGGCAGTCGTAATATCACTCAATGTCTAATGTTGACTTGCTGCCCGACTTGCTACTTTGGACCTTGCAGGTCCTGTTAATGCCCTCCCTGCATGAGGAACCTCCCCACCCTCTGCTGGTGCCATTTAAAGGGATCAACATGGGGCTTTCAAGGGTGCTTCTAGCCTTTTAATTAATGAAAATATTGTGTACTGTGTTGATGGAGTTCTGAAAAGTTGTTGGAGTCAGGGGGGAATGGTGCTGGACTTGAACCAGGAGTTCATTGGCATTTTGAGGCCTGTGTCCAGAAAATCTGCTTTCATGCATGGGGGCTATAGTTGCACTTTCTCTTGGGTTGCAGCACAACTGGGAGATGGAGCACAGGCAGCAGAGGGGAAGCTCCGCACAGATGGAAGAGAAGGAGAGCTCTTAACCTATGGTCTTCAGGGAGCACTTCTACCTCCACCTCAGGCAGGAGCAGTGTTTGAGGCAGCTACAATTCACTGAATTGTGCCACCTCCTTCAAGCAGAGCTGCAGCCACAGAACAGGGAAAGGATGGTGTTGCCAGTGGCTGTGTGAAGCTCACCATCACCCTCAATTTCTACCCCCGCAGATCCATCCAGACTAGAACCAACAACATTGCCGATATGTCACAGTTTGCCATGCATTACTGCATCAGGAGGAAATGCCAGGAGAGAGGACTTCATTGCTTTTTCTCTAGTCAAAACTAAAACAAAAGTGGATCCATGGCCAATGGGGAGATGCACTGGAATGACAAGGAGTACTACTTTTTGACATACAGTTGGTATGTGACCAGGCATGGAGTATTATGTCTGTGAATGTCCACTATCCTGGTAACAGCCACGAAGCTTTTATTCTGTGCCAGAGAGCCATTCCTGCCATATTTGAGTCACCATAATGAGCTGGCTGGCTGCTTCATGGCAAGCGATGGGCTCCAAACTCTGCA
Source organism: Carcharodon carcharias (assembly GCF_017639515.1). Classification (NCBI taxonomy): domain Eukaryota; kingdom Metazoa; phylum Chordata; class Chondrichthyes; order Lamniformes; family Lamnidae; genus Carcharodon; species Carcharodon carcharias. The sequence continues at coordinate 52,866,439 of NC_054468.1, read as the reverse complement.
CAAAGTCCTCTGCCAAGTTAGAGCTGGACTCCTCCAAGTTCCTTGGCCATGACAACAGGCTGTGTAGCCGGCCTGATGGCGCACCAAGTATTTCTATCTGCATGCCCATCAGTGTTCTCCTTTACACCAGCCAAGTCTTCATCTGAGTCCTCTGCAACAGAACTCATCTGCAACCTCAACCTTCAGGGTGCTGGCACACAGTCTACCTTTTCCGCTGGCATGGCTGCAACCCACTTCTGTCCAGTGGCTCACCATGTGCTGATCCCACCTCAGTGCTATCCTCTAAGTACCTGCTGTGTCAGTACCTGAGGCAGCGACTGCAAATGCCAGTTCAAGTCATGGTGCTTCTTTATCAAATCTGCAATCAGGCCCTCAGGGTCAGATTCCATGAATTGAGTTTATGGCTGTTTGCTCCTGTTCTCTGTGCAGTGTGTGCCTGGGGATGTGCCTGGGCTCTCTGTGGAAACATGGGGCGGAATCGTCCCAGATTTGCAGTGAGTGCGGTAGCAGGTGGGAAAAATGACGTTTTACCCACCGGCCGCAATGGCGGCTTTTCATGCCATATTGTCCCAAATCCACTGCATTAATTATGCATTCCTGGGATATGTGCCATTTTGATGGCGGGTAGGCTCCAATTTGCCTGCCACGCCATCGCCTCACTGGTTCATCATGCCAGGGATCGTATTTAAAGTAAGGCTGCACTCAGTGCTTCCGGCCCAGGCTACAGCAAAGAAGACTGCAGCCCTTGAGCGCCTTTTTGATGCCGTGGAGGCCTACTGTGATGTCCTCTACCCCCGCTCTGGCTGCAGGAGGGACAGCAACATTACCACTCCGGCTTGGTGGGTGATGGCAGTGGTGATCAATGCCAACATTGCACCGAAGAGGTAAACCATCCAATGCAGATAGAGGATGAATGATCTCATTCATGCTGCCAGGGTAAGGCAACCATCTCATCACTCTAAACTCTCACACTCAAGCCCATCACACATTCACTGGCATCTCACTTACGGGCAGGTGAAAGGACATCACCACCCATTCTCACACACATACCCTCATGTGTCCATCTGGCCTTATCTCATCTCTGGAGACTGCCTCCTCAGCCCTCACTAGCTTGAGGCCGCTTGCACAGAACAACTTGTGCCCCCACACACACACACTGAGTTACCCTCCTTCCACAGTACAGCCCTTATCCTGCAGGCTCTTCCATTGCCTGAGTCTACTTCTCCCCCTTCCCCAAACAAGCCCTAACCCTGCACCCAATGAAAAGCCACGCACATATGGCTAATCTGATAGATAGAGACCTGCCCGTGAACCCCCCCCCCACCCCAAAAGTGATGTGGTACTGTCTGTGAAGTCTGGTGCTGATGACTGCGAGTGCTTCCCAAAGCAAGGTAGGCAAACAAACTTTGAAGTCCGGAGTGCAGTGTAGCCCGTGAAGTGCACGTCTTAAATATGCTATTGTGAAACACGGCTTGGGTGGACAATTCCGGTGGGCTGGCCTAAATTATGACATGCAGATGTATTACAATGAGGTTCCCGATGTCCGATGGCAGGAAACTAGCTATGACTTGTTCTTGCCAAACATATGCCTGGGTCTCCTGCTGAGCTTGCAGCCAGTCAGCAGCATGTTTAGCACTGTGCCACAAATCTCAATCATTTAGCTGCACAGATGGTATAAAGTTTGCCTGCTGCCTGTATCAGCCAGGCACAGGATAATCATGCATCACAATTCCTGCACCCACTAATGAGTCTAATCAAATTTTGAGCCCCGATTTTTAAAATCACCATTCAAGGAATAATGCATTGATTGATATAAACTGTACTTAAGATGGCATTTGTGTAGTAGCAACATTTCACAGCTTCCTATGTTTGCCAGACTTTCAAATCCAGTAAATATGTGTGCTAAATATATTGATTGTATGCAGCATGAAGACTTTATCAGTGTGCCTGAATTCAAAGATTGGTTTAATGAAGATGATTTAACAGGCCAATAAGGGTTCGGGTTTACTGTTAATACCAGGGGCAGAATTTTCCAGTCGGCATGCAGGGGCATGAGTCCCGACTTCATTGCGCATCATTGTGATATTTCGTTCAGAGGATGCGCGCTGGAGTCGGCTGCACGCCCACCAAAAAGTAAATGGCCTATTAAGGGCATTAAGAAATTAATTGAAGCACTTGTGAATGCTACCTGTCCAACCTCAAGGTTGGCAGGCAGGCGGAATGCCCAAGCTGCCTTCGCATTTTTTGGGAAATCTCATCCACGAGTGGGATGAGGTTGCCTGAAGCTTTTATTGAGTAAATAAATAAAATTTCATAAATTTCAAAACATGTCCCAACTCATGTAACAAAGTCACATGAGGGGACATGTTTAAATACATTTTTACATCATTTGTTTAGTTGTTTTAATATCCGTGCCTCACGGAGATTGTGGCGCTCTTTCACGCGCATGCATGTAAGAGCGTTGGCCCCGACTCTCCATCCTCCCTGCGCCCGCACAGGTAGCGCTGAACAGTACCGGCCACGTATTACGCTGGGCAGGCTTTAATTGGCCTGCCCACGTAAAATGGAGGCGTGAAGCCATTCATGGGCAGCAATTGGTTCATTGCCCGCCCCTGCCTGCTCCCACCCAGCAATTGGTTCCATGCCCGCCCCTGCCTGCTCCCACCCAGCCCGCCCACCATAGGAAAATTCCTGCCCAAGGTTTACTTGTAGCCTATTCAGCCTGACTTTTGCTGGGAAAATGGAGTGATTAGGCATTAATTCACATTTAACAATGGTGTGTAGAGCTTCAAACAGTAATGGCTAAATTTATTTAGAGCCTTCTGGATTTTCGGATTCTGAAATAAATTACTAAAAGCACGTGATGAGTGGTGTGAGTCACCATTCCTTGCATTATAGCACAGGAGGGCTGATTCTTAATTTGAACAGTTTTGAATGTTTTATGGCAGCAACAACTTGTGCAATTGTTTGGTGAAATTGGGCTGGTGATGAATAAATTAGCTGGAATTCAAAACTTGATTTGGTCAGTACCATACCTGCTATTTCTTACTAACTACACCATCATCTAGAAGGCTTTCAAAGGCTAATGTATCACTGACATCACAAATTCAAGTTTCTAACTCTAAACTAAAGCATCCCAAATATAATTACATTTGCAAAGCTCTTGGAGATGTTTTAATTTGATATGGCATTATATAAATGTAAATATTGTTATCAAGTTCCTGACAAGTTTCTCCCAAGAAGTCTTACATAAACCTTTCCTTTGACAAAGAAATATCAGAAACACTAAGTACATCTATGTTGGAGATAATTATCTTTAATGGTACTTACATCCATGCTTCCTCTTTGAATTTCTTAGCTTATTTTGTTAAACTTGCTGACTGCCTCTGATTGACAAATCATGGCTTCTGGATTGAATGACATTCTAAGCTGCTTAATGTTTGTAGCACACTTTCGCAGTAGACTCTCCAGAATGACAACAGCTTCTAACAATTTTCACGTAAATACTCAGTCAGCGTCAGATTATGTACAACAGTGCTGAATCATATGGATAGAAATTCTGAAGAATAAATGAACTCTTAAGTTTTTGATGTTTTCAGTACAATATCTGGATTGATTTTGCAGAAAGGAGTTAAGCTTTTCCTTTTGTCTTTCATTTCATTCCAGGTGAATTGAATGTTTGGAATTGCATACAAGTGAGTCTTGCAATTAGGACTCTCAATCTCACAAATAGGACCTGCAATCTCCCATCTGATGTCGCAAATCAGTTTATAAACTTGAGACATAAGTCATTTATGGCACAGAAGGCGGCCATTCAGCCCTCTGAGTCCAATGCAGTTCTCTGTAGAGCAATTGAGTTAGTCCAATTCCCCCGCTCTATCCCTGTCACCTTGCAAATTTATTTCTCTGTGTCACTACCCTTGTAGGCAGCAAATTCGAGGTAATTACAACTCACTGAAAAAAAAATACACTTTCTCACAACCCTGTGTATCTATGCCCAAACCATTAAATATGTGCCTCCTAGTCCTTGCACTATCAGCCAATGGGAACAGCTTTTCTTATCGAAAACTGTCAGAACCTTGAATACATGTGTCACATCTCCCCTCAGCCTCCTTTGCTCCAAGCAGAACAACTCCAACTTCTCCAACCTAAAGTTGTAGCTAAATTCCTTCATTCCTGGAACCATTCTGGTAAATCTCCTCTGCACCCCCTCGAGGACCTTAACATCCTTCCGAAAGTGTGGAGACCAGAAGTCTAGTTGTGGCTTAAGCAGAGCTTTACAAAGGCTCAGCAGAAGTTCTAATACAACAGCAAAATACCATGGACACTGGAAAACGGAAATAAAAACAGAAACAGTTCGACTGAGCATTTCCAGCATTTTCAGCTTTTATTTCAACATACCGTCTCTGCTTCATACTCAGTGTCTCTAGTCATAAAGCCCAAGATCCCATATGCTTTGCTAACTACTCTCTCAAATGCTGTCCACCTTCAAAGATCAGTGCACATGAACCTCCAGATCCCTGTTTCCTTGCACACTTTTTAAAAATGTGCCATTATGTATATATTGCCTCTCCGTACTCCTTTGCTTTGCACTTCTCGGTATTAAATTTCATCTCCCACTTGCTTGGTCTTCCTTCTTACCTATCTATGCCCTCTTGCAGTTGCTTGGTGTCATCCGTACTGTCAGCCACACCTCCAAATTTGGTATCTTCTGCAAATTTTGATGTTGTATTTTGTATTCCTATATCCACGTCAGTTATATGTATCAAAAAAAGCAGTGACCCTAACACTGATCCTTGAGGAACACCACTGTCCACTATCCTCCAGTGTGAACAACAATCACTTACTGTGACTCACTGGGCCAGAACTTCCGAAGAGTGGCAATCACAGTCAAATTGCCACTCTGTTCCTTTTTTGCTTACACTGGAATGAAGCTGCACAGTTCTCTCCTGACCCTCCGACACAGGCCGGGTGAGAAAAGTGCAGTGCAGCTGAATTTGGCCTGCTTCTTGTTTGAAGAATTCATCTGCACTCTTTTTGTTTCATCATATTCTCACTCCCCCTCATCATCCATGGAGTCCTGGCTTTGGTTCCCCTGCCTTTCCCTCTTGTTGGAATGTACCTAGCTTGTACCCGAAACTTTGCTTCCTTAAAAACCACCCATTATTCTGTTATAGTTTTTCCTCTCAAACTTTGTTTCCATTTACCCCAGCTGGGTCTCCTCTCATCCATCGAAGTTTGCCCTGTTACAATTTAGAAATTCTGTTTTATACTGCTCCTTGCTCTTCTCCATTATAGGTCTAAGCTTTATCATACCATGTTCATTCTTAACCAAGGTTCCTTCCACAGACACTTGGCCCACCTCGTTTCCCAGCACCAGATCCAGATATGCCTCCCTCCCAGTTGGACCAAGGATTTGCTGATCAAGGAAGTTTTTCGTGCACACGGTTCAGAAATTCCTCCACCTCCTTTCCCTTTATTCTAATATTATCCCAATCAATATTTCGATAAAATTCCCCAATATTGCCATGCTATAGTTCATGCGTATCTCTGATTTTCCTGCAGATTTGATCCTTCAACTGCCCCTTGCTATTTGGAGGCCTGTAGAATACTCCCAATAGTGTAACCAATACACTTTATGCTTCTCAACTTAACCAAATGGATTTTGTCCTTGTCTCCTCAAGGATATCCTCTCTTTCTAATGCTACAATATCTTTCCTAATCAATACTGCAGCCCCATTCCCCTTTTCTCCTTCCCTTATTCCTGAACACTTTGCACCCTTGAATATTAAGCTTCAGGTCCTCACCATTTTTAAGCTAAATTTCTGTTATTGCCACTACATCATATTCCCACATGGCTATTGGCACTTGCAGTTCGCCATCTTTATTCACCACCCTTTGTATGTTTACATACCTACATTCTAAATCTGTCTTTGTATTCCTCATTCCCTTTCTTAGTCTGTGCCTATTTCATACGTTACTACTTCCTTCTCTAAGACTATCCAACACTCACTCTTTATGCACCTAAATTCTTCATTTCTGTTTCCATATGCTGGGCCCCATTCTCCTTCCACTTTAGTGTAAACCTTTCCCAGCTGCACTCATGAACCTCCCTGCGAGGACACTGCATGTTGACATGCAACTCATCCCATTTGCATTGGTGCCTCCTGCACCAGCACCGGTACAAATGCTCTGAGAATCTGAAGGCCTCTCTCTCTCTGCACTATGCTTCCCCATCTTCCTATTTCTAACCTCGCTGGTGATTAAGTCAACTGTCTAATATAGTGCATATGTTTGTCTGTTTGCAGAATGGCAGCATTTATATTGGCAGTCAAAATTCCACTATACAGGCATAATATATTTCCCCCTATTATCATAGCTTCTTAAAATTGTATTCTGGCATTATTATCTACTGATCCATAAAAGAATGTAGCACATCATGGCTTCAGGCAAGGAGAGGGATGAGCATTTTTAAGCATGGGCTGTTGCAATGCTAGATTTGATTTTTTTCCCAAAGTAAAATGAGACTAACTGGTCGTGTGATTTAGAGACCGTAGAAAATGAAAGGATTTGTTATACATCTAAAAATGCCCTTCAAAGGTTTCTTTGCTCCTGAGGCTAGTTGACTATGAATTGCATTTTTTTTTCTGTATAGTCTAACCATGAAAACAAATACAAATAGAATATTTCCTTTGATGTTCATTTTCAAACTGTGGAACTTATGTGGTTGGAAGGGGCACTTACTGAAGCCAGTAAAAAATATTATAGTGAAGGACAGCAGTAACCGCACTATGCAATAATTTTATGTGCATATACTATTAATTCTGCAATTTAGCTGCATGCCAAATAATAATTAAAAATTTGCAAAGAAAATCTATTTGCTACTGTAAACTGCATTGTTCATTTCAGGAGATAACAATGACAAACTATCTTTGTGTATCTTTGGTTCACACAGAAGTTGAACAGAATATACTCTTCTTCATTCACCTGATTCAAAAACTGCTTTCTAAACAATAAATGAACCTCTATTAACAGCAGTACTAATACTGAAGAGATCACAGATAGCCAAGTAAAATCCTTCTATAGTTAGCGATTTGATGCCTTGTGAGTACGAGGACAAAAGGAATAGAAGAATATGTTAATGGGGTGAGTTCAAGTAAGTGCAGAGGTACAAGTGTGTAGCATAAACACCAAAAGAGATACATTGGGCCAAATAATCTGTTCCTGTACTGAGAAATTCTGTGTACCAATGCCCTTCAATAATTTGTTTATGCTTTTAGTTGATATCACATCTTCCGTGATCACCTTCTGCATCATCTTAATCTTCAGATATTCTGCTTCAAAGTTATTTCTATTCACTGGCCAATATATTATTTATAATCATTTCTCTTTTATAACCAGAATATAAATGGATACATGTCAGGACAAGTTCCATTTGCTTTTCAATGTACAGGAGATCTCAGTGTTTATAGTGCACTCACAGCTTAGTTCCTCATGCATTATTTGGTTATTGGCCAATTACATTTTGTATCCAATGGCCTCAGATGTGTATTCTCTAGATATACAGTATATTGGGCCAAAGTAAATAAAGAAAAGCTTGTGTTTATATAGTGGCCAGAATATTACGAGCCTGACACATCGATGCGCAAACTGACGCGTGATGACGTCGGGCATTAAAAAACCAATTAAAGTTGTTTACAATGCTGCACGTGCAACCTTAAGGTTGATGGCAGATAAAGAGCTTAAGTGGCATTCATGTTTTTTAGGAAACCTCATCCATGAGCAGGATGAGGTTTCCTAAAATTTTTATTAATTAAATGAAAATATTTACCGAAATAGAAAAACATGTCCCAGCTCATGTGACACTGTCACATGAGGGGACATGTTTAAATAATTTCATACTTTATTTTTAACAAAATTTTTTATCAACTTAATTTCCCTGCGGCAGCTCCGTGCCTCAGGGAGAATGCTGCGCTCTTCATGCGCGTGTGCGAAAGAGTGCAGGCTCCAACTCTCCCTCCTCCCCCTGCCTGCACAGGTAAGTGCTACCGGCCATGCATCACGCCCACGTAAAATGGCAGTGCGCAACCGATCGCGGGTGGTGATCGGCCCCACCCCCTACCGCCCAGCCCACCCAACATAGGTAAGTTTCTGGCCAGTGTCTTTCATGATCACAGGGTGCCCAAAATGTTACACACTGTAATTTCTACTGCCAAACATGAACACTACTGCCACTTTGTCTGTTGGTGCGTGCTGGCTTTCTCCTGTCATTGACGTTACTGTTGTGTATTCGCTCACGGCTGCCCAATCGATGTTTTCTGCTGCCGGTCAGGGGCTCTCTGCTCCCCGCTCCCCACCGTCCATACCCTGCCACTCCTTCCCACCCTATTGTCTGCCTTCCACTGCCATTCCCTTCTGCCCTCCTTTCTTCATTGTTCTTTCTTGCTCCCCCTCACTTCCTCTGCCCTGCACTCTTCAATGTTCCCTTTGCTGCTCCCTCCTGCTGGAACGGCAAGCAGAAGAAAGTAGCGATAGGAGCAGCGGCACATGGGGACAGTGGGGAAACGGGGGAGCAGGAAGCAGTAGGGAGCAGTGAAGAGAGTGTCTAAGGGAGGGTAGCGGGAGGGTACGGTGAAGGGAGCAGGAAGTGGGTGGTGGACAACAGGCAAATGGAGCTGTGAGCAGGACACAGTGGTGGCGGCAGGGATTGGGGGCTCAAGGCAGAAATTGTGGCAGATGGACAAACGGGGAAGGAATGGTGAGCAGGAGGGAGCAGCGGACGGAGTGAGAACGGTGCTGTACTTTCTTTTCTCTTAGTTATCTTGGGTTTGCTGCATTGCAACAAGAATCAGAAACTTGTTCAAATGTTTGAAAGTGCCTATGTTCCTCAACCCTTGCATTCAATTGTTAGCAGCTTTTGTTGAGGAATTGGAGATCATGTGCCTGCAAACACGTTTTAAAATTTTGAAAGACCAGCCCTGAGTTAAAACTAAATCTGTTGTTTTTTGAGTTGATTGCAATATGGAAGCAAAAGACAAAAAGCATACTGTGCACAGGTGTTAACTGTTCCTTCAAATCTGGTAAACATGCACTAATCCCCAGTAGTCTTGAATTCTAAACAGTTAATTTAAATTCCTCTGCCGGATGGTGTAAATGAACACAGAGATAAAAACAAAAAACTGCGGATGCTGGAAATCCAAAACAAAAACAGAATTACCTGGAAAAACTCAGCAGGTCTGGCAGGTCATGAGGACTCGAAACATCAACTTTGTTCTTCTCTGCCGATGCTACCAGAGATGCTGAGTTTTTCCAGGTAATTCTGTTTTTATTTTGAAGTAAATGAACATTCAGCTCCACTTCTCTTGATTGAGGTAGCTTCAAAGTGATCATATGATTTGGGCTGTGTCTTCGCTCTCAACTGAGAGTGGACTCTGATTTGATGAACAGGTGAAAACACGGGAGACTTCCTTTAATGACATCAGAAACCCAAGAAAGAAAATAAAAGATTTTCTTTTTAAAGGGTCAGAGGGACTGAACAGTGCGCTATGTTGGAAATAATGCAGAGATGATGGGAGGAAGATTAAAAAGGTCATTACAAATTTATGAGCCCTTGCTTTTCACACAAATACTGGTTGTTAACTAGTGCAGCTGTCTCTCCATTCATTCCATTAATCTTAGATTTAACTTCAATCACCAAAGGACAAGAAGCTATTTTATTTTTGCTCAGCTGTACAAATTCATAATGAAGTATTGACGTATGTATTCAAGTGCAATCTTTAGGTAATATTTATTGACTTAATTTTTTTGCACAGTTCAGCATATAAACTTTCTAAAACACAATGCTGTATTTTGTCAACTACATCTTGTGAGAGCTGCAAAACATCAGAAAAGATGACGGTGTTTGTTCAAACTCCAATCCATTGAATTTCAAATGATTGGCATGTTTCTGAGGGAAAGAGCCCTGGAGAGATCAGAAACCTCATTACTTTGGAGGGAAGGTCGATACAGCTGTCCACAAGCTACTTGCATGCATCCTGATCCCCAACTCAAAGTGGCATTGGCAGAGAGCAGCCAACCCTGATTTTTTTTCTCTCTCTATGTTCAAAAAAGTGCGTAGGCTTCACTTGGTACCTCCGTTGCACAAGAGATTAGTTACTCACTCACTAGTTTGGAATTACCATTCCAATCTGCTATGTAAGCATTTTCTAATGGGCTAAGCAAGTGATTTTAATCTGCAAACCAGACTATTTCTTGACACATGAAAATAATTCAATTTATTCTTTTATATTAAACTATTGAAAAAATTACCTGAGCGATGAAATTCTATGTCCACTAATTTGAGCAACCAAGCCCTGAACATTAAAAGGTGTTTCCTCCTTAAAACAGCAGCAGCAAAAGTAATCATTTTACCTTGATCAGCCATGATCTCATTGAATGGCAGAGCAGACTCAATGAGCCGAATGGCCTACTTCTGCGCTTATGTCTTATGGTTTTATCTAATCTGCATGTCATTCATCTATGATCAATGTAAAATGATCACTTTTGCTGCTGCTGGCATATGAACTTCTTAAACAACAATAAATTGCTACTTCTATCTCAAAAGTCATGGATTATTTGCTTCACAATAGTTTCAAGAAATCAGTACCCCCTACCCCCCATGTATGTTTTAATAAAGACTAAGTTCAAAATAGCTTACATTTTTCTTGTATATATTCAGTCTTATCATCGAGATTATCCATGCTGTGTACTTGGATACTTCCAACTTCTGGCTTTAAAATGCTGAATCTTAGCTTTAGAGTTCACTTGTCCCAAATATCAAAGGGCAATAAAGTGGGGTTTGTGGTTGGTGGGAGGAGGTGCAAATTCTATCAGTTCATTTTTGGCAAATCTTCAGTCTGAGTTTTAAGGAGTAAACACCTTTTAATGTTCAGGGCTTGGTTGCTCAAATTAGTGGACATAGAATTTCATCGCTCAGGTAATTTTTTCAATAGTTTAATATAAAAGAATAAATTGAATTATTTTCATGTGTCAAGAAATAGTCTGGTTTGCAGAATAAAACCACTTGCTTAGCCCATTAGAAAATGCTTACACAGCAGATTGGAATGGTAATTCTAAACTAGTGAGTGAGTAACTAATCTCTTGTGCAACGTCGGAGGTACCAAGTGAAGCCTACGCACTTCTTTGAAGGTAGAGAGGAGAGAAAAAAATTAGAATTAGTTTGATCAACCCTGAATAATGTGCTCAGAATTGTAATTTGTTAATCTCCAAGCATCTGGTGTGGTTGAAAATACCATTTTATGTGTATAAGTGTTTTTAAGTATATAATTAATAAATAAAGACCATAAGATGTAGGAGCAGAAGAAGGCCATTCAGCCCATTGAGTCTGCTCCGCCTTTCAATGAGATCATGGCTGACCTGGTAATCCTCAACTCCACTTTCCTGCCTTTTCCTCATAACCCTTGATTCCCTTACCGATTAAAAATCTGTCCATCTGAGCCTTGAATATATTTAACAACCGAGCCTAGACAGCCCTCTGCAGTAAATAATTGTTTGCTCTGTTGAGAAGGACATTTTTAATTTTGCCTGAGATCTTTTTTAATTTTTCAAATATGATTTGTTTTTAAGATCCCCCAAAAGTAAGTACCTATAAGAGAAATAATCAACCAGAGTCCAGCTGTTATGTTTTTCTGCCTGTTGGTGCACACAAAAGAAAACAACCAATAGAAATGGATGAATTTCAATTAAACAAAAGATTATTTTAGTTTTTGGAGCTATCATATGAAGGGAATTTGCCTAAAATATGGTGTAGTCTGATAGTTGGTCAGCATTTGACTTGCTTGGAATCCAGTGTAAAATCATAGTTTAGGCATTAAGACTATTTGGGGCCATATTAATCCCAGTTAAAAAAATGATAGATGGATTTAAACTATGGAAAAATTACAGGAGAAAGAACAGCATTTTAGTCAATTGAATGAATGGAATGGATCCAATTAATTTCAGTATAGCTGATAATCCTGAATGTTACATTTATACTGTCCTAGGCCCAACCATCTTCAGCTACTTCATCAATGACCTTTCTTCCATCAGAAGGTCAGAAGTCGGAATGTTCGCTGATGATTACACAATGTTCAGCACTATTTGTGACTCCTCAAATACTGAAGCAGCCCAAATGCAGCAAGACCTGGACAATATCCAGGTTTGGACTGAAAAGTGGCAAATAACATTCACGCCACATAAGTGCCAGGCAATGATCATCTCCAACAAGAGAGAATCTAACCATCGTCCCTTGACATTCAATGGGATTACCATTGCTGAATCCCCCACTAACAACATCCTGGGGGTTACCATTGACCAAAAATTGAACTGGACAATATAAATACTGTGGCTACAGGTCAGAGGCTAGGAATCCCGTGGCGAGTAGCTCATCTCCTGACTCTCCAAAGCCTGTCCACCATCTACAAGGCTCAAGTCAGGAGTGTGATGGAATACTCTGCACTTGATGGGATGAGTGCAGCTCCAACAACACTCAAGAAGCTTAACACCATCCAGGACAAAGCAGCCTGCTTGATTGGCACCCCATCCACAAACATTCACTCCCTCCCCCACCAATGCACAGTAGCAGCAGGGTGTACCATCTACAAGATGTGCTGCCAGAACTCACCAAGGCTCCTTAGCTCTCACCATCCCAAGTCAAGACCACTACCATCTAGAAGGACAAGGACAACAGACACATGCAAACACTACCACCTGCAAGTTCCCCCCAAGCCTCTCACCATCCTGACCTGGAAATATATTGCCATTCCTTCACTGTCCCTGGTCAAAATCCTAGAACTCCTTCCCTAACAGCACCCTCTGTGTACCTACAACAAAGGGACTGCAACAGTTCAAGAATGCAGCTCACCACCACCTTCTCAAGGGCAATTAGGGATGGGCAATAAATGCTGCCCTAGCCAATGATGCCCTTATCCCATGAATGAATAAAAAAAATTGAGCATTTTTCTCAGTAAAAAATCATATTTTTGACACTTTGCGGATTGGGTCAGTCATGAGTGAGAGCGTAATTAGGTCTGGTGACCAAAATATGCAAGAAGGTATGGGTACATAAAATGTTTCAAAGTTTTAAAGCTTTAACTTAAGCACCCAATGACTCATTGGCAATGAATCACCGTTCCCCCTCTGATAAAGGGAGATTGAGACAAGTAAATATCTGCATCTGTAACAAGTCATTGTGAATTGAGAGAGAGAGAACAGGGAATGATGATGGCTGAAATTAGAATAGTTTGATCAACCCTGAATAATGTGCTCAGAATTGTAATTTGTTAATCTCCAACCATCTGGTGTGGTTGAAAATACCATTTTATGTGTATAAGTGTTTTTAAGTATATAATTAATAAATATATAAATGTTTGACCTGAACATTTCAAGCACTTTATAGATTTTGAGGAATGAATAAAGCATCTAACCATAAATAAAAACCATCCTCTCTCAGCCTTGTCCAATACTCCTGCTATCTGTCACATGTGGCAAGTTGCCCGCAGACATGTGACACATTGCTGTTCATTTTTAGAGCCACAATACTGAGTTGTGTTACAGTTGTGGCATCGGGTATGAGTAAGGGTGTCACTCACTAGGCCACTATTTATTGGTTATCCCTAATTGAGCAAGGAAGTTGCAGCTATTTTGCTGTTAGACAGGAGTTATATATTGGTCAGACCACGATTATGTTTATCAGGATATCATTCAATGTTTGGATTTCTAGTGACCTGCAAACTGAAAGGCCACCTGCTCAATGAAGCAGGAAAAATAATCCACTGTTTGATACTGTCTCTGTTCCTGTTCTCGCTGGGTACTTCTAAATGATGATACATTTAAACTGCGGAACCTCTCTATGAAGCATTGTGAAAGCAGGGCCAGCCTTTGGAAGGACAGCAGTCCAAATGTTCTCAATTTTCTTGCAGAATTTAGTGACATGTGGGATGCTAACTGAACAGTTTGGTTTTTAGTTGATGGTTTTTGCAGAACAGTTCAGGTGCGTGAACGATGGACATTGTTGCATGGCTGCCATGAGGGTTGAAATATGCAATTTTGGCAAGCTGGGGCAATGCAGCAACATCCAAATATGTTCAGCCTTCATCTTAATAGAGCTGTTGAAATATACTATTGAAAGGAATAGGATGCTATTGGCATTTGACAAATATAAAATTACTTTTTCTGGTACAGGGAGGCTGTTCAGAAATAATTATGAGTTACGTATGAGTTTCAAACTGAGTTGCACCTCAGTCAACAAGATGTATTTCTTTCAAGAGTTTTTATAGTGAGTCTAATAGTGTAAATGGGCAATTCATTTTGTCAGTTCAGCGATTTCTAATTGATTGCAGTCTTTGGTAACTTCAGCAGTGCACCCTATGAGGAAACTTAGAATCACTGATAGCAACTTCAGGATTTCTGCATTAAACAACGCATATGTAGACTGCAAAGGTTAATGTTAGTTTCACCATCATCACAACCGCAAAATCCAGACAGTGTATTGGACCATCCCTTACACATTTACAATATCAAGTAGAAAAAATTTGAACTAAATTTATTGAGACATTTGGAACTGACATATTTTCAAAATAAATCTCGACAAAACTTGGTTGTATTAAAGCTCAATTGTATAACTTAATATATGGCAGAGATGTTTCATACAGCGCCCCCCCTCGCTTATGCAGAGATATAGGGCAGTTACAGTTACAGCTCATTCTCATTTAAGTGGTCATTTAACACATATGCGCCTTGCACTAACTGTTGGTAACTATTTAACCGTGATAGGGCAAATAGTTCATATGTCGACATTACTGAATGTTGGGAACTACAGCATATGTTGAATATCCCATCCCCCCTTGATCAACATCAGCAAAATAAGATCCTCCTACTCTACACATGCACTGCATTTACCCACTTCTTTCAGAAAAGAACACAATAAGGAAAACATACATATAACCTCAGTAAAGTGATATATTTTCATTCTTACATCGTAGTGACTTAGTTTAAAATATACACAAATTGCCAATAATAAACATTCTACTCACAATGTTGCTCATAATATCATAAATATATTATGACACAGCCAATGGTAAAGGCTGAGTTGTTCAAATTCCAGAGGAAAACTTGAAACAACTGTCATAACCCATTTTTGTAACTTGTATGTTTCGAGACGCAGGCTTTGAATTCAGTTGTAATAAGACCACCAAGTCTCAAGGTTTATTTATAAAAACTAAATTGAACATTTATTAGTACAAAAAGATTGTAAGCACATACATATGTCTACAAAATTACTACTATAATAACTGCAGAAATCCCCCAATTAACCTGACTCTCAGTTACACCCCAGTAAGGCAACAATAAAACACGTAGATTTAAACAAACCTCAGCAAAGCACACCCTGGACAGTCGCATTCCAAATGAGTTTCTTTCAGCTCTGGGTCCTTGCAGACAGACTTGAGGCCTACAGGCTGAAGGTGTTAGATCTTAGAATCCCTCCTCCTTTTACCAACAGCTTTCTCTTCCTTTATACATATTTTCCTCTTTGAATGCAAGTTCTTACTGTCACTAGGGCCAGAATTTTTAGCTTGACGGGCGGGCGCACGCCCGACCTGACCAAACATGAAATGACGCGTGATGACTCCGGCCGAGCGTGCCGACGTCAACACTCAGTCACACGATAGATCGGTCAGTGGGCACGCGCCAGAGCTGGCAGCACACCCGCCAACAATTAAAAGGCTTATTAAGGCCATTAAGTTATCATTTGTCAATAATTTTTCACTGCCTGTTCAACCTAACATTGGCGGGCAGGCAAAAAGGCCAAGCGGCCTTTGCGTTTTTTGGAAACCTCATCCACAGGCAGGAAGAGGTTTCCAAAAGCAAATACAAATAAAATGAAAACTTTATTTTTAGATTAAAAAACATGTCCCTGCTAATGTGACAGAGTCACATGAGGGGACATGCTTTATTACATTTTTCTGTTGTTTATTGATTTTTCAATATCATGTTCATCTCTGTGAGGCAGCTCCATGCCTCAGGGAGATTATTCAGTGCCCTCCCACGCGCATATGTGAAATTTGCGCTCGGCCTGCTTGCCCTTCTCAACTCGCCTGCACAGGCAGTGCTAGGCGCTGCCGCTCACATATCACATTGGGCGGGCCTTAATTGGCCTGCCAGCATGAAATTGCAGTGCACTGGCAATCGCGAGTGGCGGTCGGCTTGCTGACCGCCCCACCCACCCCGACAATCCCGTACACCAAGGGCAAAATTCTGTTCTAGGTTTTTTTTAACTTTAAATCTTCTAACAATAAAAATCTATCATAATACCCACTCTACTGGTTAGCTTTCAAAAAAATAAACACATTGTTTCTGAGCTTCACCTGGTTAGGTGTAATATTTCACCTGCTCTTTTTAATAATCTCTTTAAAATTGAAAATTACCCCTTTACACTTCACCTTCTGTTTCCCTATATTTACCTAATTACCATTTCAAACCTACTTCTCTTCCAAACATCAAAGCCTCTAGACCAGCTGACTTGAATCCAATTAAGACACACGCACATAGACACAGACACCATTAAACTCTATTTTAAAATAATTTCCAGTAGCATTTTGGACATTATTATATCATTTTGACAAACCGCATCATTGTTTTGAAAGAACAACTACTGGGAAAACCTAAAGAGTTAAATTTAGGTCTTTTTAAATATAACCTTAATAGTTACTTCTTTTTAGTGGTCGTCCAATGTAGAACTGCAGCAAAAGATTTGCAACAATTACATTCTGATATTCCCTGTACAGTGATTTTATTGTGGATGCACATTTTAAATTTTTACCAAAGTTAGAAGGATCTATGTATTTGGGTTTACTTGTTATCATTGCAGTGATAGAACAATGCATTTTTTCCTTTTCATCCTCCCACACTGTCAAACAATAAGTTATGAAATATATTTAGAAATGCAACATGCTATGGATCTAGGATATAAAACTTGTCATTGTTAAGGTTTACTGGATGCTGGGGTATGAACTATTTACCAGTCTGCCTTTGGTGATAGCAACAAGAGTGCTTTGATCAGAAATAGTCTTATGAAGGCAGTGCTATAGTTGCCTCAACTTCAACAGCCTAGCTTTCTGGAAAACATTATTCTTATTCTATCTAGTTCAGTCCAGACACAGACTTTTCCTTTAACTCAAGACCTCCATTAATTTACAATGAGTATGTCCTTATAACTTGAGATTTGCTTTAATATCAACCTCCGCTGTTCATTATGATTGTTTCTACTCCTATAATTATGTCACAAAGTCTGTTGCAGTATGATTATGCATACTTATTGCCTTCTGCTCAGTCTGGTGCACAACTATCTTTGTTACATCAGTCTCTTATATCTACTTTTTGCAGTCTGTCAGGTAAATTCAGCGGTGACAACTTACATCTTTAAGGGATGATTGAGTGCATACTTTATGCTTCTGACAGTGAAAAACAGCACTAAATAACAGTCCATCTTTATTCAAAACAGAATATTTAACTGACTAGACACCACTTAAATTTATGGCATTTTGCCAGTCACTAAGTGTGACTAAGTTGTTATCTTTTAATGCAGCTGTTAACATAAAAGGTATTGCATTCAGACTCAGTTACTTCATTCATTACAGGCATTTTATGCAATTTTTAAAATGTTTTCTGTGAAATGTGTTTCCAGACCACTCCATCAAAGTGTTTTCTTTTGATTAAAGTTATGATGATTTTATTTCTTGGACTTATTTTAAACCTGACTAATTTCAACAGACCTTTGGAGACAGGGAATCGTTAATTTGTAGATGCTAGGATTTTTTTGCCCTTAATGATAACCAGAGTTTATTGATTGATCTGTTGATTTGCGTCTGATGGTGTCTGGAACTTTTGAGAATTCAATAGGTCAGTAACAACATCTTAAGATTTACTTGTGGTTTTGATGTGTGTTCTGACTTCAACGTTTGTTGTTTCTCTCAAGAGTCCAATTCAATTTGAAGAATGAAAGTATACATGTTTAAACCAAGGGGTAGTTCTGTCACTTGTTACTCAGGTACATTAATAAATTCTGTTTAGAAGTGACTTCTACTACTCTGACAAACTTTGATTGTAAATTTCAATGTCTTGGTCGTGTTGAATTGTAAATCTATTTGTTGCATGCCGGGCTTGAAAATAAGAGAAATGAAGTGCAATTGGTCCAATCTGCAGGCTTGCTTTCCCCATATAAGTGTCATTGTGAAAATATAAGGTATCTCCAGAGTATCTGGGGTCAGGGCAAGGTACCCCTAATTTGAAATGACTGTTAGGCACCCATTCAACTATGTCCAGATCTCAGATTCTTGCCAGAGTGGGTGCCTAGGATTGGAGTGCTGCAATCCAGGCCCAGGCCCAACAGAGGATTGTCAAAGAGCCTATTGACAGCTCCCTTTATAAGGTGATTGGTCTTTCCTTTTCAGATGGCTATTTTCTTTAGAGGTTTAGGGCAGCATTCCAATCTTGATCCACCTTGGTGGGGTACCACTTAATACAGATCAAGAGCCAGTGTGCTTGGTGCTCAGCATAATCTGGCCTGGGAATCCCCTTCATCCACCCAACCCTACCAACTCACCTCCTTTGACCATCACTTACCATGTTGGGATGAACGGAGATTCCTCCCCTTTTAATTCCAGGTTGAAATGACCAGAGAAGCCTGGGACCCGACTTCTTCAGGTTCAGGATGAATTTATAGACCCTTTGCTTCAATCAGATGAGGATTACATTGGGAGCCATCAAATGTGCAGATTTTTGCCCTCAACATGCTTTGCAATTTCTGCCTTGTCCATAAGACATAGGAACAGAAATTAGGCCATTCAGCCCATTGAGTCTGCTCCGCCATTCAATCATGGCTGATAAGTTTCTCAACCCCATTCTCCCACCTTCTCCCCGTAACCTTTGATCCCGTTACCAACCAAGAACCTATCTATCTTGGTCTTAAATACACTCAATGACCTGGCCTCAACAGCCTTCTGTGGCAATGAATTCCATAGATTCACCACTCTCTGGCTAAAGAAGTTTCTCTTCATCTCTGTTCTAAAAGGTTTTCCCTTTACTCTGAAGCTGTGCCCTTGGGTCCTAGTCTCTCCTACTAATGGAAAAATCTTCCCCACGTCCACTCTATCCAGGTCTTTCAGTATTCTGCAAGTTTCAGTCAAATCCCCTCTCATCCTTCTAGGCTCTATCGAATATAGACCTCAAACATTCCTCATATATTAAGCCTTTCATTCCTGGGATCATTCCCGTGAACCTCCTCTGGACCCTCTCCAGGGCTAGCACATCCTTCCTGAGATATGGGGCCCAAAATTGTTCATAATATTCTAAATGTGGTCTGACCAGAGCCTTATAAAGCCTCAGCAGCACATCCCTGTTTTTACATTCTAGTTCTCGAAATAAATGCCAACATTGCATTTGCCTTCCTAGCTACCAACTCAACCTGCAAGTTAACCTTAAGAGAGTCCTGGACTAGGACTCCCAAGTCCCTTTGCACTCCATATTTCTGAATTCTCTCCCCATTAAGAAAATAGTCTATGCCTCTAATCTTCCTGCCAAAGTGCATGACCTCACACTTCCCCATGCTGTATTCCATCTGCCACTTCTTTGCCCATTCTCCTAACCTGTCAAATCCTTCTGCAGCCTCCCCACCTCCTCAATACTACTTAACCCTCCACCTATCTTTGTATTATCTGCAAACTTAGCCAGGATGCCCTCAGTTCCTTCATCTAGATCATTAATGTATAAAGTGAAAAGTTGTGGTCCCAACACTGACCCCTGCGGAACTCCACTAGTCACCAGCCGCCATCCTGAGAAGGATCCCCTTATCCCCACTCTGTGCCTCCTGCCAGACAGCCAATCTTCTATTCATGCTAGTACCTTGCCTCTAACACCATGGGCTCTTATCTTACTGAGCAGCCTCCTGTGCGGCACCTTGTCAAAGGCCTTCTGGAAGTCCAAGTAGATAACATCCATTATCTCTCCTTTATCTAACCTACTCGTTACCTCCTCAAAGAATTCTAACAGATTTGTCAGGCATGACCTCCCCTTGATGAAACCCGTGGAGAGATAGCTGTTGCTTTACCATTCCCCCAGCTCCTCCTATTTGCTGATAGTTTAGGGAGTTCACCCAGTGATATACTCTCTGATTTAGTAATGACACTTTCAGCCAGTGTTGTGATGCTTAAGCACATAAGCTGCCATGATGAAATGAGTGAATTTAGGTGGAGGACTGGGTCCTCGGGAAGACTTGGGCTGTTGTCAGATGTTTTCTTCTTTAACACTGGCACCAGTACTGGAACAGGAAAGGAGCAGTGCTTTTGGAATGGGCTCCACCTAAAGCAGAGTGGAGTATCAATAAAAGTTTAAACTAGTAAGGAGGACCCTGGTGCAACTAACATAACTCTGTAGATAAAAGAAATAGATGATAACAAAAAAGACAAACTAAGGTCAGGAACAAGAGTAATATAAATATTCAGAGAGCAAATGTAGTTTTAAAGGAGAAGTATAAAAGGACTATTAAAAGGGATGGAGATGAACGTACACACCATCCCAAAACAAAATGAGGGATCAGGGTCAGTAATTCAAATTGAGGAAGCAGATATAGTATGAATAACTGAAACATGATTACATGAAGAACAGGACTGAGAACTAAATATGTGCTGCTCCCAATGCGGCCAAACGCAGACTGGTTGACCGCTTTGCGGAACACCTTCAGTCTGTCCGCAAGCATGACCCAGACCTCCCTGTCGCTTGCCATTTCAACACACCACCCTGCTCTCATGCCCACATGTCCGTCCTTCACTTGCTGCAATGTTCCAGTGAAGCTCAACGCAAACTGGAGGAACAGCACCTCATCTTCTGACTAGGCACTTTACAGCCTTCCGGACTGAATATTGAGTTCAACAACTTTAGATCATGAACTCTCTCCTCCAACCCCACCCCCTTTCCGATCTCCCTTTTTCCCAATAATTTTTGTCTATTTTTCTTTTCCCACCTAGTTCCGTTATGTTTAAATGTATTCCATCCATTGTTTTATCTCTACCTTTTAGCCTATTTCGATCCCTTCCCCCCACCCCAGCCCCACTAGGGCTACCTTGCTCATCCTGCTTTCCACCCTTAATGTCACCATTAGCACATATCTTAGCTAATATCACCGTCGTCAACACCCCTTTGTCCTTTTGTCTATGACATCTTTTGGCAATCTCCACCTATCACTGGCCCTCTATCCAGCTCTACCTGTCCCATGCCCCCCCCGCCTTTAACCAGCTTATATTTCACCTCTTTTCTATTTTTCCTTAGTTCTGATGAAGAGTCATATGGACTCGAAACATTAACTGTGTTCCTCTCTACAGTTGCTGTCAGACCTGCTGAGTTTTTCCAGGTATTTTTGTTTTTGTTTTGGATTTCCAGCATCCGCAGTTTTTTGCTTTTATCTGAGAACTAAATATTGCAGGTTGTAAGATCATCAGGAGGATAGGAAGGAAACAAAGTGAGTGGGGTAGCTTTGCTAATTGGTAATAATTTCATGGTAGCATGCTGGCTTTGTCAGCGATGCCCACATCCCATGAAAGAATGATAAAAAGCTCCAGAGAAATATGTCCCACTAAAAAGCAAAAAAACTAGCTGCTAATGACACACCATGGATGAAAGAAAAAAAGGACAAATTTGAAACTAGGTATGGATACATTAGTGTGTAGACAAAGGAGAGGATGGCAAAAGGAAATATTTAAAGCCAAGAAACAATTAGGAAGGCTAAGAGAAATTGCAAAATTAAATTATCAAGGAAAATAAAAAAACCCAAAGCCTTCTACTGACACACAAAATAAAAATCAGGAGAGGGATAGGGCCACTAAGAAAAAAAAAGATAAACTTACAGGTAATGATAGCAAAATATTTCAAACATTTAACTCTGGCTAGGGGGGGAACCGGGTGGTGGCTAGGGCAGGGTGGGGGGTGGGGGGGTGCGGGGATGTGAGGGTGGCAGAAGAGCCAGGTTCCTCAATCAGGCACTCCGCACACTCCCCCCAGCCTCCAAATTCACCTTGAGAAAGGGGACTAAATTTTGCCTTTAGAAAATAAAAGTGTAATAAATGGTAGTCAGCATAGATTTCAAAAGAGAAGATCATGCTTGATTAACTTCATTGAATTGTTTGTAGTCAATGCAACATATTTGGATTTCCAAAAGGTTTTTGATGAGGTATCGCATATTAGATTTGTGACTAAGGTCAGAGCATGTGGAGTTGGAGGGCGACTAGCAGAATACATAGTAAAATGAATACACAGAGTAGAGATTAAAGGTATTTATCTGGACTGGCACAAGGATTGATGCTGGAACTACTGTTGTTCACCATTTCCATAAACAATTTAGTCTCGGTGCGGGGTTGGGGGGGGGGGGGGGGGGGGGGGCGCGGTGCGGCGGGCGGTTGGGGGTGGGGAAGGGGACGGGTGTGTGTGGTGCGAGGTGTTGGTAAGGGGGGGCGGTGCAGGGTGTTGGTGAGATGGTAGTCTTAACCAGAGTTGGCCTGCCACTGCTGGAAACAGCACAGAGGAAGCCACAGGGACTGCAGAGTCCTGAGGCAGGTCCTGTGAAAGGCGCACCTCTGCGCTCAGGGACTGGTAAGGAAAAGAATAAAACAACATATAAAAGCCCTCTAGCCCTCACTGCTCACACCCTTTCAGCCCCCCAAACATCCCCAAACCCCATTAATGCCACCTCAGGCTCCCTACCCATCCCTCCTCCAGCCTATTCCCCATTACCCATCTCCATGTCCCTTCATAGCCCATATATCCCTTTACCTGCTCCCAATGGCCCTTTATAGCCCCTTAGTGCCAGCTTAGTGCCAAATCATGCTGACCCATTCCCTCCATCCACCATCCTTTGCTCTTGTACCCTTCATGGCAACTCACCCAGTATCCACCATGGGAAGACCTCAGGGCCTATGGTAAGATGAAATAAAGTTCTAAATGTCCATTGATGACTTCACTATTTAAAAAAAAAGTTCCCATTGATAAAAACCCGTTTGCTAATTTAAATTCTTTCAACTACTTAATACCTTATAGAAACAAATATTTCCTTCAGGTACTTAATCCTTTATAAAAATGAGCATTTGTATTCATAGCCCCACACCAAAGACTTTACAACCACTTTAAACTTTCAATCAAAGTTTGAACTTACAGGCACCCCACTGTGATAAAATAGGTTGTGAAATCAGTCATGCAGCACAAATCCTATAATGAAAGTCCTCAGGCTAATACCATCAGATCAAATTAGCAGGCACTGATTATTTTTTAAACTGCAGGCTTTTTATTAATTTAAAGGGCAGGAGATTTAAATGCCTTGGCAGCTTGATAGTTCCAAGGGGATTTAAATGTCTTGAGAGTTTTACAGTTCCAATGAGTTTATCCAATTGTTATGCACATTCATGTCTAATTTTACAATCCCAAAGAGCACTTGACCTCTCCCAAAGGGTAATTCTCTCCTAAAGGGCAGCGTACCTATCCCAAAGGTATCCTTGGACCTATCCAAAGGCTACCCTACCTTTCCAAAAAACTCTGGTAAGTTTAGACCTTCTCTTGAAAAGTATAAAAGCCAAAAGTCATGTTTTGGGCATCCCACTAACAAAAATTGGATCTGTTTGAAGGCAACTGCAAACGATGACCCGCCACCATTCCCCATCAGTGAAAATGATGAGTGTTGGGTTCAGAGTGGGCATCCGGAATAGGGACTTGAGCACCATTTTGATTAAGGCGGAGGCCTTCTCTTTCGTTGCAAAAATTCAGGCCTGAGAACAGCTCTGGTCTCCACATTATAAAACAGATACAGAGACACCAGAGCAGGTGCAGAAAAGATTTTCTAAAATGATGACAGAACTGAGAAATTATACAGATCAGGTAAAATTGAACAGACTGGCACTGTTTTCTCTAGAAGTCTTTTAAGATTATGAAATGTTTGATGGGGTAAATGTGAAGATGATGTTGCCTCTTGCAATGGAGGCTAAAACTAAGGGCCAAAATATGAGATAGTCATTAATAAATCCAATAGGGGATTCCAAAGAAACATTTTTGCCCAGAGAGTGGCACTAATAAGAACGTATGACCAAGGCAGAGAGTCGAAGACCAGCACGCCCATCCTGGAATAGGGTAACTTTTGCAGACCATCAGTTCAATCTAGCTGATCAGGCCCTCAGGTCACCATATAACCATGTAGTCTTGTAGGAGCTGTCCTGGAGACAATGGTTGGGATTTTGTGGTGCTTAAGATGACAAAACTGTCAGTGTTGCTCATCATAACTCTTTTAAGTCTGACAACAGCTTCAGGAGCAGGATTTTTAGGCCGGCGGGCGGGCACGACCGTCTGGTCTGGGATCAGCTGGGGAATGGACCGCTGACTGCGATTGGCCCCCGACCGTGAATTCACGCTGGCTGGCAATTAATGGCCAGCCAATGTGAAGCGTGCACTGAAATGCTGAGCGCTGCCGGCGTTGGGGGCGGGGGGAGGGTGAGTGGTGAAGTGAGTGCAGGCGTGAGCAAGTGCTGACAGGATGTTCCCTGAAGGCAGAGAGCTGCCTCAGAGAGCTGAAGACCTGAACAGCCTAAAATAAATGTCACAGAAACCGAAAAAAAGCGTCCAAGCTTCATAATCAGCCGCCTGAAAATGTAGCTAATGAAAATGTTGTCCACAGAAATTTATTTTTATTTTAATTTATCACGGAAACCTCATCCAGCCCGTGGATGAGGCCTCATGAAAAAGGCAAAGGCTGCCTGACCAATTTGCCCACCTGCCAACTGTAACGTTGGACGGGCAACAAAAAAATCTGTTAACTGCACTGTTAATGGGCTTAATTGTCCTCTTAATAGCGCATGATGATGTCATGCGAGTGTCCCAATGTCATCACTCACTCGAACGATATTTTGGTCGGTGGGTGCGCGCTAAACTCAGAAGTGTATCTGCCGACCAAAATATCGCACGAGTGCGCGATGACATCAGGACGCTTGCCCAACGTCATGAGGCACTATTTTATGCTTGAGCAGGTCGGGCGCATGCCTGGCCGCTCAGTGAGAAATTCTGCCCCAGGAGTCTGCACATACGCAATTCAACATGTAAATCCAGAAGTTGCTGTTGGTGATTCTACCATTCTCCATAGGATGTGCTGTTGAAATGCTCCCCCCCCCCCCACCCCCCCCCCACACCCCCTCACACACCACAAGCCTGCAATCAGATTGTTAGAGCTGTATCTTCAAGAGAAATTAAATTCACTGTAGTTTGGTGATGAAAAGAAAACACACATTGGGCAGGATTTTGATCTCCCTGCCCATCCCCGACCAGTCAATTAATTGGCACTTAAGGGCCTCATCCTGCTCTCATTGGTATTTTACCCACAGAAGGGGAAGTCCACACCATGTAGGAAGCCTAACAACTTTAGCTGTGTGAGCTTGTGTTGGATAAGTTGGGAGGGGGGGGGGAGGACACTCATTTTCAGGCCCCCTGAACCTATCAAAGTCATTCCCCCCTACCGCCCCCCACACACGCACACACCCCCCCCCCCCCACCCCCAATCCCACCCCACCCTACCCCAAGGTCATCCTCCTCTTTAACCCACCCCCCACCATGGACACTTTGGAATGTTTTACTACATTAAAGTCACCATAAAAATACAAACTGTTGTCGTTGCCAAATTCCCTTCTCTGAATCTCTTAAAGCAGACCTTTGTTACCCTATTTCCAAAATTTGCTGAGCACCATCGTACCTGTGCCCTGGCGACCATTCTCAAGCATCCTTCCACCTCCGTTTCAGGCCACTTCTTTAAGTGGCTGCAGGGCATTCAGTCTTGCGCTGCATGAGGATACCTGCAACCAGGTCATGTCTATGACAGCCCTGCAGCAGAAATCAGTCCATTCTTATTACAATGAGCTGACCTTAGAAATCAGACAAAGGCAGCAGTATGTATGTATGAGTGATAGAAGTAAATGCCTATTTCACTTCCACTTGCACAATTGCAGAATGGAAAGCTTTAGCAACTATGTTGAGTTCTAACCTATAAGCAGTGTATTAACATTTTAAACATTTCCTTTCTGGCTGAAAAATACTTATGTGGTACAACAGAATCATAAATTAACTTGCAAAACTATCTACTGCAATGTGGTTCAAAGAGAGGATTGATTAAACCTTTGTTTCTGTATACACATATATATCAGTCTTCATGGTAGAAGACACTAATAGCATTCAAAAAATACTAAATAATCATGGAGCAAAGTTGGGGCTGAAAATAAATACAACAACTGTCACTAGAGAAAAAGTACTAGGGAAACTAATGGGGCTAAAGGCCGATAAGTCCCCTGGGCCTGATGGGTTGCATCCTAGGATATTAAGGGAAGTAGCTACACAAATAGCTACTGCGTAATAATGCGCTGGTAGTGATGTGCTGGTAGTAATCTTCCAAGAATCCTTAGATTCTGGAAAAGCTCCAGAAGATTGGAAAACTGCCAATGTAACGCCCTTATTCAAAAAGGGAGGGAGACAAAAAACAGGTAACTATAGGCCCATTAGCTTAATATCCATCATTGGGAAAATGTTAGAGTCTATTATAAAGGATGTAATAGCAGAGCATTTAGAAATGTATAATCTAATCAAGCAGAGTCAGCACGGCTTCATGAAGGGGAAATCATGCCTGATAAGTTTATCAGAATTCTTTGAGGAGGTAACAAGCAGGATAGATAAAGGAGAACCTGTAGATGTGGCGTATTTGGATTTCCAAAAGGAGTTTGATAAGGTACTGCACGTAAGGCTACTTAATAAGATGAGAGCCCATGGTGTTGGGGTAGTATATTAGCATGGATAAAAGATTGGCTAACTAATAGAAGACAGTGAGTTGGGATAAGAGGAGCATTTTCAGGATGGCAACCTGTAACTAGTGGAGTGCCACAGGGATCAGTGCTGAGGCCACAATTATTTACCATATATGTTAATGACTTAGATGAGGGAAGTGAATATACTTTCACCAAGTTCGCGGATGACACTAAAATAGGTGGGAAGGCAAGTGGTGAGGATGACGCAAAGAGCCTACAGAGGGGTAGAGACACGTTAAGTGAGTGGGCAAAAACTTGACACATGGAATATAATGTGGGAAACTGTGAGGTTATGCATTTTGGAAGGAAGAATAGAGGAGCTCAATATTATTTAATTGAAGAAAGACTGCAGAAAGCTACATCACAGAGGGATTTGGGGGTCCTTGTGCATGAATCCCAAAAAGCTAACATACAAGTTCAGCAGGTAATAGGAAAAGCAAATGGAATGTTGGCCTTTATTTCAAATGGAATGGAGTATAAAAATAGGGAAGCCTTACTAAAACTGAACAAGGCACTAGTTAGACCACACCTAGAATACTGTGAACAGTTTTTGTACCCTTATCTAAGGAAAGATATACTGGCATTGGAGGCAGTCCAGAGAAAGTTCACTAGGTTGACCCCATGTATGGAGGGATTTTCTTATGAGAAGAGGCTGAGTAGGTTGGGCCTGTACTCATTGGAGTTTAGAAGAATGAGAGGTGACCTTATTGAAACATATGAGATTCTTAGGGGGTTTGACAGGATAGATGCTGAGAGGCTGTTTCCCCTTGTGGGAGTGTCTAGAACTAGAGGGCATTATCTCAGAGTAAGAGGTCACCCATTTAAGACAAAGATGAGGAGGAATTTAATCTCTCAGAGAGTAGTGAATCCGTGGAATTCTTTACCGCAGAGGGCTGTAGAAGCTGGGTTGTTCAATATAATCAAGGGTGAGATAGACAGATTTTCAATCAATAAGGGAATCCAGGGTTACGGGGAAAAGGCAGGAAAGTGGAGCTGAGGATTGTCAGATCGGCCATGATCTCATTGAATGGCGGAGCAGACTCGATGGGCCGAATGGCCTACTTCTGCTCCTACATCTTATGGTCTTACATGGTGAAATAATACTACCCTATTCTTTACAGCTCTACTTAGCACACAGTTTCAAAACCCGTATGTTTTGAATAGAATGGAATTTTTACTTTGGTAGTGGAAGTAGAGCAATTGACTTCGTGATTATGTGGCTTCTGAAATCTTAACTGTACATAACATATTTCACTGCCAGTTATTCCAAAGGGATTAGATTATCAAAGTATTTACCCTTTATACCTTTGATGTTGAAAGAATGAAAGGGAAGAGTTGTGTATCTGAGTTCTTTTTTCAGCTATTGAGAGGACATTTTGAGGGATACTTTATGTCTCTGCATTTCCCAAAAAAACCACAGGCCCTTTGCAAGATAGCAAAGATCCAGTAATGATGTATCAGCCATAATAACATATGTCATTCAGAAGACTGTTAGCAAACGTCATGACCTTCTGATGCAATGTTGGTGTCAAAGTGCATACTCTAAACTGTGATGTGTTCTTTGGAAATAAATCTTTCTTTGTTTTTTAATACTGCTCAATATTTGCAAGAAAGTAGTATATTTACTTGGTGTCACTCTCATTTATTTTGAAGTTTGATTATATTTTCCCAAAAATGGGTCAAGTTAAATATCACATTTGAAAAAAATTATATCAATGGAAATTAATATAAATCTACGGTATTTGTGAGTGAAGGTATTGAAGTTCTTTTAGAGTACTTGCATTTGAAAGATAATGACAGTCACTTGAGGATTAAAGTAGGTAATGTAAAAAATGTCTGTTGAAATTATTTTCATATGTTCTGTATTATACAACAATTCTGTTACTTTTTTGATTATCCAGGAAGAACAAACATTTGACAGAAAAGGCTGACTTTGGTATACCAAAGGGTCAGAGGTGCAGTTCAACCATTCCGATTGGCCAGCAGCTCCCAGCGGGGTATTTGATCCCAGGGAAAGCCTGCTGCTGCCTGGTGCCTAATTTGCACTAATTCAGTAGGCCTTCGCGAAAAGAGGTGATGTGGGACTCTCGCCACCTCTCCAGCTGGTGGGCGAGAGCCCTATCAACTCCATTAAACAACACCCACTGTCTCACCTACCTTATCTAACATTGGTGCCAGGAAATTTGTAAGAGTTCCTCCTTCTTATTGTGTAACTTCAGTGGAGTTTTTCCGTATGAGCTGGGTGTTAGTTGCACTTCCCTGAAGAAATGGTGTTGAGCATCAGAAGCCTGATGAAATTCCCAGCGATTGGATTTCCACTAGCCTCTAAAGCATGCCAAACTGGTGTGTAACCCAATTTCAAAACAGAGGCAAATGTGGAAAATGGTCTGCATTCTCAAGCCCTTCAGCAGATTTGTGATAATGAAAGTTAAGACGAATCCCCAGACTTCTGCCAGCTTGTAAAACTTGCCTGTTAGCTCTGTGCCATAGATTCTAGCCAATGGGATCTGGGTTAACTTACCCAAGCTAATCATTGTTATGATACTTATGTTATAATTATGAAATTTTGTAAGATTGTTATGTTTTGGAACAGTCTCTTTAATTTAGGGTAAAATGGAGGAATGGAAGGGGTCATATGACCTGTTCTGAATTCCACTGACAACAAGCATGAGTGGTGTGGTTGATTAAAGATTCAAGGGGAGCTCCAATTGCTTTACTGGGAAAAATGTGCAAAATGTGGATAGCCTGTGGATAATGGCAAGGACATCTCTGTAGGTGGTTAATAGACTTTTGGCCTCCAAATTCCCAGGAAGGTGTTAGGAATCTCAAGTTTTAAAATGGTATACTCTAAACTGTCTGTTTGGTTTCAAGATAGAATTGCTTTGGAAGTCTAAAGGACGGCTAATCAGCATTTCTACCTGGATACAAGGCCCATGTGATTCATGTTGCCATGGAGATTGGCTTTGAGAGGGGGTGCAGTCCATAGGAAGATATTGTAGGATCAGCTTACAATAAAATATTGCTGAACCTTATAGTCTTGGTCTGTGAGGAGCTGAGAGATAGAACCAGTTGTTCACCATCAAGAATGTGCATGGAAGCTCATGCTCAGATTGAAGAGATCAGGGGCAGAATTTTCTGCCTATCGGGTGGGCGGGCCTGATCCAATCTCCGGCGGGCGGGGAGTCGATCCCCGCCAGCGTAGCAGGCTGCACCGCCATTTTATGTGGGTGGGCCAATGAAGGCCCGCCCAGTGTGCTGTCCGCCGGGAAGCGCTATGCACTTCCTCTGCAGGCCAGGGCGATTCCCTAAAAGTGAGAGTGCGCTCTTTCGTGCGTGCACACGAAAGAGGGCGCATCTCCCTGAAGCTAAATACAGCCTCAGGCTGATTGCTTCCACTTTGAAAAATATTAAGAATAGAAAAAAAAATTCCCTAATATATCCCCCTCATGTGACATGTTCATAATTTACAGAATAACTTTATTAAAATTTTTAAAACCCTGCATGAAACCTCATCCTGACGCTGGATGAGGTTTCATGTTTTCTCTATTTGCCGCCGGGGCTCCTGGCCTGCCCACCAGCCTTAAGGTTGGACGGGCAGGTCCTGTAATTGTTTAAATGATCCTGTCAATGGCCTCAATTGGCCATTGACAGGTCGGCAGGCCCGCAGCTGATTTTGCTGCGCCCCCACCTTCCTGAAAATTTAAATGGGGCAGGATGACGTCGGGGGTTCCCGACGGCAAAATTCTGCCCCAGGTTTAGCTGGAGGTAAGAATCTCCAATTTGTGAAAGTCAGCTCAAGGCTGAGAAAGGAAAAGCAAGTCGTCAAGAGCAAAGAATCACTTTGGACTGGTTTCAGGAGAATAGACCGTACACTTAAGGGGCAGAATAAAGTGTAACCGTGGAGGGAGATTTTCAGTTGTTTAATATGTTAAATTGGGGATCTTTCCTGTAGTTTAGAGTATAAGTTTCCTCCTGGATAGAGAATAGTCAATGATGCTTTTGTGTTGTGTGTTAGAGTAAAAAGTCTTAAAACTTGAAATCTTGTCATATGATCCTTTCAGCCATCCACCGGATGTTTGAGAATCTTTTTAAAGGTTATTGATCTCTACAGGCATTGTAACATTTACACCCTGTAGGAAGTAAATATTTTTATCATTTCAACTGGGTTACATTGAAGCCTAGATTCCAGAGGTGAAATAACAGTTGAATTATTCACTATGCTATCCACTTTCCTCCTGCCCTTTACTACCTCCCATTATGTATACGATTGAGTGCTGAAGGCATATGAATATGCTTCTGCATTTTCACAGGAAATGATGTACAATTCTTTACAAAGGTCATTTGGCATAACTTTGAAAATTCTTTTTAGCAAAAAGCGGAGTTAAAATAAAATGAGACCTTTTGACAAGGCATAAAAATTATATTTTAATTATTTGTCACAGAACTAAAATAAAATTCTGTCTCATGAATCGTAGCCTCAAAAATGTAGGCAAAGTTAAAGACTGCTGTTTTGTGACATTATTTATAACCCTTCCCTCAGCATGAATAGTGTTTCCAAATGTCTGATAATGTTCCCACTAATTATTGATATTGACCCAGATTTTGAGGTGATAATGACGTACAACTGTCAGCATTTGCCATCATTTCTTCACTGAAGTTGGCACGATCTATGTAAGGAGCTCACACGTGCATAAAAATTTGAAAGTTTCTGTCAGTGATTCTATGGGCGAATTTTTCGCTCGGCGTGCGGGCGCGTGCCCAACACGCTCGAGCGTAAAATAGCGCGTGATGACGTTGGGTGACTGTACCAACGCCATCACGCCCTTGTGTGATATTTCACTCGGCAGGCGTGCACGGGCACCAGAGCCACACTCACCATTAATTAAGAGGCCTGTTAAGGGCATTAAAATGTCAATTGATACCGATTTTTTGTGCCCGTGCAATTTTGCGCTTGTTGCACGGGCAAAACAGGCAGGTGGCCAGCTGACAATTTCAAAATAGTCATCCATAGGTAGGATAAAAAGGATAAGCAGCATTGCCAGAATTAGTAGTGAGGAGTTTGGTAGATAGTTTGCTGTTGGTGACTTATTGGTCATCTCTGTTCGGGACTTCATTGTTAGCATTTCCAGGCTTCATTTCAAGGCTCCTTGGTGTCTCCAAGGGCCCCAGAAAATTCAAACCATGTGGACCCTTCCAAGTATCGAACAGCCTTCTGTTACCCTTGTAATGGGAATTGTGGTCTCCGCTGGAGGCACATTCCCCTGAGGAGGAAGAGAGGGGCAGAAGGGAGAGGAGGCCAGGTGTCCCTATGCAGCTTCCAGGGGAGTGACCAATGGGTGGAGAGGTGCAGGCACAGGGGCGCAGGGCCATCTGACAGTCCAAGGCAGAAGGGACCGCAGAAGATGCCACTGTCCTGCTGCCAGGGTTTACAGGTGGCGATGCAGCTATCTCAATATGTCGGAGGTGCAATGCCGAAGGAGGCTTTACCTATCAAGGGAGACAGTGACCTCCGTCTGTCAGATGATTGGACCTGAGATCAGCTCCGACTGTGTGGGTGGACACCCCATGCCAGTGGCTCTGAAGGTCACAGTGGCCCTCAACTTCTATGCCTTCAGCTCTTTCCAGGGGTCAGTGAGGGATCTGTGTGGAGTCTCCCAATCAGCTGTCCAGAGTTGCGTTAAACTGGTGACAGAAGCTCTGTTCAGGCAGGTATTGACTTTCATTCCTTTCTGTATGGATGAAGCCAGCCAGGCTGAGTGAAGCAGAGGCTTTGCAGCGGTTGCTGGGCACCCCCACATCCAGGGTGCCATCGACTGCACACATATGGCCCTCAAGTGGCCAACGGGTCAGCCAGGGGCCTTCGTTAACAGGAAGGGATTCCACTCCATGAATATCCAGATAGGGTGTGACCACAGGATGCAGATTCTGCAAGTCTGTGCAAGTCTGGCTGCTCCCATGACATGTACATCCTGAGACACCCCCAGCTGCGGAAGCTCTTCAGTGCTGCAGCCTGACTTGATGGATGACTGCTGGGTGACAAGGGCTATCCCTTGAAAAGGGGGCTTATGCTGCCTCTCCACCACCCAAGAACAGAGGCTGGGCAATAGTATAACAGGAGCCATGTCTCCACAAGGTCATGATAGAGAGGACCATTGGTCTTCTGAAGACTCGCTTCCAATGCCTGACCCGCTCAGGGGGAGCAATACCATACCCCCCAGAGTGGGTGTCACTGATAGTCGTCGCATGCAGCGCTCTCCACAATCTGGCACTGGCAAGGGGGGGACTCACTGGAGGAAGAGGATGTTGACGCAGGTGCACAGGCCTCAAATGATGGATCCAGTAGTGAATCAGAAGAGGAGCACGGTGGGGAGAACCCTGAGGGTATGGAGGCAGACCTCTGTAACCTCCAGTGAGGCAGGGATACTAGGGACGCCTTGATCCAATGCTCCTTCAGCTAGGCTACCAAATTAGTGCTATCCCCTCATGCAGTGACTGCCGCCTCCATCCTGGTTGTCTGAAATGGCCCTTTCTTTTGACCCCAAAGTCGACTCAGTGCCTGTGCAATAAAGTTTCAAGCTACCCACGTCCAGCATTACATATTTGCATACCCTGCACAATGTTAAATAAAAAATGTGAAGCATACTCAGGCCATCATGACACAGGAACATTTATCCCATGACACGCAGTCGAAACAAATTTACAGAACTTTCTCTGGTCATCAACACCAAACCTGTTAAAATAAACAAAACATTGCACAATAGAAGATCACCCGTGACCAGTCCCTTTTGTGCTCATGGTGCCTTAAACTTATGTTTGCGAGTGCTACGTCTTGATGCTTGCCTCTCGCTGGCACTGGCATTGGAGATGGTCTGCTGACTCTGCTGTCCTGTTGGCCTTGATGACCTTGGTGGTTGTCCTCTAGCCAGTGGAGCCTGTGCTAGCCCCACCTGGGAGGGAAAGGTCAGTTTCATGGCTGGCATTTCCCCAGTCTCCGCAGTCTCTTCAGATGCCACAGTCACTGGCAGAAGGGCGGGGGAGTGCTGCCATCATCCAGGGTGCCCTGAGAGGAGCCCACAGAGATGGCAGGTAGCTCATGTGCCTACATGAGGTTGCTCTGTACTGCCCTGCTCACCATTGATGGACGGGCACCTAGCTGGGATACTGGGTGCCTCATCCATCTCCCACACGGACACTGACCACCTGAGGTCAGTGCCTGTGTGAGGGATTGTAGGTCTGAGTGCAACCTCAGGAAAGCCTGATTCTGTTCCTGGAGCTGCCTCTGCATGAGATTTGCCACTCTCTCAATGGAGGAGGCAGTGTGCTTGGCCATGAGGGTCAACGCAGTGGTGATGCTCCGCTTGGACTCCTCCATAACAGAGACCATGGCATCCATACGCTCATGGATCTCTGCCAGATCCTCCCGCACACCTCGCTGAACATCCAGCATCTGCCACCTATTGATGACAGCAGGGGCTCATCATCTGCTTTCGACTGAGCATCATCCTGGTCTCCAGCAGTCCTCCAATTGCTGGCACCCTGAGCACTCTCTGCCTCCGCCTGCACCTCAAGCGAGTGTGAGGTGTCCTCACCACTGTGCACTGACATTCTAGCTGAAGATCTAAAGCCCACTGAGGTGCTGGTGCCTGATTCAGAGAGCAGGTGTGATACAGGTGCATCTAGAGCCTGTCGATCCTCTGGCATCAGGGATGGCTCTTCGAGGCCTGCATTTGGGTGCGTGGTGGCAAACCTAAGGGAGAAAAATGACATATCATTAGTTTAAGTCACCACACTATCACTGTGCATGCCAAGCACCCTGGTGAGACCATAGAGATCTGCATCATGGTGCCATCGTCCTTCAGTGACCAATGGGGGATCCAGTTTTGAGGCTCCCATCAATGATGAGACTACAG
Organism: Carcharodon carcharias; assembly: GCF_017639515.1. Lineage (NCBI taxonomy): Eukaryota > Metazoa > Chordata > Chondrichthyes > Lamniformes > Lamnidae > Carcharodon > Carcharodon carcharias. The sequence goes on along the minus strand of NC_054468.1, from coordinate 52,831,623 downwards.
AAGAATGTTTGCACTATCCGAAACTCTAATCCTCTGTGCACTGCACCCTTACCTTCATCTAACATCTGAGCCTCTTTGAGGCCGGTTGACCGAGGTGCATGGCATCTCTCCAGCTCCAAGGCATCCTGCTCATATCTGAATTAGGATTAGGAGGTTAGCAGAGCCTACACGTTTCGTGACCTTTCAATGCTGTTTGGGTCGTCTTCTCCTGAAAGAACAGAGGAGCATTGATTAGTCCCCTCTCTACCTGCAGCGCCATTGCAGCCTGGCCAAGGAGGAGCACCTTGCAGGGCATATCTAAGTTGTGGCCCTCGAGCCACAAGGCACCCAGTCCAAGCAGCCAGGGATCACCCCCTTGGCCAGCTCCAGCATCATTGATAATTGGCACTCAAACTCTAACACCCCTGAGCTCTGCAGAGGGATAGCCAGCCCTTATATTTCAACACACTGGTCCATGCCAACACGGTAATCACCCTACCTGAGTGCAGCAGGTTGTTAAACCTCTAGCGGCACTAGACCCAGGGGGCTGCACAACATCATGGCTGCTGACCAACACTGCCACCTCCTCCCAAGACCTTTTTGTAAGGCACGGCGGCCGCCTCCTTCCATCCATGGGAACAAGGGTATTCCTCTTGGCAGCCACCACTTCCAGGAGGATCATGAGGCACTCATCAGAAAACTGGGGTGGAGGGGGGTGCTCAGTATCCACCCGACCTGCCCTCTCACCTGGTGTCTGCAGTTGCATTTGTATCCGTAATTTTTTCTCTCCTGCTGACAACACTGAAGATGTGTTCCTCGCCGGCAGTCTTCCAGGGACTGACTGTGCCGTTTTTAAACCAGACACCCAGTCGCCATTGGACCTGCCGGCCAACAGACCCCTGCCCCCACCCACCCTTTCCTGATCATTGGGTAGCCGCCGTTCACACTCGGCAGGCCTTAATTGGCCCGCAGCGTGACATTTCAGTCGGGAGCTGACCGCGGGTGGCGGGCGGTTTCCCACCTGCTCCTCATGGCCAAGCACACTGCCTCCTCCATTGAGAGAGTGGCAAATCTCATGCAGAGGCTGCTCCCAGGCCCACTGACTACGGCCATCTGCCGAGCTCAAAGTTCTGGTCTATGTTTCTTCAGGGGGCGCCCCTGCCCACCCTCCCTGAGTGCGATTCCTCAGCAGTCAGAAAATTGATGTGAACCACAATTTTTACATTGTTAGTCTCCCTGTAAAAATCCTTGAAAAGGTTGCATGAGGTGTAATTGGGTTCTTAACAACTTACTCTAGCTCCACACTTGATCTCTCAGAGAGGCTTTTTTCAAGGTCAGTCAGAAGCGTCCTTGCATCACCATCGACCGCAACCTTTGGACCATTCCATACCAAACAAACTAGGTTTATCAGATGTAAAAGGGAGTCAGAAATACTTCTGCTTCTTAAAGTAACACAAACTGCCAAATGTTGCTACTTCATTTGGAAGTTTTACACCTCAGAATTTGCACCTCCTTAAAATTATAATCCAAACACTGATCTCCCCATTTCTTGAGAAGAAAGCTCTGGGGCAATTTTCCAAATTTCATATCCTCACTTATCATTCAACTTTAATATTTCCAGTTACAAAAACAATACCTGCAAAATCATAGTTTTCTAATTACATTTACTTACAACATTAATGATTATTTGCTGGACAAGTTGTTCATATTTACAGTTATCCATCACATCCTCTGAGAAGATGTTCAGCTTCTCATAGCTGTCTACAAACTTTGTTTTCCAATGGTTCTTGTTACACAACTATTATAATTTCATGAATCAATTATCTGAGACACATTTATTCGACTCTCTGAAACATTTAGTTTTTCATCTAATTTGTTTTTCCCTTCAGTGGCCTTCAATGACATTATCTTTGCTCTGTAAATGTTGATCCAACCACTCTTCTCTATCTGGCTGCAATTTTAGAGTCTTCAATTACTTGGGAGCCAAAGTAATTTTCCAGTAAAGACTTGCAGTAGTGTTACTTCTACTGTATTGTATAGAATTCCTTATTAGGCACTGAGTGGATCAGTTTGGAAGTTCTATATATATAGGAATATGGTGTCATATTGAAACTGTTACAACAGCACACAGATGTTGGCAGAAACTATTGTACATTTGACTGCCTCACAGTACAAATGTTCATTAGTGAATAAAATGGGTAATTCAAAATTAAATTTCTTAGTGTTTATTTGTGATTGTTTTAGCAGGTCTTGTAAATGACTTGCCCCTTTGGGTTCTCATCCTGGATAATGAAAGCTGATTGAATCTGAAAACTGACCTTCGAAACGTCATAATTTCTAACAATGCAAATTAATGGCTCTAAGGCTTTGAATTTCTTTCTTTAATCAGGGTACCTATGTTCAGAGTTATAATTGCCTTCTGAGTTAGGTATTTGTTTTTGGCTGCACAGTTAATTGTTTTTCTTTTTTATGCCACCTCAGCATTTAATTCTCCCGAGACCTGGAAAGCACACTGTCTCTTGTTCAAAAAAAAGCTACTGCTTAATTCATTGGTTTGTTGTATCACAGGGTGGAACACATGGATCTACCCTATGATTTCCCCATCACATTCCTTTCCATAATTAAGTCAGAAGTGCAGGACATACCCATCCATTCTTGCCAACCTTCAAAATTCAGAAAAGCTAGTGAACAGCATCAAAAAAAGCTGACAACCCCCACCCCCAACAGCCCCACCACCCTCCCACCCCGAAAAAAAGCTGGCAACTCAAAAAACATGCAACACACACAACTTAAAAACAAGCACAGGAAGTGCTTCTGAACAAGGCAACTGCTTCAAGACAACCAAGTTAAATTCCTTTTCATTACAGTGGATTTAGGATGCTTTGTATGCTTTCTATGATGTATTTTGATGTTTTGGGATCATATTTCACAATTAGGTTTTTTTTTTCCTTGGATAACTGGGACTCAGTGGCTGTTCTCTCTGATTGGAAACTATTCTTCTGATTATGGCAATTTAAAGGAAGTATGGTGGGTCCCTGAGTTCACTTTGTGATCAACCCTATGGATCCTTAAGAGGATTATTCCACCTTTTATTGTTGTTTTCTGAACCATGAGTTGCACCTTGTCCATGTGTGGATTACTCCCCATTTTAAATGTCTAACCATAATACGTTCCTTCTCTAAACTGCTTTCGTAATGCTCTTTTAATTTGGATTGGGTCTGGCATTTATACTGTTTAATCTATGTCAAAAGAATTGAAAAATAGGAATCTTGATTCTGTTCCACCATTCAATTAAATCATGGAAAATCTGTACCTCAGTTACATTTACTTGCCTTTGATCAATATCACTTGCTGGAGTTTTTTTTTAAAAGATGTCAGTCTCAGCTTTGAAAATTTTATTTGACCCAGCCTTATCAGGGAGGGAATTCCAGATTTTCACTCACTTTTGACGTTCTTCATTTCACTCCTGAATGAGTTGGCACTAATTTTAAGATAGTACCACCATGTTCTGGTTGTGTTAACGAGAAGAAATAGTTTCTTTGCATCTACAGTAGTGAGCCACTTAATCTTTTCAAATACATTCATTAGGTCACCCCTCAACCTTCAAGTCTAAAGGGAATACAGGCCACTTTATGCAATGTGCTCTTATAATGTAAACCTTTAATCTGCAGTGTTTAACCTGCAGGGGAGACAGTGGCTTAGTGGTATTGTCACTGGACTGGTAATCCAGAGACCTAGGGTGATACTCTGGGGACCCAGATTTGAAACCCCCATAGCAGGTTAAAAAAAAATATTGAATTAAAAGTCTAATGATGACCATATAAACAATTGTCGGAAAAATCCATCTGGTTCACTAATGTGAAACCTGCCATCCTGGCATGTGACTCCAGATCCATAGTAATGTGGTTGACTCTTAACTGACCTAGCAAGCCACTTCGTTGTTGTAGCAAACAACTGAAAGGAATGAAACTGAATGGACCACCCGGCATCGACCTAGACACCAGCAATGGCAAACTCTGCCCTGACGACCTTGCAAAGTCCTCCTTAGTAACATCTGGAGGCTTGGGACAAAATTGGGAGAGCTGTCTCACAGACTAGTCAAGCAACAGCCTGACATAGTCATACTCATGGAACCATACCTTACAGATAATGTCCCAGCCAACACCATCACCATCCCTGGGTATGTCCTGTCCCACCAGCAGGACAGATCTAGCAGAGATGGCAGCACAGTGGTATACAGTCGGGAGCGAGTTGCCCCTGGGAGTCCTCAACATCGACTCCAGACCACTTCAGGTCAAACTTGGGCAAGGAAACCTCAGCTGATGAATCAGTGCTCCTCCATGTTGAGCACCACTTGGGGAAGCACTGAGGGTTTCAAGGTTACAGAATGTATTCTGGGTGGGGGACTTCAATGTCCATCACCGAGAGTGGCTCGGTAGCATCACTGCTGACTGAGCTGGCAGTATCCTAAAGGACATAGCTGCTAGACTGGGTCAGTGGCATGTGTTGAGGGAACCAACAAGAGGGAAAATATACCTGACCTCATCCTCACCTATCTACCTGTCGCAGATGCATCTGTCCATGACAGTATCAGTAGAAGTGACCACTGCACAGTCCTTGCGGAGACGAAGTCCCTTCTTCATATTGACAATACCCTCCATCATGTTGTGCGGTACTACCACTATGCTGAATGGGATAGATTTTGAATAGATCTAGCAACTCAAGGCTGGGCTTCCATTAGGCACTGTGGGCCATCAGCAGCAGCAGACTTGTACTCAACCACAATCTGTAACCTCATGGTCTGGCATATGCCCCCACACTACCATTACCACCAAGCCATGAGATCAATTGTGATTCAATGAATCACAGGGAGGCATGTCGGGAGCAGAGCCAGGCATACCTAAAAATGAGGTATGAATCTGGTGAAGCTCCAACACAGAACTACCTGCATGCCACGTAGCATAAGCAGCAGCCAGTCTTCAGCCAATTCAATTCACTCCATGTGATATCAAGAAATGGCTGACGGCCTTGGATACTGCACAGGCTATGGGCCCTGATGATATTCCGGCAGCAGCACTGAAGACTTGTGCTCCAGAATGTGCCATGCCCTTAGCCAAGCTGTTCCAGTACACCTATAATACTGGCATCTACCTGGCTATGTGGAAAATTTTCCAGTTATGCCCTGTACACAGAAAGCAGGACAAATCCAATCTGGCCAATAACCACCCCATCAGTCGACTCTCCATCATAAGTAAAGTGGTGGAAGTGGTCATCTATCAAGTGGCACTTGCTTAGCAATAACCTGCTCACTGATGCTCAACTTGTCAAGGTCAAGGCCAGTCAGCTCCTGACCTCATTACAGTCTTGGTTCAAACATGGACAAAAGGGCTGAACTGCAGGGTTGCGGTTACAGTGACTGCCTTTGACATCAAGGCAGAATTTGACTGAGTGTGGCATCAAGGAGCCTTAGCAAAACTGGGGTCACTGGGGATCAGGAAAAATACTCTGCTGGTTGGAGTCATACCTAACACCAAGGAAGATAATTGTGACTGCTGGGGGTCAATCATCTCAGCTCCAGGACATAATTGCAGGAGCTCCTCAGGATAGTGTGCTAGGCCCAACCATCTTCAGCTGCTTTATCAATGACTTTCCTTCCATGATAAGCTCAGAAGTGGGGATGTTCAATGATGATTGTACAATGTTCAGCACTATTCGCGACTCCTCAGGTACTGAAGCAGTCCATGTCCAAATGCAGCAAGACCTGGACAATATCCAGGCTTGGGCTCACAAGTAGCAAATAACATTCACATCATACAAGTGCCAGGCAATGACCTTTTCCAGCAAGAGAGAATCTAACCATTGTCCCTTGACATTTGATGGCATTACCATTAGTGTATTGCTCACTATTAACATCCTGGGGGTTACGATTAACCATAAACTAAACTGGACTAGCCACATAAATACTGTGGCTACAAGAGTAGGTCAGAGGCTAGGAATCCTGCGGTGAGTTATTCACCTACTGATTCCCCAAAGCCTGTCCACAAGGCACAAGTCAGGAGTGTGATGGAATACTGTGCATTTGCCTGGATGAGTGCAGCTGCAACAACAATGAAGATGCTTGACCCCATCCAGGACAAAGCAGTGCACTTGATCAGCACTCCATTCACAAACATTTACTCCTTCCACCACCGACGCATACTGGCAACAGTGTACAATCTACAAGATGCACTTTAGGACAGCACCTTCCAAACCCATGACTGCTGCCATCTAGAAGGATAACCTGGAAGTTCCCCTCCAAGCCACTCACCATTCTGACTTGGAAATATATCACCATTCCTTCACTGTCGCTGGGTAAAAATCCTGTAACTCCCTCCCTAACAGCACCATGGATGTACCTACACCACATGGACTGCAGTGGTTCAAGAAGGCAGCTCAGCACTGCCTTCTCCTAGGCAAGTGGGGATGGGTATAAATGCTGGCCTAGCCAGCAATGCCCCATCCCATGAACAAATATTAAAAAAACACCCTCCAAGCCGATATACATTTCCAGGGGTTCAGTGCCCAAAATTCCACATGAGGCCTGACAATGTCTCTACTACTGAAATATAACTTCCTCCCTTTTGAATTCTAATTCCCTCGAGATATAGGTCAACATCCCATCAGCCTTTTGGATTACATTTATACCAGTGCAGCCATCTTAGGTCCACATAAACACCTAAATTCCTTAATTCCTCCACAGTTCCTAGTCTTTTCAGCATTAATAAATGCTTACAATTGGCATTTGGATAAAAACATAGATTGCAAAAGTAAAGTGTGAGTAAAGCATTTGAACCCATGGAGTATTTCTTTTTTGCAGTCTTGGACAGAGTCAGTTCTCTTTGTTTCGAATGACTTACATTTTTGGAAACACTGGAGCTTTAACTATGTGACTGTTCTGCCTTCTTGTGACCCCACTTCTCTTGCTGAACCTTTATTGTGATGCTGCTGCTGCTGTTATGGTAGCCATCATGCTGCTCCCAGGTGACAATAGTGGCAAGAATTGAGAATAATCAAGGACAGGTGTCTGAGGCAGTTGATCCTTTTGTGAGAAACTGCTCACAGCACTCTGTTAATTCAATGAATAGCATTGGAAGCACAGCCATTGTTTTGTTCTGTATTAGTCAAATTGAATCCTGCAACAGGGAAAGCATGTTAACAGATATTGCAATCAGAGACTGTTTCAGAAGATGGTAATCTGAGTTAAATTAGACTCCTATATTTTGGCTTATTTAATAAGTATAGCAGAATGAAAAGCTTGCTTTTCACTTTGGGTTTGTGCTGCTAAAATCTAGTCATTCAACTTCTTCATATTTCAGTCGCTCTTCAGTCATCCAGCAACTAATCAGTATTAACATTTGGAGCTGTGAAGTATGGCTCAGCTTTTTGAGTACGTTTACCAAACTGCACAAGGGACTCTAAATTAAAATTAACACAAAATAAACATTTAAAAAATGCTTAGCAAGGTTCATGAGTATCCCTTTGTTGATTGTTGTTCTATTGCATTTGGCAGATGCATAACTCTTGGCAAATGTTGTCTGCAGGGCTATGTTCAGTACTTTATGCTATGCCACACAAATTAAGTTCTTGTCAAGGCAACATCAGTTGTAGCTTGAATTTCCTTGACATTTGGCGGTTGCCACCGTGGCCCCGGTTTTAACTCTCTGCAAGTTGAGAGAGTTAAATTCTTGTCCATTGAATCATCTTTATGAAATAATAGCTCTGTAATACAGCTATTTACTTCAATTAAATTCAAATTTGAATGAGAACACTATTGATCAGCAAGATTATGACTGTTCCAGAAACCTAATTTTTATTTATAAAAATTCCAAATATATTATAAAAATCCATAAGTGGGTCACCATGTTGCATGAAAATTAAGTTGAAATCCCCAGCCTCCATGGAGAAATCCATTATACAAGTGTTGACAGTTTCAGAATCATAGAATTGTTACAGTGCAGAAGGAGGCCATTCAGCCCATCATATCTGCACCAGCTCTCCAAATGAGCATATGACTCGCTGCCATTCTCCTGCCTTTTCCCCGTAACCCTGCACATTGTGTCTATTTAAATAATCATCTAATGCCCCCATGAATGTCTTGATTGAACCTGCTTCCACCACACTTCCAGGCAGTGCATTCCAGACCCAAACCATTTGCTGTATGAAGAAGTTTTTTCCCACATCGCATTTGCTTTTTTTACAAATCAATTTAAATCTGTGCCCTCTCATTCTTGATCCTTTTATGAGCGGGAAGTTTCTCCCTATCTATTCTGTCCAGCCCCCTCATGATTTTGAACACCTCTATCAAACCTGTTCTTAACCTCATCCTCTCCAAGGAGAACAGTTCCAACTTCTCTGACCTATCTTCATAACTGAAGTTTCTCGTCCCTGGGACCATATTTGTAAACCACCTCTGCAGTCTCTCCAACATGTTCACATCCTAAAGTTTGGCACCCAGAACTGTGCACAATACTCCAGTTGCAGTCTAACTAGTGTCCTAATACAAGTTTAGCATAACCTCCTTGCTCTTGTACTCTGTGCCCCTATTAATAAAGCTTAGGATAATGTATGCTTTATTAACTGCTCTCTCCACCTGGCCTGCCACCTTTTGTGACTTATGCATATATGCACCCAGGCCCCTCTGCTCCTGCCCACCCTCCCGAGTTGTATCCCTTATTTTATATTGTTTCTGCATTATCTTTTGCACCTGTAGGTGATACCATGGCAGGCTTTTTCCAAAGTAAATGTTATATAATGTTTGAAGCACTGTACAAACATTTCTGCACTCTGGTCATTAGGTGGTTTTCCAACCATGTGTTTGCAATGGTCACAAAGATAGACTAGGCCAATGATCCACAAGTTAGGTGTGAATTTTATTCAAGAAAATAGAGATTCATGTTTTTTTTCTAATCAAGGCAAATCTTCATGGTAAGCAGAAATGTATCATTGCAATCTCCAATATCTATTCCACACCCTAACTGCCATGCCTGTCTGCTAGTGTTATACTTTTGTGGGCAGTAATGTCAAGTCTTTAACTGACTTTATAATACCAAAGATTGGTCCATTCCCCTTTCACTTGGAGAGAATGTAGTTTTGAATGCTTAGGGTTTAAGTCCCCTACTTCTAAAGCTTTGAGCTTATTCACTTGTCTTCCTCCACTCCACACCATCCCTTTTCCACGGCAAGAGTGTGTCATTTTGTGAACCCACAACAGGTTCTTCTGCCTGCACCCCTTACCCCGACACTCCTCCCGCCAATGAGTAATTTGTTGAATTGCCACCCCCACCCCTACTGGTGAAAGAGTTTGCCAACTTGCATTCCCTGGTCCACAGTTGTTTTTCAGCCAATGCTTATCTTATTTCCCTCCTGCTTCCCTTGTTTTTCCTCTTCTCTATCTTTCCTTCTCACTCAGCTTCTTTCCTCTCTTTTGTTTCCCTGTTCCTCTTTTCCGTCCGTTAACTTCCACTTTCCCACTGACGTACCACTCTCCTGTCTTTCCCCCTTCCCCTCTCCCCTTTACCCCATCTCTCTCCCTCTCTCGCTTCCTTCCTCTCTCTTTCTGCCCCTTCCCCCACTCCCTGTTTGCTTTTCTTCCCCCATTCTCCTTCCCCTTTCACACCATTTTCCAATATTTCCCTGTCCTCAATCCCTGCATGCTTGAATATTGCACTTTGTCTTCTCTTCCCCTGTACAATACCATAGAAAATTCACAAATGAAATTTAAAAATAAGCAGTTTTGGCATTTGCAACATAAAAATAGAAAGCTATGCCAGTAGGTACATTGCAATTTGTGTGTGTATTAGTCTCTCTCTCTCTATTGATGTATGTAGGTCTTTTCACATAATCGTGATAAATGCGACCAGTGTTGAAAGTAATTATTCTATTTCTCTTGTTTAGGAATCTTACACCGTTTGCTGCTGAGTCAGATTGGGGGAGTTCTGCTACACATGTTATGGAGCAGTGGACTGCATCTGGTTTAACAGAAATCCGCTTAGCAAATTACACAGTTCTTCTCAGCTTGCCTGATACAGACCAAAACAAAATCATTCTGACAAATAGCAGCCAGTGCTTTTATCCCAGTGGACAGCAATGCAGTACTCTACACTCAGCCCCACGTGGGAAGAAGGAAAAGAATGACCTCTATTTCTATGCTGCATATTCTGCCAAGGGATCTCTGGAGGTAATGAAAGTTTTAGAAACCAATTCTCCCTGTCATTTTAGGGTATTTCATTTGCCTGGTAAAATCTGAATTGCTCCAAATATTTTGACAAGGTTATTTGTTCTGCATAGCAGAGCTGCATGATCTTCCTTTGCAGTCCAGTCATGTACATCTATCATAAGTCGGTCTTTGTGAGAGATCCAATTTGTGGTTCCTGGTAACAGTCTAAGTAGCATTCATAATTCCTAAAATCCCCACCTCAAAAACCTATTTTGTGCCATCAAGATAAATGGTATACACTGGAACTTAGTTGTAATTTGCTGTGCAAAGAAAGGTGACATTTATCTTTTGGATAGTGAAATGTAGGTCAACAGCCTTTTCCATATAAGCCAGATAGGAGTCTGAAAAAGATCAACAAGGAAACAAGACATTCTCCCACTGATAACTGTGCTTATATTTGTAAAATTGAGAGTGTTATGTTTATTACAATTATTACAGAAGTTAAAATAAGCTCATAAAATTCATAAATGTCTTGATTCAGAACATTTGAAAATCACTTACAGCATAGCAGAATCCGAAGCATTCTGATGTTTGAGGACAAGCTCTAAGTGGCTTCATGTATTTGCCTTGCTGTGAGTGTACATTTTTAAAGATCTATCATTGGAACCCCTCAACAACTTATGTTTAAAAAGTACCTTTAATGTAATAAAATGCTTAAAGCCCTTCACAAGACCATTATAAATTGAAGTATGACACCGAGCCACCATGGAGATATTAGATCAGATGACAAAAAACTTGGTCAAAGAGGTAGGGTTTAAGGTGCCTCTTTAAAGAGGAAACCGAGGTAGATAGGTGACGAGGTGTAGAGAGGTGATGAGGTGTAGGGAGGGAATTCCAGAGCTTGGGGCCTAGACAACTGAAGGTATGGCCAACGGTGGAGCAATTATGATCCTATTTCTCGTTTACACATCACCTCAGTGACATGATCTAAAATCATGATGTCATTTTTCACATGTGCATTGATGACCCCCAGTTCTACCTCACAACCACTTCCCTCAACCTCTCCACTGTCTCTAAATTATCAGGCTGCTTTTCTGACATCCAGTATTGAATAAGCAGAAATTTCCTCCAACTAAACATTGGAAAGACCAAAGTCATTGTTTTTGGTCTCTGTCATCACTATTCCTCTCCCTGACAACTGCCTGAGGGTGAACCAGGCTCTTCACAACTTTAGCGTCATATTTGACCCTAAGATAATCTTTCAACCACATTTGTGCTGCTACAAAGACCATCTATTTTAATCACCATAACATCACCTGTTCTCAGCCCCGCCTCAGCTCTTCTGCTTCTGAAACCCTCATCCATGCCTTTGTAACCTCCAGACTTGACTATTTTAATGTATGCCTGGACAACCTCCCACATTTTGCCCTCCATAAACTTGAGGTCTTCCCGTATCCTAACTAGCACCACGTGCTGTTCACCCAACACACCAGTGCTTGCTGAGCGACACCGGCTCCTGGTTAAACAATGCCTCGATTTTAAAATTCTCATCTTTGTTTCCAAATCCCTCCATAACCTGGCCCTTCCCTATGTCTGAAGCCTTTTCCTGCCCTAGAACCCTCAAAGATGTCTCTATCTCTCTACCTCCATTTCCTCCTTTAAGACACTCCTGAAAACTTACCTCTTGACCAAGCTTTTTCCCTTATCTCTCCTATGTGGCTCGGTGTCATATTTTGTTTTACAATGCCTCTCTGAAATGCCTTGGAAAGTTTTATTATATTAAAGATGCTATATAAATACAAGTTATTATTGTTGTAGAGATGGTCACATGTAGTGCGTGGGAGTATGGATTTGCTTTTGGATAATCATATCAGTTAATAAGTTCACCTTTGTTTCCACAGTTCAGTGATTATTTCAGAAATAGAGATTACTTCATTCCTTAGTTTTTGTCATGAATCATGGCTTCCATTGTCTCTTTAATACTCTGCATTGTTTTCAGGACAGCCTAAGCTGTTGACCATTTTTTGTTAACAACTCCATTGACGATCATGCGGTACACAATGTAGTTCGCTGCTTATCATACCTCACATTCTAATTCCTTGACCCCAGTTCTCCCTTCCTTTCTTCAATGATATTATCCAGATTTTTCATCTATTTGAAGTATTGTTTTCCAAAATAAGCCAACTCTCACAAATAAATGTCAACCAGTGTATATGGTCCCATCTTCCAATTTTAGGTCTCTTTTTCTCACTGTTCAATTTTACCCCAAATTTAAAAGTATATTTGCAATTAGTAATACAGTGATATCCTAAGAGGTTTTTTTAATGACACACGGAGCAATTAGACTTGAATGCAGTTATTTTCTGGATGCTACTTACTCTAATTAATATCAAATTGGAGCAGTTTGACTTCATATTCCTATTTAATAGTAAAACAGTAAAAAAAAATAATGATATCAGAAAGTGGATGCTAATATTTTATTTGCTATGATTATTTGGTCTTTTCTCTAGTCAACTAAAACTTAATTCACCACTTATTTTGGGTACAAGAAACAGAAGTTCCCATTTACAATGTAATTCTTTTGTCAGTAAACCCCATTTATCATAGTGAAAGGTACTGGTGTTATTCTTCCAACAGTTAAATTGATATTTTCCAGCGCTTTCACAGGCTGGGTATATACTTAGTTGGTTTAACAGTTGTGACAGTAGGGATGTTCGTACCAAAGGATCCTGTATCAAACTTTGTAAAACAACACCAGCATGACAAGGTGTTTGGAACTTCAAAAGCAATTAATTTCTTGCTGTTTTAATTGCATGTCTTTTAAAAGATTGATTTAAATCAGAAGTCTTTGTACCTGTGGGAAATAATAATGGAACATAGTAATATACCAAGCTTTTGGTAATTATTGACATTCTTGAAAGAAAATTTCAAATTTATACTTTGTGAATATTTTTATTTTATTAAGTATTTAGTAACCTTTATTCACTCGAGTTTTTCCTTTGTTTAGTTTTTTTTTTATACCAGATATCACAAATGATCATTCTCCACTAATAGTCACCTCCACACAATGCCTGATTGTAGTAGCCTTTGATTTGCAGATCCAGAAGTGAATATTTGCATCCTTAGTTTTTGGAACAATCTTTCTTCATAAATACCTTCATATGAATCTATGGCAACTATTTATAAGTTGGGTGTTTTTTTTCATTCTTGACATGTGGGCAAACTGGCAAGGCAGTGTTTATTGTCAATGCCTTCAGGACATCCAGGGATAAAAAGTCATCCACATTGTAGGAACCAATCATATATCAGCCAAACCGAGATAGTAGATTTCCTTCCCCAAAGGACATTAGTGACCCAGTTACAAGTTTACATTGAGGAAAGGTTACTTAGTCTGTAGCAAAGGTAATGAATAAGACTATCTACTCATTTACATCCTGAGGGAAATAACTAACCATATATAATCTTTAAAAAGATAAAGCTGGATAAATTTAGCCCCTATTCCAAAAACCAGTCAACCAAAATTATTAATTTTGGATTATTAATTGGACCATAAAACACACACATGCAACTCCTGTCTAGTTATATTTCACAATATGTCATTCATAATGACAGCATTGTTTAAACAATTGTCCACTATCAATTGTTTGATCATTTATTTTTATCTTCTGAACTTAGAATCGCTTTTTAGGTATTTTTCTTTTGAAAAAAATGAATAACAGTGCATTAATTGCTTTTACTTGGTATCTCTTCCACACAAACACTACTCTGTGGTGTTTCTTTTCATGCCTCATTTTATTGGAAACATGCCATTTTTTGCTATTCATATTTACTAGGTTTGCAGAGATGGGTTAACTAAACTTTTGTCTAACCTAATAGGCATACCGTTTCTACCAGTCAATTACCAACCACTCACGAGACTTAACTCCAGATTTAGAAATGATCACTAAAAAATTGCAAGATCAATCCTATCATATATTTGCCCCAGTGATTTAATATTTAGAAAAGCAAAATTGGGGACAATACCTTGGTAGTGTACCTGTCGGGGTTGTGGTTGGTGGTCCCAAAGAATCAATCTTCCTATGGAATTACCTAAAGTTGTTATTAAACTGATCAGTTTTATGAATGAAGCCTTGTGTTTTGAACAGCCTATGGCGCCAAGGCTATTTTCCCCAACTTTAATTGTAAATTCCTCTCCATGCGTTGCCATCATGTGCATAGACACAGGCTTTTTACCAAATATTTGCCAACCTTTCTAGCTTAATGTCTGTGCCTGATATACTGCTGATACCCGGTATAGGTTTGATTGAGGTTATGCCTTTTCAGTGCATGGAACATCTTAAACATCTAATTTTTAGGTGGAGAAATGAAAGTTTTAGAGTTAATTCCTTCAGAGAAACTATTAAAAATTTGTGGACCACTTAAAGTTTGACACTACATTCAGAGTTCAGCTCAGTTTTATGAATGCAAGTTTACTGTACCCCATTGTTACTCTGATGGTAACCTTAAACCCACTGTCCTTTGTGAAACAATGTGGACATATGAGGACCAGTGACAATTTACTCTTAAGACTGTGGCCCAGATATTCCAGTCTCTGGATTGTTCGAGACCAGGCATACCACACCCCTCACCGCACCTCCCCCCCCTGCCCTCCCCCTGCCAACAAGATATGTGTTGGGACTTCTCGTAAGTGCCAACACATTGGGCAGAATTTTATGGCTGACGTGCGGGTGGCAGAGCCCTCACGTCAGTGCTTAAAATGTCGCGCGAGCATCCTGACATCAGCGCGCCCGCCATTAATTAAAGACCTTGTTAAGGCCATTAATTCAGCAATTGAAGCCGATTTTGAGGGGCCTGTGCGATCTTCACCTTGGCCATGGGCCCAACGGGCAGGCGGCTAACTAATTTTTTAACAAACCTCATCCACGGGTGGGATATGTGGACTCAGAGGGGTTGTTCGTGTTTTTTCTGAAGTATTTAATGCAGAAAGTGTTTTAAACTTGCTTGTGTGATTGTTAGCAGTTCAAATCGATTTCTAATAGCTTTTTCTGTACTTTGAAGCTTCAGCTCAGCATTCTGCGGACAGTAATCCTTATCGGGCCTGCAGCTTTCCGGAAGCCTCCATTTAGCCTGGGTTTGGGTTCTGACATCTCCACTGGAGGCAGGTCCTCTGAGGAGGAAGGGAGGGATAGAATAAGGAGGAGGCCAGGAGTGCACAATCAGACTCGAGGGAAGCCACCTTTCGGAGGCCAGGCGCAGGCACAAGGGCTGCAGGGCTAAGAGGTTGTCCAAGGTGGAAGGGGCCGCAGAAGACGCCACTATCCTGCTCTCAGGGTATACAGGCGGCGAAGCAGCTAACTTAATATGACTGAGGTGCAATGCCGAAGGAGGCTCCGTCTGTCAAGGGAGACAGTCAACTATATCTGTTAGGATGATTGGCCCTGAGATCTCCCCTAACTGTGTGGGTGGACACTCCATGCCAGTGGCTCTGAAGGGCACAGGTGCCCTCCACTTCTATGCATCTGGCTCCTTCCAAGGCTCGGTGGGTGATCATTGCGGTGTCTCCCAATCAGCTGTACACACTTGTGTCAAGCAGGTCACAGACGCTCTGTTCAGATGGATATTGACCTTCATCCACTTCCGCTGCGACCAGGCAAGTTAGACACAGCGAGCCAGAGGCTTCGCGGCCATTGCTGGCTTCCCCTGCATCCAGGGTGCAATAGACTGCACACATGTGGCCATCAAGACACCAGCAGCTGAGGCCTGTGCCTTCGTCAACAGGAGGGGCTTCCACTCCATGAACGTGCAGATAGTGTGTGATCACAGGATGCAGATTCTGCAAGTTTGTGCAAGGTACCCAGGCAGCTCCCACGATGCCTACATCCTCAGACAATCCCAGGTATCAGGGCTCTTCAGTGCTCCGGCTGGATGGTTGGTTGGTGGGTGATAAGGGCTATCCCCTCAGAAGGTGGCTCATGAAGCCTCTCCGCCATCCAAGAACAGAAGCTGAGGAGCGCTACAATAGGAGCCATGGCACCACAAAGGCTGTGGTGGAGATAGCCATCGGCCTTCTCAAGATGCGCTTCCATTGCCTGGACTGTTCAGGGGGCGCACTCCAGTACCCCCCAGATCGCGTCTCTGTGATAGTGGTAGCATGCTGCGCTCTGCAAATCTTGCGCTGTAAAGGGGGGATGCAGTTGATGGTGAAGACCTTGACACAGTGGATGAGGCTGCACATGATGAATCCAGCAGTGGCTCAGAGAATGAGGAAGCACAGGGCAATGATGAGGGGCAGCACGCTGAACCACTACTACACCAAGGAGGTAGGGACACCTGGGACACTTTAATCCAACGACCCTTCAGTTAGCTCCACACACATGGATCAGCAAGACCAGCATTGCCTGGCGCTTCCACACGTGGCACTTAGGTGCTACATCTTCCACCTCATCAGCTGCAACTAAGGGCTTCGTACAGAAACATCAATGTCCACTCAAACACTCATGAGATGTCTGTGAAATATACAAATGCAGCACAAAGGAAACACCCTCAGCCATGGTCAGAAAAGTGGACTTTATTCTCACCAAAATAAACCACAAACATCACTCAGACGTACATAATGATATATTCCCTAATCTAGGGCCAACACAAAATCACCAGTGACATACCCATGGAGAGCTTAACATGCCTTATGCTTTCGTTTGTGGGTGCTGCATCTAGGTACCATCCCATCGCTCGCAGTGGCTTGTGAGACAGCCTGCTCTCTCTGCTGTCCTGTTGGCCTCTATGACCTTGGCGGACGTCCTCTGGCCCATGGAACCTGTGATAGCCCTGCCTGGGAGGGAGTGGCCAGTTCCAGAACTGGCACCTCCCCAGTTGTGACAGTCTCCACAGATGCAATGGCCACTGGCAGAGGGACGGAGGAGCTGCTGCCCTCATCCAAAGCGCCCTAAGAGGAGCTCGCAGTGACAACAGGCAGCTGCTGCGCCGACGTGAAGTCACATTGGACCTCCCTGCTCACCACAGATGGTTGGGCACCGAGCAGCGACACTTGGTGCCCAGAACATCTTCCACATTGTGAATGACCACCTGTGGCCATTAGCGCTGTGAGGGCTTGCAGGTCAGAGCGTAACCCAATCAGAAGATTCTCAATCTGTTGGAAGCCCCTCTCCATGAGAGTTGCCAATCTCTCAATGGAGGAAGCCTGAAGTTCTGTCCTGAGGTTTATGCCTTCACTGACACTCTGCCTGGACTCCCCCACCATAGAGACCAAGTGAAGCAGACCCTCATGCAACCCTGCCAGATGCTCCTGTGCACCCTGCCGCTTGTCCTGCAGCTGCTGCATGGCTGACATCTCCAGGGGCACATCATCACTGCCAGACTCAGCATGTACCTGGTCCCCTGCAGTCCTTCGGCTGCTGGTACTATTGGCACTCTCTGTCCGTGCCATCTCCTCCAGCAATTGTAAAGTCCCCTCTACACTGTGCCCTGGGACACTAGCCGATGTCATAATCCCCACCGAAGTGTTTGTCACTGCTCTGGTGCCTGGCACGCTGAAAGGATGTGACATAAGTTGCAAATCTTGGCTCTCTGGTGTGGAGGGGGGCTCCAGACGTGTTGGTGGTGGCCATGTGGTGGTGATGCTGAAATTAATAACAAGGACAGTGCATCAGTTAGCGTTCAGTCAGTAACACCATTCATCCCTCTCCCCCCAGCCTCATAAGTCGCTCACCCTTCAAGAACCTAAGGAGACCAACATTGGTGGGGTAGTAAATAGTCAAGAGGAGGCCCAAACATTACACGTGCCTACAGACAGGCTGGTCAGATGGCCTAAGGAATGCCACATGGAATGTTATGTGGATTAGTTTGGTTAAGCACTTGGGCAAGACAAGCAAGGTACGGGAATACATGAGTAATGGTAGGACCGTGGGAAGTCATGACAATTACAGGGACCTTGCTGGGCAGACCTGTTAAGGTAGCAGAATAGGAACATAAGGCGTTTAACAAGGTAGAAGCCAAACTTGCCTTTATTAGCCGAGGAATAGAATGTAGGAAAAGGGAGGTCATGTTGCAAGTGCAGAAAACACTGTCGAGGCCACATCTACACTTCTGCATTCAGTTGTGACCTGTGCTTCAGGGGAGGGATGGCATTGGCGTGGGGAGAGTGCAGAGGTTCCTGGCCTGGATGCATGCTGGCCTGGAGAATTGGAGTGATGAGGAAACATTGCATACACTTGCGACATTTGCCGTGGAGCACAGGAGATTGACAGGTCACATTATTGACCTTCATACTGTTATGAGGGTCATAGAACGGGTGGACAGAAGGCAACATTTCCCCTTGGCATAGGGATGACTAACATGGTGGTATTTATTTAAGTTGAGTGCCATGAGGTTGACAGGTGAGGTGCTGAGGACTTTTTGGACAGAGTAATGTGGGACACAGTGGCTGAAAGGGTGGTGGAGGTAAAAACCCTCCTAAGATGCAAAACGTCTTTGGATGTGCAGCAGCGATGCCATGTCATGTTAGGCCATGGGGATAGTGGTGACAAATGGGATAAGGCGACTTTGGACGGTTCTAGAGATGCGCATCCTCAAGGGGCCGAGGGACCTTTGTGTATGACCCACACGTCTGACTGTATTAGTCTGTGAATGAGCAGTGTTGCTGCATTAACGATTGCAGCAATCATCAGTGTTTTGGACGGTGGGGAGACAGAGTGGATGGGACTGTGGCCCTCAAATACCTAACCCCTGCACCCCAGCCTCACCCACACCTGCCGCCCTGGCCGCCTGCCTCCTCCCCAGCTCCATGGCCTGCTCCTCCTATGTGGTGAGGCGCTGCAGCATGGTGTGCCTACCACCAGCCCGCTGCCGCTCCTACATATTGCTTTCAGTTTTTGCCTGCAGAACATAGAAGAGCATTTATTGGGGCTGATATCTCATGTACTCTGCACGTGCATGCAGCACCCCAACCACAGTGTCCCATCTGAGGCCTCCTGCGGCTCCTGTCCACACTACAGGTGATCAGTCCCCAGAAGATAGTACGGCTGCTCCCAACCCCCTCCCCCAACGGACACCTTGGACACATTCAGCATCCATCACTGAATAACACATGGCTCTTAGCGCCCATGGCAAGGAGGCGCAACTAGGTGCAGAGCTGAGGCCAGCAGTTGGCTCTTGGCCATGACACCTTGAGGCTTCCCTTCCCCTTCCACCATCTCATCACCATAATAAGACATGTGTTGGAGTTCTGAGTATGTGTCTAGCTGCCTCCCCTGCAGGTTGCCCCCAGACTACTCAAATGCGACAAACACCAGCATATGCTGCAGGGAGAACCCATCTTCTCCTCAACCACTAAGGCTGATGTAAGCATGGTCACTACCTGTTTGCCCACCCAGCGTGCGCCAAATGCCCAATGCAGTAACGATACTAGGACGTGGGGGGGGCTTCAAAGGCTAAGGCTACCTGCTGGGTCAAATGGCCAAGGCTGACATGGTACTCACCCTTCCAGAGCGCAGCAAATCATTGAAGCGCTTGCGGCACTTTGTTCTGGTGCGCCGTACAGCATCATGAGAGCTAACAGTCTCTGCCACCTGCTGCCATGCCTGCCTGGTGACATGGGGGAACCCTCCTCCTCCCAACCTCCGGAAACAAGACCTCCCAATGGTTGGACACCTCTTCTAGGAGGACAGCAAAGTAGGCATCTGGGAACCGAGGGGCACAGTGGCCCTCTGCTGGCCTACCCTGCAGCCTGACGCCCTCCTCCTCCTCTGCCCTCACCTCTTGTGCTGCCCAGTGACAGGCCATGGTCAACAGCCTAAAGGAGGCTGCCTGGCTGCTCTTTATACAGACTGTCGGTTCCCCATTGGAACCGGCGGCCTGAACACACCCGCCACTGATTTAATTTTCCCGATGAACACGGGATTCGGAACCCCACTGGGCGGGCCTTAATTGGCCCGTTTCGGCAGCGGGGAACAGCTGCCTGCCCACCTGTCAAGTGCAAAATTCAGACTTCAGAGAGTTCCAAGTTACTTACCTGAATAGGTACCCTGGTAATATTAGACAAAAAAAATCCTATTTTAACTCCTGGGTAACTATACAACTGACACCCCCGACTCCCCTTGACTACCTCCCAACCCCCTGACTGCCACCCCTCCCCCCCCGACAAACCCAACTGACCACACCAGACTCCCCCCCACCACCACCAACCAGCACTAAACTCCCCATGACCAGCCTCATCCCTTATTCCTCACCAATTCTACCTGACCCCACCTCACTACCTGACCCACCTGCCACCCTACCCACTTACCCACCTGCCACCTACTTATCTCACCCACTCTTCCCCTTACCAACTTAACACATCCACCCTACCCCCTTACTCACCTACACATTCACCCATTCACTCATACACTAACACACTGAAAAACTATTTAAACAACAGTGTGTTAGTGAACACTTAACAGAATACAGTGGCTAGTGCCATGAAAGGACAGAATGGCTTGTCTTCTCCTGATGATCCAGTGCTGAAGAAGCAGTTCAATTTCAGGTATGCTCCACATTTTTGGAGAAGCCAGGATTACAAGTGCCAACCAGTAATGTAGAGCTCCAGCATGGCAGAGGAAAGTAGAAGCAGAGTGGCAATCCGATACTGATTGCCATTCCTTGGAAGATTCGGGCCTACATTTAAGAGTGTGATGAGCACAAGCACGTTCTACTAGGTTGAGTGAGTGAAGAAGAGATGCACACACATTATATTTGGTGGTCAATTGATAGTCAAGATGCTAGGTTGCCATGTTTTCGTTAGCATCTGTGTACAAGGGACAAGAGGATATTGCATTCTGACAGAGGAAGCAGGTGTTCTTGATTCAACTGTACAATGTGTGTTGTTTTCCCTGCTAGAAAGTATCAGAATTCTGGCAAAGATACATGTCCAACTCTATTTAAATTTCAACTTGTAAGAGAGCAAGAAAAGTTGTGTAATTTTACCTGTAATTAGCAGGGTGGCTTAGATCTCCAGATGAGGTTTACTCCTGCTGCAGATCAGTGACTTTCATTGGATCAAGGTTCGGCACCAAATACAGTTTTTATTTATATTTGTTCATGGGATGTGGTTGCATTTATTACCCTTTCTAAATCGCCCTTGAGAAGGTGAGGTGCCTTCTTGAAACGCTGGAGTCCATGTGGTGTAGGTACACCCACAGTGTTGTTAGGGAGGGGGTACCAGGATTTTGACCCAGTGACAGCGAAGGAACGGTGATATTTTTAGAAGTCAAGGTGGTGTGTGGCTTGGAGGGGAACATCCAGGTGGTGGTGTTCCCATGTGTCTGCTGCCCTTATCTGTCTAGATGGTAGCAGTCATGGGTTTGGAAGGTGCTGTCTGAGGAGTCTTGATGATTTCCTGTAGTGCATCTTGTAGATGGTATACACAGCTGCTATTGTGTTGGTTGTGGAAGGAGTGAATGTTTGTGTGTTGGGTGCCATTCGAGAGTCTGCTTTGTCCTGGATTGTGTCGAGTTTCTTAAATGTTGTTGGAGCAGCACTCATCCAGGCAAGTGGGGAGTATTCCATCACGCTCCTGACTTATGCCTAATAGATGGTCGACAGGCTTTGGGGAGTCAGGATGCAAGTTACTTGCCGCAGGATTCCTAGCCTGTGACCTGCTCTTGTAACCACGGTATTTATGTGACTGGTCCAGTTCAATTTCTGGTCAATGGTAACCCCCCAGGATGTTGATAGTGAGGGATTCAGTGATGGTAATACTATTGAATGTCAAAGGACGATGGTTAAATTCTCTCTTGTTAGAGATGGTCATTGCCTGGCACTTTTGTGGCACAAATGTTACTTGCCACTTGTCAACCCAATTCTGGATATTGTCCAGCTCTTGCTGCATTTGGACATGGACTGCCTCAGTATTTGAGGCGTGGTGAATGATGCTGAACATTGTGCAATCATCAGTGAACATCCCCACTTCTGACCTTATGATGGGAGGAAGGTCATTGATGAAGCAGCTGAAGATGGTTGGGCCTAGGACTCTACCCTAAGCAACTCCTGCAGTGATATCCTGGAACTGAGATGATGAAGCTCCTGGCTTATCATAGCAATTTTACATTCTTTTAATTTTGTGGAATATGAGTTTCAGCTTTATTTTCTTCATTGCCCTGATCTTAATGATACTGGGAGGTAAGATTGTACAACTAATATTTGTACTTTGTTAAAGATTTGTTGTTGGGGTGTTTTGCACCTTTGGCAATGTTATCCCTATTTGACTTGGGAAGGTCTGTGTTTGAACCAAAGCTGTGTTCCTGATATTCCCAAATGGCTTAAGGTAAGGAATTCCAGAAAATTCATCCACAGACATTGAAGAAATAGAATTACGAAGAATGAATGCCCATGTCAGGATGTACAAACACTCCTCCGACATTGCTGTGCTTGCCCTACTTTGCTGTTGACATTACAGAGGAAGGAGCTGCTATAATAGTAGTCTTTATGAATCACCACACTGCCTCCTGTAGATGGAAATACATCACTTGCAGGCTGGTGGTGACAGTGTATCTTCAGCCCAGTGGAAGGGACTCTGATCAAGTGAACTGCTTTGACCTGGATAATGTTAGTCGTCTTCCATGTTGTTGCATTGTGACATTCCATCACATTCTTGATTCTCTTAGATGGTGGAGAAATTTTGAACAGTTAGGAGGTGAGTCACTTGATACAGAGTATCCAGCTGCTGCCCTGTTGTTGTATCTGCATGGTTGAAGTAGTTGATCCAGCCAAGCTCCTAATCAGCACTGACCCCCATAGTGTTGGTGCTGAGGAGTCAGCAATGCTGGTGTCATTGGAGTTCGGAGGAGTTGACTGGTTGTTTCCTTGTCCAAAATGATTATTAGCTCACTCGTATGTGACAGAAGCATTAGCTGCCACTTGTCATCCCTCGAGCTATCGTTCAAGTCCTGCAATAGGCTAGCATGGGCGGTTTCATTATCGGTGGAATTGTGAAAGGAACTGAACATCTTGGAATCACTACTAGCCTTATAATGGAGGGAAAGTCATTAGGCAGAATTTTACTGGCCCTTGAAGTGGGAATGGAGGTGGGAGCTGGTAAAATTGCAGGGAGCTGTGGCAGATCGGCTCCCCAATTGTGTCTCACTGTTGGGGAATTTTACTGAAGGCGGGACATGAATCGGCAGGCTGCCCACCACAACAAAGGTATACAGCCAATTTAACTATGTAAAGGCCCCATTAATGGCCATTTTACTAGGCTATTGGCACTTTGCTGACAGTGGATCAACCCCACCATATGAGGAAGTCGCCAGCTAAATGGAGGCGGCCTCTAAGCATCAGCGCATTGTGGGGGGAAGGAGTTTTTAAGCAAGGAAGGGGACACGGACCAAGAAGGCAGCATTCACAGCCCCAACAACATCCCCAGAGAGCTTTTCCCTCCAGTACTTGGCCCTGGATTTTTATAAAAACATTGCCTACCTCCTATAGACTGCAGAGCCCCTGCCTGCCTCAGCAGTGACTGCCACTCCTGGTGGTGCTACTGAGCTGCTGGCCCACTGATTGTGCTGGCAGCTCCAAGGGGTGGTGGCAATCCTGGTGGCTGTCACTTAATTGACTGCTGTCTGTAAAATTAGGAGGGAAGGCTCACCAACCACCCATGCTTGCTGACGATATTGGACCATCCACACAGTTGGCAAAATTTAGCCCATTGACCAAGTAGCTACATATGTTTAAGCAGAGAACACTGCCCTGAGGAATTCCTGCAGAAATATCTTGAGACTGTGATGATTAGTCTTTGCCAGTCACACTTACTTTCCTGTTTTGTCAGATATGGCTGCAAGCACTGTCAGGCTTTCCAATTGGATTGGAGGTGGCTATATACTATAGAAGAGCAACTGGGTTAAATCTGGATACCAAATAGAGAAGAGCAAATTGCTTTGGGTGATATTGATTATCATTACCACAGTGTTATATAACGTTTCAGTGTTGTGTTTCAGCATTTCTAAAATGTAAGCCTTTATAATCAGTTGTGTAGCACACTGGGCTTTGTCTCTACTGTACACTGTTCAATGACCATGCCTTTCTGCACCTGAAGGCAAGCCAATAAACCTATTTTCATCTTGTATGCCTCTTAATAGCTTGTTCAAGAGTACCAGCAAGATAAATCTAGGAACAAATCACTTGGCTGCTGCCTCGGTTGCAGATTGCTAAATTTTTAAAAAATCTTCATTCACAGGATGTGGGCTTTGCTGGCAAGACCAGCATTTATTGCCCATCACTAATTGTTATTGAGAAGGTGGTGATGAGCTGCCTTCTTCAATCTCTGCAGTCTGTGAGGTGTAGGTACATCCATGTGCTGTAGGAAAGGGAGTTCCAGGATTTTAGTCCAGCAACGACAAAGGAAGCATAATACATGTTCAAGCCAGGATGGTATGTGACTTTCCGGGGACCATGCAGGTGTTCCCATGTGCCTTCTGCCATTGTTCTTCTCAGTGGTCGACGTTTGAGGTTTGGAAAGCATTGTGAAAAGAGCCTTGGTGGTTGCTGCAATGCATCTTGTTTTTACTGCTGCCATGGTTTGGGAGAAATTAATGTTTAAGGTGTTACTTTATCCTGGATGGTGCCAAGCTTCTTGAATGTTGATGAAGCTGCATTCGTCCTGGTAAATGGAGAGTATTCCATCACACTCCTGATTTGTGCCTTGTAGATGACAGAAAGACTTTGCAGAGTCAGGAGGTGAGTTACTCGCTGCAGAATACCCAACCTCTGACCTGCTGTTGTAGCCACAATATTTATCTGACTTGTCCAGTTAACTTGCTGGTCAACGGTGAACTAAGATGTTAATGCCGGGGATTCAGTGATGATAATGCCATTGAATGTCAGAGGGAAATGTAAATCCTCTCTTGCTGGAGATGTCCATTGCCTGGCACTTCTGTAGCACAAATGTTACTTGCCAGCCAAGCCTGCATGTTGTCCAGGTTTTGTTACATGTGGGCATGGACTGCTTGATTAGCTGAGGAGTTGTAAATAGAATGGAACACTGTGCAGTCATCAGCAAACATCCCCATTCTGATCTTGCATTGGAGGGCAGGTCATTAATGCAACAGCTGAAGATGTTTGGACTTGGACACTGCTCTGAGAAATCCCTGCATAAGACTGAGATGATTGAGTTCCAACAATCACAACCATCTTCCTTTGTGCTAGTTATGACTCAAGCCATTATACAGTTTTTTCCCTGGTTCCCATTAACTTCAATGTTCCTAGGGCTCCTTGATACCACACTAAGTCAAATGTTGCTTTGATGCAAAGGGCAGTCACTCTCACCTCACCTCTGAAAATTAGGGCTCTTGTCCATGCTTGGACCAAGGCTTTAATGAAATTAAGAGCCGAGTGGCTCTGGTGAGCCTAAACTGAGCCTGGTTGACCCAGTTATTGGTGAATAAGTGCTGCTTTTGATAACACTGTCGACAACACTTTCCAACACTTTGCTGATGTTTGATTGTGGGCTGATGGGGCAGTAATTATCCAAATTGGATTTGTCCTGCTTTTTGTGGACAGGACATACCTGGACAGTTTTCCTTTTTGTCAGGCAGATACTAGTGTCGTAGCTATACTGGAACACCTTGGCTAGGGTTGTGGTTAGTTCTGAAGCACAAGTCTTCAACATGAAGGCTATGATGTCGTTGGAGCCCATAGCCTTTGCTGTATCCAATGTGCTCACATGATGTCATGAGGAGTGAATCTAATTGGCTGAAGCCTAGCATCTGTGATGCCAGAAACATCACTAAGAGGCTGAGATGGATCATCCCCTCAGGATCTCTGGTCGAAGATGGTTGCAAATGTTTCAGTCTTGTCTTTTGCACTTGCATGCTGAGTCTTTCCTTCATTGAGGGTCAGGATAGTCATGGAGCCTTCTCCTCCCAGTAGCTGTGATATTGATCACCACCAGGTGGATGTGACAGGACTGTAGAGCTTTGATCTGATTCATTGGTTGTGGAATTGCTTAGCTGTAGCTTCACCAAGTTGGCACCTCATTTTTAGGTAAACCTGGTGCTGCTCCAGTTATACTCTCCTATATTCCTCATTGAACAAGGGATGGTCCCCTGGCCTGATTGTAATTGCAGAGTGAGGGATAAGCCAGGCCACAAGGTTACAGATAGCGGTTCAATACAATTCTGGTGCTGCTGGTGGGCCACAGTGCCTCCTGAATGCCCGGTTTTGAGCTGATAGATCTGCTTTGTATCTCTCTCATTTAGCATGGTGGCAGTGCCAAACAACACAATAAGTGGTATAAAGGGCCTTCTGGAAAAAGAGAAAATAATGTAATTTTTTGGAGGTGAGCTTGTTATACTAAAACCTTAGTATTTATGAAAGAATGATGAAAAAAGGTTAAAAGGTTCAGTCTTGTTTTTGGTCTAGTAGTTGTCCTTTTCAATCAGTCAGAATACACAATATTTTGGAAAGCTATCTTCAAACTTATTTCATCATGTTTTGTGATGTTGGTTATTATTGTCTCCCCGGTCAACTAAAAGAATAGAAATAACAAAATATTTTTTTGAGATGGGGCTGTACTCAAATTTGATAATTTAGGATGTATTTGGTTTAGAGCATAGCCTAAAACATAATTTTCAGTTACAGATATGATAGATTGTTATTCTTCTGAATGCAGCCTGCAGTTATGAATTTACAGTAAACCATGGCAATGGGTTAACAAGAGAAAGTCCATTAACAGCATGCTCAGTGTTCCAAATCATTTCATTTCAAAGGTCAAGAGCACTCACTTTTACATTCTAAATTAAATCACTGCTCCCACTGGATCACCTTGACAACATTTTTATTTTGCGTGTATTCTAGTGTTGTGCTTTCTTCCCAAGGACCATCCCCACAGTGGAACAAGCTACCAAAAGAAATAGCCACAGCCCCATCACTTGAAATCTTCAAGACCCATCTCTATTATTTCCATGTATAAGTTTTTCATTATCAGGGCTACTATCTGAGCAGGTAATGCCTGGTTTAACTAGCACTACCCATGTAAATGTTAATGGAGTACAGATGGTAGTCTATGATGTCAACACAACCAAAGCAGAAGTAGCACTGGGAGTCCATGCAATTTCCTTGCGCAACTGGGAGGATTTTACCACCCAGAAATCGGTACCCTCTAAATTAGGGCAGTGTGTGAATAATATCAATACATTGTTATCATTCCCCAGTAGGAGGACCAGTTATATTATTTGCCTTCTGTTCATTGCTGAAATAGATGGTTCCTTAATGTACTCTGATGTATTTATTATTCTTCTGCCAAAACAATGGCTGAGACTTTCTTGCAGTGTGCATCAGCAAGTGGTCAGCACAGATACTTGCAAACTGTCAATGCCAAACTAAAAACATCTAATTTGTGCTGTCACTGTCAGCAGAAGAAAGTATTTGTGATTTTTTTTTCATAGAGTTGCTGCAGCTGATGCCCTGCTGCCTGGCCCCATTTATATTCACAATTACTGTAATTTAAAAAAATAGTATCATTACTCCCTTTTCTGACTGTGAAACAAGGGGGGACTTTTAACCACAAGAAACAAGCAGGTTTGGGCTTAAAATATTAAAATCAGAATTCCAACTCAATTCTGCCTCCAACCTTCCCATTTCCAGCATTAATGGAGCTGGGAAGGTGGGTATGCGACCAACCGGTTCTTTGAAGTTGGGTGGCACTTTCAAAATGATATTTAGGCTCTGAGCAACATTTTTGTTCATCATTTTAAATTTAACTGTGTTCTGTTTAACTGCTGCATCCAGCCGAGGTCAACCGATCCCAGGAGGTAAGTGCTTTTGCATCTACCTACTGGATCCAAAAGTGCCTGTCTGGAGAAGCTTCCCGCATCACCTACCCCTAAACCCCTGACCTTCCCAACAAGGGATGACTTCCCAATCATCCATTCCCCAGGCCTCCACACTGTCCCAGGCTAATGAATGCCCCCTCATTCAAAAGCCTCTTATTTCTCCACCACAGGCCTTGTTCTCCCACCTCTCCATTGAGGATTTCGATTTCGCCCCTCCTCCTAAGCCTCTGACCTCCCCAACCCCGCACCCCAGCACCTGGACCCCAGAATTACCCTCCAACTCTAATTGCTCCCCTTTCCCGATCAATCCTCTTTGCCGTAACCGCTCTGCGCGGCCTCCCCCCCCCCCACCTTATTTAATTGATATCCCTCCTCCTCCCTTTGCCAACTCTCCTGCTCTGCCTTCTGGACCAGATGTGCAGTCCTACCATGTCCTAAAGCTTCCACCGACCTGTTCCCCATTCGACTGGAAACCAAGCCCATCAACCATGCGGCTACTCTGTGGGGAACCGATCAGTGAAGTCACAGGCACACTGTGGACTTAAAAACTCCCAACATGCAAGGGAATCCTAACTTCTGGGCTCCCACACCTTACCAAAACCAGTAAGCAAATGAGAAGGAACAGAGCCCGTATTCGACCTACACCTGAACTGGAAAAGCAGAAAAGGTAATTGACAAAACCGGCAACATCACGAACCAGTGACATTGACAGCATCACTAACAAGTGATGCAACAGCAACAATGTCACCAGCAAGTGACCCAGCATCAGCAACATCGAGCATGACTCCTACAACATCAGGAACTACATGCATAACATTACCTTTGCAGCCCGCTGACTCACCGCTGAGAGCAATGAATGCCAAATATGCAGCAGGGGAGGCCTGCTTACCACCGAAGCAATAACATGAATAATATTTAGAGAAAGGAAAACAAGCTCGAGGAGACTCTCAAGATGTTCAATTTATTTATAAGTCAATCGTTAATCTTTAGTTCAGATAATATATAAAAAATGTTAATGATTGGAACAGCTATATTGATATAGAGAAATTGCCTGGCTCTTCCAAGCAGCAGCAATGATCTTTGGATTTACGCTTTGATCAAAAATTCCTCCGACTCAACGCTGCTGAACTTTTCTACTGGGACCATCCGAGCCCAGCTTCAACAGGAATGTGCAGTGCAGTGTTCCTGTGGGAACCCCATCAAAGCAGAGTAGAGTCTCGGAAAGACAGGACACATCCCCCTTTTACAGCAGCTCCTGCATGGTACTTTTAAAGTTCCAGTTTGAATGCTAATGAATGAATCCTAGTAAATGAAAGTGAGTGGATGGGTGAATGAATGAATTTGTAAGTAGCTGAGGTAGGTAAGTGGGTGAGGTGGCAGCTGGGTGAGTGGGTACTTGGGTGGTGGTCAGGTCAGGATGGTCGGCGGAGAGGGTGGGGGGCGGTAATTGGGTGGTTGGAGGGTAAATCAGGGTCAGATCAGGGAAGTAATTGAGTAGGGTTCAGAGAGTAGCTGGAGGTCAAGGGGTATAGGAGGGGTGGTGGGGGTAATTGAGCGGTCGGTTGTGAGTTACCCAGGTGCTAGACTAGTTTTTAATCTGTCTAACATTTCCTGGGTAACCATTCAGGTAGGTCCCGGACTCTAACTCAGAGTCAGAGACATTTGTGAAGGGTCCTGGGAAGCTGTGGAATTGCCCATCGGAAGTTGAAGCTTCCCGGGCAACACCCACTGATGTCCGTGCATCAGGATTGCCACATTGTCTTAATGCACATCTTCAGTCCCTGACGATCGACGGACTGGAAAATGTGGACCATTTTTTTTAAAATAGAGATGTTATATTGTTACATTATTTGTAAAGAGTTAAGAACTAATGGTTATGCGAATGTATATCCAGGGTGCCACATTTACTCCGGCACTGCAGTCAGGTGCAGAGCAACAATGTATCAGCTCAGCAACCAAATGGAGAACTGCAGGAAGTACACAATGAAACACTACCATTTGAGTCCAAAATTGTGATTATTTGAAATTATGGCAACCAGAAGACATAACATGATGCATACCATAGTTTGAATTTTAATGCTTAAGAAATTATGATTAAAATATCTCTGTAAATAATTTAGATTATAATGAAATGTTCAATTTCTAATAATGAGTTTTAATATATTTTAAAAACATTACCTATTTTTTACTTTGTGTACATCCATTTTTGTTGAATGAACTGTAGCTAATTTTATAAATTTGTTGAAGCAGATTTCAGTGAAAAATCATTTAATATAGTATTAAAAACAGATCTTGAACTCCGAAGATTAGTGCTTTAAAGCTGTCCTTGGAGCTGAAATTCATACAGTATGGATAAGGTTAATTACAAAGTCCAGCTTTCAACCAACATCAGCTTCATATTATGAAAGTATCCTGCTAAATATGATCACTGAATGTGAAGATTAATGTTTCCTCTGAGTGGCATGGTGACATGTTAGAGCGATGCTACATAGCTCATTATAATACCTAGTTATATTCAGTGTTAATCCATCCCATAGATCAAAGCCAAAGGATTTAAGAAATTACATAGTCAATAGATATTTGAAAATTATTTTAAAAGCCATCATTTATTTCATTGAAAAGATGGCTGGCATTTTTTGCTGAAAAAATAAAAGCAAAATACTGCGGATGCTAGAAATCTGAAATAAAAAGGGATTTTTTTAAATGCTGGAGAAACTCTGCCAGCAACTGTAGAGAGAGAAACAGAGTTAATGGGCAGAATTTTGCCCTTGGTTGACATGCGGGTCCCACCGACTTGGTGGTAGGCGGACAGCCGACCCCCGACACCAAATTGGGGCCTGCCGCCATTTTGAGTGTGCGGGCCAATTAAGGCCCGCCCAGTGGCCTGCCTGACAGGAAGCTGTGTGCTTCCTGTGTGGGGTGGGGGATGGAATCCCCAGCTATCAAAGTGCGCTCTTTCGCGCATGCGTGTGAAAGAGTGCACTGCTCCCTGAGACGAATGCTGTCTCAGGGAGATTACTGACAGTGTACAAAAGTTAAAAAAGAGAAATAAAAATATTATTAACATGTCCCCCTCATGTGACAATGTCACACGAGATGGGACATGTTAATAAATATCACATTACATTTATTAAAGTTTTTAAAAAGGAACATGAAACCTCATCCTGCCAGTGGATGAGGTTTCATGTATTATCAGAAGCCCGCTGGGGCTCCTGGCCTGCCCATCAACCTTAAGGTTGGACAGGCAGGGCCTTTAATTACTTTAATTACCCTGTCAATGGCCTCAATTGGCCATTGACAGGTCAGCGGGTGGACAGCTGATTTCACTGTCCACCCGCCTTCCTGAAAATTTAAAGGGACCGGGATGACGTCAGGGGTGCCTCCCGACATCATTCCGCGTCATTTTCCTGTCAGTGAGCGGGCCCCACCCCCAAATTGCCATCAGGAAAATTCTGGCCAATGTTTCGAGTCTGTATGACTCCTCTTCAGAGCTGAGGAGAGGTAGAAATGTGATGGATTTTATAATTTGCAAGATGTGCAGCAAAACACCTTCATCAAGGACAGTTGGGAGCTCAGGAGAGATTTGACATAGATGTCATGAACACAAGATAAAGGGAATGTTAATGATAGTGTTGAAGACTAAGGAGGGTGCCAACAGTGGCCTAAAGAACAGATGGCAGAATGTGTTAATAGCAGAACAGGGTCAGTGCTCTCTGAAAGCAAAACATGAGAACAAGCTACAGACTGGCCCTGTAGGGGGAGGGGATTGGGGAAAAGAAAAAGAATTATTGAAAAAAATGATTAAATTGGAGGACAGAGCTCATGTTCTGAAGCTGTTAAACTCAATGTTAAGTCCAGCAGGCTGTAAAGTGCCTAATCAGAAGATGAGGTAGTGTTCCTCCAGTTTGTATTGGGCTTCACTGGAACATTGCAGCAGGCCAAGGACGGAAATATGAACAAGGTGAGCAAGGTGATGTGTCGAAATGGCAAGCAACAGGAAGGCCGGGGTCATGCTTGCAGACTGAGCGAAGGTGTTCCTCAAAGCAGTCACCCAGTCTGTGTTTAGTCTCCCCAATGTAGAGGAGACCACATTGGGAGCAGCGAATACAGTAAACTAAATTGAAAGAAGTGCAAGTGAAGCACTGCTTCACCTGAACAGAGTGTTTGGGGCCTTTGACGGTGAGGAAGGAGGAGATAGAGGTGTTACACCTTCTGCGATTGCATAGAAAGGTGCCGTGGGATGGGGATGAGATATTGGGGGTGATGGAGCACTGGACCAGGGTATCACGGAGGGAATTGTCCCTATGGAATGTTGACAGGGGAGGTGAAGGGAAGGTGTATTTGGTGGTGGTATCATGCTGGAATTTGTGGAAGTAATGGAGGATGATCCTTTGAATGCCGAGGCTGGTGGGGTGAAAAGTGAAGACATGGGCAGCCCTATCATGGTCCTGGGAGGAAGGGCTGAGGGCAGAAGTGGGGAAGATGGGTTGGGCATATTTGAGGGCCTTGTCAATCTCAGTGGGGGGGGGCACCTCGGTTCAGGAAAAAGGACAGGTCAGAAGTGCCGTTTTGGAAGATGGCAACTCGGAACATGTGCAACGGAGGCAGAGAAACTGGGAGAATAGGATTGAATCCTTATGGGAAACAGGGTGTGAGGAGGTGTAGTCAAGGTAGCTGTGGGAGCTACCTTAATGAATATTGGTGGACAGTCTATCACCAGAAATGAAGACAGAGAAGCCAAGAAAGGGAAGGGAAGTGTCGGAGATGGACCATGTGAAGGTGGAAAAATAGGGTGGAAGCAAAATCAATAAATTTTCCCAGGTCCAGGTGAGACCATGAAATGGCACTGATACAGTAATGGATGCACTGGAAAAAGAGTTGTGGAAGGGGGCCTGAAAAGGCTCACCACCCTCCTCCACCTGGCTGAACTTGTTCTCTCACTGAACAATTTCTCCTTTAACTTGTCTCACTTCCTCCAAATAAAATATGGGCCCATGGGTACCCAAATGGGCCCCAGTTATGCCTGTCTTTTTGTGGGTTATGTAGAACATTCCTTGTTCCACATCCCCTCCCCCCTCAGGGTGAGCTTGCAACTTGTTCTTACGTTTTGCTTTCAGAGAGCACTGACCCTTGTTCTGCTCTTAAAATATTCTGCCATCTGATCTTTAGGCCACTATTAGAACCTTCCTTAGTCTTTAACACTATCATTAACACTCCCTTGTGTCCATGACATCTTTGTCAAATCTCTCCTGAGCTCCCACCTATCCCTGACCTTCTATTTTGTTCCACCTCTTCCACAGTTTAAAATCCAATACATTTATACCTCTCATCAGCTCTGAAGAAGAGTCATACGGACTTGATACGTTAACTGTTTCTCTCTCCACAGATGCCGCCAGACCTGCTGAGTTTTTCCAGAATTTTCTGTTGTAATTTTTTCAGGATGCTGGTTTGGTGTTACTTGCCAACACTTTTTGAAATACATAGAAATCTTAACAAATTTCAAAATTGTATTTTATTTTCCTTCAAGCTAGCTATTTACCTAATAATGACATTTAACTCCTGCCCCTCCATTGTCCTTCACCCACATCTGATGAAAACTGGACATGGGGCAATTAAAATGGAATGGAGGATTTATACAGTGGCTTCACAAAGGCAAAAGCAATATTAACCTGAGGTTTTAATGGGACAGCCAATGTTATTAGGAAGTGGATCCAAGACTCCAAAAGAGTCAGGAAGGTTTTTTTTTAAGTTTCCTTGTGGGCCAGAAGGAGCACAAATCCCAAATGCTCCTCCGGGCTCCACAAGGAAACCTGGGACCACCCCTGCTCTGAGTCTGTCCCCCCTCCACCCCTCCGCCTACATACACACACCATGACTGTGATCCTTTCAAAATCAGACTCCTCCAAACTTACCTTAGTACCAGAGACTATTCCGCCTGGTTCCTGGCATCAACCTTTTACCTTCCTATTTTAATGGCCATGGTGCCACTTCCTGCCAACTGCCAGGCCACCTGGCTAATATTTAAGGAACGAATGTATGCATTGCAACAGTTATACATTCCTTTCTGGCACAAAAGACAACAGGAAAAGTGGCCCAACCACATGGCTAACAAAAGAAATTAAGGACACTATTAGATCCAAAGAGGAGTCATATAAATTTGCTAGAAAAAGTAGCATGTCTGAGGATTGGGAGCAGTTTAGAATTCAGCAAAAGAGGACCAAGAGATTTATTCAGAGGGGAAAAATAGAATATGAGAAAAAACTTGCAAGGAACATAAAAACAGATTATAAAAACTTCTTTAAGTAAATAAAAAGAAAAAGATCAGTGAAGACAAATGTAGGTCCCTTACAGTCTGAAATGGGAGAATTTATAATAGAGAACAAGGGAAATGGCAGTGCAATTAAACAACTACTTTAGTTCTATCTTCATGGAGGAAGACACAAATAACTTCCCTGAAACGTTAGAGAACCAAGGGTCTAGTGAGAAGGAGGAATTGAAAGAAATTAGTGTTACCATAATAATAGTGCTGGAGAAATTAATGGGACTGAAAGCCAATAAATCTCCAGAGCCTGATAATCTACATCCCAGGATACCAAAAGAGGCGGCCATGGAAATAATGGGTGCATTGGTTGCCATCTTCCAAAATTCTGTAGATTCCAGAACAGTCCCGGCAGATTGGAGGGTGCCAACTATAACCCCACTATTTAAAAAAGGCGTGGGGAAGAAAACAGAATTACAGACTAGTTAGCTTAACATCAGTAGTAGGGAAAATGCTACAGTCTATTAGAAAGGATGTGATAACAGGACACTTCGAAAATATCAACAGGATTAGACAATGTCAACATGGATTTATGAAACGGAAATCATGTTTGACAAACCTACTGGAGCTTTTTGAGGACGCAACTAGCAGAATAGATAGGGGAGAACCAGTGGATGTGTATTTGGATTTTCAAAAAGCTTTTGATAAAGTCCCACATAAGAGGTTAGTGTACAGAGAGTAGGAATAAATGGGTCTTTTTTGGAGTGACAGGCAGTGACTAGTGGGCTACCACAGGGATCAGTGTGCTTGGGCCCCAGCAATTCACAATATATATCAATGATTTGGATGAGAGAACCAAATATAATAAGTGTAATAAGTGAAGTGTTCTGATGAAGAGTCATATGGACTGTATTCCTCTCCGCAGATGCTGTCAGACCTACTGAGTTTTTCTAGCTATTTTTGTTTTTGTTTGTAACATTCCTAAGTTTGCTGACAATACATAACTTGGGAATGTGTGTGATGAGGATTATGTAAAGAGGCTTCACGACAACTTAGACAAGTTGAGTGAGTGGGCAAATACATGGCAGATGCAGTGTAACGTGGATAAGTGTGAAGTCATCTACTTCGGTAGGAAAAACAGGATGGCGGAGTATTATTTAAATGGCAATAGATATGGAAATGTTGATGTACAAAGGGACCTTGGTGACCTTGTACACCAGTCACTGAAAGCAAGCATACAGGTGCAGCAGGCAGTTAAGAAGACAAATGGTATGTTGGCCTTCATTGCAAGAGGACTTAAGTACAGGAGCAAGGATGTCGTACTGCAGCTGTACAGGGACTTGGTGAGACCACACCTGGAGTATTGTGTGCGGTTTTGGCCTCCTTACCTAAGAAAGGATACACTTGCCATACAGGGAGTGCAATGAAGGTTCAGATTCCTGGGATTTCTGGGATAGCAGGATTGTCGTACGAGGGGTGATTGGGTCAACTAGGCCTGCATTCACTGGAGCTTAGAAGAATGAGAGGGGGTCTCATTGAAATGTATATAATTCTGACAGGGCTGGACAGTCTGGATGCAGGGATGATGTTTCTGCTGGCTGGGGAGGGTTTTCTGGAACAAGGGGTCACGGTCTCAGGATATGGGCTAGGTCATTTAGGACTGAGATGAGGAGAAACTTCTTCACTCAGAAGGGTGATGAAACTGTGAAATTCTCTACCACAGAAAGCTGTGGAGGCCAAACCACTGAATATATTTAAGCAGGAAATAGATTTCTAGACTCTATAGGTGTCAACAGGCATGAGGAAAGAGCGAGAGTATGGCATTGAGATAATGGATCAGGCCTGATCATATTGAATGGTAGAGCAGGCTCGAAGGGCCGAATGACCTACTCCTGCTCCTATTTTCTATGTTTCTCTGTCAGGAATTCAGCCAGAGGCATGCTACCGAGGCCCAGCTGTTACAATTGGACAGGAGTCCCTTCTACTGCTACTGGATAATTAATATCCTTGATTAAATAAATTATTGTGTACAGCAGTATTTGCACAAAGCTTGAGCAATAAGAAGAAATATTAGCTTGAGAAATAAGAGGAGCTATTACCACCCAATATTATGGAAGTAGGTTTCAGATTCAGCAGATTAGAGGTGTACCACTGTTCATGCAAACTGTAGTAAGAGACAAAGAAGCTATGGATAACTTACTTGCATCTGATCTAGAGGGAAATGTCCATTGTGGTGTAATGCTGTGTGTGTAAGATGGATCTTTTGTCTTTTTATTTGCCGGAGAAAAACTGCTGAACTGACACAATTATAGTAATCACAGAGCAGACATAAATCAAAAGCTTTCTAACTGGATTGTATGTTGGAAAAACGTGGCCAGTGTCACACAGTGGGTTTGTGGCCACAATCTGCTAACTGAGTTTTGAATCTCAGTCATGCCACTGTGTGGAAAAGCTGAGCACAGCTTGGCCAGTTCTCTAGGAAAGGGAAAAGGAGATTCAGCCAGACAGCCATCACTCTACATTGTAATACATGTAGAATTGGCTTATTCAGGGCAATGATGAGAGATGCTTGGTACCAAAGCAAGAGGAAAGAAAGTTTTGTTTCCTCAGCAGTAAACAAACCTCAGCAGTAAACAAATAGATTAGCTGAACAATGTGTTCTTAATAGCTCAAATGGTTCCTTGGTGTTTGATACTGCTTGCAAAACGCATTCAATTAACAGCCTCATGATCTGATTCTTATTGTGAAAATGCCTCCCACTGTACATTGTCAGTAAGAAAACTATTTAATTAAATTATATGGAGTATTGATTCTGTTCCTTTAAAATGAAAGCAAATTAAAAGAAATAACTTACATTTTTATAATGCCTTTCACAACTCCGATGTGCTTTGCAGCCAGTTAAGGGCTATTTTAATGTAGTTACCATTGCAATGCATGGAAATGTGACAACCAATTGTCTCAAAACCAGCAATGAGATAAATAACCTATTAAATGGTTCTTGTGGTGTTGTGAGCACTCCCCTGTTGTTCTGAGAATAGTAACTTGGGATCTTTTATGTCCATCCGAGTGGTCAGATGGTATCTCAGTTTAATGTATCATGATGATACCCCTGACAGTGCAGCACTCCCTTAGTAATACGCTGAAGTGTTAGCCTAGATTTTGTTTTTAAATTATGCAGAAACCTACTTGCTTAAATAACGCATGTGCTACTACTGAACCAAGGCTAACACCTGCCTCAATTAACAGTTAAAATTGTAATAGTCACCTTCCGTTTTTTTCCTTTTGCAGAATATACAAAATATTTTGCCGCTATCCCTTGATCTGTTTTATACATTTTATTTAAAGTTTTCCCTTTATCAAATTTGTTTGAACACATTGCTTTTTCCGATCATGGAAGGTTTCAGTTAATCCAAGCCAGCTTATTTACCTCACAATAACAATGTAGAGCGTTCTATTTTTCATTTTCCTGGGCTCCCCTTGCCTTTTTACATCGGCACGAGGGCAGATTTGGCCCTAGCGGACTGGGCAGGAAGACTACAAGGTAGGATAGTTGATGAGCAGTGGCTGATATTGAAGGATATATTCAATTCCTCCCAAGTAAAATATATTCTAAAGAAGAAGAAAGATGGTAAGAGGGGGAAAAAGCATCCATGGCTAAGCAAGGAAGTTAAAGATAACATAAAAGCAAAAACGAGGGCATGCCAAATTGCAAAGGTCAGTGGCAGGCTGAAAGATTGGGAAACTTTTAAAGATCAACAAAGGGTTACTAAAAAAAAATAAAAAGAGCAAAAGTAAATTATGAAAGAAAACTAGTGCAAATGTAAAAACTGATAAAAGCTTCTACAAGTATATAAAAGGAAAAAGAGTAGCTAAAGTGAATGTTAGTCCCTTGGAGGATGAGACTGGGGAGTTAATAGTGGGGAACGCAGAAATGACAGAGACGCTTAGTCAATATTTTGCCTCAGTTTTCACGGTGGAGGATACTGGTACTACCCCAATAGTAACAGGTAGTGCACAGGGTATAGGGAAGGAAGAACTTAGAACAATCACCATCACTAGAAGAAAAGTACTGAGCAAACTATTGGGATTGAAGGGTGATAAGTCCCCAGGACTGATAACTTACATACCAGGGTCTTAAAGGAAGTGGCAGTGGAGATAGTGGATGCATTGGCTATAATATTCCAAAATTCCCTGGATTCTGGAAAGGTTCCAGTGGATTGGAAAAAATGCTAATGTAACACCCTTATTCAAAAAGGGGGGAGGCAGAAAGTAGGAAACTATAGACCAGTTAGTTTAACGACTGTCGTTGAGAAATTGTTGGAATCCATTATTAAGGATGTAGTAATGGGGCATTTGGAATGTCAAAATGCAATCCATCAGAGTCAGCATGGTTTTATGAAGAGTAAATCATGTTTGACTAATTTGCTGGAGTTCTTTGAAGATATGGCAAGCAAAGTGGATAATGGGGATCCTATAGATGTAGTATATTTTCCGGAAGGCCTTTGATAAGGTGCCGCACAAAAGATTAATACACAAGATAAGATCACATGGAGTTAGGGGTAATATATTAGCTTAGATAAAGGATTGGCTACCCAACAGAAAGCAGAGAGTCAGGATAACTGGGTCTTTTTCTGGATGGCAAGCCACAGGGTTCAGTCCTTGGGCCCCAACTATTTGCAATCTATAGTAATAACTTGGAATCAGGGATAGAGGGTACTATAGTTAAATTTGCAGATGACACCAAACGAGGTGGGAAAGTAAGTTGCATTGAAGAAATAAGAAATGTGAAAATGGATATGGACAGGTTAGGTGAATGAGCCAAAATTTGGCAGATCGAGTTTAATGTGGATATGTGTGAGGTTATCCATTTTGGTCAGAAGAATAAAAAGGCGACTTATTATTTAAATGGAAAGAAACTTCAGAATGCTTCAGTGCAGAGGGATCTGGGTGTCCTTGTGCATGAATCGCTGAAAGCTAGCATGCAGGTACAGCAGGTAATGAGGAAAGCAAATGGAATTTTGGCATTTATTGCTAAAAGAATAGAGTATAAAAGTAGGGAAGTGTTGTTGCAACTGCATAAGGCATTGGTGAGACTGCACCTGGAGTACTGTGCACAGTTTTGGTCCCCTTACTTGAGGAAGGATGTAGTTGAATTGGAGGTGGTTCAGAGGAGGTTTACTAGTTTGATTCCAGAGTTGCGGGGCTTTCTTATGAGGAGAGATTGAGCAGTTTAGGCCTATACTCGCTAGAGTTTAGAAGGATGAGAGGCGGTCTATTTGAGGTCTCTAAGATGCTAAACGGGATAGACAAAGTAGACGTGGAGCGGATGTTTCCCCTTGTGGGGCATTCTAGATCGAGAGGCCATAGTTTCAGGCTAAGGGGTGGTAGATTTAAATCAGAGATTAGGAGGAATTACTTTTCTCAAAGGGCTGTGAATCTGTGGAATTCACTGCCTCAGAGTGCAGTGGATGCCGGGATGCTGAATAAATCTAAGGAGGAGATAGACAGATTTTTAATTAGTAATGGTTTGAAAGGAGAGGGCAGGAAATTGGACTTGAGGCCGAAATGAGATCAGCTAAGATTGCATTGAATAGCGGGGCAGGCTCGAGGGGCTGAATTTCATACTCCTGCTCCTAGTTCTTATGTTCTTAACTGTGCACAGTACTCCAGATGCGGTCTCACCAATGCCTTGTACAGTTGCGGTCTCACCAATGCCTTGTACAGTTGCAACAACACTTGCCTATTTTGGTACTCTATTCCTTTGGCAATAAATGCCAAAATTCCATTTACCTTCCTTATTACCTGCTGTACCTGCATACTAGCTTTAATTGCAAGAAATGAAATTGCAAACAAGTGAACTTTTCACAATTAAAAGTATACGGGAAGAGCAGGACTTGAGAAATAGTTTCATTAAAATGGAAATTGCAAATAAGCAAGATTTGATTGTATTAGCAATGTTAAGTGGATAATAAAACATTATGGCCAGAATATAACGCTTGTCGGGTGGGCATGCGCCTGACCCGACCGAGTGTAAAATGACGCACAGTGATGTCAGGTGAGTGTCCCAATGTCGTTGTGTACTCGGGCGATATTTCGATCGGCGGGCGCACGAGGGAGTCGGCAGCATGCCTGCTGAATATTAAAATGCCTAATAAGACCATTAAGGTTATAATTGAAAGAAATTTTTTGCATCCTGCCCAACCTTATGGTTGGCGGGCAGGTGAAAAGGTCAAGCGCCTTTGCATTTTTTTGGGAAACCTCATCCACGGGTGGGATGAGGTTTCCAACAGCAAATAAAAATGAAATTAAAATTTTAACATTTTATTAATAACATGTCCCTGCTCATGTGACAGAGTCATATGAGGGGACATGTTTTATCACATTTTAAAAATCTTTATTTTTAATGTTCAAAACTCTTCATCTCCCTGAGGCAGCCATGTGCTTCAGGGAGCTTTTCCAGCGCACACCCACGAACCTGCACTCTCGCCCTCCTCTCCCCCCGCGCAGGCAGCGCTGCCACGTGTTTCACACTGGGCAGGCCTTAATTTGCCCGCCAGCATGAAATTGCTTCTGGCCCCGATTGCGGGCAGCAGTTGGCTTCCCAACTGCTCCCGCCCACCCCAACTGAGCCTGCCCGATGAGGGAAAAATTCTGTGTGTAGTTTCCTTCCCTAATGAGATAGAACATTTTTTTTTTCTTTTTAAATATTTTGAAATGTTTAACTTGAATGAACTTTAAATTAATTAGATCAGCCAACTTTTTTTAAATAGAGTGTGGAAACACTCCTTTGGTATTTTCCACTGCTCATAAAGCGTGAGTATTCAACTAATACCTGTACATGTTTCATTTGAGTTACTGATAACTGAACAATTATTGAGCTACACTGGCAAATGCAACAGCAGAAACTCTTTAATGAATATTGAAAACATTCATTTTCAGGCAGAGATCATAGATGTACAGTACGGAACAATTAATGATCTGGTCCGACTTCAATCAAGTACCAATGTTACCAAAAAAATTGCACTAATTAAACTTGGAAAAGCACCTTTATTGTATAAGGTAAGGTCAACTAAAATTATTCTGTTTTTTTTCATTAGGAAAAGATTCATAGTATGCTAATTGTTTTTATTTGGCTGTGTTTGTGGTGCAAAATGGCAGGTAATCAGAGTAATAAGCATTGAAAATATGAATGTGAAAGATGCAAAATTAATATAACATTTTTATTAAAATTGCTATTTTAGTTTGCAAAATATACCTCATTACATTTTGTGTTCATCTTTACATTTATGGTATAAAAGCCATCCATTAATGCAACATCCAGTTTCTTAGATTTATATTTGGGTGAAAAATTGTGCTCTCATTCAAATGGCCTGATTAACCCAACTAGTGCAGTATTTCTTTTGCTGGAAGTATGCACTAGACGCTACTAGCCTGTCATTGAAGGAGATTCACTTTCAAAAAGGTCCAGCACCAATTCAAAGCCCTTAAATTCTGGGGTTAGAAGACATTTAGTCAAAGGTACTAAGTCAGATAAATCTATAAAGTGGATGATTCCACTTGAGCTATCTGTCACTTAACAACAAGGATAACCACTCGCTAATTGTCTGTGATGTCCAACTGATGATACTGAATGTTAATGTAGAGTATTGGGAAAGTGTTCATGCCACTGTTGCCCTTTGCCACAATTTTCAGTAGAGAGCTAAGGAAGATGGAATGTTCCTGGGGGCAAGGTTTATTCAGTGAAAAATAGCCAATGACCCCTTTTTGCATTGCCAGCACAGGAAAGGTGCAACTTATTATTCAATGATGCAGAAAATAGTGGAGGGGATAATTAGAGTGCTTAAAGCATATTGCTAGTGCATGGTGTTCTACAGTACACTGATAAATTAGCAAAATTGGAATGGTTTGCTGTGGATGGTACAATTTTGTCCTAAAGGAAGGATCACCCTTATTCTTGGCAAATGGCATTTTTCAAAAAGCTAATTTGTATTTCTCTTGTCCTTGTATGTTTATCACATTTGACTTTTGGAAAAGGGATCCATCTATTAATGTATTCTGCCCTGTTCTGTGTTCAGAAGTACATGTACTCCAGAAATATTTCCGTATGTAAACTGTTACATTGTTCCCCCAGTGCAAATCTTAATCATAATTTCATATTGAGCAGAATAGTACGGTATGTATTACATGAGATAAAACTGTCACCCTTATAAAACAGCAAATCACCTAACTTAATGTGAGTAATGCCATTGATGATCTGCTAGAATAAACTAAAATAAAGTATGTTTACACATGCAGCTGTTGCACTTAAGGCATCACGCTTTGTTGCAGATTAAAACAATTTTAAAATGTCCCTTTTCTTCCAATCTCCAGCCTGAAACTGTTCTTACAATTCTTACGCAAACCAAAATAACTAGATTTACTGAATGACTCCCAAGTGAAAAAATTACCAACAAAATTTCACTTTTTGTAGCATTTACTTAACATGAATCAGAACCAACTCAAATTACACATGAATTAACAGGCAAATAATACTTCAAGTGAAAAGGTAAACTTCACTTTAAATAGTCAATACAACAAAGATAGTCTTATGCACCTACAAGTATTTATATAGCTTGGCCTAAATAGCCAAATGGTTATGGTACTGGGTTTGTAACCCCAAGATCAAGAGTTCAAATCTCACAATGGAAAAATATGAAACAATGTAACTTCATCTGAAACAGATGGAAACGTGTTTGTACTTGAAAGAGTTACAAGTATTTATATCATAACTGTGGCACCATGTGCAATCTCAGTGTTTTCGACTCAGCCTAATTGCCCTTGAGAAGGTGGTGGTGAGCTGCTTTCTTGAACTGCTGCAGTCCATGTAGTGCTGGTACACTCAAAGTGCTGTTAGGGAAGGAGTCCCAGGATTTTGGCCCAGCAACGTTGAAGGAACAGTGATATAGTTCCAAGTCAGGATTGTGTGTGGTTTGGAGGGGAACTTGCAGGTGGTGGTGTTCACATGCATCTGCTGCCCTTGTCCTTCTAGGTGGTGGCGTCGCGGATTTGGAAGGTGCTGTAGAAGGAGCCTTGGTGAGTTGCTGCAGTGCATCTTGTAGATGGTACACACTGTTGCTACTGTGCGTTGGTGGTGGATCGAGTGGATATTGGGGGTGGTGAACGGGCTGACAATCAAGTGGACTGCTTTGTCCTGAATGGTGTAAAGCATCTTGAGTGCTGTTGGAGCTGCACTCATCCAGGCAAGCGGAGATTCCATTACACTTCTGACTTGTGTCTTGTAGATGGTGGACATGCTTTGGGGAGTCAGGAGGTGAGTTACTCTACAGAATTCCCAG
Organism: Carcharodon carcharias; assembly: GCF_017639515.1. NCBI lineage: Eukaryota > Metazoa > Chordata > Chondrichthyes > Lamniformes > Lamnidae > Carcharodon > Carcharodon carcharias. The sequence goes on along the minus strand of NC_054468.1, from coordinate 52,788,036 downwards.
CATCTAACCTCTTGTAGCCACAATATTTATATGGCAGTTCCAGTTCAGTTTCTTGTCAATTTTTCTTTATTCATTCAAGGGATGTGGGCATTGCTGGCTATGCTAGCATTTATTGCCCATCCCTAACTGCTCTTGAGAAGCTGGTGGTGAGCTGCCTTCTTGAACCTGCTGGAGTCCCTGTGGTGTAGGTACACTCACAGTGCTGTTAGGGAGAGAGTTCCAGGATTTTGACCCAGTGACAGTGAAGGAACAGTCAATGGTAACCACCAGGATGTTGATCGTGGGGGATTCAGCAATGGTAAGATGGGTCCTCTTTTGTTGGAGATGGTCATTGCCTGGCACTTGTGTGGTGTGAATATTACTTGCCACTTAGCCCAAGCCTGAATATTATCCGGGTCTTGCTGCATATGGGCACAGACAGCTTCAATATCTGAGAAGTTGTGAATGGTGCAATCATCCCCACTTCTGACCTTATGTTATGATGGATGAAAGGTCATTGATGAAGAAGCTGAAGATGGCTGGGCCTAAGACACCACCCTGAAGAGCTCCTGCAGTGATGTCCGAGGACTGAGATGATTGACCTCCAACAACCATAATCATCTTACTTTGTGCTAGGTATGACTCCAACCAGTGGAGAGTTTTCCCCCAGTTTCCATTAACTTCAGTTTTGCTAGGGCTCCCTGATGCCACACTTGGTCAAATTCTACCTTGATGTCAAGGGGAATCACTCTCACCTCACCTCATGATATCAGCTTTTTTGTCCTTGTTTGGACTAAGATTGTGAGGAGGTGAGTAGACCTGGCAGAACCCAAACTGTGCCAGTGAGTGGGTTATTGTTGAGCAAGTGCTATTTTGTCGCACTGTTGATGACCTCTTCCATCACTTTGTTGATGAAAAAGATCATTTTCAAACAATGCTAAAACAGATGTTTTAAAGAAATTACAAAATTTCCTAACTGTACTGTTCCAGGTCAAATATCATCAAGCATATCCCTACCTCTGCAGTTGCCCCACCAAGCAACAAATAATCTCTGAATGACCTCAGCGTTTATTCACTTAAAAATTAGACTTTATTACATGAATTATCTTATAAAAGGAAGGCAGTCTGACCTGTAATCATTTCAAGGATGTACAGCATTACACCCTCAAGTCTTAAAGGGACAGCCCCCACATGAGTGCGGGATGACACCGGGACGTTCACCCGATGTCATCACATGTTATTTTACACTCAAGCGGGTCGGGTGCGTGCCCGCATGCCCAGCTAAATATTCTGCCCGTGAAAAGAATTGTAATGTTGCTTAACCAGGAGCCAGTGTCAGTGAGCTCCATGGTTATGGGTGAATGAGACTTGGTACACACAGGAAGCAGAGTTTTGGATAAGCTCAAATGTATGGGGAGTAGAGCGTGGAAGCCGACCAAAAATATGTTGAAATAGTTAAATCCAGAGGTATCATCAGCATGGATGAGGGTTTCAGCAGCAAATGAGCTGAGATGGTGTGGAGTGAGATGACGTTATTGGGTGGAAATAGGTGGTCATAGTGATGGTGCGACATGTGGTCAGAAGTTCACCTCATGGCCAGATATAGCACCAAAGTTGTGAATGTTTTTGTTCAGCCTCACAACCTCACCAGAAATAGGAGTGGTTGTCAATGGTTGTGGAATGGAGTTTGTGACGGGGATTGAAGGAAAAGTCAGAATGACCTTGAATTATTAATTCTGAACATTACAAAGTGCTCATAAATTGGATGCTAATTTACAAAAGGACATTATTGTTTCCAAATAAAATGAATGAGCTGGCTGCTGTGTTTCAGTTTTGCTTTGAGCCCAATCATCAACTAGTAACGAGCATTTCCTGAGCACAATACCAGCTCATAAAAAGACAAATTGAGCACTTGAGGCAGATAGATCACCAACCTTTTTCACCCTGATATGATTAAGTTAGGAGATAATTGGGTACTGTGACTCCAAATGCTTGTCAGGGCATGAAAACACTCATAGGTAGCACAAATTAGCACTAAATCTGACAATCAGGTGCCATAAATTATGGCTGGTACAAGAAATGGAAAGCTTGGCCTAAATAGCCAAGTGGTTATGGTACTGGGTTTGTAACCCCAAGATCCAGAGTTTAAATCTCACAATGGCAAACTATGAAACAATGTAACTTCATCTGAAATAGATGGAAATGGGTTTGTACTCGAAAGAGTTACAAGAAATGGAAACAATCACACAAGCGCAATTGAAGTGTTATGCCTGTAATGATTTAAATCCAATGGAAATGGACACCGCTAATGCTGTGTCAGATGTACCCATAGTCTGATCAATCAGGGTACTGCAGGTAAAACCACCTCGAGTCCAATTAGCATACTACTTTTTTTCTATAATTGTGTGATCAGTTTTGTAATATAAATAAAAATGTGATTTAGTTTTGAGTTTTCTGAGTTCAAGCATAAAAGTAACTGAAGCACAAATGAGGAAATAAGGATGACACTACCTTTTAAATTCTGCCGCAAGAATGCTACTGCACAGCCAAGAATCCAAGTTTGAACGTATTTTTATTTAGTCTTTCATCATTGCATTGTAGGAGAAAATATAAATGATAGCAGATTTCCCTCGGGGTTTCTCACATTAAGTCAAAGAATAGGCTGATGTGTGATGGCTAAAGTGTGAAAGGAATAAATATATGAAGCTCTCAGGAAGTATGCAGTATATGCACATCGCTCATTGTGCGTCAGAGGTTACTGCAGTTCTTTAGCAACATGAAGCTTATGTCATGGAGGGCATAACACCAGGGCCACTGATTTACTGTGACTGAATCAGTCAAATTACATTTTGATTACATAATCTGAGATTTTCACAGGCATTTTGAGGATCGAGTTCCACTATTCTGTGCATTATTCTGAAAGTTGTCAATGAATGGTGTTTATTTACATATTCCATGTTTAAATCTATGAATACACTGCAAAATATCATGGAGAGGTGTACCTCTTGTAGGTAGACAGCTGGTATTTAACAATATAAGGAAGGGGGACAAATTTAGCTGCAAGGGGAGCAGTCTTGACTTTAATCGCAATGGGAGGATCCTGAAAGAATTGTGAAATGGCTCTGGGCTTTTAACAAACTGAATTGGAGCTGTAAGAGCACATGGGTGTAAGTGCTGAGGATTGACAACATGCTGAAAAGGATCCTGTAGTCTCGTATCATGGCAGAGGAAGAGCCTGGGGTTTACCAAAATTGGGAAGAAGGAACCTAGGTTTAGCAGAATGTAAAAGGGAGGAAGAGGTAAGTTGTGAAACTTGATTCACTAGTGGTTTCCTGGAGATGTGCCAGCAGCGACAGGAGTGGGATGGCACAGGCTGACAGCGCATGAGGGTGAAGGGAATAGTTTCCTGAGTCTTGCAGCCCTGGTTGTAAACATCCTTGCAAACAAAGAATTGTTTCATGATTGGTTCCCAGATGTGCATGTGGATATTTCTCTCTTTTACTCTCCCCTTTATCAGGTGTTACGATGTTAATATTTTAAAATTCTGTGATTCTGTGAAAAGGAGCTAGAATTCTATCTGAGGAAGAATGGAGTCTTGAAAGATTTTCTGGCTGGAATTGGTGCCATATATACTGAGCCAGCTGCCTTTGTTGTATCTCCTATTTAGGCCAGAATTTTTAACTCACTGGGTGGGTGTGCGCCCGACCCGAACAAGCGTAAAATGATATGCGATAACGTCGGGTGAGTGTCCCGATGTCATTGTGCACTCGCGCTATATTTCAGTTGGCATGTGCACACGGGAGTCAGCAGCGCGCCCGCCGACATTTATCAGGCCTGTTAAGGCCATTAAAGTTTCAATTGAATTAAATTCTTCGCTGCCTGTCCAACTTTACCATTGGCAGGCAAGCAAGAAGGCCAAGCGGCCTTTGGATTTTTCAGGAAACCTCATCCACAGGTGGGATGAGGTTTCCAACAGCTATTAAAAATTAAATAAAAATTTAAACATTTCATTAATAACATGTCCCTGCTCACATGACAAAGTCACGTGAGTGGACATGTTTTATAACAATTTAAAATTCTTTATTTTTAATTCTTAAAATCTTGATCTCCCTGAGGCAGCTTTGTGCGAAGTTCCCTACTCACCCTCCTCCTCCCCCACACAGGCAGCACTGAGCGCTGCAGCATGCGTTTCATGCTGGGCGGGCCTTAATTACGGGTGGGGGTCATCATCCCGACTGCTCCCGCCTGCCCCAGCTGAGCCGGCCTGATGAGGGCAAAATCCTGGCCTTACTGTGTAATTTAGAATTTATTTTGACCGTGATTTGCCTGTTTATTCATGGTTAATATATGTTGATTTTGCTTTGATTGTTAATGCAAAAGTTATAAAAAGGTGAAATTTTGTCCATTGGCTTTTCATTGGGGTCATTTGGTGAATTTTGTTCTTTCAGTCCATTGATCTCCACAAGGGTCATGACAATGGAGAAAAGAACTGGCCTCAGTATTGCTCAGGCTTCTGCATATGTTCAGAATCAGCAGAGCATATGAGAAGTGCACTTTACTACCGAGTAGTGATCAGTGCATGTAATTTGGGTCACTGCTCATTTGATTTTTTGTAGTATATACCAATCAAAGGTGTCCCTTTATGTGCAAACCCATTGCAGGAGGAGGAATTGCAGGTGCAGCTGCATGAAGGGGCTTGGATACTGGAGGGAGGCAGTGACTTGCAGATGAACTCGAAGACAGAAGTGACCTGGATTTGACATTGGAAGTGTGTTAGAGCAGTGAGCTGAATCCTTGGAGAGCACAATATGCACTTATTGCAATTTCTTCTATATTAGAAAAATGAGTGAAACTTTAACCGTTGAGGTGTAACTGCTGCATTATCCAGTAATAGTGATGGTCCAGGAAATGCGGCAACCACACAATCAGCATCAAAGCTATCAGAAGTCAAATAGTGTAATGTTTGAAATGAGATCATAGGAAATACTGAACATATTTATATATCTTAGTCAATATTTTTGTTCTAAATCATAAAGACAGGTACACATGTTCTTTTTCCAGAACTGATTGTTGTTTAAACGGACACCACATAAATGGATCAGTATCAGAAGATAACAAAAGTAGAGTCATAAATATTAGTTGCATTATTTATCTGTAGTAGGTTTGAGTATATTCATGTCATGGTATGATGACTGAACTCACTCCAACAGAACACATTTGCCACCAGCAAAACAATCAAAATAAAATCTTGTTCTAATTCTATGGGCAGAAGTTTCCCCCCATCGGTGGGGTGGGGGGGTTAGGAGCGGGTGTGTGGAGGGGTGCCTCCGATTGGCGCTCCCTAATTGGGGGCGTACTGCCATTTTATGTGGGCAGGTCAATTAAGGCTCACCTAATGTGACGTCTGCAAGGAAGCTCCCTGTACGGGTGGAGGGAGGGAATCCCTAAACTGAGAGTGCGTTTTTTTCGCGCATGCATGCAAAAGAGCGCACGCATCTCCCTGAGGCTAAGTGCTGTTTCAGGGAGATCAGCACCAAATTTAAAAATGTTAACAATAGAGAAAAAAAAAATTCCCCTGACATGTCCCCTCATGTGACACGTCAATCACTTTCATTAACACTTTTATTAAAAATTTTAAAACCTACATGAAACCTCATCTTGCCCGTGGATAAGGTTTCATGCTTTTGCCAATGCCCGCCGGGGCTCCTGGCCTGCCCGCCAACCTTAAGGTTGGATGGACAGGTCCATTAAGTACTTTAATTACTTTGTCAATGGCCTCAATTGGCCATTGACAGGTCAGTGGGCACACAGCTGATTCTGCTGAGCCCCCGCCTACCTGAAAATTGAAATGGGGCGGGGTGACGTCAGGAGTTCCAACCGCTCGCCGACTGGGAAATCCTGACCTAAAAGGAGATATTTTTTAGAACAAAACTTATAATACACTACTTTGTCCTCAAAAGTTGAAATAAAAAATATATCTATTTTTCAAAACCATGGTGACATCTGAGAATGTGGGGCTTCTAAAACTATTTTCCAAGGTATGTCATAATTTGTTTGCAATAGAACTAGGAAGTGGAGACTAAAGCCTTGTGAAGAACTTCATTTATCATTTTACTAGTGCTTTTTCCTCACCTACAAAAGGCAATCTTCACACTGATACATAACATATTGTCATTTTATGTCTTTACAATTGATTTATTACAATCGAGACATTTCTGATGTATATAAAAACTTAAAGTGCAGGATATTTAAAGTGGGTGAGTACATAATGGTTTATTTTTTATGGTAGTTAGGAAGCACTTTTGCCTCTTTGACATTTACTTTTAGTATATGACAGGCAGCAGTACGTAATTGTGAAATTCAAGAATCAAGACAAGTACAACCATCAGTTTTACATCACATAAGAGCTTAAGATATAGGAGCAGGAGTAAGTCATATGGCCCTCAAACCTGTGCTGCTACTCAATAAGATCATGACTGATCTTCTAACTCAATTCCACTTTCCTGTCCTATCCTATTTCACTTGATATACTTTGTGTCCAAAAATCTGCTAATCTCAGACTTGTATATGATCTACGACTGAGCATCCATAGCCCTCTGGGGCAGAGAAATCTAAAGATTCACAATTGTCTGAAAGAAAATATTTCTCCTCATCTCAGTCTTAAATGGCTGACCCCATATTCTGAGACTGCCAACACCAGTTCTAGTCTATCCAGCCAAGGCGGGGGCGGGGGCGGGGGCAGGGGGTGGGCAACCTGTCAGCATCTTAACTGTCTAGCTCTCTAAGAACGTTATACTTTTCAATGAGAGAATTTCTTATTCTTCTAAACTCCAGAATATATAGCCCATTCTACTCAATTACTCAATATATTTAGCAACCAATAGCAGCATTACTTTTTCAACATGTGAATTAAAACTGAACGACTCTCTAAGTCCTGCCAATCAAATAGATTAAGACATTTCTATGGCTCTACTCCTGATGGTATGTTTTCCAAGTTTGTCATTCTATCTCAGCAAGATATTTTTGAGATCACATCTTTGTTGACTTAAGTGAAGCAGGTGAGATGGGACAGATGGTTAAAGTCAGAATCTTCGACACTCAATAATAGAGGTCAGAGTTACATTATATACCATTGTCACGATTCAAGCTCTTTATAATCCTTTCTGATACTTGGAAAGGTCTCAAGTCTACTTTTAAAAAAACAGCAGATAGTTTTGTAATTAATAATGAGATATGTGAGTTTTTGTAATGGCACAGCTTTTGGGGTGAGGATGTAAGTGGCAGTATATTTCCTCTGCATTGTAAAGCATTGTGAGCATTCAAAATAGACATACCCTTGACCTGAAAAACAATAACTTGCTCTTTATTGCATAATAGATGGGAACAGTTATTAGAAATAAAAATAAGTACACTAAGAATGCGTATTATATGTGTGCATATTGGCATTCGCACATAGGTGCATGCATGTCTTTCATTCCTTCCAGCTGTACAGCACATCCTCTAACATCATACTTTGTTCATCACTCTTGACTATTCGGCAATAATTTTAGTTGGAAGATAAGTGAATCTTTTTGTTTTTTTAGTAACTTAGTACTACATATTTTGTTGTTTTGAGGTTTTTTCTCTCTTTAAATTGTTGGGAAATTTTATCTGAATTAACAATGATTTCCAAGGTGATTGTAAGTATTTACTGTTGGGGAGATGGTGGTGTAGTGGTAAAGTTTCTGGACTAGTAATCCAAAGCTCCAGGCCAATACTCTGGGGACATATGTTCGACTCCCACCATGACAGCTGGTGGAATTTAAATTCAACTAATAAATCTGGAATTGAAAGCTAGTCTCCCATGAAGCTAGCATCGATTGTCATAAAAAGCAATCTAGTTCACTAATGTCCTTTAGGGAAGGAAATCTGCCATCCTTATCTGGTCTGGCCTACATGTGACTTGACTCTTGACGTGGTTGAATTTTAACTGCTCCCTGAAATGACCTAGCAAGTCAAGGGCAATTAGGGATGGGCAACAAATGCTGGCCTTGCCAGCGATGTCCACATCTCATGAAAGAATTTTTTAAATTATTGACATAAGACTAGCAATTTATAGTGGATGTTGGTTGAAAGCTCCATCCCCTCCATAACATTTCCCATTAGGCTGAAAAATTGCTGACTGAACTTCAGTGCTTGAAATTAAAAGAAATGTTATTAACTGTTCCAGAAAAGCAGAGACTGAGTTTAATTTATATATTTGTTAATGTAGCTGTGCTTTTGATTTTTCCAATGTAGCTGTGCTTTTTATTTATCCAATAAGCAAAGTATTTTTTTCCCAGGAGACAATGCAAATCAATTAATTCTTTATTCATAGAGAGCTGGGAAAGGCAGTACTGCCAAACGCTAGATTGTGCCCCTTTGTTGTATCAGTCTTGAACTTGGTACATCTTGTATTCTATCGTTGTGTTGTCAGCAGTAAGAAACACAAGGATTTTTTTTTAAAAAGTAAAGATGTATTTAAAAAGACGTCCTTTATGAATATAAAAATAATTAATGGTATTGCTTTGTAGTTTTGAACATTTGCAAAATTTAAGTTCAAAACAGCATTAAAATCCAAAAATGCCATGTAACTTAACCAGGGTTTAACTTATTCATTGTAAATCAGAGACTCTGATAGTACATTGTTTATCACATAGTATAACACTCTTGACTCTTGCTGTTATAAAAGAGTGGATTTTCAAGTGTCACCGTGAGCAATGGAGTAAGGAATCTGAACTTAATGTGTGTTTATAAAATGTGTATGTGCATTACAATATATTTGCAGAGGAAATCTCCCATCACATTGCTCACAGTAAAGAAGTAAGGGGTTGCATTTTATCAGGGTGGCAGTGACTCTGACGACAGGCTGGAAAGCTGGGGTCAGGACGGCAACCCTACCTTGGCGATCCGGGGGGCCCCTGCCATATTTTATGCTCACCTTATAACTAATGAGCAGCTCTCAGCCCTTTAATGGATGAGAGCCTGCCTCCCAAGAGCTGCCGCCCAATCAGAGGGCTGGCAGTTCTTCAGTCCCAGCAGCAGCTCACTGGGGAGGAAGTCTCACCCTCAGGAGCTGCCAGCTAATCTGATTGGCCAGTAGCTCCAGCAGTCTGGGCAGCACCAAGAGCTCATGGTGGATGCTGCCAGGATTGCATCCAGCCCCCAGAAGAAGGCCCAGTGGATGCCAGTGTGAGCTAAGTCCGGGTTACTGGGTGGGAAGGGTTTGACCAATTTAGGAAGGGGATTGTAAGGGTCGGTTGTGGAGAGCAGATGGATAGGAAGGAATGGGGTACTAACCCCAATGCACAAAATGTGCCCCCAGAAGTACCCCCACCCCCTTCATTCCCTCTCTTTTCAAAACAGACTTTCCACTCCAGTCCGTCTGCCCATGTTAACCGTATTATGCCATGGGCAGTGTATTATTGGAGGCAATTGGCTTGTTAACAAGTTCAATTGACGCTTATTTATTTATGTCAGGCAGGCTGTCAATTTCGGGATGTACAGAAAGGGTGGATGCAACACATACTTGGAAATGAGATATCTGTGCCTGCTATTTCTCTCAGGATTCCATGAGCGTTTACAGCAACAGAGGACCTGAAGAAACCTTACTGACCACCATAAAAACCTGTTTACGCCATTTGTCAGTCTCCCATTGGAAGTTTTATGTGCAACATAACAGTCATATATCAGAAAATTCTTTTATAAATAAGAATATATATTGGGGGGAAGTCAATTCAGAATATGTAACATAAAGTTACAATTGGAAATGTTGTTTACAGACCCTAGAATGCAAAGATTACCCTCATCTTCTTTTGTCTGCTATAAGCAATTTGCTTAAACCTCTCTCCTCTGTGTCTTCAAACCTCACCACCAACAATAATTGTGAGAAGCTTATGGACTTCTTTCTCACTAAGACTGAAACCATCTGATCAACTGACTCTGTCACTTTCCCCCTTTCCTCTAGCCCACCAAGTCAAATTTCCTCTTTAGTTCCCTCCTGTTTAGCCCTGAACTTGGGTATTTCTCTAGTTTCTCTCTAACCTCCCTTTATGCCCATTCTGAGCTCGTCTTCTCCATGACACTCACTTTGTGCTCCCTCAATCCTATTCCAGATAAACTGCTAGCTGCCCAATTTCCCATCCTGGGTCCCTATATTAGCTGATATTGTTGATGGTTCTTTCTCCTAGTTGCCAGCTCCATCCTTCTCCCTAGCAACTATCTGAGGTCGAACCAAACTGTTTGCATCCTTGGTGTCTTATTTGACTCTGGGATGAACATCAAACTATATATCCGCACCATCACTAAAACCACCTCCTTCCACCTCTGTAACATCACTTGATTCTGTCCCTGCCTCAGTCAATTTGCTGCTGAAAACCTCATCCATGCCCTTATTACCTCTAGATTTGACTATTTCAACCTCCCTGTCAACTTGAGGTCATTTAAAATTCTGCTGCCAATAAGACTTTCCTTAAAACCTACCTCTTTGACCAAGCTTTTGATCATCTGCCCCAATATCTACCTGTATGACTTGGTGTCAAATTTGTTTGATAATACTGCTGTGAAGCTCTTAGGGATGTTTTATTACATTAGACGTGCTACATAAGCATGAAGTTGTTATAAAATATAGCATATCTATTTGTAACTTTATTGATGGCTGGTCAGATGAAAAATTATTTTACGAGGACAGGAGTGCTAGAGCATAAAATGCTCATTGTATCATTCTGCTGCCTAGATGGAGCTGTGTTCCTTTAAGATGTGAAGCTATCATTGTTATTAATTAAACAACTGCTACAGGTCAATCAGAATTTAATTGTTGTTTGTTGAGGGAATTGTGAAAATTGGGAAATGTTGCAACTTGCAGGCTCCAAAGAAGAAGCATTTAGCATTAAATAGTTAACATGTTTTTAAAGTAGAAAAATAGCTTGTATTTGCATGACTTTAGATCCACATTGCACAATGCTGTACTGTAGTAGAGTTCCTTCACTTAATTATGTCCAAGAGATTGATGTCCTTCAGCCTGTGTGTGCAGTCAATCAGATTCTACAATCATATACTGTGAATAAGTCAGATTCCAGAAGCATTTGTGCAATTTCTGATGCTTGTGTTTAACTAACTCAATCGCAGTCTGTCAAAAAAAGAAATTACCTGACATATGGCCACCATGACAGTTTCTCAAACACTGCACTTTGCATATCTAAAAAAAAAATTAAGCTGAATGAACATAAAGTCAAAAGTACATTTAAGACTTGAACAAAACTTATCCATTGTATTTTCTAGTTGATTCACAGCCACCTGCTTTCCATATGGCCTTCCACAGTTCATTTGGGCATCTAATGTTCATAATGAATTACACTGATAAGGAGAATCCAGGGTATACTTGTGCACAGGTCCATTGCAAACCAATCCAGATTATACCTGAGATTAAATAGTCTACACACATGTCGAAGAGTATTTGGTTGTCAACCTGAGTCACAGAATAGGAGCACCTTGGTGACTGTTGTTTTAAGCCCAGCCTTACTGACTAAGGGTCACGTGGTCAGAACAGCCAATCGTCAACGAGCGTGGGAACCTCATAAGGGGGTAGAGCTTTCCTAGCCTGGGGGAGTGTATTGTAGCCTTTTTAGAAGCAGGCAGCTAATCCAACAGCTCTGTAAATAAAGTTCATTGTTCAACTAAAGAAGCTTCTTGGTAGTACATCTGGCAAAATAATCCTGGTGCTACCCCTTGCCCGACAACTGTGAGTATCTCATTCTAAAGAAGGAAAGAAAGAAAAAAATATATACTAACCAGGATGCCTTTCTTTGGGACGATCGACCCATTTGACTCCTCTACAGAGGACTGGAGTCAATACATCAAGCGCCCCAGGTTTTATTTTCATGCCAAGAAATAGAGGAGGAGACAAAGCGCAAAGCAATTCTCTTGAGCGTCTGTGGGAGTCAAACCTACAACCTTATTTGCAGTCTCACAGCCCCAAGCACACCTGACTCCAAGTTGTTCAGTGGATTTGTCGATTTAGTGAAGGGCCATTTTTAGCCCAGACCATTGATCATTATGCAAAGATTCAAATTTAATACAAGGGTGAGGGCCCCCAGTGAATTGATTGCGACTTATGTTGCTAAGTTGAAACAATTGTCAGAGCATTGTGATTTCGGACTGACATTGAATAACATGCTATGGGATTGGTTGGTTTGTGGCGTGCGCAATGATGTAATTCAGCGTCAGTTGCTTGCAGAAGTCAATATAACTTTTAAATGAGTAGTGGAGATAGCGCAGGCCATGGAAGACACTGTAAAAGATTTACCGGAGCTACAGAACTTGCAAAATGGTGCTGTTTACCAGTTAGGGTGGGTCTGCAGTCAGGCATGACACCAAAAATGCTGAAGCAACCGCAAAGTGGGAATCATTCCCAATCACCCTGGAGTCAAAAAATATACCAGAGGCAGTCAGACAGGAATCCTGAAGTTGAAATGTTACCGATGTGGGGGTAACCACACTCCTGAAACGTGTAGATTTAAGGGGGCCGAGTTGTATTACTGTCGCAAAAGAGGGTATTTGATAAAGCAGTGCAGAGCTAAGTCCAGACTGCCAAGTAACCAGCCAGCAAAAATGTTAGAAGTACATAACGTGAAAGAGCTTGAAGTGACTGATTCTGACATTCACTCTCTTTTTAATCTTAAAGCAGTCAAAGCAAACCCTATTACTGTCACGCTCCACATAAGTGGGAAGCCTCTAGTTACGGAGGTAAATACAGGGGCATCAGCCACAGTGATGGGTTAGCTCAAATTTCAGTACCTGAGAGAAGGTACCCAACGCTTAAGCCTGGAGAGAACTTCTGCCCAGTTGAAGACTTACACAGGAGGAGCACTAAAAGTAAAAGGCACCGCCATGGTACCTGTGAGTATGGGCAGCAGTCAGCCCAGCTCTCAGTAATAATAGTGACTTGGGAAGGACCAAGCCTTCTGGGCCGTGAAGGGCTAAAATAAATCAAGTTAAATTGGTCTGAGATTTTTCAGTTGCGGGCAGGAGGACTGCTAGATTTGTTGAAAAAATACAACTGCGTCTTTTGCAACGAATTAGGAAAAATTAAAGGCTTGCAAGCCAGGGTTTATGTTGATCCAGAGGCAGCTCCCTGATTTTTTTAAGGCAAGACTGGTACCATATGCCTTAAGAGAAAAAGTGGATGCTGAGATAAACAGTTGATGGAACTAGGCATCTTGCAGCTATTTCAATTTTTGGAATGGGCAGCACCTATCGTTCCCACACTGAAACCGAATAAGACCATCCGTATTTGCAGCGATTAAAAGACCATAAGACGTAGGAGCAGAAATTAGGCCATTCGGCCCATCGAGTCTGCTCCGCCATTCAATCATGGATGATAAGTTTCTCAACCCCATTCTCCCGCCTTCTCCCTGTAATCTTTGATCCCCTTACCAATCAAGAACCTATCTATCTCGGTCTTAAATACACTCAATGACCTGGCCTCCACAGCCTTCTGTGGCAATGAATTCCATAGATTCACCACTCCCTGACTTAAGAAGTTTCTCCTCATCTCTGTTCTAAAAGGTCATCCCTTTACTCTGAGGCTGTGCCCTCGGGTCCTAGTCTCTCCTACTAATGGAAACATCTTCCCCATGTCAAATCTATCTAGGCCTTTCAGTATTCTGTAAGTTTCAATCAGAGGGGGCCCCTCATCCTTCTAAACTCCGTCAAGTATAGACCCAGAGTCCTCAAACGTTCCTCATATGTTAAGCCTTTCATTCCTGGGATCATTCTCGTGAACCTCCTCCGTTCCCTCTCCAGGGCCAGCACATCCTTCCTGAGATATGGGGCCCAAAATTGCTCACAATATTCTAAATGTGGTCTGACCAGAGCCTTATAAAGCCTCAGCAGCACATCCCTGCTTTTATATTCTAGTCCTCTCGAAATAAATGCCAACATTGCATTTGCTTTCCTAACTACTGTGTCAACCTGCAAGTTAACCTTAAGAAAATCTTGGATTAGGACTCCCAAGTCCCTTTGCACTCCAGATTTCTGAATGCTCTCCCCATTTAGAAAATAGTCTATGCCTCTATTCTTCCTACCAAAGTGCATGACCTCACACTTCCCCACGTTATATTCCATCTGCCACTTCTTTGCTCATTCTCCAAACCTGTCCAAATCCTTCTGCAGCATCCCCGCCTCCTCAATACTACCTGTCCCTCCACCTATCTTTGTATCATCTGCAAACTTAGCTAGGATTCCCTCAGTTCCTTCATCTAGATCATTAATGTATAACGTGAAAAGTTGTGGTCCCAACACTGACCCCTGCGGAACTCCACTAGTCACCGGCCGCCATCCTGAGAAGGTCCCCCTTATCCCCACTCTCTGCCTCCTGCCAGACAGCCAATCTTCTACCCATGCTAGTACCTTACCTCTAACACCATGGGCTCTTATCTTACTGAGCAGCCTCCTGTGCGGTACCTTGTCAAAGGCCTTCTGGAAATCCAAGTAGATAACATCCATTGGCTCTCCTTTGTCTAACTTACTTGTTACCTCCTCAAAGAATTCTAACAAATTTGTCAGGCATGACCTCCCCTTGATGAAACCATGCTGACTTTGCCCTATTTTACCATGCACTTCCAAGTATTCTGAAATCTCATCCTTAATAATGGACTCTAAAATCTTACCAACGACCGAGGGGTCTGATGAAAGGTCATCGGCCTGAAATGTTAACTCTGTTTCTCGCTCCACAGATGCTCCAGACCTGCTGAGCATTTCCACATTTTGTGTGTTATTCCTCTTTTTTAGCACTGTTTTGTCAGTATTTATAATTTGCTTTAGAGTCCCTAGAAATATAAAACGCTCTGTCTCGTTAACCATAAAACACAATCCTCTGACTGAGACATAGGAACAAGACTAGGCCATTCAGCACTTTGAGCCTGTTCTGTTATTCACATAGATTATGGTTGATCTAATCTGTACTATAACTCCTTCTGTCCACCTTAGCTGAGGAATCCTTAATATACTTGCCTAACAAAAATCTATCCATCTCAGTTTTAAAATTTTCAGTTGACAAAGCCTCAGCAGCTTTTGGGGAGCAAGTTGCACTGACCTTTGTGTGAAGAAGTGCTTCCAGACATCACACCAGAATGGCTTAGTTCTAACTTTAAGGTTATTCCCTCGTGTTCTGGAATTCTCTCGCCAGATTAATAGTTTCTCTTCGTCTATTTTATGAACTCCTTTAATCTTCGAAAACACTTCTCCTCAGAGCTTAACCCTTCTGGTTCAGGTATTATTCTGGGCAATCAGCTCTGCAACCTGTCCAGGGTCAAAATATCTTAACTGAGAATTAGATCAGAATTCTCACCCCGTCAGTTGTGTACCAGTGGAGTGATCGCCATTCATCCCTCCACGAGCACTGCAATCCTGAATACATTTCCTGGATTGTGTTGCCTTGTAGGCAAGTCAAAAAGCATGCCAGTGTGTCCATTCTGCAACCTTCAAGGGTATTGGAAAACCATGTGATTCTTTATTGCAACAGATGCATAGTGACTGGATTTTGAGGCCAGCAGCAAAGGAACAATGCTTATTTCTCACCTTGCTGATAACTGCCCAAAGTTCTCTCAGGTGTTTGAGTGGAGACTTGCTCTAATGCAGTGTTTCATCTAGCATGGCATCCTCCACATGACATCTCCAAGCAAGTCAAGAAACAGCGAGGTTCTTCAACCAAGTAAATTGGGGAATAATTACTGAGACACACAAAGTAGAACCTGCTCCACTTTAAACATTTTCAGAAGTCAGGTGCATTTGGGATCCCAACCCTGCTTGTTTTGGAGGAGTTCTGCTACACGGCCTTAAGGAAGGCAGCCAATTAACAGGCCATCTCCATGTTCACCATCCAGTTAAGGACAACAGTGGATGTGGGAGGCCCAATAGAAGGGCATGTGGGACGAGTTGATTGGCAGCCACACTAAGAGATGTGACCGCTGCTGAGGCAGATGGAAAGTGCAAGGTTGCCTCAAAATGGAGTTGCTGTTGAAAGGCTTCAGAGGTCTGAATAAAAATGAAGGCTCAAAGCTGTTAGAGCCATCAGTGTGGAGGGAAAGGGTGGGGTGGAGGGGTAAAAAATCGCTCCACAAGAATGTTTCTTGCCATGGTTCTACGTGTTTCAGCCTTGTGGCTCCATCATAGTGCCATGGACAGCAGCTTCCAATATCTCTCTGACCTCCCACTGTGAGATTGCCCTGCTGGGTTCCTGACATAGGGTAGAGTATGCGCACCTTCTGTAAAATTAAATTACTGCTCACAATTATGGGCTAATTCGCTTGCTCACTATGGACTAGTGGGCAACCACTGCTGCAAAAAGCCCTCCTTTGGTGGTGGGGGTTGGTTGGTGGGGGGGGCAGGGGAGCACTTAGAAATGGCATGTTCGGTCAGCTTCCCGATTAGATCCTGCCTCCAGAAGATTTTCCTGGAGGAGGGCTTTTTGCAGCAGTGGTTGCCCACTAGTCCATAGTGAGCAAGCGAATTAGCCCATAATTGTGAGCAGTAATTTAATTTTACAGAAGGTGCGCATACTCTACCCTATGTCAGGAACCCAGCAGGGCAATCTCACAGTGGGAGGTCAGAGAGATATTGGAAGCTGCTGTCCATGGCACTATGATGGAGCCACAAGGCTGAAACACGTAGAACCATGGCAAGAAACATTCTCGTGGAGCGATTTTTTACCCCTCCACCCCACCCTTTCCCTCCACACTGATGGCTCTAACAGCTTTGAGCCTTCATTTTTATTCAGACCTCTGAAGCCTTTCAACAGCAACTCCATTTTGAGGCAACCTTGCACTTTCCATCTGCCTCAGCAGCGGTCACATCTCTTAGTGTGGCTGCCAATCAACTCGTCCCACATGCCCTTCTATTGGGCCTCCCACATCCACTGTTGTCCTTAACTGGATGGTGAACATGGAGATGGCCTGTTAATTGGCTGCCTTCCTTAAGGCCGTGTAGCAGAACTCCTCCAAAACAAGCAGGGTTGGGATCCCAAATGCACCTGACTTCTGAAAATGTTTAAAGTGGAGCAGGTTCTACTTTGTGTGTCTCAGTAATTATTCCCCAATTTACTTGGTTGAAGAACCTCGCTGTTTCTTGACTTGCTTGGAGATGTCATGTGGAGGATGCCATGCTAGATGAAACACTGCATTAGAGCAAGTCTCCACTCAAACACCTGAGAGAACTTTGGGCAGTTATCAGCAAGGTGAGAAATAAGCATTGTTCCTTTGCTGCTGGCCTCAAAATCCAGTCACTATGCATCTGTTGCAATAAAGAATCACATGGTTTTCCAATACCCTTGAAGGTTGCAGAATGGACACACTGGCATGCTTTTTGACTTGCCTACAAGGCAACACAATCCAGGAAATGTATTCAGGATTGCAGTGCTCGTGGAGGGATGAATGGCGATCACTCCACTGGTACACAACTGACGGGGTGAGAATTCTGATCTAATTCTCAGTTAAGATATTTTGACCCTGGACAGGTTGCAGAGCTGATTGCCCAGAATAATACCTGAACCAGAAGGGTTAAGCTCTGAGGAGAAGTGTTTTCGAAGATTAAAGGAGTTCATAAAATAGACGAAGAGAAACTATTAATCTGGCGAGAGAATTCCAGAACACGAGGGAATAACCTTAAAGTTAGAACTAAGCCATTCTGGTGTGATGTCTGGAAGCACTTCTTCACACAAAGGTCAGTGCAACTTGCTCCCCAAAAGCTGCTGAGGCTTTGTCAACTGAAAATTTTAAAACTGAGATGGATAGATTTTTGTTAGGCAAGTATATTAAGGATTCCTCAGCTAAGGTGGACAGAAGGAGTTATAGTACAGATTAGATCAACCATAATCTATGTGAATAACAGAACAGGCTCAAAGTGCTGAATGGCCTAGTCTTGTTCCTATGTCTCAGTCAGAGGATTGTGTTTTATGGTTAACGAGACAGAGCGTTTTATATTTCTAGGGACTCTAAAGCAAATTATAAATACTGACAAAACAGTGCTAAAAAAGAGGAATAACACACAAAATGTGGAAATGCTCAGCAGGTCTGGAGCATCTGTGGAGCGAGAAACAGAGTTAACATTTCAGGCCGATGACCTTTCATCAGACCCCTCGGTCGTTGGTAAGATTTTAGAGTCCATTATTAAGGATGAGATTTCAGAATACTTGGAAGTGCATGGTAAAATAGGGCAAAGTCAGCATGGTTTCATCAAGGGGAGGTCATGCCTGACAAATTTGTTAGAATTCTTTGAGGAGGTAACAAGTAAGTTAGACAAAGGAGAGCCAATGGATGTTATCTACTTGGATTTCCAGAAGGCCTTTGACAAGGTACCGCACAGGAGGCTGCTCAGTAAGATAAGAGCCCATGGTGTTAGAGGTAAGGTACTAGCATGGGTAGAAGATTGGCTGTCTGGCAGGAGGCAGAGAGTGGGGATAAGGGGGACCTTCTCAGGATGGCGGCCGGTGACTAGTGGAGTTCCGCAGGGGTCAGTGTTGGGACCACAACTTTTCACGTTATACATTAATGATCTAGATGAAGGAACTGAGGGAATCCTAGCTAAGTTTGCAGATGATACAAAGATAGGTGGAGGGACAGGTAGTATTGAGGAGGCGGGGATGCTGCAGAAGGATTTGGACAGGTTTGGAGAATGAGCAAAGAAGTGGCAGATGGAATATAACGTGGGGAAGTGTGAGGTCATGCACTTTGGTAGGAAGAATAGAGGCATAGACTATTTTCTAAATGGGGAGAGCATTCAGAAATCTGGAGTGCAAAGGGACTTGGGAGTCCTAATCCAAGATTTTCTTAAGGTTAACTTGCAGGTTGACACAGTAGTTAGGAAAGCAAATGCAATGTTGGCATTTATTTCGAGAGGACTAGAATATAAAAGCAGGGATGTGCTGCTGAGGCTTTATAAGGCTCTGGTCAGACCACATTTAGAATATTGTGAGCAATTTTGGGCCCCATATCTCAGGAAGGATGTGCTGGCCCTGGAGAGGGAACGGAGGAGGTTCACAAGAACGATCCCAGGAATGAAAGGCTTAACATATGAGGAACGTTTGAGGACTCTGGGTCTATACTTGACGGAGTTTAGAAGGATGAGGGGCCCCCTCTGATTGAAACTTACAGAATACTGAAAGGCCTAGATAGATTTGACATGGGGAAGATGTTTCCATTAGTAGGAGAGACTAGGACCCGAGGGCACAGCCTCAGAGTAAAGGGATGACCTTTTAGAACAGAGATGAGGAGAAACTTCTTAAGTCAGGGAGTGGTGAATCTATGGAATTCATTGCCACAGAAGGCTGTGGAGGCCAGGTCATTGAGTGTATTTAAGACCGAGATAGATAGGTTCTTGATTGGTAAGGGGATCAAAGATTACAGGGAGAAGGCGGGAGAATGGGGTTGAGAAACTTATCATCCATGATTGAATGGCGGAGCAGACTCGATGGGCCGAATGGCCTAATTTCTGCTCCTACGTCTTAAGGTCTTTTAATCGCTGCAAATACGGATGGTCTTATTCGGTTTCAGTGTGGGAACGATAGGTGCTGCCCATTCCAAAAATTGAAATAGCTGCAAGATGCCTAGTTCCATCAACTGTTTATCTCAGCATCCACTTTTTCTCTTAAGGCATATGGTACCAGTCTTGCCTTAAAAAAATCAGGGAGCTGCCTCTGGATCAACATAAACCCTGGCTTGCAAGCCTTTAATTTTTCCTAATTCGTTGCAAAAGACGCAGTTGTATTTTTTCAACAAATCTAGCAGTCCTCCTGCCCGCAACTGAAAAATCTCAGACCAATTTAACTTGATTTATTTTAGCCCTTCACGGCCCAGAAGGCTTGGTCCTTCCCAAGTCACTATTATTACTGAGAGCTGGGCTGACTGCTGCCCATACTCACAGGTACCATGGCGGTGCCTTTTACTTTTAGTGCTCCTCCTGTGTAAGTCTTCAACTGGGCAGAAGTTCTCTCCAGGCTTAAGCGTTGGGTACCTTCTCTCAGGTACTGAAATTTGAGCTAACCCATCACTGTGGCTGATGCCCCTGTATTTACCTCCGTAACTAGAGGCTTCCCACTTATGTGGAGCGTGACAGTAATAGGGTTTGCTTTGACTGCTTTAAGATTAAAAAGAGAGTGAATGTCAGAATCAGTCACTTCAAGCTCTTTCACGTTATGTACTTCTAACATTTTTGCTGGCTGGTTACTTGGCAGTCTGGACTTAGCTCTGCACTGCTTTATCAAATAATTTGACTGTGGCTTCTACTGAGCCTTGCCTCCACCAACAGAGAGAGAGAGAGAGAGAGAGAGAGAGAGACTTCGCCTGCAACTGCAGGGGTAACTAGTTGGTCATCTTGTTGCCGTCACACACACAGCACACTAGCACACATGACACTGCTTTGCAGTTAGCTTTTTAACCCTTTTTTCCCTGTGTATTCCTGTGGGGGGAAAAAGTACCATGTCTTGCGCCCACAGTCTGTTTTCTTTCATCTCCAACCATTTTACACATTCTGAGATACAAATCAACAGGAGGTGGATTTTAGATGACTGCTGAGGCATATTAATCAGTCTTTTGTCTCTGCAACCACAGGAGATTAAAGTTCAGTCTTTTGCATCTTTCCCGCCCTTTTCAAGTGTCTTTGCTTGAAGAAGGCCATGACACCTTTTCATGTGCAACATTCCATGTTCTCTCAGGACAGGTCTATTAGTATGATCCACAAAGGAATTTTCCAGAAAGTGGTCACCTTACATTATCAGCCATTTTTTGTTCAGTGTCCTTGCTTGTATTTCTTCAAAAACACACACGCCTTCCATAAAAAGTTCAATATGCCTGTAAGTAATTTGTTGTTATAATTGGCTTTTCATGACAGCATGCACTCAGGCAGTGCATGGGGTCATCACCCGCCTGGCCTCATGGGGCATGAGAGAAGGGGTAAGGCTTCCAGATATAATACAGAGTCCAGCTAAGCACAAAGAAGGCAATAGCTGGCAAGGGGAGGAGTTGGTAGGACTAGTGGTGAAGAAGGAGAGGCAGGGCCAAGGGCATGAGGTGGGCAAATGAGAGGAATGAGGGACAGGAAAACAATGGAGGCTATACTCTCAGCATGGGCTCGACTGCTGAAAACGGAGCTATATGGACATGTTAGGGAACCAGTGCTGCAGGAGATTGCACCTATCCAGGCAGAAGGTCACTGGGATTTGTGTCCTCCTCAGAAAATCTCACACCTCAAGAACTGCTCGTTTGCACTGCCAGTAGCCACCAGAGTCACTGTGGCATTGGCCTTCTTTGCCTCTGGCTCCTTCCAAGGATCAACTTTGGATCTCACCAACGGCTGCGTGCCACAGCATCTCTGTGGTCACTGATACCATATTTGTGGGAGCTAGACAGTATGTTAAATTTCAGATAGATGTGGCCTCATGGGCAGAGAGCAGTGGGCTGGATTTACCCAGGTACAGGACGCATTTTTGATTGCACTCTGGTGGTCGTCAAAGTATTCACTGACCGGCCAGTCAGATTCATCAACAAGAAGGGTTCCATCCCCTCAAAGTTCAGCTGGTTTGTGCCCACTACAAGAGTTTTCTCCATGTGTGTGCTCACTTTCCTGGCAGCTGCCTCTGGCAGTCCTGGTTGCAGTAACTCTATCCTCCGCCCCCAAAAACAAGTGGTTGGATTCTAGGGGAAAGGAATATCCCACAAAGAGAAGGCTACTCACCCCTGCATGACATCCCAAGATGGAGGCACAGAGGTGCTACAATTGCCGCCATTCACTCATCACGACAACCAAGTAGGCCTCTGGGCTTCTGAAGATGTATTTGCAAAGCCTGAACTGATGGTGCCTTGCAGTGCACTCCTATAAGGGTCTCATGCATTGTGGTGATCTGCTGCACTCTCCAAAACATGGCCCCCCAGAGAGATGTGAACCTTGAAGAGCATGATGCCCTCATCGGAGAAAGAGAAGGAGGAAGATGCAGGACACAGAGGTTCCTCAGAGTGGTGGCAAGGGTTGACGCAGGGCTCAAGGGTCTTGTCAGGATACCATCAACATCAGGGATCACCTGATCCAGGCACATTTCAGCTAAGCCCTCCTCACCCAGGAGGTGGCACAGTTTGGAACTCACTTTCAGCTGCCTGTGCAAGCACTTCCATTGCAGGGACGGCCTGGAATATATCAGCTCTTACCACCAATGAATGACCCATGTTGATTCATAGGTTTCATTGTCCCCTCGCTTCCTTCATGACCTCTTCACTTTGTTCTTGTGTCGCCATTAAAGAATAGAAGCTCATCTGGCATCATATGTCAAAATTCATAATGTTGAATAAGGGAAAAAGTTCACATTTACAGGTGAGGCAAACCCCAGTGACCCTTTCAGTGCTCTGCCTGACACTATGGGCTCCTCTCTTGGTCTCTTCTATGCAGTGCTCCCCTTATGGCTTTGGATGAGGTGGAGGCAGTATAATCGCATGTGTCTGGCTCCTGTTCAGATGCACATGGCAGTCATGGAGGTGCCAGTTGGGGCACCTCCAGAGGCTGCTGTGCCTGCAGCGTTGCAGGGGCAGCCTCCATCACTGGGTCCTGCTGCACGCATGGACCCCCAGTCAAAGGGCCAAGGAGGCTGATGATAGTGACCCATGAGGGGTGGCACCCTCATCCTCCTTGATGACTGCCTCAGCCCTTGGATGTGACTGCATGTGACCACCAGCTAGGGCTCAAATGGCATCCACTCCATGCACCTCTGAGCCACCAGTGCCACTAACCAATCGTTGCTGCAGGAGTGCTGCCACATATGGCTCTTCATGGGATGGGCCACTCCCTCATTGGAGGAGCTCAAAGTCTTGAGACACAGTGGTGATGTGGAGATGAGGTGCTCCTCCTCCTGTCAGCATTTCTTCCTGGGCATTGTGAACTCTCTTCTCCTGCAAGGACAAAAGACAAAGAGATAAGGCATGGTTGGCCACTATGCCCTATGCCAGTGGTACATAGGAAATTGCATGTATCAGTGCTCGCAAGTTCTCAGCAGCATCAGGTCTTTGAGTCTTATTGGCAGTTAGTAAGTACCCTGGGCACATGCTTGTATGTTCTGGAGAAACATGCATCCTCGGGCTCCTCAGCTGGAGGCCCAGAGGGTTTCATAAAGATTGGGTGTTGCACTCACCTTGCTGGAGCAAAAAAGGTCATTGATCCTTTTCTGGCACTGAACCTAGTTTCTTGTCACCACACTTCACCAGTGGATGGTTTCAGCAACCTCAATCCCTGCCTGCTTAGTCTGGGGAGGGTTGGCCTTCCCTGCCATTCATTGGAAAGAGGACCTCCCTCCTTTCCCTCATTGCCTCAAGGAGGACCTCCAAGACAGCATTGGCTCCGGCCTTCTGCCTTTCCTTCCCCATCACTGCTGCATCCATTTATCCAATCTTAAAGTAGGGAGCAGAGGAAAAGGCTCCAAATTAAAGAGACAAAGCTGCAGGAAGCAAACCTAAAGCAAAATAGGCTTGCGAGAAGCCAGAAGATCCAAGGAGACAGCCAAATGTTGGTGACTCCTTTCTTTGGGCCTTTGAAGCAGTGGTGTTCGTTTGGCATGGCTGAGTATCTGAGAGAGTGCATTGAAGGCAAAGCTTGAATGCACGAGGCGATCCAGGGGAGAGGAACATCAGAACAGAAGTTAAAACCCTGGAGTGGATCTTTGTGGAGCATTGTTTGGGGGAATATTCTTTGAGCATTGAGATTGGAAACCCCCAGGGAGAAAGACAGAGTTCCGTGAGTCTGGTTGGCTCATGGTGTGACGAACATCTGGAGGGAGTTGATGCGAGAGCCATAGCATCTGTTTGGGGTGGCATCTGTCACTTGGTCTTGGGAAGTAGTATGTCTGACCATAGTTCACCTATTGGTACATGGACTGTGTACTTACTGTGAACATTAGAGTATAAGATAGCTTTTGTAACTTGTGTTATTCTTACAAATCTGTGTTTATCTGTAAAGGTATAGTTGTGAGTGAAGGAGTAGTGCAAGGTAGTTCATCTTTTTCTTGTTTAATAAATGTTATATTCTCTTGTTGAAAGTACATCTGCAGAGTCTGATCCTGTTCATTCGCCACCCTCCACATTTCTAAATGACAAGTTAGGCTGACTTGTCCAATAGTAACATCAGCTGGGATCATAACATTTCCTCCACATATTGATTGTTAGGTTGGTATTTTCAAACTTAGCTTAATTGGATTAGTGGTATTTCTGTTCTCGTTGTACCCAAGCAATTCCACATCCTTTGACCTATTTGGCTTGAGATTTGGAGCACTAATTGTCTTCCCTCTCCACCAAATCTTATTTCTGGAAGAACTGCTTGATCCTAGGATTAAAATGGTAAAAACCCATGTATGAATTGATTTCAGTAATATCAACATTCCCTTCCTCTAATCCTAGCATATAAATGGATTTCATGTAAAATAAATCTCTTAGTTAAGTTAATCCATTTTTCATTTTCTTTTCAGTATGCGCAAAATCTATTACAAGGCCAGTGCAATAAAATTATTCTGAATGTAGCTCTTTTATTGATCAGTATTGACTTTTTTTTGCATTACTTGAAATTTTAACCATTGTAGTATCGGCAGAAAGCAGAGAATGAACTGAACATGGAAGAGATGTAATTAATTCTGATTTATATCAGTGAAGACAATTCAAGTCCATCTTCTAGACTACAATGATCTTTTTCAAAAGTGTGTTAATTACAATAGAGTTTAACTCTGAATAAAATTTTAGTCTTGTTAACATTAACATTTTTCGTAATAAAGTTTATGAATCTTGTTAACTGTTCCAGTCCAGCAATCTCATTTGCGAACAATTTTTGTGGAGCGATAGTGTTCAAATCTGGCTTTGTAACAAGTGTAACTTGATAGCATGGTAATATCACTGCCATGAATAAAACAGATACATAAAAGTTAACAAATGTTTTACGTGCTCCATATGTCAGTAATAATAAGGAGACTGCATTCAGCTGTCATAGCTAAGAGCTAAGTCATAGGTTCAACCTACATTGCAGTATTACCTGTTTTCTTCAGTAGTCAGCTTCAAGTGAAACATATTTCATTGGAAAATTTCAGATATATTTCTTGACTAGTTCATCTTTGGGTTTCCTGAGCATATCTCACAGACCACTAAATATATTTGTCTTCCAGGTTGAAGTCAAGGAATAAGTAAGCAGTTAATATTGGGACTGTTTGTTTTGACCATGTTGATAATGCCATTTCCATGATTTACACAGTAACAAGTCATTGGAAACACACTTGGAATGAGTAGAATGACCTAGATTATCACAACATATGATTAATCAGATTGCAAATTTGGGCTCTAGTTGGAAAGGCCAACAAACTTTTCAAATTAGGTGTTTAAATCCACAAAATTAACTGAAATATTTTGCATCGATGACTATTTAATCAAATTATGCTTTGTCATTTACAGTTATCTTTATTACTGGAGGTTGGTTTTGGAGGAGCTTTGGTCTACATTGACCCCTGCGATTCACCCCAAAAGGAGAAGATTGGTGATGAAACATTTTGGATTTCTTTGAACCCTGGAGGAGATCCATCCACGCCAGGGTATCCTAGTATTGGTAAGTCAAAGAGAGTTCCTGATATTTGTTGTTGGCTAGAGAGGAAGGTGGTTCAGTGGCCATCTTTTGGTACACTGTGAAATACTGTGATTTTCTACACTTAATGGGTGCTGTATGAGTTGATGCCTGGGTTCTGCAATTTTGCATGAAAAGTCCCAGAAGCAATGAAACAACAGGATCTGAGTGGTAACAAGTCACTTGTAGCAACAAATCATTTACCTTAGTAACAACCATTGGAAGAAGATAATTGCCAGTGATTTATATATTTTGTGGGTGGTGCACACTTTTGCTCATATTAACATTTTTTCAGCACTGAGAAATTGAATATTTTTCCGATTTTGGCATCCAGCGTCGGCAGCAGGCAGCAACTCTGCAGTGAAAAGCTTTCTCCTTGAACTAGATTGTGATAGTACTAATGTCAGCTTTAAAACAGAAACCATGTTGAATCATTGTGACATTCCCATTTCCTTCACTGAGTTCCTGAGTAATAATGTTTACTGCCAGTTATTGCTAAATTATGTAGTTTTGTATTATGTGCTTAAATATAGCCGGAGCTGACTCACTAACCTGCTTAACTTAGAATTGTCTCAATTGTTTTTGAATCATATTCCCAGCTGTGAAAAAGCAGCACCGTGTGCTCCTGAATAATTGTATTGCATATTTTATTGTCTTGAATCATCAACTTTCTCCATGCATACAATGTAGAATATAAAACTGGTGAAAATAAAAAACACCTCCAGATCTATTGGCAAGTGACCTTATATCAAATGATCTATAAAGTATCCCACCATGTCTAATACTTCTAGTTTCATTTCTACAATTTGTAGAGCTCAAGGTCTCCATTGGAATGTAATTGAATTACATACATTAAACCAGTCTTACTGATTTTTGCTTGTTTATGAAAAATACACTTTTAAAAAATTGCCAAGCTACTAGATTTAAGGCGTCGAAATCATCAACAAATTAATTTCAATATAACTGATGTTAACATTTCCTTTTTGTGTAGACTTAGTGTCTGGTTAATCTCATTAAATTTCCACATCTATTATTCTCGGAGACCACAACAATAAATGCTGTGGACACACAGATGCTGTGCAAGGTGTTCTGAAGTTAGAATCAAAACACATTTCCCAGGAATTTCCTCAGGGTTTCCGATAGATTTGCTGCCATACTTGCAGCAGAAACCCTATTTCCACTATTTTTGCTGAAGTTACAGTGGAGTGGGAAAAACTCAGGAAATTTCGGGCAATCATTGTAGCAGAGTAATGGGTGCTTATATCTCTCTCTGATCTATGGCATATCAAATCTGAATTTTTAAGTGATCCTATGGGTCTGTTTTCAAAGACATTAAAGATTCTCAAATCATATTCTACATCCTTTGGTATTTGTAATCTGCAGTGTGTTTTTTGAAGAAATAACTAGTGCTATAAATGTGCATTTTTTGATGAAAATCTTTCTGTTAGTGTTGAATTGGACATTTTTGGCATAGAGAGCAAAGCACAAATAAACTCATGATCTAGTGAGCAATATTAAATGGTCCTCCCACACAATAATCAAATTGAAAATTAATGGACACAGGTGGCTTACTTCAAAACCAACATTAAATGGTACAAGCAATATGTATCCTGAGCAACACAGTAATGAAAAAACTATCTCCATTGAAATAGCTAAGCACAACTTTGAAGCATCACATCTTGGGTTAATCTGCTGCATTCATGAATATCAACAATTGATGGCCAACAAAGAAAGTATTGCAGCAATCGAGTTTGCAGTGACAGAGGTTCAGCAGCAGTTAGGCCAAGTGAGAGAAATAGACAATTATACAGAAGGGGAAGTAAAGACTCATTTTGATGGAGGGGAATTAAGCTTGGTAACTTATCTTAGGTCAAACAGAAGAATGGCAAGATTGTTCACAGGCTGGCTCAGTTTAAGAGATGATGTCAAATCCATACTAATCATTGGTTAGGCCACAATATGGAAACAATGTCCAGTTTTTGATGTCCTATTTTAGAAAAGATGCCAAAGCCATGGGAAGGGGGTAGAAGAGATTTACTAGGATGATACCAGTGATGAGAGTTTTTATTTATAAGGAGAAATTAGAGAAACTGGGATTTCTTTTATTGAGCTTAAAAGAGTTTAAAAGGAGATCTGATAGAGATTTTCAAATTATAAAGAGTTTTGATGAGGTAACTAGGAAAAAGTATTTTCATGGGATGGTGATTTGGTAATGAGAGTATATAATTTATGGTCATCTTTGAAAGAGAAACATTAGGAGAATTTATAATGTGGGAGGTTGTTAGAACATAGCACATCCTAACAGAAATAATAGCAAATACAGAGTAGCTTTTAAAAGAAAAATGAATAAATACTTGAAAAAGAAACATTTAAAAGGTAGAGAGAAAGAGCAGGGGATTGGGACTAGATAGATAACCTTATCAGAATACTGGTGCAAGTACATTGGGCCACATGGTTTCTGACTGCAAAGATCTATGGTTATATTATTAAATTTCCAGATTTACAAAAGCATTATGAATGCCCACAGCTGTGGAATAATTTCTTGCACCAACTTACTTGTGCAAGTACTTATTCAACCATGAAATGTTCAGACTTGCCATAAATGTATAAGCTATATTCTAAAGTGTGAAAATGTTTACCTTTATTAATTTCTGCCTTTGTTTATGAACATGATACTGCAAAATTTACCTGATTTAGAGTAATTCCAGCAGTTAATATAATGTATGTGTAATATATTCATAACCTCAAATACATCCAAATAGTTCCTTTCTCTTGAGCAAAATTACCCATGTAAACAAAACTATAATGAGCTAGTTTGTCAGTCATCCGAGTGCATGTGTGAGACATGGGTTTTTGCACAACATCAACCCTTCAGCATTTTCAACAGCCTTCATTTAACTGCATTCAAAACAGATAGTTTTGGTTGTGTGGAAAGCTTCTTCATGATGTAGCGCTGTTTTTGTAACAAAGTCACTTCTACAGAACATCAAGTAGTTAATTTGAAAAATGACTAATCACAGCCTCATTGTTGGAGCATTTCTAGTAATTACTTTGCTACTTACTACTTTCAACCACAGTGTTTTAATGTACAACAGAGTAGGCTTCCTTTTTTTTGATGTTGCAGTAATTTTCTATTGACCCTTTCCAAGGTTAGAGATGGCTAAGAAGGGGCTGAATGGTCTACTCCTGTTCCTATTTCCTACACTGCCTACCAAAGCTGGAAAGTATCTGGTGGCAGGTCACATTTTTTTTGTTCCACCATATCCAGTTTCCTGTGTTGCTTTATGTTCTTTAGCTTGATCTGAACATTTTTGAATTTTTGCAGCCTTTCGAGAACTCATTAACCATATCTCCTCAAATATACGGAAGTATTTAATTCCTTCTCAGAAATAATTTATTTACATTTTTAAAAATTGGTACCTGACCAGTTAAGATGGAAACAAAGATTCCTAATTGCCAATTGATGACTAATTTTAAAGATTGTGTCCAGTACACAGAAAGCTAATAATATTTTTGGTAATATTAGACAATGAGCATTTTGCATGTTGGTGTGATATTTGCTTGCTATGCATTTTTCTTTCTCTCATCTCTACGTTGCCGTGTCCTATGTCTTTGATTCACACTTTCTGTTTAAATAACATAAAAGCACATCCTCATAGAGGGAGGCACAAGAGAAGATAAGATTACAAGATTAGAAAGACAAGGGCAGCAGACACATGGGAACACCACCACCGAGAACTTTCTAGTATCTGCAGTTTTTTGCTTTTACCACCACCTAGAAGTTCCCCTCCAAGTCACTCATTATCCTGACTTGGAAATATATCACCATTCTTTCACTGTTGCTGGGTCAAAATCTTGGATCTCCTTTCCTAACAGCACTGTGAGTGTCCCTACACCACATGGACTGCAGCGGTTCAAGAAGGCAGTTCACCACCACCTTCTCAAGGGCAACTAGGGATCGGCAATAAATTCTGACCCAGCCAGCAAAGCCCACATCCCATGAATGAATTAAAAAAAAAATCCCTCAATCACCACAAAAATAGCAGTTCTTGCTTCTATGGCCAATGCCAACAAAATTCCATAATCCTCATGCTTGGTAATCCACAAGTATATGGAACTGTGCTAACAGAATCTTTCCATTTGTGCTCCCACATATTCTGTGTAAGTAAAAAGTACAGGGATTCTTCCACACTGTAAGCACAATGCTCTGCAAAATTAAAAAGCTTGTTTGCACTGTATGACACAATGGTTTTCAAACTGAGGTTTGTAGAGACTTGCCACGGTGTCCAAAAATAATCTCTTTAGTAGCTGTGAGAGAGAGTAAAATAGAAAGGGGACAAAGAGAAGAAACACAAAGCAAGTCATCCATTTTAGGTGAATTATTGGTAGTTGATGTTACTTCCGTGCACGTGTCTGTCTGGATATCTACCTATGAAGCTCCTGAACAATCTTGACCTGGAATTTCTGCTTTGGGTGCAATTGGCAATCTAGGCACAATTACACCCAAAACTGGGCTTGTTTTCCAAAGTGCTTTTTTTAGCCTCAAGATTTTGCTCAAACAGATTTGTATATGCCAAATGGAAAATTTGCCATGAACCTATGCAATTGGTCAGCATTTTAGAATGCAATTTTTAAAAATTGTTTACTTTTAAAAAAGTAATTTAGGAGTGGTTACTTGGTGCAGCTTTATTAATACAGCTGAAAGTGGACATCACAGAGAATAAGCATTTTTAATCAATATCTAATATACCAACTGTGAGTAATCTTATTTTAAATAACTGAAAATGACTTTAATGAAACTATTAAGAAACATTTGCTCATTATATTGGTGCACAATTGTTAATTTCTCAGTTTTTTAAGTATTCCAAATCTTTTAACATGTGCCTTGCGCCTAAAAAAATGCTTAATTTTATTAGGCCCCCCCTCAAAAAGCCCACAAACATGATTAATATGATATGGGGTGTATCCAGTTTTGTGGATGGGGCCAGCTTCTGGCACACTATTTCTTAAACTAACACAAACAACTGCGGAAACTCAATTTCTGCTGGATCCAATTTGAAATTCCACAACCTTTTGCATTGATTTGGCAAATTTTGTGTAAATTGTACTGAAAAATCAGCCCAACCCAGTGGAAACTCCTGCCCCTTGACTTCAGGTTGAATAAACTTGGATGACTGAGGCTCGATCCACCTGCAATGAGTGTTACATATATTTTCATCCATGAATATAGATATTTTATGTACCCACATATTTAAATAATGTTCATTTAGCATACTAAGAGGACATTTGATGCTCTATGAAGTTGGTAGAATAGAGCTGCACCTGCTCCATTATTGCTGAATTGGGGAGAAGCAGCTGTGAACAAGTTGCTTATAGTTGAAATGTTTATCTTTTTGTGATTTTTCTCTCTTCATTCTGCTCACTATAGCATAATTATTTTGACAAAATAATAACATTGCATAGGGAAGAAATTTTCCTGTGGTGGGCAGGAACAGGCAAGGGTAGGCGCAGAACCGATCGCCGCCAACGATTGGCTGCACGCCGCCATTTTACACGGGCAGGCCAATTAAGGCCCGCTCAGCATAACGTGTGGCCAGTAGCACGCAGCGCTACCTGTGCGATTGGGGGGAGGAGGGAGAGTCGGAGCCTGCGCTCTTTCGCTCATGCTGCCTCAGGGAGTTTGAATGGATTAGAAAACTTTTGAATAAATAAAGGAAAAAAATTATTTAAACCTCTCCTCTCACGTGACAGTGTTGCTCACAGCCAAAAAATGCAAGAATTTAAATTTCTGTTTTATTTCACTGTTTTTGCTCAGTCCTTCAATTCTATTTACCAATCTGTCTTCCTTTTTCTTCCACTCTACAAAACTCTATTACATATGGCTCCGACATGCCTTCCCTTTTTATTCGATCTGTATTGCCTTTTACATTCTTCAACAACACCTCCCAAACCAGTGACCTCTACTACCTAGAAGAACAAGATGTATGGGAACACCACCGCCTGCAAGTTTCCCTCCAAGTCACACACCATCCTGATTTGGAAATGTATCGCTGTTCCTTCGCTGTCGCTGGGTCAAAATCCTGGAACTCCCTTCCCAACAGGACTGTGGATTTACCTGCATCACATGGACTGCAGAGGTTCAAGAAGGCAGCTTATTACCAACTTCTCGACAACAACTTGCATTTATAACTAAAAACAAAAATAAAAATACCTGGAAAAACTTAGTATCTGCGGAGAGGAATACAGTTAATGTTTCAAGTCCGTATGACTCTTCAACAGAACTAAGGAAAAATAGAAGAGAGGTGAAATATAAGCTGGTTTAAGGGGGGGGTGGTGGGACAGGTAGAGCTGGATAGAGGGCCAGTGATAGGTGGAGATTGCCAAAAGATGTCACAGACAAAAGGACAAAGAGGTGTTGGCAGTGGTGGTATTAGCTAAGAAATGTGCTAATAGGTGACATTAAGGGTAGAAAGCAGGATGAGCAAGGTACAGATAGCCCTAGTGGGGGTGGGGTGGGGGGAAGGGATCGAAATAGGCTAAAAGGTAGAGATAAACCAATGGATGGAAATATATTTAAAAATAATGGAAATAGGTGGGAAAAGAAAAATATATATAAATTATTGGGAAAAAGGGGGATCGGAAAGGGGGTGGGGATGGAGGAGAGAGTTCATGATCTAAAGCTGTTGAACTCAATATTCAGTCCAGAAGGCTGTAAAGTGCCTAGTTGGAAGATGAGGTGCTGTTCCTCCAGTTTGCGTTGAGCTTTACTGGAACATTGCAGCAGGCCAAAGACGGACATGTGGACATGAGAGCAGGGTGGTGTATTGAAGTGACAAGCATCAGGGAGATCTGGGTCACGCTTGCAGACAGACCGAAGGTGTTTATAATTGCTCTGAAGAATGCACTTCAGAGGAGCATTATAAAGCAAAGTTTGACAACGAGCCACGTGAGGTGATATTAGGGCAGAGACCGAAACCTTCATCAAATAAATAGGTTTTAAGCAGCACCTTAAAGGATGAAAGAGAAGCAAAGCGGTTTAGGAGAGAATTCCAGAGCTTAGGGCCTTGGCAGCTGAAGATATGGCCATCCATGATGGAGCAATTAAAATCAGGGATGCAAAAGAAGCCAGAATTAGAGGAGTGCAGAGATCTCAAAAGGGTTGTAAAGACTGGAGGAGATTACAGAGATAGGGAAGGGTAAGGCCATGGAGGAATTTGAAAACAAAGATGAGCATTTTAAAATTGAAATATTGCTTAACTGGGAGCTAGTGTAGGTCAGCAAGCACGATTGATGGATGGATGGGATTTGATGTGAGTAAGGGCACAGGCAGCAAAGATTTTGTTGACCTTAAGTTTATGGAGGGTAGACTGTGGGAGGCCGGCAAGGAATGTCTCAAAATAGTCAAGTCTAGAGGTAACAAAGAAATGAAGGAGGGTTTCAGCAGCAAATGAGCTGAAGCAGGTGATGTTACAGAAGTGGAAATAGGTGGTCTTAGTGATAGCATAAATATGTGGTTGGAAGCTCATTTCATGGTCAAATATGATGCTAAGATGAAGTAACTGGGAAATGGAGTTTATAGCGGGTGCCGAAGACAATGGGTGGAATTTTCTGTCCAAGTAGTGAGACCATTTGTGGGTCAGTATGGTGAAGGAGAGGGCTTTGCTGAGGCTTTTTATCTGACCCACAGTATTAACATCCCTGCCAGTCAGGGAGGGTGGGTGGGTTGTTGTGCTTGATCTGTCAAAAGAAGAATTTCTCATTAAAGATACCATTACGTAGATTATAATGAGTCACTAGCACTTGGATGTTTGCAACAACCATAAGACTGGAGAGGAGACCTGGGAAGATTGATCCTTGGTTCTTTCACTCATATCTCAAGGTCCTGCTGTGGGACCAGAGGGACTACAGAGAAGTGAGCTCTCCCAGGGACAGGAGCTTGGATAGTCTCTCCAACCAAATAGATGTGGGTTACAGTGGCCAAGGAAGTCAGCAGCAGGAATGTGATCCCTTTAAGCTGGAAACTGTGCACAAAGAGAATCCAGGAGCACAGGAAAACTGAATGACATAACACTTTCAGTGCCAAATCCATGCTCTAACTTACCCAGCATTTTCTTGCACAGCACTCAAACCAACAAAGTTTCCGGACCCACTGATGGTTCTTGCTCCAGACACCTCACATTCCCATCTGAGGAGCCATTCACACTCACCCTCGGCCTATTGCTCCCTTGCACCCATGCCTCACAGTCACTGTCTACAAATGTTCTCCTCCCATCCTGTCTACACAAGCCATTTCTAACAGCCACACCTCTGCTTTCTCTCCTTGGAGGAGAAGAGCGCACACAACTTTGCAGTGAGCCAGAGCTCTGGGTGCGGTGGGGAGTGGAGGGGGGAGCGGTGGGTGGTGTTGGTGACGATGTGGGGGTGGCCCTCCCATGATAGAGACCTTGGCAACCACTGGCAATGTGTGCCCACCTGGTCCACTGGGGAGGAGGTCTTGTTCCAAGAAGCTGAAAATGTCAGCAACGACCTGCCGTGAAAGCCTTAGCATCCTGAGGCACTGGTGTTCACGTGTGTCGTGGGATCTGATCCTGTGCCTGTGTTGAGGGCCTTCCCTCCCTTCATCTGGATCTCAGTGTCCATTCCCTCTGACCAATGGAGGGGAATGTGGCTGAGCAGGCAATAGCTTTTGCTGATAATGATGATGTTACTTCTTCCCTTGTTCCTATCAGAGATACAAGGTGCAGCTGCATAAGCTGCTTCCATTCCATGGCGAAGGCTGACAACAGGGAAGTGCAACAAGTGAAGTGACTTCCAAGAAGTTGGCAATCACCTGTCAAGCAGTGAACTCACTCTCTGAGAAGGTGTTTTGTGAGCAGCAGCTTCTCACTTGGTCATGGCTGGAGCTCTTCAGTTTCACCGTTCAAAGCCTTCCCAATTTGTCAGTTTCACTGAAGAAGCTCTTCCCACTGTGCACTCACCCTGGCAAGTCGCTAACAGGTCAAGAAAGAGGTGCCTTGAGTGGAGAATGTAAAATTGAGGGTTAAAACAATACATAATAACCTATTTGATTACTTTAATTACTTGCCCTACAGCTGCATGTGAGTTCCGTGCCTCCAATCCTAGCTCAGCGAATACCGGAAGGGGGCAGGATCATGTCAGGATTCCTAACCAATGTCACTTTTTGGGGATTTAACTCCCTGCATGCAGCCAAAACTGGCTTTTCTTGCCTGGGAAGATTCCAGTCTTCCCAATATCTAATTGGAGTACATTTCTGCTCATCCAGTAATAGATGTCAGGTAAAAAGTTTGACAGTTTACACAGTATAGGAGTCAAGAGAGGTGGTGGTGAGGTAGAGCTGGGTGTCACCAGCTCTATTTATGAAAACTGGTTTTGTGATTCCGAATGATGTTATCAAGGGTAGCATATGGATGGGAAATAAGAGGGGGCCAAGGATAGATCCTTGTGGGACACTGGAAGTAACAGTGTGGAAGTGGGAAAAGAAGCCATGGAAGGTAATTCTGTGGCTAACCTTAGATGGATAAGAAGGAAAACAGGCAAGTGATGTCCCTTCCAGCCGGAAAACAGTGGAGAGGAGTTGAAAGTAGATGGTGTGGTCAACTATATCAAAGGCTGCAGATAGGTCAAGAAGGATGAGGAATAATAGTTTACCTTTGTCACAGTCACACAGTATGTCATTTATGACTTTGGAGAGAGCTGTTTCACTATTGGGGCAAAGTTGAAAACCTGATTGGAGGGATTCAATCATAGAGTTCCAGGGAAGATGGAAAGTGACACATGGTGAAAGGAAAGGGAGGTTGGAGATGGGTTGGCAGCTTGCAGGGGTAGTGGGGTCAAGGGTTGTTTTTTTTCAGAAATGGGTTGATTATCGCAGATTTGAAGGAGGGTGGAGCAGTACCTGAGGAGAAAGAACTTTGAACAATGTCAGCAGACATGAGAATCAGGAAGGGAAGTTGGGTAGTCAGCAGTTTACTGGGAATTGGATCAAATGAGCAGGAGCTGAATCTGATAGGTGCAATAAGCTTAAAGTGGGCATGAGGGGAGATAGGAGAGAAACTAATGAAAAGTGAGAGTTCAGAGCTAGGGCAGGGAGGAACCTTAGAGAAACTTTGATCTGGTGGGCTAGAGGAAGGGAGAGAGTAGTCTGAGGAAATGGATTGAATGGTCTCAATCTTAACGATAAAGTATTACATGAGCTCCTCGCATTTGTTGGTGGAGGAGATGGGAGAGAAGTGTTCAAGAAAATAGTTTGCCATAGAGCAAAGACACTGGGGACAAAGTGAATCATTTCATTTTAATTTTGTTGCATTGTGTTGATGCACACACAAGATAGCAGGGAAAAGAAAGGTCTTTGACAACAGCATATTCTGTTGACTTCATAATTAGCCAGTCTTTAAATGACTAATCACATAAGAAACCTGCTCTCTGATTGGATTAAGTTCCAATCAACTTATGGAAATAGAAAAACAGAACAGAGAGCTGAGATTTTATAAATATAATATGGACTCTCATGCTGAATAGCAGTCATTCACTATTAGTTAATGATATACTAATATTTATTTTTCAAAATGTAAAAACTAAATCATTTTTCCAGGACTTAACACTCAAGATTGGAGTATAATTAAACCTTGCATGCTCTAAGTACACTGCCTATGTTCTGAAGTAAATAATATGTTTCATAGATTCAGAAGCTCTTGAAGCTAGGCTCAAAACTTCTGGCACACTCGATAGAAAGCTCCTCTTAAATAATAAAAGTAAGTGGAGATAATTAATATTCAGGAGAATTCAGGCCACTTGAGCAGCACTCGGCATGAAATTAGCTCATTCTTTTCTATGATTGATGGTTTTTCACTGCCTTCTCTCTTTCCGTCTTCCCTCTTCTTCCCTTCCCTTTCTAGTTGGACCTGTGCAGATGTTAACTAAATCAAACTGCCACAGCGCAGAGAAAATGTCCTGTTTTCAAAACGGACAATCGCAAATATTTAGAGCTTCCTTCTTTGGATAACTGGTTAGCATTATTAACTTGGATTGAAGAAATCAATTCATTTTAGTTGTTATTGGATCTATTGTCTTAAGCTCTGGCAGGCACCAAAGCCCAGAATTCTTGGCCAGTAAAATAAAGTAAGCGCCAGGATCAGAAAACAGTTTAATTCCCGGGTGTCTCAAAGAAGATACCCATGAGGGTACATAAATTTCAATGAACAGTTTTATTAATAAGTCAAATATTTTTTGTACATTTGAGATTTCTTCTGTGCCTGTTACATTATAACCGGTATTTTTTGGTATATATAATTGAGTGGGTGAGGAATCAACATGGAGATAAAAACAAAAAACTGCGGATGCTGAAAATCCAAAACAAAAACAGAATTACCTGGAAAAACTCAGCAGGTCTGGCAGCATCGGCGGAGAAGAAAAAAATTGACGTTTCGAGTCCTCATGACCCTTCAACAGAACTGAATACTGCATTCATTGCTCCCAATGCAGTCTCCTCTACACTGGAGAGACCAAACGCAAACTGAGCAACCGCTTTGCAGAACACCTGCAGTCTGTCTGCAAGAATGACCCAAACCTCCCTGTTGCTTGCCATTTTAACACTCCACCCTGCTCTCTTGCCCACATGTCTGTCCTTGGCTTGCTGCATTGTTCCAGTGAAGCCCAACGCAAACTGGAAGAACAGCACCTCATCTTCCGACTAGGCACTTTACAGCCTTCCGGACTGAATATTGAATTCAACAACTTTAGATTTTGAACCCCCTCCTCCATTCCCCCCCCCTTTCTGTTTCTTCCCCCTCCCCTCTTTTTTTTTCCAATAATCTATATAGATTTTTCTTTTCCTACCTATTTCTATTATTTTGAAATCTATACCTTTTATGACCTGTTAGTCTTATTCCACCCCACCCCCACTAGAGCTGTACCTTGTGTGTTCTGCCATCCATTCTTAATTAGCACATTCGTTTAGATAATATCACCACCTTCAACACCTCTTTGTTCTTTTGTCTGTGACATCTTTTGATTATCTGCTCCTATCACTGCTTGCTTGTCCCTACAACCACAATTCCCCCCCCCCCCCACCTTAAACCAGCTTATATATCACCCCTCTCCTAATTTTACTCAGCTCTGTTGAAGGGTCATGAGGACTCGAAATGTCAACTTTTTTCTTCTCTGCCGATGCTGCCAGACCTGCTGAGTTTTTCCAGGTGATTCTGTTTTTGTTGAGGAATCAACATGGCTTGTCAAAGAATTTGGTACAAATTGAGCAATTTGATTTATTAATTTTGTCTTTAAATTGAAGGTATTCCAGACATTTCTTCTATGCTTCCAAGCGAATTAGTTTTTTTAAAAGTAATGGTAAATTTGAGCCTGTCACCACGGTTAATGATTTGCATTCTGCTTTTTCATAACTAGAGTATTTATGCCAGTCAAGATTTTTTGCATGGTTGAAACTTTTGGGGTGTGATACCTCATGGTTACGCGCTTGACGCAAGCCTTTTACTGAAATCAATATGTCGCTGATTGCTAACACTATTAATCTGACAGGTGATTTAGATTTTTAGACAGAATTGAATTCATGTAAATTTTTTATGATTATGGAACTGCCTTATCATCAAAACCAGAAGTCAACGAGGACCTTTTAAGATGCACTTTGTTTCTTTAAGCAAAATGATTTGTATCCTCCTCCTTATAGATGGTAACCTTGAGATAATATTTTTGAAATCTATTTCATTTAAATCAGGCTTTGAAAATTCCATCTCTTTGTTTTAAACTTGTTTAATTTATGACAAGATGTGAGAAATTCAAACTGGTTTTGCATGTTAATTTAACACCATTGACAGGTATGCCTACTCAGTGGGAAAAAATATGTCTCTTGGGTTATTTAGAAATCTTGTTCTGTGTTGTGAAGTGCCATTGCCATATGCTTTCAAATTTACATTCCTCTTTGAATATTGCATACTTTTGGGAGTTGTCATTCCAACCTGTTTCATTGAATGTGTGGCTGCTTTGACTACTTTTTAAAAAAAGAGAATATGAATGAGCATTGTAATTGATAACCTAATATGCTGGTAAACCTGAGACCTGAAATCACAGATTTATGGGTGTTTATGTGCTATATATTAACACTCCTATCCTGGGTATGAGTGTTCTTCTGAGTACTGGCACCAGTTCCATTACATTTCTTTCCATTAAGCCAGTCACTTGGTTGACATTAGCCAGCCAAGAACTGTGAATATATGCCATCTAAAGAAATAGGAAGTCATCAGAATTATCAAGGGCTTCCTTTATGCATAGTCTAGCATGGTTACTACTAGCAAAAATGTTTCCTCCACAACAAACATGTAGAACATCAATAGGATATTAGTAGTTTGAATAGGTGATGTTCAACTTTCATTTGAGACTCAGAAGGTATCAAGCAGTTTGTGCCCACTGCTGAATATCCCAAAGACAGAGGAGCAAGCAAGAAGGTAGGTAAGAGCCTTGTTTAGTAATCAAAATCAAATTAACCCTTTGATAGTATGCCAATGATAATTGATTTAATACAATGTTTAGCATGGAACAGAGACATGTAATTATAGATAGCATCTAGAGACATGGGTATATTTCCTTCTACCCAAAATCATTGGAGCATAGGAGCATTTGGCCCTTTGAGCCTGCTCTGCCATTCGATAAAGCCATGGCTGATCTGATTTTATCTCAACTCCACTTTCCTGTCTGTCCCCTGTAACTCTTGACTCATTTGTCTATCAAAAAAAACCTAACTCAGCCTTGAATAAATTCAATGATCCAGCCTCTCATGCCCTCTGAGGAAGAGATTTCCACAGACTAACAACCCTCTGAGAGAAAAAAAAAATCTCATCACCTTTGCCTTAAAAGGGAGACCTTTTATTTTTAACATGTGTATCCTAGTTCTAGCTTTTCCCCACACCAGGAAACATCTTCCCAGCATCCAAATCCCCCCAGCATCTTATATGTTTTAATAAGGCCACCTCTCTTTTTTCTAAACTCCAATGGGTAAAGGCCCAAGCTGTTCAATCTTTCTTCATAAGATAAACGCTTCGCCCCAGGAATGAATCAAGTGAACCTTCTATGAACTGCTTCTAACACAATTATATCCTGTTTCAAATAAAGAGAACAAAACTGTACACAGCTAGCATTCGCAAAGAAATTTATGTGAGATTATTGTATAGATTTCCCTATTTTTGCTCTTGGCAACATTTTTGTTAATAGTGAATGGGGAAAATATGCACCATGAAAGTCTGTAAGCTTTTTCCATGTAACTGTGTGGTACTATATATTCTGGGAATAATGAGGATCCATACAAAAGCAATACATCTTTCTCACAAATAGCTTAAAATATTTTAATCAGTTGAATTTTGCAATTTACTTATAGTTTGAAACTCACTCTCATACAGTATGGGGAAATAATGCTAATGCCTTAATATTTTTAGAACTAAATATTGCTTGTACTTCAAAGATTCAATGATTTTCTGTCAGATCATATTTAAAATATAATATACCTCATATAGTTTAATGCCATAAAACTGTATGAGATCACAGAACAGTCGCCCTAATTCACAGAGTAAACGAAAACCAATTTTTGTAATAGTTTCTTAAAACCATTTGTTTTCTCTAAATACACTTATAGGCTGAAAGTAAATGAGTCACCTTTCCTCACTGCATATAGTTCCAGTCATGATAGTTGGTGATCAGGTGTTGAAGTAATACTCCTGGATAAAACAGTGGTTTAATGATTGCATCAGAAATATATTCTTTCACCGCTGATCCAAAAAAAAAGTCTTGCGTTTGACATACATCTATCATACTTGAGGCATCACACACACAATGTTATACTTTTTATTACAAGGATAAAACTGGAAAGTAAGAAGTCAGTCATTGACCTGGAATCTTATTGTACAAGCAGCAAAAATATCCTTTATTCTCTGACTGAAAGTAGCAGGCTGCAAGTCGCTGCAATTACCTGGCTTTAGCTGTTTAGAGCTCTGCCTTAAAGACACAGATCAACATGCCAGTTAGACAAATTTCAGGCTCTAAACTACATGTGAACAATGCTAAGGGAGATCTGCTAGAATGTTTTTAAAATTCCAGTTTGAAATTTTTGACTTTGTCTTGTAATGTTTGGTTTCCAAATTGGAACCTCACCTTCATGGCAGTATGGAGACAGGCTGCCAAACCTAACATTTCTTGGCACAACTTCAGTTTGACAAATCCTTTGCTGCTCTTTGCTTTCAGTGAACAGCCTGTTAGTTCTATTGATATGATATTTAATGAGATGCTGATGTTTTTGAGCCTCCCCCAAAAAATGTACTCTCATCCTGAACCTTTGCCCTTTTGGAAAGCTGCCAAACTTTATTTTCCCATGTAGTATTTGACAGAAAACACAGAGGGTCTTTATGAAACCCGGTTTTGGCCTCAACTGGAGTATTTTCCTCAATTCTGGGCACTGCACTTAAGGAAGGATGTTAAGGCTTTAGAAAGATGCAGAAAAGATTTATGAGAGTGGTTAAATAGATGAGACAATTCATTAAGTGAACAAGTTGGAGGAGCTGGGATTGTTCTTAGAAAAGGGAAGGTAGAGAGGAAATTTGATAGAGACATTCAAAATCATGAGGGGTCTAAACTGAGTAGAAAGCAACTGTTCACATTGGCAGAAGGGTTAAAAACTAAAGGACACAGATTTAAGATGATTGACAAAAGAACCAAAAGGTGACATGGGGGAACATTTTTTTACATAGCAAGTGGTAACAATTTGGAGTACTATATCTGAAAGGATAGTGGAGGAAAATACATTTGTGGCTTTCGAAAAGAAATTAGATGAGCAGTTGAAGTGAAAAAGTAGTGCTGAGCTACTTTGGAAAGGGCCGTGGAGTGGGGCTAGCTAAATTGGTGTAGTAGAGAGCCAGTGCAGACTCTATGGGCTGAATGGCCTCCAGTGCTGTAACTTCTGTGATTATTAACATACAGTGTTTAAAAAGGTACCCTATTTGTACTTGGGTACCTAAACTTTTAGTCAGAAGCAGGACTAATAAATTTCACTCAATAAAACCTGTCAAGTTATATTATTCACTGAATTCTATTTGTTAAAATAAAGACACCTGCCTGTTTTCTCTCAGAGACAAAGCAAGAACTTTCAATAATAAAACACCTCAAGCTGCCTCATAACCATGAATTCCCTCTGAAATTCAGATTTTTTCAGTTATATTTTCTCATCAACCTCTGTAGAATATGCATCAACCTTGAAGCACAGATCAGAGTTGGATAAAGTTTTTGCCTCAATTTAAAGGGGAGAGCTGGGTGGCCATACGTATGAGCCCTGAAGTAGGCAATAGACATGGGGAGTCTGCATGTGTGAAATTTGTGCTCAACCTGCTCCCCCGCAACCCCCCCCCCCCCCCCCCCCCCCCCACACACACACACACACACACACATACACACACACAGAGGCAATGCTCAGTGCTACTGCTCACATGTCGTGCTGGGCATGCCTTAATTGGCCTGCCAGCGTGAAATCGCGGTGTGGTGTTGATCGCGGTCAGTGATCGGCTTCTCAACCGCCTTGCCCACTACCACCAATCCAGCACACCAAAGGCAAAATTCTGCCCCTTGTCTGGTATAAATTGTTGTCTTATCGGCATTAGACATCACCATTCTAGAAGAGGTCAGAGTCCCTTGCGTTACATGATTTTCAAAGTGAGTCATGAAGAACAACATGGTAACATTATGAACCATGCTGTTCTTGTTGTCTATTTACATCAAAATCTGATATACTATTACCTCTATAGCAGACGTATTCTGGGATGTTGTTCGCTACATTCATTGGTATGTGCTTTAATAATCTATGTTGTGTTATTCTTGCCTGCTTGATTCTCGCTTTTTGCTTGAAGGCACTGGATATTGATGGAATACTATTTCACTGGTGCTTGCAGCTCAGTGACACCTATTCCAAGTGGCTGTTCTTTAGCTGTGTGTTAACATCTATTTAACTATAGTGGCACCGCAGTCATGGTTTCATTCATGATCCGCATTCACACTTCCCAGCTGGGTCAGCAGCTAAAGATCATATTTGAAAACCATGGGTGACTTTCATCTGCTGTCAATGCTCAGAACATGGAGACCAATTGTAGCATGTCAGCTGAGATACAATAATTCAACATTCACCTGGACCTTCTGATCTGCATGGTTTCTCAGTGATATGTTTATCCACAGAGGAGCTTCTTAATGGAACTTTTTATTGGAACTGAATATAACTCTGAAAGAGATGCAGCAGATGATCTACAATTTTATATCAAGAAATCATTTGTCAAAAGCTCACAGCTGAAGTAATAGATCAAGGGTAAGTTACTTGTCAGATAGGAAATTAACTTGACAAAGAAACTACCAGTAGTTATTAATAGTAATTGTTCAGTTGGTATAGTGAAATCACAAAGGATCATTCCTATGATATCTTCTGTTACAATGACCTTGATGTGGTAAGCCTAATGACTATTACCTCTGCTGCTTTTATGTAATTTTGCAAGTAGCCAGGATGTGCCAATCATTCTCATTGAAAATTTATTGAATGATATTCAAAGATCTTCCCTCTAGATAGATAAGTTGCACATAACATTTAGCATTAAAATAAGTAAGTTAATTAAAATGTGCTAATTTTAAAATTTATGATAAGGGGTTTAATGTTTAAGCATGTGGAAGGAGAGAAACTGCATGATAAACAGTCATTCAGTATGTGTTTACAGTCTAAGGTTATGGTTGTCAAAACAAACAAAAGATTGGTGTATATAGCTCAATGATATAAATCCAGGGAAGTAATTTTAATATGGCCTCCCCTCCAGTCGTCATTTTAGTTTGGACCTTGGGCAGCCCAGAAGCCAATGTTTCCTTAAATAACTTACC
Organism: Carcharodon carcharias; assembly: GCF_017639515.1. NCBI lineage: Eukaryota > Metazoa > Chordata > Chondrichthyes > Lamniformes > Lamnidae > Carcharodon > Carcharodon carcharias. The sequence goes on along the minus strand of NC_054468.1, from coordinate 52,744,491 downwards.
AATTTCTTTTAAATTTTAAGCACCAGTATTTCAATTAATTCCTTACAAATATCTTTACTTGGAGCAGGCCAACTAAGCTTTCCGTGCTTTTCCTGATAGAACTTAATCCAAATACACTTATTTCAGGTGTGAGTTAAATTCTAGTATACCAGTCAAAGTCTTATGATGTACATTTAGACCCCGACACAGTTTGTAGGTACCAGTGGAATGGCACATATGTGAAACCAGATGTCGAGTGATCCAACCAGTGGTTCTTAAAGGGACCGCTGCCAAGGTTACAATGAAGATGGGCCCACATATGGATTTCATGTCAAGTACATTGACCAGCAAGGCAATTGCAGTGCTTGCCCACTCCACCCTCAGTTGTCAAGAGAGCAAATATTTAAAAGGGAACAAAGAGTGAAAACAACAATGATCTTTGGACATGTTCTAGTATTTGGATTGAGTTCTGTCAGGAAAAGCATGGAAAGCTTAGTTGGCCTGTTCTAAGTAAAGATATTTGTAAGGAATTAATTGAAATACTGGTGCTTAAAATTTAAAAGAAATTAGTAAGTTATTTGAGGAAACATTGGAATTGCTTTGTCTATAACATTGTCGCGAGGCTTGCCTGACTTTTCTTTTTAAGTTCTTTCAAGAATAAGGAAAACAAAGACATGATTTCCTAATATGCACTCCCAGTGAGTGCGATTCCTGAAAGGACCATACATTCTTAAAATTGTCCATTTGGAGTAAACTGCTGCACTCAGTCAATATAGAATTTATTCAAGCATCTGAGAGAAAGGTAACGGGTTTCTGATTTCCCTCTTGTCACTGTGCATACGGACTTACATTGGCTCTCGGTTAAGCAATGCCTCAATTTTAAAGTTACAAGCTTGTTTTCAAATCACTCCATGACCTCGTTCCTCCCTACGTCAATAATTTACCCTGGCCCTACAACCTTCTGAGATATTTGCGCTCCTCCAACTCTAAGATCATGGACGTACATAAGGCCAATCTGTCCGCCAATGGTAGCTGTGCTTTCAGCTGTCTGGATCCTAAGCTTTGGAATTCCCTCCCTAAATCTTTTTGTATCTCTGTATTTCCTCCTTTAAGGTGATTTTTTTTAGCTACCTGTTTGACCAAGCTTTTGGCCTTCTATCCTAATATCTGCTCAGGTGGTTCAGTGTCAAATTTTGATTGACAATGCTCCTCTTAAGTGCCTTGGGATGTTTGCTCTGTTAAAATTGCTAAATAAATACAACTTTCTGTTCTAGGAAGGAGGTAGGGGGATATACAGGCTTGCATTTGCCATAAGGTTGTCTGTCTCCACCCCTGCATCAACCAATTTGCTGTTGAAACTCTCTTTTGTCACTTCCAGCTTTGACTTTTCCAATACACTCCTGGCCAGCCTCTCATCCAATACAGTCTCTAAACTTCAGCTCATCCAAACCTCGGCTGCCCACACCCATTCTAGTTTATTTAGCACTCCAGTCCCTGCTAACCTAGATTACCTCCTGATTACCATCACCTCTAATTTAATTCTAATCCTTGTATTTACATGGACTTGGCCATCTCTGTAGCCTTTTTTAACCCAACAAACAACTTGTCCCAGAACTCTCTTCATAATCTTATGTGTATAAATGCAAATTATTGTTGGCCTGCATTTTGCAGTAGATGGTGAACAAACAACTTGGAAATGCAAGTTAAAATATTTAATTGAATGTAAAGCAATCTACAGAAAGTGAAATAGAGATAATAAGAAAAATGGAATTGAGAGATAAAAAATAAACAGATAATGTAGAAAGGATATGTTTTCATTTCAACTTTTAAAAAATCTTCAACAATAATTAAAATCTGAAAGAATGAGACTCCACCATTGTAAAAATATATGTTCAGCATGGAGAGAGATTGTTAGCATTTAGGACATCACACTGTGTGAAAATTCACACCTAAGCTGCTTGCTGTAACTTTTTCTGGTGTGCTAAGTGGGCCTATAACAGGTAATTATTGCAACTTCATGCCCTTCTTGTCGTGAATGTCAAGTCTCTCCATGAGATTCAAGCGTAGCAAAGCTTATGGAGGAGCAGGGCAAATGACAGAAATTACCTTCTGCATTTAACTCTGCATGTGAGGATACCAGATATTGCTGTCCAAATTTATTCCATAATAATGGAATGCTGATAGCTGTAAAATCCAAGCTATTTGTCTTGTCATAGTATTTTCATGCTGTTACAGTTCCAGCATTAAGGTGTTTATTCTAAACTGCACATGTTTCACAGAGGTTAATGACGTGTTCTGACTAATCAGCTGGTCATTTCAAATGGAATGCAGTTAATTAGCATTGACGTCATTCCTCTCAGAATTTACACACTATTTAAAATATTGAATGTTACACAAGGTGAATGCTATTGTATACCTTAAGGTAGAGAAGTAATTTTTCTGATAGAGGAAATAAGAATTTTAACAGCATAGCTATATTGATACTCGTTTACCCATATTAATATTTTGTAGAACAAAATTTTCCTTTAGGTTCCAAAATAGTCAACATTTGTCACCCATTATCTGCAAGCATATAAGTTTGGGAAGTGATGTTCTTGTGCAATTAAAGGGGCTATATGGTGCTTTATGAGCACTTTGTGACTGCACTTGTATAACCATTTTCTCCTGATATTTGTGATATAAATATTTGGTTGAATTTGTATGAGCATCCACCTGCATAATGGACAACGTAGTAGAATACTCTCACTGAAGCTGATTTAAGGAATTCTTGCAGCTTATGAACTGCACACTGTCAGGTTTACTGATGTTGCACTGGAGCACATGCTGCAGGAAGCAGTGGTGGATTTACAGTTAGTGGGGCCCTGTGCTCAGCTTCATTCCCCTACCAACCCCCAACCACCCCCTCCCACCCCGCCCCACCAGCCTAGGGATTCTAAAGGCGAAGCCAAGAAAATACACAAATTGATCAGTGCTTCTTCACTTATAAAAACCTGCCTATATGAATAATTGCCTTGTTGAAATCCGAGCTTACCTCTTGTCTGAATGATGATAAAGATGGTAAATATTACGATGCGAGGTGATTGAACGTGGAACTTGCTGACGACAAAAGCCAAGGACAGATTATATGTGGAGAGAGAATGTCTGAAGATAGGAGAGGGAAGCTGACTAGATGCCCACTTGAACATTGATATGTTAGTCTGTTGTTATAATTTTGTTCAGAGACGGGGACTGCAGACTGGAGGCCTGCTCCAGTTCCAACAGTTACTGAGGCAAAACAGCACTGACAATACATCCGTTACCTAGGAGACGCAAGAGCCATTGCACTTTACTGAGATCTCATCACTCACTGGAAAATCTCATGACACAGTGCTCAGAGAAAGAGCATGAGCTGCTGTTGTGGCTTTAGCCGGCCCGCGTTACAATCATTTAAATTAAAATCAAATTAAAACTCAGCTCGAGGTCAATGTTTCCCTTTGAACACTTACCATGCATGACCATAATGCAGGAATGCCAGAAAGATGCACTATAATCTGCAACTGAAACTGAAACTTCCCCACCTGGTTATACCTTTCATCCCAAGCCCCAACAAAACTGTTGCAGTACCATGGTAGCAATTAAATCCAAATTACACCCTGGTCTATTCTCCCACTCCTCTGGCACTTTTCCTCTTTCACCATCTCACCTTGTTCCCCTACCCAATTACAGTAAAAATGTTCTCACCGATATATCTTTTGTCACTTTCCTCCCTCAGCTTGTGCGTGGATGACTTCTCATCCTCAGTAATTTCAACATCCATTTCAACAACTCATGCTCTCTCTCCTCTGAGTTCACTGCCCTTCTATCCTCCACCACTCCCTCACTCCATATAAACTCCATCTCTTTGCCCTTGCCATCTCACCTGAGCCTCATTACCCCATCATGTCAATCACAGATAAGACCACCTCTGATCACTTCCTTATACCACTTTTCAGGTGTATTTCCCTTACCCCTCCCACCCCTTCTTCCTTCTTTGTCTGCTCCTCTCTCAATTTACTTACAACTAATTATTGGCCCTCTATTCACCATTACGTTCCTGCAGTGACTGATTTTCACAGCCGCACCTTTGATGCCCTGATCCTAAATGAAACCATTACTCTCTCTCTCACATTGGTCATTCCCCTCATCATCAGCCCTCATCTTTGCTCGCTAAAGTCTGACAGACGCAGACTTGAATGGATATGAAAGACAACTGGTTTAGCTATTCGCAGCCATATCTGGCTGGATCGCATAAAACATAATCAATTCCTGCTTTTTCTATCAAAATCCTCGATCTTGATTGCTTCATCATTGGTGGCCATATCTTCAGCAGTCATGCCCTAAACTGTGGAATTCTCTCCCTAAACAGTCCTTCTTTCCTGCTTAAAGATGACCTCTTTGGAGTTTAACGTGGATAAATGTGAGGTTATCCATTTTGGTCGGAAGAATAAAAAGGCGACTTATTATTTAAATGGAGACAAACTTCAGAATGCTTCAGTGCAGAGAGATCTGGGTGTCCTCGTGCATGAATCGCTGAAAGCTAGTATGCAGGTACAGCAGGTAATAAGGAAGGCAAATGGGATTTTGGCATTTATTGCCAAAGGAATAGAGTATAAAAATAGGGAAGTGTTGTCACAATTGTACAAGGCATTGGTGAGACCACCCCTGGAGTATTGTGCACAGTTTTGGTTCCCTTACTTGAGGAAGGATGTAGTTGCTTTGGAGGTGGTTCAGAGGAGGTTTACTAGTTTGATTCCAGAGATGCGGGGCTTGTCTTATGAGGAGAGATTGAGCAGTTCTAAACTCGCTAGAGTTTAGAAGGATGAGAGGAGGTCTAATTGAGGTCTCTAAGATGCTAAAGGGGATAGACAAAGTAGACGTGGAGCGGATGTTTCCCCTTGTGGGGCATTCTAGAACAAGAGGCCATAGTTTTAGGTCATGAATCTATGGAATTCACTACCTCAGAGGGTAGTGGATGCTGGGATGCTGAATAAATTTAAGGAGGAGATAGACAGATTTTTAATTAGTAATGGGTTGAAAGGTTATGGGGAGAGGGTGGGAAATTGGGGTTGAGACTGAAATGAGATCAGCCATGATCATATTGAATGGCGGGGCAGGCTCTAGAGGCTGAATTGCCTACTCCTGCTCCTACTTCTTAAATTCTTTGATTAAGCTTTTAATCATCTGCCCTAATAAATCCTTATGTCAGTGTCAAATTTGATAATGCTTTTGTGAAGTGCCTTGAGATGTTTGCTATGTTATAAGTGCTGTCCCATCAGGGAGGCTTTGCTCCCTCCTGCTACAACCAATTGCAAGTAATAGAATGCACCATTGTATTCCACTCTAACGCTAACTTCATGTGACACTGGAATACTGTTATTGGAATAACTAGTCAGTTTCATACCAGTTTTGCGTAAGTGAATGTAACTTAGGAACTTCTGTATTCTCCTTCTGAGAACAGACACTGTGTCAATGATGAAAGTAAGTTGTCAATGTCTGACTTTCATTTTTACTATGGGCCCTGTAAAGTATGTATTCAGCCCAATTACTCTCAACCTCCATGTGCTGTTTTTATTGCTCTCTGACCAAGCACAACTCTTGATCTTCCTGTTCAATAACATCAATTCCTGTTCAATAACATTAACTCCTGTTTCTACATCTAGCATATGTGCATTCGAGGATTTCCAGATCTCCGCAACTAATTTTCGATCTACACGAACTCCACCTGTTGCTTGGCTGTGACCTGGAGCTTTACCATGAACTGGAACATTACTGTTTCCTCCCCTCCTGCATGCCATCTGGATATGACCGACTTTCCCACAGGCATAGCACTTTGACTAGAAATGGGGTTTTTATGTGGTTGATGGCTACCATGGCAACATTTAAATTTCAAATTTAAATTTCTGACTCTGAGACTATGAACTGGGTTGCTGTGGCCTGGATCTCACTGAAACATGGTGGACCTTAGCGATCATATATGGTGTTACTAAGTTCCAAAAGTACTTGCATGGTACGAACTTCACTTTGTTAACTGATCACCAAGCATTTATGATCATATTTGGTTCAAAGAAGGGAGTATCATCCCTAGCAGCAGCATGGCTTCAGAGATGGGAATTGATGGCCCATCAGTACGATATTAAATATTGTATGTCAGCAGATCATGCAAATGCGAAATCTTTCAAGATTTCTCATGAATACTGATGCATTTCTAGCCACTGAGTTATCTATTAACCACCTACATAGACAAATGACATGCCGCTGTCTGCCAGAGAAATTAGTGAAGAAACTCACAAGGAAGTGGTGCTGAGTAAAGTGCTCAATTATGTCATGGTTGGCCGGTCTTAAAAGTATGATGATGAGAAAATGCAGGAGTATTTCACACATAGAAATGAACTGGGTGTAGATCAAGATCTCCTATGGGGTATAAGAGTCATCATTCTGCTAAGGTTTAGAGAGCGATTGTAGAGAACTTCATCTAGAGCACTCAGTCCAAATGAAAGCAGTAGCAAGAAGCTATTTTTGGTATCAAAATGTATGTAGTGATATTGAAGAGTTGTTGAAAAGTTATGAAGTGTGTCTCAGGATGAGGAATGATCCAATGAAGTTTCCTTGCATTTCAGGGTCAAACACAAGAAAACTGTGGGAACAGGTACATGTCAATTTCTTTGAAGAGGAAGGGGAAGCATACTTTATTTTGGTCGATAGCTGTAGCAAGTGGATAAATGTTGAGTCTATGCCCAATACCACAAGTGCCAAAACAGTTGAGGCTTTGAGAAGTTGGTTTGCAGTATATGGGTTGCCAGAGGTGTTGGTGTCAAATAATGGTCTGCAGTTTACATCAGAAGAGTATGAAAAATTTCTGAGTAAGATTGGGGTCAAACACACTCTAATACGACCATATCACTCATCATCGCACAGTGCTACAGAAAGAGGTGTACAAATTGTGAAGAGGTCTTTGCGGAATTATTTGCTAGGTAACAAGCTAGGCAGTAATTTCCACGTTTTGTAGTCCAAAGCGAAAGTCAGAAAGAAACTGAAAGTTTTCTGGAGCCACAGAATCTACCGGTAGAGAAAGTGAGTCAGGGTCTTTAATTAAAACAAATCAGTCAATGTCACAGTCCCAACCATTAGTAAAGTTTGTAGTCCAAGTCAAAGTTCAGATTTGATGGTCAGAGATGCTGAGGGAGCAAAGTCAAGCTAATGGAAGTGGAAGGAGATACCCAGACAGAAAGAAAATGTAGCCATAATTGAAAGTATACAGAAAGAAAGAAGAAAAAAGCTGTCAATTTCATTGTTTCTGATGATATTTTTGTTAAAGTCATATTAGTGTTAATGAAAGACAATTCATTTTTACATGTAAATTACTCTGGAAGTATCACTCATATATATTTTGGTTGTGATTATAGTAGAAGAAAATAAGCAGTGCAAGCTGTTAAATTTTCAGGTATTATTGCTGTTTGTCTAGTTATTTTTGTATTCTGAGAAATTATGTACATGTACCATTTTACATGTTAATATATGTTTTTTTGAGTGGGGAGGATGTGTAGTATATTACAAGATCTGAGCATTTTGTCATATTGCCTTCTTTGCTGCCCTTTCTGTTGGAGAGGTGTAAATAATTTTGCTCAATAATGGATGCCTGAGCAGTTAAGCATGTGTTAGTTTTGCTCAGTGCAAACAACAGGACTGACCTGCATACTATTGCCAATGATTGTTGATGAGGTGCGTATTGTTGGAGGAAACCCCCTTCTGTTCATGTAGGCCATTGCAATGAGCCTAAAGACCCCAAACAGCCACAAAAGGGATATTACTGACCCACTATAATTATGCAGTTATGATTACAGGAATTTTTAAACTACATTTTTATTTCAAATTTCCAGCATCCACAGTATTTTGCATATATTGCATTGTAAAGCTGTGAGTCTTCCTGAACTGAAACATCGCAATATATAAGAATGCGGGGTTAATTTTCATCCCGCTCTACCACTCCATCACCTATCATCCCAGTCTATGTTGAGTGGTGCATGTCTTACTTGGGCCCAATTTAAATTCCATTGAATCTGGTCAGTTTTCCAAGTTAAAGATCCCAATCCCTCAGGATATTCTGTGACCAGAAACTCAACTGGTCCACATTAATGCCATGGCCACTAGAGCATGTCAGTGACTGAGTAATCTGCAGCAAGTGGCTTATTTTTGGATTTCCCAAAGCTTCTCATTTTCCACTTGTCTGGATGGGTGCAGATGTGATAACACTCAATGCAGTCAGCTTGATTGGCACCCCATCTGTCAGCTTAAATGTCTGCTCAGTCCGTCACTGGCATATTGTGCCTGCAGTGTGTACTATCTACAAGGTACTCAGCAGGAAATCACCAAAGCTTCTTCACCATCACCACCTAAACCTGTAACCTCCACTACCTAGAAGGACAAGTAAAGTGGGTGCATGAGAGCAACATAAGCTTCAGTTACACACCATCCTTCACCATGATTACATCAAAATCCTAAGACTCACTAATTACCAGCGTTGTGGAAGCACCGTCACTACATGGACTGCAATGGTTTAAGAAGAAATCTCATCAATGAAGGGCAATTTGCCTTGACAGCGATGCCCAGATTCAGACAGTAAATGGGAAAAAAATGTTAGTCACAAAAGCGATGGCTGCCACTTCAAAAAAAAACTTTGAAATATAGCAGTCACATTTGTTGGCAAAATTAAATCACTAAGTACACAGAAACAATGGCTTTGGGACATATTTGAACTTACAATGTACTGACAATGTAAGAAATTACTAATCCCCCAGACATGCTAATATGTACAGTGTACTTGTTAATATTTTATTAAATGTAGCTGTTTTATTGATGTGGTTGTGGCTGATGTTCTAAAGATAGTATTCTGGCTTTAAAACACATTTTGTTTAATTGAGAAACCAAGCTGAAGAGCCAAAGTCTAATATGCAGGATAGCACCAAGGTTAAAAAGAGTAAGAGAGGACATAGTAATTAGGAAAGTAGCAGCTATATTTGATTACAAAAGTAGATTGTGTGAAACCTCTCCAGTGTACACCATAATCTGACTTCAGAGCTTGAAAATATTAGTTGTTTTTGCACATACTCAATTGTCTGATGGTAAAGAAATCACTTTTTTAAAATGAAACAACATGCATAATTTTCAATTATACTGACATTCCTACTTGTCTCAGATTGGTTTATGTTGACATCTGTCTTATGCTGACAGAAAGAGAATTCCCAGTCCTTTTTCTGCACGATATCAAATATTTACCATGTATGAATATATCAACAACATAAACTCTGGCATGTTTTAATTCAGTGATTTTTTTTAAGATCCAATAGTATTAAAGGCTTCATTTATTAACATTTATGTTATGGGCCTTATCTGTGTGTGACACGGAATTGTAATGCCCATAAGAGAGCCTTGTTTTTTAATTGCACCTGAGACAAACTTGGTGTCAAGCAACAATTGTGTATGGGGGAGGAGTGGGGAGGCAAACAATATGAGTGTTTCCATTTTTGTCACCACCAACATGATGGGAATCTTAAGCTACAACCTGTAAATCAAAAAATATACAATATGCTTATACAAAAAAATATAAGCTGAGGATTGCTGAAAAAGAGACATGTTGAATTGATGGGGACTGACAGTTAACTGCCAAGCATTGTTTGAAATTTAAACCAGGCAGCTTAACCCTGATTGGTCAAGGCATTGCCCTAAGGAATGAGGCAGCGAATGGCTGTCACTTATTTTGTTTAGCTGAAACAGGCACAATGTGTCTACATATTCTTTCTGTCTGCAAAGAACAGGGCCCTGTGTATTAATATATGTAGCTTCCAGTACAAGCAAATACACCACACTGCAAGCCTGACTGACAATCTTAAATCGGTTGTCAGTGTCATTCTTAGCACAATGAGGGTTATTTAGCAAATGTTGTCCAATCGCAGAACCACATCTCATGTTGGACACTGTGTTTTGAGTTTTGCAAACACGGGCTGTTTGGGGTGTGTACCTTGCCCGTTGCGAACAGCAGTTGGGACATACTGTTTGATATGATCTGCCAGTCTTTGGGATGTGTGGCCTGCATACCTAGCATCACACCGGCACTGAAATTCATATACCACAATTACTCATTTGTGTGATCTGCAGAATATCTTTTTGGCTTGACGGCAGCGCCCTACTCATGGCGAATTCAACTCGCGTTGCTACTGTATAGTAGCAGTGTCAAACAGCTAGCTTCACCTGTTGCTCAAATCTTTGAGATACCTTGCCCTTCCAGGGTAACCTGAGGTAGACTGGGTACTCTTCAGGGCCAAAAGTGATGGCCTTAAGCTCATTCATGCAGCCAGAAAAAACATACAGACACATTGTGCCTGTTTCAGCTAAACAAAATAAGTGACAGCCATTCGCTGCCTCATTCCTCAGGACAATTCCTTGAACATTCAGGGTCAAGCTGCCTGGTTTAAATTTCAAGCAATGTTTGGCAGTTAACTGTCAATCACCGTGAATTGGTGCATTCTCCATGGCAATGCCTCTACCAATCAGAGTCCACTTGCCAACCAATCAGCACTCCCTTCTCATACAGCATAAATTGTTGTTTTACCCTTATATTGGTATTCTTGTGCAGTGTCCAGATGAGTGTAAGATGAAAAACTTCAATATGTCTCTTTTTTCAGCACTACTCAAGTTTTGTACTACCAAACAACTATAAATATATGCTGCTTCTGTCAACAAAATTAGAATGGTCCTAATATGCTGAAAATCAGGCAGGGCTATTTTAGAATATCTATTCTAAACTTTAGGTATATTTTATGTATACTATGAAGACAGAAGTGTTCTGTGTTCGGGAAGTTGCCCATAGTCCCCAAAGTCTTATTATGTAGTAGCATACCCTGGGGGCATAACACTTTGATCCTCTTATGTTCTGAACAGCATATTATATCCCTCACAGGTGGCCCCTCTATCTTTCCAAATTTGGACTGAAATATTCAGGAAGGTAAAGCTAGGTGAGAATGATTTACAGGCAGAAAATGAATGAACAGGTACGGATGCAACAAAATGTTACCTTCATTCCGCTAACTACAATATGCTGTTTGAAAACAAGGAAAAAAGTGCTTTAAAACAAATTTTTACCCCATCTGTAATGCTTAACTGAGCTGCTCTGTGCTTGAGTTCAGTAAGTTTCCCATTGCTAGGTCAGAATTTATTTCCATAACTTTCTGGCTGACTAACTGCTCATGTGTCTCTTAGCACCCTTTCACTGGGTACCCAGCGAGTGAATGAATTGCCTCTCTGACTCCTCCCCCAATCAATGATTCAACAGTTTGGATGATGTGCCTACCACAGCTGAATAGCTGGAGGTATGTGCAAAAGGTGGGTGTGAGGTTGTCATCATTGGCATAAGTGTGAGGGTGAGAGGGAACATCTGGCTGTTGGACTGGATTCCTGACTGCCAGGGAATGCTTCTAGGCGAGTGATGAAGCTGTGTAGTGCATTGAGCAGCATGAGAGGTTGGTGGACCAGTGAGTCTGAACATACAAATATACGAATTAGGAGCAGGAGTAGGCCACCTGGCCCCTCGAGCCTGCTTCATGATTCAATAAGATCATGGCTGATCCGATTGTAACCCTCAACTCCACATTCCACCTACTCCTGATAACCTTCCACTCCCTTGTTAATCAAGAATCCAGCTAGCTCTGCCTTCAAAATATTCAAAGACTCTGCTTCCATCGCCTTTTGAGGAAGAGAGTTCCAAAGACTCACTACCTCACTACCCTCTGAGAGAAAAAAAATTCTTACCTTTGTCTTAACTGGGCAACCCCATATGAAGATGGATACACTGATGACCAACTATATGAAGTTATTACACTTCCTGTGACATTGCTGGGAATTGGCTTCGCTGGCCCCTGCTCCGAATCATTTCTGAGGGTAATCTTTGAGGGTTTCCTGATCTTCCACTCCCACCCTAGTGGAAACACGGTATCTCTCCTCCTGTCTACCTACATCAATAAGGCCTCCAGCACCACATCCATGAATCTGCAATCCCCTCTCTTCCCTGGTGCTTCTTTTGTGTAGCTGCTACATTCAATCAATGTCAGCACTGCCAACCAGCAGCAGCTTCCTTTCACTGAGTGCAGCTCCCTTGAAGAGGGGCAGCCTGCCTTGAAGGGAGTGGAGTGGTTGTGCCACATGAAATGAGCAAATGTTGCTTGACCCCCTGCTGAACGATCAGACAGTGTGGACCCTTGCTCTGACCAATGCTGCAGTTAGATAAATGAGGAGGCAGCACCAAAAGATGTGTGCTGCCAACCTCCATGGCAGAGGGCAGGTCACTAATCACAATACCCTATGCTCAAAAAATGGCACAGACCAATTTTTATCCCTACATTTAATTTTTAACTATGAAGGCTGGATAGATCTAAAAACACACTGGTCTCAGTATATATTACCTCTGGCATAGGTTTCTTTTTAAAAATGATAAAAAATCTTGCTTGGAATTTTTCTCCAAAGCATTTGATTAAACAGCATTGTTAATGTATATGCAAAGACTTTTCTTGTGAAATGCAGGCTCACCTGCAGAATCTGTCATTCCTTGTCTTCTGACTAAGGACTCTGCTTTGTGAGAAATTCCACTGGGAACAACAATTGACAACAAAGGTAGATTATAGTGGGCATTATCTAATAGAACATCATTTTTGCAAGCAAATCCCAGTGCAAATTTTGATCAACCAATGAGCTATCAACAATTCCAAAAGTGAAAGGTGACACTGCTCCACAGCAGCATTTGCTATCTTTGTTTTTGCTTTGAGCACACCCATCTGAGCTTCAAATATTTAAACCGAGCAAATTTCCATCATTCCAGTTAATTTCAAATGAATAGGCTCTCATTATCTACCTCTGGTTATGATTTTGAACTAAATATCCTCATTACTTCTCCCTTGTGATTTTAAATGCTTAATTATCACTGCTTTCAGAATATTACTCGGCAATAATCTGAACCTTGGTGAATGCTGTTTAAGGATTTTTATACTTTTGCTCTGCACAATTTAGCATGTGCATAGTGAGGCTGTGTTCAGTGCCACCTTGAATGCATTTCATATTATTGTTTCCTGACTTCTTTCCTAGAAGGGATTAAAAAAGCTATTGTGGCAATTTGTGCACAAAGCAGCTGAAACCAATAGCTACTTTTCAACAAAGCCAGTTTGAGATAATTGACAGCAATGAAGCCCAGGTAGCCAGGAGGGAGTGGAAGACACGGGATCAGTGCAGAGGGAGCCGCGCTGAGGAATGGTTGCGGGAAGGCGAGGCAAACATAAGATCAGAAGCAGCAGTAGGAGCTTGAGGAGCTGAGTGAGCTCAGCCCAGCGAAATGTAATGGAGGAGCTCTGAAGTTTGAGTGGAGTAATTGCCTGGGGAAGCAAGCAGAAAGCAGCCAACCAAGGAATATTTTCCAACATGGTTTTGGTGCTTCATGCACCAAATTAAAATGTTGAAGCAGAAGAAACGTGGCCATGTAAATTACCTCAGATTCTGTAAACTCTGCTCCAGTGATTGATCTTGTTAAAAAAAAGAATTTTGAAAACATGATTAAGGAGCATATTCAAGTTACCAGGGAAAGTGACTCAATGATACTTTGATGAAATTTCCTCCTGTGAACTATTGGAAAGAACAAAGCCTTTGTCTTTGGTCCTCACCACAAACTCCATTCCCTAGCAATCAAGTCCACCCCCCCCCCCCCCCCCTCCCTGACTACTTCCTAAGCATCAACCAGACTTTTCGCAATCTTGGTGTCCTATTTGACCAGTGTAAGGGAGTGGGAGTAAGGAGTCTCGGGGAACGGGTGGGTAAGCCATGTTGGGTGTGCTGGAGAGCTTTGACACTCCCCTTGATTTAAAGGACAGCATTGCTAACTGGCATTATGCCTGTTCGGAACAGCACTAATAGGCTAAAACAAACTGGGTAAATATCAGGGAAACAGCCCATGTTAATGCACTGACAGGTCCTGAGGGAACCATCACTCCCATGAAGCCATTTCTGGCAAACCATGAGTTCTAGTTTTGGACATAATATGGCACCTTGGAAGTTCTGATGCCTTTGTGGCCTTATATCAGCGAACATTTCAGCATTTGCTTAAATTGGCTCATGAAGATCTGGGCCAATATTTCTTTGTAAGGCTTGGTGTCAAATCTTAGCTGATAATATCTTGTGAAGTGTTGTAAAGAGGTTTTACTACGTTCAAGATCTAAGCCCCCCTCCCCCACCAACTGCCCCACCCCCCACCCAAACCCCCCAAGCTTTGGATGGCTGCCCTACAGCCATTTCACACTCTTGAGGAGCCAACTCAATGGGCCTTCTGCACCCATCTGGGGAGGAAGTCCTGCCTCTGACAGTTGTTGGCTATCTGATTGGCTGGCAACTCTCTGCTCCCAGTAACGCCAAAACGGGAGTTGTGTTCACTCCTGGAACTGCATCCAGTCCCAGAAAACAAGGAGCCGGGAGCCAGGTGAAAGGTAAACCTGGGGTATCTTGCTGGGAGCAGGACAGGCGACCTTGTGGGGTGCGAGGTGCCAAAACCACAAGACCAGGGGGAAGGGAACACCCAGGGATAGGCAGACCTTGGGGTGGGGCGTCTCATTGGGCCTATCAGAAAAGGAGGTCCGTGAAGGAGGCACCCACTCCTTTCCTGTCTGAAGCCCAAGCAGTCTAACCTGCGGGGCTTCCTGGCTCCTGTCACCAACCAAAGATCTGGCTAATAATGTTAATTATTAATTAAGACCGGGGCAGGAAATGGCCCTTAACTGGTTATTAATTGGCCTCTTAAGGGCATCAACTGAGTCGAGGGCAAATGGGGATGGACGGATAGGCTGCAGGAAAATCACCTCCAGAATTTTATGGATGCCCCAGCCTGTTAAGCCACCCATAGGGGACCGTAAAATTCTGCCTATAAATTTTTTACTGCATATATTTTCAAAAATTCCAAATAGTAGCAACCATTTGGCCCTATTGTGCATTGGTGTGTTTCAATTTGTATCAATTCAAATCATGTATGCTTACACTAAGAATTTCTACACAATATGGGACTATTTTTATTGCACATCAAAATCATGGACCCAGGCTAGTATTTGAGATATAAATAGAATCATAAAATGAAAATGCTTTGCCGTATATTTGAAATGTAATGTTTCTTAAAGTCAGCAGCTTTTTTGTTTTGCATTTAATGTCTCTTCACAATGTTGTAAGTGAAAACAAGGGCTTTGTCAGAAATATACTTTCAAACTTACTATAAACTGAAACTATACTATAAAACTTGCATTATTTGTTTCCTATATCTTATGGTCACAGTATTATGTACTGTAGTTTCCATTCTAAACTAATCCTTTTCTCTCTCCTTTTCTGTATCTCCATCTTTTTGTCTGATCACTGTTCTATATTCATCCTTCCTGAACTGGATTTCCACACTGAGTGTCTATTCTCTTCTAAATCAATCCTGTCACAGCAGTATGAACAGACATGTGATGTCAGAAAGTGCTTGCAGTAATACTTATTGATGTAAGTACACCTCTATCCTTACAAGATGTATGCATTAATTGATTTAACAAATGTAACTTGTAAAATAAAAAGTATGAAATTATGTAGTTGGGATGAGGGAAGTTTAATCTACTTTAAATTAACATT
The DNA here is from genome assembly GCF_017639515.1 of Carcharodon carcharias. Classification (NCBI taxonomy): domain Eukaryota; kingdom Metazoa; phylum Chordata; class Chondrichthyes; order Lamniformes; family Lamnidae; genus Carcharodon; species Carcharodon carcharias. The sequence continues at coordinate 52,728,816 of NC_054468.1, read as the reverse complement.
TTTTATGATATGCCTGTTTTTGGATTAGAAAATAAAATTCCAACATACTTGTTTTGTTCCATAATTCTTGTACTTTTGAAAATGTTTAGGTAAGCTACGTTCAAGATTGTAATTATTTGAGGATAGATATGGGAAAGAAATTAATTAACATTATTAGCCAGACCTTTCAATCGTGGCAATATGGCATTTCCGTTTAGATGATTTGGAATTTATGTACAACTTTCCTTCAGACTTACCTTTCATGTACAGCAGAATATTATGTGGCAGGATGCTTATGAAAGGTAACCTGCTACATAGCCAAAGGGACCACAACACACATGATAGATTTTGAACATAGAAGGCATTATCATAAGAACGTTATATCATGGTCGACTCCTCTTCAAGTATGTCCAAGCTGTAAGTGATTTAATCATCTTCTCTGGGTCCTCTCATGACCAAAGAGTCCAATGTGGGATTGGCGTGGACATCCATAGAACAGGTGGTTCATATTGTCGCTGTTGGTATTTTGGGGAACTTCTGCATCCATGCCACCTCTGGCCTTCCTTTCCTCTAAGGTACATTAAACGTTGCAAGTTTGGCATAGATGGTCTTCAAAACTCACTGAACTATGCTTCAGTGCCTGCCTGCATATGGGTTGGCTGACATCAGTGTTTTGCCAAGACAGGAAGTCAGCAATGCAATTTGTAAGGCTCTTTTTTTAGGGAATCTTTGTATCATTTGTCCTGAGTAGCTTGATGTCGTTTGTCCTGACACAGTTGCCCATAAAAAATCTGCTTAGGGATCCTGTACCCAATCACATGGGAGACTTGGTCTGTCCATCCAAATTGAATTTTATGGAGTGTGGTCTCCATGCTGTTGACTTCAGCACAATGAAGGACCTCGTTGATTGTGATTTTGTCCTGTCATTGAATTCTAATGATGGATCTCAGGTGCCTTTGGTTCTAGAACTTTGATGTATATCTGCCCATAGCAGACCTAGGATTCTGTGGCATGAAAGCATACTAACACTTATGTAGAAAACTCCCAACGTGTCTCAGAGTTGGAAATTAAACTGGATGCTGGGCTGAATGAACAATTAACAGGGGAGGTGACTATCAGCTTGATCCAAGAGATGAACTTTAAAGAAGATCTTAAAGGGGATAATAGAGTCATTAGGGCACAGAACAAGGCAATTCAACCCGTCAAGTCCATATCAGCCGTCTGTAGAGCAGTCCAGTCAATTCCAAACCCCTGTTCTATTCCCTTAGCCCTGCAAGCTTATTTCCTTCAAATGTCCATTCAGCTTCCTTTTGAAATCATTGATCATCTCCATCACATTCATAGTCAGTGAATTCCAGATCACTACCACCTATGTAAAAAAGCTCTTCCTCGTGTTCCCCCGCATCATTTGCCCAAACTGTGTCCCCTAGTCCTTGTATCATTAACTATTGGGAACACTTTTCTTTGTCTAATCCTGTCATAATTTTCTACGTATCTATCAGATCTCCCCTCAACCACCTTTACTCCAAAGAGAACAGCCCCAGCTTCTCCAAGCCTAACCTTGTAGCTAAACTTCCTCATCCCTGGAACTATTTTGGTAAGCCGTCTCTGCACCTTTCCAAGGATTTTCAAATCCTTCCTAAATTGTGGTGAGCAGAACTGGACACAAAACTCTAGTTGTGGCCTGTAGTAATTATGGTTTTGGGAAACGTTGGACTGAAGCTTTAAAAGTAATCCTGTGATGTGAGATCACACGATCTGTGTAAATCAATGTGTTAACAGAATGGGGAACCTCTACAGAGAGGACAGTGCTTCTTAGTTGTGGAGTTTGCTGAACATGTGTAATTCCTACTGCTGTCTTGTAAATAAAGCCAAATGTTTCCACTAAGAAATGTTGCCTGAAGATCAACTCTATAACAGGTCTAAACTAACTACTCTCTCAGTATGTCCTGCCACTTTCAAAGATCAATGCAAATGAACCACTAGGCCCTCTGTCCCTGCACACTCTTTGCAACTTTGCCATTAAGTGTATGTTGCCTCTCCCTATCCCTCCTGCTATAATGCATCGCCTCACACTTTTTTGTATCAAATTTAATCTGTCATTTATCTGCTGAGAATGGTGGTGGCCCATGAGGCTCAAGATGGGTAGAGGAATAGGGAAAACACAGGAGGCTGAAATTGGAGGAATGGAGAGATTGCAGAGATGAAGATAAATTAGATTTTGGAGGGGTTTAAACAAGGGATTGAGAATCTTAAAGTTGAGCCAGTGGACCATGAACTAATGAACTGTAGGTCAGCAAGGACAGAACTTTATATGGTCAGCAAGGTAAGATTTTGGATGAAGGACAGTTCACAGAGAATGGGGGGAACATTGTTAAACAGCATTGACAAGCTCTTTTGTGGTTAGAGTTAAGGAAAATTGTTCTGCAAAGTAATAGGACCTAGTTATAAATGAGAAAACATCATTCAGCCTATTAAGCCTATTCCCACTGCAGATCATACACAATTTGTCTCATCATGTCAAACCAAATTCTCAATGTCAGCCCTACCACTCCTCTAAATGGTTGACTATTGTTTACTTCTCTTCCATTGCACATTTGCTCATAGTTACTATTTTGCAATCAGGTGTCAGATTTTTTATTCAAATGTATGTGACTTTACTTTTATTCACATTAAAAATAATCTGCCATTCCTTAGCTCATCCCTTTACTTTGTTAAGATCTTCTAAATGTTTTCAATTTGCTTATGTTAGTCATCCACATAAATTTGTGGCTAAGTCCTGGATTTCCACTGGATCGGAGAGGGTCTCTGGCTTGGCCAGAATGGCTCCAGAGCCCCGATTCCAGAAGTCCTGCCCCCAAAGCTGGCACCCACCATTTTTGCTGGGAGGTGATTAATGGGGAGGGACTGTGCTTTGGACATGCAGGGTTTATGGAGGCAGCCGCACATAAAGCTGCAGCTGCTTTCAGTCAGATGAGACTTTTGTCAACAAGCAATGTGAAATACGATCTGTGGGCTTACACTTTTCAGGAGAAGGTTTAAACTTACTGAAGTTCTTTTGGAGATGTGGGGTACCCCATTGGAAAGCTCAGGACTCCTTTAGGATAGTGTTTAGAAATTGCAACAACTGCCACACAGTTCAGAAAAATCAATCACGCGTGTGATTGGAGTTGGAGGACAAGGGAGTTGGAGGTGGAGCCAATGCCCTTGGAAGAGCAAAGGTTTTTGCCCTAGTGACCTAGGCACCCAGCTGGCAGGAAGGAGAGTGTGCCAGAGAAAGAAGCAGTGCATATTGTGCCAAAGAGGAGCCAAAATGGGGATGGCACCTTCACACATTCACGCCATAGAGGCAAGCGGACATGACCAATGTGAGGCCAGAGGGAGCACACCAGGACAGGAGCTATAGCCAGCGCTGTGGGCTCCAGGAAGGAGGAGTAGGAGGACAACCAGGTATTACCCTGATGTAAAGGTCTGTTGACACCTAGGTTATTTCTCAAAATGATTGAGGGCCAATGTAGAAGGTGGCTAAGATTAAGCCTGAAATTGGCCACCAACATATGTGGCACTGTCCATCAACACCTGGAACCACAGCTTGTCAATCCTCATACCCTGCCAATGTCTCTCAAGGCCACCTGAATTTTTATGCAGCCAGCTCTTTCCAGGGCTCAACAGGAGACTGCTGTGGAATTTCACAGCCACACACAGCTATATCAGGGGAGTCACTGGTGCCCTCTTGGGTGAGGGGCAGCACATTAACTTCCCAAAGGGGATTGCATTATTAGCAGGATTTCCTCAGGTGGAGGAGGCTATGGATTTCACCCCTATGCAGTGCACCTACTTAGTTGACTACATAAGGGGGAGATGGTGGCATAGTGATATTGTCACTGGACTGGTAATCCAGAGACCCAGGTTAATGCTTTGGGGACCCGGGTTTGAATCCCACATGGAATTTGAATTCAATAAATACCTTGAATTAAAAGTCGAATGATAACCATGAAACCATTGTCAATTGTTGCAAAAACCCATCTGGTTCATGGGTAATTAGGGTAATTTTCTTCCTTTAGGGGAGGAAATCTGCCATCCTCACCTGGTCTGGCCTACATGTGACTCCAGACTCACAACAATGTGGTTGACTCTTAAAAATGCCCTCTGAACAAGGGCAATAAATGCTAGCCAGCAACATTAGACTTTTAATTCCAGACTTTTATTGAATTCTGCTGTGGCGGGATTCGAACCGGGTCCCCAGGGCATTACCCTGGGTTTCTGGGTTACTAGTCCAGTAACAGTACCACTACGCCATCACCTCCCCTATATGCTAATTACCCGTGGCCTCGCAGTCCAACCCCCTGACAGAGCCATCTCACTGAAGTTCTTGGCCCTCTTCATCTGCAGGCACAACATAATCTAATGTTAGCTTAATTTATAGTGCTGCCAGGGAGAAATGTCTTGAATGTGTCAGTGCATCACAATGTTCACTGACATCTCTACTGTGTGCTCCTAAAGGAGTAGCTTAGACATACAAACCCCTATGTTAATAGCAGAGCTCTGTGCCAGCTCTCACATCCGAGGTGCAGCATTCAGATGAGAACCATCACTTGGACCACTGTGTGCTTATGCTGAATAACCCATCTTGCCTGAATGCAGCAGGTCATAGTACCTCTTTCCACACTGTATCCGCGATCTTCTATGGCCCCCTGTTGTGTTCACAGTGGCTGATAGAACTTGCCAGGCCTTTTTTGTGGTTGCAGACGAGTTATGGTACAATATTTTTTGCCATATCTGAAGGTCCTGGTCACTGAAGCACATTGCAACACCACTCATTCCTTCTCCACTCTCTCCTTAGTGAGAAGTTGTGGCAGGAAACAATTAAAACAAAAAGACTGCTAAAGTATCCAGTTTTGAATAGTCTTCCACACTTTTTTGTGCATGCATACCCTAATCATGTTCTCTATCTTATAAATGATGCTGTCATTGTTTGTGTGTGTGGTAACTGGATCTGTACAAATGCATGGTAGCTTGGATTTTATTGATGTCACTCAGATGGCATGATGTGCTCCTGACCACAAACTACCATACTGGATTACTCCCTCTGAATCACACTGTTGTGTCATAACAGCGTTTAGCTGTGAAGGACCTTGGCAATGGTCAATTGAGTGAGCACACTTGAAGATCAGTGGCAAGAGAGTAGGTGTATGGGCAAAGAATTGTGGCAAATGTGGTGTGTATCAGATATCCCCTGAGGAATAATATTCTTCTGCATCAATGAAGAATATTGTGAGCAGCTAATGGTGCCAAGATGGTGCCAATTCTGTGTCTTGTGACTCTTTTCTATTCTTAATGTGGTTGAGTGTACTCCTTCATTACCATGTGAATAGACAGAAGCAATTACCATTTTTTCCTATTGTTACAACCAGTGAGGACATATGTCAGAACTTGCCCTTTCTTTCCCACTCCTTGATTGATCGTAACAGGGTTTTTTGTAATGTATAGGGATGAAGGTATTAATTGAAAGTCTGTGCTTAACCATTTACATTCTGATTGCAAAGAACTTCAGGCTTCCCTGAATTTAAAACAAAAAGGGGTTAGTTTTTATTGAGCTAACAACCCTGCCAGGCAAAGCTGTAAAGATATTTAAAAACATAAACCCTCATGCTGACCTTTGCAACTCAAACAGATGCACAAGCCTGCAAAATTACAAGTTATACAGTAGAAGGTTGCATTTTGGCCAAATTAAAATTGAATGATTAAAAGCAAAAATTAGAGAACTCACTGTTTGAGTCCTCTGTTGGTATCCGTGGCTGAGGCAGAATTTTTCTGCATCTTGAGTTGAAGCCGACGTAAACTGCAATTTCTGGAATAGTGTCTTTTTTTAAACGTAAACCATCTTTTCCTGAATTCAATGGTTTTTTGCACCTGATGTTCCTTTCGTTTGAAAATTCTCTTTCTGTGATGGGCTTCAAACTAACAGAGATAGTTTCCTGAACTTCAGAGAGAGGGGAGACAGGACTGGTTTTACCCTCCCTCGGCAGATTTCTTCCAGACCCCTTTTAGTAGCTTGGGTGTTGTTAGAAGACATTTCATAATGATTATTCTAGTCACATAGCCTCTCTCCTTGTAGTAATTTCAGAAGGCAATTGATTAGCTCATGTCTGGAAAGACCTTGGTTATTGTTATGACCTAGGTGATTAGATTCTTCAAAGTCCCAGCCATTAGCTCCTGAATGATCCATCCTCCTTTTCAATGAGGTAGGAAGGACACCTTCTATATAGCCATTGTCCTGGTAGACTTTCTGTCTCCGCTTGAGAGATAGCTTTATAGAAATGCAAATGGTGAGGATCAGTACAGTTTTAGTAAAGTTTTGAAGTAATTCTTGACATCAACAGATGTGAAATTCCATAGGAGGTTGTCTTGTCATGTCTTAATTGTAATTCACTTAAAAATTTCCCGAAACAGGCCAACTTGTAACACCAGATGATCTGTGGCAGCCATCTTAAGTCAGTATCTTCGCTTGCTTTTTAATAGTTCTTTTAAAGCAGTTCAATATATATTTAACCAACCTATGAAATTAAAGATTAATATCACACATGCCATATCATAACATTATGGATAGGCCATCTGTTCCAGTGTCATCAATCAGTTGGACAACCATTAAAATTAGCATTCACCTGACTACTCAATGATGTTTCCACAAAGGCACTGCAGCACCACCATCAGCTTCCTGCCTCACACTGGACCTCCTTACCGGTCTGCTTTTCATTCACGATTTAGGTGCCCAACCCACGCTGGGCCTGCCTCTGCCTCTCCAATATTTCTGGGGTCAGCGGGCCTGACTTGTGTTGCACTACCACAACCACCAATGCCTTCTTCTCACCCCCCACCCCACCCCCTACCCCACCCCCACCAGAGTTGGGTTTGCAGAGTCAGGACTTTTCCTAGCTTTATGCTCCTGTTGTGAGAGCGCAAATCCAGGTCTAATTTGCTAAGGCTGCTGATTCCGCCCCCTTCTCTGAGGCTACTCTAATGTTCGCACAAACTCTTTGCATCCTTGATAAAGCACTCAAGTGATGAAAAGGCAGAGTGGTTTATGAGTGCGTTTATTAAAGAACTGGGCCGTGACAACTGAAAACTCTGCTGCCAAAAGAGGAGTGGAGAGAATGAACAATGAATAAGAGCCTGGAGTGAGAGAGTCTTGATGTGGAAGATATATGAGTGGATGGATAAGTGTACATTGGTAGAATGGACCCATGGGGAGTCTTAAAGGAAAGAGTGAGGATTTTAAATTTGAGCCAATAAAAATTCGGAAGTTCAAGGTAGAAAAGTGACCAATTATTAATCAAAATACACCTGTTTTACTTTGAGGTATCCAAGTAACAAATGCAGCTATTATACAAAAACATTAGAGACATAACTGAAGGTGGAAAACATCATAATTATCCTTTCAACTTGTTCCAGTCAGGAGTCAAGTATAGTCTTTCAGAGAAAAATCTAATTTCCATCTGAATTCTTCATAATTTATTTCATTCACACTTTGATTCAATTGGACTGGTGCCTTACTGCATTTGATGGTACATAGCTGAAGACAACTTTAATCTGAAATGGGTTCAGTTTGTTATGTTCATAATTCTTGTTAAGTTTAAATATAAATGCTGGAAGTTTTCTTGAAGCTTCTCATGTTTCACCCCGTTTACACACGCAAACTGAATTTCCTCTAAACTTTCACCAAACTTGGTGCAGGAGCAAGAAACCATGATGAAATATCCAATGCAGGACGAATCTAAAAATCATTTTGATTACTCTTAAAGTAAAAAGTTCCATGTTTTGAACCTGTGCTTCTCATTTCCACTGCACAACGTCTGTGATTTTTTTAAAACTAAGTATAAGTGTATTTTTGACGTTATTTTCTTGCCACAGATATTATTGATGTTGTCCACCTTTACCTCTGCATCTACTATTAATTCTTCAAATCTTTAGATGCTATGGAGAGCTATTGAGCAGAATTTTATGGCCTCGTTGCAGGCAGGGCTGGAAAAAGCGGTGAGCCATTCAAATGTCCATTGACTTCAGTGTGACTGGGAGATTCCGCTAATGTGAGGGGCAGTAAAATTCTGCCCATTGAGTACGTGACTAGTTTTCCTTAACTTGTCTGAGTTTAAGAACATTGCAACTTTTTATCATGCTTCTGAATTCTCTAATAGCATTGCAAGTCTGGGAACAGTTGCTTCCATTGCAAGCTGTTTACATTGCCTCCAGTTGATGGTTATCTTCAACTCACTTTCATCTTTTGATTGTTAGCTCAAGCAAAAACATAAAAAAAATTACAGCTCTAAGCTATTCTCTCAAGAAGCTTCTGTCAAAACCCACACTTTAAGCTGTAAAAATGAGAGAGAACATTTAAATAATTAGATTTTGGAAATGGCAATGGGAATGTTGTGAGCATAGCTCAGCCCTTGCTGTTTTAGCTTTATTTTATATTTTCTGGATACATTTGCAGGTGAGTAAAGAAAAGCTATTAATGAGGAATGTTGATGTTAGAATAAATAATCTTCTATTCTTAGTTTACTGCATTTTAATTCTATCATGTTGATTGAAATCAGCATTTTTTTTGTATATTCTATTGGTCAGTAACCTAATATTAACGTGTCACTCAAATAACTCCAAGAGATATCGTGCAATTTTAGCTAAGCTTTTCACAACTGATTGCCTTTCATATGTGCATACTTCCAATTCCAATTGCAACACTCTTTGAACAATCTAAATTTTAATCGAGCAGAACCCACATCCTGAAGCATCTCCAATTTTAATTGCTCCACCATTGACATCTGTGCCTTCAGCTGACAAGGTGCTAAGTTCTTAGGGATCCGCACTAAAACCCCCTTGTGCGTCTTGGTGTCAAGTTTTTGTTTTATAATACTCCTGAGAAGGGGATATTTTGGTTAAAAGCAGTTTAGAAGTACATCCGATTAGGCACTTTACAGTCTTCCGGACTCAACATTGAGTTCAACAACTTCAGATCATGAATTCGCTCCTCCATCCTCATCCCCTTTTTGATCCCCTTTTTTCTAATAATTATTATATATATTTTTTTCTTTTCCTATTTCTATTATTATTTCTAAAATTTATTTCCATCCATTGTTTTTTCTCCACTTTTTAGCCCATTTCGACCCCTTCCCCCCACCCCACCCCCCACTAGGGCTATCTGTCACTTGCTCATCCTGCTTTCTAACCTTAATGTCACCATTAGCACATCCTTTAGCTAATATCACCACCGTCAACACCCCTTTATCTTTTAGTTTATGACATCTTTGGCAATCTCTCCTTTTCCTCTACCTATCACTGGCCCTCTATCCAGCTCCACCTATCCCACCCCGATTAAACAGCTTATACTTCGCCACATTTCTTATTCCTCTGAGTCATGTGGACTCGAAACGTTAACTCTATCTTCCTTTCCACTGATGCTGTCAGACCTGCTGAGCTTTTCCAGCAATTTTTGTTTTTGTTTCAGATTTCCAGCATCCGCAGTATTTTGCTTTTGTCTTAGAAGTACACGTTGTTGTTGTTGGAGCATTTCTGTGATACCAACTGTATCTCATTGCTGTTGAAATAGCCCCATTTATATTTTGGGCCATTTGCTGAAGTAACTGGATCCATATTAAAAAGACTGCACGTGTGCAAGCTGATTTTGTGACAGTAACCTGCACCTGTGGCTGCAACCTAAAACATAACAAGAGCAAAGTTGCCTCCCGGCCATGAGTACTTAAAATTTATGATGCCACAGTGATATCACATGCGGTCCTAAGGAATGCCAAAATCACCGCCATTCATTAAGGAGGGAACGAAACACACGCTCTGCAGAGCTACAGAGATTAATTTAAAGAATTGCCAGCTGTGGTAAAGTGGAGTACCATGCACCTTTAAAGAGAATGCAACTGGCTAACCATGTGACAGTACTGACCAATCACTGTACAGCACAGGCCACTGGTTAACTGTAAGTCAGGAGCTGGAGGTGGTTGTGGGAGCACACACGGATTTAGTGCTCTGCCTTCTTTTGCAATAAGCAATCAAAGTTTGTTCTTATGTCGGTCTTTCTCTCTGTTATTGATAGCGAGCATCAACCAGCAAGTGTATATGAAGGTGTGCAATTCGAGTTTACTTGACTAGTGAACTCATTGACTCAAGACATAAAACCGGCGAGGTGGATGAAAATTGCAAAATTGTAAGTCCCAAGTGAGAATCCACAAGACGGGTGAGCAAAAGAAAGAGAATCGTAATTATGTTGCAAAGTAGGCAGCAATCAGAGTAGAAAGCAGTGCTGCAGTTTTAAATTTGAAAGAGAAGAGAAAAGAAAATAAAACCCTGTAGAATCGCGATTGCAGGGATCCTATCAAAACTTGAAAACGTGAAACACAGCACAGAAAAGCCGACAGCTGCAGAAATGGAGTTAAAAAAATAGTGACTGCTCTTAAAACGGCAATACATTGAAAGTGGTACAAACAAGAAAAATGGCTATGGACAGAAAATTATAAGAGACCTCAGAGAGAGGGCAACTCTGAGGAAGGCAAAACATGAATCGATCAACAGCAGTCATGAAAGCCATGGTAAGCCAAACACCTGAATTCGTAATTAACTGGGAAGCCCATCGGAAGCGCAGTCCCCTTGCAGTCATTCACGATGCCACAGTTCGGGCATGTCAATCCATTCGACCCCATTTCAAATGACTGGTCTCAGTATGTCGAATGCCTTGCATTCTTTTTTACCGCTAATGACATCATGGGGGAGGAAAACAAGGTGGTGACTCTTTTGTACACACGTGGGAGCAAGATGTACGGGCTGATCCACAGCCTCATGTCACCTAAGACCCCTGACTTGAAGACTTTCAACGAGTTAATAAAAATTGTACAAACCACCTGAGATCAAAACCCTCAGTCACTATGCAGCTTCAAGCTCAATTCAAGGAATAGGCTTCCAGGGAGACAATAGCTGACTATATTGCCGCTTTAAAGGTATTAACTGGACATTGTGAATTCAGAATGTCCATTAGTGATATGTTGAGAGACCGACTGATATGCGGGATTGGAGATGATACCATTCAAAAGCATTTGCTAGCTGAAGCTAATTTAGACTCCAGTAAGGCATTAGAATTAACCACAACCATGGAGAGTGCTGTTAGAAATTTGGAAGCTATAAGATATGCAAAAAATGGCACCTTCCATCTAGTAGGGCGGGACAGATCGGCAACAAAAATTGCAAAAACATCGGACCCTGCAGAAAGGCGGGAAGCATCCCTTATGTACAGATCAGTAAAAAGCAGCAGTACTACAGTGAAAACCCACAAAATTAATGAGAGCAATGCATCCAGGCATCCACTGGGTGATTGACAATTCAAACAAGTCGAATGCTTTTACTGCCACCACTATGGCCACATAATGCAGCACTGCAGAGTTAGACTGAGACAACATTTTAAAGACAAAGGGATAAATCGTGAAATACGTCTCTTGGAAAAATAAGAATAGAATCAGACATTCATTCATTATATAATCTGAAAATGGGTAGAACCAAGCCAATCCAAGTAGTCATTATAGTCAATGGACAACCCATTAAGATGGAAGTTGATACTGGAGCGTCAATGCCCATCATTGGAGAATGTATATTCAGATACTTTAATAAAGAAAACCCAGCCTTTAAGATTGGAAGTTTCGGACACTAAACTGAGAACACACACGGGTGAAGATATTAGACTGAAAGGGTTATGTCAAGTCTCAGTGACATATGGAGATCAATCTGAAAGGTTGCCCTTGATAGTGGTAGCTGGATAGGGCCCCAGCTTAATAAGCCACAATTGGCTCGAAAATATTAATTTGAATTGGGCTGAAATTTTTCAAATTACAATGAAAGGCTAAGAGGAAGTGTTGCAAAAGTATGCTTCCATTTTCAATGGTGAGTTAGGACAGATTTAAAGACTATAGGCCAGAATCCATGTGGACTCAAATGCAGCCCCCAGATTTATAAGAGCCAGACCAGTTCCTTATGCTCTAAGGGACAGGGTTGAAACCGAACTGAGCAGACTGGAAAAATTGGGCATCCTACAACTTGTGCAACATTTTTGAGTAGGCGACACCCATTGTACCTGTACTGAAGACGGACCAAAGCATGCATTTATATGGTGTCTATAAGCTAACTGTCAATAAAGTAGCCAAACTGGATAGGCACCTGATACCCAAGATTGAGGAATTGTATTCGAAGTTGGCAGGGGGCACCGCATATTCGAAATTAGACATGTGCCATGCCTACCAGCAGATAGTGTTGGATAAGGACTGTGGGAAATTTGTCACCATTAATGCACACCAAGGATTTTATTAATATACATGTCTACCCTTTGGAGTATCCTCAGCGTGTGGATTGTGGATTTGTTTAACGTACGGAATGGTGTCACGAAGAGATATTAATGCCTATAATGTTATTGGAAATTATTTTTAAAATAGGATTCTAGTAGGGTCTGTGTCTCTGTGTGTGTTCTAACTGGATTAAAGCCAGCTAATCTGGCTGCTTTGATGTATCATAGTTTTGAGGTGTTAATTAGATAAATGTAAGAAGGACAGAAGATAAAGTGTAAATTTGCATTTGTTGAATAAACCATTCAAGAGTGGGAGTAAAATCTTGCACCTAGCTAGAAGACACCAAGCAATGTGTTTATTTTTTTCAGCTTACTAATAAAATTGGTGGAATGAAAGGATATTATTGTTAGGAGATGTAACATTAAAAGCCTGGTGATACAATGGAAAATTTACATTCAACGGAAAAGATAGGTATAAACAGAAAGGAGTTTGTGTGTGTAAAGCAGAGGCATTTAAGATCTAACCAACCTGTAAGCCTACAATTGTGTCTTCAAAGGAACCAAATTGTAAGGAATATCATTTTGAATCCGTAAGGTCAAATGTGCTTTGCCTGGTGTCTGTTTAAAGTCTATGGGTTATTGTTGCCTAGGTTAAGATTTACCTGGGAGTGATTAATTTGGGGACTTGTTTAAAATTTATTATGGTAGTAATTTGTAGATGTGTATGTATTTAATTTGTTAAATTAATATATGTTTAATTTAATTTTATATAAAAAAACCTTTTAGGCTTGGTGGTCTTATTCCTAATTCAGTGCTGTATCTCAAACATTCCAATTGAAAATATGGGTTATGACAGTTTCTCAAGTTCCCCCCTGGGATTTAAATAGCTCTAACTGCTGTGTTATGACAAAGGTGTAGCTTATCTCTTCCAGTCATGGCGTTAGCTGGGTAACAGTTTTGGGTTAACGTAAGAGACTAAGATTTAAAGAGTTAATAAAGATAGCAGCAGGTCTTATTAATTCCTCTCAGACCTGTTAATGTGGTATTTTGTACTGTTTTTATATTGTAACTCTATCAAATGTTAACCTTTCTTTTGAAGAATATCGTAATAGAGTTTAGGCCATAATATTTTAAAATACCCAAGCAATGTCTGGAATGCCTGAGCAGATGGGGCGATGAAGCCCATGGAAACAAATTAGACAGTGTGCAGATGCTTCTTTGGGAAATACTGAGATTGGATGTATGAATGAATCCTGTAAGTTGAATAATTGTAATGTTGAAAGGGAGACGACGTGTTGAGTGAAAGATAGCGTGGTTATTGTTTACCAATGCTGCTTGCCAGGAGGTTGCACCTGCTCAGAGAAGTGTAATAAAACTCCTGTGAAAGTAGAGGAAGCAAAAGGGAGTTGCATTAGGGTTGTCAAGTTGAAAGAAAGAAATGTCACAGTGATAAAAAGAGACAGTAAATGATCAGAGACTAGAGAGAGAGCTACAAAGACTTCTCCATGGAGGAAAGAAAACTTTAGTTGGCTGTTTTCCTGGGACAGATGTATCCTGTTGCTCAAGTTTCCCAATATTGGGAATCTAGTGCTAGGATCATATCACTGCCACGCTTGTGAAGTTGAAATATGTCATACAGATATGACATATGTTATGTCATATTTTTTAAATATTTTAAATACTTAATGATGTGTATACATTTCTGATCCAACAGGCTCTGAATCCAAATTATATTTTGAGATATTTGTCTAACAGCAGTGATGAGAATTGAAACATAAGTCTTTGTGTTGTTTGCCCTCGATACCTGGTTCTCTTACATGCAATAATTACAATTGCATGCAGCAAATTTTATCTGGGTGCACTTAAAAAATAAGGCTTCCTGACTTGCAGAATAAATATGGGCAAAATTGTATTACTGTATTGAGCGTGAGGTTAAAGGCCATTTAACTTAAGTGATATTAATTGTTATATTCAACAGTTAAGATTATTCTTTGGTGAGACACCCAAAGAAAGTATGGAACATTTTGCACGACCTACCAAGTATTTTCAGCAGTTTCTTTATTTCTTTCAGAAGGAATATGCTTGAGCATTTAGAATTATGAAGGCATTGGATAGAAGACTTAAATAATCAAAATATATAAGGTAGTAGTAGATGATGTGCCTACAAAAATGTAGATGCAGAGTCTGGTTTCAGGACTTATTTTTCTTGTCGGCTTGGGCTCTCTGGAAAGGCTTCCAGTAGATGTGCATGTATGGCATGTTGCATTCCTTTCAGAAAGGACCTCAAGTCTTTAGTGAGGAGGACTTTGTTTATTGATGCATCATAACAGCAGTTGTTTCCTGGATTTTACTGAGTCAGACTGGAAGTTACCAGATTTACTTGAAAGAAGTCAAGTTTTTTTTTGCTTTGCTTTTTACTTCTTGGGTCACTAAGAATTGCTCCATCCTTTTTTTTGTTAGTTTGATGGTCAAAATGGGGAAAAATAAATAGAAAGCAGCGATAGAAATTTTTAACAAATTGAGGCCTATTTGGATTACATGGAGCACACAATATATGTTATAAATAGAATGTGAAGTCACAACTACAAGGGTAACCAAAGGCAAGTGACATTTACAACAATAATAATTCCACAGGGAATCATCCAAGTACTCACTGCTGAATATAATACCAGAGAAAGGTTACATGGCACAATCCGAGGATACCATAACGCTTCTTATTGATGTATAATACATCAGATACATCATTAAGTAACTTGATCGATACTTATCCTTAAGGGGAATTGCGATGTTTATTTTCAGATTAGGCAAAGCCATCATTTGCCATATAATTCCTGAGTTACGGAAACGCACAGAAAGGAGACTACACCAGAGTGAGACATAGACACTGTGTAGTTGGGAATTTGGTTGAGCTGGGACTTTGGTGCAGAGGGATACAAAGGTGCTCCTATTTCTACTTTATTTTTTAATCTCCAGTAGTTGGTGAATTTTCTTCACTTGTCTCCAGGCCAGATGAATGCAACTTTCTATTACTTTATCAGTGTAAATTATTAACTAATTGGCTTATTAAATAAATAAGGTTGGACAGAAAGGGGAGGGCTGATGGTGTGCCATGCTGCATGTGCGTAACTGTGGAATACACTGGAATCCTGGACTACTAAATCTATAGTAAATGTCTGCAGCTTAGGCAACTTCAGGTCAGAGTTGCTGAGCTGGAGTCTGAGTTGTGGACATTGCGGGGCATCAAGGAGAGGGATAGTTGCCTGGATACTTTGTTCCAGGAGGCAGTCACGCCCCTTAGGTTAGGCAAAGCCTTACAGATGTTCACTGGTCAGGGACAGGAGGGTGTGACTGAGAGTCAGGCAGATATGGGGAATCATTATGTAATGATGGGGGAGCTTCAGCCTCTGATTTTGTCCAGCAGGTATGAGATGCTTGCCAACTGTATGGATGAGGACAATAACTGCAAGGTGGATGAGCGGACTAACCATAACACCATGGTGAAGGATCCCATTCAAGTGCGATGAGGGAAGAGGAATATAGTAGTGATGGGGGACAATATAGTCAGGGAGAATAGATCTGCTGCCATGACCGGGAGCTCTGAAGGTTGTGTTACCTGCCCAATGCTAAGGTTAAGGACATCGCCTCGCGGCTGCAGAGGAATTTGAAATAGGAAGGGGTGGATCCAGTTGTCATGGTCCATGTGGGAACCAGCAGCAGAGGTAGAACTAGAAATGATATACTGCCAAGGGAGTTTGAGGAGTTATGGTCCAAATTAAAAAGCAGAACATCAAAGGTAATCATCTCTGGATTGTTATCTGAGCCATGCACCAATTGGCATAGAGTCAAGTAAATTAGAGAATTAAACACGTGTCAGTGTGGGAAGGAGGGATTTTTGTTCATGGGGCACTGGCATCAGTACTCAGGAAAGAATGAGCTATTCCAGTGGGATGAGCTCCCGTGAACTGGCTGGAACCAACATCCAATCATATGCCTTGGGCTCTGGACAGGACTTTAAACTAATGGGGGGTGTCAGGTGCAGGGTGATTTAGAAATCCAAAGAGAGAGGCCGAGACATCAGAACAGTATAGCAATGTAGATAAAGACAAGCAGAGTGGGACAGAGAGTTTAACAAAATTCGTACATTGGCAAATAAGGTCATTGCAGGGAATAAAAGTTAAAAAACTGAAATTAATGTTTCTTTAACTAAATACACAAAACATCTGCAGTAAGATAAATGAACGGGTGGCACAAATAGAGGTAAATGATATAGATCTAATTGCCATTACAGAGTCATGCTTACAAGGTGGGCAAGGTTGGGAAATAAATGTTCCAGGGTACACAATGTTTGGTAAGACAGACAGAATGGCATAGCAGGAGGGGTAACCCTAGTAGTAAAGGATAACATAAGGACATTAGTGAGAAAGGATCTGTTAGGAAGAGCAAGAGTTAGCAAACACTGGTGGGAGTAGGTTGTAGACCCCCTAACAGTAGTTATGCCATTGGGCAGAGCATTAAACAAGAAATTACTGAAGCTTATAACAAAGCAAATATAATAGTTGTTGGGGGCTTTAATCTTCATATTGACTAGAACAATCAAATTGGCAAGAATGGTTTAGAAGATTGTAGCATGTTTTCATGACAGTTTCTTGGAGCAATATGTTGTGCAACTGACCAGGGATAAAGCTATCTAGATCTAATATTGTGTAGTGAAGCAGGACTACTTAGTAATGTCATAGCAGAAGACTCACTGGGAAATAGTGATCATAATACCATTGAATTCCATGTTAAGTTTGAATGTGACAGACTCCAATCACAAGCAAGAATCTTAAACTTATACAAGGCCAAGTACATAGGTATGAGGGAGGAAGTGGCTAAGGTTAATTTGGTAAATAGGCTGAAAGATATGGAGGTAAGTGAACAGTGGGAAACATTTAAAGAAAGAATTGAAAATGTTCAACAAAAATATATTCCACTGAAAAGCAAAAGTTCTGCAAGAAAGACACATATGGCTCACTCAGGAAGTTAAGGATGGTATTAGATTAAAAGAAGAGGTTTACATTGTTGCAAAAAACCGTAGCAAGTCTGAGGATTTGGAGTATTTTGGAAACCAGCAGATGGCGACCAAAAAGTTGATAAAAAGGGAAAAATAGACTATGAGAGTAAACTACCTAGAAATATAAAAATAGATTACGAGAGCTTTTATAAGTATATGAAAGGAAGAAATAGCTAAAGTAAAACTTGGTCCCTCAGAAGCAGAGACAGCAGAGATTATCCTGGGGAATGAGGAAATGACAGAGGCATCGAACAATTATTTTGTGTCTGCCTTCACAGTAGCAGGCCCAAGTTTCATACCAGAAATCGATAATAATCCAGGGGCTAAGAAGAGGGAGGGAGTTAATATCAGCAGAGAAAAAGTGTTGGAGAAACTTAAGGGACTAAAATTTGACAAATCCCTGGGACCTGATGGCCTACACCCTAAAAGAGATAGCTGCAGAAATAGTGGATGTGCTGGTTATTATTTTCCAAAATGCCTTAGATTCGGGAACAGTCCCATTAGATTGGATAAAAGTAAAATACTGTGGATGCTGGAAATCTGAAATAAAAATAGAAAATGCTGGAAAATCCCAGCAGGTCTGACAGCATCTTTGGAGTCCATATGACTTTTCTTCTGAACTAAAGAGTAGAAATGTGATGGAATTTATATTGTTGGTCAGTGATATTTGGGAGCTGAGGAGAGATTGACAAAGATTTCATGGACATGAGACAAAGGGAGTGTTAATGGTAGTGGTGAAGGCTAAAGAAGGTGCTGACAGTGACATGAAGGTAAGATAGCAGAAGGTGTTAAAAGCATAACAAGGGTCAGCACTCTGCGAAAGAACAACATAGAACAAGTGACAGGTGGCACTTTTGGGGGAATGGGACGTTGGGGGAAGGGGGCAGTTCTAACCTTTGGGCAAAAAAGATAGAAAAATTGATTTTAAAAAGGAGATTAAGCAATGAATAGACGAATAAAAACAAGTGAATAAAAAATAAAAATAAATTTTAAAAAAGGGATTAAAAAAGGAGTGAGGATGGAGGAGAGAGTTCATGGTCTGAAGTTGTTGGACTCAATGTTAAGTCCGGAAGGCTGTAAAGTGCCTAATCGGAAGATGAGATGCTGTTCCTCCAGTTTGCGTTGGGCTTCACAGCAGGCCAAGGATGGACATGTGGGCATGAGAGCAGGATGGTGTGTTGAAATGGCAAGCGATAGGAAGGTCTGGGTCATGCTTGTGGTGAAGGTGTTCCGCAAAGCGGTCACCAGTCTGCGTTTGGTCGTCCCAATGTAGATAGTACATTGGCAGCAGCAATTGCAGTAGACCAAATTAAAGGAGATGCAAGTGAAGCACTGCTTCACTTGAAAGGAGTGTTTGGGCCCTTGGATGGTGAGGAGGGAGGAGGTAAAGGGGCAGGTGTTGCACCTTCTGCGATTGCATGGGAAGGTGCCATGAGAAGGGGATGAGGTGTTGGGAATGACGGAGGAGTGGACCAGGTTGTCCCAGAGAGAATGGTCCCTACGGAATTCTGACAGGGTTGGGGGGGGTGGTGGTGTGAGGGGCAAATGTGTTTGGTGGTGGCATCATGCTGGAGTTGGCAGAAATGGCGGAGGATGGTCCTTTTGATGCAGAGGCTGGTGGGGTGAAAAGTGAAGACAGTGGGAACCCTATCATGGTTCTGGGAGGGGAAAGTGTGAGGGCGGAGGGCGCGGGAGATGGTCGGACACGGTTGAGGGCCCTGTCAACCACAGTGTTGGGGGGGAGGGGAACCTTGTTTAAGAAAGCCCCATTTTGGAAAGTGGCATCATCAGAACAGATGAGACGCAAACAAAGGAACTGAGAGAATGGGATGGGGAACTTACAGGAAGCAGATTGTTGAGGAGCTGTAGTCCAGGTAGCAGTGGGAGTCGGTGGGCTTAGACTGTCCACCAAGATTCTTTACATCACCAAAAATGGAGACAGAGGGGTCAAGGAAGTGAAGGGAAGTGTCGGAGATGGACCATGTGAAGGTGATAGAGGAGTGAAAATTGGAAGCAGAATTGATAAAATTTTTCCAGGTCCGAACAAGAGCATGAAGCAGCACCGAAACAGCCATCGATGTACCGCCAAAAAGAGTTGTAGGAGGAGGCCTGAGTAGGACTGGAACAAGGAATGTTCCACATTCCCCTTAAAGAGACAGGCATAACTGGGGCCCATGCAGGCACCCACAGCCACACATTTTATTAGGGGGAAGTGAGACAAGTTAAAGGAGAAATTGTTCAGCGAGGGAACAAGTTCAGCCAGACGGAGGAGAGTGGTGGTGGGTGGGGATTAGAGTGGATGTTGGCAAATGTTAGACTGCTTTTCAAGAAGGGAGGGAGAGAGAAAACAGTGAAGTACAGGTAAATTAGGTTAACATCAGTTGTTGGGAAAATGTTGGAATCTATTATAAAGAAAATTTCAACAATGCACTGAGAAAAGTATAGAATGATTAGAACTCAATATAGTTTTACCAAAAGGAAGTCCTGTTTGACAAATTTATTAGAGTTTTCTGAGGATGTGACTAGTAGGGTACAAAGGAACCAGTAGATGCAATATTTCTGTATTTCCAAAAGGTATTCGATAAAGTGTCACGCAAAAGATTAATAGGCAAAGTAAGGGCTCATGGAGTTGGGGGTAATACTTTAGCATGGAAAGAGGATTGGTTAACGGATAGAAAGCAGAAAACGGGCATAAACAGGGCTTTTTCAAGTTGGCAGGCAGTGATTAGTGGAGTGCTGCAAGGATCAGTGCTGGGGTCTCAGCTATTTACAATCTATATTAATGACGTGGATGAAGAGACAGAGGGTAATATATCAAAGTTTGTTGATGATGCCATACTATGTGGGAAAGACATAGAGAGGCTACAAAGAGATATAGACAGGTTAAGTGAGTGGACATCAAGATGGTAGATGGAGTATAATATAGGCAAGTGTGAAGTTATTCACTTTGGTCAAAGGAATAGAAAAGCAGAATATTTTTTAAAAAGTGTGAAACTTGTAAGCCTTGATATTCAAAGAGCCTTGGGTGTGCTCATGTAAGGTACATAGAAAGTTAGCACGCAGGTACTGCAAGCAATTAGGAAGGCAATTGACATGTTGGCCTTTATTGCAAGAGCATTGGAGTATAGGAATAAAGAAGTGTTGTTACAATTGTCCAGGGTTTTGGTGAGACTACATCTGGAATACTGTACATAGTTTTGTTCTCAACATTTAAGAAAGGATTTACTTACATTGGAGGTGGTACAGCAAAGGTTTGCTAAATTGAACCCTGGGATGAAGGGGTTGTCTTATGATGAGCCTGAGTGAATTGCCTTTCTCTTCTCTGAAGTTCAGAAGAATGTGAGGCAATCTCATTGAAACCTACAAAGTCCTGAAAAGAAACCAGTTTTTTTTAGGCGTGAGATGAGACGAAGAATAAAATGAAACTGGGGCCAAGGACGCAGATGCTGCCAGACCTGCTGAGTTGTTCCAGCATTTTTGTTCTTTTTCAAAATCCTGAAGGGGCTTGATAGGGGAGACACTGAAAGATTGTTTCTGCTGATTGGAGAGTCTAAAACAAGGGGGCACAGTCTCAGCATAAGGGGGTGACCATTTAGGTCTAAGATGAAGAGAAAGTACTTCACTTGAAGGATTATGAATCTTGGAATTCTTTACCCCAGAGGGTTGTGGATACTCCATCATGTAAGGCTGGGCTAGACAGACTTTTGGTCTCAAGGAATTAAGGGATATGGGGAGCTGGCAGGAAAATGGAGCTGAAGCCCAAGATCAGCCATGATCGTATTGTATGATGGAGCAGGCTCAAAGGGCCATATGATCCAATCCTGCTCCTATTTCTTGTGTTTTGTGAAAGCAGCCTAAGAACAATGGACATTGAAACTATCTGGTGTGAGTCTGGGTTTGCTAATCCAGGCTTTAGTGTTCAAAAGCAGGTAATCATTATAATTTGGTGCAGCTCCTCAGGTCTTCATCATGGCTCCTCTCATCCACAATTCTGTCTAGGTAGATGAAAATCATTTTTATTGATCCAAACCTATGCATATATTAACAATTGAATCGCAAGGCTAGCAACATACAAGTGCTATTCAAAGGGATTCTGTTGACCAGTGTCAATGGCAAGGGTTTTAATGTGAAAAAATGACTCTAAGATGAAAACATTTGGAATTCCAAGATCCAATGTGATAGAAATGTATAAGAATGTTTACATTTTTATTTATCCCTTTAAACCTCTGCTTAGTCCTCTAACTTTGTATTTCTGTCCTAATTACAGTTTCCATCAATTTTCCTTTCAAATGGCAATCTATTTATTTTCTCAGTAGGCGATCTATTGTTCAGTGGAAGATGAAATCAAACAGTAAATGTCCGAAATATGAACAGAAATTGCTGGAAGTACTTAGGACTGGTAACATCTGTGGAGAGAGAAACAGAGTTTACAGGGTAGGGGGATGGGGTTAATGTGATAAAGTGAGCGGGTTTGTGAGTGCACAGCTGGTTAAAAGAGCATAAATTACTGGTGTGTTGGGAAACTGACAGAATCCGCCAACATCCACCTATGAACTAAGTGCAATCTGAAGCAAGCGGAAAACTACCCTGAGACAAGTGGGCTGTCTATTTACATATATAAATGACTAATTATCTGCCTCTTTACTCCTGAATTCTGACTTTTACATTGTATGCATGGGTTTCCCAGGGCTCCTGGAGCTTGCCAGGGAAAACAAGGCAAAAGAGCAGCAGGGGTTGAGGGGTCTGAACAATTAACAGGCAAGAAATGCTTTAAATATTGAAATCATGCACCCGCTTCCTTGCCTAGGTGAAAGGCTTTTGCTCACTGATCTCGTTCTGAGACAGTGCTTTCACTGCTTTGGAGGTGATTTCCAACATCTTGGAGGTCATTTCTACTATCTTAGAGTTTACTGCCTTTGATCTACACTTCCCAGCTGTCACTCTTCAGATCAGCATGGGAACTGCTTAAGCTGCTTCACATTGGACCTCTGGTGAATAACAAGATGAGCAGCAGCAACAGGTTTTCTCCTCAACATTTGAAGGGATTGTGGGAGGTGAAAGAGATGAAGCACAGGGTGGGAGGGTGCGAACTCATCATTGTGCACATTATTATTTTTCAGAGGCTGCTGACATCAAATCAACTTGAATGAGTGTTCTGTGCCATGTGGCTGCTTGATTGTTTATTCCGTGACAAAATATCTAGGAGACTCCCATCTTTCCGTCTTCAGTAGTTAGGTATGCCGAGATCTGCCTTATGTCCAGTACTGTAACCTCTGCTATGGTTAAAGTGGAGATGACTGGAGGGCTACCTCCAGTTCTCTGCCTCTCCCTGGTGTTATATGCTTTCTTCTGCAAGGAGAGAATGAAGAGATTTATGAATGTGAGAAAAGGCATGTGTTGTGAGGGTGAAGAGGCAACATATGTGCAAGATCACTGTAAGTGATGGGTGTGACATTACATCAAGATGAGAGGTGATTGTCAGTGGTGGCTGATCAAATGGGTTTGGGAAGTTTCTCAAGAGAGAGGGATGGGTGCACCTGCATGTTATATTGGTTTAAGGAGTGATGTGCAGGAGAAGGCTTGTGAAAGTCAAGTGAGGTGCTTGGGGCTAGACATGCATCAGTGTATACTTAAAAGTAGCAGGCAACTCACCTTTCCTGCCCTGATTTGGTCATTGATCCTCTTGCGGCACTATATCCAGAAGCATGAAACAACATTCCAACTATTCACCATGTCTGCTTCTTTGAACCAAGCCTGCTCACTTTCAGAGGCAGCCCTTTTCTTTCTGTCACAGGGAACTGAATCTGTCTGCCAGATTCTTAGAGCCTACAGCATCATGTCCAGAGACACATTACTGTAATATAATCTCAAAGTGTCTCCATTCCTTTAGCTTTTGGCTCTGTTTGAAGACCTCTACAATACTTCAAGCTTGATCCTTGCATGTTCCCTTTAAATATTCCTGCTGAAATGAACTGCTGCGGGTCATCGACACACCCACTGGCTGCAATTCGTCAGAAAAACCAGAAGTCGGATGCAAATGCAGTATCTGTTTAAAAAGGCATTGACAAATGGGCTGTCAAAACCTCCATGTTCCCAACTCATTGCTGGTTTCCCCTTCTGTGAATGGAAGGGTATGCTGAAATGCAGCCCAGTGTTTCAAGTCAATGACCTTTTGTCAGAACTGGAAAACATTGCAATGTAACAGGTTTTGAGTAAATACAGAGGCAGGGAAAGTGAGAGGAGAGGACAGAATGAAGGAAGGGAGAAGTCTGGTTTCATTAATGATTTATGAATGTGTTCAACATGGGTTTCTGACAGACATGGATGGGAATTCTTAAGTCAGTTTGTGGTCCATGAAATTAGTTAATTGCCCCTAATATTTCTATAACCGTTTGCTTGTCCAGTAAACAAGCAATCATGGAATGAGTTGCCAATCTCCACCTTGGCTGTTTTTTGGGAAGAAGATTCCTATTATGCTGCATTAGTGACAAGAATCCATCATATATCTTAACTTCTTGGTTGATTACTTATTTGGAATTTTTCATTTCTGTGCTATCCATTGTCATTGTCCTGATTGTAAACCAGGAAACTCATTTAAATCTCTTGTATATCGATTCTAAATTTAGATTTGAACACAGGAGTATGGGAATTAAGAACAGCAGTAGGCCATTTGGCCCTTTGTGTCTGCTCCATCATTTGATAAGATCATGGCTGATCTGATTGTGGTCTCAACGCTACCTTCCTATCTGCCCCCAATAATTCTTGAGACCTTTGTCTATCAAAAATCTATCTAACACAGTCTGTAAGAATTTGGACCTGATTGAAATTTATAGCTGCTGGAATCTTTAGTCAATTTAACTTCACAATTTCTACAGGTGCTAAGCTGACCTACACAGTACAATCAGGCGTAGTGAATTTATTGAGCAAGAATGATAAGTATACTTAACAATGAAGACAGCATGGATTAACTCTCAAACACTGTGGACCCCCTGAGCAGTGACAGCACAGGCAGTCTTTGTCCTGATTGATGTTGAGTTGTGTCTCAGGAGAGTTGTCACCATAGAAGCAATGGTGTGACTGTACTAATTTTGTCTTGAAATCTTCAATACTTATCCTTAATTCTGAGTTTCCTTGTGTCATAATTGGACATGGCTTGTTTAAAAACTCTTTCAATTGTTTAAAAGTGAGGTCATTAGCTTTATCCCCACCGACATGGCTCAAGTCATGTAACCAGTAACTGAAAACAGATGTTCATTCTTTGTCCGTCCTTGACCTGCTGCAATGTTCCAGTGAAGCTCAACGCAAACTGGAGGAACAACACCTCATCTTCCGACTAGGCACTTTACAGCCTTCTGGACTGAATATCGAGTTCAACAACTTCAGATCATGAACTCTCTCCTCCATCCCCACCCCCTTTCCGATCCCTCTTTTTTCAATACATAATAAGTTTTTATGTATATTTTTCTTTTCCCACCTATTTCCATTATTTTTAAATGTATTTCCATCCATTGTTTTATCTCCACCTTTTAGCCTATTTTGATCCCTTCCCCCCACCCCACCCCCACTAGGGCTATCTGTCACTTGCTCGCCCTGCTTTCTACCCTTAATGTCATCATTAGCACATTCCTCAGCTAATATCACCACCGTCAAAACCCCTTTGTCCTTTTGTCTATGACATCTTTGGCAATCTCTTCTTTGCCTCCACCTATCAAAGGCCCTCTATCCAGCTCTACCTGTCCCACACCCCTCAACCAGCTTATATTCCACTTCATTTCTATATTTCATTGTTCTGATGAAGAGTCATACGGACTTGAAACGTTAACCGTGTTCCTCTCCGCAGATGCTGTCAGACCTGTTGAGTTTTTCCAGCTATTTTTGTTTTTGTTTCAGACTTCCAGCATCCGCAGTATTTTGCTTTTATCTTAGCGTTCAATCTTTGTACTCAGTGCTATCTCCAGATGTGACATGAATTAAAATACAGTGACACTGCCATAAACCATATTGCATCCTTGTCACAAAATATGGCTAGTTGATCTTCTCAAGCTGTTTCCATATACAGATAGGAACTGAAAATTGAAATGACTCTATTGATATACTTAAGTGATCAATGTGTTAGAAAACTATTCTAATTAAAAGGTATGTGTGTGGTGCTAGCCCTATC
Source organism: Carcharodon carcharias (assembly GCF_017639515.1). Classification (NCBI taxonomy): domain Eukaryota; kingdom Metazoa; phylum Chordata; class Chondrichthyes; order Lamniformes; family Lamnidae; genus Carcharodon; species Carcharodon carcharias. Next base: position 52,703,292 of record NC_054468.1, on the reverse strand, counting down.
ACTATAGGGAGGGATTCGTGCTGAGGGTAGAATTATTATGCTTTAAAAAGGCCTTGAGCTGTTCTTACAGTGACTTTAAAGCAAAGAGATGCTGTGAACACTTCAGACAAGCAGGCAACCTAGCTCTTATCAATAGCTGTTTCTCATAACACTGACAGTTTGAGCTGATTTAAACTGTCTCACAGCTGCAAATTGCTAGCAGCCCGAATTAATTGTTTAATTACCTCTCAGAAAAGAACTTAAGCAACCTATTTAAAGTGTGGTCAATATGAGATCCCAAAATGTTAGTCCTAATTAATATAAAATCCTAAAATTTGTATATTGTCGAAATCTTACAAGCCTCAAATAAATTCACTGACCCAGCCTCCACTGTTTTCTGGGGAATAAAATTCCACATACCAACCCTCAGAAAAAAAATTCTCTGTCTTAAAAGGGAGACCTCCTATTTTTAATCTGTGCCCCCAAGATCTAGTCTCTCCCACAAGAGGAAACATCTGTCCAGTATCCACCCTATCAAGTCCCTTCAGGATTTTATACAATTCAAGAAGATAAGTTCTCAATCTTTTAAATTCCACCGTGTATAGATGGGCCCAATCTGTTCCACCTTTCTTCACAAGATAAGCCCTTCATCCCAGGAATGAGTCGAGTGAACCTTCTCTGCTCCTAACACAATTATATCATTTTTCAAATAAGGAGACCAAAACTGTACACAGTATTCCAGATGTGGTGTCATCAAGGCCCTGTACAACTGTAGCAAAACTTCCCTACATTTATATTCCATTCCACTTGCAATAAACACCAAAATTCAATTTGCCTTCTTAATCACTTGCTGTACCTGCATACTAATTTTATGTGATCCATGTATCAGGACACACATACCCCTCTGTACCCTAGAGTCCTGCAGTCTCTCCATTTACATAATATACTGATTTTGTATTATTCCTGTCAAAGTGGACAAGTTCATCTTTTCCCACATCTCCATCTTCCAAAATTTTGCTCATTCACTTAACCTATCTATATCCCATTGTAGACTGTTTACCTTCTCTTGACAACTTGCTGTTCTACCTATTTTGATATCATTGGCAAATTTAGCTACCATACATTCAGTTCCTTCATCCAAGTCATTAATATAAATTGTAAATGGTTGAGGCCCCAGCACTGATCCCTGTGGCACTCAACTAGTTACAGCTTGCCGACCTGAAAAAGACCCATTTATCCTTACTCTATGCTTCCTGTTAGCAAACCAACCCTTACCCATACTAATCCATGACCCCCTACACCATGAGCTCTTATTTTATGTAGTAACCTTTGATGTGGCATCTTGTCAAATGCCTTCTGAAAATCCAAATACACCACATCTACAGGTTTGAAAAGGAAGGGAATTTTTTGAGGGAGGGAGGCAATATGCCGATAGTAATGCATGGAAACTTATAACAATGCTTTAAGAGTCTTTAAGCCAAGCCAAAAAGCTGGTAGGTTTCCTGCTATTTCTCCAGGTAATACCACACAGTACATGGGGGAATTACACCGTAGGGTTACCTGGCCTGAATGGGAAGAATCTCACCCTGCCACTGGTCCTACAGAAGCTTGAATAACTTGATGCATCATCATGATTCTGGTCTCGTCCCTAAACCCAGAAATGTTCTTCAATCCCTTCTATCTCTGACCTCTTATGCTTTGCCTCAAACCACTTGCAGATCGGGTTCCAGCCATCTGCCTATCCAGCTATTTTGTTCATAACACTCATGACTCACTGTGAGCAACACCAAAGGATATCAGCTAATTGGCATAAAATAACTTAAGTCATGCCCATTTTCAAAACACTTCTCAATCCAGAGGATAAACTTGCTCCACTCCCTGGCTGATCTGGTCTTGTCAGAAGGCGACAATTTAGATACAGAGGAGGTAATTAAAAGATTGGAAGTCCTCAAAGTAGAAAAATCACCCAGTCTGGAAATATGCATCCTAGTTTATTAAGGGAAGCAAAGGTGAAAATTGCAAAGCTTCCAGCCACACTCTTGGAGATGATGCTAGAGGACTGGAGGATTGCAAATATTAAACTCCTGTTCAGAAAGGGGAGGGATAAACTGGATAGCTGCAGGTCAGATAGTGTCATGTCAGCAGTGAGGAAACTTTTAAAGACAACAATCTGGGACAAAATTAATTGGTATTTAGAAAAACATGGCTAATAAATTAAAGTCAACCAAGGATTTGTTAAAGGCAAATTGTGTTTGACTGATATGAGTTATTTGATAAAGTAATTGAGAGGGTTGATGATGCTGTGTACATGGATTTTCAAAGGACATTTGATAGAGCACCAATTAATAGACTTGTTGGCATTACTAAAGGGATTAAAGAGGCAGTGACAGCATGGATATGGAATTGGCTAAGGGTTAGAAAGCAGAAAGGAGGGCCAGGATTTTCCAGCCCCACCCGCCACCAGGATATTCCGGTCCCTCCAAAAGCCAATGGACTTTTGGCTGCCCACCGCATCCCCCGCAGCAGGTCCCGCTATGGCGAAGCTGGAAAATCCCGGCCAAGGGGTGAGCAGTTGTTTTTCAGACCGGAGGGAAGTTATACAATAGTGTCCCACAGGAATCTGAATTGGGATCACTGTTCTTTTTGCTATCTATTGATAACCTGAACTTGGCTATACAGTGGATAATTTTGAGTTTGCAGATGTGACAAAACTCTGAAATGTAGTCAATGAGGAAGCTCTTAACAGATTTCAAGAGGACATTGTTGGGCAGACATGTGGCAGATGACATTTAATATAAGTGTGAAGTGATACATTGTGGTAGGAAGAATGAGAAGTGGCAACATAAACTAAATGGTGCAATAGCAAAGTGGATGCAGGAACACGAGCCTTTGAAAGTAGCAGAAGCTGTTTTTAAAAAAAGTATTTAGAATCCTTGGCTTTATTAGTAGAGGCATACTAAACAAAAGCAATTAAGTTATACTAAACCTTTATAAAAGACTAGTTATGCCTCGTTGGAGCATCATATTCATTTCTGGGCACCACACTTTAGGATCATGTCATTGCCTTAATGAGCGTGTAGAAGGGTTTTATTATAGTACCAGGGATGAAGGAATTCATACATATGGAGAAAGCTGAGATTATTTTCTATGGAGCAAAAAAGCTTAAGCGGAGATTTGAAAGAGGTGTTCAAAATCAAATATTGTTTTGACAGAGTAAGTAAGGAGAAAATGTTTTGATCAGCAGAAGACATAGACTTAAGATGATTGGCAAAAGAATTGGAGGTGACATGGGGAAAAGCTTTCTTACACACTGGGTTGGTGTGATCTGGAACGTGCTCCCTGAAAAGGTGGTAGAGGAAGATTAAAAAGTAACTTTCAAAATGGAATTGGATAAATATTTTAAGGCAAAAAAAGTTACAGTGCCATGGGAAATGAGTGAGAGGCTGAATTGGATGAATTGGATAACTCTACCAAAGAGTTAACACAGACACGATAGGCTGATTTGTCTCCTTCAGCACTGTATCCGTAAATGACGGGATTTTCCAGCCCGACGTGCTGGAGCCCGCTAAGGGGGATGAGGCGGGCCAGACAAAAGGTCATTGACTTTCTGCGAGACCAGACGACCTTGGCGTGGGCAGGGCTAGAAAATCCTGAACAATGATCCTACGAACTCTAGTCCTTAATCTGAGTTGGGCAGAATGCATAAATTATTGCAGCAAGGAACCTATATGACAATAGTGTTAACCAGCTGGCAATGCAGCTGTCTGGAAAATCAAACTCCTTCGAAGTTCTACGTGCTGTCACAATTCCAGGATCAGGTGATTTGGGTACAGTCTCTTACCTTCGTAATGTGCAATGAACCTGCACGGACCGTATTTTATTAATTTGTTGTTGAACTCTTGTGGGAAGGTTACATATTCTTCATGCTTCACTGTGGTAGCATTGATTAAGCAATGCACTTCAATATGATAAATCGACTGATGCCCTCTATGTCACCAGTTAGTGTCTGAAAGGTCCCTGTTGCTAGGAGGGCAATGTGAGCTGCCATCTGTAGATTCACCAGCATTGTTGGAATTTGTAGACCCTCTTTAAACAAACGACAACAGCTTTTTCTCTTTCTTTAATCAATTGCAATTTTGTGGTTTAAGTACAAAATGTATGCTTTAAAACAAATAAAGGATCAACATTATGTTTATTGACTGTGCTTCTTATAATTGTGTTTGTAAGACACAAGCTAACAATCTAGCCTGAAAAAATATCCAAAGAAACATTCATTTTTAAGTCTAGGCTTTGAGAAAGCTGATTGATCCATTGTCTGGGGGGATAGATTTTAATCCTAAACCAGGTATAAGTGTACTCAAAATGCCCTGAGTTACTTTCCTCCCAGAAAGTCACTCTGATACCATTGTTTCTGATTTTAATGGGTGCTTTGAAAGAGACATTAAGCTGCCAATTGAAAGCTGATGGGATCTTAATCCTAGTATACTAACTTGCATTGTAATGTCTAACTTCGGGCTGTGCCTATACAGAATATTTGAGGTCATGGAGTTTTGAAGTACTAATGCTTGCTTTCTGCCAAAATAATGCAAGTGAATTTGTGATTGCTATGTTATAGTTTTAAACCAGTGAATCATGATCAAGTGAGCTAAACAGCATTATCTCTTTTCTTGTCATTTAAAACTTGTATTTTTTCTATTTGCAACCAGACCATCCCTTCCGGTATACCTACACCATTGGCAAAGCTTGCATATTTCATTCCAATTGAAATGTGTTACAATTCATTTTGGGATCGGTAACTTTTTGTTTAAAGTAGGCAAAGTTTGAAATCCCATCACTTATTTAAGAGAATAAAGCCACAAGACTCTGCAGTTTTAAACAAACAAAATAAACTGTACTATACATAGTCAGAAAAGTAAAAGTTTATCTTATACTCTACCATTCAGAATTAACAAGATATATATGGATTAACAAACAATCTGTGGTTGAACACCAAATTACACAATGAATGACAAATGCAACCAAGACAGATCCTGCAGATTTGTCAGCAACCTGCCCAGATGTCAGTATTCACTGAGAGTTGCACAATTTCATGGAAGTTCTCTTTCCCTCATGAAGGATTGCAAGTCTCCACTTTCAAAGTTCTACCATTTGAATTTGCTCAAAAGTCACTGGGACTCAAACTGTCTCAACAACTGCACACCTCCTCTGGTTCAATCTCTTCTCCTGAGACTACCTTCCACAAGATTCACAAAGCTGCACTCCAGCATCTAATTACTGGCACATCTTCAGTCTATTAGCAGACTGGTAGAGTCACTAAGCTTGCATGCTCCCTGGGTTTCTCTGAATTCTTGTCTTCTGGCTGCACTGAGCTATAAATGGCTCTCATGGCTTCTTCTTAGCCCTAATCTTTTCCAACATGGAGTCAATGACTTTCTACCACCTTTTTGGTTCCCCAGGACTTCTCCTGAGCTGTCACTTCCTAGAGCCTGCCAACAACCATACTTTTTGCTGTCTGGAGACTGTTCTTCTGCTTCCAGTCATGTTGGCCTACGTTTTCCCACCACCGCAGGTCCCATGGTCGAGTTTTCGCGCTATGTATACCACGCAGGTGCCTTAGTAATCTCTGCCATGGCCCTGAAGAATGTGCAACACTGGGATGAGCATGTGTGGCCTGCCCCACTCTGCACATGCACCAGAACTCCCAGGGCACAATAGGACTCATAGTCCTCAGCCTCTGCCTAGAAAATACACCAGAGACACCAGAAAGTTCACATTTCCTAAGGGTTAGTGCTGACTGAGCAGGAGTGCTTTTTCCCTCCCTATTAGAAGGTTCAAGCCCCACTTCACCAGGGAGGGTTAATAGTCATCTTCACTGTGCAACAAACTGGTGGGGCGCATTGCGCAAGTGTTGCAGAACCCGCCCAATTTTCAGGCAAGGTTGTACAACAGGCAGGTGATTCACTCCATTAGTTCAGTGGTGAACATGAAAATTACCCCCAACCATATGAGCGCAAAATCTGGGCTAACACTTTATTGCAGTATTGAGAAGTGTTACGGGTACAATCTTTGAATGACACATGAAACCAAGATCCTGTCCGTGATCTCAGGTGGACATAAAAAATCTCTTGGCATGTTAGAAGAATATATGAACATCTGGACACACAAACATATGAACATACAAATTAGTAGCAGAAGTAGACCATTTGGATCCTCGAGCCTGCTCTGCCATTCAATAGGATCATGGCTGATCTGTTGGTGGCCTCAATTCCACATTCTGCCTAACCAATAATCTTTGAGTTTTTTTTCTGAAAACAAGTCTGAGCAGTTCTCAAGAAGGGCAGGTCTTGTGGTATCTTTGTCAAAATTTGTCCTTCAACCTTCAGCTCTCTGCTAGAAGGCAGCTCCGACCTATTGCTCCATGACCTCCACCACAGGTGGGGCAAGATGGCAGGTCCTGAATCCACCCCAGCTGGAAATGGTATCAAAAACCAATCCAGCCATCTGAACCAATCAGCCCCCCCCCCCCAAGTAGCTGGCAACATACACTTCTACGTGCATGTTGCAGTCTGGAGCTATGGATAGTAATGGTAGAAGCTCCAATTTCTTTTCATTACATGGCTCTTACCACCTGCCATTGGCATATGTTAGAAGGATTTACAAGTTAATACTTAGCCTGTTCGGCCACGTTATGAACATACTTTCCTAGGCCATCAAGTCCTGGAGTGGGACTTGGACCCGGAGCTTCTGGATCAGAGGCGGGGTGCTACCCCCTGCTCCACAAGACCATCCTTCAAACACCATCACTAAAATGTTTGAGCTGGTTATTTATTTCAGTGCTGTTTGTGGATTTTACTGTGATAAATAAATTGCTATATTTGTCTACAAGCTAACAGCAACTGCACTTCAAAAGTCATATACTCGGGTCTGCAAACTCCATGACATATTTATGATCTCTTTAAAATTGTGGTCGCCTGAAATCTCCTCATATTTTACTTATGGATAGAAAAAATCAAATTCGTGATCATCCGAAAATATTATAATCTGTTTCTTCAAACTAAAATATATTTTTAATGAAGTTACAAGTAGAACAAAAACAACTCAATAATCATTAAACAATTTTAATGCTATTGTTTTCCCATAACATTAGATTTTCCCCATCTTATATAAAAAAGTAAACTGTGAATGCGATCATGAGCTGAATATATATTTGGTGATTGTACCTTTTTGATATTTTCCTCCCTGTACCATATGAGAAAGGAGAGAGTAACAATCTGAGAAACCAGCATATATTATTTAAATGTCTTACTTTGGCATGGGTATGATGTGTTAGAATTCCAGCACTTTATTCAAAGTGGTAAAACTGCATTTCAGATTAATAATTTCCTGAATGATTTATTCCTGATAGCAACCATGCCTCCATGGGGAGTTCCCAATTAGAAGCCGAATGATTTTCCAGAGGGAGGTGTGATTGGTCGCTCTAGGCCATGAGAATTCATGATTGAGAAAGGTTAATTACTTTGTCCGGTGTGTGTTATTTTATTTGGTCTTTGGAAAAATAATTTAAGGTTAAGGCATTGGGCAAGAAGGTGGCAGATGGACTATAATATGGGAAGTGTGAAACTATCCACTTTGGTCAGAAGAATAGAAATGCAGAATATTTTTTAAAAGGTGAGGGATCAGTAAGTGTCATATTCAGAGGTACTTGGGTGTCCTGGAACATAAATCACAAAGTTAATATACAGCAAAACAATTAGGAAGGCAAATGGCGGCCTTTCTTACAAGGGATAGGAGTATAAGAGTAAAATCATGCTGGAATTATATAGGGCTTCATTGAAACTATAACTAGAGTACTGTGTACAGTTTTGGTCTGTTTACTGAAGGAAGCCTACTTGTTTTAGAGGGGGTACAATGTACATTCACTAAATTGATTCTTGGTCCTGCCCTATGAGGAAATGTTGAGTAGGTTGGGCCTATGTTCTCTGGAGTTTAGAAGAATGAGGGGTGATCTAATTGAAACGTATAAAAGTCTTAGAGGGTAGATGCTGAGTGACTGTTTTCCCCTGGCTGTAGAGTCCCAAACTTAGGATAAGGGTTGACCATTTAGGGCTGTGAGGAGAAATTTCTTCACTCAGAGGGTTGGGAATCTTTGAAGTTCTTTACCCCAGAGGGCCTTAGATGAGTATGTTCAAAACTGATGGAATTTTGGACACCATGAATGGATAGGACAGTAAAGTGGAGTTGATGTAGATCAGCCATGATCTTATTGAGTGGCACAGCAGGTTCAAGGGTCCTTATGGCTTACTGCTCCTATTTCTTGTTATGTTCTAAGTTTTGTCTCAAACTGAGAGAAAATATTTCACTGTACCAAGGTAATTCTAGATACTAAGTAAAAGTAATTTCAATTTGGACCAGTTTTTTCTCTCATTCTGAGATAATTGAGGAGAACAATGATAGATAGAAGTTGATCAGTTTTCTCTCTTCCAGAAGTTACATATTTTTGCATGTTGTAAATCAGGTGATTCTAGCATCTACCGTAAATCAATGATGTTTCAATAATTGCAGAGTATCTCAGCAGGCAGCTCCAAGATCTCCAAAAAACAAGGTCTCCATGGGTGTATTTGGACCATAGGCCAGAATTTTCCAGCTGACTTGCGGGCGGCGGAGCCCGCACATCACTTTAAACATCACGTGAGCAATCCGACATCAGCGCGCGGCATCGCGATATTTCAGTCGGCGGGCATGCTCAGCAGTGGGGTGTTTGCCCGCCATTAAGTAAGGGCCTTGTTAAGGCCCTTAACTTGTCAATTGTCCTGGATTTTGAGGGGCCCGTGCGAACTTTGGGTTGGAGTGTGGGCCCAGTGGGTGGGCGGGCAGGAGATTTTTTAAAGAAAACTCATGCAATGTCAGGATATGTGGACTCAAAGGGGATGTTCATGTTTTACACAAAGTTTTAATTGCTGAAAGTGTTTAAAAGTTGCCTGTGTGATTGTTAGCAGTTCTCATCGATTTCCATGTACTTTTTATGTACTTTGAAACCAGTCTGCAGACAGTAATCTTTCTCGGGCCTGCAGCTTTCTGGAGGCATCCGTTTAGCCTGGGGATATGGGTTCTGACCTCTCCACTGGAGGCAGCTCCCCTGAGGAGGAAGGGAGGGATAGAATAAGGAGGAGGCCAGGAATGGACAATCAGCCTCCAGAGGAGCCACCTTTGGGTGGCTAGGGGCAGGCACAAGGGGCACAGGGCCAAGAGGTTGTCCAAGGTACAAGGGGCTGCAGACCATGCCACTATCCTGCTGTCAGGGTATACAGGTGGTGAAGCAGCTACCTCAATGTGACTGAAGTGCAATGCCGAAGGAGGATCCATCTGTCAAGGGAGACAGTCAACTATTTCTGTCAGATGATTGGCCCTAAGATCTCCCCTAACTGTGTGGGTGCACACCCAATGCCAGCGGCTCTGAAGCTCACAGTTGCCCTCCACTTCTATGCCTCTGGCTCTTTCCAGGGCTTGGTGGGTGATCTTTGCGGTATCTCCCAATCAACTGTCCACACTTGTGTCAAGCAGGTTACAGACACTCTGTTCAGATGGGTATCCACCTTCATCCACTTCCGCTGTGACCAGGCAAGTCAGGCACAGCAAACCAGAGGCGTCGTGGCTATTGCTGGCTTCCCCCGCGTCCAGGGTGCAATAGACTGTACACATGTGGCCACAAGGCGCCAGCAAGTGAGGCAGGTGCCTTCGTCAACAGGAAAGGCTTCCACTCCATGAACGTGCAGCTAGTATGTGATCACAGGATGCAGATTCTGCAAGTTTGTGCAAGGTACCCAGGCAGCTCCCACGACGCCTACATCCTCAGACACTCCCAGGTGCCGGAGCTCTTCAGTGCTCCGGCTCGGCTGGATGGTTGGCTGCTGGGTGACGAGGCCTACCCCTTGCGAAGGTGGCTCATGATGCCACGACGCCGTCCAAGAACAGAAGCTGAGCAATGGTACGATAGGAGCCAGGGCACCATAAGGGCTGTGGTGGAGAGAGCCATCAGCCTTCTCAAGATGCGCTTCCGTTGCATGGACCGCTCAGGGAGCATACTCCAGTATCCCCCAGATCGCGTCTCTCTGATAGTGGTAGTCAGCTGCGCCCTGCACAACCTTGCGCTGGAAAGGGGGGATGCAGTTGATGATGAAGACCTTGACGCCCTGGATGAGGCTGCACATGATGAATCCAGCAGTGGCTCAGAGGATGAGGAAGCACAGGGCGATGATGAGGGGCAGAACGACGACCCGCAATTACACCAAGGAGGCAGGGACACCTGGGACAATTTAATCTAAAGAACCTTCAGCTAGCTGCACACACATGGATCAGCAGGACCAGCATTGCCTGGCACTTCCACACATGGCACTTAGGTGCCACATCTTCCACCTGTTCAACTCAACTAAGGGCTTAGTACAGAAACATCAATGTCCACTCAAACACTCATGATAAATACGTGAAAAAGAAAAATGCACCACAAACAAAAGACCCTCAGCCTTGGTAAAAAAAAGTGGGCTTTATTCTGTCCAAAAGAAAAGTAAACAACACCCCATTGCAATAAGAAAAATTTGGGTCCCTATTCTAAGGTCAACACAAAATCACCAGTAACATACCCGTGGTGTGCCTAAGGTGCCTTATGCTTATGTTTTCGGGTGCTACGTCTATGTGCCGCCCCATCGCTCGGAGTGGCTTGAGACACAGCCTGCTGACTCTGCTGTCCTATTGGCCTCAATGACCTTGGTTGGCGTCCTCTGGCCCGTGGAGCCTGTGATGGCCCCGCCTGGGAGGGAGTGGCTATTTCCAGAACTGGCACCTCCCCAGTTGTCGCAGCCTCAATGGAAGAAACATTGACTGGCAGAGGGGCAGAGGAGCTGCTGCCCTCATCCGGAGCGCCCTGAGAGGAGCTCGCAGAGACAACAGGCTGCTGCTGTGCCGACATGAGGTCCCTTTCGACCTCCCTGCTCACCACAGATGCATGGGCACCAAGTGCCGATGATTGGTGCCCACAACATCTTCCACCTCGGGAATGACCACCCGTGGCCAGTACTGCTTTGAGGGCTTGCAGGTCAGAGCGTATCCCAATGATAAAATGTTCCATTCGATTGAAGCCCCTATCTATAAGAGTCACCAATCTCTCATTGGAGGAAGCCTGAAGCTCTGCCCTGAGGGTCAAACCTTCACGTGTACTCTGCCTGGACTCCTCCTTTGCAGAGAACAACTGAAGCATTCCCTCATGCAACCCTGCCAGATGCAAATGCACTTCCTGCCGCCTGTCCTGCAGCTGCTGCATTGGGGACAACTCCAGTGGCACGTCATCAGTGCCAGACTCAGCATGTGTCTCATCCCTCTCAGCCCTCTGGCTGCTGGTGCCATCAGCACTCTCTGCCCCTACCATCTCCTCCAGCGATTGTGGTGTGCCCTTTCCACTGTGACCCAGGACACTAGCCGACGGTAAAGTCCCCACCGAAGCGTGTGTATCTCTGCTGGTGCCTGGCTGGCTGAAATGATGTGCCGCAAGTTGCACATGTTGGCCCTCAGGTGTGGAGGGGGGAGCTGTGCTGTCGAGGTGTGAGTCGCTCTGGTGGTGATGCTGAAATTAACAACAAGGACAGTGCATCAGTTAGCATTCAGTCACTAACACCATTCATCCCTTTCCCCCCGCCCCCAGCCTCATAAGTCGCTCACCCTTCAAGACCCTAAAGAGACGAACTTTAGTGAGGTGGGAAAGAATCAAGAGGAGTCCCAACCATTAAATGCACATGCAGACAGACTGGTCAGATGGCCTCAGGAATGCAAGATGGCATGTTATGTACCATAGGAGTGGGGAGAGTGCAGAGGTACCTGACCTGGATGTATTCTGGCCTGGATAGTTGCGGGGCTCAGGAAACATCGCAAACAGTTGCAACGTTTGCCGTAGATCACAGGAGATTGAAAGGTCACATTATTGGCCTTCATTCTGTTAGGAGGGGCATAGACCGGGTGGGCAGAAGGCAACCTTTCCCCTTGGTGCAGGGATGAGTAACGTGGTGGCATTTATGTAAGTTGAGTGCCATGAGGTTCACAGCGGAGGTTCTGAGGACCTTTTGGACAAAGTAATGTGGGACGCACTGGCTGAAAGGGTGCTGGAGGTCCCAAACCCCCTAAGATGCAATAACTCTTTGGCTGTGCAGCAGCGATCCAATGGAATGTTAGACCATGGCGATAGTGGTCACAAATGGGATAAGGTGACTTTGGAAGGTGGTGGAGATGCTATTCCTCAAGGGGACAAGGGTCCCTTCTGTATGCCCCACAGTCACTGTGTCTCAGTCTGTGAATGAGCATTGTTTCAGCATTAACGATTCCAGCAACCATCAGTGGTTTGGATGGTGGGCAGACAGAGTGGATGGGACTGTGGACCTCAAATACCTGGCTGCTGGACCCCAGCCGCCCTGGCCTCCTGCCTCCTGCCCAGCTCCATGGCCTCTTCCTCAAAAGTTATGAGGCGCTGGAGGAGGGCATGCCCACCTCCAGTCCTCCGGTGCTCCCGGGCATTGCGGTGACATTTTGCCTGCAAAATAGAGAAGAGGATTTATTGGGGCTGTTCGCTCAAGTACTCTGCATGTGCACGCCGCACCCCAACCACAGTGGCCCATCTGAGGCCTCCAGCGGCTCCTGTCCACACTACTGGTGATCAGTCACCAGAAGATAGTACGGCTGGTCCAAACCCCTTCCCCCAACAGCCACCTTGGACACATTTGGTGTCCATCACTTTGAATAGCACATCGGTCTTAGTGCCCATGGCAAGGAAGCACAACTAGGTGCGGCATCGATGCCAGCAGATGCCACTTTGCCAAAACACCTTGAGGCACCCCTTGCACCATCTCATTACCATCAATATGACATGTGTTGGAGTTCTGAGTATGTGTCTAACAGCCTCCCCTGCAAGTTGCCCCCAGACTACTCAAATGCCACAAAGACCAACATATGCTGTGGGGAGAACCCTTCTTCACCTCAAACACTAAGGCTGATATAAGCATGGTCAGCACCCATTTGCCCACCCAGCGTGCGCCAGATGCCCAATGCAGTAACGACAGCAAGACATGGTGGGGGGCTCAAAGGCTAAGGCTGCCTTCTGGGTCAAATGGCCAAGACTGACATGGTACTCATCTGTCCAGAGCGCAGCAAATCATTGAATCTTTTTCTGCACAGGGTGCCAGTGCGCCGTACATCATCATGGGCGCTCACAGCGTCACCCACCTCCTCCCACGCCTGGCTGGTGACATGGGGGGACCCTCCTCCTCCGATCCTCCAGATACAGCACATGCCGACAGATAGATACCTCTGGGAGGAGGACAGCAAGGCATGCATCTGAAAATTGGGGACACAGTGGCCCCCTGCTGGCCTCTCCTGCAGCCTGCCCCCCTCCTCCTGCTCACGCTGCTGTCCAATTGGTCCTCCCTCCCTCTCTCCACGAGTGGCCATGGTGCACTGTCTCAAGCAGGCTGCTTGGCCACTCTTTAAACAGGCTGCCGGCTCCCCATTGGAACCGGCAGTCTGAGGCCGCCCGTCCCCATGACTATTTTCCCGTTGTCCACAGGAGTCGCTTACCCACTGGGCAGGCCTTAATTGGCCCGCCCGTGCAAAATGGCGGTGCGGCCCATTTCTGCAGGGGCAATCAGCCGCCCACTCGCCGCCAAGTCAGTCGGGCCCACCCAACCGGCAAATGGAAAATTCTGCCCATAGTTTTCTCTTTTACTTAGAACATGCACCAAAACCCACCCTGATTAAAGAGGGTCCAAGTCAATTCATTTAGAAGCTTTGAAGTTGATCTATCAATTCTGCTGTTATATTCCATGTCAAGGGAAATAGTTGTGTAAGAGAAGGAAAGAATCAAACATGCATTTGTAATGTGATCTTATTACATCCTAGAGTAACCCAAAGTATTTCACGCCCAATAAATTACTTTTGAAGTCCATTCACAGTTAGTATTAGGAAAATACAACAGTCAAAGTTGCACATGGTGTTGAACTGCTTTCCTGTTCTATTTCCTTTTGTTTCTTCAAACACAAGCACCATTTGTAACAACCGTACAATCAGACCTTTGTATTTACCAAGTTCATGTCACACAATCCAAAATAAGTACCCAGTTGAATCATACAATATGATTCCATATGGTTGTATGATTCTTTGTTATTGAGTTCACAATGCACGACAGGAATTCAGGATCCATGCTTCACAGTTCCAGCATGACTACAGTAAACAGAGGTCTAATATCTATATTCCATGCATGCTAACAGTAAATTACAATACATCAAAAGACAGATAACACAGACTTCAGATAACATGGAGCCAAGAAGATGCATATATGTTCATCTCAATCTCTCCCAATGATTCAGTTACCATGATTATAGGGTCTGCTTAAGCTCCTCAAACCCTTTATTATTATAAACAGTGACAAAACTAGCATATCTCAGACACAAAAACAAAAATACCTGGAAAAACTCAGCAAGTCTGACAGCATCTACGGAGAGGAATACAGTTAACGTTTTGAGTCCGTATGATCCTTCATCAGAACTAAGGAAAAATAGAAAAGTGGTGAAATATAAGCTGGTTTAAGGGGGGGGTGGGACAGGTAGAGCTGGATATTTCTTAGCTAATATCACCACCATCAACACCTTTTGTCCTTTTGTCTATGACATCTTTTGGCAATCTCCACCTATCACTGGCCCTCTATCCAGCTTTACCTGTCCCACCGCCCTTAAACCAGCTTATATTTCACCTCTTTTCTATTTTTTCTTAGTCTGGTGAAGAGTCATACAGGCTTGAAACGTTAACTGTAAACCTCTCCGCAAATGCTGTCAGACCTGCTGAGATTTTCCAGGTATTTTTGTTTTTGTTTCGGATTTCCAGCATCCACAGTTTTGTGCTTTTATCTTAGCATATCTCAGATGCCTTAAGGCATGGATGAAAGAATGGCCCTCCTTTAACTAGCCTACTTCACAAGGCATCCCTGTTCAGCAGAACTGAAAGCTGTTTTAACTCATAGATAAAAACAAAAAAACTGCGGATGCTGGAAATCCAAAACAAAAACAGAATTACCTGGAAAAACTCAGCAGGTCCGGCAGCATCGGCGGAGAAGAAAAGAGTTGACGTTTCGAGTCCTCATGACCCTTCGACAGAACAGTTCTGTCGAAGGGTCATGAGGACTCGAAACGTCAACTCTTTTCTTCTCCGCCGATGCTGCCGGACCTGCTGAGTTTTTCCAGGTAATTCTGTTTTTGTTTTGGATTTCCAGCATCCGCAGTTTTTTTGTTTTTATCTCTGTGTTTAATTGACTGCCACTGCTCTTCAAGAAATGCCTACCTCCTTGAAGAAGTTCTGTTCCTCTCTGCGACAAGATTTCCGGATTTCTCTGTTGCCTTGTTCACCTTCATTGCTTTCCATTTCTCTCCTATCAAGTTCTGTCGAAGGGTCATGAGGACTCGAAACGTCAACTCTTTTCTTCTCCGCCGATGCTGCCGGACCTGCTGAGCTGTTTTAACTCATTGTGTGCTGATGATCCCAGCAACACTCTGAGAAATTGAAGTAGGTGAGAATGTGAACCCACATTCCTACACATGGCAGGTCCCACAAAACATAACTGAGATGAATGACTATTTAACCTGTTTGTGTTTGGTGATATTGGTCATGAAAAGAATGCTGCCCAGGGTACACTTAAGGTAGAGATGTGGAAAAACTTTTTCTCTAAGGTTTGTGAGCCTTTGGAATTCTCTTCCTCAGAAGGCGGTGGAGGCAGAGTTTTGAATATTTTTAAGGCAGAGTTAGATAGATTCTTGTGGGGCGGTGAAAGGGGGTCAGCAGGATTGTGTAGTTGAGGTTAAAATCAGATCAGCCATGATCTTATTGAATGGTGGAGCATGCTCGAAGGGCTGAGTGGCCTACTCCTGCTCTGAATTCCTATGCTCGTATGCAGTTGTATTGCAGGCTGATATGATTTAATTAATACTAGGAGGCTTGTAAATGTTATGTGTATTTAGTTTATATCCAAGTTATTATTCAACAAACTATTATATTGATTAAACCTTTTTGATCTCTTGAACCATAGGATAATAAACTGGACTATATTTCAAATTTGGGGAAAAATAATTCTGTTAATTGGCAACACGCCAGTTTACAAACTTAGAGATTTTGCCAAAGAAAGATGTTGAGGGCTTGAATATTGTATAACCTCACAGGTATGTTTAGGTGAAAATATTAAAGTTACTTACCAAAAACATGAGCATATCAAATGCTTATATTTGACTTGCATCAAATTTGTCATTTGACCTGCTTCTTATTTTATTGAGCATTGTTCGACAATTAAATCTCTTCTCCAAGCATGTCTTATGTTTTAGAAGCACAAGCAAACATACAGATTATGCACCAAGTATTTGTCAACAGTCAAATGGATTACTGCTGAATAAATCTTCTGCTTCCCTCACTGAGTGGGACTTTTTTCTTATTTTGCATTCTGCTTAAAAAAGTCTATAATTCTTATTTCCAATTCTTCCCTTATCTTTTTTCTTTTAATAAACGTTGGCCCTTCAAAATTAAAGCACAAGAGATGGGGTTCCAAATGTTATTCGTTAAAATGAAGTCATTATAATGTATTTTCAAGCCTCACTGCACATAGTAATTATACTTGTATGTCAAAGAAACCACTTTGTCCACAAGTGTATTAGAACGTCCACTGGCTGTATTATTAACAGACAGAAATTCTTCATTTCACAATAATATTAATAGACTTTCTTTGGAAACATTTTACCCTAGTTACCATGGCAGCAGCAATAAAAAGGTTGTGAATGAATTGTTATGGATTCAATGAAAAACTGGCTGAAGTGTAACTAATTGTAATGTAAAAATATTCACTGCAGAGCTCAATTAAAAAAAGAGCTATTTATACCAAGAACACCCACTTGCTAGCATTAAATGGACAGTAATATATCTGGATGACCTGAAGCTGAATACAGTTCAATTAATGGCTTAATGAAGCCATATTTATTTGTGTCTGCATGATATGTTGTTCACATCACTTTCTCTAGAAGATGTGCTATCAGGATAACAGTCAAAATGCTGAAGAGAACCTGCACCATTGTAGATGTCAGTGTGCTGAAGTGGCTAAAAATTGGAGGGGCTGATGCATCAGACTGCATGACGAAAACAAATTGTATCTGATGCAGAAGATGCCCTGTAAAGTACTTTATTGATAAATGATTTTACACAGTAGAGTTGTCTTCATTTTGTAATGAATATGGATATTGTAGTTGAGCACTTAATGCTAATGCATTTTTTCTGTTACGGTAAATAACCTAGCAGTACTAGACAAGCCTCAGCCTAGAAATAATTGAAGACAGCCATCATAGAAAAATTGTGGATAGATTGTAGGAAGTAATATGGTGCTATATAAAGTCATGTATTTCTTTTTACAAGGGATCATTATAACTTTTTTTGCATAAATTTTCATAGATACCTTTGCTTTGGGTTGAGAATTTGCAGTAAATTTCCAATAAATGGCATACAATTCTAATTTTACTTTGGAGGAAATACTCCCACTTTTGACGAATTAGCAATAATACTGGGTTATTATCAGTGTCTTATAATACATGCCTTTCATGTTTTGTTTGGTCAAAAAATGGTTTATGGGTGGGGCTGCTAATGTAATGTCAATAAAATCCCAACATTATGATTTAAATATAAACATACTTTGACATTACACTGATATTTAGAAGCTTTGTGGTTTAAAATAATTTCTTTCTACTTTTTGTTGCCCTACCCTAGCAAAACAAATTGCAAACTTCAAGCATTAATGTCTACAGTATTTTTCAATCAAATACAGAGTATCATTTTCCTAAATGCAAATTGATTATGTGAAGAGATTGTACACCATTTGTATCTAATTTTAAAGTCAAACCTTATTGAACTAGATTCTGTGCTTGTGAAGTATTGATGGAAACATGGCCCACAATCATTAGCAATTCACTTTGCAGCTCTGTAATTTCATGATGTAGTAATGGAGGCGATTCATGAATGCTATGGTTTATAATAAGCATGGGAGTAGGTAGCTCTATAAGAGACAGAATTGATCTGTGGATAACATCACTGCAGACTGTTGAAAACAATTTACAGGCAAATACCCTATCATTCAGATTAATTAATTAATCAATGGTGATTTCTTGATTCCCTCCAGCTATCTCCTTCCCACCTTTTCATTCATTCACGGGGTGTCGGCTTTGCTGCCTGGGCCAGCATTTATTGCCCATCCCTAGTTGCCCTTGAGAAGATGATGGTGAGCAGCTTTCTTGAACTGCTGCAGTCCATGTGGTGCAGCCCACAATGCTGTTAGGAAGGGAATTCCAGGATTTTGACCCAGTGATAGTGAAGGAACGGCGATAAATTTCCAAGTCAGAATGATGAGTGACTTGGAGGGAAACTTCCAGGCGGTGAGGTTCCCATGTGTCTGCTGCCCTTGCCCTTCTAGATGGTAGTGGTCATGGGTTTGGAAGGTACTGTCGAAGGAGCCTTGGTGAGTTTCTGCAGTGCATCTGGTAGATGATACACACTGCTGCTACTGTACGTTGGTGGTAGAGGGAGTGAATGTTTATTGCTGTGGTGCCAATCAAGCTGGCTGCTTTGTCCTGGATGATGTCAAGCTTCTTGAGTGTTGTGGGAGCTGCACTCATCCAGGCAAGTGGAGAGTATTCCATCACACTCCTGACTTGTGCCTTGTAGATGGTGGACAGGGGAGTCAGGAGGTGAGTTACTCGTTGCAGGATTTCTAGACTATGACTTCCTCTTGTAGCCACAGTATTGATATGGCTAGTCCAGTTCAATTTCTTGTCAATGGTAACCCCTAAGATGTTGATAGTGGGGGATTCAATGATGGTAATGCCATTGAACGTCAAGGGGCGATGGTTAGATCCTCTCTTGTTGGAGATGGTCATTGTCTGGCACTCGTGTGGCGTGAATGTTACTTTCTACTTGTCAGCCCAAGCCTGGATATTGTCCAGGTCTTGTTGCATTCGGACGTAGACTGATTCAGTATCTGAGGAGTCACAAATGGTGCTGAACATTGTGCAATCATCAGCGAACATCCCCACTTCTGACCTTATGATGGAAGGAAGGCCATTAATGAAGCAGCTGAAGATGTTTGGGCCAAGGATACTATCTTGAGGAACTCCTGCAGTGATGTCCTGGAGCTGAGATGACTGACCTCCAGCAACCACTACCATCTTCCTTTGTGCTACTTTTGACTCCAGCCAGTGGAAAGTTTTCCCCCTGACTCCCGTTGACTCCAATTTTGCTGGGATCCTTGATGCCACACTCGGTCAAATATGGCCCTGATGTCAAGGGCAGTCACTCTCACCTCACCTCAGGAGTTCAGCTCTTTTGTCCATGTTTGAGCCAATGTTGTAATGAGGTCATAAGCTGAGTGATCCTGGCGAAACCCAAACTAGGCGTCAGTGAGCAGGTTATTGCTAAGCAAGCGCTGCATGATAGCAATGTTGATGACCCCTTCCATCACTTTACTGATGATCGAGAGTAGACTGATGGGGTGGTAATTTGCCGGGTTGGATTTGTCTTGCTTTTTGTGTACAGGACATACCTGGGCAACTTTCCATATAGCTGGGTAGATGCCAGTGTTGTAGCAGGAACAGCTTGGCTAGGGACACAGCAAGTTCTGGAGCACAAGTCTTCAGTACTATTGCCGGAATATTGTCAGGGCCCATAGCCTTCGCAGTACCTAGTGCCTTCAGCCATTTCTTGATATCACATGGAGTGAATCGAATTGGCTGAAGACTGACATCTGTGATGCTGAGGACCTCTGGGAGGAGGCCGAGATGGATTATCCACTCAGCACTTCTGGCTGAAGTTTGTAGTAAGTGCTTCAGCCTGATCTTTTGCACTGATGTGCAGGGCTCCCCATCATTGAGGATGAGGATATTTGTGGAGCCTCCTCCTCCAGTGAGTTGTTTAATTGTCCACCACCATTCATGACTGGATGTGGTTAGATCTGATCAGTTGGTTGTGGGATTGCTTAGCTCTGTCTATCACTTGCTGCTTATGTTGTTTAACACACAGGTAGTCCTGTGTTATAGCTTCACCAGGTTGACACCTCATTTTTAGGTATGCCTGGTGCTGCTCCTGGCAAGCCTTCTTGCACTCTTCATTGAACCAAGATTGATCACCTGGAATGGTGGTAATTGTTGTGTGGGGGATATGCCGGGCCATGAGGTTACAGATAGTGGTTCAGTACAATTCTGCTGCTGCTGATGACCCACAATGCCTCATGGTTGCCCAGTCTTGAGTTGCTAGATTTGTTCGAAATCTATCCCATTTAGCACAGTTGTCGTGTCACACAAAATGATTGCGGGTATCCTCAATGTGAAGACGGGACTTCATTTCCACAACGACTGTACGGTGGTCACTCCTACCGATACTGTCGTGGACGGATGCATCTGTGGCAGGCAGTTTGGTGAGGATGAGGTCAAGTTGGTTTTCCCTCACCACCTGCCGCAGACCCAGTCTATCAGTTATGGCCTTTAAGACTCGGCCAGCTCGGTCAGTAGTGGTGCTACTGAGCCACTCTTGGTGATGGACATTGAAGTCCCCCACCCAGAGTACATTCTGTGCCCTTTCCACCCTCAGTGCTGTTCAATATGGAGGAGCACTGATTCATCAGCTGAGGGAGAGCAATATGTGGTAATTAGCAGAAGGCTTCCTTGCCCATGTTTAACCTGATGCCATGTGACTTCACGGGATCCGAAGTTGATGTTGAGGACTCCCAGGAGAACTCCCTCCTGACTGTACACTATCGTGCTGCCACCTCTGCTGGGTATGTTCTGCCGGTGGGACAGGACATATCCAGGGATGGTGATGGTGGTGTTTAGGACATTATCTGTAAGATATGATTCCGTGTCAAGCTGTTGCTTGACTAGTCTGTGAGACAGCTCTCTGAATTTTGGCACTAGCCCCCAGGTGTTAACAAGGGGGACTTTGCAGGTTCAACAGGGCTGAGTTTGCCGGTGTCATTTCTGGTGCCTAGGTCAATGCCGGGTGGTCCATCCTTTTTTGAGACTTTGTAGCACTTTGAAACAACTGACTGGCTTATAAGGTCATTTCAGGGGATGTTTAAGAGTCACCCACATTGCTGTGTGTCTGAAATCGCATGTATGCTAGACCAGGTAAGGACGGCAGATTTCCTTCCCTAAAGGACATTAATGAACCAAATGGGCTTTTACAACAATCCACAATGGTTTATGATCATCAGTAGAACTTTAATTCAGATTTTTTATTGAATTCAAGTTCTACCATCTGTGGTGGTGGGATTCAAACCCAGAGCATTACCCTGGGTCTCTAGATTACTAGTCCAGTGACAATAACACGATGCAATCGCCTCCCCGGGATCATATTAAATGTTCAACAGTGGGGGTGGGGTGAACGGAAGGGATCGAAATAGGCTAAGAGGTAGAGATAAAACAATGGATGGAAATACTTTAAAACCCCCACAAGGGCTATCTGTACCTTGCTTGTCCTGCTTTCTACCCTTAATTAGCACATTCCTTAGATAATATCACCACCTTCAACACCTCTTTGTCCTTTTGTCTATGACATCTTTTGGTTATCTCCACCTATCACTGGCCCTCTATCCAGCTCTACCTGTCCCCCTCCCCCCAAACCAGCTTATATTTCACCTCTTTTCTGTTTTTACTTAGTTCTGCTGTAGAGTCATACGGACTAGAAACGTTAACTGTGTTCCTCTCCACAGATGCTGCCAGACCTGCTGAGTTTTTCCAGGTATTTTTATTTTTGTTTTGGATTTCCAGCATCCGCAGTTTTTTGCTTTTATCCCTTTCAGATTGAAGTGAGCAGCGCACAATTCTGTACCCACCTGATCTGCATGATTGTTCTAGCAGGTTGAGTGGGTCCTGCACTGCTGTCATCTTCCTAATGCTGCCGGCTGCCTCTACGTTCAGAAGTGGGACCCAATGGCATTGTTCAGAAACCACATGCTGCAGCAAGCCTGCTGTTCTTAAAGGCAAGCTGCCCCTCTTAAAGAGAAGTTTCACTGAAGGAAACTGCTGCAATTTAAATTATGGCAAAGCGAACACCAGGGCAGAGGGAAGATACTAGGATGATGAGTCCGGTGGTGGAGGTGGGCAGGAGGATTGAGGCTATGATTTTGTGAAGGCCCAGGTGCCCATCAAGGACCACCCTCAGGAGGGAGTGGAAGTAGGTGGCCAGGGAGGTCAACAGCTGGATCCTGGACCCAAGAACCTGGCAGCAGGGCCACAGGAAGTCTAGTGACCTCACATGGGTGCTCAAAGTCAGTGAATGCATCTTCACATGGTATCCGTTACCAACCAGACCACCAACCTCTCACTCTGTTCAATGCATCATTCACCCAGCACATTCCCTGCTACTCAGGCCTAACATCCAAATGCTCCACTTCACCCTCAGAAATGTAACCAATGCTGCCAAGCTCATACCCACTTCTTTCTGCCTACACATGCCTTCAGAAATTTAGCAAAGGCAGAAGCATCACCCAAACACATTGCTACACAATCGCTGGCATTCTGCCCTTTCCTTGCAGGATCATATGCATACACTATGAGCAAAGCTGAAGCAGCAAGGTGCCTGCATCTTCTGAACCCACTGAAAGAGATGGTTGTCTGCAAATGAGTTTCAGCTTTCAGACACCCAAGAACTGCTACCCAGCCAGAGCAGCCCAGAGGAAGATAGAGAGTAACAACATGCAGGGGATACCCACACAAATGCCCTTCTCCTCACAACCTGATGCACAGGCACTGCAGAAGGTGGTTAGCAACACAGGGCACCATACAAAAGTGGTGCAACACCAAATTCATGTCCAAAACAACATGTATTTTCATTGCAGATTTTTGAGAGTATTGATTTAGATATTAGACACATTTTTCTTCATAGTCCAGTCTTTGCTACACTCAAGATGAATATGGGTGAGAAAGTCTTTTCAGCTTTTATTAATACACCCCAGTAATACACCCAGTTAAATAAACCATTGTGATATTCAACTGTTTCCAAACTCAGTGAAACATTTAGCCTTCACCTTCCTATTAATTACCTGCCTCCATGGTTTTAAGGTGAAGTCAGCACTGCTGCTTTGAGTGAGACTAATGGCCACAATACACCATTCATCTCCTGATAACTTGAGGACCAATATTGTGTGGTTCTCACCCATTAGTTTAAGCATTGCAGCCATTGCCTTTGATTTCCAGGCTCGTGTCTACTTTGGACTATGAATGAGATGTGAGGGAAGACCTTTCTCCATGAGAAGGAAGGACCATCCTCCCCAGTACCAACCTTGCTCTAGCCATACAAGAAATGATTTTTAACCTAAAGGAAGATTTCTCCACATTAAAGGCAATATGTAAATGCAAGTTAATGAACTCTGGTACTAGTAGAACCTCCTAACTGTGGGTGTACCTACACCAAGTGGACTGCAGTGGTTCAAGAAGGACCTCACTACCACCTTCTCAAGGGCGATCAGGGATGGGCAATAAATGCTGCCAGTATGTTAAATGAGAGAAATCTATAAGCAGCACAAAACAACTAAGTCAATTTTTGTGAAAGACAGAAGGCATTTGAAGATCAAACAAAAGTAGTTTGAAAAAAAAACAAGGGCATGAGGCATGAAGGGCTGACAAACTGTCTGATAAAATCATTGAATAACTACATGAAAAATAGCTCCTGGGACCCAAACCATTATAAATTCATTATTTTTGGCCTGTAGTGAAAACTTTAGGATGAGAAGAGCTACAATCTAAAATGGGGTGATATCAACCTTGCAAATGGAGACAAGCAGGCAGGAATACATTGCGTTTTGTATACATTGCTAAACATGGAAAGGAAGTTAAAAATATTTAAACTGTGAACTCACGTTCAGGAATGAATGATCTGCATGATGTACAATTGAAATAAATATTAGTATTTTTTTCTAAAACTGTTTTAGGATTTAACCTGATCACCAAAATAATGGTTATTAACAGCTGGGTAAAGTAACAAAAACTGAGAGCTATATTTTCTAATGCAACGTTACTGATGGCGCTAATCTCTTTTAACAGAGAATATTGGACATGGTCCTTGTTTGACACAATTACTTTCTTTGAGTGCTCGATCTCAGGATTATATTGTATGTCAAATATTGAAATCAAATACAGAGTTCAAAACACATATTGAGGGCATTATTGTTTATGTTGAGGCTTATTAGAACAGCTTGTCTCGTGCAACTAAGATTCGGGCACGAGAAACAGCTGAGAAAGATACATCAGTAAAATAAAAGCCTGTGTAGATGTTTACAATCTGTCCTTTGATCACCTGTCTATATTAACATTATTTTCTTTGCTCATTAGTATGAAATTATTTTCTTTCCTTCTTTCATTAATCTTCCGATGCCGCACACAAAGGTTGCCAGGTAAATAGATTGTTCCCAGATCTCTTCCAATGATATTATGAATCTCACCTGCTTAAATTCAACAAGCTGGAAATCCAAATTGTGCGTTCAGATTCAGTTCGCTGGTCGGGACCTGAGCCAAATGGGCTGCTCCACCCTGAAGCAGGCTGCTGTGTTTTGGGTGAGCTGTCTGGACACCTGGATATCATCAGCTTCCGATATGGTGGCCGGCTTGCTTCTGGTGGAGGTCACAGCGCGACATTGGCAGTTAAAATTGCCAGTGACACCCACATCCCATGAAAGAATAAAAAAAGTATGGTAATGGCATTGAACCATTTCAGTTTTTAAAATTTATTCGTTCACGGGGTGTAGGCGCTGCTGGCTGGGCCAGCATTTATTGCCCATCCTTAATTGCCCTTGAGAAGGCAGTGGTGAGCTGCCTTCCTGAACCGCTGCGGTCCATGTGGTGTTAGGAAGGGAGTTCCAGGATTTTGACCCAGCAACAGTGAAGAAATGGCGATATATTTTAGGTTAAGGTGGTGTGTGGCTTGGAGGGCAGCTTGCAGGTGGCAGTGTTCCCATGCATCTGCTGCCCTTGCCCTTCTTGCTGGTGGAAGTCGCTGGTTTGGAAGTTGCTATCGAAGCAGCCTTGGTGAGTCACTACAGTGCATCGTGTAGATAGTACTCTAGCACTCACTGCTGCCATTGTGCATTGGTGGTAGAGGGAGTGAATGATTAAGGTGGTGGATGGGGTGCTAATAAAGCGGGCTGTTTTGTCCTGGATGGTGTTGAGCTTCTTGAGTTTTGTTGGAGCTGCACTCATCCAGGCAGTGGAGAGTATTCCATCACATTCCTGACTTGTGTCTTGTAGATCGTGGGCAGACTTGGGGAGTCAGGAAGTGAGTTACTTGCTGCAGAACCCCCAGCATCTGACCTGCTCTTGTAGCCACCATTTCAGTGGCTACTAACTCTAATTATGGTGGTATGGATCAGATTGTACACTTTGTCTTTTTTCTCAAGCGTTCAGTTAGTTGGTCCAATTCAGCCACTAAGCTAGAATATGTGAATACCTGAACTTTCTTTTGTGACTGGCATGTAGGTGTGTAATTTTATAATCAGCATGCCATTGGAATCTGAGAAAGAATTCCAAGAAGGCAGCCTTAAAATCTTATAGATTGAATGACGTTCAGTATTTTGAGAAATATTCTGGGCAGAATTTTAACTCCCCAAAATGAATGGGTTGGGCTGATGTCAGGGTTAAAAATATTTTTTTAAAAACTGGAACAGGAACTGAAGTAACCTACTTGCAATTTTATAAGAGATGGGGCAAGGATTGTGCATGCAACCCACTCATGGGAAGCAGGTTGGTAATTTAAGTTTTACAGTGAGGCTGCATGCCTTCATTTTTAATGACAGGAGATTGGGTTTCCTGGATCTTGGTCAACTCAGCAGGTTAAAGGAGATAAGAGGGGTTGAGTCCATGAGTTAAGTGCCTTTGCAACAGGGGCAGGCACCGAGTCGTTTATGGGCCAGGAGTAGCAAAGGTGCTTTCTCCAGGGTCAACGAACTAACCAGTAAACCCTACACAGCTTCCTACTATCTGTTCCCCTCCCTCACCACCATTTTTGGGACCTGCTCCCCATATATTATTATCTAGCAATCCTCGGACTGTGATACAGACACTAGCCCTGCCCCAACCCAACCCCACCCCTGCCTCATGATCTCCTGCCGGTAAGGCTTCCAGCCTATCAATCAGGCTCCCCATGGACAGGAACCCCACTTAAAAGAGCCCTCCAGTTAAATACTGCAGGACATTCAGGAAGCCCATTCTTCCTCATCACAGCACATCCTGCCCCATCTTCCACCCCTGCACAGAATGCACCTTAAGGCTAAATTCCAGGCCAGTATTTTTACCAATGCAAGACTTTATAAGGCGATTGTATTTTAAACAGTCTTTTAATTTAAAGTAAAACAGATGTCCTGGAATGAGGGATGGTAACCATGCTGAACTCTGCCCACATGATTTGGTTGCCATGGGGACAGAGGCCCAGATTGAAAGTCATAGGGCCGAATCTTCCGGTCGGCGTGCGGGGAAGGGCCCGACATGCTGACGCGTAAAATGATGCACGATGACATTGGATGTGTGTCCCGACATCATTTCGATATTTTGTTCAGCGGGTATGTGCCAGGGGCAGCTGCGTGCCCACCAAACTCTCAGCAGCCTATTAAGGCCATTAAAAAAGTAATTAACCTAGTTAAGAACACTGCCCGTCCAACCTTAAGGTTGGCGGGCAGGTGAAGAACCTAAGCAGCCTTTGCATTTTTCAGGAAACCTCATCCATTGGGCGGGATGAGGTTCCCTGAAGCTTTTGTAAAATAAATAAATACATTTTCCAAGCTTCACAGACATGTCCCAGCTCATGTGACCTGTAACATGAGGGGATATGTTTAAATACATTTTTACTTTATTTAATAAAAAGTTTTGTAATCCATTCAATCTCCCTGAGGCAGCTCCATGTGTTACACTGGGCGGGCCTTAATTGGTCTGCCCGCATAAAATGGTGGTGCGCAATTGATCGCGGGCAGCGAACGACTCGGTGCCTGCCCCTGCACCTGCCCCCACACAGCCTGCCCGCCATCGGAAAATTTCTCCCCATAGAAACTCATGTAAATTTTGACACCATGACACACAAGAAGTGCAGCTGATTTTGCTGGATACAGACTCGCAGAATTTTGTGGAGGTGATAGGGGTCTTGGCCCCGCGTTGCCTTTTTTCAAGGAGGCCTGCTGCATCTCGTATTACTCAGGCACTTAACCGGCCAGCAGCGAGCCTTCCTCAAGGACCCTAGGAAAGGAAGTCCTGCCTACCAAAAGTTGTCGGCCAATCAGAGGCCGACAACCCTTCTGCAGTCAGCAGTGCCACCAGGAAGTTAGTGGCTGCTGCTGGTGTGACACATACCTGAGGTCTTGGATTGAGGAGGGGCTCAGGCACAGGTGAGTGATGGCAGGATGGGGTCCAGAGTAGGGGCTCTGGTGGAGGGTGGTTGGAAGGAAGGGCAAGGGGATGGCTCTCAGCAGGTCCACACCCGCCATTCTGATGCCAGGTCCCTCCATCAGACACTGAGTGCCTTTGAATGAGGGATTCCCACATGCTGCTCAATTAATACGAGTAGTGGCCCTTAAGTGGGTACTAATTGTCTACTTAAGGGCCTCAATTGATGGTGGGACAGCAAAGCTGCCTTAATTGGGGTGGAGCTGGGAAGGTGGTGGGGTCCCAACCTCCCATGCGATTAAATGCCTCCACCACCAAGTTCACCTAGGGGGAGGTCATCAGCATCAAGGTTTACCCTTTGTTCTCAGTGTGGGAACTGCTGGCTGGCTGAGGTGTGATCTACAAAGTTCACTGTTGTTGCTCAGCTTACAATCTGAACCCTTCACTAAAAATCTCTTGGCAGTATTGTTAATGCTGTACTGAAAACACAATAAAAGTTTGGGGGAGGTCATGAGATCCTGCCCTTAGCCTCAGTCAGACAGAGAGACCTGGAAGGAAGTCTGAAAACAGTTGATGCTGTGCCAAGTAGAGGGATAGACTGTTTGTGTTTAACCGTCAATGCTGGTGAGAATGGATTTCCTGTTGAAGAGATGGAACTTTTTGACATTTAAAGACCAAGGAGTCATCAGAGGGTGCCTTGCTGCTGAAAATCAAGTCGATGATGCTCAGGAGATTGAGTGAAGGGGCTTTCAAAGTGACACAGGAAGATTCAAAACAAAAACAGAATTACCTGGAAAAACTCAGCAGGTCTGGCAGCATCGGCAGAGAAGAAAAGAGTTAACGTTTCGAGTCCTCATGACCCTTCGACAGAACAGGAAGATTCACCCTTACATGGCAGGGTGAAAGGAGCCCGCTGAATAGCTGAGAGGGATTTGGATTTGAATCTACAGGGATACCCATTTATTGAAACCATGGCATATTGCAAAAATGGGTCATAAAATATTTTTGGTTGTGTTAATTAGTTACTGGGGAAGAACCTAGTTTAGCATATTGAGGACTCGAAACGTCAACTCTTTTCTTCTCCGCCGATGCTGCCAGACCTGCTGAGTTTTTCCAGGTAATTCAGTTTTCGTTTCGGATTTCCAGCATCCGCAGTTTTTTTGTTTTTATCTGTGTTTAATTGACTGCCACTGCTCTTCAAGAAATGCCTACCTCCTTGAAGAAGTTCTGCTCCTCTCTGCGACAAGATTTCCGTATCTCTCTGTTGCCTTGTTCACCTTCATTGCTTTCCATTTCCCTCCTAGTGTTTGACAAGGTGTTTACTAAAACCCGCTTTCACAGCCATATCTCCTTTCTCAGTGACTGTCTCCGTCTCCGACTTACCCCACGTGGATTTCAATTGAAATTCCACCCCTCATGTTTCGAACCCACCCAGGATTACAGGTATCTCCGGGACATAAAACGTTTCTCGGACTGCAGTTCCCGTCACATTCTGAAATCCACTCTCAGTACCATGCGCCGCCATATGAACACACTCGACCTCTCCCTCCAGCAGCACCGCCGTACCCTTTTTCAAAGCTGCGCGTGCCCCCAGTTTCATTTTATCCTTCGGCTCATCCGACGCCTCAACAAGAAACTTTTTCTCTTTCTCTCAAGTGCTAAGGAACGCAAGCTCCAACAACTCATCGACACCAACACCCATCTAGGACCCTCCACCCCTGCCTGTCCCTCCGTCCCCACCCTTTCTTCCAATCCCAACCCCAGCCGTGTATTCACTATACCCCCTGACCTTCCCCTCTCCGATGCTGAACGTTCAGTGCTCAGCAAAGGACTTAGTTTCATACCTTTACACCCTCACCTCAATGAATTTTGGGCTCGGCATGATACTGAACTCTTCTTCCACCGTCTTCGTCTCCGGGCTCACTTCTTTGGGCAGGAGTCCTCTCCCAGTTCAATGGATCCTTTTACCCATCTCCAATATTCTCCCTCCACCTGGACCCCTCCCTCTGGATTCTTACCTTCTCTCGATCTTTTCATTGAGAACTGTCGGCGCGACATTAGTCGTCTCAATTTCTCTGCTCCTCTCACCCATTCTAACCTGTCTCTCTCTGAACTTACTGCACTCCATTCTCTCAGGTCCAACCCTGACATTGTCATCAAACCCGCTGACAAGAGTGGTGCTGTTGTTGTCTGGCGCACTGACCTCTACCTCGCGGAGGCTGAGCGTCAACTCGCAGACACTTCCTCCTACCTCTCCCTGGACCATGACCCCACCACTGAACATCAAGCCATTGTTTCCAGAACTGTCACTGACCTCATCTCCTCTGGGGATCTCCCTCCCACAGTTTCCAACCTGATAGTCGCTCAACCTCAGACGGCCCGCTTCTATCTCCTACCCAAAATCCACAAACAGAACTGCCCCGGTAGACCAATCGTCTCAGCTTGTTCCTGCCCCACAGAACTCATTTCTCGTTATCTTGACTCCCTTCTCTCTCCCCTTGTCCAGTCCCTTCCCACCTACATCCGTGATTCCTCTGACACCTTACATCACATCAACAATTTCCAGTTCCCTGGCCCCTACCGCTTCCTCTTCACCATGGACGTCCAATCCCTCTACACCTCCATCCCCCACCAGGATGGTCTGATGGCCCTTAGCTTCTTCCTCGAACAGAGGCCTGAACAATCCCCATCCACCACTACTCTCCTCCGTCTGGCTGAACTTGTTCTCACACTGAACAATTTCTCCTTCAACTCCTCTCACTTCCTCCAAATAAAAGGTGTGGTTATGGGTACCCGCATGGGCCCCAGCTATGCCTGTCTCTTTATGGGGTATGTGGAACATTCCTTGTTGCAGTCCTACTCCGGCCCCCTTCCACAACTCTTTCTCCGGTACATCGATGATTACTTCGGTGCCGCTTCATGCTCTCGTCAGGACTTGGAAAAATTTATTAATTTTGCTTCCAATCTCCACCCCTCCATCATTTTCACGTGGTCCATCTCTGACACTTCCCTTCCCTTCCTTGACCTCTCTGTCTCAATCTCTGGTGATAGACTGTCCACCAATATCCATTACAAACCCACCGACTCCCACAGCTATCTCGACTACAGCTCCTCACACCCCGCTTCCTGTAAGGACTCCATCCCGTTCTCTCAGTTCCTTCGCCTCCGTCGCATCTGTTCCGATGATGCTACATTCAAAAACAGTTCCTCTGACATGTCCTCCTTCTTCCTTAACCGAGGTTTTCCTCCCACGGTCGTTAACAGGGCCCTCAACCGTGTCCGGCCCATCTCCCGCGCATCCGCCCTCACGCCTTCTCCTCCCTCCCAGAAACATGATAGGGTCCCCCTTGTCCTCACTTATCACCCCACCAGCCTCCGCATTCAAAGGATCATCCTCCGCCATTTCCGCCAACTCCAGCATGATGCCACCACCAAACACATCTTCCCTTCACCCCCCTTATCGGCATTCCGTAGGGATCGCTCCCTCCGGGACACCCTGGTCCACTCCTCCATCACCCCCTACTCCTCAACCCCCTCCTATGGCACAACCCCATGCACACGCAAAAGATGCAACACCTACCCCTTCACTTCCTCTCTCCTCACCGTCCAAGGACCCAAACACTCCTTTCAAGTGAAGCAGCATTTCACTTGCATTTCCTCCAACTTAGTCTACTGCATTCGTTGCTCCCAATGTGGTCTCCTCTACATTGGAGAGACCAAACGTAAACTGGACGACCGCTTTGCAGAACACCTGCGGTCTGTCCGCAAGAATGACCCAAACCTCCCTGTCGCTTGCCATTTTAACACTCCACCCTGCTCTCTTGCCCACCTGTCTGTCCTTGGCTTGCTGCATTGTTCCAGTGAAGCCCAACGCAAACTGGAGGAACAACACCTCATCTTCCGACTAGGGACTTTACAGCCTTCCGGACTGAATATTGAATTCAACAACTTTAGGTCGTGAGCTCCCTCCCCCATCCCCACCCCCTTTCTGTTTCCCCCTTCCTTTTTTTTCCAATAAATTATAAAGATTTTCCTTTTCCCACCTATTTCCATTATAAAAAAAACCCCCACTAGAGCTATACCTTGAGTGCCCTACCATCCATTCTTAATTAGCACATTCGTTTAGATAATATCACCAACTTTAACTTTAACACCTATGTGTTCTATTGTACTATTGTCGTTGACATCTTTTGATGATCTGCTTCTATCACTGCTTGTTTGTCCCTACAACCACACCCCCCCCCTTCCACCTCTCTGTCTCTCTATCTCTCCGCCCCCCACACACACACCTTAAACCAGCTTATATTTCAGCTCTTTCCTGGACTCGAACTCAAGTTCTGTCGAAGGGTCATGAGGACTCGAAACGTCAACTCTTTTCTTCTCCGCCGATGCTGCCAGACCTGCTGAGTTTTTCCAGGTAATTCTGTTTTTGTTTCGGATTTCCAGCATCCGCAGTTTTTTTGTTTTTAGCGTATTAGCTGCCTGCTAAGTCATGTTTAGCCTGTGTTTTAGTGCACTTGTTACAGTATAAGTCTAAAAATGTGAAACCTTGTTGTCAGTGCTTTCCGTCGGTCATTGGACAACTCATATCTGTTTTTAAAAGTTATCAGTCTCTTTGGGGATTGTAACAGTATGTTCAACGATGTAAGTAAAATAGTTATTGGCATGTAACCATGAAATGTTACAAGTTCCTGTGGGTAAGATAGGCTTATACTATTCAATAATTGAATGTGGGGTGATATAGCTGATGTGCACATTTATTGATTAGTCATAATTTCCGTTGAACTTCGGCCATTTTAGTAGAAAATGGATTGCATTCTGTGTGAAAGCATATTCACTTTGTGTGCTGTAATGACAGAACTGAGAATTGTAGCAGCATAATTGAGCAATCTATATTGAAAAGTTTTCAAATGAAACAGTAATAGAGCAACTGTTTTTCCTCCTAAAATATATGAAGCATTGTCAAAAGAGTGTTGTCAAGGTCCTATTTATATAGGGGGAACTGAGACAAAATTGTTGCACTGAAAGCAGTTAGCAAAACAAGAACTTCCTCAATTAGTGTCACTTCCTCTGTACTTACATTGAAAGCAGATTTAAAGCATTTGGAACACAGTCCTTTGGAAAGCTTTAAACTTTAAAGGACTGTTCCAGGCAGAAACAGCCTACCCATATCACTGACTGTTGGGAAACTTTGTCCTGGGGTGTGTATCATATTCTGTAAACAAAAAAAACATTTTCATTGTTACAGAAGCCAACAACCATCTAGAGTTTCCTTCTGTCACAGTTAACGACATGTAGAGTCAGACTTAATCTCTACTATAAACTGTGGTATAATATTATGAATTTCTGCTCAAGGTTTCTTTAATTATTGCTAATAATGTGGAGGCAGCATACATGGTAATTTTTCTGTCACGGCATAGTTCCAAGTAACAATCATGTGGTTGTGTTCAACATAAACTTATTCAATGTGACGACTGTATGAGCCCCAAATAATTGTTTTAGCGCACTTCTAATGGGTTTCTGTGACTGATATATTCAAGCTTAATATAAGTAAAATGACACTTGATCTAGCCTGCTTCACTTCATAATGGGAATGTGATTGAATCCTATATTTTTGAACAGATTGTTCTGCATCTAAATGGTTCATGTTTTTGTGATTTGTGAAGTAGTTGGCAAAATCTGAATTTCCTCTTATTTAAAGGAGAATGGCAGTAATGAATATCTGATAGATATTTTAGTATCTAAAGAAACTGCCTGTACTCAGAGTGAACTGCCTGTACTCAGAGTACAGCATTTGATGCAATATTTTTTGTAATCACTTTTCCATAGTTGGGGTTACATGAAGCTCCTAAATCCACAACATTTGTTCTTTGGCATCTCACACTGTGGCCGGGATTTTCCGTGCCCACCAGCACTGGGTGTGTTCGGTGGCATGAGCAGACAACATGGCGTGATCAGTTTCATGATGGCATGAAACCAACTTGTGATCGCCCCCTCGGCCCGCTGATGGCGGGCCACATCAGGAACCTCATTGTAATACGTCAGCACGTCATTATTAGGCTTGACTGCCGGAACTGTGTTTCCCCCTGCTGGATCGTCCGCCCACGTCGGCCGGAAAACACACTGACGTGTTTCACAACAGCACATGAGGGACATGCACTTGGTGGGCTGCACTTCACTCGCGACTTCAAGGTTTGTTTGCCTACATTGCTTCAGTCAGCACTCATAACCATAAGCACCAGGCTTCACAGACAGCACCACATCACTTCTAGGGGGGCTCACGGCAGATCTCAACATACCAGATCAGCCATATGTGGGTGGCTTTTCAATGGCTGCAGGGCAAGGTCTTTCTTGGGGAAGGGAGAAAGTGGCCTCAGGCAAGAGAAGAGGCTACAGTACTGAGGGCTGTACTGGGGAAGGAAGGTAACCTAGGGTGTGTGTGGAGGCACATGTTGATCTGTGTAAGTAGCCTCAAGATGGTGATGCCTGAGGAGGCAATCTCCAGAGAAGATGAGGCTAGATGGAGATGTGAGAGTA
This sequence comes from Carcharodon carcharias, assembly GCF_017639515.1. Lineage (NCBI taxonomy): Eukaryota > Metazoa > Chordata > Chondrichthyes > Lamniformes > Lamnidae > Carcharodon > Carcharodon carcharias. Next base: position 52,669,315 of record NC_054468.1, on the reverse strand, counting down.
TGTGTGTGAGAATGGGTGGTGATATCCCTTGAGCTGGCAATGAGTGAGATGCCATTGAATGGCTTGAGTGTATGAGTTTAGAGTGATGAGGTGGTTGCCATACCCTGGCTGCACAGATGAGATCATTCATCCTCTATCTGCATTGGATGGCCAACCTCTTCTGTGCAGCATCAGCACTGATCACCACTGCCACCACCTCCCAAGCCTAGTTATTCACGCCGCTGCCCACCCTACGGCCAGAGCAGGGGTAGAGGACATCGCGGCGGGCCTCCACGGCATCCAAACAGTGTTCCAGTGATGCTTCACTAAACCTGGGGCATTGTTATGAGACAGCCTTTTGGTAAAGCTGAGCTATTCAAAAATCCCAGAGGGAAACTTTAAACAAATGTCATAACCTATATTTTTAAGCCGTATGTTTAAGATGCAACTCTAAATGCATGAATCAGTCCACCAGCTCGCGAGAGATTTTATGTTAAACTAAATGAAACATTTCATTAATTTACACAAGTTAAATATGTACACATGGCTACAAGTTACTACCATCATAATTTTTAACAAATTCCCAAAGTAATTTCCATTAAGGCAACAGCAACCCATAGACTTAACCAGACACCAGGCAAAGCATTTTCACCATACCAATTCAAAATGAGGTTCCTTTCATTTTGATTCCCGTGGAGACAGTTGTAGGATTATAGCTACTTTAATCTTACATTGCCGCTGCTTTGCACACATGAATACTGTTGAAGTTATACCTAGCACAGCCCGTTGAATGTAAATTCTCATTGTATTACTAGCCTCTTCTGACAATAAAACCCTTTTCATAGTACCAATTTTATTAGTAATATAAACATATTGCTTGGTCTCTGCTAGCTAGGTGCCAGATTTCACTCACCTTCTTGAATGCTCTATTCAAAAATGCAAACACACTCTACCTCTCTTACATCTCAAAACTAGTACACATCAAAGCATCCAGACTAGCTGGCGTTAATCCATTTAAGACATACACATAGACTAAACCTCTATTTTAAAAGAAAAATACTTTCCAATAATATTATATACATTAATAGCTTCACGACAGGGCTGCAGTCTTTTTGCTTTTCGTACACATCTTCCCTGCAGTAGTCGTGGGCTGGAAACACTGAGATGTGTGTGCATGGCTGTACTTTAAATATGGTGCCCGGCATGATGATGCGGTGATCTGATGGTGTGGTGGACAAATGTGAGCCCGACCACCATGGAAACGGCATACTTCTCGGTGGCTTGGGACGATGCGGGGTGAAAACCCGCCATTGCGGCTGGCTGGTAAAACTTTGTTTTACCCACCCACTACCGCACTTAGTGAAAATCTGGGACAATTCCGCCCTATGTAATAATTTCTTGTCGTAGTAGCAGTAAAGAGGAAGATTCCTATCTCAATGTAATTGATCTAACAGGGATAAATTCCATATTTTCCAATTCGTTAAAGGAAATAAAATACTCAATATGTAAATTGAAATAGCAATGAGACTTTTGACTCAAAGTGTCTTTCCTAAACATTCTTTTTTTCAATTGCTATTTATGATTTCACTTAAGTTCCCTAGTTCACATCTTGCTTCGTTTACACGGTCACCATACAGAGTCCAGTGTTTGTTTCTGTTCGTTTCCTTGTACTGTGTGGTTTGTATTTTTTTGTTTGTGTGCTCGCATGCGTAACAGTGAGGTGCAGACAGAGACAACTGTTACAATGATGAATATGTTACAAATTGTGTTTGTGATTTCCACTCAGTTTGGAAGATGTTAATAATGTGGCTAACAAGGACTGGAAAGCAATTTCAGGATATTCAAAACACATTATTATAACTTTGCATTGATAATTGGTGAGTTCCCATTTGAAATAGTTTGTGCCAGCCTCTCTTCTGAGGAATGAAATGTTCAAAAGCCACCAAAACAAACAAACGCTCCAAGGAATACAGCAGCTATTGCCCTGTTTTCAGCCAGAGTTGAATACTGGAGATCGATAGGTATTTGAAATTTCACTTGATTCATGTAAAAATCAAGAAAGGACATCTCGTGAATTGCCATGCCTAGTACAGGCATAAAGATAGCATAAATTTCAAAGCTATATTTTAAGGAGTGAACACAAAAACTGTTAAGTTGGCTGTAACGTACCATGTGACATTTGGCATTGAACTGTAGATAGAAAAGTCTGTGGCCAATGCCCAATTAAATATGGAGCAAAACCTACAGGCAATAGGGTTTGTGGACAACTGGTCTCCATGTTTCACCGGAGACATCAAAACTCACTGGGTGTTAGACAAATGCGAAATGTATCCCTTTGACCTTTCATTGTATTGTGTTAGCTTCTCAATCAAACACACAGAACTTGGCTGTCTCAAACTCTGAACCTGTAAAAGCCACAACACAGGATGTCTATTGGCCTAACACACCAACTTATTTGGAAAGGACTTGGGACTTGTAACAAATTACATGCATGAGACAGTCATATTTGTTGCCTGCTTTTAAAACAGCAAGAATCAGCTTTACAGCAACAAAGGAACCAACAGAAAGCCTTCGAACCAGCTGCAACCAACTAAGCAACTGAGGTAATGAACAATACCTTGAAAGTGGGAGAAGGACTTTCTTCAACCTGTTCTGACTTCAAATTCACCTAAGAAGCAATCTCCTGGAAATTCAACTATAAAAAGCCTCACAATGTACTGAAAATCCTCTGCTTATAAGACATTTACTTCAACTGGAAACATCAACTCATCTAAGAAACAAAGAAACAGGCCTGCCATGAAAGAGAGATTGAGACAATTATACATTGCAATCGTAATCTTTATTTCTTCCACTGCATCTAATCTTTGTGTGAATGATAGTGCGTGTAAGATGTCGCCTTTTTAGGTCTTCATGGTAAGTGTGGGATAATAAATAAATAATCTTCTTTATTTTAAAACTCACAAAATGGCTTGCTGCTGGGATTATTTAGATTGGGACAACCATTCGGAGAGTAAAAATACACACGCCTCACATACAAAACATTTTGATTATGGGCAATAAGAAAATACACACATACTCTCAGTGACAACATGTTTTATATAAGGAGCAGGCCAGTTGAGCCCAATGGCCTTTTTTTGTTCCATGCTTTTTAGAATCTCCACATTACAGATTTTCCATAGCCTTATACTTCTAGAAACCTGTTTGAGGTATCAACATTGTATTTCAGCGATTCTGAAGCAGGAGAAGCGGTACAAGCAAGCTGTAACCATTCTGTATGGAGTTTTTGGATTCATACACGATATTGAAATATAATTGTAGCGGTACTTGTGTTTTTGTACTGACATTGAGGTCAGACATAGGTGTTGAGAACTCTTGTGGTGATTCAACCATGATCATGTTTAGGACAAGAAAATTCAATTTCTGAAGAAGAGCCATACAGACTCGAAACGTTAAATCTGTCTTTCTCTCCACAGTTGCTGTTAGACCAGCTGAGTTTTTCCAGCATTTTCTGTTTTTGTTTCAGGTTTCCAACATCAGCAGTATTTTGCTTTTAAAATTCAATCTGCCCTGGATTGGGCTATCTGAATCCAGTTCACTGGCTCTTTAATTGTATTGACTCCTGGAGTAAAGGATGAATTTTTTCTGTAGTTTTCCAAAGCTACAGTATTCCATTACTGAGCAGATAAATCTTTTGTAAAATACTTAACCACCATTGATAATAGGCTAAATTATACTTCCATCTTTAACATTTAGGAATAAAGGAACAGGCATAGACCACTCAGCCCTTCAAGCCTGTTCCGCATTTCACTTCGATTGTGGATGATCAGTACATCAACTCCATTTCCCTGCCTTTACTCACTATCCCTTGATAACCTTGCTTTAAAAAAAATCTATTGATCTCAGTCTTAAGAATTTCAGTTGATCCAGAATCTCTGGCCATTGGGGAAGATAGAGTGAGATTTTCTCTATCCTTTTCATCCTGTAGTGTTTCCTGATTTTACTGCTCTAAGTAAAAAGAAATGAATATTTTGCATTTATATAGCACCTTTCATGACCACCAGACATCTCAAAGTATGTTCCAGCCAATGAAGTACTTTTGAAGTGAAGTTAGTTTTGTAATGTCGGAATCAAGTCAGTCAATTTGCGCATAGCAAGTTCCACAAACAGCAACGTGGGATGACCAGATAAACTGTTCTTTTGTGATTTTCATTGAGGATGGATATTGGTAAAGACATTGGGGATAACAGCCCTGCTCTCCTTCAATCCCCTGCCATAGGATCTTCTAGATCCACATGAGAGGGCAAATGGGGCCTCGGTTTAATGTCTCATCCAAAAGACAACACCTCCAGCGGAACAGCAGTCCCTCAGCACTGCACTGGAGTGTCAGCTAGAGTTTTGTACTCAAGTCCGTTAGTGTGGATTGAACTCAGGACCTTCTGACTCAGAGGCGAGAGTGCAACCAACTGAGCCATTGCTGACACTTTTTTTTCCCCACGAGAGGAAATAGTTTGTCTGGGCTGAATAATACGGGGGTGCAGATGACACCTTATCCACCCCCCCCACACAGGATCTACGTTGGCGTGGAGCCTACACGCTTCATGCTGACCCGCCCCAGAGCCATACTGCACCATGGGGTGGACCAATGAAGGCTGAGTGGGACTTCTGCCCTTCATTGGGGAGGAGGTCCTGCCCTCTGGAGCTACTGACCAATCCGACTAGACTACTGGAGAAGATGATCAAGGCCCATGGATCCCCAGAACAGGTAGGTGTGGGGTCTTGGGCCTGGAGGGTTTGGGTAGGTTAGGGAGAGGGGTGGGGGGAGGGTACGGGTTTATGGGAGGGAGTGTGTGGGAAGGAAGGGGGTGCGTTTGACCTAAGGGGGGGGCCTGCCCCATGGTCAGCAAAGGGCAGCCCTCAAAGAGTAACCTCCCGCTTCCTTCCCCAACTTTAAGCATTTGATTTTAAAAATTGGGCTTCTCACTTCTGCCTGCCTGCCCTCGCCAAATGTTTTATGGCATGGGCAGTGTATTATCAGGGTCAATTGGCTTGATAACAAGCCTAATTGATCCTTGATTATTATGGGGGCCTGCTGTTGATTTCGGCACCCGCTCGTTCCCGTCCCCCACTATATTGTGAGGTGAGCTCAGGGGTGGACAGGAAGATGGTGGGGTAGGCGCCCACCCTATTTTATCTGCCCCTGCCCGGTTCACATAGAATAGGTACAGAAGTCTGAATTTTATCAACTCCTTTTAGTATCTCAAAGAACTTGATCAGAGCACCACTCAACCTTTTTGACTCAAGGAAATACAAATCAAATTTATGCAATTCATTTGCATTTCAGGAAGATTCTGACTTATTTCCAGCTTTCCAACCACTATTATTATTTGTTTGTGCAAGCATTCTCCCGATATGATTACCAAGTGAAGGATCTGAGTGTAACTGAATGAACTTTCAGTCCCTGTATAGTAAAAGCAAATGGGTACTATTATGGTTTGTTTTCTTGGGGCCTCAGTTTAATGTCTCATCCTTGTGACATGGTCACAAATAATTTGTTTGATATCTTAGACTTGTAATAGTACTGGATCCAGTTGCTGACAGGTTTCATTGAAAATACCCATTGCCTCACAATACAAGTGTAGCATTCTAACTGCAGGTTTTGCAATGCTTCTGTAAGCTTCTTCTTACAGGGGTGTAGTTCATTCACAAGTTTTGAAAGAGGCTTAAAGCTTTCCTTACTACCACGTCATTAGTACTTTAATTATTGATAATGTGAAGATTTCGCCAACACAGAAGGCAGATATTGCCAAAAAGAGAAGGGATACATTCCTGAGTATTTTATGGCTTATGTGAAAGCCCAGAGGCAAATCAAGAATTGATCCCTGGCACTCTACCAAGAAGAAATAGATTGTATCTCACTTTCTGTGTACAGTATCTATATATCTGCTTTCCTACTTTCAATTTCTGTTTATCTGTATAAAGCCTAGAAATTACTCATTCCAATTAATGCTGAAACTCTCACAAATGTCCTTCTTACTCTCAGATTTGACTTTTCCAGTGCTAACTTCATTGACCTTTGAAGCACCACCTCACAAAAACTCTACTTCCATAAACTCCACCTCACAAACTTCACCTTATGCAGAATATTGTGGCCCTAATCCTGTTCCATTCACCTATCACCCTGATTCTTGCCAATTTCCATTGTCTTTCCAACCCCAGTGCATCAATTGGAAAATACTGATACACGTATTCAAATCCCTTCAGAGCCTCACTCCCTCCTACTTTTGAAACATCCTCAAGCCCTGTTCCCCTATCCATGCCTTTTGATCTTTCAACTTTGGCCTACGGTACAACCTTCTGCCTCCGATACTCCCCTGATTTTAGAGTCTTCGATTGTCTTTCCCCCACATGGAATTCTATCCCTAAACCCTTTCATCTTGCTATATCTTTATACACCGTTAAAATCTTTCTTCAAGCTCTTCAACAACTTTTGTCATCTCCCCAAACCCGCCCATTGCTGCTGGAGACAGACCCTCCACCCTGCTCCCAACCTGTGAACTCTTTGGAAATGCATTGCTATCTTGAGGGCCCAATGTTGTTATAAGTTACTTATATATGCATGTACTTCAGATACAAATTCTTCACACATCTGTGCTTATCTATATATCTGGTTGTGGCCTGACTGTTTCTTCAATGAAATACCTATCTGACCTGCCAACTCAAATAGACTTATAAAAATTTTGATGACTAATATCGTGTAAGAGTTTAGAACTCCTTCACAGCTTGAGAAAAATTATAAAATATCTATCTAATGTTCACCTATTTTAATAAATTATGCCTTTCCTTACAATACTGAAGAATAGCAGTTGAATATGAAATTCTATTCATCGGGCAGCATTAACAATTAGAATTATTCCTTTTAATTTTACTGTGCGCACAATAGTATTTCTCATTATGCTTTTTGCGTGATAATCTTCTGAAAAATCTGAGGCAAGTTTTCCGCGTTTCGTAATCTCCTGTACCTAATTAGTTCTCCGAGGGTTACAGAATTGCTTATCAAACACAAAAAAACTTTTGGCATTTCAAATTAGGTCTCCAATGCATTTGACTGCCACCATAGTGGGTCATCTAAGGTGACTTGTTGTGCAAAAGAGCTCTGCAGCCCCCGTGATACAGATTTAATCATCTGAGGCTGGACATTTTTGCTTCTACCAAACTCATTCATCAAATTATCAAAGTCTTCATAAATTGCTCTAATTTTCATGAGGTGAAAATAACTGAAACGTTGAAGAGATCTGAGAATTTCAAGCTGGAAGTTAAACCATGTCCATACAGCATATGGAATAGGATAATGATATTCAATTAGTCTAGTCCTTCCAAAGGGAAGCAAGTTCCTTTTGGAATATAAGTTCATTATGATTATAAATATGAACCAGAAATGAAAGTGTATATTTTTATTACTATTATAATAATTTAAAAAAATTCTTTCATGGGATGCTGGGGGGGCCTGGTTAGGCTAGCATTTATTGCCTATCCCTAAATGCCCTTGAGAAGGTAGTGGTGAGCTGCCTTCTTCAACTGCTGCAGCCCATGTGGTGTAGGTGCGCCAATAGTGCTGTTAAGGAGGGGTTTGACCAGGATTTTGACCCAGGAACAGTGATATATTTCCAAGTCAGGATGGTGAGTGGTTTGGAGTGTAAGTTGCAGGTAGTGATGTTCCCATGCATCTGCTGCCCTTGTCCTTTGAGATGGTAGTGATCGTGGGTTTGGAAGGTCCTGTCCGAGGAGCCTTGGTGAGTTCCTGCAGTGCATCTTTTAGATAATGCACACTGCCGCCACTGTACGTTGGTGGTGGAGGGAGTGAATGTTTGTTGATAGGGTGCCAATCAAGAGGACTATTTTGTCCTGAATGGTGCCAAGCTTCTTGAACGTTGTTGGAGCTGCATTCATCCAGGGAAGTGGAGAGTATTCCATCACACTCCTGGCATATGCCTTGTGTATGGTGGACAAGCTTTGGGGCTTCAGGAGATGAGTTACTTGCCACAGGATTCTTAGCCTTAGACCTGCTCATGTAACCACAGTATTTATATGGCTAGTCTAGCTCAGTTTCTAGTCATTGGTGCAATTGTCAGCAAACATCCCCACTTCTGCCCTTATGATGGAAGGAAACTCATTGATGAAGCAGCTGAAGATGGTAGGACCAAGGGCACTACCCTGAGGAATTCCTGCAGTGAAATCATGGATCTGAGAAAATTGATGTGCAACAACCACAACTATCTTCCTTTGTACTAAGTATGACTCCAAACAGCTGAGAGTTTTGCTCTGATTCCCATTGAATCCAGTTTTGCTAGGGATCCTTGATGCCATACTTTGTAAAATGCTGCCTTGATGTGAAGGGCAGCCACACTCACCTCACCTTTGGAATTCAGCTCTTTTGTCCATGCTTGAATCAAGGCTTTAATGAGGTCAGGAGCTGAGTGGCCCTGGCAGAAGCCAAACTGAATGTTACTGAGCAGGTTATTGCTGAGTGCCACTTGATAGCACTGTTGATGACCCCTTCCATTTTACTGATGATTGAGAGTAGGCTGATAGGATGGTAATTGGCTGGATTGGATTTGCCCTGCTTTTTGTGTACAGGACACACCTGGACATTTTTTCACATTGCCAGGTAGATGCCAGTGTTGTAGCTGTATTGGGACAGCTTGACTAGGGGCGTGGCACTGTAACATAACATATACTGTAACATGTACTTCAACCACAAAGTGTGATTAACTCATCAGTAATAACACTATGATCTATAATAGTACAAGTTTAAAGTACTGATGTGAGTTGCTAAGAAACCTTCAGTGGTTTAACTTCAAATGAAAATCTATAAGCAGCTGACATTCCTTCTTCCTTCAATAACCAGAATCAACTTTCATTTATATAAAAAAAAATTGTGCCCAGAAGGAAAAGTCCTATTTTTACCTGAAGAATAAGAACAATACTACCAAATTTGATAACTCTTAAAATCCTCTCATAGAAATTTTGTTTGTGGTAAATGAATATTTCACATCAGCTTAAGCGTGTAAATTAGAGATGTTTCTATGACAATCCTTGAAGGACAGTGGCCCAGATTTGCGGTTCTGATGATGATGAAACTGTTAGTGTTTACCATCATTACAACTGGAAAATAAATGGCAACTTCTGGCGTCAGCACATGTGCAATGAAAAGTGAAAATCCAGAAGTTCTTTTCAGTGATTTCCTGCTCATTCGCAGATGTACTATTGATATTCTGAACTGATAAGAACTTTTACACTAATTTCACTGCCAAAACCATCCAAAAAGTCACACCTTGCTAATGAGGTGTTTTTGGGTTGTTAATGACATACTATGTCATAAACACTGCTGAAAAATCTCTCTGGCTTGGGAAAACTAGCTTTATTTTTGGAATGTTACATTTTTCTTTAATAAAAATTACATTGTTTCTTATTATAATAAAATGTTCTTTTTAAGTTTTGATATTTTAGCTTTTAATGTGCATGTCCCAATCATTATTTTGCTCTCTGTAAAATTTATAAAGTGGAGGATAATTACTTGCTGCCTTACAGACTGTGAGAATTTTTCAGTGTGATTGGCTGCATGCATAATAGCATCTATGATGCTGGTCACCTGGAGAGCCCCTTGACTTGGCACCAGCTTCAGACCTGATGTCGGGGAAAAACCCATACCACAGAGATCGTTAAATCTTTGGGGGCTGCTTTCCTTGAGCTCAATAGTGAGTGCCATTAGTTCACCACGACCACGAAATCCATGCCAGGGTATCAATTAACAAGCAGCTCAAAGCAGACTGCACCACATCAATCACTGAAGATGGCATTCAGTTAAGGGATATTGAATTGCTGTGCACAATATCACTTTAAAGTTTTAATGATGCACTTCAATCTTGGATTACAAAGGCCCTTCTGAAAACTTTAAAATAAGGAAAGAATAATACAATTCCCAGAAAAATCCCAATTCGTAGATAAAATATTCACAGAGTATTTTATGAATGTAATCTTCCTTGCTAGGACTGCTGCCAGTTGTGCTGCAAGCCAGTGGACTGCACTTATGAAGTATGATTTGTTACCCTTTCGAGTTATATACCCTGGATTTTAATGGAGAGTCTTTACACTTTTTTATTTTTCCTAAACTGTTTTTCCTTCAAAACTATTACATTCAAATCATTAAAATGCATTATAAAAAGTCTATCTATAAAAGCTATGTGGATTTTTACAAACTGATTAAAATATTGAATGCATTTTGTTATAATAAATTTGTATTCAGTCAAGGCCTTGCAAATATTTGTTGTTTATAAGATTTATATCAAGTAGCAGAAGGCTTATTATATTTGGAAGAACTATTCTGAATAGTGCTGAAAAACAGCAGAGGCATGATGACTGCAGGAGGCTTGTCAGTTAGTTATATAACTTTAACAGGAAAATGTGTCATAGCGTCACTGATTTGAGAAACACTGAAAAGTATGCACTATGCAAGAATGACAGAGCATTATTATTTGACTGTCATCTATATTGTTTGTATGCCTTTCCTATATTGCAACTTCTAAGAAAGTATGTGTGTGTGTAGTTACTTATTGTGTGAAAAATATATGTGTATGAATAGGACCTTGTCAACTTTGAGTCAGCAATAACTAGTCATTGAACAGAAAAAAAAGATGAGTCATGTTTAACTACCAAGAATAAACACTGTTTTGTCAGAAAATATGCCACATTAGTTCATTACATAAATGTTTGTTTTTAACTTTGTCATGGAATGTCACATGGCTGGCAAGGCCATCATTTGTTGCCCATCATAATTACCTTTGAGGAGGTGATGGTGAGCAGCTGCCTTGAACTGCTGCAGTCCATTTCATGCAAGTACATGCAAAGTGCTGTTAGGAAGGGAGTTCCAGGGTTTTGATCCAGTGGAAGAGAAGGAATGGCATTATAGCTCCAAGTCAGGATGGTATGTGCCTTGGAGCGGAGCTTGGTGACGGTGTTCTCATGCGTCTGCTGCCCTTGTCCTTCTAGGGGGTAGAGGCTGTAGGTTTGGAAGATGCTTTTGAGGGAGCTTTGGTGAGTTGTTACAGTGCATCTTGCATATGGTACACACTAAGCATCAGTGGTGGGTGTGAATGTTTAAGGTGGTGAATGGGATGCCAATCAAGTTGGTTGCTTCATCCTCAATGGTGTTGAGCTTTTTGAGTATTGTTGCATCATTACTCATCCAGGCAAGTGGAGAGTATTCCATCACACTTCTAACTTGTGGAGCTTTGTAGATGGTGGACAGGCTTTGGGGAGTCAGGAGATATTACTTGCCATGGCATTACCAATCTCTGACCTGCTCTATAAAGGATTAATGTTTAATATGTAAACATATCAGCTACATCATCAGTGTAAAAAGATCCAATGACAACAGAGCCTGGAGAATGATTAGTTCTATGTAGAGCCTTGTGCTAAGCCAGTATTATACATAGTTTGCATAATGTTCAATAAAAGGTAAAGTTTATCAACAGCCTTGCCTCCAGCACTATCAGTAAGTCCAGATCATGAATAATCCCCTCTATGACTCACAACAGTGACAGGGTGATGGTGACAGGGGAAAACACAGTGAAAGGAGCAACAAGAGAAGAGCTCAGTGACTGGAAGAAACAGCAAGAGAAATGACTGCAGGATAAGGACAGCACAGGAAAATCTTCAATGGAACTTCAGAAAAGGCTACAGTAAAAGGAAGCATGGAACAGATCCTGCCTTTACCAGAATGCTTCGACTATGTGGAAGGCCCGGATCAAGCTGAGAAGTGACAAACCTGACATTGCATGTTCACCAGGTATAGGACAGCTTCAGGACTAGCAACAAAGACTGGTAAGGAACAGGTCAGTACCTTACTTTGTGCCAAAGGCACTAGTGCAGATGATGTAATGGCTAGATAGGGCAGAAATGAAGACACAGTGACATATGAACAAGTTATTAAAGCCTTTGATACTTATTTTATTCTTCAAAGGAACACCATATTAGAGAGAGCAAAATTCAATAGGTCACCCAAAGACCAGGAGAGAGCGTAGATTCCTTAATTAATAAGCTATATCAATTAGCTGAGAATTGTGAATATGGAGCCCTGAAAGATGAATTAATTGGATCACATTGTTGTAGGAGTCTTAGAGATTTTATCAGATTTACTGCAGCTGAGGGAAGATGTGACCTGTCAAAGACTGTGCAGTTAACAAGGCAAACAGAAGTGAGAAAGCAAAACCAGATTTTTATTTGAGGTGCTAAAGAAATCTCGTGGAGAAAAATGGCTGATACAGCGCAGTTTATAGAACATAGAAGTAGCAATGCACACAATTCCAAGCAGGGAAAGAGTGAAGATGGTGTGGTAGTTGCCATTATTCACTGTTCTCATTGTGGCGGGAAAAGGCTGTATCGGTGTAAAGAATGCCCTGTCAAAAATGTGGAGTGCCATTCCTGCAAAAAGAAAGGTCATTTTAAATTGGTATGCAGCAGCAAAATGCTCCTAAGACACAAAAGTAAAGGAGAAACGACAGATCATCGACTATTCAAGAAGCTGAAGAAGAAAAGGATAAGGAAATACCATTCTTGAGAGAAATTACAGGATCAAATGGGAACTATTGGAGTGCAGGTATTACAGTCAACGAACATAAAAAAACTTGAGCAGGGTTTCAATTCTTTCAGTGGTTAAAGCAACACTTGCCTCAACCATTGACTCCATAGAGCAGGAGGCATCCAACTGAATGTCGAGGGACGGTTAACTGTTAAACTCCAGTACAATGGAAAATAAATCTCAGAAACTTTGTATGTCAACCCCAACCAAGAATGTTCATTGCTAAGTCAAAAAGTTTGCATAGGTCTAGAATTCATCTATAAAGTTGATGAATTGGAAAACCTTGAGCAAACCAGGCAGAAGATTTCCCAGGCACAGCAGGTGAAGGAACCAGACAAACATGTCCAAGCCAAACGAAAGCAGATACATTGTCTCACATTTCTGTTGAGAAGCCTGAACAGAAGGACATAAATCTTGTTGAGGATGCAGATCTCATTGACTACAAAATCACTACCAGTAACAACAAAGAGGTTGAAAGAAGTCCGAGAAACACAAAAAAACAGATGAAGAATGTGCTAAAATTAGGGAATGCTACAAAAATGGACGGCCAGAATATGTTCCAAACAACCTCATCCTGAAACAAATTCTCGAGCAACGCAGACACCTCAGTATCGTGCATGACTTGCTAATTTATGATGAGGTTGGTCACGCCAAGAGTCCTCAGACTTGAGATCCTCCAGGGAATACACCAGGGGCACCTAGGTATTACAAAGTGTTATGCTAGAGTGTGAAATTCAGTCTGATAGCCAGGAATCTGAAAATCACTAGAGGAAATGATTTCAAGCTGCATTACCTGTACAGTACATCATCAAGAGCAGAGATAACCCCTGATAGTATCCTCATTTCCAGCCAGATCATGGGAATGTCTTGGAATAGACCTTTTCGAGCTCACGGGAAGACATTCCTCGTAGTTGTTGACTATTATTTCAGATGGATTGAGGTTAAATGTTTTCATGGAACAACCTCAGAAACAGTCATTAATTCACTAAAAGAATTTTTTGTCACTTGTGGCATTCCAGATCTTTTTATTTCAGACAATACCCCACAGTTTGCAATGAAGGGTTCAAGAAATTTACAGAAGCCTATGGATTTGTTCACATAACTAGTTCGCCCAGGTACCCACAAGCAAATGGAGGGATCAAAAGAGGAATAAGAACAGTAAAAGCTTTGTTGAAAAAAATGATATCAACTTGGCACTGTTGAGCAACTATTCCACATCACTTCAGGTTAGTTTGGCTTCGACAGAACTTCTGTTGGGAAGATGACTATGGACCCAACTTTCAGTTCTTCCACATATACACATGCCATGTCTAAACACAACTGATATAGAGAAAGTAAGGGAGAAGAAAGGATGACTATCATGTAAGTCAGAGCAGAAAATACAATCTATGCCATAGAGTGCACGATTTACCAGAAGTCCAACCAGATGAATCAATCTGGATTAGAGACCAGAATCGGGAAGAACAAATACTGGAAAAAAAACACAAAGGGCAGGATTTTCCGCACCTGGCCACCGCTGCAAGCTTCTGGTCCCGCTGCAAGTCAATGGACTTCTGGCTGGGGCGCTGCCTCGTCCGTGGCAGATCCTGCCCGGGATAGGACCAGCAAGTCCCGGCTAAAGTCTGAGATCTTAGCTTGTAGAGACTGACAATGGAATAGTTAGAAGAAGTAGAAGCACACTTATATATACAAGAAGACGACCATAAATTGAATGGACTAACTACCCATATGATCAGGAAAACAACCTGAACAGAGAACCAATAGCCTCTGATGTTCACATGTGACTCTACAGAGTTCGAGAGAGAATATGGAGAATTTGAATCCTATGCACCCTGTGAGAGGGATGAGAACAAGGTCGGGGAGACTGATGAAACCGCCACAAACCTTATCTCTGTGAACCAAAGATGAAGACAGAGACTTTGGGGACAGGTTTAGGATAATATAAATAATGTATTTATTGGAGCCAGAGACTTGGAGAGAGATGTAGTATTAAGGGTTAATATTAAATATGTAAGTTTATAGTTTACATCATCAGTGATGTAAGATCATATGACAGCAAAGCATGGAAAGAGACAGTTCTATGTAGAGCCTTGTGCTAAACCTGCGTTGTACATATTTAGTACAATGTTCAATAAAAGGTAAAGTTTACCAAAAATCTTGCCTCCAGCATTATTAGTAAGTTCAGAAAATAAATAACCCCCTCTAACAGCCATAACAATAATAACAGCACATTGTTTATATGACTGGTCCAGTTCAGTTCTTGTAAACAGTAACCCTGGCAGGAAGAAGTTTTATTTTGTTTTCCATATTTGTATTACATTTAGCAACAGCAAAACATTTTACCTTAACACCAAGAATATATAATTTTTAACATTAGCACCTTCTATTTACAATAACTCCAAGGTAATCACCAATAAGAGAATAAAATGGTAACCTGAATCTCTGAGGTCAAGGAGATGATTTTCTATCCTGGTTGAAAGAATGTACATGTCACTGGGTCTGGGATCAACACTAATTTGCTCAGATAATCTGGAATGCAACAGCATAATGTTTAAAACAAAAACAGAATTACCTGGAAAAACTTAGCAGGTCTGGCAGCATCGGTAGAGAAGAAAAGAGTTGACGTTTCGAGTCCTCATGACCCTTCAACAGAACTGATTTTTTTTTACAAGGAGAGGGGTGAAATATAAGCTGGCTTAAGGTTGGGGGGGGGAGGGAGAGAGGGGAGAGAAGTGGAGGGGGGTGGTGGCGTTGTAGGGACAAGCAAGCAGTGATAGGACCAGATCATCAAAAGATGTCACAGACAAAAGAACACAGGTGTTGAAGTTGGTGATATTATCTAAACGAATGTGCTAATTAAGAATGGATGAGAGGGCACCCAAGGTATAGCTCTAGTGGGGGTGGGGGGGCATAAAAGATTTAAAAATAATGGAAATAGGTGGGAAAAGAAAAATCTATATAAATTATTGGAAAAAAACAAAAGGAAAGGGGAAGAAACAGAAAGGGGGTGGGGATGGAGGGGGGGTTCAAGATCTAAAGTTGTTGAATTCAATATTCAGTCCGGAAGGCTGTAAAGCGCCTAGTTGGAAGATGAGGTGCTGTTCCTCCAGTTTGCGTTGGGCTTCACTGGAACAATGCAGCAGGCCAAGGACAGACATGTGGGCAAGAGAGCAGGATGGAGTGTTAAAATGGCAAACGACAGGGAGGTTTGGGTCATTCTTGCGGACAGACTGCAGGTGTTCTGCAAAGCGGTCACCCAGTTTACGTTTGGTCTCTCCAATGTAGAGGAGACCGCATAGGGAGCAACGAATACAGTAGACTAAGTTGGGGGAAATGCAAGTGAAATGCTGCTTCACTTGAAAGGAGTGTTTGGGCCCTAGGACGGTTAGGAGAGAGGAAGTGAAGGGGCAGGTGTTACATCTTTTGCGTGGGCATGGGGAGGTGCCATAGGTTGGTGTTGAGGAGTAGGGGGCGATGGAGGAGTGGACCAGGGTGTCCCAGAGGGAATGATCCCTACCGAATGCTGACAGGGGGGGGGGGGTGAAGGGAAGATGCGTTTGGTGAGTCGGCACTTACAGCCTTCCGGACTGAATATTGAATTCAACAACTTTACGTCTTGAGCTCCCTTCTCCATCCCCACCCCCTTTCTGTTTCTTCCCCCTTCCTTTTGTTTTTTTCCAATAGTTTATATAGATTTTTCTTTTCCCACCTATTTCCATTATTTTTAAATCTTTTATGCCCCCCCACCCCCACTAGAGCTATACCTTGAGTACCCTACCATCCATTCTTAATTAGCACATTCATTTAGATAATATCACCAACTTCAACACCTCTGTGTTCTTTTGTCTGTGACATCTTTTGATGATCTGCTCTTATCACTGCTTGCTTGTCCCTACAACAACACCCCCCCCCACCTTAAACCAGCTTATATTTCACCCCTCTCCTTGTAAAAAAAAAAATCAGTTCTGTTGAAGGGTCATGAGGACTCGAAACGTCAACTCTTTTCTTCTCCGCCAATGCTACCAGACCTGCTGAGTTTTTCCAGGTAATTCTATTTTTGTTTTGGATTTCCAGCATCCGCAGTTTTTTGTTTTTAGCCTAATGTTTAATGTGGGCATAATCGGAAGCTTATTTGTGAGTCAGAGTTGAAGCTTCAGAAATGCTTCCATGTAAACCTGGAGGTTGTTAATCCTGAACTCTTGCCTACCTGTGCTTCAGCTTTTTAACTTGTGTAAGTGTGGTCTATTCCTACGCAGAGAGAGAGAGAGAGAGATTGTACACCATACTAGGCAAACACAACAGCCAGCTGTGTGGATTCCTCAGCAACTTGGTTTGCTGATTATTAAATGGTGATGAGCTAATAAGCAAAAATATTTCCGTGGCATATCTTTGAGTATTGCTGAAATAAGATACATTTTATTATAAGATTTTGGCTGAAAGCTATTTTTTTCATCATTCTTTGCAAAGATGCAAAAGAATGGCCAAAGCTTTTGCTTTGTAGTCGAAGCTTTTCATCTTGTACTCATCAGGGCAATTCACAAGAATACCAAATGTAAAGGGAACAACTCGTTATACTGCAAGAGAAGAGCGATGATTGGTTGGCAAGCTGATGTGGAGTATGTAAAGGCACTCTACATATGTCAGTTGTAAAGTGAATCAAGCCGCAGTTTATTCAGCAGTACAAGTATGCATACATGGGAGATCACCCTCAGATTGCTACAAGGGGCATCTCAGCATTATAATGTTTCTTTCATACATTTATACCCTTCTTGTGACATTTCAATATTAATCTTAATTACATCATGGATCATATGCCCTTATTTATACTTTCAGTTCTACACATAAATGGCTATGTAAAAATAAACCACACCTGGTCTTTGTTCCTCCATCATTCTCCTCCTCACATTCCCTACTTCATCCTGACTTTCTCAACTTTCCTTTTCCCTCTTTTGGATCTCCTTTTATCAAGAATCAGCAATTTATCTAAAATAGCAATGTCCTAATCCATCTAATCTTATAACCTTTGTTTTCCACCACACAATCTCCTCTTATGTCACCACTTTTACGCCTACAGCCACATCCGGTTACTCATATCCTAATTATCCTGTTAGTCCTAAATCACTTCTGCAAGTTTTGAGCAAGGCTAAGCAAAATATGTAATCTCATGCATATCTGTGACCTCGTGCATTGCTCCCTTCACAAGTGGACTCTGATTGATAGATACGTTGCCATGGAGAATGAACCTATTAACTGATGACTGACAGTTAACTGCTAAGCCTTGTTTAAATTCAAACCAGGCCAATTCAGAGACCACTTGCCAACCAATCAGTACTTTCTTCTCATGCATTATAAATTGTTGTTCCCTTTACATTTGGTATTCTTGTGAATAGTCCTGATGAGTACAAGATGAAAAGTTTCAACAACATGTTTATTTTTTCAGTAATACTGAAGTTCTGTACTACCAAACAACTACTTGCTTATCTTTTATTTGCTGTGTTGCAGAGACCATGGTGTTTGGCTTGATAGAAAAATACTTGATTGCGGTGTGAAACAATTATTTGGTACATTACGCTCAAATATGAACATATGAATCAGAAGTAGGAGTAGGCCATTCTACCCCTCAAGCCTGCTCCACCATTCAATAAGCTCACAGATGATCTGACTGTGGCCTTAATTCCACATTCCCGCCTACCCACTATATCCTTTGACTCCCTTGTTAGTCAAAAAGCAAGAATCCCTCAAAGACTTTGAAATATGGGCAGAGAGGTTTCATCTACTCGAAATGCTTGACTTCTTCAACCCTTTCTTCTCCAGGCCATTTGTTTACAGTAAATGATATTAGCTGATTTTTCATTACCGACAGACAATTTATTAAGTATAAGATTTTGGCTGAAAGCTATTTTTTTTCATTATTCTTTGCAAAAATGCAGAAGAATGGCCAAAGCTTTTGAAGAGCATTGTCCATTTTTAAAAAACTTTTTGTGTGAAGTTTTTACTCAACAATTTGAAGGATGTTGGTGCTTTTCTATTTCAAAAAGCTAGGGAGCAACACTCAACTTCAACAGGCTCACAGAGTGGGAGGTAGCAGATCAGCGTGACATTGTATGTCCACTGAATTTTTTTTCAATTGACTTCAGTGGAGTGGGAAATCGGCCAATCCACAGTAAGTTCTGCAAGTCTGTTGAAGTAAAGTGTTGCCTGTCTGATGTCATAACAAAGCATTTTTGCTCAGGTTTGTGGTTGCAGAATGAAGATCCCTACACTTCAGTGCTAACCTAACCACAGCACCATCTGCTGCAGCAGTGTGATATTTTTCTATTTACTCCAACTGTTATCCTATGAGTGATGATTAATATTGCAAATTAATGTCAGTTTTGTACTGTAGACCTGTGCCAACCAGAATCTGGAAGGGAATGCCAGACTTAATTTATATAAGTTTTGAAAACCAGCTGACAGATGAGATCAGGTTTGGTGTAGACTTGGACTTGGGTTCTTGGAATAAAAGACTGCTTTTCCAACTTAACCCCAACTTCTCCCCACCATCCCTCTTCCAACCATGCAAGATTGTTTAATTTATATTTTACATCAAATAATTTTGCTCAACAATGGCAAGGATATCAATATTGAAGGATGAAATACTTTGCACATGTGTACTCTGTTCAAGCAATTGTTGCATCCAACAGTTTTACTTTGAGAATGCCTCTATTCTTTCTTGATGAGGGGGTGAAGGAGACATGAAAGAGGCTAGATAGGAAGCACTCACAGTGGCTTCATAGAAGACATCCACACAAATCTACTCACAAGGGCCAACAGACCAAGAAGAACTTACTTAGACATTTCTGCTCTCAGTGCCGCAGAAGGCTGCAGTTGTGCGCTGAGACTAAGGGTGGGATTTTCTCATCCTGTCAGCAGTGGGTGTCATGATGGGTGGGACCAGAAAATGTGGAGGAAGCTCCAAAATCTCTTCTATGCCGGCGTAAAAAGACATCGCTATTGTCGGCTCCCGAATTTAATGGTGATGAGCATCTCCCACCGCACCATGTCGTGAATGGCATTTGAATACATCCAACTATCATGAATGTTCATTATGAAGGCAGCTCACCAGAATCATGCTCCCACTCCTTATCAAAAGGCCACGCCGACATCGAATTAGACCGGTGTCATTCACAATCACATATAAGTGACCTGGCAAACCGCACGCCCCTCGTGATTTCGAGGTATGCTTGCCTATCTTTCACAATGCTACACTCAGGGCTGCCCTGACTCCATACCAGGTTGTGCAGGCAACAGCAGAGGGAACTCAAGGAGGGGTTTGGAGCCAAGGCTTTGCAGACTGGACCAGCAGTAAGGCCGGGAGGGTGGGGTTTGCGGCTGTGGGAGGGGGCTGGAGATTGGAGGCTTGTCTGGGATTTGGTGTACGCAGGATGGAGGAAAGGGAAGGGGCTGGAGGGCAAAATATTGTCTTGGGGTGGGAGGGGGGCGTTGGTGGAGTGGTGGTGAAGACTGGGGAAGGGTGCACACACACACACACACGACTGGGGTGGGAGTGGTGGGGGAACATCCTTGGTGCCAGAATGGAAAGACAGTCCACTGTAGAAGTGCCACAAATTAGATTGCTGACTATGGAAAGACTATCCTTGAGCCAGTACAGGGATGGGGAGGGCCAGTCAGCCCAGTGTCAGCATGGTGCACTCACCACCTCACTCATGTTGGTCTGGGGGTTTCTAGCATCATTGTGGGCTGCAGATGGCACAGTCAGGGGAGGCATCTGCAGCCTATAGATCAGGAACAGATAATGTAGGGGCAGACACTCGATGGTCTCATGGTGGTAGGGAGCCTTTATATGTGACTGTGCAATAGACCTCAAGATGGGGAGAGGACAGATCTACAAGGGGCATTGGCACATCAACATCAAAGGGTTCAAAGGGTAAGTTACGGATCCATCACTATTATAATGGGATCAAGGATTAGAGGGGGAGGACTGAGAGTAATTGGAGGGAAGGTAATCCGAACATTGTTCCTCCAGGATGATTGGAGGGATTTCCACAGTGACAGGGGGAGGGTCAAAGATGGTCAGGTAGTAGAACTTCAGCATCGCCATTTTCCAACATGAAGCTATGTTAGAGTTGAAAAAGAAAGTATAAAATAACTCTGCGGGAGCAGAGGAGTGCTCTCTGGGCTTGTGGGAGGAGTTGACCACTGCACTTGTGAGCAGGTTGAGGGGGCACCCAACTGAAATCTGTATTCCCTAATGAAGAATGAAGAACTGCTGAGACATGTTGGGAGCATTTCAATGACAATGGAGGGAATCAGGAGCCTTAACTGCTACAGTGCATTCATGCGAGACTAATAATGATTCATCCCATGAAACGATTTCCTTACAATAACTCATTTGTCCCATTTGGGGGACCCCCTTTTGAAGAATGACCCAATATACATGGAACAAACTGCAGATGCCTATTGCCAACAGAACAGCTAAACCTTGCAGCTGGTAGGTTCAGAGCTGGGAACCCCCCACCACCCCCAGCCCCCTTAAAAAAATCTTATTCCCTCACTGGATGTTTGCTTTGCTGGGTAAACAAATGGATGCAGTCTCAGAGTGCACTGCCTGAGGCTTCCAGCACCTGCCAGAACTCTTGCAGATCTAAGTGCCTGTTCAAAGCACTCTCATTGCAGTAGGGTCTGCTGGGGGTGGGTGGGGGCAGTGGGGTGGCTGCACTTCATGTGACCCTGAAGGCTGTAATCGCAGTGCCAAGGGACTAAGTGGGAGTAGTGCCTACACTGAAAATGACCCATTGGCACCACAGTCAATCCCTAGTCGGTGACAAGAAGATGAACTTTGGAGGCTAATGCTCACTCATCTTTCTGTTCAATGTTCCTGCAGAGAGGAGAATGAGAGAAAGATGGATGGTGGATCTAAAGTGTTCATCCTGGTATACAGGCAATACCAAAGGTGGAGAAGATTGGCACATTCGTGCCAGCCTCACCAAAGCGAAGAGCCTCACCTTGATGAGCAAGGGGCAGCAGGGCCCACTCTGTTCCAGAAGCTGAGGTTCACAGAGCTGCTGAGCATAGGTGTCTGGCAAATCCGAGGGTATACAGAAGACGTTTCCCATAACCACAGATGAGCAAGAGACTGTGCCGTCAACACTACTGCATGTCTGTGGTTCTTGTGGGTCACATCTGCCGCACTCTCCAGGAGGAGTTGATGCCGCAGGGAGTGGGAGGCTAACCAGTGCCAGTGGCTGCCAAAGTCACCGCCGCTCTGAACTTCTATGCGAGTGGCTGCTTCCAGGTTTGACTGGAGACCTCTGTGGGATCTCTCAAGCTTCCACTGTCAAGTGCATACTGGAGGGTCACAGACCCCTATTTACCAAGGCCCCAATTATGTGCAGTTCTCTTGAGGTGAAGCTACCCAGGCTGCCAGAGCACTGGGCTTTGCAGCTATATCCGGATTCCCACAGATGCAGGGTGCCATCAACTGCACTCGTGTGGCTTTAAAAGGCCCCTGGCAGCAGCCAATCCAATACACCAACAGGAAAAGATTCCACTCTCTCAATGTGCAGCTGGTCTACAACATATTATGCAGGTATGCAGCTACCCAAGAAGCTATGCAACTTGTACATCTTGAGTCAATCGCAGATTCCACAAATCTTCAAGAGACCTCAGCACACCCAGGGTTAATGATACCCTTTCTGTCGTCCAGAAACTGCCTCTGAGGAAAAGTATAATGCTGCTTATGCTGCAACACAGTTATTAATAGAACAGACCATTGATATCTTGAAGATGTGTTTTCGATGTCTGGACAGGTCAGGCGGCACTCTTTGGTACACTCCCCTGGGGGTCTCATGCATTATCATGGCTTGTTGTGCCCTACACAACCTGCCACTCCAAAGGGGTGTCTTGCCAGATGACGAGATGGAGAAGCTGCACGTTTCCTCTGATGAGGAGGACACCGAGAGGGAGCAGGGGACGAGGCATTGCACTGGCCAGAGGAGGCAGGCGTGCGCGGGAAATATTCATCACCAGATTCCAGGATGGTGGCAACAACTAGGTAATATGACCCTCTCTGACAAGTGCTCTCCATGCTAGGCCCAACTTACTACCTGCGTTGTTATCCTTTTCATTTCAACCATCCACTTGGATCTGTGAATGATTAGTTTCACTCTAGCATCACCTTGTCCTCATCCTATGCAGGTAAGGCAGCCTCGGGAACATGTAGACTTTCCGAAAGGTGCTCATAACTACAGAAGGGCCTTTTGTCGGCACACATCAGATGGTGCAGCCTCTTCAAGCATTTGTCCAACAATGCACACACTACAGCAACCGACAAGAGGCAGGAGCACCTCTGCAATCCTCAGTTCAGTCGTGGCAGTAGGCCTGCATTCAGAAAAGGCGCCTCAAGGAGATCAATGTCCACTTAGGGGACATTGCCTTCTGTGTGAGTTTGATGGTGATAGTGCAAGATGATATTGAGCTAAGTCAGCCGGTCAAGCATTAGAAGTGCTAATGCCTCTTCATGGTAGTCATGCCTCAGCATCACAAAAATCCTCAGTCATCCAAAACTCTCAGGGAAGGATGCGGGGCTACAGTTAGCCTGAACTTTCAGTGGATGTCGAACACTTCACAAGCACAATATTCTGAAAGCTGCCTGCCAATCATGAACATGCATCCATTTGGAATCTCTCATTCTCCCCTAATGCCCAGCCCTGGCCTTTCTGATCCCAAAAACGCAAACGCACCATGTAGCCCTCAAAGCTATTAATCATTGATAGTAAAGAGCACACACCAGCTGCATTGCATCCTCGTTCTTAGTCCATTTCAGAGCGAGACATTTTCATTCCCTCTGCCTGACATATGGACATGGGAAACAGGCACAAAGGTGCCATTGTCTGTTCCACATAACCATTTGGAATTAGCATTTTGGATCTCTTAGAGGGTTGAGGTCAGTGACGCTGACCGGAACTCATGGCCTGTGCTGCATCTTCCCCTATTCATGATAGGCTTGTGGGTAGAATACACACAGCTCCAAGATTGTTAACTTTCCAACCTCCAGCAGGAAATACCAGGACAAACTTGGCGGTGAGGTCCAGAGCTCAAAAACGTGGAGGTGAAAAGGTGGGCATTATTACACGGATGCTGTGCAGATTTCTACTAGGAGATTAGAGGTCGCTAAAGGCAGATAGGAGCGTAAATGAGCTCTGAGTTTGGGCTGATAGACCACCCTCACAGCCAACAGAGTATATGGAGGTCAACGAAAGATGCCCTGTCTCCAACCACATCTACATTTCTTCATCTATACCACAAATTGATCCTTCCATAATGCATATGCATCGGGGGACTACATGAGCCTCCATATTATATAGTCAAGACTGAACATCACTGGAACCTGTAAAGCATGTCTCAGAGATGCTTTGCGCAACCACATTTTTCCTTGAGGCTGCTGTGTCACTGATGTCGACACTGTGCAGAGAATGGACACTCACTGTTATGAGATGGTTGCACACAACATCAAGTGGAGGCACATGATATGACTTATGTAAAACGTGGGGGGCAGGGCAAACATTGTGTTAGATGTGATCGCCTACAGCAATGGAGTGCAACTCCTCGAGCACAGCAGGCCCTATGTCCTGGTCTAGTGTCTCCATGGAAGCCGCCATCCTGGCATGTCAGTGTTATGACCTTAGACTGAAGATAAACGGACCCGTCCATCTTCTATTACAATCTGTTGACTGCATCTGACAACCCTGCCTGATATTCCCATGTCTATCGCTGCAGCTCCAAAATCTGTGTTAGGGTCAAGTCCAGAGGCTCATCATCTGACTGGAACTCAGCAGAATTCTTGTCTCCAGCAGTATCCGAGTGCCAGTGACCTTGGATATCCCTGCCTCCGCCTGCTGTGGACCTAAATCTGTGCTGTGCTCACCAGAGTGTGACCTCCGAGCCTGCTCTAGAATGAGGTTCCACCGAGGTGTATGTCTCTCTGTAGGCGGATGGTATAGGTGAACATTGTGATGAGTCTTCAACTGGTGTGTCCTCAGGATCCTCATCTGAGGTCATGTGGGTGCTGTAGCTGAGGGGCTGACTCCCATTGCCCTTGTTCAATTTCGCACCAGTGTCTGTCAAAAAGATGAGATATTTAGAGAATGGCTGCACAGTCAACAACATTACAATGCACTCACAGTATCATTGGCTGAATGATGAGCTGGTGCAAGGTCCTCATATGGTTGGTCTCATCGTTGGTGCACAAACAGTCCCTGGTCCTCTCTAGTCAGCTCAACAGCATGCTGCTGTTAAGGAGTGAGAGCTGAGGGGCTTGAGATCTGGCATTGCCCAATCATTCTGGGATCTCTCTCTTTCATTGTGTTTGAGTTGTCCTGCATAAAGACAGATGGATAGATGGTGAGCTGGAAGGATGTCCAGGCAGGTGACATGGATGCCTGTCTTATGTGAGTGCTGCGTGGACCTGTGTAAGGGCTGAGGAGGTGAACTGCACATGATGTGAGACCAGATAGAAACGTCAAGGTGTGTGAGAGAGCCAGTGGTGATGTTCCTTGTAGTGGTAGTGTGTGAGATCCCCATTGACTGTCAGGCTGTGAATGGCTGATGGGCTTCTGAGAGTGAGAGTTGAGAGTGAAGAGAAGGTTGACTTACCCTGGCGGAATGGATGAATCATTCATCCTCTTCCTGCAGTAGATGCCCGATCTCTTCTGAGCCGAGTTGGTGCTGACCATGCTGGCCAGCTGCTCCCAAGCCACTGTGGTGAGGTTTGTGGACCACCTTCTCCAGTCACGGGGGTAGTGAATATCCAGGCATTCCTCCACTGCGCCCAGAAGTAGCCCAGTACTCTGTCAGTAAACTTGGAGACACTACAGTTCTTCACTTTGTGGGTGTCTCTCTTCCAGTAGCCTTTGGCTCCAGATAGTGAAGGTTGTGTGTGGGTGCGCTTTAAATATGGCAACCGGAAAGATGACCTGCTTAGGTCACAGGGGGGTGGGCAAACCACAGCGCACCCTGCCACAAGATCTGATATCTTCCTGGTGATGCATTTACAATGAGGTGAAACGTGGATGATCTGGTGCAGAAACCCACCATTACAGCCGGCAGGAAAAGCACCATTTTTGCCACCAGACCGCACTTAGGGCAGGATTTTCCCTCTGCGGACTAAGTGTAAAGAAACAATTGACTATAAAAAGCTAAAGATGATGAATAATATAATTGTAGGGCATATCATTGTTTTTAAAGGAACTGAAAAGACAGAAAGGCAAAAATGAAATGAAAAAATGAAAGAGAAAAATAATGAACCTGCATTGGGAATATTTAAAGATCCTGAGCATGATAGACTTGGAAGATTTTGAAAAAGCATTCAAATCAAAGCATTAAAAACACTGTAATATAATATTAAATGTGAATAAATAATGCATTTATATTGCAGTCTATCATGTCAGAACGCCTCAAAACATTTCACATAATCAATTCTGTTTGGAAGTGCAATCACTGCTGTTATGTAGTTAAAGGAAGACCATAAATATGAAAAGTCACAGAGTAAGTCCAGAATTATTTATTTTTGGGTGATTGTTTTCATTAAGGAGTGGAATGTTCTTCCGCTTTGCCATGTCAACATCAGGCTCAAGTATGGCACAGAGCAAGCCCATGGAAATGCTCTCAACCCAGTTCCAATTATGTGCCTCAAATGCAGAGCCCACACCCCATTCCACAATACAGTAAGCATAAATATCCCATTTTACACATCCCCTATAACCTGGTGAGTCTTTCAGTGAAACTACTGGTTCACACTATTTTGCAATCATAGCATGATGCTGCATAGAAGGAATTCATTTGTTCCATTGAGCCTTTGCTGACTCTTTGAAAGAGCTATGCAATTAGTTGCACTACCCTGCTCGTTCCCTTCAAGTATTTGTCCAATTCCCTTTTGATGGTTGTTATTGAATCTGCTTCCACTACCATTTCAAAGATCGCGTTCCAGGTCATCATGAAAGAATTTTTCCTCATCTCTTCCCTGGTTCTTTTACCAATTATCTTAAATCTGTGTCATGTGATTACCATGCCTTCTGCCACTGAAAATAGTTTCCCCTTATTTACTGCATCAAAACTTTTCATAATTTTGAACACCTATGACAAATCTCCCCAAAATCATATTGAGGTCTTAGCAATGTCGTAGGAGCCCAATTTGTGTGTTATAATGAGATTTGTTTTAATTGTGGCCAGCTTAAAAACAGCAATGAGCTGGGAGTCGACAGCAAGTTTAGGTCTCAGTAATATCCTTTTACTGAAAAGCTCAAAATTCCCTCCATGTTTTCTTAATTTGTGATTTGTGATTTTAAAAGGTGGAGGCTTCAGGGAACATGGAACAAACATTACATCTTTGCTGGTTCAACCAATTGCTGCATCCCTGGCTAAAGCACTTCTTTCATCAACTGAGAAGGCAAATGGAAATGGATGCTTTCACTTCACTAACTCAAGTGCAGGTAACAAATGCAGTTTCACATCTTTTTATGCAGCTAATTTTTTTTATTGATGCATGTTTGTTTGTATATAATTTAGAAAATCGCCTATGCAGCTTTAGCATGATAAAATTTGTGGCATGATTTATGCTCATTTTAAATGAGTAAAGGAGTGAGTCTTGCAGTTCTGTTCTTGTACATTCATTAGTAATCAGCTGGTGCAGATTTCCTGCTTTGATTTACATAACGCAGCAGTCTCTTGCTGCAGATCTGAAGTAATGAGCTTTTTTTCCCCAACTGATGTGGATACAAGTAACATCAATTTTTAGCTTATTTGAGCAGATCTGATTAATTACCATTGTATGCAAATGCAGTGAGGAGGAAAAGAAGCAGAAGACAAACTAATTTCTTCCATATTTGGAAATCAAAGAAGCATATTTTTACATGTGCCATGGTTCCAATCAGGGAAATAAAAACCATGATCCAGAGTGTAGAGGAACATCTGAGCACTGTTAAAATATTGGAAGTGCTCTTTTTCAATGTAAAAAAAAAATGTAAATTTTATTATTTGGTTAGTTACAGAGACATAGATATGTTTGTATTTTTATTAATGTAAGAATGAATAGTCTTAGTAGAGGGGCATTACTTGTTAAAAATGTGTTCTAAAATTCAACGTACACTTGCCAACAGTGCTGCTGTAAACTGTTTGGATATAATTTTGCTTTTAGCATTAACAATTTAACAAATTGGCACTTTCAGTTATTTTCTTTTGCAGTTACTGGGCTGGATTTAGTTGGTCTGACATGGGTCTACCCCAGCGGTCGGAGAACTGGTAGAACTTGTCAGCTCCAGTATTAAGTGACCATCGTTGGGCCTTCCACGGGATTCAGGACTCCAGCAGCAGAAGTCCTGCCTGCTGAGAGCTGCAGGCCAATCAGATGCCAGCAGCTCCTCATTGCCAGAGGGAGCAGGGGCAGCTGCTGGCAATGTACCCACCAGAATGGACCGGGCCAATTATGAATGAGGGCGGGATGAGGATTGTGGGGTGAGGATTGCCAGGGAGGGAGTCGAAGAGGTTTTGATACCACTGGAAGAATGATGCAGGGCCTCTCCCATGGTTATTGGGCCCAGTGCCCTCGTTCCCGCGCGACAGGCTGCATTAAATCCAGACAATTGTCTTTTCATACAGCAAGGACAACTGAAATTTTCATTTCATAACTGTAGATGAGACATAAATACAGAAGCATAATCTTAGTACACGATGTGTGTTATATGTGTAATTAGCTCCTCCACAGAATTTCGATGCTAGTTGACATTGTATGTGTTGATTTTCTCATTACTTCCATTCTGCTCAGTTTGTTGAATGTCCTGCCTGGCCTGGCTCATGTTAAATAGATTTAATTGGTATTAGTCCTTGATTCATTAACAGTTTCTATAATCAACAGATCATATGTCTCTGCATCAACATTTCTTCACCTTGGAAGACACCCTATTTTTCTTTCTCCTTTTATCCTTTATCTTTCACCCCTTCTATTTAGCTTGCATCCTTTATATGTACTTAATGCCCTATCCTACTTTCCCTGCTATTTTGAACACTTTCATTGATTGTTGTATGTTTTTTCCTTTTGCCTAATTTGCATCTCATCATTGTTTTTAACTTTTAATTATATTGGGCCAGGTTTCGATTGAATAGTCACCACTATTAAGGGGAAAATTGGACAGCAGCTTCCAGTGATTGCACATGCACAGTTAAGTGTGCAAATCAGGAAGCTGCTGTATGAGCGATCCCCCGTTTGCAGTACTTATGTGATAGATACCCACAAACAATGGCAGAAAAGTTAGAGTGTCTATTCAAGAGTAAGTGTTTTTTAATGGCATACAAATCTAAATTACTGCTAAACAACCTCGCTGGCACATGTGTGGCATCTGATTCTTTTAGATTTGAATTATTGCTAGAGAGTTTGAAAAAAATTTTTTTAGCTTTTTCTGTATCTTTTATCTCTCTCTCTCTCTCTCAATCCCATCTTTTATTCTCTCCCTCTGTTTTGATTTCTGTACATGATTTGACATTGAATTAAACATTCTAACTTACACTGAATAATACGAAGTGGGGGGGGTGGCAACTGGCTCCACACTGAGCAGCCCCGCAGTATTAAAGTGCTGTAAAGCTCATCACCAAGGGCTGAGGGGAACTTCTGCACAGCCCTGCTCCATCATTTCCAGCAGCGCCAGGAAGGCATCAGTGGCAGCTGCTGAGACTGCAGGTGAGGAATGGAGCCCAAGGCTTAGGATCCCCAGAGAAGGTAAGTATGTGGTCTTGGTCTGGGAGGGTTTGGGAGTGTTGGGGACAAGAGCAGTGGGGGTGAGGGTGGGTTTAGGAGAGGGTGCGGGTGGGAACGAAGGTGGATTGGGGCACCCTCCCCCGATCGCCAAAGGGCAGCCCCCAAAGAACGAACCCCACCCCCCCTTCTTCCCGCCCTTTAACCATTTCAGCTTAAAAATCAGGCTCCCCACTCCTGCTCTGCTGGCCACGCCAAACATATTATGGAGTGGGCAGCATATTATTGGGATCAATAGGCTTGATTAACAAGCCTAATTGACTTTTAATTGGTAATTTAAAATGGCGAGTGGGCTGCCGATTTCAGCGCCTGCCCTCCCCCATATGGGGACAAGTTAAGGGGTGGGCAGGAAGGTGGTGGGTTGGGTGCCCACTCCATTTTATGTGTCCCCCACGGGAAACGTGCCCAACAGAAAATGTAAAATCAACCCTCTGTGTGCCTCAGTAAAGATTCTTCAGTCTGATTAGTTAAGGAGACACACGTTGCTTGCCCTGTTCAGGCGTCTCAGATCCCCTGCAAAGGGCACCACGCTCTTTAATTACCACAAGTCACAGTGCAAAAGCCCACAGATATCTTTGGGCAAATGTAAGTGTAATGAATGGCTAACGCTATTTGTTTGTCACTGACTGCAAAATCTGGGCCTGTAGATTTGACCTATATTCTTTCGTAGTACTGAAACTGGTCTAAATTATAGAACGTGTCGTTGGCGCTAAGCAACATGGGTAATGTCATTTTGTGCACTATGTTGGGAATCATTCTCAGTTGTGTCGGCAAATAGCTGCTACGTAATAACCATTTTATGGAAACTCATTTGTAGTATGCATGAACATAGAAAGCAATGCACCAAGGTACTGTAAGCTATAATTCTATTGCATTGTCAATGTTTCAGGAATGTTTGACAATTTCTCTACAGAGAAGATTCACAGAAGAGTAACTTCTAAAGTTTTAAAAGCATAGTTTACTACTGCAAGTAATGAAAAGGTGAGGTCTGAGTTGGAGGATAGTTAAAATGTTAATGAGCTAGGATTTATGTGTTTTTTCATTGATGAACTAATAAGAGGTTTAGTGACTTTTCTTCATAATTAATAAACACCTGTACCCTTGTTTGAAGACTTTTGATCTTTTCATTGTGACCAGTGTGAAGATGCGTGTTATTCTGTAAAGAAGGTTGTGTGTGTCTGTGTCCGTAATTAGTTAAGCTGGAGGGAAGGTGCGTAGAGACATCTTGTCTGTGGGAACTGAGAGATGAAAGGTAAAAAAGCTGGATGCATGCATTGTAATGAGAGGCTATGGTGAAGTTGGATTTCCAGTAAATAGGTTGGGTTTGAAATTTACATTATAGGATAAGTAGGGACTTGACTTTTTAGCTGTTAAATTTCAAAGAGTAGTTTAGAAATGACAAGGATTTTTACAACTTGCAAAGGTTTCATAAGTAAACAAGGGAACTTTATTCAATTTTATTTGACCCGAAAGTGGAGGGAAAAGCAAAACATGAAAGATTTTTATATTTTGGAAATTCAAAGAGGTACTTAGGACAATGGAGTCCAAGATGAAAGAAAGAAAAAATATTTAAGGAAATAAGTTTAGTTGAGTGGTGGTAGCTGTGTGGTGAAGAGGTCCTGAAACCAGCTCTGTGCTGAGAGAAGTTGTGAATTTGAAGCAGCCATTCAGTTTCAAGTCAAATAAGTCTTTGTTTTCAGAAGCAGTCTGTTTCTGAACCTTTCTTTTGGATTTTCACAGTAGGTAGGAAGAAAGTGAGAGGTCGCGTGGTATACCATATAGTAAAGTGTCAGCAGTTTTGCCTTGGGCGATATTACTGGATTTTTATTGTTAAAAATCTATAAGGGACCTGTTGCTGAGTTGCTTACTTGTGTGTTCTGACCAAGTGGTATTTTTGGGGGGAATGTTTTGTAAGACTTTTTTAACTGTGTAACTTTATTCGTGCATGTTTAAGATTTTTTTCTTCTTGTTAATAAATTTTTTAATTTTAAAATCCTAAAAAGGTTACTGGGGCATTATGCTGCTGGAATCAGTAATTTTTCCCCTTGTTTTGAAAATACAAAAAAAGGTTATGACCAGTAAGACAAATTTCCTTCTGGGATTTGGCTTGCTCAGCGAATGACATCGGCTGTGGTCATAACACCAATCAGGAAATAAAACAATGTCAGATAACTAAAAAGCTGCCTAGCTTTTACAAAAGAAGCTGCATCTGAGGTAGAAAGTCTTCAGGAAAGGCAGGCTCAACGCAGGCAGAATCCAGAGAAGTTATTCTGTTTAGGCCAAGCAAGACAATCAATGGAACTGTGTAGCATGGCATGTCATTGAATTATTATTACGTGGAGCCAGATTGTCCTGACTCAACTAAGTAAAGCTAGTCATAACTATTGCTCAGTATGTTCATCTTACTATTGAATAAAACAGCTTATCAATTAAAACTAACCCTCACCTCATTTAGTGTTCACTCAGTCTGTGCTTGGAGAGAGTGAAGAAATACTCAAATCAAAGACATGACTTTCAGGTTCAGCTCACAGTGTTACAGCCCTATCATGGAAATAGATCTAGGACAGTGTAAGTGAACTACTGTAAAGGTAAGACACACAAATCTCTCATGGGGACAGTTGACACCTTTGAACCTGAGAAGGTACCTAAAACTGACCTGAATTTGTAACAGATATTGACCCAAATAGGTCAGCAATAATAGTCCTGTTTCATGAATAACAAATTTAGGATCAGGAAAAGTAACTATTACCCACTGGTAGTCCTCGTTTAATTATTCTGCTCCTGAAAATAAACGTTAGACCTCTGAAGGGCCTACCTGCCAGCTGAATCGCTGCTTGTGTCAGCTGGTGAGACTCAAATCCCATCACTGGTGAGGAGACTGAGGTTGCTCAGAGGTGGTGTGGTGTGATCAAAACTGATGGTATGTCACACATCAGCTAGATAGTGTTGGAGAGATGACAGGCTGAACACCATTTGTCACTCACACACTCTGTTTTGTTTTGATTACAAGCTTAAGAAACAAACAAATTGGGATTAAGCTCCAAAAAAACCAGATTCTGAACACAGTTTCAAAAATACAAGAGATATTGCCAATAATTGGACTATGACGTATCAGCAAAGCAGTTGTGTTTAAACAAGTGATTTTGTGAGACAAGGTTGCACAAATGAAGGTAAAAGCCAGTAATATAATTGCTTATAGCTAGGAAAAAGAAAGTAAGTGTTAGGATTATTTTCAGGAAAAGTAAAGACTATTGTTAAATATTTCAGTTAGTGCTGTAAGTGTTGTTTCTGTTATCCTGCTTCAGTTTTATTTCTGCTTCATGTGCTGGTAGTTGCACTTCTGAGTACTAGAGAATAGATTCCAGGGGCTTGATATTTAGGTCCTTATGGGGCTGGAATGTGAGGTGGTCAGGCAACAAAAACAGCACACGTGTTCCGAGCTCCATTGCATTTCTTCAAGGCAGGATGGGGTTTCAGCAGGGCGCCCTGACCACAAACAGCAGGTTCGGAGGGGAGGTGGGGAGGGGAAGGGCGAATTTAACTGCTTGGGAGTGGCCTCCCAGTGGCAGGCTGCCAGAGCACAGGTAGAAGCCCTCCCCGCCTGCTTGGGTGCTGCAGCAGCCACAGACTGTGATGCAGAGAGTGTTTTCCACATTCCCCACATCTGTGGCCTGGCTGCAAAAGCCATTTTTATTTTAAACTTTAAAAAAAGTGGTAGAGAGTGTGCCTCCATTTTGAAGCGCCATCTCCATCACTTACCTGCCATCACTGCTTGCTACTCCTTTTAAGAAAGCCTCTGATTGAACCTTCAGCTTCAAGAGCCTACCCACCATTCTTAATTAGAAGGCATGCCTGCCCCCTGGTCCTTTATGAGTTGCCCTAGGTAAAATCACGATGAATGACTGTTTCCCACACAATGCGGGGACTGGAACCCCATTTCAACCTCAAGGTGGAGCTCAGAATTTCGCTTGAAAAATCCTGCCCCAGATCTCAGCCTGATGCTTCTGAGGATGAGAAGGGAGATGGGATGGGGAAATCATTTGGATACCTTGTATCAAGTAGTTCAGAAAGGCATAGTTGGAGGTATTGAAACTGGTTGCCTATCAGGTTAAAAATAACGTGAAGATTGAGGAGACTTTAAGGGAAAAGATAAGTAAAAAAAAAATGTGGAAACATTTATAAAATTCACTTTTTACAGGATGTAAAAGACGAAGAGTACCCATGACAAATGAAGTGCTTGTGAAAAATAGTTGGAAGCGTGCTTTTTTCAAAGTGAATAAAATTAGGAACAAATAATTACAGCTATGCTATATATTTTATATATACTGAGTAACTGAAGACAGTCATTCAATTGACCTGATATCTTATTAAATTCAGCGCAGACAGAATCTACTATTACTTTTCAATCCAATTTTCTGCCCCTGTTTGAGAGATTATATTTTATGCCGCGGGCAGCATTATTGAGCCTATGAGTTAGCACCTACAAGGCATGAATTTTACAGGTCTATTTTCACTCCTTATGAAGGCACAACACAGCATGCTTACTGCTTAAACTCTTAACAGCTGTGTTCTCTTCACACCCACGCACTGCACAAATATTCCCTTAGCAACCGTACTGCCACCTATGAACAGGAGCACTAAGCTAAAGAATTAAAATGGCTTTTGCAGTCACAACCATGGCAACAACCACAGAGCCAATTTATATACTTTGATTTGAAAAAATGCCATATCTGCTATGATACTATGGCATCATTAAGTACTGTAATGCTTTAATCTTAGGTAAATGTTCCTTTTCCCCCTGTTTTAAATCTTTTTTCCACTTCTTCCACTCATGTTTTGATACCAATAACTTCTGCTAGGATTTGTTTTCACAGAGACTTTCAGCTCTCTGGCACTTGGTCCAATTGGCCATTCTATATGTGGAAACCTACATGATAGCCATTAGGAAGCTATTCAACTCTGACACATCAGAGCACATTGCATCCTTTCTGGCACAGTTTCCAGCAGGGTTACTCGATAGCAATTCAGAGTTGGCAACCTGACAAGACAGCATTTTCTCCCTAACTTCCAAACCCAGATGTTTTCTGACCAATTGGTGTTCCCTACCACCATCCTAGCCAACTAATATTTTGTTGTCAATGTAACTGGACAGACTAGTGATTGGTCCTGGGGCCTGAATTTTCGGAACAACAGAGAGCCTCTCCATTGAGGCAAAAATGGTTGATAAGCCCAGAAATCGGAAGCCCTGCCTCCAAACCTGGCACTTCCAACTTTTGTGAGTCAGTCCGGGGTTCGTGCATGTGCGGTTTGCAGAAGCAGCTGGCCATTTAAATCATCAGTTGCCTCCACTGAAGTGGGATTTTGATCGACCAGGTGAAACCTGATGTGTGCACATTAGACCGGGTAAGAGCAGGTCTGAACTAGGTGGATTCATTTAGATAGCAATCTCCCCTTTGGATCTGGTCCGGGGACACCTCTGGGGGAG
Source organism: Carcharodon carcharias (assembly GCF_017639515.1). Lineage (NCBI taxonomy): Eukaryota > Metazoa > Chordata > Chondrichthyes > Lamniformes > Lamnidae > Carcharodon > Carcharodon carcharias. Next base: position 52,634,410 of record NC_054468.1, on the reverse strand, counting down.
GTCAGATGCCCTTTGGGGTAGGTCCGGTGTCCTTTGGAATTGTTAAAAGCAGGTATAAATATGTGTAAAAAGTGCATAAACTCATTGGAACTGACAACAGACCTGTCAAGATCAACTGTTAGAACTGTCAGAAGCGCCTCTCAAAGGGACCTACCAAAAGGACCTGTCAGGACTGTCATGAGGACCTGCCAAAAGCTGTCAAGGAAGCTGTCAATTTGTCGAGGCACTTAAAAGACCTGCCCTTTAAATTTTAGAAAAAATTGGTGTATTCAAAAAAAATTGCTTGCTGTGGGTACGGGGCATAGGTTAGCATGGAGCTTATGGGGGTGGGTTCAGGAGACTGAGGTGATATGGAGCCTATGGGGGATGGGTACAGGGTCATAAGATGATACGGAGGGTATGTGGCAATGAGGGGTCGGTACAGGGACATGAGAACAGCACAGATAAGCTAAGGGGAGTATGGGGGTGGGGTGCGTGGTGAAGGCTGGAGGGATGTTTTTTATTTTATTGTTTTAATTTTAATTTTTCACACAGCACCAGTGCACCGAGGCATGCCTTCTGGCCAGCCCTATTCTGCACCTGGCAGCCTCCGTACTCGTTCCAGTTCTGATTTCTAATCCAGCCTGCCCCTCTTGAAATGAACATTCCAACTTCCGGGCCTCTTTCCCTTGGTTGGGTTTGCAGAGCCCACAAATGCCCCGACTCTGCTCCTAACCCAGGAGCGAAGATCTAGGCCTGGATCTTCCTGACCTGTAGGCATCATCGCCACAGTACAGAGAACATTTACCTTCTGGGGCATCAGGAGAATGTGGTGTGCTTTGTTTTTCCCGTTTTTTCATGCATAATGGTGGACACTTGCAAACTGTTACTTGTTTATGTTTATAGGTAACCCTGTCACCTGCATATTATTTCTTGAGCCAGCTCTTTGGATAAAGATTATATCAGACAGACCCTTAAAATGTATCATCTATTTTCTCTGTCCTCACTTCAAGACCCAAAGTACATTCCAGTTCCATCAAGATGCTCAAGGAGATGATTGGGTGCCAACTGTGTTATTAGGTATTCGCGGGCAAATCAGGTTGTCTTTCACCATGTTTTACAGTTATTCTGTGATGAAATTAAGATTAATTCCTTTACTTTTATTACTGCAAATCATTGCTTTAAAAATTATTCAAACTGAATTAAAATCACTAATCACCACTGTAGTTCAGAATGAACTGTTGTTAGACTGGGATCCAAACCTGTATTGGTAGATGTTTTCCCAAACCAGGAACTGATATATATGCCATGATGTTTGTTTCCGTGAACATTCTGTTTTCTCTGTACAGACTAAGGCACTAGAGACACCATTAATTGTTTATAAATCTGTATTTTGTATTGTACTAAATAGTGAATTATGCTCAACAGTTTGACAGATGCTGCTGCCATATGGACTTATTAAAGACCTCCCTGTTGGCTATCTTAGCCGAGTCAACCCCACCCAAAGCAAATTTGTATTTCTGCATTTGCTTTGTTAGGATAAGTTGACAGTCAAAAATGATGCTCTGTTTAGCATGCTGTACATTTTTTTTTATTGTTCAAGGCTTGATCAAAGTATAGCTGCCGACTGTTCTTCATTGCAATCAGAATTCTGCTGTATAAACTTCCCTAATCCTTAGTATTAAATCTTAATTTTCAGTATTGATTGCTAAGTGGCATTTATCTCCCTTTCTTAACATCTGGGAACCAATGCTGATGTTGCAATGAAATTGTTATTCCTATTGCAGAATGATTAATATGCTTGACGAGTTTAATTTTTCTACTGCTGTCCTTAGCTGTTGTGCTGCATTCAGCATTCCTAGTTTTTACCCAGAACTTGTCTCCCTGTTGTCAAAGATGATAAGTGGGAATCCTCTTTGATCGTGAAGCTTGCATTTCCCTATAGTGAAATTGCATCTAGTCCATTGCAACCGGAATACTAAACATTGCTGAGTACCTATAGCTAGGTTTATTTGTATTCTTCAATGCAGAGCCAGGACAAACCTTTTAATCCTTCTAACTTCTGAAGGTCAGTAGATTTTAAACTATTTTCCCTTTTGAGGGCTTATTATTAACTATAGATAAATAGTTTCTGAAGTGCACAGAATCCTTGTATTTTCAGGTGAGTTCAATTCTAAGTAAAACTTAAGTCACTGGTGATTTAAGAGAGCAGTCATTTTAAATTTCGAGAGCTAAGTTTTTCAATGACAAATTATGACTTAATTTCACTTCTATTCCGAGTATCACGATATTTTATAGTAAGCTAAGTGAACACATTTTACCACTTATATTTTACTTACAATATTTTAACAGTAAAAAGGGACTAAAGAAAGGAAATCAACATTGGGAGATATAAATCAAATGGCTGTAGGCAACAGTATACACCAGAGGAGAGCGATATGGTGCATAGCACAATGAATGCAATTTACAGCCACAATAAAGAAAGCAATAAAGAAAGGGTCTTGGGGATTTATAGACAGTGGAATAGAACTCAAATCCCAGGAGATGACAATGAGTCTGTGCAAGAAACTGAAATGTTAATTCTGAAATGTTGCATTTGTTTTTGGTTTCTTTACTATAGCAAGGAGATTCAGGCATGGGGGTTTTGCAGAAAAGAACAGCAAAACTGATATCTGCTTATACATATTAAAAACATCAAGGGATATGGGGATAGTGCGGGAAAATAGTGTTGAGGTAGAAGATCAGCTATAACCTCAATGAATGGTGGAGCGGGCTCGAAGGGCTGAATGGTCTACTTGCTCAGGATTAGCAGAGGGATGCTGCACAGTTTTATCTATAAATGGTTATGAACGTGTAGGGTACAGTTTGGCCAGAGAAGCAAGTGATATGGAAAAATATTGAAGACAATTGGCTTCAAGAAGAGGGATGGAATTGGTGATAAGGGCACGCAATTTAGACCAAAAGTGAGCCTTAGGCCTCAACTAAATAAGCCAGACAAGCTGTTGGCACCTCCCACTTCTTCACTGGCAGCTCATCTTCCTCCATATTTCTCTTCTGTGCCTTCTCTTACTGCAATAGTTCCTTGTGACTATATCAGTTTTCACTATCCTGAAAATCCAATCTTTCACTGCTGGCTAGACTTTATGCAAAACATCATTCCAAACTGATTCACAAACCATCTGAAATCAAAGGCCAAATTGCTCAATGATGTTTTGTATATACTGTGCTTTTATTGTAGTCTTCAGTAAGCAAGCAAATGCCTCTCAGACCCCCAACATGATTCTGTTTCATGGACATGTGTATTGATCTGTGAACCAAACAGGTGACAATCCCCAAAGAAGAGTTACCAATTTCTCCCATAGATTTAGAGCAAAGGAAAATAAATTATGCTTGAATATGTGTAGAGTGACTAGAACTCTCTATGTAAGACTGATTGCTCTGAGGATGAAAGATACTATTTATATGGCTGTTATACAAGCATAATGCAGTAACATATATTCATGAGTTTAATAGAAGTACATTATTTTAAAATCTTGTTTACTGTTTAATATTCAGCCATATTCTGGGATAAATATTACTATTTATCCCAGTTCCACAGGATAACCGCTATATTACGCAAATATACTCCAGCTGCAGTTTTTAATGGAGGTTGCAGCAGAGAATTGGCAGGGCCAGGTATGGCTGCAGCTCCTCAGCCCCAATGGAATACATGGCAGTCCAAATTATTGGTGCAGCAGAGACTGAGGCTGTTGCTAAAACTATCCAGGATGATGGCATGTTTCTGTCTTATGCACCTTCCCACATTTCAATTCATCCTCATTCAGGAAAAGATGCAAGCTGCAAATGGTGTGACCATGCACTTCTTGCTTTTCACCCACAACCCCTTCCCTCACCCCAAACCTACCCTTCAGACACCCAAAGACCTGACACCTGACCAGCCAGTGCAGCCTGATGCTGAAGGCTGAGAAGAAGTGCAGACATCTGATGAAGAAGCACCGGGATTTGATCTGACACATTTGATCAATCACCATCTGACAATGCACGAAGTTTAGAGGGTAGCTTAGAGGCGAGATCAGCATGTGGTAGGTCACCAGGCACAAGTGGGCTGCAGCAAGGCCAGGAGAAAGAATAGTGCATGTGTCAGCCCACCAGATGGCGAATTCTGACACCAAGGGCTCAATGAGAACTTCACTGGGGCAGCATACAGTAAAAAGGCTGATGGGCATGCTCAGAGATGTTTGGTATATTGGCAGGCCTTGTCAGGTAGTTTGTTGTCACTGTCAGCGAGCATGGACAACTTGGCACAGGGCTTTGCACAGATCTTGGAGCTCATTCTTTCCAGTTTGGAAATGGTGGCTATCTCCATTACAGCGCTTGTGGATGAATTGTGATACAGTTTCTGGTGGCTGATGCCTTAGCTTCCATTGCAGCACAAGCAGAAGCCACTCAACATCAGATTACTGTAGTGCAAGTTCAGACTGAAGTCACAAGATCTGTGCTTGCTACTGTGCAAGCCCAGCTTGCCGCTACACAAGCTCAGGCTAATGATTTTGGATGTGGTTGCCAGTGCTCAAAGCAGTATGCAGGCCCTCTCATCAGATTACTGGAAAAGGTGAGGAGCTGCACAGGGTGTAGCAGTGACTCCATGGAGCACAAACCTGCTGCATCCTCTTAGGATGACAGCATTTGTGTTCCCACCACTGCCATTGTGCCAGTGCCCCTGTTGCTGCTGCTTAACCAGCCCAGCCTGCTCCCACCATACTGAGATGATGCAATCAAAGCTAAGGCCCAAAATCTAGGCCCAGAGCGGCCCAAGGTTGTCCTCCAAGGCCATTTGCAATCTTCCACCAGTGAAATCAGAAGCCTTTCACCAGCCATGCTACAGCCACTGGGATAGCACTGCATAGGAGCACCAGGACAGGCAAAGGTACCCACAGAGGAATACACAAGCATGAATAGTTAAATTTTGTATGTATAACTGCCAGTGTTGCTAGATAAAATTATTACTGAATGGCCTTTTGGTGGTGCTTTTTATTTTAGGATTTTGGCCAAGTGGATGCTGCTACAGTCTATGGCAGATGGAGGGAAGGGTGGGGAATTGTGGGCAATGGTCATGTGGAGATATTTGTAGCGGAGCCGAAGCTGGCTGGGTTGCTCACAGTCTGCCCCTCCGGAGTGACGATTTCCCAGATGCCTCCTTCCTTCTTCCTTGTGAGTGCCAAGTGACAAAAGGCTGCACCCTCGATTGCCAGGTTGTTTAGAACAAATCATCCAACCATGATTTTGGAGATAGATGCCAGCATGTACTGGTGGGCTTTCCCCCCTTCACTCTGCCCCACACCCCTGTGGGCTGCAGGCAATGGAAACATTGATTTAGAATGCCAGTGGTTTGCTCCACAAACTTCTTGGTGGCAGCATGGCTTGTTGTACAAGTGTTGAAGTGCTGTCCATGTCTGATCAGGTGGTGAGTGAGGGTTGGGGGGGGTGGTGTTGGCTGGCATAAGCTTCATGTAGAGCAGATCACTCTTGTCACCAAACAGCCCTCTGGTAGCTCACAGATGGTAGGAGTGGCTAACTGGTGTGGCATTGAAGCATTGTGGCTGATGCCAGCAAGGTGAGCATTCACAAATGAGCTGTTCTGTGCATGTTTGCATGCCAACAATGGCATAGAACCTTTCTCAGTTGCAGAACATCTTCCCATTGAGATGTGGCAATCACAGAGTCATGTACGTGCAGTCAGTGTCTCCCTGCACTATAGGGAATCCCACTACCCTGCCATGTACATGCTCTTCCTGCTTTTCTCTGCTTAGAGAGAGCCTGAAGTCCCTTATCTTTGCATAAAGAGCCTCTGATGCTGTGATACAGGAACTTGAGAGATATTGGTGATTTCACTGTGTCCAGCTTGGAAAGATCTTGTGGCATGGAAATTGAGTGCCATGGTGACCTTGATGGATTACTGGCTCACCACCACCTTCTCAAAGTCAATTAGAGATGGGCAATAAATCCTGGCATAGCCAGCGATGCCCACATCCTGTGAGCAAATAAATAAAAAACAGGAAAAAAATGCTGTCCTCACGCTGTGTATTCACCCTGAAGCTACACATCTGATTGTAGGAGGTGACACAGTTCAGTGACCATCTTCTTGCTGTAGCCATCTCAGGCACTGCTCCTGGCTGAGGTTGAGGTAGGAGAAATGCTGTCTGAAGATTTTAGATGGTACAGCCTTCCATTGAGAGCCGCCCTCCTCCTACCTCTGCGCACAGCTTTGCCTTTCTGCTGTCTGTGCTCCAGCTCCCTGTTGGTGCAGCAGCCAAAGAGGGACTGCAGCAATAGCTCTGATGAGCGAAAGCAGGCTTTCTGCTCAAGTCTTCAAATCCTACTGAACTCTTTGTAAAGGTCTAACCCACTCCCATCTGACTCCAACAACAGCAGTCCGCAGCACTTCCACTAAATTTAGTAACAAAAGAAAGTCAAAAGCATCTCACCTGAGGTGAGGTCCTGTGCTGATTCTTTTAAGTAATGGTGATGGGGGTGGTGGTGGTGGTGGGGGTGGGGCGGGGGTCCTTTGGCTGTAGCGCTGACTGACATCGCAGTCTGCCCTGTACATGGTTTTTGTGTGTACACAGCACACAAGCCCTTCCAAGCATGGTGATTGGTGCAGAAATGAGTATGCTGCCACTTTTAGCCCTTCCAGACTACTGTAGCACCCAAAACAGCAGCACTACAGAGTTTAATTTTACAGCCATGATGCCTTCATTTTGCAACAATCCACTGTGCCATTTGCATTTGAGCTATCACCACAAAGCAAAGGTCACAGAGGACATTGACTGACAACATGTTTCATTACTCTGTTGCACAGTGCAATGTGGGTGGCATGCATGCAATGAAACACATTCTGCCACGCGTAATATGATAGAATAGCGCATTGATGAAACGGAGCTTCAGCTGCCACATGATAATACCACAGCATGATTCCCATTTAATTGATTTAGCCCCCTTTGTCTCCTATGAATTATTATTGGAGAAATTAAATCACCCATGAAAATAATGTGCAAAATTGTGACAGGCAAAATAAATGTAACTCAATGAGTAAGCATTACAAATACATTTGGCAGGTTTTTATTATCAGCAGTAAATGAATGGTGCCAACACTTTGCGACACTTGCACTTGTCCATAGATTTCCTATGATCCTTTGTACTGGAAGTTTCCCTCGGCCAACAATTCATGAAGCACAGTGCCCTCTACAACACATCTGGGACAGGTGAACAGGGCATGCAAATGTATCACCTTAACCAATCATAGAAACATGGAAAATAGGAGCAGAAATAGGGCATTCGGCCCTTCGAGCCTGCTCCACCATTCATTATGATTATCCAACTTACTAGCCTGCTCCTGCTTTCTCCTCATATCCTTTGATCCTTTTCGCCCCAAGAGCTATATCTAACTCCTTGAAAACATAAAATGTTTTGGTCTCTACTTTCTGAGGTAACGAATTCCACAGGCTCCCCACTCTCTGGGTGATGAAATTTCTCCTCATCTCAGCCCTAAATTGTCTACCCCGTATCCTTAGACTGTGACCTCTGGTTCTGGACTCCCCCACCATTGGGAACATCCTTCCTGCATCTACCCTGTCTAGTCCTGTTAGAATTTTATAGGTTTCGATGAAATCCCCCCTCATTCTTCTGAACTCAAGCAAATATAATCCTAACCGGCTCAATCTCTCCTCATATGTCAGTCCCGCCATCCCAGGAATCAGTCTGGTAGATCTTTGCTACACTCCCTCTATAGCAAGAACATCCTTCCTCATATAAGGAGACCAAAACTGCACACAATATTCCAGGTGTGGTCTCACCAAGGCCCTGTACAATTGCAGCAAGACATCCCTGCTCCTGTACTTGAATCCTTTCGCTATGAAGGTCAACATACCATTTGCCTTCTTTACTGCCTGCTGTACCTGCATGCTTACATTCAGTGACTGGTGTACGAGGACACCCAGGTCTCATTGCACATTCCTGTCTTTCAGCTTATAGCCATTCAGATAATAATCTGCCTTCCTGTTTTTGCTACCAAAGTGGATAACCTCACACTTATCCACATTATACTACATCTGCCATGCATTTGCCCACTCACTCAGCTTGTCCAAATCACACTGAAGTACCTCTGCATCCTCCTCACAGCTCACCCTCCCACCCAGCTTTGTGTCATCTGCAAATTTGGAGATATTACATTTAGTTCCCTCATCTAATTCATTAATATATATTGTGAATAGCTGGGGTACCAGCACCGATCCCTGCGGTACCCCTCTAGTTACTGCCTGCCATTCGGAAAAAGACCCGTTTAGTCCTACTCTTTGTTTCCTGTCTGCCAGTTAGTTTTCTATCCATCTTGATACATTACCCCCAATCCCATGTGCTTTAATTTTACACACTAATCTCTTATGTGAGACTTTGTTGAAAGCCTTCTGAAAGTCCAAATAAACCACATCCACTGGCTCCCCATCATCAACTCTACCAGTTACATCCTTGAAAAATTCCAGTAGATTTGTCAAGCACAATTTCCCTTTCCTAAATCCATGCTGACTCTGTCTGATTCTGCCACTGTTTTCCAAGTGCTCAGCTATTAAATATTTCATAATGGACTCTAGAATTTTCCCCACTACCCTCGTCAGGCTGACTATAATGCCCTGTTTTCTCTCTACCTCCCTTTTTAAATAATGGGGTTACATTAGCTACCTTCCAGTCTGTGGAAACTGTTCCAGAGTCTGTAGAATCTCGGAAGATGACCACCAATGCATCCAGTATTTTTAGGACCACTTCTTTAAGTAGTCTGGAATGTAGATTATTAGGCCCTGGGGATTTATCAGCCTTCAATCCCATCAATTTACCCAACACCATTTCCCTACTAATACTGATTTCTTTCAGTTCCTCCCTCTCACTAAACCCTGTGTTCCCCAACATTTCTGGTATGTTATTTGTGTCCTTCTTTGTGAAGACAGAACCAAAGTATGTATTTAGCTGGTCAGCCATTTCTTTATTCCCCATTATAAATTCCCCTGTTTCTGACTGTAAGGGACCTACATTTGTCTTAGCCAATCTTTTTCTCTTCACGTACCTATAGAAACTTTTACAGTCAGTTTTTATGTTCCCTGCAAGCTTACTCTCGTACTATATTTTCTCCTTCTTAATCAATCTCTTAATTAATCAATTTTTATTCAATATCAGATTGATAAATGAATAGCATAGAGTCTGAACCAGTGTCAGGTAGAATATTTAATCCAATGTCATACCATGTACAGCAAGCAAAACAGAAAGGGAAAGGAAGATTAAATGAAGAGAGAAAGGTACAAGAGACAGAATGAAAAAAACAAAACCTGTTTTATTTTTTGAACAAGTTAAGTACAGAACTTCACATTGTTTCATGTATGTCAATGTCAAGTATCTTGGCAAGATACTGTTACATTGTAGCTTCTGAAATGGAAGGGCATCTTGGGCTGCAACATCCCGACTTATGCTGATATTAACTGTGTGTGTACAGTTGTTGGAAGTTACTCTCTAATTTGTACATTAATAACAATGAGTATTGTTAGAATCACTGTTATTTCTACGGTAAGATTCTGTCCAATATTTTACATTCACATGCAGAAATGACAACATAAGTCTGCAGTATTAACCTAACGTAATTAAACAAAGGTGATTAATTTCAAAATTTTGGCTCCTTTAGTGGTCACTATTGATACATAGTTTTAAGCTTGTGGATTTTACAATTTTACCCTCATTTATATGTTTGCATATAGTTGTTCTCCATCCTGCATGAAATTTAATGTGCTCAGGAAATGTTAACAGGTAACAGATTTGTTTAATTTACTTAAAAAAAAACCTTTGCTTACATTTGGAATTTTAACTGCTTCCCCATATTTGAATTCCTCATAGTTAAGACCTCCAAAGGAAATATTATTGTAGAAGCTCTCAAATTAAAACTACATAGCACATTCAGTAACTATAGAATCTGAGAAAGGTAGATCAATTATTTTTTTTGATATTTAAAATTCAATAATATTTTGTATTAGAGGTTAGAAATCTCAGGTAACCTCTTCCTACATGACTATTCAGCTGATCTTTCAGTCTACGTATTATGTAGTATAGCAGTTTGTCAAAATTATGTTACTGAGTAAACACCTTTAAAAGTGAGTGACCCAGTTCATAGATGTCCTGGCATAATTGTGCCATTGGGTATAGATTCTTGCACATCAAGTTTCTGGGCATGTTCTTGCTATTTAAAATGGTATTAAGGGAAGGAAAATGATGGGGTTGCTCCTCCACCTCAAGAGGCTGAATCAAATAGTGGTGTCAGGTCACAACAACCAGTCACCTGCCTGCTCTTCTCAATAAAAATGGTAGAGGGGAATAGTTGAAAATGGGAAAGAAATAGTGTGTCAGTTGCGCAACTAGAATTTATAGATACCAAGGATTTAAAAGATAGCAAACAGAAAACTACGCTATTATATTTTACAATGGGGTCAGAACCTTAAATTTTTTGAAAAGCCTATAATCAAACAGTAGCAATATATGTTAGAGTTAGTATTGCTTCTCAGCAGTTATTTCTGTAATACATCAAATCTTCTTAATTAAACCAGCAGATCGCGATAGAACTACAAGTTTCCAGACAAATCAAGTGAGAAAGTTGCTGAGAGGGCATTACTGAGTTATTAAAGTGGTGGATATTTCCATTGCAGGCTATGTGAATTAATGTGCAAAATAAGCCCACACAATTTTTAAAAGGGGCTTACTTTGTGAATCCAATGATATATTCTTTTGTGTTTATTCCTGTCAGTCCTGAGACATGTCATCTCAATATATCTCTCACACCTCACAACTAGCCTGAACAGTCTCCCTGTACTTCATGTCAGCAGTACATTATTTTAAATGTTTAAAATTATTTTCTATTTTACATAATTACCCAAAGCACCAGGTGCTGTGCAAGTCTCGACTAAAGGCTGAAATTGGAAACTTGAATGCTAGATCCTGAGGTCTTCATCAGCAATATAAAACAGGAATGAAGACCAAGCTCAAGTGTTCAAACTTCATGTACTTGGAGGAACATTAACATTTTATTTGAATTTCTGACTATGACATTTTTTATTTCTCGTATGGAATTTGTGTGCAACAATTACATCTGTGCAATGAATGATGTCATGAAGTTCTAGATCCTCATTTGAGAATTTGCTTCAGTGGGAAACAATGACTTGAATTCAATCTGAATTCTACAAACATTCGTTATGTTTTGGGTTGCATCTTCCAATTTATGCTCTAATAAGAATACTTTAGTTAATTGCTGTCTAGCAACCCCATCATTTTGCAAGATCCTAATAATTACAGATGAGCTGTAGGCTGTTTGTCCTTAGTTCGTCCATCCAGAAAGTTCTTCCTTTGCCATATCTAGTTGTGTCTTAAATTATTACATGTTTTTCACTGTTCCAGTTGGATGTCTTTTTCATATATTGATCAAATTTTGTGCGAAGGCGAACTTCCAGAAATGAATCCTAGATTTGTCTTATGGTGGTTTGAACCTTGTTTTACTCTTAAAATTTAAAGCAATTTTCTGAGTTTACCTTTTCCATACTGTTAATTATCTCATCTATACGATGCTTGCTAAAGCCCATGTTTATCCATCCTTTCTTCCAAATTCCCTCCAGCTCTAGGGATCAGGCTTATGAGTGCCTTCAGCACTCACATGTCTCTATTATGTATGGTGGTCAGAAACAGTATTCGTAGTGTGATCTGATCAGAACGTTACAGAGTTCAGTTATGCCTTCCTCTTTCTTGAATTGTATGATTTTAGTTATATCAGTCATAATTTATTGACTTTGTTAATTTTGCTTTGCACGGATGGACATATTGACACTTAGGCTAGTAAGACTTATGGGTGAAGCTGAGTGACTCCCATGAGCTATTTAATGCACTATTCATAGGGCAGGATTTTTCCCTCCGTGAATTGGGGGCGGGGCCCGCTCACCGAGGGGAAAATGACGTGGGATGACGTCAGAAGGAACCCCTGTTATATTGAAGGTCATATTAATGGCACTGAGTACCACCTATCTCACCCCCAGAACAGCAGGCAGGGCAGGAAACTATTCAAAAACCTGACAAGGGCAGCCAAGGTAACAGACCAGCCAGTTTGCCTTTTTATTCTTGAGCAACACTAGAAGAAAATATTGATTATCCTCCATTGTTACTGAGAGCACAAGTCTTCCCTCAGTTTAAGGAGCTAACCATCTTTGAGGAGCAGGCCTCTTAACTGTTGGGAAGGTGCTCAGGTCTAGGGGGAAGGTGAAATGTGAAATCAGTAGACTGCTCAGGGCGCACAGACCCAAGCATTCATCACAGGCAGCCCTGCAACTTTAAATTACATCTAGTTGGTTCTTAACTAAAGGAAGAAATATTCAAGGAACGTCGCTTGTGGAGCTGGCTTCAAGAAGGACACTAGCATTTATTTGATGGTCGTCCCATTGAATCCAGTTGATGCAGAATAGGCATTGCTCTTGGATTTTCTCTAGTGCTCATAAGTGTTGCTGGTACACAGTCTAGATCTCACTGCAGTTCAGGAGTGTGGTGAAGACAAATGCTCTGTACACTAGGACTTTTGTTGTTTTGTAAAGGTCTTTGCTGTGGCTAATTGAGGCCATTGACAGGATCATTAAGATAATTAAAGACCTGCCCGTCCAAGCTTCAGGCTGGTGGGCAGGCCATGAGCCCCAGCTGGCTTCTGATTATTCATGAAACTTCATCCACTGGTGGGATGAAGTTTCATGTCCGTTTTTTAAACATTTAATGAATTTTATGTATTTATTATTAACATGTCCCATCTTGTGTGACATTGTCACATGAGGGATACATGTTAATAATTTCAATATTTATCTATTTTTAGACTTTACTTACCTGTCACGAATCTCCCTGAGACAGGACTTTGCCTCAGGGAGCAGTGCACTCTTTCGCACGTATGCGCGAAAGAGCGCACTTTGACAGATGGGGAATCCCTCCCCCACCCGCACAGGAAGCACATAGCGCTTCCTGTCGGGCAGGTTACTGGGAATGCCTTAATTGGCCCACCCACTCAAAATGGCGGTGGGCCCCGTTTTGGTGGCGGCTGTCCGCCTGTCGTCGAGCTGGTGGGGCCTGCATGCCATCTGAGGGCAAAATTCTGCCCATGGAGTATGTTTGCTGCTCATTTTTCCTTCCTATATGTAGAACATTTGTACGCAATAGATTATAAATGAAATCATTCTGCTCACTGTGTATGTTTTCCAATTTAGTTTATAATTTTTGAGCTGCCTCCTTTGCATCTACTGTCCCTTCCAACTTGATATCAGTTATCAATTTAACTAATTTGCATTTCTGGGCTGGATTTAATGGAGGAAATGGGAATCTCGCCCAAGCCCTGTGTCTCCTCATTTAGGGAAGGCTCACTGTATCAGGGCACCAGCAGGTCTTCCCACTGGATCAAGTAACCCAGGGGCAGAGATCCTGCTGCCAAGGGCTTCTGGTCAATCAGAAGCTCAGAGTTGTGGATGGACCGAACACACAGGTGAGTGATGGCAGGAGGGGGTTCCTGGGATAGTGATCACTAGGGAGGAGGAGAGGGCGTTTGGCAGAAGGGGTGGATATCACCCTCAGGAAACCTTGACCTTCCTGATGCCATGTCACTTGATCAGGCACTGAGTGCCTGACGATGAGGGGCAACCACACTGTTGATATACTGGCTTTGGAAGAGGTACAGCAGATTCACCATTAATTGCCCAATTAAGGGCCTCAATTGGTGGCAGGGCAGGAAAGATGCCCACAGACTTTCCCATCACAGACTTAATCAGGATGGAAGCAGGAAGTTAGCACCACCCGCCGCCCTCTCACCCGATTAAATGCCCGCTCTGCTACTAAACCCGCCATGGGGGAGGGCATTAAATTCCGCCTTTTGAATCTGAGTGAGTTTAAAAGCGCATGGGTCATGATCGGGTGAGAGAGTGCAGGGTGGAGATTCTGCTGCCCTCCTGCCCCACTCAGTATCTCCATGGAGATAAGTCATTCAGCAAATACTTGTTTCTTGCTGTGCAGCCAATGTATTATCTGTTCCCAAGATTTACCTTGCATCTCCATAGCTTTGAACTTAATTAAAAGCCTTTTGCATGGCAAGTGTGTTCATCAATTTTTATGTGGAATTTTGTGAACTGACTTGGGAGCTCTTAGTGCAACACATCATCGGGCTTTCCAATGTCCCCTTGGATTGCCACCTCCTCAGAAATGTTTAAGGGCTGGTCACTTAGGATGTTACTCTCTTCATTCCTTGTTGACTGCAGTTTACCAGGTTTAATCTTTCACAGATAATTCACAAATATAATGCTGAGGATTGACTTAATTGTGAGGGATCAAAGTAAGATTAATCGGTCTTGGCTTTGTCTTTTTTGAATGTGGGCAGCACATTAGCTTGTAACATTTCTACTGATACCTCCCCAGTGTTCTCATTATGATTGTTGGTGCCTCATAAGTCTCCCTCCTAGTGACTCTTTACACTTCAGAATAAACATCAACCTCCTCCAGGAATGTATTTAGTCTTGAGTTCTTGAGACTTCAATCCCATTGATATTAAAGTCATTCATTTAGCTTTGGCTGCCTCTGAATATGTATACTGCTCATGTCATTCTTCGAAAATACTTGATGGAAGTTATCATTCAGAAAGTTTACAATCTTGTATCCCTCATCAGATTCAAGCTAGTTTGCTCTTTTTATGTTTTCCTCTCTTCTCTACCTCCTTACGTTGAACTACTGAAAAAACGTTGTGCTGTTATATTTTACCACAAAGTACTTGACATAGTTATAGTTTATTTTTGTTCTCCCTCTGCTCCTTTACTCACCCTTCAACCTGTTTTCCATGTCACTATATTTTCATTCTCAATTGTATTAGCAGCAAAGAATAGCTACCTAATAATTTTTTACAGTGAGTGGACTGAAAGGTCCACTAACAAGATAATTCATTTTTTGTTTCTTTAAAAACATGTTAACTATTTGTGGCAGTATTTGTGCATTGTTCGTAAAGGAACTAGAATAGGTCATTCAGCCCCTTGAGCCTGTTCCATCATTCTATTTGATCATGGTTGTTCTGCATTTCAACTCTTGATAGCCTTACCTAATTTTAAAAAACCTACCAATCTTAATGCTAAAAATTTCATTTGACTGACCATCTACAGCCCCTTGGAGGAAAGAGAGTTCCAAATGTCTTCCACCCTTTGAAAAATTGCTACCTGATTTCACTTCTCAATGGGCTAACTCTAATTTTAAGATTATACAAAACATTACCTCAAATCCAGCTATCCGAAAAAAGGCCATGCCCAAAAACTGGACATTTTTTAAAGCGGGTCATGCAGGATACTTCATGGAGACAAGTGCATAATTAAAAATTTAATAATTTAAGCATTCAGGCCCCCAAAAGATTTGTATTGTTCTGCTAGTTTTAGTTAATTAATTACCCGCAAATCCAAAGTGGAAGGTAAAATTCCAAATGTGCAATCTGGCCAGTCGTTGAAAGAAGAACAAAACAATGCAGTTTTGCGCGCCAGTCACTTCTTGTGCTTTGAGTGGGCAGAGCGACCCTTGACCCCACCTAACTCAGATTGGCCTGACCTGACCTGAAATTTATAGTCACAACATGGTGCCAGTCTCATAATTAGTGCCCTGCTGTAGGTATCGTTAGTGAATGCAAGTACTTTCAAGTTTTCTCCCTCACTGACAGGCTAGCAGCACCTATAGCCACCCGTAGAAACTATTTCATACATGACCTTTAGAATGAATAGCAACATAGCAGAGGCAGAATCTCGGGGCAAACAAGACTCATAAGGGAGAGATAAGCTCATAGGAGCAGGCGTGTTACAAAATGCAGGAGGCTGGAAGCCAACCATCACCGTGCTTCTGAAACGTGCAAAACCCAAAATCCAGCATGGAATCGGTCCCAAGATTGTCCATTTTGAGACACTCTACCGATATCCACTTGTTGCCCTCGCCAGCGGAAATAGTCCCTTTCCACCTGATCAAATATCTATCACTCCAAATACCTCAATTTAATCGCCAATCAACTTTCTAAACTCGAGGCCACATTTCTGGAATCTGTGTTTATAATTTATCTCTTTAAGACCTGACATAGTTCTGGTGAATCTGTCAGATCTCCTCCGAAGCCAGTATATCCTTCCTGTGGTATATTGCCCAACACAGAATACAGCACTCCAGATTGCTCGGTAAACCTGTAGCATCACTTCTTCCGCTATTTCAACTCATAGGCATTTGCAGAACAGAAGGGGGCCATTCGGCCCACTGTGTCTGCATCAGTCAACAAAGATCTGACAACACTAATCCCATTTTCCAGCACTAGGCCCTTAGCCATGGAGGCTATTGCATCGCAAGTGAGTATCTAAATACTTCTTAAATGTTACGAGAGTTTCTGGCTCAACTACCCTTTCAGGCAGTGAGTTCTAGACTCCCATCATCCTCTGTGTGAAAAAATTCCTCCTCAACTCCCCTCTTAGCCTTCTACCTCTTACTTTAAATCTATGCCTCCTGGTTATTGACCCTTCTACTAATGGAAAAAGTGCCTTCCTATTTATCCTATCTATGCCCCTCATAATCTTATACACCTCTATCAGGTCCCCTCTCAACCTTTGCTGCTCCAAGGAAAACAGCCTATCCAATCTTTCCTCATAACTCAGACCCTCCAGCCCAAGCAGCATCCTGGTAATTCTTTGCACCCTCTCCTGTGCAATCACATCCTTCCTACAATGTGGTGACCAGAACTGCACGCAGTATACCAGTTGTGGCCTAACCTGCATTTTATACAGTTCCAGCATAACCTCCCTGCTCTTGTATTCTATAAAAACAAAAAAACTGCGGATGCTGGAAATCCAAAACAAAAACAGAATTAGCTGGAAAAACTCAGCAGGTCTGGCAGCCTCGGCGGAGAAGAAAAGAGTTGACGTTTCGAGTCCTCATGACCCTTCGACAGAACTTGAGTTCGAGTCCAAGAAAGAGTTGAAATATAAGCTGGTTTAAGGTGTGTGTGTGGGGGGCGGAGAGATAGAGAGAGAGAGAGGTGGGGGGGGGGGGGGCGGTGTGGTTGTAGGGACAAACAAGCAGTGATAGAAGCAGATCATCAAAAGATGTCAACGACAATAGTACAATAGAACACATAGGTGTTAAAGTTAAAGTTGGTGATATTATCTAAACGAATGTGCTAATTAAGAATGGATGATAGGGCACTCAAGGTATAGCTCTAGTGGGGGTGTATTTTTTTTTCTTACCCCCTTTCTGTTTCCCCCTTTTTTTCCAATAAATTATAAAGATTTTCCTTTTCCCACCTATTTCCATTATAAAAAAAAACAACCCCACTAGAGCTATACCTTGAGTGCCCTACCATCCATTCTTAATTAGCACATTCGTTTAGATAATATCACCAACTTTCCAATAAATTATAAAGATTTTCCTTTTCCCACCTATTTCCATTATAAAAAAAAAAACACCCCCACTAGAGCTATACCTTGAGTGCCCTACCATCCATTCTTAATTAGCACATTCGTTTAGATAATATCACCAACTTTCCAATAAATTATAAAGAGTTTCCTTTTCCCACCTATTTCCATTATAAAAAAAAACAAAAAAAAACACCCCCACTAGAGCTATACCTTGAGTGCCCTACCATCCATTCTTAATTAGCACATTCGTTTAGATAATATCACCAACTTTCCAATAAATTATAAAGATTTTCCTTTTCCCACCTATTTCCATTATAAAAAAAAAACAAAAAAAAACACCCCCACTAGAGCTATACCTTGAGTGCCCTACCATCCATTCTTAATTAGCACATTCGTTTAGATAATATCACCAACTTTAACTTTAACACCTATTTGTTCTATTGTACTATTGTCGTTAACATCTTTTGATGATCTGCTTCTATCACTGCTTGTTTGTCCCTACAACCACACCCCCACTCCACCTCTCTCTCTCTCTCTCTCTCCGCCCCCCCACACACACACCTTAAACCAGCTTATATTTCAACTCTTTCTTGGACTCGAACTCAAGTTCTGTCGAAGGGTCATGAGGACTTGAAACGTCAACTCTTTTCTTCTCCGCTGATGCTGCCAGACCTGCTGAGTTTTTCCAGCTAATTCTGTTTTTGTTTTGGATTTCCAGCATCCGCAGTTTTTTTGTTTTTATCTGTGTTTAATTGACTGCCACTGCTCTTCAAGAAATGCCTACCTCCTTGAAGAAGTTCTGTTCCTCTCTGCGACAAGATTTCCGTATCTCTCTGTTGCCTTGCTCACCTTCCTTGCTTTCCATTTCCCTCCTGGTGTTTGACAAGGTGTTTACTAAAACCCGCTTTCACAGCCATATCTCCTTTCTCAGTGACTGTCTCCGTCTCCGACTTACCCCACGTGGATTTCAACTGAAATTCCACCCCTCATGTTTCGAACCCACCCAGGATTACAGGTATCTCCGGGACATAAAACGTTTCTCGGACTGCTGTTCCCGTCACATTCTGAAATCCACACTCAGTGCCACGTGCCGCCATATGAACACACTCGACCTCTCCCTCCAGCAGCACCGCCGTACCCTTTTTCAAAGCTGCGCGTGCCCCCAGTTTCATTTTATCCTTCAGCTCATCCGACGCCTCAACAAGAAACTTTTTCTCTTTCTCTCAAGTGCTAAGGAACGCAAGCTCCAACAACTCATTGACACCAACACCCATCTAGGACCCTCCACCCCTGCCTGTCCCTCCGTCCCCACCCTTTCTTCCAATCCCAACCCCAGCCGTGTATTCACTATACCCCCTGACCTTCCCCTCTCCGATGCTGAACGTTCAGTGCTCAGCAAAGGACTTAGTTTCATACCCTTACGCCCTCACCTCAATGGGTTTCGGGCTCGACATGATACTGAACTCTTCTTCCGCTGTCTTCGTCTCCGGGCTCACTTCTTTGGGCAGGAGTCCTCTCCCAGTTCAACGGATCCTTTTACCCATCTCCAATATTCTCCCTCCACCTGGACCCCTCCCTCTGGATTCTTACTTTCTCTCGATCTTTTCATTGTGAACTGTCGGCGCGACATTAGTCATCTCAATTTCTCTGCTCCTCTCACCCATTTTAACTTGTCTCTCTCTGAACTTACTGCACTCCATTCTCTCAGGTCCAACCCTGACATTGTCATCAAACCCGCTGACAAGGGTGGTGCTGTTGTTGTCTGGCGCACTGACCTCTACCTCGCGGAGGCTGAGCGTCAACTCGCAGACACTTCCTCCTACCTCTCCCTGGACCATGACCCCACCACTGAACATCAAGCCATTGTTTCCAGAACTGTCACTGACCTCATCTCCTCTGGGGATCTCCCTCCCACAGTTTCCAACCTGATAGTCGCTCAACCTCAGACGGCCCGCTTCTATCTCCTACCCAAAATCCACAAACAGAACTGCCCCGGTAGACCGATCGTCTCAGCTTGCTCCGGCCCCACAGAACTCATTTCTCGTTATCTTGACTCCCTTCTCTCTCCGCTTGTCCAGTCCCTTCCCACCTACATCCGTGATTCCTCTGACACCTTACATCACATCAACAATTTCCAGTTCCCTGGCCCCAACCGCTTCCTCTTCACCATGGACGTCCAATCCCTCTACACCTCCATCCCCCACCAGGATGGTCTGAGGGCCCTTAGCTTCTTCCTCGAACAGAGGCCCGAACAATCCCCATCCACCACTACTCTCCTCCGTCTGGCTGAACTTGTTCTCACGCTGAACAATTTCTCCTTCAACTCCTCTCACTTCCTCCAAATAAAAGGTGTGGCTATGGGTAGCCGCATGGGCCCCAGCTATGCCTGTCTCTTTATGGGGTATGTGGAACATTCCTTGTTGCAGTCGTACTCCGGCCCCCTTCCACAACTCTTTCTCCGGTACATCGATGATTACTTTGGTGCCGCTTCATGCTCTCGTCGGGACTTGGAAAAATTTATTAATTTTGCTTCCAATCTCCACCCCTCCATCATTTTCACGTGGTCCATCTCTGACACTTCCCTTCCCTTCCTTGACCTCTCTGTCTAAATCTGTGGTGATAGACTGTCCACCAATATCCATTACAAACCCACCGACTCCCACAGCTATCTCGACTACAGCTCCTCACACCCCGCTTCCTGTAAGGACTCCATCCCATTCTCTCAGTTCCTTCGCCTCCGTCGCATCTGTTCCGATGATGCTACCTTCAAAAACAGTTCCTCTGACATGTCCTCCTTCTTCCTTAACCGAGGTTTTCCACCCACGGTCGTTGACAGGGCCCTCAACCGTGTCCGGCCCATCTCCCGCGCATCCGCCCTCACGCCTTCTCCTCCCTCCCAGAAACATGATAGGGTCCCCCTTGTCCTCACTTATCACCCCACCAGCCTCCGCATTCAAAGGATCATCCTCCGCCATTTCCGCCAACTCCAGCATGATGCCACCATCAAACACATCTTCCCTTCACCCCCCTTATCGGCATTCCGTAGGGATCGCTCCCTCCGGGACACCCTGGTCCACTCCTCCATCACCCCCTACTCCTCAACCCCCTCCTATGGCACCACCCCATGCCCACGCAAAAGATGCAACACCTGCCCCTTCACTTCCTCTCTCCTCACCGTCCAAGGACCCAAACACTCCTTTCAAGTGAAGCAGCATTTCACTTGCATTTCCCCCAACTTAGTCTACTGCATTCGTTGCTGCCAATGTGGTCTCCTCTACATTGGAGAGACCAAACGTAAACTGGGCGACCGCTTTGCAGAACACCTGCAGTCTGTCCGCAAGAATGACCCAAACCTCCCTGTCGCTTGCCATTTTAACACTGCACCCTGCTCTCTTGCCCACCTGTCTGTCCTTGGCTTGCTGCATTGTTCCAGTGAAGCCCAGCGCAAACTGGAGGAACAACACCTCATCTTCCGAGTAGGCACTTTACAGCCTTCCTGACTGAATATTGAATTCAACAACTTTAGGTCGTGAGCTCCCTCCCCCATCCTCACCCCCTTTCTGTTTCCCCCTTCCTTTTTTTTCCAATAAATTATAAAGATTTTCCTTTTCCCACCTATTTCCATTATAAAAAAAAACAAAAAAAAACACACCCACTAGAGCTATACCTTGAGTGCCCTACCATCCATTCTTAATTAGCACATTCGTTTAGATAATATCACCAACTTTAACTTTAACACCTATGTGTTCTATTGTACTATTGTCGTTGACATCTTTTGATGATCTGCTTCTATCACTGCTTGTTTGTCCCTACAACCACACCCCCCCTCCACCTCTCTATCTCTCCGCCCCCCACACACACACCTTAAACCAGCTTATATTTCAACTCTTTCTTGGACTCGAACTCAAGTTCTGTCGAAGGGTCATGAGGACTCGAAACGTCAACTCTTTTCTTCTCCGCCGATGCTGCCAGACCTGCTGAGTTTTCCCAGGTAATTCTGTTTTTGTCTTGTATTCTATACCTCGGCTAATAAAGGCCACAATCCCATGTGCCTTCTTAACCACTTTATCTACCTGCCCTGCTGCCTTCAGGGATCTGTGGATTTGCACACCAAGGTCCCTCTGATCTTCAGTACTTTCCAGAGTCCTACCATTTATAGTGTAATCCTTCCCTTTTTAGCCCTCCCCAAGTGCATTACCTCACACTTTTTCGGGTTGAATTCCATTTGCCACTGCTCTGCCCACCTGACCAGTCGATTGATATCCTCCTGCAGTTTACAATTATCCTCCTCACTATTTACCACCCTACCAATTTTCGTGTCATCCATGAACTCCTTGATCATACCCCCTACATTTAAGTCCAACTCATTTACGTACACCACAAACAGCAAGGACCCCAGCCATGAGGAACCCCACTGGAAACAGACTTCCAGACAGAGAAACATCCCTCTACCATCACCCTCTGCTTCCTGCCTCTCAGCCAATTTTGGATCCAATGTGCCACTTTGCCTTGGATCCCATGGTCTCTTACTTTCTTGAACAGTCTGCCATGAGGGACCTTATCAAAAGCCTTGCTGAAGTCCATGTGGACCACATCAAATGCATTACCCTCATCAACACTCCTGGTTACCTCCCCAAAAAATTTAATCAAATTTGTCAAACACGAACTTCCCTTAACAAATTCATGCTGACTATCCCTGCTTAATCCGTGTCCCTCCAAGTGCAGATATATTCTGTCCCTCAGAATTCTTTCTAGTAACTTCCCCACCACTGAGGTTAGACTGACTGGCCTGTAATTTCCTGGTCTGTCCCTTCCTCCCTTTTTTAATAATGGGACAACGTTAGCAGTCCTCTGGCACCTCACCTGTGGCCAGAGAGGATTTGAAAATTACTGCCAGGGCCCCTGATATCTCTTCCCTTGCCTCCCTCAACAGCCTGGAATACATCTCACTAGGCCTGCGGATTTATCCACTTTTAAAGCCACTACGCGTGCTAGTACCTCCTCTCTATGTTAATTTCCTCTAATATTTCACAGTCCTTCACCCTGATGTTGTCCTTTTCTGACGCAAAGTATTCATTGAGGACTGTACCCACGTCTTCCGGGTCCACACACACATTAGCTCTATGGTCTTTAATTGGCCCTACTCTTTCTCTAGTTATTCTCTTGCTCTATGTATATTTAAAAAACCTCTCTGGGTTTTCCTTTATTCTACCCACCAATGCTTTCTCATGCACTCTCTTAGCTTTCCTAATTTCCTTTTTAAGTTCCCCCTTGCACTCTTTATACTCCTTTAGGGACTCTGCCATATTGCGCTCTCTGTATCTGCCACAAGCTTCTCTTTTTTTTCTAAATCCTAACCTTTATGTCCCTTAACATCCAGGGTTCTCAGGACTTGGTCCCCCCCTTTGTCTTTACGGAAACATATTTGTCCTGCACTCTCGCTGTTTCCTCTTTGAATGTCTCCCGCTGCACTGACACAGTTTTACCTACAATTAGCTGCCCCCAGTCCAGTTGGGCGAAATTGCATCTCATCTTAGTAAATTAGCCTTTCCTTAGTTTAGAAATGTTACTCCCGGCCCAACCTTATCCTTTTCCATAAATCTAACTGAGTTATGGTCACTATCTCCAAAATGCTCCCTTACTGAATATTAGGTCCTGAACGGCACCCTCCCTTGTTGGCCTTTCTATGTACTGGCTAAAAAGGTTCTCCTGGATGCTACTTAAGAATTTTGCTCCTCCCCAGCTTGCACACTAAAACTATCCCAGTTAATATTTGGGTAGTTAAAACCCCCTACTATTACTGCCTTATTATTCTTACACTTCTCTGAAATTTGATTGCATATTTGATCCTCTTTCTGTCCCTGGCTGTAAGGGGCCTATAGTACACAATGTGTTTGCCCCTTTTGTGTTTTTTACTTCTATCCATATGGCCTCATTTGATGATCCTTCCAAAATATCATCCCTCCTCACTGCTACAATTGATTCCTTGATCAATATTGCGACCCCCGCCTCCTTACTCCTCTTCTAACCTCCTCTCTATCTCATCTGAATATTCCATAACCGGGAATGTTGAGCTGCCAATCCTACCCATCTTTTAGCCAAGCCTTGGTTATTACTATGATAGTGTACTCCCACGTGCCTATCTGTGCCCTCAGCTCACCTGTCTTATTTCTCAGGTTCCTTGCATTAAAATATATTTGCCTATCTGTGCCCTCAGCTCACCTGTCTTATTTCTCAGGTTCCTTGCATTAAAATATATTCCATTTTCCTTACTAAACTCACTTCTTTCTTATTTAACCTATGTTTCATAAGAACATAAGAAATAGGAGCAGGAGTAGGCCATTTGGCCCCTCAAGCCTGCTCCGTCATTCAATACGAGCATGGTTGATCTGCCCCAGGCATCAACTCCTCTTTCGTGCCAGCTCCTCATAGTCCTCAACTCTCTGATATTTCAAAAATCTATCTACCGCCTTTTTAAATACTTTCATTGGTCTAGCCTCCACAACTCTCTGGGGGAGAGAATTCCAGACATCTGATACACTCTGAGAGAAGAAATCCCTTCATATCTCAGTTTTAAATGATTGCCCCTTATTCTGTAACTATGTCCCCTATTTCAAGATTCCCTCACTAGTGGAAACATCATCTCAACATCTACCCTATCAAGCCCTCAAGATCACGTACATTTCAATAAGATCATGTCTCATACGTCTAAACTCTAATGAATAAAGGCCTAACCAGTTTAGCCGTTCTCGAGAAGTCAACCCATTCATCCCAGGAATCAGCCTAGTGAATATCTTTTGAACTGACTCCAATGCCAGTATATCCTTACAGGGACCAAAATTGTACACAGTACTCCAGCTGCAGCCTCACCAACGCCCTGTAAAATTGTGACAAGACTTCCCTATTTTTAAACTCCAACCACCTAGCAATACAGGCCAAAATTCCATTTGCCTTCTTAATTACTTGCTGCACCTACATGCTAACTTTGTGTTTCATGCACAAGAACACCCAGATCCCTCTGTGCTGCATTTTTTTGGAGTCACTGTTCATTTAAATAATGGTCTGCCTTTTGATTTTTCCTACCAAAGTGCATGACCTCACACTTTCCTACATTAAACTCCACCTGTCAAGTTTTTGCCCACTCACTCAACCTATCTATATCCCCTTGCAGATTCCTTATATCCTCATCACAACATGCCCTCCCATCTATTTGTGTTGTCAGCAAATTTGGATACATTACACTCTGCCCCCTCCTCCAAGTCATTAATATAGATAGTAAATAATTGAGGCCCTAGGATTGATCCTTGTGTACTCCACTAGTTACATCTTTCCAACCTGAAAAAGATCCATTAATCCTGACTCTCTGTCTTCCTTTTCCTTCCAGACTCACTCACTAGCGTTTTGACTTCTAATTCCATCTCAGCTTCTCTCCCCTCTGAACTAATTTTCAGGATTCCATCCCCTGCCAATTTAGTCTAAATCCACCCCAACATCATCAGCAAGCCTCCCTGCAAGGATGTTGGCCCCATTACTGTTCAGATGTAACCTGTCTAACTTGTACAGGTACCACCTCCCCCAGAAATGGTCCCAGTGCCCCTGGAATCTAAAGCCCTCCCTCCTGCACCATTTCTCCTGCGCCATCTCTCCAGCCACGCATTCATCTGCTCTATCCTTCTGTTCCTCTACTCACTACTGCGTGGTGCCGGAAGTAATCTAGAGATTACTACCTTTCAAGTCCTGCTTTTCAATTTCCTACCTAACTCCCTAAAGCCTGCTTGCAGGACCTACTTTCTCTTTCATCCTATGTCGTTGGTCTCAACATGGACCATGACCTCTGGCTGTTCATCCTCCTTCCTCAGAATGCCCTGCAGCTGTTCGTGACATCCTTGACTTTGGCAACTGGGAGGCAACATACCATCCTGGAGTCACAACTATGGCCAGAGAAGTGCCTGTCTACTCCCCTCATTAACAAATCGTTACCACTATTACCCTTCCACACTTCTTCCTCCACCCCACCTAATCATCTGGACCACTCACAGTACCATGGCCTTGGCTCTGGTTGGCCTCCACAGAGGAACTGCCACTCTCACAGTTTTCCAAGGCCGAAAAATGATTTGCGAGCGAGCTGCACTCGGAGGATTCCCTCACTACCTGCCTGGTCCCCTTCTTCTATCTGGCGGTCACCCATTCCCTCTCTGCTTGCACTTCCTTAAGCTGCGGGTGACCATGTCCTGAAACGTGCTATCCATGAACCTCCTTGCCTCGTGAATGCACCATAGTGCCCCCAGCTGCTGCTCAAATCCAAAGCTCGGTGCTCAAGTTGCTCCAGTTGAAAGCACCTCCTGCACACATGGTCATGCAGACTGCCAGGAGCATCCAGGATTCCTGACATAGTGCAGGATGTGCAAATCATGGGACTGAGCTCCCCAGACATATCTTAACTAAATAGAATATGGACCCCTGCTTTTATTTTATCCTTACTCTTACTTGAGCATAGACTAGATGCTAGATCCTTTAGATAGACTAGATCCTCTAGGCGCTGCTGACTGCCTGTCCCAGGGGTCCTCCCCTCGCAGTCTCCTCAACTCCCTTGAGATAAAGACCAACATAACATTAGCCTTATTGATTTAAGTTTTTTTACATGTGCACCAGTTTTTGGTGATTTATTTATTCATTCATTTAGGACACCCAAATTGATTTCCTCCTCCACAGTTTCTAGTTTCTCATCATTAAGATAATGGCTGGGATTTTCTGGTCCCGTTGCAAGTAGGACCCACCGCGGGTGAGGCGGCGCCCCAGCCATAAGTCCATTGACTTGCGGCAGGACTGGAAGATTGTGGCAGCGGGCGGATGTGGAAAATCCCGCCAAACACTTCCATTGTTTATGTTGGATACCAAGACGAAACTTCATCTGCTATAGTTTTGCCCACTGACTTAATCTATGCCCCTTTGTAACTCCCTACTCCCATTAACTAGAATTTTAGTCAAATACCATTCACCCTTCTATAATCAAGATATTAACCTATCATTTCATGTTGTGAAGAAAAAAAAAATTCTCTCTCATTGTTAGCCTAGGGAAAGAGCAGTGAAAGTGAAAAGAAAGAAAATTCCTATTGCATTGAGTCTCCATCACCACAATGCTGACCCAGGATCCCTGAGGCCTTCCTGAGTGGATGTAATTATGCATGCACTTGTAACAGGTTCACATTAGAATTCAGACTCATTTTCCATTACATCTCGGAATGAGTTACCCAAACATAGGAAGGCTCCAGAACAGCTGGAACTGGGGCTAGTGCCTTGTCGATTGTCAGAGATGAATGCTTAAGTGATGCTCCAAGCAAACCAAAGAGAAAACTGGCAGCAGTTTTCTGCTTATTCTTATCGTCCAATAGGTTCTTTGGGCCTCTAGCTGCTGCTCTCCAGGAACCGCAAGAAAGGACCTGAGGACAGTGATGAGGCCTTTAGCCTGCAGCTATGCGACCGTATCCAAATCAGTTTCCAGCACAGGGCTCTGCTAGGGAGTATACATCCTAATCACCCGTGGCCTCGCAGTCCAACCCCCAGACGAGGCCATCTCCCTGATGTTCTTGGCCCTCTTCATTCTGCAAGCACAACATAACCGAATGTTAGCCTAATTTATAGTATTGCCAGGGAGAAATGTCTTCAATATGTCAGTGCATCACAATGTTCATTCACATCTCTCCTGCGTGCCCCTAAAGGAGTAGCTTAGACATACAAACCCCCATGCTAATAGCAGAACTCTGTGCCAGCTCGCACATCCTAGGTGCAGCATTCAGATGAGAGCCATCACTCGGACGTCTGTGTGCTTGTACTAAACAACTCATCTTGTCTGAATGCAGCAGGTCATAGAACCTCTTACCACACTGTATCCATGATCTTCTATGGCCCCCTGTTGTGCTCTCAGTGGCTGCTATATCTTGCCAGGCCTTCTTTGTGGTTGCCGACGGGTTATGGTACAATATTTTTTGCCATCTCTGGGCCTCATCCACGAGTATCTGGAGGTCCTGGTCACCGAAGCACATTGCAACACCACTCATTCATTTTCCACTCTCTCCTTAATGAGATGCTGTGGCAGGAAACAATTAAAACAAAAAGACTGCTAAAGTATCCAGTTTTGGATAGTCTCCCACACTTTTATGTGTATACATACCCTAATCATGTTCCCTATCTTATCAATGAATACTGTTGCACAGGAGTGTCAGGAGAAACTGGGTCTGTAAGAATGCATGGTGGTCTGAATTTTGTTGCTGTCACTCCTGGAGGGCATGATGTGTTCCTGACCCTGTGGATTACTCCCTCTGAATCATATTGTTATGCCATGACAGTGTGCAGCTATAAGGAACCTTCGGCAAGGATCAATTGAATAGACACACCTGAGAGATGGGTGGCAAGAGGGTAGGCATATGGAAAAAGGATCATGGCAAGTGTGGTGTGTATCAGACATCCCTTGACACACAATAGTCACCTGCATCAATGAAAGATATTGTGAGCAGCTAATGGTGCCAAGATGGTGCCAATTCCATGGCTGTGCCTTGTGACTATTTTCTATCCCTAAAGTGGTTGAGTGTACTCTTTCATTACAATGTGAATAGGGAGAAGGTACTACTTTTTCCTATGTGAAGTCCATGTTAGGTTTTTTGTTCCAGTGTCATCAACCAGTTGGACAAGTATTACAATTTGCATTTACCTGACTGCTCAATGACATTCCTTCCAAGCCGCAGCAGCACCACCATCAACTTCCTATCTCACACTTTGCCCTCCTTACGGCCTACTTTTCATTCATGGCTGAGACTTACACTCGCCTTCCTCTGCCTCTCCACTACTTCTAGAGTTGATGGGCCTGACTCCTGTTAGACCCAGCCCCACCCGGAACCAAAATTAGCCCTTCCATGGCCATTTCTCAGGAATTGGGTTTGCAAAGTCAGGACTTTCCATGGCGCTAGAGCACAAATCCAGGCCATTGTTTGGAAATAATTGAGGCTTATCATGTTCTTAGATTTACTCATGTAGGAATGGGCAAGCCCTAAAATTTTTTCACGAGTTTAGTGTCAATATATCATGTATGTTACCCAACTTCACATTGTTCCGTGTGTTTCTATGTCTAGTCTCTCAGCAAGATTTTAGTGTAGTGCAGCTTCTGGAGGAGCATGGCAGTTCAGACAGTGATGAACTGCGCAGACATGGTTGGCAAACATTACTGCCTGATTTAAACTTGAATAATGGTGAGCGCAGATAGCCTCACTGTTATTTCCACTGCAAAACCCTGGCCGTTATTCATTTTCGAAAGCTTAGCAAGTTAACAAGAAAAATGAAGTTTTTTCTTTTTTGTATTTAAATGGCTATTCATAAAAATGCATTGCCAAATGAGTTCTTTATTTTAAATTTTAATAACAGCAGACAGCTTTTCCCTCAAAACAGATGTGAACAGAGGTGGAGGAGCTGTTTTACTGCTCGTGACCAGCTGTAAGCTGTCAATCAGTGAACACTACTTCTGAGTTAAATGGTGACTGATTGACAGTGCCTTTAATAGCAGAAATGAGACAGCAATTGAATGAACTGATTGCTGCTGCCTGAAAATGTTAAAAGCCAGACATTTTATACATTAGAGCTTCAGTGCTTCATGAAAGCATCATTTTACATGAACAGCATTTTAACTGTTCACGCACAAGATCTTTCTGGAAAAGCTGGGAAAAGTCATTGAAAAGAACTGATGTGCTGATCTGCTCATCACTGGCAGTAGAACTTCAAAAACCATATCATTTATTTGAAAACGATGGTTGCTAGACAACTTTAGAAATAATGGAAATTTGCAGCATGGAAGGAGCTATTCAGTCTAATCCCAACTTCCAGCTCTTTGTCTGTATGTGATGGCAGTTCAAGTGCATATACTTTCCAAATACTTTCTAAATGTTATGAAAGTTTCTGCCTCTGCCATCCTTCCAGACAGTGGGCTGCATGTACCCACCACCCTCCAGATGAAAAGATTTCTGATTAAATCCACACTAAAGCCCCTGAATCGCTGGCCCCTCTTTGTGGATCCCTCAGCCTAGGGGAATAAGGCCTTCCTTTCCACTCTTTCTAGATCCCTCATGATTTCTTACACTTAATGAGGTCTGCCCTCTGCCTCCTCTGTTTTAAAGTAAATAACCCAAGCCTACCAATCTTTCCTGATAACTAAAATTCTCCATTCCAGGTGACATCCTGGTAAATCTCCTCCTCTCTTTAGTGCAATCACATCTTTCCTATATTGTGGTGACTAGAATTGCACACAGTACTTCAGCTGTGGCCTAACCAGTGATTAATACATTGTTACAATCCCTGTGGAGACCGAAAATTTTGAAATAGACATAGAGAGCATTTTAACTGTTCATCCACAAGGTGAACAGCTTATAGCTGTCCATCCACCTTCTGGGATCTGTGGATAAGCACTTCAAGATCCCTCTACATTTCTGAGTATCCTACCATTTATTGTATATTCCCTTTCCATGTTAGCCTTCCCAAATACATACCTCACCCTTCTCCGGGTTGAAATCCATTTGCCAGCCTGATTAGCCCATTGACATCTTCCTGCATTCTACAGCTTTCTTCTTAATGATCAACCACATGGCAAATTTTTGTACTGTTTGCATACTTGCCACTATCTCACTTCTCACTGTTGAACCCCATATCACTATTGCTCTTTTACTCCCTGTGCAACTGAGCCACCCAAGGAACCATGGATTTGGCTCTGCTTGCACTCTCCAGAAGAACCATCACTCTCACCAGTGTTCTGAACTTAATGAATAGTGTGAAGGTGATGTTTTGAACAAAACAAACTTGAGTCATCTTAATTTCAAAAAGGACAAGTAATTAGAGCTCTGTAAAAATATAATGATAACCTGTAACTGATAATTAATTTTAAATGGTCAGCACTACTCTACACTGATATACATGCTGTCGACAGTAAGGCTGGCAAATTCAATGTTGCGCTGGTCAGATTCTGACACTTTGACAAGCCTACAGTTTTTATTCATTCAACTTATGTCAATTGTTGTTGTAAAACTGGTAGTAACATTGAGGATACAGATTATCACAATGTCAAAATTTGTTGAGAATTCCTTACAATGTGTACATAACGTTTTCTTTTGACCCATTACTAAGTCTGTGTCTGTTTTATTTTGAATGCAGTCAGTAAAACCGTCAGGCTGGAGGTGGGAGCAGTCTCAGAGTATAGGACGATTCAAAATGTAATTGGCTACCTGAAAGGATCTATCAATCCAGGTAACTTATTCATTGTCGCAGGCCAACTTGTGGGATCTTTTAGTGTAACACATATAGTAATTTAACATCATTAGTAATTCTGCAACCATGACAGATATTCTGCAATGTTAAATGTTTCCTTTTGCTGGTTAAGTTCCTTATTTCCTTAGTTATTTATTTAATTGTGTGGTACTGTTTTACTGGATTCAGTCAGTTGTACTTTCTATGCAAACTTTTCAGTTCAATGACAGATCACAGATTGAGGGCAAATTTGGTTACAGAAAAGCCTGTAAAAAAATCAGATATGCACAATGTCATTTTTCGGATGTGTGACAGTAATTGGTGCTGCACGTCTGTGCTTTGCAGTGTCCCTATTCACAAGAAATAATTTCTTTGCAAGTACAAAATGGCTTTTCACTGCCTTTCATTTTTGCTGATTTCACTGAGTGCAGCACTTAGACCAAATGTGATTAACCGAGAGAAAGTGTACCACAAGTGAGCTTTTGAGAAATGGTGTGTTCTACCATGACCATTAAATTAAAATTGAATCTGTCAAGCAGTTGAAGTGCTTTGTCCACTCCAATTTTTTCCATGAATAGCCAGCTCTTTAAGAAAGTTGCATGTATATTACTTCATTACCTCTGGAGCTGGTGCCCCTTTCTCCCCTTATTTCAGTAAGCGAGTGGTCAATCTATGGAACAAGCTCCCCAGGGAGATGGTGGAAGCAGTTAGTATTGATTCATTTAAATGCAAATGAGGTAGGTTTCTTTTAGAAAATAACCTTTTGGAATACAGTAAAAGAGTAATCTGAGCCATGACATACGATAAGTGTAGCATTCCTGAAAGGAGCAGGTGGCTTTGGACCTATGGTTCTCAAAGCTCTCCACCACTTGGGTTTTCCGCACATTACGTCTGGTTCTGTTGTTGGTTGATTGATGAAGATTGATTACTATGATTAGGCAACAGCTTCATTATTATATTATGTGAGCATCAAATTGGTAGAAGGCTAAATAGTTGGACCTTGGCCTTTGTTTATCTAGCAGTTCCTGTGTTCCTCTGTAACAGCGGCTATGTCCTGATTTTTTTTTTAACTTATTCATTCTGCGATGTGAGCATGGCTGGTAGAGCCAGCATTTATTACCCATCCTAATTGCCCTTGAGAACGTGGTGGTGAACCACCTTCTTGAGTCGCTGCAGTCCATATTGTGTAGATACACCCAAAGTGTTGTTAAGGAGGAAGTTCTAGGATTTTGACCTAGTGACTGTGAAGGAATGGCGATACAGTTCCAAGTCAGGATGGTGTGTGGCTTGGAAGGGTGTTCCCATGCCCTTGACCTTCCAGGTGGTAGAGACTACAAGTTTAGAAGAAACTATCAAAGGAACCTTGGCGAGTTGCTTGTAGATGGTACACACTGCTACCACTGTGCATCAGTGGTGGAGGGAGGGAATGTTTAAGGTCAAGCATGGGGTGCCAGGGTTGCTTTGTCCTGGAAACGTGTTGAGTTTCATGAGTGTTGTTGGGTTACACTCATCCAGGCTAGTGAAGAGTATTCCATCACACTCCTAACTTGTACCTTGTAGTTGGTGAACAGGTTTTGGGGAGTCAGGAGTTGGGCTGCTCAATGCAGAATTCCCAGTCCCTGACCTGCTTTTGGAGCCACAGTATTTAAATGTCCAGTCCAGTTAAGTTTCTGGTCAATGGGAACTCCCGGATGTTGATAGTGGGGGATTCAGCGATGTAATACCTTTGAGAGTCCAGGAGAGATTTTGAAATTCTCTTTTTTGGAGATGGTCATTGTCTGGCACTTGTGTGGCCTGAATGTTTCATGATATACCAGAAGTCTGGTCTTCCTGACTTTAATGCCCTCCAGGAGATTGAATCTCTTGGAGATTTGTATGAGCACCGTTGTGTGTCCTTCAGCACCTCTTCTTCCGTGGCTGTGAGGATGACCTGAAATGGTACCTTGTGGCCAGTCTGGGCCCTTTCTCTGGTATCGTGAGCTTTCTTCTCCTGCAGGAACAAAGAAGAGGAATGTTATTTGCCCAACGATAACAGGCCTAAGAGAGTGGCAACCTAGCTGTCCATTTTGGGGACACATAAATGCATTCAGGCTACTCTGAAGTGACCTCGCATAGGTTGCCACTGACAGACGAGTGCCGATTGACCAAGCTGTATCTATTCCTCTTACAGGTGCTGCTGCAACCTGACCTCATTGCCACCGATTGGGTGGGCTCCCCCAGCCCAACAACTGCACCCTCATGTGTTGCCATCTAAACCCTTAAGGGAACTGAGGTGTGGGCTACTCACCTTCATGAAATAAATAAGGTCATTGACATGCATGCAGCACTGCAGCCTTGTTCTTCAGACAGCGCCAAAACTGCTGACCTTCTCCACAATATCCATCCAAGCTTGCTTGGTTAGGCGGAGAAGTCTCCTCCTTTTACCCCTGAGGAAAAGGACCTCTTGCACTTCCCTAGTAGTCTGGAGGAGAACCTGCAGGGAGTCCTCAGTGAACTGTGGGGCCACGTGGGATCTTCCTTCTGCCATGCAACAAATGTCTCGTCCCACCAGTCTTCATAATGCTGGGTACACAGGCCATCATGTTTTCCTCCACGAGCAGGCCTTCAGGGGAGTCTTCAGCTGCATCTCAGGAGTGTTGGCAGCCCTTTAAAAATGACGGCAGCATATCCTTTGGCATCACCTGACACTGCAGCTGTTGCCTCAATGCCCACCTCAATCCGCGGAATATTCCTGGGGAATAGATCATCCTATTCTGATGAAAGATCATCAAACTGAAATGTTAACTCTCCTTCCCTCCACTGATGTTGCGTGACCTGCTGAGTATTTACAGCATTTTTTGTTTTTATTTCAGATTTTCAGTATCTGCAGTATTTTGCTTTTACCTTGGTTTAATGTCTTTTTCAAAAGATGGCACCTCCAGATAGTAGAGCACTCCTTCACTACTGGGTTGCAGTGTCATCTTGGATTTTATGTTTAAGTCTTTGAACTGGGACCTGAACCCACGACCTTCTGGTTCAGCTGCCGTTGAGCTACAGATAACCAGTGGACCTGATGATGTAATTAATTTTGGTTAACAATATTGCCAGTTTGTAGTATACTATGTTCCCATTGCAATAATCATGATCTTAAAGGGCAAGGAAAGCCTAGAAGCAGTTATTTCTATTAAATTGTCTGAGGTAAGAAAATGAATAAAAACATTTGTAGATAAAAGCAAAATACTGCGAATGCTGGAAATCTGAAACAAAAACAAAAATTGCTGGAAAAACTCAGCAGGCCTGATAGCATCTGTGGAGAGAAAGAGTTAATGTTTCGAGTCCAGATGACTCTTCTTCAGAACTGTGTGTTAAAAATGTTTGTAGCTTTTTTTTTTAAAAAAAACCTTCATCTTTGCTCCTCAGAGGAATTCTTCCACCTTCCATTCCCTCTTGTTACGTTGCTGGAGAAAGGTGCCCCAGAATGGCTTCAGTAATTTCTTCAAATATACATTCGAACAGAATATTCTCCCCCTGAATTTCCCTTCCTCCTTAAAGATCCTGTTCATGGCAATGGTAAACAACAGGACACTGATTGAACTGAACCTGCATAATATACTTGCGAGAGCATAAAGTTTCTACAGCGTGAAAATTCATGTAGTAAATCAAGGACGTATTTCAAAAGATAAAGATACATATATCCAGCACAACCACTTTTTGTTTTGAATAATTTTGTTAAAACTTTCCTTATAACTCTTAAGCCTCAGTGTTTCAGATTACTATCTTTCTATTTCCATAGCAAGTGTGTAGCAATGAAGCAAATCCTAATGTAATTACTGTCAACCAACAAAACCATTTCCTTCTGCTACTTTCATAGTTTAATCTGAATGAACATTTGGTTCACTAAATGGGCTAAGACTAAACCTTTTGCACACAAGCACTGATTGTAGATAGCCATATGTTTTGTGTATGGGCTGCTAAGTTAATTGAACGAAAATATGCTTCACAGGTGGTAGAGACACATTTTCATATAATTCAACTAGCTCTTTTGGAACATGACCTGATGGATTTCTATTTTTTCACTGTTCCCAAATTCTAACCACATTGTCCAAATAAGGTTAACTCACCGAACAACACAGAGACTGATTGCTAGATGGATTAGATGGGCTTGCATATGAACAAAATAAAGTTTTTTTAAAAAGGAGTGTGGAATCCCTGCCCTGGAAGCTTTTTTGTTTATTGCTATGAGGTCTTATTCCATGGAAAGAATTTTTCTCTTGTCGGGTGAGTGCCACCTGACCCAAACGAGCGGAAAATGACACGTGATGACATCGGGCGAGCGTCCCAACATCATCGTGCACTCGCTCAATATTTCGGTCAGCAGGCGCATGCAGGAGTTGGCAGTGTGCCCACTATTAAGCAACCTGTTATGGCCCTTAATCAATTAATTGACTAGAATTTTTCACTGCCCATCCAACCATTCAGTTGGCGGGCAGGCGAAAAGGCCAAGTGGCCTTTGCATTTTTGGTGAAACCTCATCCACGGGCAGGATGAGATTTCGACCAGTGATTTCAAAAAAAAACTTTTAACACTCATTTTTAACATGTCCCTGTTCATGTGACAGAGCCACATGAGGGGACATCTTTTCATTATTTTTAATATCCTTATTTTTTATTTTAAAAATCTTCAGCTCGCTGAGGCAGCTCTGTTTCTGAGGGAGCTTTTACTGCGCGCACCCACGCGCATGTGCGAACTTCCGCGCTCACCCTCCTCCTCCCCACCCCCGGTCTCTACCCCCCCCTCACCCAGGCAGCGCTGAACGCTGCAGCATGCGATTCACGCTGGCTGGCCATTAATTGGCCAGGTAGCGTGGAATTGTGGTCGGGACCCGATTGCGGGAGGTGGCCAGCTTCCTGACCGCTCATCTAGCCCGCCCAATGACCGGAAACTCCTGGCCCATGTTTCTACAAATCTCATACTAAAATGTTGTACTTACAATGTCCATCTGATTTATCAGTTAGGCTTTAAAATAATCTCCAAAGCTTTACATTCAGAGGTATATTTTGGAATTGGATTGTTAAATCCTACGAGGATTTCATAGGGCTCTCCTTTCCTTGAAGGAGTGTCATTGTGGTACCTCTGACTCATGGAATCAAAAGACTTTAAATTTGTTAAATTTGCTGGAGTTTTTAGCTACCATGGAAAAACAACAAATAAGTTATGATTAGTTATTTGATTTATTACAGGAGCAATATCTATGTATGAAAGAAATTAGGGAAAAAATTTAGTAAAACAATAAAGCTGAAAAATTAGTTATAGTAACAAATTTACCAAATAAAAACTGATAAAACACAAGTTTTAGCTTGCATTCATCAGGACAACTCGCAAGACAAACCAACAGTAAAGGGAAGAATAGTTAACACTGCATGGGAGGAGACTGCTGATTGATTGGCAAGTGGACTCTGATTGGTCAAAGCATTGCCATGGGGAATGAACCAGGGAATGGCTGCCCCCAAGCTTTTGTTTAGTTAGAAAAGGCACAATGCGTGGACAGGCTCCTTCTGTCCATAATGGACAGGGCCCTGTGTTCTGGCTTCCAGCATTTATAACTGAGCCACTCTGCAAGCCCGACTGATAATCTTAAATTGGTTCCCAGTGTAATTCTTAGCTCAATCAGGATTGTTTAGCAAGTGTTGAAGCTAGCTGTTGCACGCTGTTGCTATGCAGTAGCAACACGAGTGCTGTTTCCCACTAACATGATGCTGCTGTCAAGTCAAAAAGACACTTTGCCTATCACACAAATGAGTAAATGTGGTTTATGAATTTCAGTGCCGGTGTGATGCCAGGTATGTAGTCCATATGTCTCAACAACTGCCAAATCATATTAAATAGCATGCCCCGTTGGCTGTTCGTAACAGGAAAAGTACTGATTGTACCCAACCAGTCCATGTTTGCAAAATTCAAAACAAAGTGTCCAACATTAGATGTGATTCCATGATTGGACAACACTTGCTAAACAACCCTGCTTGTGCTAAGAATTATATTGAAAATCAATTTAAGATGATCAGTTGGACTTGCAGTGTGGCTCATATAATGCTAGAAGCCATGTATATTCACACAGAGGGTCCTCTCCTTTGCAGACAGAAGGAGCATGTCCATGCATTGTGCCTTTTCCAACGATACAAAAGCTTGGGGAACGGGCATTCCCTGGTTCATTCCCCATGACAATGCCTTGACCAATCAGTGTTGACCTGTGGTTTGAATTTGAACAAAAGCTTGGCAGTTAACTGTTCTTTGCCACATTCTCCATGGTAAAGCTTCTACCAATCAGAGTCCACTTGCCAACCAATCAGCACTCTTCCCTCATGCAGTATTAATTGTTGTTCCCTTTACTGTTGGTTTATCTTGCGTGCTGTCCTGATGAGTGAAAGATGAAAAATGTTGATAGCCTGTCTTTTTTTTTCAGCAATACTCAAGTTCTGCATTACCAAACGACTAAGATTTATTTTATTCAATTCAGTTAAGTTAAAAGACTTAGTACAATTTTTAAAAGCAGAAAAAACATGAAAAATGTGCTATTAAAGAAAAGTTTTTTAGTTTCAATACAAAACAATTTCAACTTTACATTTACTTGGCTTGCTAACCCTAGTTTGATATATTATTAGAGATAGATCATAATCACATGATGTTCAATCATGTGACACTGCTCATGATGCTTCATCATGTGATGTTTGATCACATTAAATTTGTCCATGCTTGTAAATGCTCTTGCTATTGCATTTATTCAGTTGTGTTTTAGGGTCATCAAGCCCTGAGTAAAATATTGGACCTTTGTTTTACAGTGAGGTGGATAACATAATGTATAAATCAAAGAAAAACACAAAAGAATAGCAAGATTTAAGAATTGTATTGTTTAAGTAAAAATTTTGACAGTGTTGATCACAATGAGAAACAGCAAGTAAAGAAACAGCAAAATTCAGCAAAAGGCTTCACACAGTTTTATGATTTTTCTTACAAGACACAGCAAGCTATAAAATAATTAAACCAAATCTAATTTACTGACTCCCATGCTGTTTCACTGAAGCCCTGCTTCAGGGCGGTGAGGTTCAGTCCTCAGAGAGAGGCACCAAAGCTACCCAACTCTCAGAACAACCACATTATACACAGCACACATCACAGGCCAACCTGAACTCTCTCTTGTATAAAAGCAAAATCCTGTGGATGCTAGAGCAGGAGAAGAGTCGTATTGGGCTTGAAACATTAACTCTCTCTACAGATGCTGCCAGAGCTGCTGAGTTTTTCCAGCACTTTTTGTTTGTACTTCATGAACTTTCCCTTCCTTCAGTTTGTGTTTCTCTGTCTCCACCCCCTTTTTGTTCTTTCTCTCCCTCCTCCAGGATGTGTTGCTCTCTCCCTGTCCTCAGTTTGTGTAACTCTCTCTCCCTTCCCAGATTGTGTTACTCTTCCTCCCAAGCCTTTGTTAATCTCTCTCCCTCCCGAGTTTGTGTTTTTCTCTCTCTCTTTCTCTCTCGCTAGGATATGTTGCTCTCTCCCTGCCCCCAGTTTGCGTTCTGTCATTCCCTCCCCCAGGATGCATTGCTGTCTCCCTCCCCCACTGTTGCTATTTAGGATTCAGAGAGATTCAAGTTATTTTTTGATGACCCCAATGCCGTCAACCTCCCAGCTGATAATGAAGTGGGGCTGAATTTTCAATACCCTCTGCAGACAAGTGGGCCTGAAAATTAGAAGGAAGTCCCATTGGATCAGCTCCATGGTACAATCCCATCTCCACAGGAATATGCAGAAGTCAGGGTGATGACAGAAATGTTACCTGCCTGGCCACGACATTTAACCTGTTAATCCCTTTGAGGGCTCAAATAAGGGCACTCTCCTGATGCCAACTGGATTTTTCAGCTGGTACAAGGGGCACTTGTCATGCCATGTAGTCACCCAAGAAATGGTAATGGCCTCCTTACAGCAAGCCCAGTAAACATCAGAGTGGAAGGCTCCGTTCAATGGGGAAGGCATTGTTCCAAA
Source organism: Carcharodon carcharias (assembly GCF_017639515.1). Taxonomy (NCBI): domain Eukaryota; kingdom Metazoa; phylum Chordata; class Chondrichthyes; order Lamniformes; family Lamnidae; genus Carcharodon; species Carcharodon carcharias. The sequence continues at coordinate 52,595,636 of NC_054468.1, read as the reverse complement.
AATCGGCTGCAATTGAGTCAGTGCCCTTTACTGGGGGATAGGGAGGCCTTTGCCCCTCATGTCTGGTGGCCCTAACTCCTCTGGCCTTTTATTTAACCTATTTGTAGCCGGTGATTAGGAATGGAGGTACCTTCCCACTAACATACATACTTCAGCAGTGCTCACCCTGCGGGGCTGCCAACTGAGAGCAGCTGGACAGCCTCCTGTTGGCCACCCACCTGTCATCCTTAATTGGTTGGCACCCCCGGAGGCGACCACTAAATAGTCTATCTCTTCCAAAGTCATCCTCTGGGTCCTGCTGCCGACATTTGTGGATTCCCGACCTGCACTTATCCAGATGGCAGGATTGGGCCATAAGAACGAAAATCCTGCCCATCACGTTTCTAATTAGATGGAAGGCCTGTAGGACTCAGACGATGTGTTTTGGTCATACCAGAGCTATTCTCCAGAATTGCCTGCAACAGCTCTTGGCAGATCAACCACCCATGCCAATAAACTCCTCACTAAAGCAGGAGGGTTGGGAATCCTAACTGACTTCAAATTCAGAGCCTATTCTGACTTCAGAGCAAAGTAAGAGGAGACTTAAAGAATTATAGAACTTTGCTCCTCAGCCTTTTGCACGTGTGCTGACTTTTGGAAGAGCTATTCATTTACTTTGTTCTCCTACCTTTTCCTCAGAAACTTTTAATTGTTTTGTCTCCAAATATTTATCCACTCCCTTTTTAAAAGTTGTTATAATTCTTCCACTGCTGTTAATGTGAAAGCATTCAATGTCCTAACAAACTTCTACTTTTTTATTCTTTCATGAGACTTGGGCGTCGCTGACAAGGCCCGCATTTGTTGCCCATCTCTAATTGACCTTGAGAAAGTGGTGGTGAGCCACTGCAGTCCATTGGGTGCAGGTGCACCCACAGTTCTGCTGGGAAGGAAGTTCCAAGATTTTGACCCCGTGACAGTGATGAAATGGTAATATAGTTTCAAGTCAGGATGCTGTGTAGCTTGGAAGGAAACTTTTAAGTGATGGTGCTTCCCATGCTTCCACTGCACTTGTCCTTCTAGGTGGTAGGGATTATGGGTTTGGAAGGTGCTATCAAAGGAGGCTTGGTGTATTGCTGCACTGCATGTTGTATACGGTACACATTGCTGCAACTGTGCATCGGTGGAGAGTGTGAATGTTTTAAGTTCGTTGATGGGGTGCAGATCAAGTGGGCTGATTTGTACTGGTTGGTGTCAAGCTTTTTGAGTTGTTGGAGCCGAACTCATCCAGGCAAGTGAAGTGTGACCTGTCACACTCCTGACTTATGCCTTGTAGATGGTGGACAGGCTTTGGGGAGTTGAGAGGTGAATCCCTTGCCTCAGAATTCCCAGCCTCTGACTGCTTATGTAGCCACAATATTTATATGGCCAGTCCAGTTGAGTTCCTGGTCAATGCTAACCTCCATGATGTTGATAGTGGGGGGATGGAGTGATGCTATTGCCATTGAATGACAAGGGCAGATAGTTAGACTCTCTTATAAAAACAAGAAACTACGGATGCTGGAAATCCAAAACAAAAACAGAAATACCTGGAAAAACTCAGCAGGTCTGGCAGCATCAGCGGAGAAGAGCAAAGTTGACGTTTTGAGTCCTCATAACCCTTCAACAGAACTAAGTAGAAATAGGAAAGGGGTGAAATATAAGCTGATTTAAAGGGGATGGGGGGGGGGAGAAGGGGGGTGGGGTTGTTGGGACAAGCAAGCAGTGATAGGAGGAGATAACCAAAAGATGTCACAGACAAAAGAACAAAGAGGAATTGAAGGTGGTGATATTATCTAAAAGAATGTGCTAATTAAGAGTGGAGAGCAGGACAGGCAAGGTAGTTCTAATGGGGGTGGGGTGAAATAAACCATGGGTGGAATACATTTAAAAATAATGGAAATAGGTGGGAAAAGAAAAATCTATATAAATTATTGGAAAAATACAAAAGGGAAGGGGAAGAAATGGAAAGGGGGTGGGGATGGAGGAGGGAGTTCAAGATCTAAAGTTGTTGAACTCAATATTCAGTCCGGAAGGCTGTAACGTGCCTAGTCGGAAGATGAGGTGCTGTTCCTCCAGTTTGCGTTGAGCTTCACTGGAACAATGCAGCAAGCCAAGTACAGACATGTGGGCAAGAGAGCAGGGTGGAGTGTTAAAATGGCAAGTGACAGGGAGGTCTGGGTAATGCTTGCGGACAGACCGAAGGTGTTCCTCAACAAGAAACTTTTTCTCTTTCTCTCAAGTGCTAAGGAACGCAAGCTCCAACGACTCATCGACACCAACACCCATCCAGGACCCTCCACCCCTGCCTGTCCAAACGCAGTCTGAGTGACACCTTCGGGCTGTCTGCAAGCATTACCCAGACCTCCCTGGCACTTGCCATTTTAACACTCCACCCTGCTCTCTTGCCCACATGTCTGTCCTCGGCTTGCTGCATTGTTCCAGTGAAGCTCAACGCAAGCTGGAGGAGCAGCACCTCATCTTCCGACTAGGCACTTTACAGCCTTCCGGACTGAATACTGAGTTCAACAACTTTAGATCTTGAACTCCCTCCTCCATCCCCACCCCCTTTCCGTTTCTTCCCCCTCCTTTTTGTTTTTTCCAATAATTTATATAGATTTTTCTTTTCCCACCTATTTCCATTATTTTTAAATGTATTCCACCCATGGTTTATTTCACCCCACCCCCACTAGAACTACCTTGCTTGTCCTGCTCTCCACTCTTAATTAGCACATTCTTTTAGATAATATCACCACCTTCAACACCTCTTTGTTCTTTTGTCTGTGCCATCTTTTGGTTATCTCCACCTATCACTGCTTGCTTGTCCCAACAACCCCACCCCCCTTCTCACCCCACCCCCCTTTAAACCAGCTTATATTTCACCCCTTTCCTACTTCTACTTAGTTCTGTTGAAGGGTCATGAGGACTCGAAATGTCAACTTTGGTCTTCTCCGCCGATGCTGCCAGACCTGCTGAGTTTTTCCAGGTATTTCTGTTAGACTCTCTTGTTGGAGATGGTCATTGCCTGGCACTTGTTTGGCACAAATGTAAAATATTCTTAACTTTCTCTTCAGTGTTTTGGTTATGAGGGGGTAAGAACTCACACTGCTTAAATTTCTCTCAATATAAAGTGTAATTCCAGCATGGCATCAAACCTGGTTTACAAAGTATTGGGCATGCATTGAACCATGAGGGAGCTAAACAATGTAAAGAGTGTTTCACCTGGCTGGAATCCAAACTGCAATGTTAAATACATTTAAGCTCCATTAGAAATAACCTGAATCTGAATTGGCTCAGTTTGTTTATATATAAATTTTATTTTAATGTAGACATGAAACAGGCCTTATTATTTAATATATCTCATATATATATCTCAATTTAAGAATCTTTGGAATTCTGTACCGCAGAAAGCTGTGGATGCTCAGTTGTTGAGTATATTTAAGATTGAGATAGATAGATTTTTGGACTCTTGGGGAATCAAGGGATATGGGGTCTGGACACGGAGATGGAATTGATGTTAAAATCAGTCACAATCCTACTAAATGTTGGAGCAGGCTCAAAGGGCCATATGACCTACTACTACCCGTATTTTTTATATCATTATGTTCTTACTACTTACATCTGAAAATGTGATTATATTACATCATAATTGTTCTTCATTAATGTAAGTTTGTTTTAAACATAATTATAGCAAACTAATTTGTAATGTAATATGCATGCACATTTGAATAATGGTTGTAAAATTAATTGTGCAATTATATAGTTGATGTCTAATTAAGATATTGTTAACACTTGTGACGTTAGTATCATTGGATCATCTTACACCTCTAATGTTAGAGAGAGTGCCATTTCTTTATGATCACTACTGCTTTATCTGCTGCACAAAGCACAAATTTGAAAGACTAAAAATTGCTAGGATTGGGAAGATAATAGATCTGTAAGGACCTTAGTTTATTCTCTGATACAGTGGGCTCCTTTAGCTTTTAAAATTTTTCACGCTGCCAGTAGGAAACTACTTAGCATTCAGCATCATTTGGGGCATTTTAAAAGGGCTCATCAGCTTTGTGTGTTTGACAGCATGCTAATGTGAAACTTTTAGAACAAAGGTCAAAATGCTGGCAGTAAAGCAATACTGCCTTATGTTTCTTAGAGATATTGGGCTGGATTTTTGGTGCTGATATGGGGAGGAGGTACAGAATTTCCCAATGCCAGTCAGTGTGCTGGTACCCCGCCATGGTCCCGACCCCAGCTATTTTCCTCGAGGTCAGATCAGGCGCGCAACAACTACCCACTTATAAGCAGGGTAAGTCAGTTCAAAGATCAATTAAGTTCAGTCAGCCCTGTGGGCCCCACGCAGCATCTGGAACACGACAGAGGCCTCCCAGGGACAAACCGGGGAAGTCAGTGCTCAATGATCACTTTGAGACCCCCCTCAACCCCCACCCCTCAGTCTCTCTGGTCACAGCTGCAGCCGCAAGCCACTACCTGGAGGGAAACCCTTCCAAAATGGTGGTCCAGCAGGTGTTTTTTCAATTTTGTAAAAGGTGCTGAGAAGGCACCTCTCTCTCCCTTACTCACAGCTCCAGGCTGCAGCTCCTACAGCTCCTATTTGTCTTCAAGCTTCAAGAACCAGCCTAACTTTCTTAATTGACCTGTCCTGCAAGAATTACTGTCCGGTGACCATTCACGACATTGTGCAGGGTCGCAATTCGCAGTTGATCTTGGTCCCAAATGGAAAATCCTGTCCATTGAGTTGGAATTTGTACTGTGGTGATCTGCTTGATTGTTATTATCTTGGGATTATTTTACTATACTATACTTTACTATAGCTTTACTATAGCTTCATTCATCATCGACCTTATTTTACGTCAGTTGCCTCTTCCCTTCTCCATAAACTTTGATAAAAATGATCCATAAATTGAATGAGTATTTGGTGTGCAAAGTAAAAAATAAAGCTTTCATCCATATCTCACCTTTCATTTCTCATAACATCACATTAAAATCGCATTAAAATCAATGGATTGCTTTTGATGTGCTGACACAATTTATGATGTAGGAAACCAATTAACGATTGGTGCATTGCTGTACTCTATTAGGTGATTGCTAATTTGATAGGTTTGCACCTACAAGTTCTATTATTGCTTGTTTGAGGTTTCAGTCAGGTCATCAAGTGGAAAAAATAATGACATAGCATATTTTCTTTCAAGGAGTAGGAGAGCTCTCACTTACTGCTATGCAAGGACATAAATAAAACTCTACATGCATCCCACATGTTCATCAGTTGATTGGGATAGCTACGCAATTAAGAATGGGAGGGTGGGAGTTGCACATGGGGGGATGGTAAGACCCTCTGAACCTAGAGATTTACTTCATTCATAACTTAAAAACGTCGTTAACAGTAGGGTAGTGGAAACTTTGGAGGGTGCAGGAGCTCCAAGAAAATGTGTCAGCCATATCATTTTAAAATCTACTATTACATTGTTTTCCAATGTATTAATCATTTGAGTCCCCAAACGTCAGTAAAACTATGCTTTCTAAGTGAATAATATTTATGCCGGTAGGCATTTTATTTCAAACTGTGTGGCATTTTGAATCATTATTCTTCAGCATAGCTCGGATTTCATTATGCAACCATTTAGTTATGTTATTCAAGCCAATTAAAAACATGAGTTACAGAAAAATGTACTTACTTCTGATTGGGGATGGTATATAGAGGGGACACTGCTTTTCTTGATTTATATTGATAACCTAGACCTGGGTGTACAGGGCATAATTTCAAAATTTGAAGATGATGTAAGACTTGGAACATTGTGAACTGTGGGGAGGATAGTGATAGACTTCAAACGGATATAGACAGGCTGGTGGAATGGGCAGACATGTGAAAGATGAAATTGAATGTAGAAAAGTGTTAAGTGATACATTTTGGCCAAAAATAAAAGGTACATTTCGAAAGGGTGTGCAGGACTAGAGGGATCTGAGTGTATATGTGCATAAACTATTGAAGGTGACAGGGTAGGTTGAGAGAGCAATTAATAAATTATACTGAGTCCTGGGTTTTATAAATAGGGACACAGAGTACAAAAGCAAGTAAGTTATGAACCTTCAAAACAACTGGTTCAGCCTCAACGGGAATGCTGTGAAGGCTTTAGAAAGGGTGCTGAAAATAATTATGATAGTGTTTCTGAGGATGAAAGGCTTCAATTACGTGGATAGATTGGTGAAGCTGGGGCTGTTCTCCTTGGAGAAGAGAAGATTGAGAGGAGATTTGTTAAGATATGTTCAAAATCATGAGGGGTATGGATATTATAAATGGGGAAAAACTGTTCCCATTGACAGCATGTCAGAATCCTAAAGCAATTAACAAAAGAACCAGAGACAACATGAGGGAAAACTTGTTTATGCAACAAGTAGTCTAGATCTGAGCATGTGGTGAAGATAGATTCAATTACGATTTTCAAAGGAGAACTGGATAATTATCTGAAAAGAAAAGATTTTAACAGCTACAGGGAATAGGTGAGGAGTGGGACTAACTGAGCTGCTGTTGCAGAGAACTGGCACAAAGACAATATGCTAAATAGACCCTTCTGTGCTGTAACCATTCTATGATTTTAGTATAGTTACATTCAAGGAGTTTGATAAACACATGAGGAAGAAAGAAGCTGAAGGTTACACTGATAGTGTGATCAAGAAGGATAGAAAGAGACTTGAAATGCCAAGAGAGCCGTTGTAATGAAAGATGATCCTCACTCCCCCATACACAATGAGTGGAGTTTAACTGCCTTAATACAGGACTCAGAACTCATGAAACAAAGTGATGAATCCTTGTTCTCGTTGCAAAGCCTTATTCAAACAAGCTTTTCCTGTTAATCATTCATTGCTTTGATGGTGGTGTTAGGAGGGAAAGTGAAACAGCTCCATTGAACTGTTCTTATGCTTTTTGTCATAAAACAGTCCAGTGAGTTATTTTTTAAATTAAAAAGAAAACAAAATGCTTCTGATTAAAGTTGCCCGGGAACTTGCTGAATTTGAAACACTGAAAACTAGGGAGTGAGCTTCATTTTCTTTGCCCTGCCCCTGTGAAACTTCTTTGTCAACACATTTTCTTGCCAACCCCAGATTGTGTGTTGCTTTTAGACAAGAGTGTAAAATTAGCAGGGGAAAGAATGTGCAAAAAATATAAGGGCACTGATTTCAACATTAGGTTAAGTAGCTGCATCTTCCTCCTGCCACGTTCAGGACACATACAAATTGTTTTGTACTATATATAATTTTTTGATAATTAACATTTCCCTAATTGCTTTAAAAACCTAAATTGCATTCAGGTTCCCGATTGCTGAAATTTATACTCTTGATGTTCATGTTCTAATTGTTGTAGCTTTCCCCCCATTTGGATATTGCTCAATTAACACATTATGGCTGCACAAAAATGTGCCAAGATATCAGAACAAGTGCAAAGGGATTTCTCAAAGCATGACACACCGTGAGAGAAGAATTGGGAGGGAGCAGGAATTGTTTTCACTTGATTTGTATTAATCAACTTTATTAATAATGACAATGACATCGGAACAATGTTTTATTGTGTCCTTCATTACAGTTTATGTTCATGTGGTTTATCCGGTTTGGGACCCTTTGTAGCTTTTCTTTTCTAGCGCTGCCCGATTCTAAATTGAAATTGTGAAAAGTGGACGCTGCTGGCAATTTTTGCAGATTTCAACTTGTTGGTTTAATAGTGTTTTGTTGTGGCAGGTGGTAAGTGCCAAGCGGACCAAATCCACAAGGGAACTTGGCCACGCTATTGCAATGGCTTTGCAATTTGTATTTATTATGAAAAGATTTGGGCACTGAATTCAGAAGTAATGACTCCACTAATAAATTTAGAGATTTTAAAAATTAAATGAAAACATTTATTAACAAAAGAAAAAATTACAATCACATACATAAGATTACAGTTACTTGATATTATAACAAATTCCTAATTAACCTGACTCCCAACTACACACTCCCTTTAAGGCAATGGCTCAAAACAGATTTTAAATTTAAACAGGCAATCCAGCAAGATTCCCACGGCACCCACTCAGCAGTGGAATTTCAAAGTTTTTTAACACAACTTCTTCAGAGCGGCTAGAGGCTTTTTCGAAGTTTGTTTCACTGTGCACCTTTCAAGATTTACACAGCCACCCTCCACATTGCTTTCCATTCTTCATTATATGTGTTTGCCTCTCTTTAATGTGTAAAATCCCATTGTTCCACATGTCTTTGGAAACTTACTTTTCCCATAATATAAAAATCTTTCATGTTGTCAATATGGCCTTTTCCTTTTGGGGAAAATAAATGTATCCCTTTGCCTCACTTAACTTGCCAATTGTAAACATTATGCCATCCCTTTGAAAATCAAACAACCCCTTCAATTATCTAAAAATGCAAATTCCTTTCACACCCTATCAGTGGAATCCTCATCCTAGCTTATCCATCTCCACTTCAAAAATCTGTTATACAACTAACTCTTTTAATAATTTCAATCTTGTAGTCTAAGCGTCTCTGGTCTAATTAAATCAGTCACACAGACAGAACCACCCACATTCATCACATATGCCTACCATGATACTATAAAAATATGATAGTTTTGTGACAAATAACCTGAGCAAATTCAGAAGAAGGACTCAGTGGCTCACTGGTAAATAAATGGCCCAGTAGTCTGAAAAATAATTAACTAATGGGGATTGCTCATCTATAGTTTAAAATGTATTTAAAAAGATGAGCTGATTCTGAAAGCTTTCCACTTCAAGTCTCTACTGTGCACTCTTCCATCTTTAAAACAAATTCTGTCAATGCTTTTGAGAAAATTACAGAAAGCATTTAGTTTATCTGTGATTTGGTTCATTGTAAAGTTGACATTTATGGAACCAAATAATGATCCTACTCCCCCTCCAACCTCTTCCCCATTCCTCTCCCTGAAAACCCCCCACCCCGCCTCCTGTCCATTCCTCCCCCCCACACCACACCAAACACCCCAGCAACGGTGCAGCAATGAGTGAAATGGACCTGACAGACTGGCTTCAGAATACAGCACTCAAGGAGCTCAACACCATCCAGGATGAAGCAACCCACTTGTTTGGCACCCCATCCACAGACATTCACTCCCTCCACCGCCAATGCACAGTGGCAGCAGTGTGTAGCTTCTGCTAAAGACACTGCAGGAAATCAACAAGGTTCCTTAGACAGCACCTTCCAAACCCACAACTACTACCATCTAGAAGTACAAGGGCAGCAGATAAATGGGAACACCACCACCTGGAAGTTCCCTTCCAAGCCACACACTATCCTGACTTGGAACTATATTGCCATTCCTTCACTGTCGCTGGGTCAAAATCCTGGAACTCCCTCCCTAACAGCACGATGGGTGTACCTACACCATATCAACTGCAGTGGTTCAAGAAGGCAGCTCACCACCACCTTTTCAAGGGCAATTGGGGATGGGCAATAAATGCTGACTTAACCAGTGACACCCACATCCCATGAATGATTTTTAAAAAAAATTGTAAGTTCCTGCTGCTCAAGATGAGAACTCAGTTTAAAACACCGGACCCAGCGCCCCCCCCAGCCCCTGGGCCCGGGTGTTTGGAATCGTCTGCACCCCTGCTCTCCTGGACCCTGGTCGGAGGCGCTGGAGCAGCATTCTGGTGCTCTCTGACAGCACTACACCCCTGGTCATTAACTTTTAGAAAAATTTGCACACTATCAAGCTGCATTTTCATTTGCAGTTTTTCATCTTGTTTGCGTTTAAGAAATATTTTAGATGTGAATGTTTCAGATAAACAGGGCAAGAGTGCTCCTCTGGCCCCGGCAAGAAAAGTTTAAGCTTCCCCTGCCCAGTTTCCACCTTGGGCCCTCTCTCTTTTTCTACAGTGACCTCCTGGAGCTGAGATGACTGACTTCCAACAACCACAACCATTGTCCTTTGTGCTAGGTATGACTCCAACCATTGGAGAGTTTCCCCCTGATTCTCATCGTCTCCAGTTTTGCTAGAGCTCAAATGCTGCCTTGATGTCAAGGGCAGTCACTCTCACCTCCCCTCGGGAGTTCAGCTCTTTTGTCCATGTTTGAACTAAGCCCATAATGAGGTCAGGAGCTGATTGGCCCTGGCGGACTCTAAACTGGGTGTCAGTGAGCAGGTTATTGCTAAGCAAGTGCCGCTTGATAGCACTGTTGATGATCCCTTCCATTACTTTGCTGATGATCAAGAGTAGACTGATGGGGCGGTAACTGGCCGGTTGGATTTGTCCTGCATTTTGGGTACAGGACATATCTGAGCAATTTTCCATAATGTAGGTTCGATCCCAGTGCTGTAGCTGTACTGGAACAGCTTGGCTAGGGGCTAGTGAATAGCTGCTTCCTGCCCACGTTCAGGCAGGACATGGTCTGACAGCATGCACTGGCTGTCTGTCTCTGGTAGATGCTCTATAATTAATTCTTTGGATCATAGATTTATGTATCATGTAGCAAATCACAGTGATCTTGGGGACAATAGTAGCGCTATATAATGGGGCACATCCAATTTAGGAAATCATTCAAACTGATGTTTCAAAGTGTTTATGGAATGTTTAATAGTTATTCTTTAGCTCAAAGCACTCCATTGTAGCTGCTCTTGGCAACTGTTTGTGGATTTTATAGAAATCTCATTAACCAGTAAGCAATGCAGTATCACTGGTCACTGAGGCACCAACCTTGCTTTCTCCTTTGAGTCAAATAATGAAGGCATGGTAGATTGCCTATGAAAATCTTGTAACTGCTGCCTGGAAAAGAAATATTCACCTGGCTGATCCTATACTAATGGTCAAAAATGGCATGAACTTTAATGTACTTTATAAGGGCATAACTATTGAGTGCAGGAGCTGGTAGATGACATGAGTGTCATCACTAATGCCTTTGAATTAGGGTGTGTTACCATTTGAAAAAGTGTAGGATCTTCTCATAATATTGTTTAGTGTCCATGGTAAACATGATATAATTACCTGCTCTGACTAACAATGGCTGGATGGATCTGTGGATAGTAAATTAACAAAGCTGTTTATGTGTCCTCTTACATACTGGATTGAGCATGTTAAGAACATTGTGACTTTTACCACCACTGGTAGCCATATAGGTAGGGAGAGTTTGGCTGGGGTTCAGATTTCTGCGTAGACCACCACTCTTTCATGGTTTCTCTAGAAAATGATAGTCCATGTACATGACCTCTCCTTATGGACCCAGGATTAATAAATAATAAGGGTTGTCCACATCTGATGCCAGTATAAACTTCAGAATTTGCCTGGCAACATTTTTTTTTAAATACCTAAAATAAATAGAATTTTGTTGATCAGATGAGTGTCTCACATGCTCAGGATCTTAATTCAATGTTGAAGAGTCTAATTCAAGCTACTACAAAAATAGTCAAGGCTTTTGTTAGCCATATTATTTACGCACCATGTTGGAACACATCCCATTTCCCAAGACCCAGAAAGCTTTGGTGCAGCTTGGCAGAGCAAGGTTCAGAGATGTGCAAACATGTATAGGGATACTGCTAAATTTTAAACAGCTGAAACAGGGCACTGAGCACTGAGAAACTTGTTGCTTATCAAGGTAGGGCCATCAGGCTTTTGTCAAGTGGAGGAAATACTAGCTTCCAGCAAAAGACCTATTGCTCCAGATTTCATCAGTAAACTATACTGACCAGTCAGTTATCTTCAGACATGCCTGGTTTTGGCATCAGATTACCAAATCTGCCACAGAGGGGTGACTTAGTTCCAGACTTCCGTCCCCAGGCATGTCATCTTGGAAGTTGAGCTATTGGTACTCTGCAATAATTGAAGAACCAACAACAGCAGCTTACATTTATTTAGCACTTCTAACACATCAGAAAGAAGACCAAAAACAGTAATGTAGCTGTTGGCTTTTCTCCTTTGTGTTCCTGAAATACTGTGTCCAGGAATCTAACAGGATCTCAGGACGTTAAAAGATACTCTGTATCTTGTAATCCATAGCTCTCCTTTTGGGTCTTGCAAAATCACATTTGGGGGCAAAAGTCACCATATCGCCTGGTCAGCTGATTGTTCAGGGTGATAGATGGAACTAACTAGATTCTTGGATGAGTCTACCGAGAACACAGTATCACCTGCAAAGAACACCAGGGGCAGAATCTTCTGTTTGGTGTATGGGGGGGGCTCCGCATGTTGACGCATAAAATGATGCATGGTGATGTCAGACATGTGTCCCGATGTCACTGTATATCATTCCAGTCTTTAGTTTGGTGGGTTCGATTGGAGTCGGCTGCGCGCCCACCAAACTGTCAAAGGCCTGTTAAGGCCATTAATGAACTAATTAAAGTACTTGTCAGGGCTGCCGTCCAACCTTAAGATTGGTGGGCAGGCGAAGAGCATAGGCGGCCTTCGTATTTTTCATGGAATCTCATCCACAGGCGGAATGAGGTTTCATGAAGGTTTATTAATTAAATAATGTTTTATGAAAATTCATAAACATGTCCCAGCTCATATGACATTGTCACATGAGGGGACATGTTTGAGTAATTTTATTTTTTATTTGTTCCAATATTTATTATGAAATTAATCTCCCTGAGGCACGGCTTTTTCGTGCGCATGTGTGAAAGAGCGCAGACCCCGACTCTCCCTTCACCTCCCCTTCGCACAGGTAGCACATCACACTGGGCGGGCCTTAATCGCAGACTGCAATTGGCTCCCTGCATGATGGGGAGAAGATTCTCGCCCAGAAATAAAGATCATCAAAAAAGCATCTAAAATTTGTCCGATAAAAATGACAGCTTCTCCTAAAAATATTGACTTCCTGTTAGCATCCAACATCCTAGCAACCAGCAACACTCATTTGTGCAGGCTGAGCATTCTGCCATGAATAACCAGGATCTGTGGCCTGCCCTCACTTGTACACTATATTTCCTAATTTTGATATTTCAACGTAGCTTTCGCCTACTTTATGCAAGAATTTTGAGCAGAGACGTCCCCGTCAAATTAAAGTGGTTGGGCTGCATTGAATGGGTGGAATTCCAACAGGGTCAGTTTTTCCCCATAAGTCTGATTCCCCTGTCCTGTCTTACCATCTGCCAGCTAGGCCAAATAACATTGTGTTTTACCACTCCTGTGCATCTTACCTATAAGTGGAGCTGAATTTGAATTTTAAAGAGAGTGTGTTGTTCTGACAGTGTGCTATTTTCACCTCCCAATGGAATAAGGGGCATCCAAAGTGATCTCCAGTGGCTGATACCACAATAAAAGGTGGTTGGCAATGAAGACATATCTCACCATGACATGGCACATGATTACAAGAGAATCAGTGTTATGAAAAACATCTTTTTGCTGTGTTAAAGGACAAAAGTGTTGGGAGAAGACCTGAGCTGTGTTAGGATTACTAAACTTAAAGGTTTACAGTGGTAAATGTTCCTATTTGCCGTGCTATGCGACATCTACAAACAGCATTGTTCAATTGTGCAGACATTAATCAAAGATTCTATAATATCAAAAATAAACTTCAGTTGTTAAATATTTATTTTATTAAATGTATTTCCTTTTTTCATGTATGAAGTAATTAGTCAAGAGTTACTTCAATAAACACTACAAACTATTTTTATTTCCAGATAAATATGTTATTGTTGGCAGTCACCATGGCAACAATGAAGAACTCTGGACCAGCAGCACTTCCATCATTACAGAAATAATCAAGACTATGATGGCCCAGGTTCAGAAGAGAAGATGGCGACCAAACCGCAGCATTGTGTTTTGTTCCTGGGGAGGAAGTACATTTGGCAATATTGGCTCATATGAATGGGCAGAGGTAGGGATTATTATGTACTCTAAAAATATTTACTTCCTATATAGAACATATCTTGCCAATTCAAAATGTATTCACGTAGGTTATTTAGAAAATTAATATGCAAAAACAATGGGTGTAATTTCACCAGCCCCATGGGGAGTCGGAGGTTGGGTGGTGGGGTGTGGGGGGCGGGGGTTGTGGTTGGGCAGCAGGAGCAGGAACACAGAGGATGTCACAGGCAAACAATTGAGGCTGTTTAGCAGCCAATTGACAGTGATTTTGAAATGCCTTTTAAATTTTTCCTCTGATGCACAGCTTCCATGGAGGCTCGCTGAGGTGGTGAAAGCTCAGTGGCAGGTGAATGATGGCTGGAAGTGGTAGCTATAGATTACAGCTGCATTGTGAAACAGGCCGGCTAAGGTTTAGCAAAAGTTAAGCAAAAGATTAAAAATTGCAGTGTGCACCAATATCACTTATTGGAAGGGTGTCTCCCAGGTCCACTGCAGCTAGTACAGGCTGTACGAGGGAGTTGAGAGGCTTTGAGTCTTGAGGGTACCAATTCTCAATGGGTCTCAGAGTTTGACTCCTCCAGTGTGGAGGAGATTGGGAGAGAGAAAGAGACAGGTGCTACCACAGGAAGCAGGACTACAACAGCCAGCGGAGCACGCACCTCAGATTCAGGAGGGTGCATAGGGCCATGAATGCAGGATAATGTGTGCAGAAGGCGCTACCCAGCTGAAAGGTTATACAAACAGATGTTTAGCTGCATAGAGATGACAGAGCACCAATGGAAGATGACATCTGTCCAGGCAGATCATAATGGAGCCATGTGCAATGCTGAGGAAAAGTTGAGGCCAATGGAAAGTGGTGGCCACCCATTGCCTAGGACAGTGAAGGTGATTGTGGCACTCAGCCTTTACTCCTCAGACTCTTTCCAACGATTGTCTGGAGTCAGATCTTGGATCTTGCAATCAGCGACTGCAATAACTGCATCAAGCAGGTGATGTATATCATGTACCAGAAGGCAAGGCAATACATCAGAAATCACACCAAATGAGGCCAGTCAGACCAAGATGGCAGTTGGATTTGGAACCAAGGCAGGATTCCCTCAGGTCCAGGAGCTATAGACTGCCCGCATGTAACCATCAAGGACCCTATGTGAACAGGAAGGGATTCCACTCACTGAATGTACAGCTAGTATGTGACCACGGGAGATGGATCCTGCAGATGTGTGCAACACTGCAGGGAAACTGTCATGACTCGTTTGTCCCAAGACAGTCCCAGGTGCCTCAGCTCTTCAGATCACTTGAATGCCTTTGTGAATGAATCCTGGGTGACATGCGCTGTCCCCTAAAGACATGGCTGCTTATCCCTGTGTGGAACACCAACGCAGAGCAGAGGACACCGACAACCACTACCACATGATTACAAAGACAACCATTGAACAGACCATAGGCCTTCTGAAAGTGAGGTTCAGATGCCTGGATAGATCTGGGGAATACTGCAATACGCTCATCAAGGATCTTGTGTATCATGATGGGATGTGACACTCTGCACAATCTGGTATTGCAGAATGGAGTAGCATTGGAGAATGATGACAACATTGAGATGCCACCACTGCCTCCTTCGAGGAAGAAGAGTTGAAGGAGGGTAAAGGTCATCGACCTGAAATTTTAGCTCTGTTTCTCTGTCCATAGATGCTGCCTGGCCTGTTGAATATTTCAGATTTCCAGCATCTGCTGTATTTTACTTCTGTATTAATCTTCTCCCTGAGGTAGCCTTGGTGGCCTTTCATTAAATGCCCATACCATCTCAGTGGCCTCATCATTACCTCTTTCCAAGGACTGCATTCAGTATTGCCCATATTCTGTGCACATCCTTCCATGCCCTCTATCTCATATGAATGTAGAGACATTTGAATTAAGAGCAGGCCCCTCAAGCCTGCTCCACCATTCAATAAGATCATGGCTGTTCTGATTGTGGCTTCAACTCCACATTCCACCTACCCCCAATAATCTTAGATTCTTAACTAACAAGGGAGTCAATCTACCTCGGCCTTAAAATTATTTGATGACCCTGTCTCCACTGCTTTCCGGGGAAAAGAGTTCCAAAGGTTCACGACCCTCTGAGTGAAAATAAAATCTTCTCATTTCCAACTAAAATGGGAGACCCCTTATTTTTAAACTGTGTCCCCTGGTTCTAGTCTCTCCCACAAGGAGAATCATCCTTACAGCATCCACCCTGTCAGATCCCCTCAGGATCTTATATGTTTCAATAAGATCACCTCCCATTCTTCCAAACTCCAATGCATACAGGCCCAGCCTTTCCTCATAAGAGAACCCAGGTATCAGTTGAGTAAATGTTAATCTCAAGAGCTCACCATCTGGTAAAGGCACACTGGTGGAGAAATAACCAGGTGAACCTTTACAGAATGCATGTTGGGAGGTTTAAAGTTTAAAGTGCCACATATATCTAACACTTTGACATTCAGCAAAACTATACCCAATGAGACACCAAGTGCAACTAGGTGGGTTTCTTGAATGCTTCTGGTTGCTCTTACATTGTTCTCTCCCGGTGACTACAGTTGATGTGGAGGCAAGCTGGTGTCTGGTCTGCTCCGCTGCATGAAATGGCTGTGGCACACATCCTCTGAATGCCTGAGCCTTAAAGGGGCCCAGCACATGGGGGAAAGTGGTGGTGGAGGAGATCGGGGGGATCTTGCATCCGCGCAGGGCCGTCCTTGTCAAAGCTTCCTGCAGTAAAGGGGCTGAGGATCCGCTATCAATGCAAGGAACACCTTCAGAAGAACCCCTGGGGGTACAGGCAGCTGCCTCCTGACCTTTTCAAGGCTCAACTGCCTTCTGTGTCTATCTGGAGTTGTGGAACACCTGGCAATGGGTCCAGGAATTTTGTGATTTTCTTGCTCACATGTCACTCAGCAGAGCTCATGGATGAACTCATACTGTAGAGGTCAGTGCATACCTCCTGCATCCACTATGCTGTGTGTGGCTCTGAATGAAAGTCTCCATTCTGTCTATGGAGGATGCCATGTGCTCGTAAGCTAGAAACATCATGCCACCCATGGCGTGGATGGACTCCTCCACCGTATGTGGAGGGGAGTAAACAGACTGTGGGAACTGAACAAATTTTCACACATTTCACACTGCTGCTCCAGCAACTGCTGCTTTACTGATTACTCCTGAGGCTCACCATCTATGTGAAGCTGAATACAGGTAGACCTGTCTTCAGTCCTCTGTTGGTGAGCAGTTGCAACTGTCAGTACCTCTGTTACCTGCTTATGTGCATCGGTGCCATGCTTACCAGTTGAGGCTAGACATTGTAAGCTTGCTTCAATGCCCATTGACATGAAAGTATCTACGCTTGTGGAGGGTGTGCTAGACTGAGGTGACACTATCTTCTTACATGGTGGTTCCTCCTCTGAAGTCTCATTTGGACCTGAACCATTATCCTTCTTCATGAGGCTTCCTGGCCGCCTCCTCCGTTCCACTAGGAAGACCACCCCTCTCCATTCCCTCGCTGCCTGCAGCAGTACATCCAGGGAGCCGCAGTAAAGCTGGGACCCAACCTCCCTCTGACTCAAGTTGTTCCTGCACAGCCTCTATTGTTCAGAACCCTTCCTATGTCCTCTATGGGCAGAATCTTGTGGTGGCGATGGGCACTGTGGTCAGACCCCCACGTCTTCTCATTTTGAAAAAGCCTGCCACATCTTTGCCAATCAGGCAATTAACAGGTTAGTGGTGGGCCTTCCCCAGGATCAAGGACTCTGGGGGTGGAAATGCCACCCATGGAGGCAGTGGCTGCTATTGGTACAACACCCAGCTGAGGCCTCAGATCGAGGAGGTTCCCAGACACAGGTGAATGATGGTGGTAAGGGGGCTGCGTGGAAGGGGGTTCGGCAGCAAGGGCAGTGGGGTGGCTCTCAGCCAGCGATCCCCACTTCCTGATGCTGGATCCCTCAATCAGGCACCTGAGTGCCTGATAACAAATCCTCCACCCATCCATCCGGGAGTCCTAAAGCCAAAAATTATGCCAAAAATTCCTACCGCCTGCCACTCATTATTGGCCACAGACAGGAAATCTCCGAGGATGTCCTGTCACCCGCCCATATGCATGACCCAAACCCGAATCCAACATAAGGGGCAGAATTTTGAGGTCATCAGGCAAGCGTGGTGGGCGGGTCTGGGAGTGGCCGGGAAATGGTCTGCTCCTGTGATCAGCCCCCAACTGTGATTTCACGCTGGCTGGCCAGTTAATGGCCAGCCAGCATGAAAGGCGCGTTGAAAGGCTCAGCGATGCCAGGTTGGGGGTGGGAGAAGGGCAAGCGCTGGAGTTGGCCTGGGGGAATGTGCAAAGAGAGCTCCCTAAAGGCAGATAACTGCCTCAGGAAGCTGAAGAATTTAAAACCATCAAATAAAGATTTTAAAATGCAGAAAAAAATGTCCACACATTGGACTCACTCACTTAAACATATAGATTATAAAAATTCTGCCCAAACATTTTAATATTTAAAAAAATTAATATTGGAAACCTCATCCCGCCCTTGGATGGGGCTTCCTCAAAAACCCAAAGGCCGCCTGGCCGATTCACTCACCCGTCAACCATAGTGTTGGATGGGTAGCAAAATATGCAGGTTGATTGAGAGATTAATGGCCTTAATAGGCCTCTTAATTGTTGGCGGGTGCACTGCCCACTCTCACGTGCACCCACCAACCGAAATATCGTGCGTGTGTGATATCGTCAGGATGCTCGTCCGATATCGTGCGCTAATTTACACTCGGGCATGTCAGACGCGTGCCCGCATGCCAAGCAAAAGATCCTGGCCCAGGACTTTCTCTCAATTAGGAAAACCCTTTCCACCATGTCAGAATTAATATGTTTTGAATCCTGTTCCTTTATATGCAGCTTCACTTAGTGACCTGACTATGCTTGCAGTATCTGTCAAATCACTTTTAGTTTAAGTAAGCCTTGTGAATGAATAATTTATATAAAAATAACACAACTCTTCTGCACCAGTTGTTATCTCTCTAAAATTGTAACGTGTATAAAATATAGTTTGAGATTCTGTTCAATTTAAATTCATATATTTCGGTTAATGTTTGTGCTCACTCAAGTTGAAGGACATAAATGCTGGAAAACCAAAACATATTTCCACTTCGGATATCCAACTTTAGCCTTGAGCACACTCAATTCAGGTACAGCGCTGTCAGAAGAAAAACGAATGCCCCTTTATTCTTATACAAATTTGACATTTTCATTTTCTCAGTAACATCCCCCCGTAGCTTCCGGGTGAAATTTGAAACCATTTTGTGCTGTGCACTCCAGTAATTGCTTTGAGAGCTTGTAATAGAACCATGGTTCTCTCCTGAGGTGGCCATTCCCATCCCACCTGATGGAATCTATGAAGAATTGGGGAAAAACAAAAGGAAGCATAGTAGATGGGTAAAAGCAGGAGAGGAAACAAAAAAGGAAATGGCACAATTGGTAGTGATAAGGGTGTGGATAATAACAGAAGAAAATTGCAAGAGGGGAGGGGGGAGGGTGGTGGGAACAATGGAACTTGATTGCCACAGTGAAAATAAAGGACCCTGGGGAAATGGGTAGCAGGAGGAGGAAAAGGCAACAACCAAGCAAAAAGGAGGAACTGTGAACTGGCTATCAATATGGAAAAACAAGAGAAATGGGGGAAATAAGTAACAAAAAAGGAAGACATTGAAGAAATGGGAAAATTAGGAGAAAACAGAGTAAACATTAAAAAGGGGGGAAAACAGAGCAGGCAGGAATTAGGAGAAACCAGTGATGCAAGGAGAAGGGAGGACTGGGGGAAATTGATAGGAACAGGAAGAAACAAGGAATAGATCACAGAGGGAGAAAGCTGCGTGAATAGGGAAGAGTAGGAACTGATGAGAAGAAAAAATTACTGGAGAAAACAAAGTACAAGAGTTTTTTTTTAAATTACATAAAAGTACACTGATCATACTTATCTTTATGTAACTTTTTATGTAAGATCTGTTTTTAAAAATGAGTGATAGGGCACATGGCCAGACATGACTATTTTGATGAATAGAATGAGAAGTAACAGCTTAATCTGTATTTCTTATTGTTACAGATTGAAATTGTGGTCATTAAATGGACAGTGCCTTTCAGTTAGGGATTATGATTATGTAAAATTGTAGAATGATAGAGCACATGAGGCCTTTCAGCTCATTGTGTGCCTTTTTGGCTCTTTGGCGGAGCTACTCAATTAATCCCACTGCTCTTTCTCCATAGCTATGTTAAATATTTCTCTTTCAAATATTTACTCAACTTCCTTGGAAAAGTCGTTATTAACGTTGCTTCCACCACCTTTCAGGCAGTACATTCCAAATCACAGCAACATGCTGTGTAAAAAAAAGTTTCATAAAATAATAAAATTCCAAACAGAATGATATCCTCTATGTTCTTTGAAAGATAGCTATGATTTTGACATGTATAGAGTTAAAGGGAAATCTCTGGTAATTAGCTTGGAAGGTAACATGGATTGGAAATGCTGTGGCCTCCATCCTCCATTTCACATTTCCATTGGAAGGCAGCTTGACATCAAGAGCATAGAATTTCCTGTATTCAGATTTTAGGGCTGCCATCTGACTTTTTTCAATTGGTACATCGTTCACACCTACTCTTAATTGGAATTAAAGGCATGTGCTGCTGCAGATGCCAAGGATTTTTCAACAAAATGGTGATATCCTTTCATCTAAAAGAAAAAAACAATGTCTTCTGACCTTAGTCAAAGAGTGGGTATTGTAACCCATTGTTCTATCTATTCACTAATTTGTGGGCCAGGATTTTGTTTGGTGTGTGTGGGTGGGCCCTGCACGCGGACGTATAAAATGACGCGTGGTGACATCGAGCGTGCATCTGGACATCACTGCACGTCATACCGGTCTTTCATTAGGCGGGCGCGCCCCCAAGTCGGCTGCGTGCCCGCCAAACTGTCAATAAACTAAATAAGCAATTTGACAGGGCTGCCAGTCCAACCTTAAGGTTGGTGGGCAGGTGAAGAGCCCAAGCGGCCTTCGCATTTTTCATGAAACCTCATCCACGGGCGGAATGAGGTTTCTTGAAGGGTTTATAATTTGTTAAATTAATAAATGTTTATTAAACATTTGATAAACATGTCCCAGCTCATGTGACACTGTTACATGAGGGGACGCGTAAATGATTTTTAACTTTTTTTATTGTGAAGTTTCAAATTCAACTTAATCGCCCTGAGGCACGGAGCTGCCTCAGGGAGATTTCTGTGTGCGTGCACAGAAGTGCCCAACTCTCCCTCCTCCCCCTGGCTGCACAGGTAGCGCTAAGCATACCGGGCACACATCATGCTGTGTGGGCCTTAATTGGCTCACACTCGTAAAATGGCGGCGTGCATCCCCCCCCCCCCCCCACCCCCCCGGCCACTGCCCAGCCCATCCAGCCAGGAGAAAATTCTCCCCGTACTATTAATTGTTATTGATTTACAGACATATAGAAAGTGTTCACTTAGAACTAATTATGTTAGTACAATCTCTGAATTTTTCAAATTATCCCTCTTATAACAGAAGATGTAGCACAACGTACAATATAAATACTTGAAAGGGAGAACTTTGCAGAGCTATGGATAAAAATCAGGGGGCTTGGACTAATTCATTACCTGTATCAAAGAGCCGACACAAGTACAATGGGCCAAATGGTGGTCTTCTGTGCTACTTCTTTTTAGCATGATAAATAATGTTTAATAACAAACAGAAAATGTCCTATTATGCAACTGATAAACCTGAATAAGTAGACCATAGGCAGAATATTGAGCTTGACGGGCGGGCGCACGCCCAACTTGGCTGAGAGTAAAATGATGCGCGATATTTCGTTTGGAAATTAAAAGGCCTGTTAAGGCCATTAAAAAGGTAATTAAATTCAAATGTACACTGCCCATCTAACCTTACAGTTGGTGGGCAGGCAAAAAGGCCAAGCGGCCTTTGCATTTTTTAGGAAACCTCATCCACGGTGGGATGAGGTTTCCTAAGGCAAATAAAAATAAAATAAAAATTTTACACTTGAATTAAAAACATGTTTTCTGGCATTTTGATTTTTCTTTATTTATTTTCTTTATTTTTTTTAAACAGCGCTTCATCTCCGTGCCTCAGGGAGATTGAAGCATTCTTACACGTGCATGCACGAACTGCTGGCTAGGCCCACTCACCCTCCTCCCCCCACCTGCACAGGCAGCGCTCAGCGCTTAAAGCCCGCCCAGCATGAAATCTCGGTGCGGTGCCAATTGCGGGCAGCGGTCGCCAAGCACGCCAAGGGCAAAATTCTGCTCCATATATCTGGTTTCATAATGCCATTGATGTTCAATAAGCAGACAGCTTAGCAGCTTGCTCAAAAATGAACCCAAAACGTGTTAAAATTAAAACTATTTCTATGTTATAAATAAGTGCCTACAGTGATTCCAAGACTGTAACCTATCCTACGACTTACTATCAATCTCACATATCCATTGCATTTAACACAGGAAATATGGGAAGGGAAATTTGACACAAAAGCTTCCCACTTTGACCTTGAAAAACAGGCACTGACGTTTGACATTAGAAAACCCGGGAGGGGCACCTACTGACACCCAAGATTTATTTGATCCCACGTTCAGGCGGACGCGCAAATGAATGAGCAGCCCATGTGAAGCTGGCAAATCCGTGTAATGTGCCAGTTGCAAGACCTGTTGCAAAATTCAGGTGCAATGGGGCCAGAGGGTTCACCCAAACATCCTAGCTATAGCAGCAGGCAGTGAAAAGGAAGAGAAAAAGCAAGTGAAAAATTATTTAGGGCCAGGCTGAGCAGGAGTGCTCCTCTAGGCTAAATGAGAATAACTTTGGTTTCTCTGGGCTTCCCTAAATCCTCCCCCAGCTTCCCAGCTTAGGCTAGCCTTCGGGCTGCCTGATACTGCACAGTCTGGAGCTGGCAAGCTGTTGGGCTCATAGCTCACTGGCAACATGGTAACAAAGCCCAAACCTGGGTCTGGTTCAGACCTCCTGGGGTCACGAAAGGACTGCACCACCAAAGTCAGATTCCCCCCCACCCCACTTCTTGTACATGATTGAAGATTATATTCTATGGTAATATCTTGGTGATACCTTTAATCCTCTTTATGAACATCATATTGTGCTTTCTGATCTGTCAGCTAGAAATCTTCAAAGGACTAAAAGAGTACACTTTTACTGCAAGGAACAAAGAAAAGTTCTATTAAATGACTTTTCATTGCAAGATAAGAAAATTAGTTTTTTATCCATTAGCAGGAAAATTGCAACCTGAAAAAAGACAAAAAAACCCAACATTATCTCACACCGTTTTCAGCTACTGAAACATGAGAAAATACAAACTTAATTACAGAGACTAAAATGTCTAGCATTTATTACAAATAATAATGGATAGAGGGACTGAATTCACGGGTTGTAATCTAATCATTGAATCTAGATGACTTTCATTAAACCCTTTGAGCTATGCTCTTGTGGTTTATGACGTCTTCTGTTCCCTTTGATATTGGATTACAGCCTTGTAATTATTTTCTGCTATCTATTGTTTTTAAATATATGACCTATATTATTCAGATGTAAATAATGCCTTTCTTTTACTGTCTGAGATAGTGTTATTCTGCGTTGATGAGAACATAAAAATAACTCGGATACTCTAATGCAATTAGTTTCAGAGACACCTTTAATTGACACTACTGTGAGATGTACAACAATTATGCTATTGAGACAATTGTGTAAATTGTAGAAGAATTATTCAACAGGTACAAGCAAATTAAATTTGGGTTTATATGTCACCCATAAAAGCAATTAACTGTTGCTTTCACAATTTCTGATGTGATCTGAAGTTTTTAGTTAAACATTAAACACCCTTGTTACTCGTATTCTGTGTTTTTATGATTGGAAAGGGAAGACGAGGGTTGCATATTGACACACAGATGCATGACAAAAAATTTGGACTGTTTTCTGTAGCACAGTGCAGATTTCTTCATCCACATTGATATTCATCAGTTAATTTACTTGTGATTATGGCACATTTTCTCAATCGAGATATGTAATTAGATTTGTCTGATGGGAATGGGATGGTCTTGCACAGAAAAGAAAAGCTGAAGGAAAGATTTTCTCTCTGATTGTAGAACAAAGGCTGAGGATAAAACTGAAAAAGATGATACCAAGGCTTTTCAAAGAAATGGATTTTAATGAGCATTTTCTTTTGAGTCATGACCATCTTGATACTGTTCCAAATTGGCAACATAGGCACTTTAGGAGCTGAGGGTTATGTACTGTTTATATTTCATCAAAGAATCCTGGTTAAACTTCCTCCATGTATAGCAGCAAGCCACAGTTAGTATAGGTTTAAGTACATATCTCTCCCTGGACCATGACCCCACCACTGAACATCAAGCCATTGTTTCCAGGACTGTCACTGACCTCATCTCCTCTGGGGATCTCCCTCCCACAGCTTCCAACCTGATAGTCGCCCAACCTCGGACGGCCCGCTTCTATCTCCTACCCAAAATCCACAAACAGAACTGCCCCGGTAGACCGATCGTCTCAGCTTGCTCCTGCCCCACAGAACTCATTTCTCGTTATCTTGACTCCCTTCTCTCTCCCCTTGTCCAGTCCCTTCCCACCTACATCCGTGATTCCTCTGACACCTTACATCACATCAACAATTTCCAGTTCCCTGGCCCCAACCGCTTCCTCTTCACCATGGACGTCCAATCCCTCTACACCTCCATCCTCTACCAGGATGCTCTGAGAGCCCTTAGCTTCTTCCTCGAACAGAGGCCCGAACAATCCCCATCCACCACTACTCTCCTCCCTCTGGCAGAACTTGTTCTCACGCTGAACAATTTCTCCTTCAACTCCTCTCACTTCCTCCAAATAAAAGGTGTGGTTATGGGTACCCGCATGGGCCCCAGCTATGCCTGTCTCTTTATGGGGTATGTGGAACATTCCTTGTTGCAGTCCTACTCCGGCCCCCTTCCACAACTCTTTCTCCGGTACATCGATGATTACTTTGGTGCCGCTTCATGCTCTCGTCGGGACTTGGAAAAATTTATTAATTTTGCTTCCAATCTCCACCCCTCCATCATTTTCACGTGGTCCATCTCTGACACTTCCCTTCCCTTCCTTGACCTCTCTGTCTCAATGTCTGGTGATAGACTGTCCACCAATATCCATTACAAACCCACCGACTCCCACAACTATCTCGACTACAGCTCCTCACACCCCGCTTCCTGTAAGGACTCCATCCCATTCTCTCAGTTCCTTCGCCTCCGTCGCATCTGTTCCGATGATGCTACATTCAAAAACAGTTCCTCTGACATGTCCTCCTTCTTCCTTAACCGAGGTTTTCCACCCACGGTCGTTGACAGGGCCCTCAACCGTGTCCGGCCCATCTCCCGCGCATCCGCCCTCATGCCTTCTCCTCCCTCCCAGAAACATGATAGGGTCCCCCTTGTCCTCAATTATCACCCCACCAGCCTCCGCATTCAAAGGATCATCCTCCGCCATTTCCGCCAACTCCAGCATGATGCCACCACCAAACACATCTTCCCTTCACCCCCCTTATCGGCATTCCGTAGGGATCGCTCCCTCCGGGACACCCTGGTCCACTCCTCCATCACCCCCTACTCCTCAACCCCCTCCTATGGCACCACCCCATGCCCACGCAAAAGATGCAACACCTGCCCCTTCACTTCCTCTCTCCTCACCGTCCAAGGACCCAAACACTCCTTTCAAGTGAAGCAGCATTTCACTTGCATTTCCCCCAACTTAGTCTACTGCATTCGTTGCTCCCAATGTGGTCTCCTCTACATTGGAGAGACCAAACGTAAACTGGGCGACCGCTTTGCAGAACACCTGTGGTCTGTCCGCAAGAATGACCCAAACCTCCCTGATGCTTGCCATTTTAACACTCCACCCTGCTCTCTTGCCCACATGTCTGTCCTTGGCTTGCTGCATTGTTCCAGTGAAGCCCAACGCAAACTGGAGGAACAACACCTCATCTTCCGACTAGGCACTTTACAGCCATCCGGACTGAATATTGAATTCAACAACTTTAGGTCGTGAGCTCCCTCCCCCATCCCCACCCCCTTTTTGTTTCCCCCTTCCTTTTTTTTTCCAATAAATTATAAAGATTTTCCTTTTCCCACCTATTTCCATTATTTTAAAAAAAACCCCATTAGAGCTATACCTTGAGTGCCCTACCATCCATTCTTAATTAGCACATTCGTTTAGATAATATCACCAACTTTAACTTTAACACCTATGTGTTCTATTGTACTATTGTCGTTGACATCTTTTGATGATCTGCTTCTATCACTGCTTGTTTGTCCCTACAACTACACCACCCCCCCCCACCTCTCTCTCTCTCTATCTCTCCGCCCCCCACACACACACCTTAAACCAGCTTATATTTCAACTCTTTCTTGGACTCGAACTCAAGTTCTGTCGAAGGGTCATGAGGACTCGAAACGTCAACTCTTTTCTTCTCCGCCGACGCTGCCAGACCTGCTGAGTTTTTCCAGGTAATTCTGTTTTTGTTTTAAGTACATATCGTTTGTTTCAAGCTGGCATTCATAAGGTGTTATGAAAATGGAGAGGCGTGGATGATGTAAGTGTAAGCAAGTTATTTAACATGGACAGTGAACACTGAAAGAAATAATTTAATTTTAAGTGGGACATTGGCAGTTGTTATTTCTCCCCTAACAAGGTGAGCGTGTAAAATGGACCCCTAACAAAAACTAGATAAATGATTTGACTCTTTTAAAAGGCTGTTGAATTGATTCAAGAAGGCAGCTTACCACCACTTTTTCAGGGCAACTAAGTGCAGGCATAACTGTGGCCTTGCCAGCTACTTGTGAGAGTGAATTTTTAAAAACATAAATACGTGTTTGCAAGTTATAGGAAGAGGTACAGAATAAGATGACCAAATACTGTGCCTACAAAACTCAGCTCCATAGCACCCGCAGTTTTGGTGCTATTCTGGTGAGGGTTTTAGCATGAGCATTAGGAGCTTTTGCCAGAAATATGCAGAGTAGGTAGTTTGTGATGTCAGTCTGCCAATTCTGACCTCATTGCACCAACTAATGCCCTCTCCCAAATATGCACAGCTGAGCGTGAGTTCAGCGGCAGAAAGGACCTCCCACGAGTGCTATTTAAAGCGATCATCAAGTCCTCAACCTTTTCTGGCTAGTTGCTGTTTAATTTCAACTGGCCTCTTCAGTATTTGTAAAAGTCCTGCCACAGCCTTGAATGGAAGATCTGAAACAAACATCTTCAAAATCCAGGCTGGGGCCAAGCAAGGCTATCTGAGAGCCCCTGTGTTATTTACAATCTAACTATTGACGAGATACTGACTATTGACCTCATCAAGGGTCAACTTCCCTCTGGTGTCAGTATTAAGTACCTCCTAAATGGAAAACTCTTTAACCTCAGTTGCCTCTGTGCCAAAACTAATCTGACCACCATAGACATGCATGATCCACAGCATGTGGATGACTGCAGTGTCATTGGCCACTCAGCACTAGATTTGCAACCCACACTTGGGCCAGGATTTTCCCCCTGTCGGGGCGAAGTTTAAGTGCGGGCAGGCACAGGTGCGCTTCCGATCAGCACCCCCAATCGGGGGCATGGCGCCATTTCATATGCGCTTCCTGAGCGGGCAGGAGGGAGGGGAATCCCAAAATCGAAAGAGCGCACTCATCTCCCTGAGGCTAAGTGCAGCCTCAGGAAGATCAGCTCTAAATGTAAAAAAGCTAAAAATAGAAAAATAAAATTTCCCTAACTTGTCCCCTCATGTGACACTGTCACATGAGTTGGGACATGTCCATAATTTTTACAAAAACTTTATTAAAATTTTTAAAAACCTACATGAAACCTCATTCCACCCATGGATGAGGTTTCATGCTTTTTCTAATTCGCGCCAGGGCTCCTGGCCTGCCCGCCAACCTTAAGGTTGGTTGGGCAAGTCCTTTAATTACTTAATTGACTCTGTCAATGGCCTCAATTGGCCATTGACAGGTCGACGGGCGCACAGCTGATTTTGCTGTGCCCCTGATACCTGAAATTTAAATGGGGCGTGGTGACATCAGGAATTCCATCCGACGTCACCGCACGTCATTTTACATGTCGGCAAGCAGGCTCTGCCCCTGCTCGCCAACGCGTAAAATCTTGTCCTTGATCTCTTCAATTCTGTGTGCAAGAGTCTCGGTCTATCCTTGAATTTTTCCAAAGCAGAACTCATATTTCAATCCACACCTGCTCAACCAAATATTCCACCTCCCATATATGTTGAAGGAGAGATTCTGGAATGTGTTGAGAACTTCCCATTCCTTGACAGACACCTTTCTCAACAGGCCACCAATAAAGAGGAGTTCCAACATCGAATCACCTGCACCAACTCAGCCTTCTACGTCAGCAAATGTTTGACAACTAAGATCTCCACAAGTTAACAAAAGTCCTAGAGTACAAAACAATTGTCTTCATCATGCTACTCTACTGCAGTGAGACCTGGAGTTATATGTCAGTGACACATAAGAGCGCTAGAGAAATTCCATCAGCAATGCCTCTGCTGCATCCTCTGGAATCAATGGGAGGACCATTGCATAAATGCTTGTGTCCTTCTTGAAGCCATCTCCACAGCATTCAGGCAAAACTTTTGCAAAATCAACTTCGATGGACTGAACGCTGTGTCTACATGGCCAAAATAGCATCTTTCCCATCAGCTCCTGTTTTCTCAACTCTTAATTGGCCAACATTCAAGAGCAGGACAAAGGAAACACATCAGAGACACTGTGAAACTCTCCTTGAAGAGTGCAGCATTGACATTAATGACTTGGGGGAGCTGGCTACCAATTGTTCAAAGTGCCAGTAACTTGTCCATCAAGCTGCATTATGCTTTATGTGCCAACATCTTAATAATGAAACGTAGTAGTGGTAGAAAAGTAAAGAAAAGGAAGTAAATCCTGCACTCCGGGTTCCACTACCTCTTGGGACATCCTCTCCATGTGCCCAAAGAGCTGTGGACTGTTTAGTCATATGAAGGCACATGGCAGAAACTCGCAAGTAGGTGTCATCCTCGAATTGAGGGACTGCTGACGACATGGTGCTGTGCGTTTTCTCCATTTAAAGCTGGTGATATCGGCAGAGAATGATGCAATGAAGGGCTTGGTTCTGACTTCGAGACCTGTCACACCACTTGCTCCAACTCATGGGTGTGATAGTTGACATCCACCTTGGCCTGCAGCATGAAAGGGGAGATTGAACAGAAGTAACACGGAGGATAACAAACTTCTTAGAGACAGGAAAAGAGGGAGAAGGGCTCTCCACAGGAGGACATATCCATCCAGCTTCCTCAGGGAGCAATTCTCTTACCTCAGCCTAAGCCAGGAATGGTTTGTGTGAAATCTGAGTCTTACGAAGGATGCCCTATTGAAACCTGCCACCTCTTGTAAGCCGACCTGCAGCCTCAGAGCAGGGTGAAGGTGGCTCTGCCAGTGGTTGTGAAGGTGAGCGAGGTCATGAATTTCTTCGCATTGGAATCCTTCCAGGCTGGAGTAGGCAACACCTGTAGCAACTTCCAGTTTGCCATCCATTAAGGGACTGAATGCTATGTCAGGACAGGGGACTATGTAGCATTCTCTCTGGCCAAGGAGAAGCAGGTGGAGTGAGCATGTAGCATTTACCAAGATAATGGGTTTCCTCAGGGTGCAGGGTACCATCAACTGCACACATGTGGCTTTGTAGGCACTGCATCTAAATGCAGAGATGTACTGCAACTGCAAAGCCTTTGACTCCTCGAATATGCAGTTGGTGTGCAACCATCTCATGCAGGTGAATGTCTACAATGCTGGCAGCAGTCATGATGCATTTATTGTGCACATGTCCACTGTTCTGTATCAGTATTTGAGTCACCATATCAAATCAGAGGATGCCAGCTGGATGACGAGAGCTATCCACTAATCCCCAAATCATGGCTCCAATGCGCAACCCAGCCACATGCAAATACTGAGAGCCATGCCACCACACGCAATGTTATTGGACACACTTTTGAGATGCTTAAATACCACTTAAGCTGCCTTGGCCCCTCTGGAGTAGTCTGGAGTGTTCCATGATTCATCAGAGCTTCAATATTACCTGGGCTTAGCCTTGTCACCAAGTGTAGAATGAGTGGCCGAAGAGGAAGAGAAGGCAGCAAGAGGATGGGAGGTGGTAACCAGCACAACCTGTTTTCAACTTGGTTGTCTATGATCAGCTCATCCAACTTTGCTCCCAACCCCATTCACCAATAGTCCCACAACTTATTGTCCTTCTCATGTTGATCTTGACCACAATGCTGAAATGAAAGCCACCATAAAAAACATTTGAAGCCAACTTTATCAAACCATCCAATATTCTATACAAAATTCAACTAATTACTCTTGTGCATTCCTTTAGTGCCAATCTTCCTTGTGCCTTTAAAAACAAATTTGCCGAAAAAGCTCAGGTCTGGCAGCATCCGTGGAGAGAGAAACAGAGTTAATGCTTTGAGTCCGTGTGACTAAAAGAATAGTCACACAGAGCCGAAACGTTAACTCTGTTTCTCTCTCCGCAGATGCTGTCAGACCTACTGAGTTTTTCCAGCATTTTTTGTTTATATTTCAGATTTTCAGCATCAGCGGTATTTTGCTTTTATCTTACTTGTCCCTTTGCCTATTCTAGTGCACCTGAGCTGTGCTAAGCCAGTGGCTGCAGCTCAGCTAGTGACTTTCTTTTAGGGACATTGCAGATGGCCTTGCAGGATGCCCTCAAGCAGCTCTGGCCCGAGAAATCCGGGCTTCAGACTATTGGCAAGGGCAGAAACAGGCTGGACTGGCTGGCTGACAATAATCAGCAGGGGCCAGGCGGTTTCAAGTAGCGAAGGCTTGCTTTAAGTGGTGCTAGCCTCACTTGAACTAGGGCCCCTTTCTGAACCATGCGTGCGTTCAGTGTTTTGCTGTATGCCACTAACATTTAAATTAGCAAGTACCACAAAGGTCACTGCCTGTGTCACAACAAGCAGGTATGGGTTAATTGCACATCGCAATCCTCGTGCCCGTTTTCAAACTTTATTCAATGTTTCCCAGTCTATGAGGAAGAATAGTTTTGTTTGCTGCTGGGATGGATAGGAATCTTTTTTGTGAAGGATAGCAATTCGGACTTGAACAGTGGAACACCCTGTAGTTTCACTTGATTATCTCAGAATATTTGTGCAGAACTTTTTCTCAAGCGATTGAATGGACGCAATGAAGTGCAGCTTGTACACAAAATGTGGAAAAAGTGGGCAGGATGCCTAAATGGCCCTTTTATGTTCCCATGCTCTCTCATGTTCTCATGCAAATAAATCATAAGTAAAGCTTGACACTGATGTTCCTTGTTAAGGTCAAGAAATTGTTTTAAAGTTTACCACAGCTGAGGAAAGTTTAAACTGCCTTCAGTTTTTGAACAGAATAATTAAGCTCATAACCTGCCTAGCAGTCAGTTTCCTCCAATATGGGTTCTGCCTGATTGGAGTTCATCCCTCAGAGCATTCAATGCCCTTTGCAGATTCCAAGGGATGCAAGTCCTTTCTGTCATATAACTTCTTCAAAAATTGCTTTCTGTAGATTTTTAAAACTTGATATTCTTGTCAGTAGCGAATTACTTTCAGCATTTCAATTAGACCTTATTCTTGCTGGTTCAGAAGAGTATTTCAACCTTCCGCAGCCTGGGCCTGTGGCCATCACGCATTAGTGTGACTGGACTGTGATCATTGACTGACATGTGGTGATAAGTTCTTTTTTGAATTTGATTCAGAGATGGGGCTGAGGCCCCTGCTTGTCCATTCACTGTGCTTCATTAAATTATGAGAAGGAGCATTTTAAAGATTTAAGCATTAGAAAATAGGATTTAACAACCTAACAGTGAAGAAGAAGTGAAAGCCATGTTTTGCTCTAAATGGTGCTTAGAAGAGAAGCTACTGCAGGATGCGTTGGCGTTAACTAGACTGTGAAAGGTGGTGTTGCTTCCTTCAGTTTGAATATGGGGTCTTGCAGTGCCAAGATTGAAAATACCCTGGCATAGTTTGTGTACAACAGAGGGGTGAACTGAAGTATAGAAATTACTGCAAACATTTACAATTTTTGTCTCCTCAGGAGTTTTCCTTATTGATGACAGTTGATTTTATTAACATTGAACAATAGGCACCTATGAGACCTCAGAATCCCTTTATTGTAAGTGCCCATAATGGTCTGTTCAGCAAGTTGAAGCCAGCTATGATTGTATCGTTGGAGCTTGGACCTCAAATTCCATAGCAGTGTTGATGAGAGATGTTGGAACCAATTGCCCAAATTGTTGATGTCAATACTGCCTCTGCGACTACTCTTACCATATGTTCAATGAAATAATGCACTGCAAACACTTGGCATTTCATTGCTTCATTTATGAAAGAAGGCACTGAATGCATGTGTGTTGAACTCCCCAGACTCTGCAGGCTGCTCTAACTAACGTGAAAAAGGAAGCAAGAGGCTCCACAATTTTGGAGATTGAAGTCTTGAGGTGATGTATAGCCTGGGTAGTTTCCACTGAGTTGAACTACTTAGCAGAGAAGACACAGTTGTATTTTCTGATAGGTAACACCATTCCATCAAAAGTCCGTCAGATTAAATATGAATAAATTGGAAGCCTGGATAGAGGATTACAGTGGGGTCAGAAGTAGATGCTAACCCATTTGAAAATATTTTTTTCATTCTTACTTTAATACTTTACAAATGTAACTTTTTACACACTACAAAAACTTCCTTTAGTTTTAACAATGAGAAATCAATCCCATTATTTGGTACCTTGCCATGTAAAGTTAGGAAGATGATGAAAAGCATTGCCTGAAAATAAATAAAAGTTTAAAAATATATTTTAAAATATGGCCATGTAAAGACTCATATTCTTTTCCACAGTAGAGTTTAAAGGTTTTTAAAATAGAATTGAAAATCTGTTGTCTTTTCTTGCCCTGAATCTGCTTTTTGTCATAAGGGCCGGACCTTCACAGAGATGGGAGGACTCCGGAGCCATTTAAAACTGGAGGGTGGGACCCAATTCCAAGATTCCCGCCCCCATTCCTGGTGACCCTAATTTTCACTGGCATGGCATAAGGGTGTGGGTGCACTCCTGACCTGGTTGGTCCCATTGTGCAATTCGGCATCTCTTAGCCCGCCGCAAGTTTCATGGAGGCAGGCCAGCTTCTCCATGACTCATAGTTCATGACCCCACAAAGGTGTTTTGCACCATAGTCTGGATTTGGGAGCCTTTTGAGAGGTAATTTTGAATGGTCTTATGTGCCAACTCATCCCCCCCACCCATACCCACAGCCCCCAGGTCAAGTTATACCTTCCACCCACACTCATGGCCCCTTATAGCCCCCTTGCCAACAGAGTACCAACTCATAGTCCCACCCATCCCCAATGGTCCCTCATACCCTCCATGGCAACTCATGGCCCTTTACCCAGTGTATATGTACAGAACCAATGAAGCCCATAATAGCAATGGCATGTGTGAAACTCTTCAGAAAAAAAAAATCATATTTTAAAAAAAATAAACTGGTGTCCTTACAGCCCTATAAAAGAGTCAATCAAGCAATAGTAAATTATCAAAACAGAAACTTAAACATTTGACACCTCTTAACATTGTGCAAATAAACATTGAGACATTGGCAAAAGAGATCACAGGAAAAATAACTTATAACCTCATAGAAATGTTAATCAGGCAAAGTCAACACTTCTCCACACCTGTATAAACAAATTCACACTAAATCAAGCATGCGTGATAGGGTTGTAGTTCTTTTTTCAAAAAAACTATGAATGGGTTTTTTGAGGCTCATGGAATAGGAGAGTCAGTGTCAACTTGGATTTTAAAAAAATTGGCTTAAGGACAGAATTCAGTGAGTTGGTAAATTATTATTTTTCAGTCTGGAGGATGGTAGACAGTGGTGTTCCCAAGGGTCAGTGCTAGGACCACTTTTTTTTTTGCTCTATATAAATTACTTGGATATTGGAGTACAAAGTGAAATTTAAAAATTTGCTAATGATGCCAAACTTGGAGATGTGGCAAAAGTGAGGATGATAGTAATCAACTGCAACATGTCATAGGTTAGCAGAATGGGCAGACCAGTGCCAGATGGAATTTAATACAGACAATTGTGAGGTGATGAATTTTAGTAGAAGGGATAAGGAGAAGCAATGTAGATTCATGCTAAAGAGCATGAGGGAACAGAGGGACCTGGAGGTGCACACACATTGAACTTTGAAGGTGGCAGGACATATTAAGAGAATAGTTAGCAAAGCATATGGGATCTTGGGCTTTAATAATAGAGGCATTGAGTACACAAGCAGGGAAATTATGCTGAACCTTTATAAAACTCATTAATAGAAACAAACTTGCAGGATTACGGGGATAGAACAGGGGAATGGAACTGACTGGATTGCTCCACAGACAGCAGGCATAGACTCGAGGGGCTAAATGGAGCCTGTCTTGTAAATTACTATGACAATGACAAGTTGTATTTCTGTAGTGCCTTTAACATAGTAAAACATTCCAAGGTGCTTCATAGTGGTGTTATCAAACAAAATATAACACCAAGCTGCATAAAGAGATATTAGAACAGCTAACCAAAGGCTTGGCTAAAGGGGCATGCTAAAGGAAGAAAGATGGTGACGGAAGGAAGTTCCAGAGCTTAAGGCCTAGGCAACCGCAGGCACAGCCACCAATTGTGCAATGATTTAAATTCAAGAGGCTCTTTAGGGAAGAATTAGTAGAGCGCAGATATCCCAGAGACTTATGGGATTGGAGGAGATACCAGAGATAGGGAGGGGCAAGGCCATAGAGGGATTTGGAAACATTGATGAGAATTTTAAAAATTGCTTGACAGGAAGCCAGTGTCGGTCAGCGAGCACTGGAGTGATAAGTGAACGGGATTTGGTGTGAGTTAGGATACATGAAGAAGTGTTTTGGATGACTTCAAGTTTATTTTTCTTTATTCATTCACAGGATGTGGGCTTCGCTGGCTGGGCCAGCATTTATTGCCCATCCCTAGTTGCCCTTGAGAAGGTGGTGGTGAGCTGCCTTCTTGAACCCCTACAGTCCATGTGGCGTAGGTACACCCATTGTGTTGTTAGGGAGGGAGTTCCAGGATTTTGACCCAACGACAGTAAAGGAACGGCGATATATTTCCAAGGCAGGATGGTGAGTAACTTGGAGGGGAACTTCCAGGTGATGATGTTCCCATGTACCTGCTGCCCATGTCCTTCTAGATAGTAGCAATCGCGGGTTTGACTGTGCTGTCTAAGGAGTCTTGGCAAGTCTCTGCAGTGCATCTGGTAGATGGTACACACTGCTGTTACTGTGTGTTGGTGGTAGAGGGAGTGAATGTTTGTGGATGGGGTACCAATCAAGTGGGCTGCTTTGTCTTGGATGGTGTCCAGCTTCTTGAGTATTGTTGGAGCTCACTCATCCAGGCAGGTGGAGAGTATTCCATCACACTCCTGTCTTGTGCCTTGTAAATGGTGGACAGGCTTTGGGGAGTCAGGAAGTGAATTACTCAACATAGTATTCCAAGCCTCTGACCTGCTCATGTAGCCACAGTATTTATATGGTTAGTCTAGTTAAGTTTCTGGTCAATGGTAACCCCCAGGACATTGATAGTGGACAATTCAGCGATGGTAATGCCATTGAATGTCAAGGGGCAATGATTAGATTCTCTCTTGTTGGAGATAGTCATTGCCTGGCACTTGTGTGGCACATATGTTACTTATGGAAGGTAGGACATGGGAGTTTGGCCAGGAAGGTGTTAGAATAGTCACGTCTAGGGGTAAGAATTTCAACAGCAGATAAGCTAACATAGGGATAGAGTTGGGTGATGCTACCAAGGTGCAAGAGGTCTTAGTGATGACGTGGATATGTAGTCAGTGGATCATCTTGGAGTCAAGAATGAATCAAGGTTGTGAAAAGTCTGGTTTAATCTGAGACAGGACAGAGTTGGTGGCTAAGGAATGGAATTTATGGTGGGCACTGAGACAATGGCTTTGATTTTCCTGATATTTAGTTGGAGGAAACCTCTACCTCAAAGCCAACAATGGAAAGCTGAACTCACAGGCTTCATTTTGTATGATAGAGAAAAAAAAATTCTCACTAATTCTCTGCTAACAGTCAGTCTAAGGCTGATCCAGCTCAAAATACAAGCAATGTCTTTCTGCCGGCAGTTCCATTACCAATCTTACAAGTTTTCAATTGCCACTGATTTTCATTATCTGGCCTGACTTAACTCCTGTGCTATCCTGTCACAGGCACCAGAGAAGCATGTTGTGATAGAATTGCTCTTGCTTGGGTTTTAATAGCTAACCTGCCAAAATCTCATCGCTTAAAGGCCTAAACTCAATTTGACAGAGATGGCTTTTTAGACTAGAGTGGGTTTAATTCCTTAAGGGCTTCAATAGCATTTCTGCTTGAAAATAGAATACTATATAAATTTTACAGTAGTTTATTATTTTAGGAACACTATGAATAGAGAAGTAGTCTATGATCTTGAATTTGCCTTTTTTCTACAGTGCAATGCACAGTTTAAAGGGGAAGGAAATTTAGGAAAGCACATTTTGGGCCAAGTAATTTCATGGTGTTTACATTAAAACAGATCTAAAAATATTTAGGATATTGTTGAAGTTTCTACTACAATGTAGACTGGCTATTACGTCTATAAGAGCTTCTCTGGTGACAATGTTGATGGGAAAGAGACATCTACATATCTAAATAGGTCCAATCATTTTACTTAATTTTCACACCATGTGAAACAGAAGTTTACATTAGGCAGTGTGTGATGAACATGACATTTATGTATATGTACAATTGTAATGCCCTATTATACCTCCACTGATAGGCATCATAGGGAATAATAAATGTGACTAAAGTCGACACAGCTAATACTGAAAAGAAAGAGTTTACAGGTGACAGGATATACAGATTTTCATAGGTAAAACTTTATAAATGTATAAATTGTCAGAACCCCATACTGTTTTCCATGATGAGGTTGGAGAAGGGAGCAGATTTCAACTTAAAGAATTTGGAAAGACATTCAAGAGTTCTGACTTTGATTGATTCCTGGAAAATAATATTTTATTTACTCTTTGCAGTGTATTAAGAAATAATGTTTTCCCTCTCTTGCTAAAAAAATCTCTGCATATAATACAGGAGAAAAACGTGTCTCGGGATCATATACCTGTTTTGTTATTTTATCTCGTAGGATGTTCTAAGGGATGAGAGTAATGTGGCAATGTGGTAATTTGCTTATAAAAATCAATGCAAGGGAATAGAGTTCTTAGAAATCTAAATGGAGGCCTTTACATTACTTAGAGTTGAAACCAGAGGTGTGTTCCAGAGGGTAAGAAGAACAAGTGAGGAATGGGAAGATACCTTTCTTTGAAATGATAAATAAATGCACATCTGCTCCAGTAAACACAAATCGTATAAATAAATAACCCCTTGTATATACATCAAAAATTACATCTTAATTTCAAAAAATAATGTTATTTTGGTGTTTAAATACAATATGAAATACATTTATATTTAATTTGAAACCACACAAAATGGTTTCCTGACATTGTGCTACAAGTATTTTATCATTACAAGATTTCCAAACAACAGCTGGAATGCTCTGTGAATGCTGTTGGTGACATAAAAAATCTGAGTTATAGTCATAGATGTTTATTGTGTTATAAACTTTATTTTCAGCACTAGTGTTCTAACTATACCGAGAGTCCAAATTGGTGATCAAAGATTTTACAGAAAATATTGATAGAATTTGCTGACTGCTCCTTATTTTTGAATCTCCTTAGAGTTTAATTAGGGATTTATGTACCTACTTTGCTCAGTTCCTGTTGGTGTGTTTGCTGTTCCTTCAATTGTGAATTCTCATTATTTGAAATATTTAAAGTCAGTCAGATGCAAGTAAGAAGCAAGGTTTTCATATATAAAAGTTTGATGCTTAAATGTTTCACTTTAAGGGTGAGGGCTAAAATGAATGTTGGATGGGAGATTTATAGGAGGAAATCTTTGACCAAAAAGTATTCTTCTAAGACTTTGGGTGGAATTTTTCATTCTGGAGTCCAAGCCTTGTGGCAGATGGGAATGTCGATGTGATTCCCGCTGAGTGGTGGGGCAGTTGGATGTGTAATCTTCCACTGGTCAGCTCATTAATTATGCACCCGTGAGGAGCACTGCGCCTCTTGTGGTGGGGCAGGCAGAAAGTCGCCTGCCCCGCCCTTACCTCATGAGGTCAAAGGTCCTGGTGTCATATCTAAGTAGCGATAAAAACAAAAAACTGCGGATGCTGGAAATCCAAAACAAAAACAGAATTACCTGGAAAAACTCAGCAGGTCTGGCAGCATTGGCTGAGAAGAAAGGAGTTGACATTTCAAGTCCTCATGACTTTTCTGTAGAAGTGTCATGAGGACTCAAAACGTCAACTCTTTTCTTCTCCGCCGATGCTGCCAGACCTGCTGAGTTTTTCCAGGTAATTCTGTTTTTGTTTTATCTAAATAGCACCCTGATAGCCATTCACTCAATGCAAGCCAGAAGCTCCGCATTACTCCTCCAGAATCCACATCCTCAGACATACGAAGGGGCCTCTGGCATTACCTTTCACTCATTTCCAGATAAGAACACCGCCTGCGATATACGCATGGTTAGGCCAGTGCTCGCCATTGCAGTAGACCCTGCTCAGCAGCATCTGGACCTTCTTGAGGCCCTGCTGCTTCTTACTGCTCAGGCCTTTGCTCCTCCTGGACCTATGTCAATCTGCGATGGATCCTCCTCCACATCAGGATGATGGCCATGTGCAAGAAGTCTCCCTCTGAAACTTTTCTGCTTGCCTCCACTATCCTCAAGACTCTACAGAGAGACCATTGCATTGGCAGAATAGAACGATTAACCACATAAGTCCTTGTCAGCCATGACCATCCACCTGGGAGGATGGAGGTTTGGAGTCACGAGCTGGCTGCCATCCACCAGCCGTGTCCCTCGGAGGCATCCGCCTCCCTCCCTTTCTTCATCTCTGCCCTGATTGTAGCATATGGCAAATGGTACATAATGAACAACAGCTCCACACCTTGCTGGGACCTCGATGTTATGAGATTCCTGAGTTGGAAACAAACCAGCTGCAATGCAGGCCTCACCATAGAGAGGAAAACACAACTGAACATCTTTGACATCCAGTTGCCTCATAATTATTAGAGTGTCCCTTTGGTCAGCCATTTGTGCTGGCCTTGAACTCCACCCACCCAAAAAGACCCTCCTCCCATGCCAAGGGATCTCACTTACTGACTAACTGTGTGGTCACGGTTAGATTTGAAAAATGGTGCGCGTCACCTTCCAGACTCGGTCTACCACCTTCTACCCTCCCCCTGTCGCCCACCAACCTCCCCCCGCCATCATCATAGATTCACCCACTATCACCATTCCTCTCTTCTCTGTCATCCTTGAACTTCAGCCCCACCCCGCTCACCCCGTTACCCTTGACCCTATTACAATCCACCTACATATGCCTTCCCTCCACTCAGAGCCAACACCCATTACAGTCCCTATGCCCACCCTGACTCTGCCCCCTATCTAGTACTCCTCCATGACCCTCTCCATGAGATCTTCACCTATCAAGCTTTCACACTGGACCTGCGACCCTATCACATCTGACTCCGCCTCTGACTGTGACACTTCCCTCCTATCACCAGTACCCTTAATTTACCCCCCCAGGACCCCGCCATCGACCCCACCCTCTAAGTCGCACTCTCCCCCTCCCCCCCAACCTTCCCTGGACACACTCTCTTCAACTTTCCCACTTTGCCTGCCTCCCTTTTCCCGCCTTGGTGCAACTTTTGCTACTAGCACTTGGTATGAGTGAAGTTATGCCAGGTCCGCAAGATGGTGAAATCAGCATCTTCTGACTTCAAAGCCATGGAAGAGGTGAAGTTTGCCAGGTACACACGGCTTATATGCAGTCCTAAAAATGAAAGTTCCGAATTCTCACTGGCAAGCAACTTAATTTGGAGGGTGAACTTTATTCCGATGAGATGGCCTTTTAATGAGCATGCATGAGATGCTAATGCATGCAAATTGAGTTCCTGACATTGATGGTCTGGAAGCTCAACCCGCTTTTAACCTGCCTTCAAAGTTGGGAGGGCAAAACTCAAAACAGTTTATCCCGCCATCAGGAAACAGATTCTTTTGCTTTCCGCCAAGCTAAGTGTCCCCACCCGCCATGATTCCCTCTACTTTCCTTGAGGAAAATATAGAAAGGACTTAAAAATCTGCTGAATGACAGAAAAGTACAGATGGTATTTTTAAAACGGCAAAGAATATTTTGTACCAAAATGTGACACCTTTATAATTGGACAACAATGATATATTAGTCACCATCATTATTCATCTGCACAGTCACAAATATGGCTGTAAAAAGCTACAGTAGATGTGAGATATTATCAAGGATGTCAGAGGGTGATATCTGTGTGACTAAGAGTAGTGACTCAAAAAATGCATGCAGTGGTGACTTGCTAATCAGAATATTTTATTCAAACAGATTGAGTAACATGATTTACACGTTTCTGTGAAAATTGATGCTTATTCAATCTACTTGATTAACAAGAACATTGACCACACATTTTTTGTAGTGCAGTTGAGATACTTAAATAATTTTTGTACCTCAATTGTTGAAATTCAGAAGTTCATGATTTTGGAAAAAATGAACGTGGCACTACATCTTAACACTTAAACTGTCGACAGCTTTAAGGAAACTTTCTCAGGGCCTACCAATTTCCTGTCAAAGTATCCTGTGAGTAATTGTATTGGGTTGGTCTTAATTTGTTGAAATAGATGTTAATAGGTGATAGTTAGGATTGGTAGACATACCGTCCATTAGCATCTAGACTCTGCCCATTGATCTCTTTAGTGAGCATACCACTGGCTGGCTGGAATGTGTGCCTTTTTCAGGCAATAGGCCCCTTTAATGTGCATGAAGGGGTTTTATGACATCTAAGAAAACTTGCCAAAAAAATGAGCTGTAAATTATTTTTGTGTGGCAAGTGGAGTTGAATGGACCTCTCAAAAAATTAACCTGGGCTGCTGCATGTAATAGCATCCTCTTGAAGCCATTTATGTATGTTTGTCTATAAATCAAAACTGGAATAAACCAGTTTGGTTAGGTACCTGAACTCCATGTGCATGCATCAGTCTCTCTTTATCTTGCTAGATATCACAGTCAATGAAGATAGGATTACAATTCCCTAGCTGAATACAACTGGTTGGAGAAGCTGCCTCCAAACCAGCAGAGGAACTGAGAGGTTTTGTTTTTACTGAAAAATAGGCTCAAACAATTCGACCTCGGAGAAAAGGCTGTTTTTACATATGGGTGGGCTGACCTTTAGTTATGGCTGCATCAACAGGTATTATTGATCATCTGGGAGGGTACAGCCATGACTGAGAGTCTTTTGGTGCATATGTGAAGAATTCCATAACTTTGCAATTTTATGCATGTTTATCCAGTTAATGTTGATTCAACTTTTCACACTATAGCCATTCAGAAATCACGCCATCTGGTGCATCCTTGTCAACCTCCATGTTTACCAGAGCTCCATCCAACATTACTTGAACTACAATGCCCTATGAATTTCCACTGGCCATCCTTGTGCTTCTAATCATATGGGTCTCAACCAACACTTCATCAATCTGGCACTGTTCAACAACTGTATGCAATGACTGCTGTTTCCTCCTGCTAGTGTTTTCTCTGATTACATTCTTTCAACATACCTTGGCAAGATGACCCTTCTTCTTGAAACTGTAGCATTTCGCCTTCACAAATGAACAATTTTGTGCCCAATGTTTGCTTAAGCACCGCTAACAGTACTTTATCTTACCACTACTACTACTAATTGCCTTCGCTGGGGCCTTTGGCTTACTTGCGTGCAGCTTTTTTACTTCAGCACATGACTAGTGGTTATTACCTCTGACTTCTTTCGAGTCATGTTCTTCCGTGTCCATGGACAATGCTGTTTGGCAAGCTATGTTGAAGGTTAACTTTGGCAATGTCAGCAACTTACTGTGGATGCTTTCACTTTTTAAACCGCACACAAATCTGTTCTGCAATGCTATCTCTTGAAATTCTCCAAATTTACAATGAACAGATTGTTTTTTCAAAACTACAATATAATTTCCAACGTCCTCACTGGGCAACAATTCCTGGTTCCAAACCAATAGCTGTCTGCAACCTCCAATGGCTTGTGACCGTAGTGCTACTCAAGCCTACACTAAATGTCCAACAGTGGTGTGTCTTTTGGCTTAATTAGCAGGTACATGCAAGTTATGGAGGAGAGAAAATCCCCACAATGGGAAGTGTGTTGGTTCCAGTCACATACAAGGAACAATGTGTAAAACTGCCCATCATTGTAATGAAGGATGAAAAACCAGTCTTGTTAGGAAGAAACTGGTTAACAACACTTGAGTTAAACTGGAACAAGCTTTTAGTGTAGAAACAAAATTTACAATGCAAGATGATGTGTTCATCAAGTACCCTCAGTTGTTTAGTGAAACCAGCAGACCTACTTAACGATATAAGATCAACCTACAGGTGCAGAGGAACGCAAGGCCAGTTTATTGCAGACCTCGTCCAGGACCCTATGCCCTAAAAGAAGTAGTAGAGTGAGAACTGAAAAGACTTGAGACTGAGAACAAAAACAGAATTACCTGGAAAAACTCAGCAGGTCTGGCAGCATCGGCGGAGAAGAAAAGAGTTGACGTTTCGAGTCCTCATGACCCTTCGACAGACTGAGAACATTGTTTCTAAAATAGAACAGAGTAATCGGGCTGCTCCCATAGTGGTAGCGCCAAAGTCAGAGCCAGTAGTTTAAGAATATATTTGGATTATATAGTAACTGTAAATCAGGTACTGGAATGTAATCCACTCGATACTTGGAGGATCAGTCACAATGTTGTCAGGAGGCCAGATTTTTTCAAAATTAGCTCTGACAGATGCCTATAAGCAACTTGAGTCAGATGATGAGTCTAAGCAATATTTGACTATTAATACACAGAGGGTCTATTCCAGTTTGATAGGCAGCCATTTGGTGTTTCTTCAGCCTCCAGAATTTTTCAAGGGACAATGAACCAAATTTTGCAAAGAATTCAGGGGAAAGTGTGCTATTTGGATGACATACTTATTCTAGTTCCAAACAGGCAGACCCATGATGACAGACTTTTGTAAGGTGCTCCAATATTTGGAAAAGCGTGGAGTTCAGGCAAAGGCACACTAAATGTGAAATGTTTCAAAACTCTGTAGAGTATTTGAGTCTCAGGGTAGACAATGATTGGTTGCATCCTTCCCAGGAGTGTTGTTTCAAGCAAAAAGACCTCAAAATACCGCTGAGCTCAGATATTTTTTCGGCTTAGTGAATTGCTACTACATCCATTCAAAATCTGGCAACCTTATTGCATTCATTGAATGAACTCTCGAAGAAGGCGTTCCATGGAATTGGACAAGGGAATGTGACAAAGCCTTTCAGCTGTGTAAAAGTCAATTGGTAGTTGGTACAATGTTTGTTCATTATGATGTCTCCAAGAAGATTAAGTTGGCATGTAATGCCTCTCCAGAAGGAGTAGATGCTGTGATCTCTTATGTGTTGGATCATGGTGAGAAGAGACCTATTACATTTGCCTCAGCTGCCTTCCGTGCCAGTGAGTGAAATT
Source organism: Carcharodon carcharias (assembly GCF_017639515.1). NCBI lineage: Eukaryota > Metazoa > Chordata > Chondrichthyes > Lamniformes > Lamnidae > Carcharodon > Carcharodon carcharias. Next base: position 52,551,972 of record NC_054468.1, on the reverse strand, counting down.
ATGCTCAGATAGAATGGAAGCATTGTCTTTGATTTTTGGAGTAAGAAGATTTCATAAATATTTGTATGGTCATGGTTTCACGATCAAAATTGACCATAAGCCACTGACGGCCAATTTGAATCCAAAGTCTTCAGTGCCCATTTTAGCTGCAGCTCGAATGCGGAGATGGGTTTTGATTTTGTTTACGTATCATTACAGCATTAAATACAGACGATCAGAAGATCATTGCAATGCTGATGTGATGTCTAGCTTAACAGCCCGCCTGAGGTAGAACCCAACCGGGAAGATATCTATTTCTTTTCACATGTACATGGGTTGCCAGTCACATCAGATGATATTGGTAGAACAATTTGCAGGGACCCTGTATTAGCAAGGGCATCGAACTTTATCGCAAATGAGTGGCTAACACAGATATTGGATTTAGAAATCAGGCCTTTTGTTATCTGTAAGAATGAGTTGTCAGTTGATAAAGATTGTGTTACATGGGGAGCCAAGGTTTTAATTCTTGAAAGATACAGATTGCAGTTGCTATGTAATCTTCACGGTCAACACCAGGGATGAGCTTGACAGAGAGACAAGTGGAGAAGCTATATTTGATGGCCAAGGTTAGATAAGGACATAGAAGACACAGTGTAGGGTATGTCAACTGTAGAAAATAAGCCACCATCAATATCTTTCCAACCATGGAAATAGCCAGCCAAATATGGCAGAGGAGGCACATAGATTTTGCACATTTTGCAGTGCAACAGCTATCCATTGTGACAGATAGCCATTTGAAGTGGGTTGAGGGTTTCCAATGAATCAAACAAGAACCAGCAAAACTCTTTATATTTTACATAGCTAGTTTGCTGCTGATGGGTTCCCAGAGGAAATTGTGTCCAACAATGGATCTCAGTTTTGTTCCAAAGAGTTTATAAGATTCATGAAAATGAACGGGATGAAACATTCTAAAGTTCCATCCTACCATCCTGCTTTAAATGGAGTAGCAGAGCACACAGTACAAATTGTTACGTGTACTCTTGTTAAACAAATGCTAGTTACAAATTGGAAGAAACATCAGTTTCATTGGTTCACAAACTGGCAATTTTGTTGTTTATTACATACCTCACACTACTACCAGCAGAACATCAACTGAACTGATTCTGAGAAGACAGCCTAGAACAGAGTTTTAATTGCTGAAACCACATATAGCACAGTCAATAGAAAAAAAATCCAGGCAGAAAGAAAGTGTACAAGGGGTAGAGCGAAAGAGAGAGTAATCTGTAGTTGAACCAGAAGATCAAAGTGAAAGATCATCATCATAAGCGGTTGAAGTGGCTATCAGAAAGAATAGTGAAAATATGTGGTTCCCGCACATATTTGGTCAAGATGTTTGGTAGTGGAAAGGTTAGGATTGTAAATATAGATCATGCTTACATGTACCTTCAGAGGTTCATGAAAAAGGAAGTTGAGAAGAATCAAATGAGCCTGGTGAATTTGGTAGTTTGGATACAAGTAAAGTACCAATAGTTACTCCAACACAATTTGTGCCTGAAACCAGTTCAGATCTGAGTCAGAGTCAGACAGACATGTCAAATGAAGTGGAAAATTCAATTGAAGGTCAAGGGCAAAATCACTTTTTGCTGGAGAAATTTTCTCCTCACACTGAGACCCAGTTGGGCCCAGGTTCTTCCCCAAGTTCTGAATATTTGGATCAAAAAAGGCAGTATCGTCTTAGAAGTAGGAAACCAGTGGTTAAGGTGGATTTGAAAATAAATGAGAAACAACATATATAATTTATATGGAATTTGAACTTTGTGTAACTTTTTCATTAAGGAGAGAGGAGTGTATTAGCCCCCTCTTGTGGCCATTTGTGTATGTTTGTTTAAAACTCAAAACCAGAATAAACCAGTTCAGTTGGGTACTTGGACTCCATGTGCATGCACCAGTCTCTCTTTGTCCTGCAAGATATCACATTGCCTACACTTGCTTTCCCACCCCACATATTTGTGACATCTCCCCACCTACTAAAATCCCTTGGTGCTGGTCCAACAGCCTCCATCCAGGCTGTTTGGTAACTGTTTGGCCTAAATCCAGTGAGCTGCATTGGGATGTACATTTTGAGCACACAGCTTGCTGGTGTTGTTTAAATGAGGCCAGGCTTCAACCCCAATGTATGGTATCTGTTTTATATGGTTAGGAAGTTTTAGCATCCACATAACATAGTAAAAGTTAAATCTGAATGATCTAGGCGTTTGGAGTCTGCGTATTTGTGGGAATCAGAAAGAAGTGTTCAAGCATTTGGGGTGGAAGGCATTAGGGGCTAGGAGGAGTTTAATGGGGTTTTGAAGTACATGGGTGAATGGAGAGGCTCAGTTATTAGAATACCTGGGGAGGGATCAGGGGTGTTGTTGGCATCTGGGAGTGGAATCTGGTTGCCTGGGAGCACTGGGCTGATGAGGTCTTGGGAAGAATTTGGGTAAAGAGTAATTTATGTTTGGGTAAGAGAAGAAAGCACATAATAATCATAACCAGTTTCAAGTGTGATTGAATTTCATAGGTCTATGAATTCAAACAATTGGTGTGCCACATGGACTCAACCATATTGCTTCCCTGTGCTTTAAAAACTTTTTCAGTGAACTTCATTGCATTTTCTCATAAGGCTTGTTCTCCTTTTTTGAGGTTTGATATTATCTGAACCCATTGAAGCACAAGTTTTTTTTTAAACTCACTGGTTATCAGTTGTGAAGTTTTAAAGCCAGTTTTATGGGAAACAAACATCCAAATAGGTTTGGAATTTAGACTTCTAACAGCCATTAAGGTGAGAAGCTCTCCATATCTTGCTCCTATTCTATGCTTGTTTTATCTGAACTTGAATTCCAATGTGAAAGGACTATTTTTCAGGAGATGAAACATGCCAATCTATCTGCCCATTATATATATGATTTGTGGAGAGGGAAACAGAGTTAACGTGTGGGGTCGATGACCCTTCAGCAAAATGTTCTAAAGTTCACACATTATTCATTGCTGAGTTTCAGTTAGGATAATTGTTCCATGAACACCCTGGGCATGTATGGCCTTCTGCTGAGAGCCCTTTTTCACCCCTCCTCCCCTTCCAGCAGATTGTCCTGCTGTGTATGACCTCTGTTAGCTCTCTGTCATGCTGCATTCCAAGGGGAATATCTACTTGTACACCCATACCTTGTTGCAGTTATTTTGTACAGAGGTCTGGGAGTCAGCAAAGGCCACTTCCCACATCACTTCTTGTAAACTTTGGTAACTTGAAACAACTGTAGGAAATACTAAACATTTACAGAATCATAGCAACAGCCAGAAGAAATCAACCAGCAACTAACCTATAAGTAGGTGATGATCCCTTTAAATAGTGTTGGTGGAGAGGTCTTTCTTGCTGTTGTACACATGTTCATTTGTACAATATTAAGAGAAAGCTTTGGCTGGAGTGTTGAGCTCCAAAATGGCACCATTGGCACAAATCAACATTGCACACTAATTGACATTATAATCTGCTTACTCTGCAGATGCTACTTCTGGCTAATATTCATTTTGTCCACAAACGCCTATACTAATATGGAGTCCAGTGCACTTTACCCTTCACATGTGCATGCACCACATGGACCCCATTTTCAAACTCTTTAAGGTGCTTATCATTCCCAAAAAACAAGTGCTAATGAGCCCATTTTTTAGCCCGATATGTTCTACACAAATACGTACTGGAAAATAAATTGAATTGTTTCTTTATTTATCCGTTGTAATACAGTAGGCATGCTACTATTTTTCAGGAGATGAAACGTGTTCTGCAGAGTAACGCTGTGGCCTACATTAACCTGTTCAAACCTATTGTGGGAAACGGAACCCTGAAAACTGTGGTGTCACCCTCCCTTCGGCAACTGGCAACAGATCTTATAAACATGGTATGTTCCATTCAGTAGATAACCAAAATATTATGTATGGTAAAACTAAACATTTGATTTTTTTTTGTGATTTGTGTGCAGTGATCAGACTGGTAGATGGTGCAGTCAAAAATAACAGCATGATAGCGGGACTTGGCCAGTCAATACAATGAGGCCTGTCTCCTTCATGCTCTCTTTTTTTCATTTGTGAATTTGTTTCCTCTTTATAACAGTGTCTTTTGTTCTCTGCCAGGTTGTATCTCTTTTATTTTGCTGTTTTGTTTCTCTAGTATTTTTTTAAATGTTCTACGTTTTTTAAATGTCTGTTTTTGTTTGTGCCTTTATTGCAACTGTTTCTTTTTTTAACCAGTCAATCAAAACCAACTCTAAGCCATCATAATTTGCTGATTACAGAAAATGGGGAGAACATCAGAGACAAGGGTAAAGCAAAAGATTTGTATGAGCATATGAACTGCTCATGCAATCCAGCAAGCAAATGCAGTGAAATGTGAAACTGATAATTGTTAAGTATTGCACATAATTTGAACAAATCAGGGACATAAGCATACAGTGGAATTGAATTAATACCGGGAGATTTTGAAAGGAATTTGAGATTACCAGTAATCAAATTAAATGCTTGCACAAAGTGGCAAAGTAATTTTAAAAGGTAATAGAATGCTGAAATATATACATAGCCAAAATGCATGAATATAAATACAAAAAGTTATGCATAGGCTTTACAATGAACAGATCATACTTCATTATGGAGTAATGCATGCTAATTTGATTGCCGTTCCATAAAGACATAAACTTCCATTTAAAAGGGTACACAAACTTCCATTTAAAAGGGTACAGAACTGAGCAATGTGACTGATCCCAGTGTAAAGGGATAAGCTGTACAGAAAAACACTGGAGAATTTACAGACAAAAAGGAGGCGTTGAGAGGCCTTATTGCAGCATACAATTGAACTCAAAGTTTTTTTCCCCTCAAAATTCCACACATTTATTTGCGTATCGCTGATAAAATCTGCCATGAATCAGCACAACTGGGCAGTGTTTTAGAATGTATTTTTTTAAGTTTGCTTAAAAAACACCTTTGATCTATTTAAAAGTGGTAACCTGGTGCAGTTTGATTAATACAGCTGAAAATGGGTTTCTCATAAAAAACGCATTTTTAATCAGTGTATAATCCATCACCTGAGAGTAATTTGGTTTTATATAACTGAAAATAATTTTTAAAAATTATGCAGAACCATTTTCTAGTTATATTGGGACAGAGCAGGTAGTTTCTTAGTAAATTAAAAATAACAGAAGTTTTCAAAATATGTCTCTTAGTGTCCTTGCACCCAAAAAAAGGATTAATTTTAGAGCCTTCATGAAGGCTCATAGACAGAGAATTAATGGGAACTTGCAATAGTAATAATTTTGAGCTGGGGGCATGGCCAATTTTGTGGCTTCATGACTAAGCCACCAAAGTATGACCTCATTCATTTGCAGTTCTTTTGAGGTAGAAACTATTTCTACTTTGATGCTGACTTAATTCTTTATGCACATGTACCTTGCCAGGAGGCAAACACAAAACCATGATGACTGCTATTTGATTAACTAACTCCCATCACAACAATGTATTCTCAGCATTTAGGGCCATAGGAGCAGGAGAGGGACATGGATCCATTGAGCTTGCTCCCGAATTTTATTAGTTGGCCTTTTCATTATATCCTATTACCTTTATTTCCTAAATAAGCATCTAGCTTTCTTTTAAATACCTTAATTAATTTTGCATCAGTGACCTCTTTGAATGGTCCTTTCCATATTCCCACTACCCTTTGTGGGAAGAGCTTTTTCTGAATTTACTTCCAACTGTCTTAAATAAAATTTGAAGATTATGGGGCAGAAATTGAACCCTGTAGGCACAGAATGGTGACATTAATCCCAGTTTTCCAGTGTTTTCTCCAGGCGCCAAGGGCACCTGCAGCCAGATTTCATGGGGTGGGGATAAATTACTCATCCCACCTCCCCCCATCCCCTACCCCCCCTTGCAAGAGTCAGCCAGCAGCCAATGCACCTAAAAAAAAAAGCCCACTCGCAGGTATAACATGCTTCCAATGGGCTAAGCAGGCTGAGAATGGGATGTCCACCCCTCAGTGGGAGCAAGTTCTGGGCTCGAGAATCCATGTGTCCAACATGGCCAGTGAGAGCCAATCCTGGCCAGCTGCTCTAGCAGCTCTAGTAGCACCAGAACTTAGCAGTGGATGGAGCTCAGACTGCAGGCAGTCCCAAACAGAACATCGGTGGATCCCAGAGCCAGATAAGTCCCTTGCTTTTAGGGCGGGAAGGGATAGGCAGCCTATTGGGAGGTGACTGGGAGGGCAGGTTTTGGAGGCCAGGTGGAGAGGAACAGAGTTTGAGGTAATATCTTGGGGAGTACCTCCCGATGCGCACAGTGCACCCACTGAATAATGTCCTCCCCTTCCTTCCCACCTTTTAATCATGTATTTAAAAAATGGCCTGCCCGCTCCAGCCAGCTGGTTACTGAAACTTGTGTCCTCGCTGAGGGAGACCTCAGATCTCAGTACTGCTCGACATGCCAAGCCAGTAGCTGTTAAAGTCACTGTGACCTTGAACTTCTCTGGATCCTTCCAAGGATCAGCAGTGTTTCTCAAGCAGCAGCACCCTTTTGCATCTCACAGGTCACTGATGCCTTAATGCATACAATTTCACACAGTTGGGCCCTGGCATTTACAAAGGGCAGTGGAGTTTGCCTCCATTGATGGATTCCCACAGATGCAGCGCCATCGCTTGAATCCATGTGGCCATCATGGCCAGTGAGGTTCATTGACAGGAATGACTTCAACTCCTTCAACATTCATCTGGTAAGTGATCACAGCAAGTGCACTTGCTATCCTGGCAGCTGCAGTGACATTTTTATCCTACAGCAGCCCAGGGTTCTGCAGCCCTTCTTGCCATCACCAAGACTCCATGAATGGCTTCTACAGGACAAGGGATATCCCTTCATGTGATGCCAAGGCACAGAGGCACATTAACTAAAGCCATCTACACCTGAGGACTACCACTGAGCAGACCATTGGGCTTCTGAAGATATGTTTCAGATCCTTGGACCAGTTGGTGGTGTCCTGCAGTTCACTCTTGCAAGAGTCTCATGCATTCTGGTCTGCTGTGCATAACGTGGCAAAGAAGAGTGGGACTCTAGATCACCACGGCTCATTGGAGGAAGAGGAGGAGGAAGATGCAGAAGAGAATGATGCCCATGCTGTACACACAGGAGGCCAGGGCTGGCTCAGGAGTCATTCCTCAGGATGGTGTGAATGTTAGAGTACTTCTGATCTAGACACATTTCACCTGAGTGCTACTTATCCAGCAGGACTGCATACTCTAGTACTCAGAGATAAAAACAAAAAAACTGCGGATGCTGGAAATCCAAAACAAAAACAGAATTACCTGGAAAAACTCAGCAGGTTCTGTCGAAGGGTCATGAGGACTCGAAACGTCAACTCTTTTCTTCTCCGCCGATGCTGCCAGACCTGCTGAGTTTTTCCAGGTAATTCTGTTTTTACTCTAGTACTCACTTTGCTTTGATTGTGTGAAGACACCCATAAAACACAACATTTATTGCTTCCATTCTTACAGTGGCCCAGATTTTCTTTTCTCAGTAACAGTGAAAGCTAAGAAGTTTGCTGCTAGTGAGGGACACGAGAGCACCGCAACTTAAAGTGAACTCACTTATCCAGAAATTGCATATGCCTAATTGGGCTCCAGAGGAGCTCCCACTGATGGTCCTGCCGTTCATATTCTTCAAGTGCGAGGGACCATTATTTCACGAACTTTCCTGTTTGCCTTCAACTTGCATGGATTTTTCTGCGCAACAAGTTAGGGCTGATAAGAACAGGCATAAATCAAAGTGTCAGCCCTCTAAATGCTTACATCCCTATCCACAAAATAAGCATATGGTAAATAAGATATTGCTAATTGTGAATAAAAATGCTTTCATGATTTCCTGGCTCTCCCTCTGGTATCATCTCCACGGCCCCAGCTCACCACCACAACCTCTTCTAGCCATCTGGACCTCAGCACTCCACAGGGAACCTCCATCACATCCAGTTCCACTGGCGCTACACTGGTAGCACCCGCCCCATCCTCCCGAAACTCCTCAGTCCCAACCATGCCAGAAACAGCATTTGATGGAGTGCTGGGGCAGGGAGTGGGTGGAGAGAAGCCAGGTGGCATTTATGTCCAAGGGACAGCACCTGGCAAACTCCTAGAACTGTTACAGAAGTCTTAAAAGTATTTAAAAGTTTAAAACAGTTCTAAAAAGTATTCCAATTTTTTTAAAGTATTAAAAGTTAGTTAAAAAAATCATCTTTCATTGAGTTAAAGACTGCCCTTGAGGGGCATGTCTTCAGCTCATAATATCAAAAACGGGGGTGGTTTTGCTAACAATGTGCCAACATTGGAAAACCTCACTGTTTGTCCCAATACTAGGCCTTGCTGCAGGAAGAAGGGGAAGTTTTCACTGCAGCCTAAGGACAAGGTAAGTTCAGATTTATTTGCACTGTCAGTGGCAAACACCACAGCTTTGCCACTGACCCTTTCCCATAGGTATTCCCATCTCTCCATTATCCACTTTCTCATGCAATGCCACCCTCACCATGTCAAAGGATGCCTCCTCCATTCTAGTAAAGATGGCAATGGAAGGAAAATTCAGGCCAGTGTCTCCATTCAAAGACCATTACTTATCTTCACCATCTCTTCCCTCTTTTGCAGTTTTGCCATCAAAGAATGGATGCTCACATGTTAGGAATCAGGCTCAACATCTCTAATGTAATTAAAAGTAACAATTCACACAAGCATGAATGAAAACCACCCAAGTGAACCACTCATTACTTTGTCCTAAGCAGTGACCTCTCTCAGCCACTTCTATGTGGTCCTCCACTTGTGGACTCAGTTAAGTGGAAGTAGCCTGCTCATGTGTTTCTGCTTGCATTTGAGATGTCTGTAGCGGTCATCCTCATCATGGAGGTGCCCGTGGGATCAATGCAAGGGCAGCATCCATCATAGGGCACTGTTGCAAGATTGGTCCCTCTGTCAGAGGGATCAAGGCTTCTGATGATGACAATGGCACCCGTGAGGGATGACACCTCAACCTTATCCATGACTGCCTCAGCCTTTTGGTGCTCTGGATTGCTGGAGAGGACCACTAGATGGAGCATAACTGGCATCCACTCCATGCATCTTCCCTCCATCAGTACCATTCACCGGTAAGAGCTACAGAATGTACTATTCATTCTGTGCATGTCAGTGTGCTATTCCGACATATACTCAGAATGCTGCTGCAACTTATGGCTTACCATAACGTTGGCCACTCTCTCAATGGCGGAGCTCATGCATTCAAAGCACTAAAGCATGGTGCTGCATATGAGCTGGATGGACTTCTTCATTCTGAGCCTGTGACTCTGCACTGCTTCAGGGAACCACCTCTCATTGCTAGTCAAGGAAGAGCCGTTTGTGACAGCTAAGGCCCTGTATCTGCACCCTGATGACCATGTATCTGTCCTCCATTCTACCAAGAGGACTGTCCACAGCTGCGTCCCTCATCATCTCCTGCTCACTAGTGCCGTGCTCTTAACCCAGTGTCACCTTACCTAACTGCAGGAGAGAACCCACCAATGTGAAAGTGTCTGCACTGGCAAGGATGCACTTGAATGATGTGACAATGCTGGCTTTGTGCATTCCATCTCGTCTGAGGATCCCAAAGATGTTACTGTGGCACTGGCATACACCCCCTCCACAACTGGTCATGTGGGAGATATAAGGAGATCAGGAGGACTCGGTTGTGACAGTAGATACCTCTGCAGAGCTGAGTTTTCCCAATGCAGCTTTGTCATGCTGTTAGAGTGGGAGAAGTGCACTCCATCCCCTTCATCTACAGATCTCAATATCTTTCCATCCCCTCCCACAGTAATTCCCATCTTTCCATCGCCCACTTTCTAATGCAATGCCACCCTCGCAGTGTCATGAGATGCCTCCTCTATTCTAGTCAGGATGGTGATCTGAGGCACTCCTCCTCCTGTGTGCACCCTCTCCCTGGCATTGTGCAATCTCTTCTCCTGCAAGGAAAAAAGAGATTCACCAGCTCTAGTGGCTTATTTAAATGAGATGCTGCATCTATTAGTACTGCTCCTCAGTACTGCTAGGGATTTGAGTCTAGCTCACAGGATAATTACCCTGGACACTTATTTCTCCCATGTTGAGGAGCACCATGCACCCTAAGGCTGCTCAGCTGGGATTGTCTGCAGGTGGCTGCAGATCAGGAGGCCTGTCATCTGGGTGCCGCACTGCACTCACCTAACCAGAACAAAGAAAGTCATTGAACCTCTTAGCACTGCACCCAGGTCTTCTTTCACAATGCTTTAGCTGCTTACTTCTTCAGCCAGGCCTGCTTGGTAGCTTTCTCCTGCCACTATCCAGGAACAGAATACCTTAATTATCTCTTACCTCCTCCAGCATTATCTCAAGGGCAACATCATTTTTGGGCCTGAATTGGATGTTTGGCCTCCATCTTTCCTGCTCCTCGTTTCTTCCTGCCATAGCATTTCAACATGGCAACCACATTAATGGCTGTTATCACCCCTTTCAATCGGGCCTGCACTTTCAGCTCCCTCCTCCTTCTCATGCCTGCTGCCCCGAATTGGCCACCAAACCTACCCTCTAGCCAATTAGGGCCACCCTTCTGGAAAGTTGCATCCGCTATTTAAAAGGATTGATCAATAAGCATGTCAGTACTGTTTAAAATGCACATTCCACTCTGTTTTGGCTAACAAATTGCTTGTGAGCCTCATACTTGAATTGTGGTGCTCTGGGCACATATAGTGCAAGTACATATTTACAAATTAGGAGTCCGTGTCTATTCATTTTCTTTATTCTGTTTTCATCCCTGTGATCACTCTGTTCCTCTTTCTCTGTTTAATGTCAACCTATTCTTTTAAATTGACATAATTACTGAATGCATCCCCCTCGGAGCAGAGATGGGACCCAGAAATTATGCCAATTTCAGGGTTCTGACCCCAAAACAAAAGCTCAGGCCCTCGCCTCGTCACTTGTATGAGATCAAACTTCAATATTTGGTTCATTCTTTTGCGTGAAAGATGAGCTTTGCAGCTATATTTTAGCCAATCTAAGGCCAGTTTTTAATTTTTTAATCCAGAATGAATGGAGGAATTAAATCAATTTAAAAGAATAGGTTGACATTAAACAGAGAAAGAGGAACAGAGTGATCACAGGGATGAAAACAGAATAAAGAAAATGAATAGACATGGACTCCTAATTTGTAAATATGTACTTGCACTATATGTGCCCAGTGCACGACAATTCAAGTATGAGGCTCACAAGCAATTTGTTAGCCAAAATAGAATGGAATGTGTATTTTAAACAGTACTGAAAAGCTTATTGATCAATCCTTGCAAGACACTGATAATTTATTTAATGCAATCCATGATATGTGATTTCATTTGTGATCAATATTGGAGCAACATTGATATGAATGTGTTGCTATTTTCACTGTGCAGGATTGAATTTAAAAAGGCTTCACAAAAATGAAACAATTGAAAAGTGCTAACAGCATTAAGATCCTACAGGTTGTGTGATGTTTCACTGTTGCTGAATTTTATTTTACATTTCATTTGAGAAATTAAGGACTGAAGAACATTGTGTCGCATTTTTGGGACTCTTAAAACTCATTTTGAGGAACTTTGAGAAATTTTAAAGATTGTGCCATGTGCTATTTAGGTGTACACAGTGAGTTAACATGCTACGTAATTGCAAAAAAATGGCACTCAAGGCATATTTGGGGGCAATAAGGAAATTCAACTCTAATAAAGGGGTCATGGTGCAATGACAAATGAAAGTTGCATATTGGGCTGAAAGTCAAAGGAGATTCGATATTTAGGGGAACAGACAAATGCTTCTGAGGCTGCAGACATGAATCCAGATGGTATGTTGCCCCCCTGGTGCCAGGGTCAATGATGTCACTGAATGCTACAGGTCACCCTGCAGGGATGGGGGAGGGGGTGGTGGGAGAGGAGAGGATGAATGACCAGCGGTGGCAGAGTGGTATTGTTGCTGGGCTAGTAATCCAGGTCCAGGGTAATGACCTGGGGACCCAGGTTCGAATCCCACCTTGGAAATAGTTAAATTTGAATTCAGTGGAATCAAAAGCCTAATGGTGACCGTGAAACCACTGTCGATTGTTGTAGAGACCCATCTGGTTCACCAATGCTCTTTAGGGAATGAAATCTGCAGTCCTTACCTGGTCTGGCCTACATGTAACTCCAGACCCACAGCAATGTGGTTAACTCTTAACTGCCCTCTGAAATGACAGTTATATCAATCCGTTAAAAACAAGTCAATAAGGAATGAGAGCAAAAAACTGCGGATGCTGGAAATCCAAAACAAAAATAAAAATACCTGTAAAAACTCAGCAGGTCTGGCAGCAAGTGCGGAGAGGAACGAAGAGTCATATGGACTCAAACGTTAACTGTGTTCATCTCCGCAGATGCTACCAGACCTGCTGAGTTTTTACAGGTATTTTTATTTTTATTTTTGTTTTCAATAAGGAATGAAACCTGACAACCACCCAGCATCATTGGAGGCACCGGAAATGATAACAGTAAACTCAGCCTTGTCAACCCTGCAAAGTCCTCCTTACTAACATCTGGGGGCTTGTGTCAAAATTGGGTGAGCTGTTCACAGACCATGCAAGCAACGGCCTGACATAGTCCTACTCACAGAATCATACTTTACAGATAGTGCCCGAGACGCCACTGTCACTGTCCCTGGTATGTCCTGTCCCACCGGTAGGATAGACCCAGCAGAGATGGCGGCACAGCAGTATACAGTCGGGAAGGCGTTGCCCTGGCAGTCCTCAACATCGACTCTGGACCTCATGAAGTCTCATGCCATCATGGGCAAGGAAACCTTCTGCTGATTACCATGTACCATCCCCCCCTCAGCTGATGAATCAGTGCTCCTTCATGGTGAACACCACCTGGAGGAAGCACTGAGGGTGGCAAGGGCACAGAATATATTCTGGGTGGGGGACTTCAATGTCCATCACCAAGAGTGGCTCGGTAAAACCAGCACAGACCATGCTGGCCAAGTCCTAAAGGACATAGCTGCTACACTGGGTCTGCGGCAGGTGGTGAGGGCACCAACAAGAGGGAAAAACATACTTGACCTTATCCTCACCAACCTGCCTGCCACAGATGCATCTGTCCATGATATTATCGCTAGGAGTAACCACAGCACAGTCCTTGTGGAGACTAAGTCCATTCTTCACATTGAGGATATCCTCCGTTGTGTTGTGTAGCACTACCACCATGCTAAATGGGACAGATTTCAAACAGATCTAGCACCTCCTGGGCAACCACGAGGTGCTGTAGGCAGCAGCAGAATTGTACTCAACCACAATCTGTAACCTCATAGTTTGGCATATTCCCCACTCTACCACTATTACCAAGCCAGGGGGTTAACATTAGCTCAATGAAGAGTGCAGGAGCAGCACCAAGCATACCTAAAAATGAGGCATCAACCTGGTGAAGCTACAGCACAGGACTACTTGCATACCAAACAGCAAAAGCAGCATGTGACAAACAGAGATTAGCAATTCCACAACCAATGGATCAGATCTAAGCTCTGAACTCCTGCCACATCCAGCCATGAATGGTGGTGGACAATTAAACAACTCACTGGAGGAGGAGGCTCCAGAAATATCCCCATCCTCAGTGATAGTGGGGGGGGCACAGCACATCAGCGCAAAAGATAAGGCTGAAGCACTTGCAACAATCTTCTGGCAGAAGTGCTGAGAGGATGATCTAACTTGGCCTCCTCCGGAGGCCCCCAGCATTACTTATGCCAGTCTTCAGCTAATTCGATTCACTCCACGTGATATCAAGAAATGGCTGAAGGCATTGTATATTGCAAAGACTATTGCCAACACAATATTCTGGTAATAGTACTGAAGACTTGTACTTCAGAGCATGCCACGTCCCTAGCCAAGTTTTTCCAGTACAGCTACAACACTAGCATCTACTCGGCAATGTGAAAAATTGCCCAGGTTTGTCCTGTACACAAAAGCTGGACAAATCCAACCCGGCCAATTACTATAGATCGTCAGTAAAGTGACGGAAGGGATCATCAATAGTGCTATCAAGCGGCACTTACTTAGCAATAAGCTGCTCACTGAAGCTCAGTTTGGTTCCGGCATGGTCACTCAGCTCCTGACCTCATTACAGCCTTGGCTCAAACATGGACAAAAGAGCTGAACTCCAAAGGCAAGAATGACTGGCTTTGACATCAGGGTAGCATTTGACCAAGTGTGGCAGCAGTGAGCTCTAGCAAAACTGGAGTCAATGGGAATCGGGGAAAACTGTCCACTGTTTGGAGTCATACATAGCACAAAGGAAGATGGTTGTGGTTATTGTAGTTTAATTATTAATAATCATCTCAGTTCCAGGACATCACTGCAGGAGTTCCTCAGGGTAGTATCCTTAGCCCAACCATCTTCAGCTGCTTCATCAATGACCTTCCTTCCATCATAAGGTCAGAAATGGGGATGTTTGTCCATGTCTAGTTGTAGCAAGACCTGGACAATATCCAGGTTTGGACTGACAAGCGGCAAGTAATCTCTGCACCACACAAGTGCCAGACAATGACCATCTCCAACAAGAGAGAATCTAACCATCGTCCCTTGACATTCAATGGTGTTACCATTGCTGAATCCACCACTATCAACATCCTTGGGGTTACCATTGGTTAGAAATTGAATTGGACTAGCCATATAAATACTGTGGTTGCAAGAGCAGATCAGAGGCTAGGAATCCTGTGGTGAGTAACTCACCTCCTGATTCCCCTAAAGCTGTCCACCATTTACAAGGCACAGGCCAGGAGTGTGATGGAATACTGTCAATTTGCCTGGATGAGTGCAGTTTCAACAGTGCTCAAAAATCTCGACACCATCCAGGACAAAACACGCTTGATTGGCACCCCATCCACAAACATTCGCTCCCTCCACCACTGATGCAGAGTGGCAGCAGTGTGTACCATCTACAAGATGCACTGCAGGAATTCAACAAGGCTCCTTAGACAGCACTTTCCAAACCCACGACCACTACCATCTAGAAAGACAAAGGCAGAAGATACATGGGAATACCACTACCTGGAAGTTCCCCTCCAAGCCTCTCACCATCCTGACTTGGAAATATATTGCCGTCCCTCCACTGTTGCTGGGCCAAAGTCCTGGAACTCACTCTCTAATAGCGCTGTGGGTGTGCCTATACCACATGGACTGCGACAGTTCAGGAAGGCAGCTCACCATCACCATTTCAAGGACAATTAGGGATGGGCAATAAATGCTGGTTTAGCCAGCGATGCTCACATCCCATGAATGAATTAAAAAAAGATACAAGCTCTTTAGGAAAGATAGGAAAGGCAGTATTGATTGAGGAGAACATTTCAGTTCTGGAGAGAAAAATGTCCCAGAGGAGTCAAGGACAGAATCTATTTGGCTAGAGCTAAGTAACAAAAAAGTTATAATTACATTGCATGCTGTAGCCTATAGGCCACCAACTAGTGGGAAAGATGTAGAGGAACAAATTTGCAATGAAATTATAGAAAAGTGCAAGAATTATGGAGTAGTTATAATGGTAGACTTACTGGGATATTAGTAGTATAAAGGGCAGTGAGGGGCAAGATTTCTTAGAGTATGTTCAGGAGAATTTTCTACAGTATGTTTCTAGTCCATCAGTAAAGGAGACAATGCTGGCCCCTGGTTCTTTGGACTTAATTGGGCCAAGTGGATCAAGTGTCAGTGAGGGAACATTTAGGGAACAGTGATCATTGTATCATCAGATTTAAGTTGTCTTTGGAGTAAGAATAATTAACTGGGGAAAAGTCAACTTCAATGGGGTAAGAATGGATCTGCCGCAGGTAAATTGGGATGAAAGATGAGCAGGCAAAAACTATAAAAGAACAATGGGCTGCATTTTAAGGAAGAGAGAGTTCAAATCAAGGTATATCCCCACAAAGGAGAAAGGTAGGGCAAACAAATCCAGAGCTTCCTGAGTGCCAAAAGAGATAACAATTAAGACAAAGCAGAAGAAGATAAAAACAAAAAAACTGCGGATGCTGGAAATCCAAAACAAAAACAGAATTAGCTGGAAAAACTCAGCAGGTCTGGCAGCATCGGCGGAGAAGAAAAGAGTTGACGTTTCGAGTCCTCATGACCCTTTGACGGAACTGATTGAAGAAGTCTACAGTAAGCCTCACTAATGTAAGAAATGGGACCTTTTATAAATGATACTTTTCAGAATAAGTATAAAGTCTTAGGGAATTGGTCGGCATAGAATAAGGCCACCACAGCAGAGAAGCTGTTTTCTTTCTCTCTCTGGAAATGTCACGGTCTCTTGGCTCAAGCTTCCATGTTGATATCCCTAAGTTGATAGGATGGTGCCTTGTGTACTCTTTTATCTATACAAGTGTCCAGCAAATTGTCCTCGTTGACCTCGAGCTAAAGTGATGAACAGGGTGGAGGTGACCATCTGACCTCCAGAGTACTTGTCCTGTACTCATTGGTTAGAAAGGTTCAAACAAGTGATTTGATATAGGGTAAACTACCAGCTTCTAGAAACAACAAGTGCTCGGAGGCAAGGGGCAGCTCTCGTCAAACAGCTGTCTTCTTCCGGTGGAAGATGGGCCAGGGAAGATGGAGAAAGATGAGGGTGGGGTGGTGGGAGTGCAGGGAAGAGTTCCTTAACACTCTAGCAAGAGAGCAGAATACTGCCATCACAAGCTACTAATATCAACACACCTTGTGCCAACTGTCCATCTGTGCTCTGGGATCAGTGAATTGCTCTCATCTGTCACAGGTTGCATACTTTTCCAATCTATTTAGCTAATGCATCCTATCTAAACTTCTTAATAAACTATATTATGAGTTTTCAACTGCCTATCTTAGGTAATCTGTAACTTCTGAACTGTAAGCCTTACAGTGAAAGGCAGTTTGTTTGGGAGCAGACTGGGAGAAGGCAGTCTGTGTCTGTCCAAAGCCAGGACAAGGAGCATAGTGATCATTTGAAACCATAGGTATTCCTAATTCATAAATCATTGAGTACAAATACAGTGAGGCCTAAGCTTGACCTGAGAAGTCCACTGTCATGTGGCTTTGAAAGAAAGTTGGAGGGTCGCTCAACCAAAAGCTAGAAGGGTCTGCATGAAATCTCATACATCAGAGAACAGCTAGAATACTGAGGAGAAATTAAAGTGAATTAGTGAATTCTTGAGAGTTGTGGCATTCCTGGTTTGATCCCAGAAGGAGAAGTAAATGAACCCTCAAGATCTTGTAATGTATAAGGGAAATCTTAGGTGAAATTAGGAAGTAAAAGGAGAAATAGATTAATACTCAAGTCTTGACAAACTATAGTGCTCAGTTAGAAGTGCTTGCTTTCTTTAATTTTTTGAGATACAGCAAAGATTGTTTTTGTCTAAAAACACAAAATTTTGTGCTGTAGTTCTTTCAGTCAGCCATTAAGTTTTAGAATTTCCCTTTAAAAATTAATGGTCCTTACAGAGTTTGTAGCATTGGTGTAAACTGTGGACTATTATCTGACAACCCATATATTGCAACCAACTTCTCAAAACCTCAATAGTTTTGGCACTTGCGGTAATGGGCATAGAGTCTTCATTTATTCACCTGCTACAGCTATTGACTAAAACAAAGTACTCTTTCTCTTCCACTTCAACGAAATTGGCATGTACTTGATGCCATGTTTTCCTGTGTTTGGCCATGGAATGAAAGGAACCTTAGTTGGATCATTTCTCATTCTGAGACACAATTCGTAACTTTTCATCAACTCTCCAGTGTCACTTTCTATCTTTGGATATCAAAAATAGTTTGTTGCTACTGCTTTCATTTGGACTGTCCCTGTGTGCTCTTCAAGAAGTTTCTCTAACAATCTCTCTTTAAACCATGGCTGAATAATGTCTCTTAAACCACAAAAGAGACAGCCTTGATCTACATCAGTTAATTTCTATGTGTGAAATACTCCTGCAATTTCTCATCATCACACTCCTTAGACCAGCCATTCATAAAATAATTGAGCACTTTACTGAGCATTACATCCTTGTGAGTTTCTTCACTAATTTCTCCACCACACACTGACATGTCACTTGTGTATGTAAGGTAATTCACAGGTAACTCAGTGGATAAAAATAAATGAATCATCATGGGAAATCGTGAAAGCATCCGCATTTGCATGATCTCCTGACTTACGTTATTTAATATCGTACTGATGGGTCATCAAAATCAACACCCATCTCTGAAGCCATGCTGCTGCTAGGCATGATATTCTCTTCTTTGAATCAAATATGATTTTAAGGGCTTGGTGGTCAGTTAACAAAGTGAATTTTCTATTGTACAGATATTCGTGGAACTTTGTAATATCACACATGATTGCTAATGCCTCTTTCTCAACTTGAGTAATTTTGCTCTGACTTTGTTATGTACATGAAGCATATGCTACAGGCTTCTCCACACCATCTCCCATTATGTGTGATAATATCACACCTAACCCTTGAAGCATTACATGCTAAACCCGATTGTTTCTTGGGGTCATAGTGGATCAAAACAGCATCACTAGTCAGTACTTTCTTTACTTCCTCAAATGCTTTCTGACACTTCAGAAACCACTCCCAATCTATTCCATCTTTGAGCAGTTTATACTGTGGAGTGAATGTATTTGCTACATCAGGGATGAATTTAGAATAGTACACAACAATCCCATAAATGTTCTAAGTTCTTCTTTGTTCTCTGGTCTCTTTGCTTTCAAAATCCCCTCAACCTTCCCTGTGTTCAGTGGATACATTCACCATTTATTTGGTGGCCCAGCTAATTTACACTCGACACCATGGAGCAACACTTGCACTTTTTAGCTTTAATGCCATACTCGTGAAGTTGATCTAGGACTTTGACCAACCTTACAATGTGCTCTTTCTCTGTCTGACATTAAAATGTCATATAAGAATCAGTACCCTCCTTTTATCCCACTTAGTACCAGATCCATGATGCTCTGGAACATTGCAGGAACAGTAGACACCCAAATGGTAACCTTTCGTACCGGTACAACTCTTTATGTGTATGAGCAGTAAGCAGTTCCTTGTTCTTGTCAGTTAATCCTAATTGCAAATTTGCATTTGACCAATCTATCTTACTGAACAACTTTCCATTGGCTAAATTAAAAAACATACCTCCACTCCAGGTAGTGGGTAAGTACTAGATCATCTTACTTACCGTTTGCTTATAATCTCCACAATTCCAAACATACCTGTCTGCTTTTTGAATGACCACAATGGCTGTGGCCCATTCACTGCTCTTCACCTTCTTAATTGTCCCCTTTCTTTCTAAACTACCCAGCTATCTTACTGCTTCTAAGTGTGCATAAGGCACTGACCTCACCTTGCAAAATGTCGGCTGTATATCATGCTTCGCCTTGATTTTGGCCCTTGTGATGCTTCATTTTATCATGTGGTCCTCTTTGCTCAAAGGCCACTTGGTGTTCTCTCTTAATGTCAGACGTACTCTTACTGATCCCTACTATAACTAAGTCCAGTTTAACCATATCTTCTAAAGACAATTTCTTCCCATCAGGGAGCTTTGTTCTCTCCTACGACTACCAATGACAAGTAACAAGATGCATCATCATTTTCCACCCTAGCAGTGACTTCACCTGACACTGGAATGCTGTTATTGAAATAACTAGTCAGTTTCACACTGGTTTCGAGTAAGAGCATGTAATTTCGGGACTTCTTGTATTCTCCTTCCAAAATAACAGACACTGCTACAGCTGTATCAACGATGAAAGTAAATTGTGAATCGCTGACTTTCTGCGATCGCTGGAATTTTAACTTAAGCCCTGGTGCTCTCATCTTTCGTGTGCTGTTTTTCTTGCTCACTGACTGAGTATAACTCTTGATCTTCCTGCTGAATCATATTGACTTCTGTTTCCACATCTATTAGATGCGCATTCAAAGATTTCCAGACTCCTAAACTAGTGTTAGATCTACCTGATGCATGGCTGCAGCTTGGTGCTTTACTCTTCTCCTGCGTGCCATCTGGATATAGCTGACTTTCCCACAGGAAATGGGTGCATTTAACAATTTTTTAACAATTCCCACAGGAAATGGGGGCATTTACCATGGCAATGGTAGCATCTAAATTTATGACTCTGGGACTGAGAACTTGGCAGCAGTGGCCTGGATTTTGCTGAAATCCGGTGGACCTTCCCTGCTGCCTCAGGGAAAGGACTCCCTTGCAATCTGCAACTATCTCTTTCTGCCGTTTTCATGGCTGTGACCTCATTCCTGGCCTCCTTCCACGTCAGCGTATTGTCTTGCTTGGCCTGGATTTTATTGTTTTTTTAGACCTCCTACAAATGTGGCTCTAAGGTTGATTTCTCAGTACGTGCCTTATCCAATGTGACAAGACAGTTTCTTTAATTCAAAAATGTAATCAGCAACAATCTCAGTTGATAACTGCTTCCTTTCACGGAATGTACTAAATTCATCGCTGGGATGAGGGTGTTGTCCTGCGATGAGAGGCTGAGTAAATTGGCCCTATACTCCCTGGAGTTTAGAAGAATGAGAGGTGATCTCTTGAAGTGTACAAGATTCTGAATTGAGAGAGTAAATGCTGAAAGATTGTTTTTGCTGGTCAGGGAATCTAAAACAAGGGGCACAGTCTCAGGAGAAGGAGCTGGTCATTTAGGTCTGAGATGAGGGGTAGTTACTTCACTCAAAGGGGTGCGAATCTTTGGAATTCTCTACCCCATAGGATTGTGGATGCTTCATCGTTGTGTCATGCCCAGAAGACATGGAGGAAAATATATATATGTCTATATCATCCTGGCTACTTTATAATTTTTTTTTAAATGGACAAAGGCTTTACATTGACTGACGCCTGAATAGTTGAAACCACTGAAACTTATTAATGGATGCAACATTAACCAGGAATCCAGGCCGGGAGTATGTCCAAATCAAGGGGAAGAAGTGGGAGTTAAGTCACATGGCTCCCCACCCCCCACCCCCCACCCCCCACCCACCTATCTATCTACCCTGACCAGACCCTCATGATTTTGAATATCTCTATCAAAACTCCTCTCAACCTTCTCTTGTTCAAGGAGATGAGTGCCAACTTCTCCAATCTTTCTATGTAAACTGAAATTCCTCATACCTGGAACCGTTCTCGTGAATCTTTTCTGCAGTCTCTCTAATGCCTTTTCACATCCTTCCTGAAGCGTGACACCCAGAAATGACCAATACTCCAGTTGAGGCTGAATCACTGTTTCATTCAGGTTTAACATAACGTCCCTGCTTGTGTGTTCTATGCCCCTATTGATAAAGCCCAGGATGCCGTTTGCTTTATTAGCTGCTCTCTCAAACTGTCCTGCTACCTTGAATGACTTATGCACATATACATCCAGGTCCCTCCACTCCTGCACCCCTTTAGAATTCTAACCTTTATTTTATATTGTCTCTATATGCTTCCAATCAAAATGAATCACTTCACACTTCGCTGCATTAAATTTCATCTGTCACTTGTCCACCAATTCTTTCTTGTGTCCTTTTTAAGTTCTGTACTACCTTTCTCATTGTTCACAAAACTTCCAAATTTTGAAATTGTGGCCTTTACACTGAGTTCTGGGTGCTTCATATATATCAGGAAGAGTAGAAGTCCTAACACTGGGGAACTCCACTATAAACCTTCTTCCAGTCCAAAAAATAACAGCTCACCATTACTCTTTGTTTCCTGCCGTTCAGCCAATTTCGTACCCATGTTGCTACTGTCTCTTTTATTCCATGAGTTCTTAACTTTGCTCACAAGTCTTTTGTGGCTCTTTATCAAATGCCTTTGGAAGTTCATGAACACCACATAACAGCATTACCCTCATCAACCCTCTCCATTACCTCATCAAGAAACTCAAGCAAGTTAGTTAAGCACAATTTGTCCTTAACAAATCCATGCTGAATTTCCTTAATTAATCTGCATTTGCCCAATTGACAATTCAATTTGTCTCAAATTATCATTTCCAAAAGCTTCCCCACCACTTAAGTAAAATTGCTGGGCTTATCTTTACACCCTTTTTTGAACATTTGCAATTCTCAACTCCTCTGGCTTCACCCCTGGGTCTAAGAAAGATTGGAAAATTATGGCCAGTGCCTCCTGTAGAGTCAAGGGTTCATGGTTATGTTAATGAGCCAATTACGCATGACATCACTGAAACACTCCTTTCAAGTGAAGCAGCATTTCACTTGCATTTCCCCCAACTTAGTCTACTGCATTCGTTGCTCCCAATGTGGTCTCCTCTACATTGGAGAGACCAAACGTAAACTGGGCGACCGCTTTGCAGAACACCTGGGATCTGTCCACAAGAATGACCCAAACCTCCCTGTCGCTTGCTATTTTAACACTCCACCCTGCTCTCTTGCCCACATGTCTGTCCTTGGCTTGCTGCATTGTTCCAGTGAAGCCCAACGCAAACTGGAGGAACAACACCTCATCTTCCGACTAGGCACTTTACAGCCTTCCGGACTGAATATTGAATTCAACAACTTTAGGTCTTGACCTCCCTCCTCCATCCCCACCCGCTTTCTGTTTCCCCCTTGCTTTTGTTTTTTCCAATAAATTATATAGATTTTTCTTTTCCAACCTATTTCCATTATTTTTAAATATTTTTAAATCTTTTATGCTCCCCCCACCCCCACTAGAGCTTTACCTTGAGTGCCCTACCATCCATTCTTAATTAGCACATTCGTTTAGATAATATCACTAACTTTAACTATGTGTTCTTTTGTTCTGTTGTTTGTGACATCTTTTGATGATCTGCTTCTATTATTGCTTGTTTGTCCCTACAACCACACCAACCCCCTCCACTTCTCTCTCTCTCCACCCCCCCAACCCCCCCCCCCCCACACCTTAAACCAGCTTATATTTCACCCCTTTCTTGGACTCACTCAAGTTCTGTCGAAGGGTCATGAGGACTCGAAACGTCAACTCTTTTCTTCTCCGCCGATGCTGCCAGACCTGCTGAGTTTTTCCAGGTAATTCTGTTTTTGTTTTGGATTTCCAGCATCCGCAGTTTTTTTTGTTTTTATCTCTTTGATTTTGGGACTCACATGAATAATTTATATATTTAATGGAATTAGTGGCCCTACTTCCAGATTGGCTGGTTCCACCAAGTTTATAAAGATGCTTTTAGCTTCTTTGATCTGGAAACTACATGAATAATTTAAATCCCTTGTTGCAATAGCTGTAGATCTCCTGTCCTTACCCAGCTCAGAGATGAGTCATCCCTTGTTTGAGTTATGTCACTTATACTGACCTTATTAATTAAACACAAGTTATCCTTGAACTGTGATTATCCCAGGTCTTTTTGCCAGTTTGTCAACCAAGTTAAAATTCAATTTCTAAACTAATACCTACTTTCTAAAAAGTATGAATTATGAAATCATATATTCACACCATCAGAAGAGTATGAAATATTTCTGAGTAGGAATGGAGTCAAACACATTTTAATGCCACCATGTCACTAGCATTGAATGGTGCTGCCGAAAGAACTATACAAATTGTGAAAAGGTCTTTGCTGAAGTATTTGCTTGATTATAAAATAGACAGTAATTTCCATGTTTCTCTTTGCTGCGGACCAGACAATTTTTGTTTCTCATACAGAATAACCCCACAATCGACAACAAGTTGCTCACCTTACGAGTTATTTAAATACGCTCCTAGGACAAGGTTTAGTTTGTTTAAGTCTGACGTCAATACCGAAGTAGGAAAAAAGCAAGGCAAAATGAAGATGAGTCATGAAACGCTAGGCATGAAACTTAGAGGGTTCAGTGTTGGCCAGAAGGTTATGCTGCAAAACAATCAAGGTGATAAGGAGTTTTTGTTTGGAGTTGTTGTAAAGAAGCTGGGTGCATTCACATGTCTAGTGAAGATTGGAGAGAGAGACTCCATCAATGTCGATTATTTGCTTGAAAGAGGAAATCTGAAGAAAGGAGAACATGATAATCCTCCCATAATCTAAATTCCGCCTACAGTCCAAAGTGAAAGTTAGAAAGAAACTGAAAATTTTCTGACATCACAGAATCCACCAGTAGAGCAAAGTTAGTCAGAGTCTTTGATTAAAACAAATTGATGTCACAGTCCCAACCATTAACTGGAGTTGGTAGTCAATAGTCAGAGATGTTGAGAGAGCAGAGCCAAGCTAATGGAAATTGAAGTAGGTACCCAGACAGAAAGAGAAAGAAGCCAGAAAGGTTAATTGAAAACATGTAGGAAGGAAGAAGAAATAAGTTCTTTTTATTGTTTCTTGTCAAATGATATTTTTATTAAGACATAATGGTGTTAAGGAAATTTTTAAATAAATGTAAACTACTCTGGCAGTATCGATCATATAAATTTTGATTGCGATTACAATGAAAACAAATAGCAACCCAATGTGTTAAGTTTCAGGTATTGTTGATGTTGGTTTAGTCATGTTGTATTCTCGGAAATTATGTACACATACCATTTTGCATTTTAATGTATAAGTTTTTTGTTTTCAAAATGAGAGGGAGTGTAGTATATTGTATGAGCTGAGCATTTTGTTATGCTGCCTTCTCTACTAAAAAAGGTAAGCCAACAATGGTTGAATGCTGTGAATCCACATGGTGAGTTTCTTTCAGTACGTTACACAACACTATCAATAAGTACAGTTACTAATTCAAGATTCTTTATTTGTTATTATTTCCTCTTCCCTACACTGATGCACAAAGTATCCTAATTCCCCTAATAAAACAACAGTAGACACTTAAAACAATGTTTTAAAAATCAACAAAAACATAGTTAAAAACAAAAGGATGTTGACTTCAATTATTCTTTTACGTCTCTTAATTTCATGATTTGCTTTAAATTACTTTAATGCTTTTTTTAAAAAAAGCCAAATTTATGTAATTTTGCTCAATAATCCACACTTACAGATCATCTTATTTTGTTTTATTGGGTTCATTTCAGTGGATTGTTTTTATCTTGCAATTCAGCAAAATCCATGTACTGTATCAGCACATCAGACAGTGTTGACAGATTCCACCAGTTGGTTTGGCTTCTTGCTAAGACTGCTTGTCAAAACATTTCTTAACTTTATATGATTTACAAAATGTAACCCAACACTCTCATTACAGCAGACGGAATATGAAACATGTCAGGTTTATTGACATGTGGGAAGAAATTCTGCTTCTATAAGCTTTTTGAGCACAATGCAAACTACACGTTTCATAATTTGTTTTAACTCCTCCCAGCAATACATTAATGTGTTACCTTATTTTCATCAATTACTATTTTAATGTTTTAAGTAGATTTTTACAAAAAATTAAAGATGTTAGAAAAGAATATTATCCAAATACTTATGAAAAGTCCTGTTAATCTGATCTTTGGATGTGAAAAAACTTTGTGTACTTTTTCAAAGAACAATAAACTATTAACTTACTGTAATGAAACTAAGTCAAACTGTGACATTTGGGGGAACAAGTTTTTCATTTCATACAGAAAATGTGATCAGGACTAATAATTTTCAGGAATGCACTATTTCGAACAATGTGGTTCCTGTGAGTTTGATTTTGTTAGAAATCACCAAGGAGTATGCATGAGCAATAGTGACACTAAATCACTTTAGCAAAGTATTTAATGTGATAAAGTACATAGAATTTTATTAATGAAGCTGTGCAGTATGTACTTTTTGTGCTTAAGATTCAGTTGAAAGTTTGAAAATCTGGATGTGCCTACAAATCCCCAGATGTGCTCAGTCTTGTACAGTCTACTTGTAATTCAAAGTTCTTTTTTGTCCCAAAAGTTCAAATACCCAGTATTTCATGTTGAGCAAATGCATTAATATGGTACAGGAACCTTGTAACAGTAATTTGAATCCAGCAATTCAAATGAAACAACTTGGAGTTAACATATGTAGACTGTATTGGCAGCCCTTATGTTCAGTATTAATAGAATTGCAATCCTTGTTGACATTAATGTTGATGGGACTGTTTCTTTCTGCCACAGTGTCATGATACATATGTCCTGATTCCTGGAATGATTGATAATACTACAAACTATGAGAAGAAAATCAGATGAGATGGTTTAACAGGAGTAATGTGGCAAGTGACAAAGAACATGTCATTCAAATTGCAATGCCTTAGAAGTGTGTTTAGACATTAACCTTATTTGCAAACACATTTCATACGGTGAAATCTGAAGAGCCAAAAGTTGCAAGTGTTTTCCTGTACGTGAAGCAAGAATGTTTTACAAAAGGAATATTTTGTGTTTGTTCTTACCCCCCGCATCCCGCCCCCCCCACCTCAACAATCTCCCCACCCCACACCATTATGTAAGGTCACTAGAGAATAGTACATGGGAAATGTAGTGATTGAAAACATTGCTTTTCCTACTGCCCATTAGGGGTCACGTGATTGTTTTTGATGAATGAGCCCTAAGCACAGGCAATCTGGGGGTGGTGGAGCTTTCTAGCCATGGACTTGGTTCAAGCATGTAGCTTCTAAAAGGGCTCTGTAAAAAGTTATCTGTTTCAAGTAAGAAACCTGTCCGGTACATCAAGTTCATTACAGAAAGCATAATAATAATATGCCTTGCTGCTTGGAACCTGGTATAATAGGTTAGTATTCTGTATGCCTGTCACAAATCTGTGCCTGAGTATCAATACTTGAAAGTATATGGAAAATATTCATTTCTAAGATCTTTAACTTTAGACTTGCATACACATTTCTTAATTAAAATATAGGATTCCATAGGGTCTCTATAGAAGATTTGATTGCAGTACTGCCAATACTTGCTTAGCCCTGCTCACTATTTTTTCATTAGTAGAAGCAAGTCCTGTGACCACTTTAGAAAGAAGAGTCTTTTGACACAGTATAACTTGTAAATCGATCTGAATCTCAGATTAAACACAGTGAGCCTAATAAACTGGCTTTTTTCAGGAATTTGCTTTCATTGCATCTCAACAGCAGCTTACTAGAGACCAAGTAACATTTTCATGAAACTTTTGTTAAATATTGCTATACTATCTTCTGAGAGAGAGGAGTTTTAGGAGAAGTGCCAGAAAGTGGACTAATGTTTCACTTGTGCAAAATCAATAAATTCCTCCATTTTCATGCTCATTTTCTGCAGAGGGTGTATGTAACAAAAGGAATTTCTCTTCCTGAACATAAATTTGAAAGCTGACACCTGGCCTTAAGGAAGATGAATTCTGCTGGTGAATACGGCAGTGCATGAGTTTGAAGATTACAAAGCTGTCTGCCTAAAGACATTGAGCGTGGAGCATTTTGTGTAGCGACTTCACTTTCATCACTGAAATCTTTTATAATCAGTTAAACCAGTCTTGATTCAGCATCAATTTAAATTAAATGGCACTGCAAAAAATAAAAATTGCTGGTAGTAAGACTAAAGGGGCAATGGCTAGGTTCCATTTAATTTGTTCAGTTTTAATTATACCAGCAGATGTCACATGTTGGATCCACTGTCCTCCAAGCCTGCAAATCTTGCTTGTTCCAATTAAAAGATTTACTGCAGAATTAGACAATAGAGCAGGGATTAAAAAAACAATTAAGGGTGATTTTTTTTCTAATTACCGTGAGGATGGTGAACAAACAGACTTAAAAGAATTGAAATGTTTTGATTATTTCTGATTATTAATATAGTGGCCTGTGGCTATATTTTATCTGTCTTCACAAATTATGGTCCACATTTAATGTAATTGAGGGTAAATCAGAGCAGTTATAAAAGGTGTTGGTGGTTAATGTAACCCATTGTTCTTATGGATCATTCTTTTTTATAATAAAGTATGCACTGTAGTAGCTATTTCATTACAAAATTTAAAATATAACATCAAAAATCACACCAAGTCTGATAACCCAAAAGGAAAAATTAGTAAAACTTGGAAATTACTTTTACTGGTCCAAACTGGAGTTCTATTTTAAGGTATGCATGACCAACAGTAAAAAAATAAATAGATTTTAACAGACTCAGGCAAAGCAACACACCAATACCTTGGATAGGGATGTTCAAAGTGAGTTTTCTTAACTTCAGTTCTTGCAGACAAGAATTTGGGCACAGCAGCTGGAGGCTTTTCACACTTGTTAGATCTTAGAAATCCTTCTTCCCTACACACAACCTCATCTCCTTTCTACAGATTTCTCCCTTTTCATTGTAAATCCCATTGTTGCAATATGTTTTCTCAAGTCTACTTTTCTAATAATAAATTCTTTCATAGTACCAATTTTAGCACTAAGCAAATTTTCCTTTTACATCTCACATTCTACAACTTCAGTCATGTTTACCTATTTAACATTTCAAACTTAGCTTGTCTTCTGACACATCAAAGCCTTCAGACCAACTGTCTTTAATTCAATTAAGACACACACACAATTCCTATCCTTCCAATAAATTCCAATAACATTATACTACAGGAGAAGAAAATACTGATTGGTTGGCAGATTGACTCTGATTGGCCAAGGTGTTGCCATGGCAAAAGCAATGAGGAACTATAGGCTCCCCAAGCCCCTGGGTAATTCAAAAAAAGTTGCAAGGCTTGAACATATTCCTTTTGTTTGCAGAGAATGAGTCCCTGCATATGAATGTATGTCACTTCTATCAATCATAAATAAGCCATGTTACAAACTCAACTGATTATCTTAAATTGGTTGTTGGTGTAGCAGTTTGCATACTCAGGATTGTTCAGCAAGTGCTGCCCAATTGTAGAATCACATCTAACACACATTTTGTTTTGGGTTTTGTAAGGGTGGGCTGGTTGAGTACGATCTGTACTCTACTTAATACGATCAACTGAAGGAACATGCTGTTTAATTCGATCAGCCAATTGTTGGGACGTGACGCCTATGTACCTGACATTATACCGGCTCAGAAATGCTCAATTGTGTATAGGCAGCATGCCTTTTTAGATTAATGGCAGCATTCTGTTAGTTATTTATGTTTACTAGAAGGGACCCGTTCTCTGCAAGCAAAAGGAATATGTTCAAACCTTGTGTCTTTTTTTTTTAGCTACCTGGGAACTTGGGGAACCTGTACTTCTCCATTGCTTTCTCCATGGCAATGCTCAGCGAATCCAAGTTGACTTGCAAACCAATAAGTATCCTCTTCCCTTGTGTATAAATTGTCATGATAGTTTGAAATTTGGCATTCTTGCGTTTGTCCTGATGAGTGCAAGACAAAAAGCTTTGGCAACATGTCTCTCTTTTCAGCAATATTCACATTTTCTGGGAGCATGAAGATCACACATTTAGAAAGTCCTACTCCATGTTCTAATCTCTACAAAGTGGTTAATCACCATCTCATTGCAAATAGGAATAGACAGAATTAGAAAGCAAGTTAACAAATGGTATGTTATCTTAAGTGCTGAGAAGACAAAGTCAATAACCCTGCTGCCCACCCAGCACTCTATAAAAGTTCTAAGACTTAGTTAGCTCATCTGCAATCTGCTTGGTCAAGCAGTTGACAAAAATGGTAGCAGAATCAATAATGGATTGGGTATCTTCAAGAAAGCTGAATTCTACATGGAATAGTCAGCCAATTTAATGTTGTTCAAACCCATTTGATTCTGTTGTTGTACCATGATAATCCATTTGTCAAACTGAGGTGAATGAATATTCATCTCTTCCTCACAGACACAGAACATATCTGTGTATTTTCAATATTTGAACTTCACCAAATCTAAGAAAAGGGGGAAGAATCAATGACTGAAAAATATGCCGTAACATGAAAGCTCTCCTCTTTTACTTGATCGTGGTATCTGTGGTTGAGAGCGCCTTTCCTATCCAGGTTGAAGAGTAGCATACAGTGCCCTCACTGGTGTATATATATTGGAATAAAGCCAAACTGAAAAAACTTTACATACATTTCATTTCTTTTAAAAAAAAGAGCCTAAATAATTGATCATTACAGCCCAATTCAGTTACATTGGAATTAAGTATAAACAAATTAGTAGGTTAAAACATTTTTCTATTCACTTTATTGGATTGTAGCCTGTTGTGATGCAGCCATTTGCAATATAACCACATTCAGGAGCTATCTGGAGAAAAATTTTAAATAAAGAAAAAGACCAAATGTAAATCATATAAGATAAAAGCAAAATACTGCAGATGCTGGTAATCTGAAATAAAAATGTTAATCATGGTCAGTCTATGTTCACTCATGGAGATTAGTCACTTAGGTGAGGTACGAGAGGGGACAGCATTCAAAGAACTACACTACAGAGTGTGTCACCATCCTCGAGAGTAAAAGCAATTGGAGAAAGAATGAAAAGCTTAAAAAAAGCAAAGATGCACCTGACATCCAAATATAAATAAGGATTTCCACAAATGGACGCTGTGCCTTAATTTAAAGTACATCCCAGGATGTTGAAAGAGGTGGTTGCAGAGATAGTAGATGCATTTGGTAGTCATCTTTCAAAATTCTATAGACTTTGGAATAGTCCCTGCAGATTGGAAAGTGGCAAATGTAACTCCACTACTTGAGAAAGGAGGGGGAGAGAAAATGGGGAACAACAGACCTACTAGCTTAACATCAGTCATAGGAAAATTGTCATAGAATTTATAACAAAGGATGTGATAACTGAGCACTTACAAGATAATGGTGGGATTGGGCAGAGTCAACATGGATTTATGAAAGGGAAATCATGGGCAGGATTTTTCGCTCGGCGTGCAGGCGTGTGCCCGACACACCCAAGCGTGAAATAAAGTGCATTGACATCAGCCGAGCATGCCGACGTCAACATGCACTCTCGCAATAGTTCGGCTGGCAGGCGCGTGTCAGCAGCACACCCGCTGACAATTAAAAGGCCTTTTAAGGCCATTAAGATATCAACTGTGCTCAATTTATCACTGTTCATTCAACCTTATGGTTGACGGGCAACGAAAAGGCCAAGCAGCCTTTGCATTTTTTTGGAAACCTCATCCATGGGCGGGATGAGGTTTCCAAATTCAAATACAATTGAAATAAAAACTTTAATTAGAAACATGTCCCTGCTCATGTGACAGGGGGACATGTTTCATTAATTTTTTCAATATATTCTTCATGCCTCAGGGAGATTATTCAGCGCTCTTTCGCACACATGTGCAAATTGCACACTAGGCCTGCTCGCCCTCCTCCCACCGCCTTCACAGGCAGTGCTCAGCCAAGGGGAAACCTGTTGCAGTTTTTTGAGGATATAAGTAACAGAATAGATAAGGGGGAGCTCATGGATGTGGTATATTTAGATTTTCAGAAAGCTTTTGATAACATCCCATATAAGAGATTAATAAAGAAAATTAAAGCACATGGGATTGGGGGTAAAGTATTGATCTGTATTGAGAACTGGTTAATGGACAGAAGGCAGAGAGTAGTAATAAATGGGTCATTTTCAGATCGAATGATCAGTGCTTGGGCGCCAGCAATTCACAACCTTTATCAATGAATTGGATGTGGGATTAATGTAATATTTCCAAGTTTGCAGATGACACAAAACTAGGTGGCATTGTAAAAGCAAAATACTGCGGATGCTGGAAATCTGAAATAAAAACAGAAAATGCTGGAAAAACTCAGCAGGTCTAATAGCATCTGTGGAGATAAAGACAGAGTTAATGTTTTGAGTCCAAATGACTCTTCTTCAAAGCTCCTGTTAGACTCCCTAGGTGGAAGTGTGATTTGTGAGAAGGATACAAAGACATTTCAAAGGGATTTGGAGAGAGTAAGTAAGTGGACAAACATTTGGCAGATGGAATTCAATGTGGATAAATGTGGGGTTATCCACTTTGGTAGGAAAATCAGAAATACAGAATATTTCTTAAATGGTGAGAGGTTGAGAAGTGTTGAATTTCAAAGGGACTTGGATGTCCTTGTTCATGAGCCACTGAAAACTAACCTGCAGTCACAGCAAGCAATTAAGAAGGCAAATGATATGTTGGTCTTTATTATAAGAGGATTTGAGTATAAGAGTAAAGATGTCTTACTGCAATGATATATTGGTGCGACCACACCTGGAGTACTCTGTGCAGTTTTGGTCTCTTTACCTAAGGAAAGATATATTTGCCATAGAGGGAGTGCAGCAAAGATTCGCCAGACTAATTCCTGGGATGGAAGGATTGTCCTATGAGGAAAGATTAAATAGACTCGGCCTTTATTCTCTAGAGTTTAGAAGAACGAAAGGTGAGCTTATTCAAACATACTAAATTCTGACAGGGTAGATGCAGGAAGGATGTTTCCCTGGCTGGGGTGGGGGAGGGGGGTGGGGTGCAGTTCTTGGGAACACCATCTCAGAATAAGGGGCAGGCCATTTAGGGCTGAGATGAGGAGGAATTTCTTCACTCAGTGGGCAGTGAATCTTTTGAATTCTCTGCCCCAGAGGGCTATGGAGGCTAAGTCATTGAGTAAGTTCAATACTGAGATCCATAGATTTCTACATACTAAAAACAGGTAAATTGAAGCAGACAACAGAGAGGAGGAATCAACAAGATTGTTGTGTTGAGAGAAGGGTACACTCCTGCTCCTCTTGACTCCACAGAATGTTTTTTTTTTAAAAATTCTTTAAAATAAAATTAATTTCTTTCAAAAAAACTTATCTGTGGGGTCACTGAAGAATCCTGAGCAGGGCAGGCCTTGTGCCCGCTTTCCCAGAGCAACTAATTCACTTCAGGCTCTTTCAACAGGCAGTGGGCACTTTATTTATATACTCAAAGGCTTTAATGTGCTTAAGGTGGCCACTTGGAATGTCGCCAAAATTGGGGCAAGAATTTAGCAGTGGGAATCAGCACCTGCATAGATTGGGTGTGAACTGTCCCAACACTGTGTTGCTCCCATTTTACTCCCAAAAAATTGCCCAAATACATACCAATTTATACCCCACAGTATTTTGTTTTTATAACAGTTTTGGTTTAGTTCTTTAATCTTTTATTTATTGCCTGAAATAGTATTCTGAAAAAGAGTTGCACAAATCAGACTTGCTGCTGCAGACACTAAGGCCAGGATTTCCTGGGCAGTGAGCAGGGGGGCGGGGCCCACTCACCGAAGCGTAAAATGACACCCGGAGACATCGGGCAGAACTCCCTGATGTCACCATGCCCCATTTAAATTTTCAGGTAGGCGGGGGCTCAGCAGAGTCAGCTGTGCGCCCGCCGACCTGTCAATGGCCAATTGAGGCCATTGACAGAGTCATTGAAGTAATTAATGGACCTGCCTGTCCAACCTTAAGGTTGGCGGGCAGGCCAGGAGCCCTGGCGGGCATTAGAAAAAGCATGAAACCTCATCCACGGGCAGGATGAGGATTCATGTAGGTTTTAAAAAATGTAATTAAACTGAACTTAAAAGTGATGAACATGTTCCAACTTATGTGACAGTGTCACATGAAGGGACGTCAGGGAAATTTTTTTTCTATTTTTAACATTTTTTACTGTAGAGCCAATCTCCCTGAGGCAGCACTTAGCCTCGGGAGATGAGTGCACTCTTTCGTGCGCACGCGTGAAAGAGCGCACTCTTGGGTTTAGGGATTTCCCCCCTACCTGCACAGGGAGTGCATAACGTTTCCGTGCGGACATCACGCTGGGCGGGCCTTACTTGGCCCACCCACGTAAAATGGCGGCGCACCCCTGATCGGGGGCACCGATTGGAGGCTCGCCTCCGCGTGCCCACTCTTAAACTTCCCCCCAGATGGGGGCATAATTCTGCCCGAAGGGCTGAATTTCAAATGATAATTCCTGCTGAAACAGTGGGACCTGAAGCAGGTCAGAAACCTGTTGACTGCTTTCAATGAGCCATGGCATTGAATCCTCTGACCAGTCAGAGAGGGTGGGTGGATCACGTGCCTGATCTGTCAAATGGAAGAATTTCTAATTTAAAGGACCCTGGTAGGGGTCAGAAAGGCTCAACGTGGTTTTTGAAGCTGCAGCAACCACTGAAATGGAGTTGAGATCTGGGAGGGCTGCTCCCAGGTCTGACACTCCTTTCTAATGTTCTCCTGAGGGTTCTGAGGGGCTGCAGTGAGGTGATCCTTCCCAGGTATAGGAGGAAGAGGACAGGCTCTCCAATTAAGCAGGTATTCATGGATTTGGCCATGGAAGTCAGCAGCAGAAGTGTAGTCCCTCCAATTTGCAGACGGTGCACTGAAGATCCTGGATCTCAGAAGGGCAGGTAAAGTGAGTGGCATTACACTTTCAGGAGCCAAGCCCATGTTTTGATTTTGCCAGCATTTTCCTGCACAGCATTCCTTGTTACGGCATAACCTCCATTCATTCCCCTCTCTGCAGGCACCTCACATCCCCATCTGAACAGCCAACATTCACAATCCCCCTCAGCCTATTGCCCTTTGTTTAACAGTCACCCTCCACAAATGTTGTCTTTCACAAACCATTACTAACACTCACACCTTTCTGCTTTCTCTCCTTACAGAGAAGAGGGAACACAACTTTGGAGGGAGTGGCACTCCAGTAACAGCCATCTTGTTGGCCACTGACAATAGGGATCCACCTAGTCCACTGGGAAGGAGGTCTTGAACCAGGCTGATGTAGATGTCAGCAATGACCTACTGTGAAAACTCAGCCTCCTGGGGCACTGGTTCTCACAAATGGATGAGTTGATCCTTTGCCTGTAGACCCTGTGTGGTAGTTGGGGAGCAGGTAGAGGTTTTGCTTTCTTGGCACTGGATTTCTTTGTCCACCCACCCTGTCCTGTGGCATGTGGATGTGGAGAAGGCAGTTGTTGCTGGTTTTGCTCCTGCTCCTAGTGTTGTTGTTGCTGTTCCTCTTGTTCCCCACTAGAGTTGCAAGGTAGAGCTGCAGAAGCTGTTCCCATGTCATGGTGAGGCTGAAAGCAGGGAATTGCAGATGAAAGTGAGTGAAGTGTGAAAGGTGTTGTAACTTCCAAGAAGTTGTCGTGCAGTGTTAGTCTTTTCTGAGAAGGAGTGCAGCAGCCTCTTACCTGGCAATGGCTGGAGCTCTTCCCTTTCATCTATTAAAGGTTTTCTAGCCTGTCAGTTTTACTTAAGAAGCACTCCCCACCCTGCATTCGACTGGTTGAACTTGGTGAGTTGCTGACATATTGGGAAATAAACCTGCTAGCTTTTAGAGACAGAACGCAGAGTTAAAGTGATACTTAATTGCCTGTTTGTGTAATCTAATTACTTTCCCCATTTGCTTTCAAACCTGGCCATGTGAAACCTAGAAGTGGGCAGGATGATCACACATCACCATTAGAGGATCTTAACCCTTTGCATGCATCCAAAAATGCCCCTCCTTGGCAGTTAATATTCTGTCCCATCACTTTGAACCTTAAGATTTCATTGCACTCGATTGAAGCTCTACTGTTGCCTTGTGTATTATTGGTATTTTCTTTATGTTCAGAATGGCCTCATTTTCTACTAATTTATTTTGATTTTTCATTTCTTATTTAAAAAAAAATGTGCAAACTTTTTTTTCCCAATTTAGTTTCATCTATTTTGTATGATCTATTTTAGAATCCAATGATTGGGTCTTCTCTCTATTTCATTGACTCTCTAACTGCAATAAAGTGACTGTGTAGCACTGCATGAAATATTACTGTGTTGATATTTTTAGTCTGGAATTATAGATTCTTCATAAATAATACCTTTTTCTACATTCC
This sequence comes from Carcharodon carcharias, assembly GCF_017639515.1. Lineage (NCBI taxonomy): Eukaryota > Metazoa > Chordata > Chondrichthyes > Lamniformes > Lamnidae > Carcharodon > Carcharodon carcharias. The sequence goes on along the minus strand of NC_054468.1, from coordinate 52,516,329 downwards.
ATTGTTGAAAGTGATGAGATATTAAACTGTGAATAAAAAAAACCTCAGCTCCTATATTTCTGTGACAAGTTGCAGCAGTGATCCAATGTCCAATTACCATCTCATTACAAATTAACTCTCCAAGTGTTTCAAAATGTTCCAAAAATCTTCAATCGACATCACCATAAGTAGAAACCAACATTGCTTTTCATCTTTTCCGATCCCTATTGCATTGCCTCATTTGACATGAAGAACTCCAGCTCTAAATTAAATTTGAGTTTTAAATTGAAACGTAAGTTGAAACTTTATTTGTTTCTTTTTCTTCCTTTTCCACTACCAGGGTTTAAATTAATACTATGACTATTTATATTGAAATGCCAAATTTGTAACAGACTTATACATAACACCTGTCATTGCATATTAGGTAAATCTAGATGTTCTTTAGGTTCTCCGAAATTTTCAGCATACTGCCTGTAGTTACGCAAGCAAATCAATATTTTAAATCTATACTTATGAAGCAATTTAAACATGTCAATCCAATACAAGCTTTCTTTTTTAACATTCCAATCTCTTACTTTGAATTTTCACCATATTGTCCGCTGCCTTTTTTTCCTTTTTTTTTCCTAAATCACCTATGCACTGACAATTCCTATCAGTAAAGGCTGCATAAGGATGCCAAGGTCAATGGAACATAAGCAGCAACAACTGACAGATGGCTGTGTACTCAAGAGAGGCAACCATATTACTCACAACAGCTTTATTCATTCACAGCATTCACAGTCTAACAATAATGCCCCAGCTCGCTTCATTGAAAGCATGACTGAAGTGCTGGTCTTTTGAAAAATTACTTGTAACTTCACTGTCATGATTCAACTTGGTTGAAGTTGTTAGTTCTAGTGCCATCAGCTAGTTTGAAAACATGGTGATTTTATTTTAATTGTAATGAGAATGTAGTTCTTAAGTTGACATTGTTAAACTTTGCTATTTAGAGCTTATGAATTGAATGATATTTAAACATCTCTATGTTTTGAGCTAGGCAGTAATGAATCACAGATAGGTATGAGGAATGAGTGAACTATGCTAAATATACTAAAGTTAGTAAGGAATTAATATAGGATTAGTGAATCACAAAAATCAGACTGAGTTATTCACCTTGCATTTTACACCATTTATTTGTTAATTGCTCTTATCAAAATAATTAAGCCACAGTTATGCAATAATACCTACATTATTAATATTTGTTAATTGCTCTTATCAAAATACTTAAGCCACAGTTATGCAATAATACCTGCATTATTAAGGAATTATAGTTAAAAGTCTTCAAGCATTTACAATGAATTTGGAAATGTTTCGTAGCTGTTGTATTAAATACACATCTATTTGTAATCATGGGTAGAATTTTTCTGGCCCCTGTGTGTTGGGAATGGAGCTGGGGTTGGGTGGGGGGTGTAAGAAAATGCTGGGGAGCTGAGCCAGGATGTCTCCCTGATTCAGTCCCACCACCAGGGAGGTTTCCCACTGGCAGGAAGAACAACAACTTGGCTCCCTGCCAAGCAGAGGAAGGCAGCCAATTTGACTGATTAATGCGCCAATTAAAGGTGATTTTCCCAGGCTACTGGCATTTTGGCCAGTGACAGAGTGCATCCCCTGCTGTAAAGGGAGGCCACCAGCTGCATGGAGGGTGGGGAGGAGGTGCAGTGGTGGGAACCATCAGAGCCGGTGGCTCCACAGCACATGGAGGGGGCCACAGGCAGCAAATGACACTCCCATGACCCCAAAGCTGCCGCTGCAGGGGTTTCCCCTCCTCCTTTTGGCCCTGCCTGCATGGCCCACATAAAAAAGTTTGTGTTCTCCTTACAGCCTCAGTAGCACCCAGCTTTGTCAGTGGTGCTACTGCGACTCCAGAGCTGCCAGTCCTCTGGGGCAATGGCATGGAAGGTCCAATCACCAGCTCTTAATTGCTGTCTCCTGACAATATTGCAGGAAGATCGGAGCTTGCCAGCACCCAAAAACCATCCTAACCACATGACCTCCAACATTGTGGCAAATCCAAGGACAGAATTTAATAAGGAGAGCGCAGCTCCCATTTGCAGGACAGGAAACGGTGCTACTTCCGTTTGCGTATCTGGAGTAGCAACACACGCAATCACAATGTTGGGGGGGATCGCTCTCAGCAGCCTGCCGCCTCATCAGCTACTGATGTCGGGGTTGGAACAAGGCTTAGAGGTTGCAAAAGAAAAATTTGGTTGTATTGAGGACACAATGGTAGCACGGGTGCTGAGACATTGTTATGGTATGCACGTGTATATAGATATGACAATATATTTTGTTCACTTGACTATTTTGTGCACCTGTTGTGACATCCTCCTTTGGAGGGCATATTGCACAGTCATGCTTCATGTTTGGCAATTGTTGCTGAATGTAGGGAACTGAAGGACATCTCACCTGTGTAGGTAACAATGTTGTGGTGTGTTAGAGGTTAGTGTTTATTGGATGCTAATGTGTGTGGCGTGATTTATATTCTCAAGGCAATGTGACATGGCTGCACGTGCAGCATCTATGGCCTCCCCATGACTTGCCAAGCAGATTGGCCAAGATCACTGATGAGCATGAGAAGTGATGTGCTGTTCGTGCAGTCATAGCCTTGAAATGTGGGGCAAGGAGCAGAGAGATGCCTCATGACAGCTTTGTTGACTTGAGTGTCACTGCAAAACCATATCCTTGAGGGGAGTCATCTCTTTTCATCCTATGTGAGAACAGTCCACTTCCTTTGGCCTTCGAATGGGTATAGGGCATGTGTAATGAGGTAGCTCCAGATGGAGCTATCTGAGGTGTGTGCACAATTGGAGCAGGTAAAGGAAATGATGGTCAGGTAGATTCATCGTTCGTGGTCAAAACAATTGAAGATTAGGTTGTCCCTGACAGCCCTGGCAAGTCTCTGCATGGCCCTGGATCTGGAGGAGCTGCCGCAAGATCTCTGTCATCCTCCTCATATTCCTCCTCTATCATCCTCACCTGAGGAGGCTAACAGCTCCTCCATGTCCTCAAATGGCAACTCTTCTCCTCTGTGCAGTACAACATTATGTAAAGCACAGCAGACGACAACAATCATGGGCACTCTCTGTGGCATTCCTGTGACATGCTTTATGACTACCCTTTTGAGCAGTGTGCAGCATTATAATGCTCTTCTGCAGAGCTTTGGGGAGGATGCACTGGTGTCCTGAGCGATGTTCTGAGACCCAGGATATATGCATCATGGGAGCATCTTGCAAAACAAGCACACACCTGCTTAATTCTTTTCCAGTGCTCACAGACAACTTGAATGTTAAGAAAGTGAAACTCCTTCCGATTTACAAATGCAGCTGACTGTTCGCAGGGAGCTCTGAAGATCACTTGTTTGTAGTCGATTATACTCCGTACCTGTGGAAACCACATGATGGTCCCGAAGCCAACTGCACTAGTGCCCTGGCTATCAGCATCTGTTGAGAATCTGATGAACTCGCCAGCCTTTCTGATCAGGACGTTTGTCACCTTTCATATGTACCTCTATATTTCAGCCTGGAAAATGCTACAGGTGTCCACCGTGAAGCCCTGAAATGAGCTGCTGCTATTGAAGTTTAGAGCTGCAGTTACCTTGAGGGTGACTGGCACTGGGCTCCCTCCAAAGCCAGCAGACTGCAGATCTTGTTGTAGGAGCACTCACATTTCAGTAGCCTTCTCCCGTGAAAGCCTTAGCCATCTCTGACATTGCCTCTCAGACAACTGGAGGTAATTGGTGCACATTCTGAACACGCACTGACGAACCAGTGCTCCTCGACAATGAAGATGACCCTGGTTGAGTTCCCGTGACCTCCCTCCTTCTTAGCTGGTGCTGGCTGATGGCCTTGTGGTCTCTGTTGCTGTGCAACCAAGGCCCTCCTCTGGTGAATCTTTGCCTCCACCAAGTGAGGTTGCAAAATGATTGTGTGTATGAGACTATCATTCCCAGAGGCTATCATTCCCAGAGCAGCTGCATTTGACCACACCCAGAACTCGCCCCATTCCATAATGGCCTCCTCCCAGGACAACTTGATTTACTGTGAGGTAAAAATTTCTCAACAATACCTGACCTCCAGCAATGAAGCAGTTTCTTAGCAGCCATGTTGATAGACGCTAACACTGTGATCCTGCAGCTGGATTTGTCCTGCTTCAAACTCAAGGTCCCTTCGCTGACTGTTGACCTTCCATGTTTTGTGTGTCTCCACTGGACACACAGGATGAGACTGCTGCAACATCAGACCCTGCCCTGTAGGCTGAAACCTGGCTCCCGTCAGACACCTCCTCCCTCCTACCCGCTGCCCCCAAATATGCCAGTGGCTTGCTATGCTGCCGCTTCAGGACCCAAGTGCAAGCCCCGCCCTCTTTTAAGCCCAAGCGCTGCGATGTTTGAGGACACAAGTAATACGCTCCCCGCACTCGCCCCATTATTTCCTCTCTTCCTCTGCTAATGTCCCTGTGCTGCTGAGTTAGACAGAGAGAAAACCTTTCCTGGCGCATGCCATCTTTAAACTATCAGGAAACAGGAAGCATGAGTTTCCTGTGAGCCACTGACTTAATCTTGAAGTTCGGACTGAATTAGATGTATTTCCTAATTAATGAGTATTCATACCATGTAAATGTATTACAGTTGGGAACCCGTCACAGGATGGAGTGAGGCCCGACATGCCACAAATATGCTGCTGAATTTATCCATGCATCTCAACCCCCTGTCAAGAAATTGAAATTTCAGCTCCTGCCAAATTCACTCACCCTACACGCCATGTTTCCCACTCTTGCAGGCTCCATATTGTTCCATCCTCCCACTACCGCCACCCCCACAATGTGTCAGAATGTAATCTCAATCCAATATACTGAAGTTCACTTAGGTAGATTAAAAAGTTCATGTTTATGATATATGGAGATGAATTTTAAATGTTTTAAATTAAATTAATTTAATCATCTAGCTCCAGGATATCACTGCAGGAGTTCCTAAGGGTAGTGTCCTAGTCCCAACCACCTTCAGCTGCTTCATCAATGACCTTCCTTCCATCATAAAGTCAGAAGTGGGGATGGTCGCTGGTGATGGCACAATGTTGAGCACCATTCATGACTCCCCAGTTACTGAAGCAGTCGTGTCAATATGCAGCAAGTGTTGGACAATATCCAGGCCTAGGCTGACAAATGGCAAGTAACATTCGCGCCACACAAGTGCCAGGCAATGACCGACCCCAGTGCGAGAATCTAAACATCGCCTCTTGACATTGAATGGCATTACCATCACTGAATTCCCCACTATTAACATCCTGGGGGTTACCGTTGAGCAGAAATTGAACTGGACTAGCCATTTAAATACTGTGGCTACAAGAGCAGGTCAGAGGCTAGGAATCCTGTGGCAAGTAACTCACCTCCTGACCCTCCAAAGCCTGTCTGCTATCTACAAGGCACGGTCAGGAGTGTGATAAATACTCTCTACTTGCCTGGATGAGTGCTGCTCCAATAACACTCAAGGAGCTCAATACCATCCATTACAAAGCAGCCTGTTTGGTTGACACCCTATCCACAAACATTCACTCCCTCCACTACTAACGCACAGTGGCAGCAGTGTGTACCATCTACAAGATGCACTGCAGTAATTCACCAAGGCTCCTTAGGCAGCACCTTCCAAACTCACGACTGCTATAATCTAGAAGGACAAGGTCAGCAGGTACATGGGAACACCACCACCTGGAAGTTCCCCTCCAAGCCACTCACCACTCTGACTTGGAAGTATATCCTCGTTCCTTCACCGTCACTGAGTCAAAATCCTGGAGTTTCCTCCCGAACAGCACTGTGAGTGTACCTATACCACATGGGCTGCAGTGGTTCACGAAGGCAGCTCACCACCACCTTCTCAAGTGCAATTAGGGATGGGCAATAAATGCTTGCCTAGCCAGCAATACCCACATCCTGTGAATAAATAAAAAAAGAAAGTATATTTATTATCAATGAGATCAATAATGTCTTCAAATAAGACTCAATCAAATTTTGCACTCAGATTTTGCATATGAATTCTTTCTTTTACAAAACATATATGTTCTAACACTCCCTACAAATTTCACTATACTCTTTTTTAAAACCCTGCAGACAGCTTACATAGTTCATTTTTGACAGGAAACAAATTATCCCACAAATGTTAACCATCATGTAGGAAATCTAACATTCCATCAGCAATTGAATCAAAATTCAGCAAAACAATAGTAAATATTGCCTGTTTTACAGGAGAGGGTTGTATTTACCTAATCTTTCCACACCTCTCCCGAAGGTGTCGACCTCTTAATGTTCATTACCAAACAAAACTTTGGCACCTAACTTAAGTAGTCATTATTTATCTGAGTTTTTACAGTGATGTTTGCAAATTATTCAATCAAAGAGAAATCACAACCAAGTGCAATCCTCTCTTCCCATGCACTTATGGCATGGGTCACTAAGCAATCAGTAGCATGAACCGTAACTAAATTTTTTCCCTACTTGTAGGGTTTTGAGCCCAATTGGTACACTCCTACTTACCTCCGCTTAGGTCAACTAATTCTGGAGCTTGAAACTGGGATATTTTGTCTTTTTGTAATTTAAATTTCCTCACAACCTAAACCCATTGCATTAACAAGGAGCCCTAGGAGGAAGGCTCAGAAAATGCATGTGCAACACCTTATTAGTCTTTAGTGGATAATCTGGTAAAAGTAAGTGAGCCAAGGGAAGATTTCCTCTGGTACCAAGAGTAACAAAATCATAAAGATGTTTTCATAACAGCAAACAGAAGAAATCTTTTCCCCAGTCTCAGCCGTTGCTCTTCATGTTTATTAAATTCAAATTCAATTCAGTTCAATTCCAGTTAGGGAAAATGAACCACTGTGAATTGAAATAAGAGAAAGTTTAGTTTTGTTGAGCACTTACATTGAATTACTAATATAAATTGTAATTAAGAAACAGAAGGGAGGTGCTGGTTTTAGTACAAAATTGGCTAAGCAGCAGGAAGCAAAGAGTAGTGGTGAACAGGTGCTTTTCAGGCTGAGGAGAAGCATACAGTGCTGTTCCTCACGGGTTTGTATTTGGGCCACTGTTCTATATTAATGATCTGCACTTGGGTATTGTCATGCCTAATAAAGGCATGTCATATTATAAACTTTTGATCAATACTTTTAAAAATTGGACAGAAATAAGCTGTCAAGATGGCTGATGCAAATCATGTGACGTTTGGGTTTTGGACTACAGACAGTATCAAGTCTGTGGTGAATACCTAGTTAAATACGGACATAGGTGCCAGTACCTCACAGCCATTTTTAGAATTCGCACATCTCATTGTTTACGGATGGGCCAACACCTAAAGACTATGCAGTTTCCAGGCTGCCTATTTCCATATTTCATACTGAGCAAAAGGGAAAATTGAAACTCAATGGCCATGGTCAACTTCCCATTTTATCATGATGGTCTCCCCAATCCCAATTAGACTGGGCAGGATTCAGAAGTGTTAACCCAGCAATCATGTGATTGAAACTATTTTTGGGCACTGTACCTTTATTACTTCAGGACCGAGCAGATCCATTGGAAACATCAGTCATCAGCTAGCCTGTGAGCTAGACTCTGAAACTATCTGCAAGTCCTCAAGCAGTCAAAGTATTTAACTTGTTCCAGTTTCAAAGTTCACCTCAGAACCTATTCCTCCCACATATTCAACCATAAGAAACTTCACAACCTGCTGTGAACCCTTCGTTTTACAAGATCCTCAATTCAACTTTAAATCATCAAATCTATTCACAAAATCACAAGCCTGTCCCATAGGAGACTGGAAATCATAAATCAGAGACTGAATTGTCTGTAGCAGTAAAAGTGCACTATCACAATCTGTATCCAGTCTTTGTGTGTGTATATCTGTGTATGTGAATGTGTGTGTGTGTGACCGAGTGCGTGATGCTCTGTTAACTCAGGGTTAAGTGTGTGAGAATAAATAACCTTCTTCGTTTTAAACTCACAAAAGCTTGCTGCTGAATTATTTAATTAGCATACACGCTCCAAGGGTAAAAAAGGATACACCTTTTTCCATATAAAACATACTGATCATGGAAATTAAGGGACAGATACATCCTGTCTGTGACAGATATAAAGGGCATAACTTTAAGGTTTGCAAATGATACAAAACTTAGAAATGTAATAAACAATGAGGAGGATAATAGACTTTAGGAGGACAGGCTAGCAAAATGGGCAACACACGTTAGATTAAATTTAATGATGAGAGGTATAAAGTGATACATTTTGGTAGGAAGAATGAGAATAGGCAATATAAATAACATTGTAATATAAAGGGCATGCAGGAACAGAGATACATGGAAGTATATGTACAAAAATCTTTAAAGGTAGCAGGACAAGTTGAGAAAGTAGTTAAAAAAAGCAAATGGGATTGTTGGCTTTATTAATAGAAGCATAGTATATAAAAGCAAGGAAATGATGCTAAATCTTTCTAAAACACTGGTTAGGCTTCACCTAGAGCACTGTATTCAATTCTGGGTACCATATTTTAGAAAGGATGTCAAGTTTGCAATGTTGGAGAAGGTCTGGCTACAGACAGTCTTGGCTGCTGCCAGGCCTGTCTGGCCCAGCTGGTTTTGCGACACCAAGACAAGCACTTGATAAGTGGGTGGTGGCGAACTCTCCGATGGTGCCACTGCCCGCTGCATTCTTATTTGCAGGAAAGCTTTGATCTTTTGAAAGCCCCTGCACATGCTTTCCTCCCTTTAAGCTTGGTAAGCTGGAGCAAGTGGCGGAAGCCACAGTCTGCATGGCCTAAATGTGAGCATAACTGAGAAATACTACCTCTGGTTCCAGTCACTTCTGGGGAGTGGACTGAATTGCCGTTAGTATTACCATATGCTCTGTGATAGACTGCAGGGCCTTCATGCTGCTCAAAATGTATGGTTTCCTGCCCCTCAAAAACCCACCCCACAAACAGCAGTCCACTGCACCTGACAACTCATCATATACAGCTAGTACTCATCTCTTGAAAGCTAGGCTTGAGAAGTCACCATCACTGACCTCTGCAGCAGGGTTAGGACACAAGTTTCCCATCTGGTGAGCTGTCCTCTCCTATTGCCATGGTTCCCTCATATTTGTGCTCAGTGTATCGCCCATTGCTAACCACTCTAAGTCACCATCTGAAGATGGAACTAGAAAAGCCTACATGCCTCATGACTATTGTGCAAACAATATGACAGTCCTGCCAGCTTCTTACTCAATTTTGGACTAGTTGAAACTTTGCACCAGATGTTCCCATTGAGGAAAGGAGGCAAACTCCAAAGGGAGATTATTCCAGGTAGTTGCTGTTCAAAATGAGTTCCTTACTGATATATCCTCCCACTTTTCTTCATTCAGCCCCTGCATTAAGCAACCCGTCATTCTCAGCTCCTTTTGCTCGCTCCCCTCTGAGTCGACTGAACAGCTGTTCATCCTAAATCTCTTTATCCATATTAGTGTTCTAACCGTATTCAAAGCAATCACCTTGACCCTGTGGCCTCTCTGCTTCCAAGGTCATGATGAAACTATCTCTGACTGCTTTCTCATATCCTTCGCAGTCAACGTTCCCCTATAACCTTGTAACTCTGCTTCTTGCTCCACCCCTGGAAAGCAGTCCTACTAAAGTTACTGACAACTGTGTTTCTATATCTAGACTCTAACTGTACATTCACTACAATACTTGTGCAGCCATGAGTCTGCTCAGCACTCCCTCACTTTCACCTTTGATGATCTTATCACCAACAAAACGTTTGCTCTCTTAATTCCTGACTTGATACTCAGGTATGGCCTCTAACTTTGCTCCCTTAAGTGTTAGAGCAAAAAAAAAGGATAAAGATGAAAGGTGAGTGTTGAGCAGAGGATGATTGCAGTGGAATGATTTGTAGAATATGGAAGGTTCCCTGGACGTCAAAGATGCAAATGATAGTTTTCAACTGTACTATATGTGTGAAAGGAATGGAGATAAACCATGTCTGGGCGGTAAAAGTAGGCAGTCCTGGTGAGGAATTGGATGTGAAGTTTGTAGATCTGCTCAGAGTTGAGTCAGGCACTAAGGTCATGGAGTTCTGGGATCAGCTTGATCAGACATCTGGAAAAGTGGGTGAAATCAGGGAATAAGATGCAGAATGATTGGTGGAGCTTCAATAGAATGGTTTAGATCTTGTTAATTTTGAGCTGCAAGAGGTTTTGGCTCATTCATGACAGAGAATTAGTTTACCAGGGTTAAGGATAGTGATGATGAAAAGGTAAAGCTGCTTCTTGCCACCATTTATATGAAAACTGCATCCTAAGCCTATGAATAATGACACCTAAAGACAATATTTAGATGAGAAACAGGAGTGGAACAAGGATCAACGCAGACCAAACACACAACTCCCCAAGCATTGGAGGGATAACTGTTGGGACAGGTGATGGTGGAATCATATGAGGATAATCAATAGAGGAGAGAAAATGAGGAGCAGAGTGTGTTGAAAGCATAGAGAGATCAAAAAATAAGGAAGAGTAACAGACTCTTAAAACCATATGTCATTAGTGACTGGATGTAAATGTGTGTATCGAAAAGTCTGTTTCAAGTATAATGTTCGGGAAGTATTTTTAAATTGTGTCCAAGCCAGTGTTTAAAACATGGCATTGTTTAAAACAGCTGTGGATCTCAGCTGCGAAGTTCTGCTTTCAGTCATCTCAGTGAAGTAGACAGACTCATTGACCTAGGAGTGTTGGGGAAATCCTCAGGAGGACAGTAAGTTGCCATTGAGCTTTGTACAGTGTTACATGTAAATGTGCCTGTCTGGAGCTGGTTTGCTTTTAAGCATGCCCCAGTTGAGTTTTATTATTAGTTTAAGAACAGAGCAAACCTCAGCAGGTGCATATTTAAATATAAAGCAACAACTCCTGGTTGACATGTATAAAAAGTTGACAGATGTACTCCACAGGAATTCCTGTCTGACACCATTGCAATGTATCCACTTCATTCAAATGACTGACTCTGAGGCTCCAGTCAACAATTATCTGCTGGGTGTATTTACATGGTAGATTTTACTTTCAGTGATATGGAACATTTCCCCCCACCTCATCTCCCTCCCTTGAACCAACAATATTACCTTTATCATCAACTCATATTTACCAGGCCAATCTTTAATCTAGATCTAGCTTTATACTGTGAGAAAAGGTTGGTTTGGATTTCACTTGCCGCACTCTGCTGCAGATACAATTAATTTGCAATTTTTCATACAAGTATTTTACAAAGCAAAGCTGAACAATTCTGAGGGTAATACAAAGTGCAAAAGCCCTATGATTGCACTATCAAGGAATCAACTCACAAATCATCAACCTGTAGATGTGGTATAATTGGATTTCCAAAAGGCGTTTGATAAGCTGCCATATCAAAGATTACTGCCCAAAATAAGAGCTGATCATTCTGTAGTGGGGTGGGGGGTGGGGGTGGGAGGAGGAATTATCATGGATGGAGGATTGGTTGGCTAACAGGAAACAGAGATGGAGATAAATGGGTCATTTTCACCCCACCCAATATTTTCAGTATATAACAAGAGTGCCACAGGGATCAGTGCTCGGGCCTCAACTACAGATATTTGCAATTGATATAAAAGACTTGAATGAAGGGACCACATGTATAATAAATAGAAAATAAAAACAGAAAATGCTAGAAAAACTCAGCAAGTTTGGCAGCATCTGTGGAGGGAGAAACAGAGTTAAAATTTCGAGTCCATATGGCTCTTCTTCAGAGCTAAAGAAAAGTAGAAATGTGATGGATTTTATACCAAATGTGTTGTTGCTAAATTTGCTGATGACACAAAGATAGATGGGAACGTAAAGGAGGGCATTAAGAGTCTATGAAGGGATTTAGATAGATTAAGTGAATGGGAAAAAGTTGGCAGATGGAGTATAATGTGGGAAAATGTGAACTGATCCACTTTGGCATAAAGATTAGAAAAGCAGTATATTATTTAAATGGACAAAGATTCCAAAACTCTGTGATACAGAGGGACCTGGATGTCCTGGTACATGAATCACAAAAAGTTGGTATGCAGGTACAGCAAGTGATTAGGAAGAGAAATGGAATGTTGGCGCTTAATGCAAGGTGAAGGAATATAGAAGTAGGGATGCTTTGTGGCCATTGTATAATGTGCTGGTGAGAGCACACCTGGAGTACTGTTTTAAGTTTTTTGGTCTCCTTCCCTGAGAAAGGATGCAATAGCATTAGAAGCAGTTCAAAGAAGGTTCTGATTCCTGGGATGAAGGGGTTATCTTATGAGGAAAGGTAGAACAATTTGGGCCTATTCCATTGGAGTTTAGAAGGATGAGAGGTGATCTTATTGAAACATATAAGATCCTGAGGGAACTTGACAGGTGGATGCTGAAGGAATGTTTCCCATTTTGGAAGAGACTAGAACTAGGGGACTCAGTTTAAAAATAAGGGTTCTCATAAAAGATGGAGATTAGGAGAATTTTCTGATCTCAGGCTCATTGGTCTGTGGAATTCCCTTCCCCAGAGAGCAGTGGTGGAGACAGGGTCATTGAAAATTTTTAGTGCTGAATTAAATAGATTCTTGATTGATTCATGTCAGGGAGTCAAAAGGTATAGGGGGCATACAAGAGAGTAGAGTTGAGGCCATAATCAGGTCAGCCATGATCTTATCAAATTGCAGAGCAGGCTCAAGGGACCAAATGGCCTATTCCTCCTAATTTTTATATTCTTATGTTCATATGTATGTAATACAGTTACAATACAAGCCAATAAGTGCAATTTGAATTTAACTCCCAAAGATTGGAAGCTGGATTTACACTCCACCCAATATAATCCCATTGACTTCAGTGAAGGGTTAATATTGATTGGGATGTAAGTCCAGCAAAACACCTGATCCCATCAGGTACCCGACAGCAAAGCTAGATTAAAATTGCCACAACAACTCTGACAGGCTTGGAGGGGGCTGCATTTTGATAGCACCTGCAGGGGTCTGTAGTCAGATATGTTTTTAACAGGATACCAATGCCATTCCAAATCTTTCTTTCTCTTTACTTCCCTCTGACCCCATCCCTTCTTTTAATCCCACCCCCTGCCAAGTATCTACAATACCGTCTGACCTTCCCCTCCCTTGACACTGAATGATATTTAAAAATGTATCCTTCCATGGGATGTGGGCATCGCTGACAAATCCAACATTTGTTGCCCATCCCTAAATGCCCTTAAACCTAGTGGTTTGCCACACCATTTCAGGGGGCAGTTAAGAGTCAACCACATTGCTGTGGGTTTATACTCACATGTAGGCCAGACCAGGTAAGGACAGGGGATTTCCTTCTCTGAAGAACATTAATGAAGCAGATGGGTTGACCTGTACTTAACAAAGGCAATATATTATCAAGGGATTTAGGGGGTTATCCCCTTACACCCCCACCTCAATGAATTTCAATCTTGGCTTGATGCTGAGATCTTCTGCTGGTTTTGCCTCCATGCTTACTTCTTTGGCTAGGAGTCCCTCCCCATGACCAGTGGACCCTTTCACCTGTCTTCAGTATTCTCCCTCCACCTGAAACCCTCCCTCTGGCCTTTTACCTACTCTTTTCATTGACAGCGCGACATCAGCCATCTTAATTTCTCTGCTGCCCTCACTCACTCTAACTTATCACCCTCTGAACTTGCTGCACTCTGCGCTCTCAGGTCTAACCCCAACATTGTTTTCAGCCCTATTGACAAGGCTAGTGCTGTTGTGGTCTGGCACACTGACCTCTTCCTTGCAGAGGCTGAGCACCAACTCTCAGACACTGCTTCCTATCTCTTCCAGACCATGACCCCACCACCAAACATCAAACCATTGTTTCCAGGACTGTCACTGACCTCATCTCCTCTGTAGATCTTCTCTTCGCACCTCATAGACCCCCAACCCTAAACATCCCACTTCTACCTCCTTCTCAAAATCTACAAACAGGATTGTCGTGGTAGGCCATCATTTCAGCCTGTTCCTGTCCCATTGAATTTATTTCTTGCTATCTTGACTCTGTTTTTTCTCCCCTTGTCCAGTCTCTTCCCACCTATGTCCATGACTCTTCTGGTGCCCTCCATCATTTCAGCAGTTTCCAGTTTTGTGGCTCTAACCACCACCTCTTCACTACGGGCATTCAATCTCTTTACACCTCCATCCCCCATTGGGCTCTCTGCTTCTTCCTTGAACAGAGACACAACCAGCCCCCATCCACCGCCATCACCCTCCATCTGGATGAACTTGTTCTTTCATTGAACAATTTCTCCTTTAACTTGTTTCACTTCCTCCAAATATAAGATGTTGCTATGGGTACCTGCATGGTTCCTAGTTATGCCTATCTTTTTGCGGGGTATGTGGAACTTTCCTTGTTCTGGTCCTACTTGGGCCCCCCCCCGCCCTAAATCTTTTTTGATGACTGTATCAGTCCTGCTCTCGCCTGAAACTCGAAAACTTCATCATCTTCACTTCCAATTTCCGCCCTTCTCTCACCTTCACATGGTCCATCTCTGACACTTCTATTCCCTCCTCTTCCTCAACTTCCCTGTCCCCATTTCTGGGATAGGCTATTATAAAGGAAATGTCATTCTTTTTTCCTAATATTACTGTGGGATACTGAAGCAGGCTTACGGGGACTGTATAGATGTATGTTTGTGTGTCTAGTTTAATTGCAGTCAGACTGCAAGTTATGAATCATCAAAAGGGATTAGCTGTAAGACAGGCATTTGAAATGGAGATGGGTAAGCTAGAACAAAGTCTCAGCAGACACAGTGTGAATGGAATTTGCATTTTTAGATAAGTTGAGAGATTGTTTGATTTTCAGAGGGGCATGATAAGATATTTACAACGGGCAAGATAAATAAGGCAAAGATATTAAGTTTATTTTACTGGAAAATGCTGGCCATAATGACAACATGAACATTCTGGGAAAAAGTAACTTCCAAAGAAAGGTTGAAACAATGGGATTTACAGATCTAAAGGTTCAACACATTTAAACAAAGATGGAAAGCTGTATGGGGGTGTGGCCATGTGAGATACCAAAAGGTGCATTGTGTGAAACAGGCTTGTGGGAAAAAGCCTCTAGCCACCCTGGGGAAGTTTGTCATTCCAATAACCAAAGCTTTGTTAAAAACCTTTCTATTCCATTGTTGAAAGAGAGGGAGAAAGAAGTCGCGAAAACCCTATTACAGCAACAGTGGATGCTTGTGGTAATATTGCTGTATGTTTTATAGATTAAGAGTCTATTTGGACTGTTGCCTGGAAGGGGTGTGTAGTTGGCAGTCTAGTTAAGTAGAAACATTGTGAGAACTATTATAAAACTAAATGTAACTGTGTAACAGTAGCCTTTTGTGTTTGTTTTCTTTTGTTTTGTTAATAAATGTTTTAATTTAACCTTTAAAATCTCTAACGGGAGTGAACTCATTACATCTGACTTCAGTGCACAAACCTTTTCGTAATAAATACAAATTGCAAAATCATTGTGATAGCCTGGCCAATTTTTCCTTTGGGATTTGGTCAGCCTGGCAAATACCAGCTGCCACATCATAACACTGTCTACTAATGTTCATTATAAGCCCAACAACTCCCACAGCTACCTCAAATACATTTCCTCACACCCTGCCTCCTGTAAGCACTCCAGTTCTCCATCTCCATCATATCTATTCTAATAACGCAACTTTCGACAACAGTGCTTCTGAAAGGTCTTCCTTTTTCCTCAACAGATAGATTCTCCCCCCAACAACTGTGGTTGACCAGGCCCTAAAACATGTCCAACCCATTTTCCGTGCTTCTACTCTCACCCCTTCACCCTCTCCCAGAACCACAATAGGGTTCCCCTTGTCCTCACTTTCTACCCCACTGGCCTTCACATTGAAAGGATCATCTTTTGATATTTCTGCCAACTCCAACATGATGGCACCACCAAACACATCTCCCCTCCCCTGTCAGCATTCCAAATGAACTGTTCCTTCCACGACACCCTGGTACATTCCTCTATCATCCCTGACAACTCATCCCCTTCGCTTGGCACCTTCCTATCTCAGAAGATGCAACATCTGCCCTTTTACCTCCTCTCTTAAGGTCCAAGGCCCCAAACACTCCTTTCAGGTGAAGCAGCAATTCACTTGTACTTCTTTCAATTTGGTATACTGTATTCGCAGCTCACAATGCTGTCTGCTCTACACTGGGGAGACCAAACGCAGATTGGATGACTGTTTTGTGGAACACCTCTGAACAGCCTGCAAGTGTGACCCCGACCTCCTGGTCACTTGCCATTTCAATTCACCGCCTTGTTCTCACCCTTATATTTCTGTCCTTGGCCTGCTGCAATATTCCAGTGTAGCCCAATACAAGTTCGAGGAACAACACCTCATCTTCTGAATAGGCATTTTACAGCCTTCTGGACTAACATTGAGTTCAACAATTTCAGACTATGAACTCTGACCACAATTTTGATTCTGCTTTTTTTGCCATGTGTGCTGGTTTGAATCTTGTTTGTCATGTTTTTGCTTTTGGATCCTCAGGGGCAGGTTTGGGGACAGGATTGGGAGGGAAAAAAGAAAGATCCATATTGAACTGATGTGTTCCTTCCTCTGGGTGATTTTTCTGGACGTGGTCTCATACCAGCAACAGCTACTGGCCCAGGAGTTGAGGGTAGCCAGTAAATAACAAATAAGAGATTGATTAGGGTAAAGGGGAGGACTCTGTCAGGATCTTCCCACTGGCAGGGTAGCTTTCAACTGGGTCTTGAGCTTGGTAGCTCCATGGAGGCGGCCTCCTGGCAGCAAGCTGTCTGACCATTGGAAGGTCCGTGCCCCGATGATAGGGCCTTGGGCATGAAGAGCCACACTTGCGCCCCAAAAGACTTTACCAGAGCAGTTTCCCTTCCATTTTGAGGAGTATAACAGCTTTGGCTCTCATTATATCATGCACTGCTTCAGGGGCACATCCATGTTGAGGTCCCCTCATGCTCTCCTTGCTGCCAGAGCAGTGCATACCTCTCCCGTAGGGTTGATGGCCATTCAAAGCCCTCTGATTGGGCCTACAAACTCAGGAACCTGTTCACCATCCCAAATTAGAAAAGGCTCCCAAGTAGCCAATACAGAGGCAGGAAGATTGTGCAGGTGGGCAGGACTCACAGACCATCGGGGTCGGGACCCACATTTGTCTCTGATGGAAGAATACTTTGATAGGTAGTAAGATTCTGCCCACTTGGAGTATACTAAAATCTGGCACAATTTGAGTGGGAGAGGGGGTTCTCCTTGTGCCAGTAGTCCCATTTTGTGCCCAGAGGTGAAATAAATAGTCTATATAAAGTTTGGATAGATAGATGTCCTCAGGGAAGGAAGCAGTGAAGCTTGAACTTGTTATAGATAACTCCATCAAAGTTAGTGTTCAGCTGCAAACATTTTCACTCTCCACCTATCTGGATTGTACTGGCTGGGTGTTGTAATATGCCTTTAAGGGATAACAGCATGCCATCACTTTAAGAGATATTACAACAGTAAGGGGGAAGGAACTTAAGTTAGGAATGAGTTTATTTAATGAGTGGAGATTGCAGAAATAAATAAACAAAATTGGACTATTTATTTTCAACTTTATTTTTCAAATCTTCAATGTTGAAGTAAATAAATTAAGTCAAGCTGCATAAACTCCTAACCTCATTTATTGCACCAGTGGAGAGGGAGATTTTACTGGACATAAAAATGGCAGACTTATAATTGTCACAAGGTAGGAACTGAGATGAGACATGCGCAGAATCCAGGAAACATTAAAGAAAAGCCCAACTAAGCAACAAAAGACGTGGAAACCTGGCAGAGTTCCAGGTAATGAAGAATGGGGGAGGCTCTGCTGAGAAAAGTTATTGCAGGTAGCTGGAGAAAAACAACATTAACAATTTTGTATTTGTATAGTGCCATTAACATAAAATATCCTAAGGCATTAACAAACAAAGTTTGACTCCAAGTCAGCCCAAGGACATTTTAGGGCAAATGACCAAATGTTTTGTCAAAGAGGTGGATTTTGAGACATGTGGTAAAGGAAGAAAAGGACGTGAGATACTGAGAGATTTAGGGAGGGAATTCCAGACCTTAGGGCCTTGCCAGCTGAAGGCATGGCTACCAGTAGTGGAGATGTTAATATTGGGGATACTCAGGAGGCAAGGATTACAGGAGATTGGATGCCTCAGAGGGTTATAGGACTGGAAAACATTAGAGAGTTAGGGAGGGTGCAGCAATGGATCTATTGGAAAACAAAGATGAGGATTTTAAAATTGAGGCATTGCTTAAGTGGAGCCAATGTAGATCAGCTAGCACAAGGATAAGAGGGGAATGGAACTTGATGCAAAATAGGACACAGAAAACAACATTTTGATCTGCATTTATGATTGAGATTTAGGCCCCATCTAACTCCTGTTGGGCTTTGACAGATGGGTAGTGGGGTGAGTTAGAAGCTCAATCGTGGCAGAAAATAAAAATGCCAGGGTAATTTAACTCGGGCTTTATTGACATTCTGTTGGCCCTTTTTCTGCCTGTGGAATAGTTGGGTGAGAGTTGCGTGCCAACCTTCAAATAATAGGCCAGCCCTTGCCCACACATCAGCATGAAGGTAGGTAAAAGGTTCCAGGAGAATCTCTCAGGGGAGAAATGAAAGAACCCAGGAACCTAAGTAAAAATAGCAAGCAGTCAGCATAGGGCAGATTTCTGGCAGGTCAGTATCCCAAGGTATTTTAACTGTCCAAACACCCAGTTAATTGCCAGTGGCTTGAAGAGGAACAATTACTGCTATTTGAGCAATTGGATTGGCTGTTTCGTGATACTTGTTGATTACTCGTTGGTAGTTATGTTTTACTGCTTTTTTATGGTTGCCGTTTTTTTATGGTTACTGTTTTTACTGTTTCAGATGGCTGCTGTTATTTGCTTACTGCTAGTTTTCCTGCTTGTGTTCATATTGCAGACAATCAGCCTGGTGAGGTTAACATTGATTTGTTGTTTTATTTATTTGAGCCCATGATGTGCAACGGCATGACTGTTACAGAAATCAGACATGCATAAAAGGCAGGAAAATAGGAAATTTAAATAAATCAATATGTATTATGTCTTGTGAATATGTCAAACACTTGCCATTTGGACTTCTCAGTTATTTTCCTGTGCCCTCTGGGTGTGGTAGACATACATAAGGCATAGAATTTTTAATTATGTAAGTTTAATCTTTTCAATCAAAAACTATTAAAATTGCAATAAACTGCAAATAAAAGTATGGACAAAGAATATTAATTCAAATTTTAAAAAGACATCTGTCTAATTTGAAAATATTGTTTTTGAGAAAGATTATTTAGGCTATGGAAATGGAATTATGGCATTCAGTTAGATCATAGTTGCTCTGTAGCTTAACCCCATCTACTTGCCTTGGTTTCGTAATGTTCCATACCCTTACTTAACAAAAATCTAACCATCTCAGTTTTGAAATTTTCAATTGAGTTTTTAGAGGTGAGAGTTCCTGATTTCCACTACCCTTCGCATGAAAATGTGTTTCCTGCCATTACCCCTGAACAGGCTAGCTCTAATTTTAAAGTTATAATGCCTTTCTCTGGACTCTGTCACCAGAGGAAATAGTTTTTCTTGCTCTTTACCTTATCAACTCCTTTCATCATCCTTAACACCTCAATTTGTTCTTCTATAAAATTGGCGAGGACTTAAAGTATTTTTAAAGTATCAGTGCAGAATCACTTAATAGGTTTAATTCTGTTACACCTGACTAAAACACTCTAGCTTCCCCATCCTCCAGGGAATCTATTTATAAAAACAAAGATGACCTTTTGGCTTAGAACACTGAGATTGATATAATTCTGTTGCAATGCTGTATATAATAGATTTTAAATTAGACAGCTGAGGCCTGTCGGCACAGCGCAACATTTGGCAAAGAAGCTATGAATATTAAAATGTTATTTTTAGAACCATCTCATGGGTAGATGAGAAATGAAGATAGCTGCTGAAACCATTTTGAAGAATGTTTGAATGATTTTATTGAGTGGCTTTGTGATTGCTTGCTCATTGATAGTTTTTCTATCTGTGCTGTTAATTTGAGACAGTCAGCACATTCGTTACCAGGGTTTGTTATTATGAAAATGATATTCGAGGCAATCAGACACCATGGTCAGGATTTTATGGCCCGTCCCGCCTGGTGGGATATTACGGTCCATCCAAACTGAATGGAGAGTTAAATGGGTCACCGCATCCGCCGGGGGGAGACACTCCGTGGCAGGGCCGAAAAATCCTGGCCCATGGGGATTATTTTAATTTTCTTGATCCGCTTGGTGTGGTGGAGTGGGGATGCGGGGCAGTGAAGGTGGCCAGTAGAGCGCAGGCAATCTGGAATTCGAGGTCCGATGTGTTTTGCATCACTGACAGTTCCCTACCCTGATTGACAGGCTTGGTTTCCTCTCAAGTGGGAAGCAATCTACAGCAGGCTTTAGGATGAGGTAGGTCTGTACCCTGACAGGGATGGGGGCAATCCTGGCATCCCAGTGGGTACTGGTTGGAGATCGGAGGGGGTTGGGGGCAGGGGGGTGATGGGGTTGTGGGGAGGTTAGGGTTTGGTAGAGGGTTATGGGGAACAGGTCAGAGGCCTGCACTGTGCCCCTGGCCAAGCTATTTCACTATAGCTGAAACGCTGGCATCTATTCGACAATGTGGAATATTGCACATCCTGTCCACAAAAAGAAGGACAAATCCAATCTGGTCAATTATCGCCCCATCAGTCTCCTCTCAATCAATAGCAAAGTGAAAGAAGGTGTCATCGTCATCTATCAAGCGGCACTTATTCAGCTATAACCTGCTCACTGACACTTAATTTGGGTTCTGCCAAGGCCACTCAACTCCTGACCTTATTACAGACTTGGTCAAAGCATGGACAAAAGAGCTGAACTCAACAGGTGAAGTGAGAGTGACTGCCCTTGATATCAAAGCACTATTTGACTGGCTGTTGCATCAAAGAACCCTGACAAAATTGAAGCCAATGGGAATTGGGGGGAAAATGTTCCACTGGTTGGAGTCATGCCGAGCACAAAGGAAGATGGTTGTGGTTGTTGGCGGCCAAACTTCTCAGTCACAGGATGTTGTTGCAGGAGTTCCTTAAGGTAGTGTCCTTGGCCCAACCACCTTTAGATGCTTCATCAATAACCTTCCCTCCATCAGAAGGTCAGAAGTGGGGATGCTCACTGATGATTGCCCAATCCAGTGACTCCTCAGATACTGAAGCAGTCAATGTCCATATGCAACAAGACCTGAACAATATCCAGGCTTGGGCTGACAAGTAGCAAGTAACATTTACAGCAAACAAGTGCCAGGCTCCAACAAGAGAGAATCTGATCATCTTCCTTTGATGTTCAATGGCATTACCATCACTGAATCCCCCCACCACCCTAAGAACATCCTGGGGGTTATCATTTACCAGAAACTGAACTGGACCAGCCAAATAAATACTATAGTTACAAAAGCAGGTCAGAGGCTAGGAATCCTGTGGCAAATAACTCACCTCCTGACTCCCCAAAGCCTGTCCACCATCTACAAGGCACAAGTCAGGAGTGTGATGAAATACTCCCCACTTGTCTGGATGAGTGCAGCTCCAACAACACTCAAGAAGCTCGATATCATCTGAGACAAAGCAGTTCACATGTTTGACACCCCATCCACCACCATAAACATCATTTCCTCTACCACTGACCACCAATGCACACAGTGACAGCAATAAGTATTATATACAAGATGCAGTACAGCAACTCAACAATGCTCTTTCCAAACCCATTACCATCTGGAAGGACAAAGGCAGCAGGTGCATAGGAACACCACCACCTGCAAGTTCCCCTCCAAGCCACACACTGTCCTGACTTGGAAATATATTGCCTTTCCTTCATTGTCACTGGATCAAAATCTTGGATCTACCTTCCTAAATGCACTCTGGGTGTACCTGCACCAGATGGGTTGCAGCAGTTCAAGAACGCGATTCATCACCGCATGCTCAAGGGCAATTAGGGATGGGCAACAAAAGGAACGATGCCCTCATTTCATTTAAAGAAAGATTGTCAGTCTGAACTCATCAGCAAAGATTTTCAAAGAACTCAGCACTTGGCTTGTGAACAGTAAATGCATCAAAATATCATTGAAAAGAAAATATTATCGATCAAATAATGACAGAAGTATTTATGCAAACTATATTACCTAAGAATGCCATCAGAATGGAAACAACTGCCTGTGGGTTATGTGCTTTACATTACGTTGGTCTGAACTTTCATGGAGTGGCAGTCATAGTCGAATTGCCTATATGCTCCTTCTTCCTTACCTTTAAACTTTTTCAATCCTGTCTCACCTCGCCACCTGATTCAGGCCGGGTGAGAATTGTACAGTGCAGCGCACTCTTGAAGCCTTCAGTCGAGTGCTGCTGAATCAAATAGAATGAGGCAAGGCCCCCTTTTTTGTGGCATTGGCTGCCATAAATCAAGGAAAAGATAGGTTTGTCAGGTAAGTGGTTAGAATTTTGGATGGGGCCTCAGCAGGCTGGAGAGGGGTTGTGGGGTTCAGCTGATTGGTAGAGGAGTATTGTCTAGTTGGAATGGGGGTTGTTTTGAGAGGGGGATCAGCCA
Organism: Carcharodon carcharias; assembly: GCF_017639515.1. Lineage (NCBI taxonomy): Eukaryota > Metazoa > Chordata > Chondrichthyes > Lamniformes > Lamnidae > Carcharodon > Carcharodon carcharias. The sequence goes on along the minus strand of NC_054468.1, from coordinate 52,493,658 downwards.
ATTTGTTGGTGGGGGGAGGTGTGGCAGTGAAGTGGTTTGGCCAGGCGGTGGGGGAGGCATTGGCCAGTTGGGTTGGTGGGAGGTGGTTCGGCCAGAAGTGGGGTGGTAGGGGGGTTTCGGAGTTTCGGTCCGTCCGGGGTGGGGGGCGTCGGGGTGTGATGAGGGTGGTGGCCAGTCAGGGGTTGGATGGTGTGTTGGCCAGTTGTGGGGGTGGTTGCGCAGTTGATGGGGGTGGGGGGCATCGTGAAGTCAGGGGGGCTGGTAATTTTGAGCAAGGCCTGGGGGTAAATGGGTCTGGGGAAGTCCCGTAGGGGAAGGGGGTTTGGGTGAGTCCTGTGGGGGTGTGTGTGGGAGTCCCTTTGAAGTGGGCAGCCCTGTGGAGGAGGAGTGGTCGGTGGGAGGGGGGGCGGGGGGGTGCAGGGGTGCCCCCTGGGCATTTGGGGGCATGGGAAAATCCTGTGGGGAGTCAGTGTGGGTCTGTACAATAGTTTTCCAGAAGCTAGAAGTGGCTTTAATTCTTCTAACTTTTTCTGATTAACTATTTGATGTAAGACAGTCAGAACTATCCAAAGTTTGCGATTTAAACCTCAATTTCTGGATGGTTCCCATTGCAGGACAATTGTCCATGGGAAGCTTGCACTTTCCAGTCAATTGCCATGCAATCCTTACCTGGGAACCTCTGGGGGGTATTCTCCAGCGCATGTTTGGGGTACCCCCCAGATACACTGCCCTGGAGCTCAGAAGTTATGGCCCAATGTGTTGATACCTAGTTGATTAAAGCTAGGTTCAACCCAAACAGAATATTTATAGATAAGGAGACTTCTGTTTGTTTTGTGTTAAGCAACAACATTGTGATATGAGAGATAAGGAAGGTAAACTATTATTTGTGCAGTTACACAGGAGAAAAAAGCAAGTGTCATTCCACAGAAGGAAAATTAGTAACAAAGCTTTTGTGGATTCATGAGTGATTTTGAAAATACTGTACTATCTGACATAGCTCTGAAGGCTTCCAATATGAGACAGTATAAGGGGATTGCTAATTGGTAATTATTTAGTGAAAGAAAAAAATGTATGTCTTGCATAGTCATTAATAGATTTGATTTAAGGTATAAACATTTTCAGAAATAGTTATCTACATATCAATAGGCTTCACATTTTAGGCTGGGTACAGATCAATATGTATCAGATTTCCATCCACAGTATTTTGCTTTTATTTCAATGTTTAATTCACTGCCACTTCTCTCCCAGGAATGCCTACCTTGAAGGAGTACTGCTCTTCTCTCCAGTGGGATTTCTGTTTGTCTCCTTCACTTCGTTTGTGTTATGTCTTTGTTATTTAATCTCTCTTGCCCTCTAACCTATTCTTGTCCTTCCTTCTTGTTCTACCTAACCCTTTCCCTCCCTTTTCAACAGCGTAAAGCCCATCACATTTTTACCTCTCTCCAGTTCCAACAAAGGGTCATATTGGACTCAAAACATTAACTCCCTTTTTTTTCTCCAGAGATGTTGCCTGGCCTGCTGAGTTTTTCCATACATTGTTTTTATTCAGATCTCCAACATCCACCATATGTTTGCTTTTATTTAAATATGTATTCAAGTTGCCAAAAAGAGCTTGTTACATTTTAGTGTGCTTAAAAAAGAACAAATATTGTGAATTATGGAGTCACCATCTCATCTCTTCAGTCAATGCTGACTTTTACATTTTAACAAGATATTAACAGCTGAGCTAGTAGTACTTCAAATGCTAGTTGCAAATCCAGCAGAGAATTCTATCAAAGATAGATACCATGTGAAAAATACCTCAGTATTCAGCAATGTACAAAGACATGCACACTTGCTGTTGGATATGGAGCAGGCAATTTAGCAGGTAGCATGGCAGAACCTAATTTGCAACTTAAATTAAACATTGGATACTAGATCTAAATTAATAAAATGCATGCCTGTTAGTAAACGACGTGAACTTTGGATTTTTAAAAGGAAGCAAGATAAAGCTACCTTCTGTTTTCTCTTGTTATTTGAGTTTTCATTAGAAATTTTAATGGTTGCCAATTGGACATGCCTTAGTATCAAAGACCTCCTAGTTAGGGCACATGAATTAAATGTTTATCTCTAAAATTAAATTATAAATAATATTTTTTTCTCTCGGCTGCTCCTTGGTATCATTTGCATAGGTACGATCCAAAACTGGGAGGGTGGGCAGATTATCAATGTTGCTCACAAACTGGCCACTAGGACAAACACTTATCGTAGCACTGATCTTTTCACTAACATTGCCAAATTGTTGAAAATATAGACTGAAGAAGTGCAATGCAGTTGATACCCTCCAGCTTTCTCTCTTTTCCCCATGTAGCAAAGCTAGAATTGCAAAGAATTGCAAAAATTGCTAGGCACAGTATCGGTCCTCTTAATGTAGGTGTGTGAATTTTCAGCAGGTGCAGGGATGAGTATGTGGATATTTTGAATGGAAATCAGAACATTAAGGTGTCAGCAATTGAAAATAAAGTTTCAATTAGTAGTGTGACAAGTCTACAGATGTTTGGAAGCTATTATAATGTTTCTTTCTATGTGAATACATGAAAAATTGTTCTAAATTCATGTTTTACATGATTGTATAATCATGGATTTGAAAGATGTCACTTGGAAAGAAACATACACTGACAGTGGCTGCATGTAATTGGTAGGAACCAGACATTCCGCCTTTTTAAAAAATTATTATACAGGTCATCAACATTTCCTTAGTAAAGCAATGGTTCTTAAAATAGTAGTTATCAGACCAATCAGAAAAACAATGTAACCTTCATGAATTCCAAATAGTAGATTAATTTTATATTGCTTGCATCCCTGTTTGACAGGGAAGTATCATTATTATGAAATTTAACAAAAAAAAGCAATTGGCATTATGCACCATTTCAGCATGACAGATGGGACTGCTGTAGTACAAATATTGAGGACGGATATAATGAGTTTCTAACTGCTTTCCTGTGAATTAAATCAATGGGGTAGATTTTGAATGGAAGTAAAAATTGGATATTTTCTATAATGGGTGGGAGATCCTCAATACAATGTTTCCCAATTGAAAATCTGGCCCAATATCTGTAAAGCTTTCTACTTGGGACAGAAACAAAATAGAACAAAGCAAAAATGCACACATTGATCAAAATAACACATGCTTCAAAGAGTCAACAGAATACCTCAATGTGCCAAGGAAAAGATGCTGAAGCACATTGGAATAGAATTTAGTTAAATGTGTTAAATGATTTCGAGATCTTCTGAATAGTAAGTGAATATTACTGCTGTCGAAGTAAGTACATAACAATGTATGGGTTGATAAATCTACTACTCTTCTTAGCCCTCTTCAATGTATTGTTTTGCATGTACTGTTGTGGAGTATTGGTTGCACCTCGGTAGATTTGATTACGTCTTCGTGGTCATTAGCAGGTTAACTGTAAATCTTTATTAACTGCTAGAACTATTTACAAGCATGCAGTAAAGGGTACAAGCTAGGAGCTGTCTCCATGCTTAAGTCTGCACATGGCTCTGTCCAACACCACACTGATCCTGGATATGGGTCATGTGCTCTGTTACATCACTGTGTGGGTGGTACTGTACTCAGTCCTACATAAACCTTATATGTTCCAGATCCTTATACTATACCTCCCTCACTTAGGTCTTGCATTGTTATTACTATCATACATTTACATTGTCATTTCAACATTATCACTACTCCATCTCCCCACATCAACTTCTTGAATTCAAAGGTTCAGGCGGTCAGCAGGCCTTATGAGCTTTCCATATCTTGTTTGTACTGCTATTGGAGGAATGGTGGGCTGCTGCTTCTTTCTTTAGGGTTGTTCTGGCATCTGGGTATGTTGTCATCCTCTTCATGCATTCTTTCATGTTGAACTGCACTTGGTCAGTTCGGCTGTTGCGCTGGTCAGTGGTTGCTACCCTAACTCACTTCTTGTGCAGTGGATGAATATTATGCTCACTCTTTGTTGTTTCTTTCACTGCTGCTGTTGTGTGGGTCATGGTGATGTCCTCTCGAAAATGAGCATTCTTGTGAATATAATGAGGTTTAGTGATACAGCGATCTTTGATTTTCTCTGTCGGCAATGGACAGCTGCTACCAGGTTCCAGCATCTTTTGTGGCTTTGATGTGCTGGCTGGGAGATGCAGGGTATGTTCGGTGGTTGCAGTGTTGACCTGTTGTACTGTCTGCAGATCTGGAGGCTGAGGCTCATTGGACTTCTGGTTACTCTCTTTTACATCCTCCACTGGAGGCGTCCTGGGTGGTCCATTGGTCTGACCATTGTAGATTTTGCAGCACCTCTAACAGGAATGGGAAAAACTGCTCCGCAAAGAGAGAAGAAAGTTCAGAGCTGAAGTCCCAGTCAGGGTACTCTTTTTTATTAGAGTGCTCAGAAACTTGCAGTTTTATATAATTAATGACAGTGGTTGCCTTGACATCTTCTGCCGTTTTGAGGAGATTCAGGACTACACAGCCATCTCTGCTCATGATGGAGAAGACTGGTTACAGATGACGTAAATCAGTTCAAAGGTTTTTTTGCCGCCATGCCTTAGTGGCTCCAGAATCACGTCTATGTCTGGAAGTCAGATTCCGCTGGGCCCGTAGAGTGGTGTATCTCTTGTTCAAAACCAGAGGTGCCTGTGTCACTCGACTAGTGTTTCAGAGACCCAAGGTAATGCTCTGGGGACCCAGGTTTGAATCCCGCCACAGCAGTGGTGGAATTTGAATTCAATAAAAATATGGAATTAAAAGTCTAGTGATGACCATGAAACCACTGTTGATTATTGTAAAAAAAAACTTATCTGGTTCCCTAATGTCCTTTAGGGAAGGAAATCTGTCGTCCTTACTTGGCCTGACCTACATGTGACTCCAGACCCACAGCAATGTGGTTGACTCTCAAGTGCCCTCTGAAATGGCCTAGCAAGCCACTCAGTTGTAACAAACTGCTACAAAGTCACAAAAAAGGAATGAAACTGGACAGACCACCCGGCATCGACCTAGGCACCGGAAACAACAATGGCAAACTCAGCCCTGTTGACCCTGCAAAGTCCTCCTTACTATCATCTGGGGGCTAGTGCCAAAATTTGGAGAGCTGTCTCACAGACTAGTCAAGCAACAGCCTGACATAGTCATCCTCATGGAATTATACCTTAGAGATAATGCTTTAGACACCACCGTCACCATTCCCTTGTTATGTCCTGTCCCACTGGCAGGACAGGCCCAGCAGAGGTGGTGGCACAGTGGTATACAGTTGGGAGGGAGTTGCCCTGGGAGTCCTTAACATTGACTCCTGACCCCATGAAGTCTTAAGGCATCAGGTCAAACATGGGCAAGGAAACCTCTTGCTGATTACCATGTACCACCCTCCCCCAGCTGATGAATCAGTGCTCCTCCATGTTGAACATCACTTGGAAGAAGCACTGATGGTGGCAAGGTCATAGAATGTACTCTGGGTGGAGTCTTGAATGTCCATCACCAAGAGTGGCTCAGTAGCACCACTACTGACTGAGCTGGCCAAGTCTTAAATGTCATAGCTGCTAGACTGGGTCTGTGGCTGGTGGTGAGAGAACCAACAAGAGAGAAAATCATACTTGACCTCATCCTCACAACCTGCCTGCCACAGATGCATCTGTCCATGACAGTATCAGTAGGAATGGCCACCACACAGTTGTTGTGGAGATGAAGTCCTGCCTTCAAATTGAGGATACCCTCCATCGTGTTGTGTGGCATTACCATGTGCTAAATGGGATAGATTTTGAACATGTCTAGCAACTCAAGACTGGGCATCCATGAGGTGTTGTTGGCCATCGGCAACAGCAGGATTGTACTCGAACACAATCTGTAAACTCATGACCCGGCTTATCCCCCACTGTACCATTAACATCAAGCCAGGATCAACGCTAGCTCAATGAAGAGTGCAGGAGGGCATGCCAGGAGCAGCATCAGGCATAGCCAAAAGTGAGGTGTTAACCTGGCGAAGCTATAACACAGGACTACAAGGGTAGATGAAGTGAGAGATCTTGGCGTACAAGTACACAGGTCCATGAAGACAGCAAGTAGACAAGGTTGTAAAGAAGGCATATGGAATGTTCTCCTTCATTGGCAGAAGTATAGAACATAAAAGTAAGGATATAATGTTGGAATTGTATAAAACACTGGTGAGGCCATAACTGGAGTATTGTGTGCAGTTCTGGTCACCACATTACAGGAAGGACGTAGTAGCTCTGGAGAGAGTGCAGAGGAGGTTTACAAGAATGTTGCCAGGGTTAGAAAAGTGTAGCTACAAGGAGAGCTTGGATAGGTTGGGGTTATTTTCCTTAGAACAAAGAAGGCTGACTTGATTGAGATGTACAAAATTATGAGAGGAATAGATAGAGTGGACAGGATAAAATTGTTTCCCTTGATGGAGAATTCTAGAACCAGGGGAAATAGATTCAAGATAAGCGGCAGAAGGTGTAGGGGGGACATGAGGAAGAACGTTTTTATGCAGAGGGTAGTGGGTGTCTGGAATTTGCTGCCCAAGGTAGAGGCAGAAACTTTAAACTCTTTTAAAAAGTACCTGGATCTGCACCTAAAGTGCTGTAAGCTGCAGGGCTATGGGCTGGGTGCAGGAAGGTGGGATTGGAAAGAGCACCTGGGTGTCCTCAGGCTGGCATGGACAAAATGGGCCGAATGGCCTCCTTCTGTACTGTAACTTTTCTATGGTTCTACTTGTCTGCCAAACAGCATAAGCAGCAACTGATAGATAGAGCTTAGTATCCCACATCAAACGGATCAGATCTAAGCTCTGCAATTCTGCCACATCCAGTCGTGAATGGTGGTGGACAATTAAACAACTCAGTGGAGGAGAAGGCTCCACAAATATCCCCATCTTCAATGATGGAGGAGTCCAGTACATCAGTGCAAAAGATAAGGCTGAAGCATTTGCTACAATCTTCAGCCAGAAGCGCCAAGTGGATCTCGGCCTCCTCTGGAGGTCCCCAGCATCATAGATGCCAGTCTTCCGCCAATTCGATTCACTCCATGTGATATCAAGAAATGGCTGAAGGCACTGGATACTGCAAAGGTATGTGCTGTATACAAAAAGCAGGACAAATCCAACCTGGCCAATTACCACCCCATCAGTCTACTCCATCATCAACAGTGCTATCAAGCAGCACTTGCCTAGCAATAACCTGCTCACCGACACCCAGTTTGGGTTCCGCCAGGGCCATTCGGCTAATGATCTCATTACAGCTTTAGTTCAAACATGGACAAAAGGACTGTACCGAGGTGAGGTGAGAGTGACAGACCTTGACATCAAAGCTGCATTTGACAGAGTGTGGCATCAAGGAGCCCAAGCAAAACTGGAGTCAGTGGGAATCAGCGGGAAAACTCTTCATTGTTTGGAGTCAAAGCTAGCACAAAGGAAGATGGTTGTGGTTTTTGGAGGTCAATCATCTCAACTCCAGGACATCACTGCAGGAGTTCCTCAGGGTAGTGTCCTAGGCCCAACCATCTTCAGCTGCTTTATCAATGACCTTCCTTCCATCATAAGGTCAGATATGGGGATGTTCACTGATGATTGCACGATGTTAAGCACCATTCGTGACTCCTCAGATACTGGAGCAGTCCATGTCCAAATGCAGTAAGACCTGGACAATATCCAGGCTTGGGCTGACAAGTGACAAATAACATTTGCGCCACAAGTGTCAGGCAATGAACATCTCCAACAAGAGAGAATCCAACCATTGCCCCTTGATGTTCAATGGCATTCCATCACTGAATCTCCCACTATCAACATCCTGGAGGTTACCGTTGACCAGAAACTGAACTGGACCAGCCATATAAATACTGTAGCTACAAGAGCAGGTCAGAGGCTAGGAACCGTGCGACGAGTAACTCACCTCCTGACTCCCCAAAGCCTGTCCACCATCTACAAGCACAAGTCAGGAGTGTGATAGAAAACTTCCCACTGGCCTGGATGAGTGCAGCTCCCACAACACTCAAGAAGCTTGACACTGTCCAGTACAAAGCAGCCCACTTGATTGGCACCCCATCCACAAGCATTCACTTCTTCCACCACCCTTGCACAGTAGCAGCAGTGTATACCATCTACAAGATGCACTGCAGAAACTCACCAAGGCTTCTGAGACAGCACCTTCCAAACCCATGACCACTACCATCTAGAAAGTTCTGTCGAAGGGTCATGAGGACTCGAAACGTCAACTCTTTTCTTCTCCGCCGATGCTGCCAGACCTGCTGAGTTTTTCCAGGTAATTCTGTTTTTGTTTTGGGCAGCAGATAGATGGGAACACCACCACCTGGAAATTCCCTCCAAGTCACTCACCATTGTGACTCAAAAATGTATCGCCATTCCTTCACTGTCACTGGAACTCACTTCCTAACAGCACTGTGGGTGTACCTACACTACATGGACTGCAGCGGTTCAAGAAGGCAGCTCACCGCCACCTTCTCAAGGGCAACTAGGTATGGGCAATAAATGCTGGCCCAGCCACTGAAGCCCACATCCCATGAATGAATAAAAAAAGGTCTTTTAGCCATCATTCTTCATCCGACAGGACTGTTACACTAGCCCCTGTATCTAATTTAAAATTTGATAGGAGGCCTTAGACTGAAACGTCCGCATTCTCAAGATGAGAAACCAAGATCTTTGAACTCACCCAAGAAGCATGGCTGTCTCTCTTCTGGGCTTGTAGTCTTGACCTCACAGATAATCTTTGGGCCTTCTTTGCGTTTCAGAGTTTTTCCCACGCAGTTTGCCGTGATGTCCAATCTTGTTGCACTGAAAGCATTGGGCTGAAATTGCAGGACATCGATCTCATCTGTGGGGGGCGCTTCACTCCACAGCTTTGGCATGGTTGCTCTGGGGGCTGGTTCAAGTATTGCTTTTCCTGACTTACAGTGTCTCTGTGTCTTTGTTGCTTAACTAGCTAGACTGTGGGTTGGCCTCTACACCATGATTTTTTTCTGTTCCCTTGAAATAGTCCTGTACTGCTTATGTACTATCTAACTATCTGGATTGCCTTTTCCAGGATTAGGTCTTTCTTTGCTTGCAGGAGGTCAAAGAGTGCATCATCCAGTACTCCTACCATTATCCTGTCTCTGATTAATTCTGATTTTAAATTTCTGTTCTCACAACCTTCTGGTATCCTATATAGATCATTGATGAATGAATCAAGAGGTTCTTCTAGCTGTTGGACCCTCTTATTGAATTTAACTCTTTCAAGTATTTTGTTGATTCTTAGATTAAAATAATTGTCAACTGTTCCTAGTTGCTCTTCAAAATTTGCAGATGATTCATTAATTCCCTGCCTTGCAAAAATGTCATCCGCAATCGGGCCTACTGGCAAAGCAGAGAGAGCTCACCTGCTCTTCTGACTTTTTTTAAACCTAGGAGTCTTTTTTTCCAAAGTCCCCAATTTTGTGATTGATCTGGGCCTTAGATTAATCTGAATTGACTTGAAAGTGTGGAATTCTGATCCATGTTCAAAATTTTAGAAGTGTATGTTCTGATTTAAGAGCTGTCTGAATTTTAAGATGGCGTCACCGTTCACTCTAAGACAAAAGGATTTCCCATGCTTGCCAGTTTTGACAGGCTTCACTAGAATGACAATAACATTCAGATTGCAAAGGTTTTAATGATGGCTGCCTGTAGACTTCTCTTGTTCAGTGTTTTAGTTTTTTGACTCGTGAGTCCATTGAGTTCGAGCTTCTGCTTGCTTTTTAATGAGCTGAACAGTCGCAATGTTCCCAAAATATTTAATTAATTCTTTCTCTTTTTTTTTCGGATGAGTTTGGATGCCACATGTTCAAGCTCCGACTTGGGGATTAAGTTTTAGTGATGGGTTTCTTTCAAACTGCACTTCTGACACCGAGTTACTTTAAAGATTTCACAGGACTTGTTGCAACCTGGAATTTTGAAAGATTTAGCTCACCCAGTCAATTTGTCCCAACTCTGCACTCCGAAGAAGGAATTCCAGAGGAGATTCAATGGATTTGAAGCAGATTCAGCAGATTCTTCTGCAGTAAGGAATTTTAAATCTGTGTCTTCAGCTTCCAAGCTTTTCTTTGGAGCTTTCTGCTGGTGACTCTTTCCTGTGCCTCTGCTTCTGGAGCTTCTTTTCGGGTCAAAATGCTTTATTGAATTTTTCTCAGTCTTCCAGCAGAGGAAGAGGAATGATGTGTAGCTGCATATGGGTATGTACATGAGTGTGTTGTACATTGTTAGAAAGTTTCCTAGCCAGATAAATGTTATTTGTTTTCATCACTTTCCCGTTTTGCCCGTTTTTGGTTGCTGCCAGGCAAGTGATCCTTTTACTTGTGATGAATGGTAGGACAAGAATTGACACTGAGCAATGGCGGGTGGGGGCAGTGAAAAGGTTGCTAGGTTGTTTGCAGGACTGCTTTGTGTTAGGAAAGAGGTGGGAAAGTGGGTTTTGCTTGTGGCTGTCAGGTGGTTGAACTGGTGGAACCTTTGTGAACCTCAGCATAATGAAGGCATCCTAGGCAGCAATGTGCACTGTTCCTGGTGCCTTGGCTGCATCGTCTTCCTCCTCCTCAGAATCATCTGAAGACACTCTGTGCTCTGCATCTTGTTCTTCCTGCAGGTCTAAACCTTGCTGCTGTGTAATGTTATGCAGAGTAAAGCTGCCCACAAGCATTCTGAAGATCCTGGCTGGTACATATTGCAGGGCTCCTCCAGATCTGTCTGGACACCTAACATTTATCTTCAGCATGCCTGTGGCATACTCACTGACATATCTAGTCACCAAATAGCTTTCATTGTATCACTTCTGTGACTGAACGGTCAGGTTCCTCATGGTTGTTACTTTTTAAATGGATATCCTTTGTTTCCAAGCAGCTAGCAAGCAAGTCTAGTTTGAAGTGCGAAGAGATTATGAAGGGTGGACTGCGCAAGACTAAAGCACCATGCCAGCTGCCTGGGAATTGTGTGCACGCCAGCATAAACATCTTTTGGTGATTGCATGTCAGCTGCAAATTGATGGGTTGGAAACCATTGTATTTGATGAATATGGCTGGTTGGTCTGGGGGTGACCACATACATGCACTTGATGACACTCTCAACCTGTGGGAAGCCAGTTAGAGTGTCAAACCTGACAGCCCACTCATTCTGACTGGCATCATCAGTGGCAAAGTTGACATAATTGCTGGTCCTGGCAAACAAGCCATCAGCCACCTGTCTTAAGGATTTGTGGACTGCCAGCTGCGAGATCCTGTAAATGTCTCCAGCAGAGCCCTGGAAGGAGCCAGAGGCAAACAGGTTGAAGGTGATAATGGCTAACAACCACTGAAAAAAAGGGGCCACCAGGTTCACTTGGCAGCAGTTTTGTTCCAGCACGCTACTAATGTCTGTCACAACCTGATGCAAGATCCTGAGTCTTCTGAGTCACTGATGTTCCTACATATCCAGGAAATTGATCCTCTGCCTGTTACATCCTGTGTTGCAGTTATCACCTCCAGTGAATTGCACCTCTCTGCTCATCCCCTCTCTCCTGTAAAGCGACAGGCCTGTGAGGAGCAGGCTGGTGCTGCTGCTAATAAACTTGGTCTTCATCTAAAGTCCAAAATAAAACCCCATAGTGGCACCTATGTTACTATAATAGATCAGAGCTCCAAAGTGGAGATCAGACAAAGAAATCTCAAATGTTGTGAAAGTAACCTCTCTACGCAAATGCTGTGAACAAAGCCTTACACACCATCAGACGAGAAAGCAGCTGTGAGGTTTCAGTACTTATTGGCATATTTCCCTGTTATATCTTAAGTCCTCCTTTGCCGATGTGTCTTACCTTGTTTGTGTTGGCAAGTTCAAGAGAGCTCGTGCTCACAGTTAATTCCAAAAGCCACGTTAACACTGTTCTAATTGAACAATTGACATATTGAAATTAGCAACCCACCTTTCCTGAGGGGGTTGCTCTCATGATGCTGGGCAAGCTGCAGTTTAATGCCAAAGTCATACACTGTCTGATCCCACCTGCTACCTATACCCATACACTCCTGCAAGTTAAAATTCAGCCGATAGTCTCCCTCTTTTTCAAACCCATTTGTATTTGCAGCCATGAATCAGCCAGTCACTCTGTATGAACATGTTGTGTTCGCATTAGGCCGGTAAATTCCTATATAATTGATATAAATTGTGTATTCTTCCATTTAGCTAGTTCCTAAAGGGAATGGCTAAGTAGAGGTTTTGTACAGCAAGGTTCAACAATCAGTCTGTCACTAAGAGGTGTATTGTATTGATGGGTCAGTGGACCACCCACACGCATATTGAATTTGGGATCCAACAACATATAATCTTAGGGGGAGTTCTGCAAAATGTTGTGCAATGTGGTGAAGGGAAGGCAAGAAAATTTTCTTTCCTTAAAAGGCCATATTTGGCATGTATTGTTACAAGCTTTTCAGTGTAATAAGAACATAATAAGAACATAAGAAATAGGGACAGAAGTAGACCATTCAGTCCTTCGAACCATTCTGCTCTGCCTTTCAATAAGACCATGGCTGATCTGCTTGCGTTTCGAATTCCACATTCCCATCTACCCCTGATAACTTTAGATTCTTGTTAAGTGAGAGAATCAATCTACTACTGCCTTAAAAATATTTAATGACTCTGCCTCCACCGTCTGATGAGATCGAGAATTCCAAAGTCACACAACCCTCTGAGAGAAAAAAATTCTCTTCATCTCTGTCCTAAAAGGGCGACCCCTAATGTTAAAACAGTGCCCCCTCGTTCTGGACTCACCCACAAGAGGAAACATCCTTTCGACATCCACCTTGTCAAGGCTGTTCAGAATCTTGTACACTCCAATTATGTCACCCCTCACTCTTCTAGACTTCAGTGGAAACAAGCCCAGTTTGCCCAACCTTTCCTCATAAGACAACCCACTCATTCCAGGTATCAATCTAGTAAACCTCCTCTGAACCACCTCCAACGCATTTACATCCATCCTTAAATAAAGAGACCAAAACAGTATACAGTATTCGAGGTGCGGTCTCACCAATGCCCTGTATAACTGAAGCGTAACATCCTTACTTTTATGTTCAATCTTTATTATTAAAAAGGATAGCATTCTATTATTTACCTGCTGTACCTGCATACTAACTTTTTTGACTCATGCAGCAGAACACCTAGATCCCTCTGTACCTCAGAATTCTGCAGCTGTTCTCCATTTAAGTAATACTCTGTTTTTTGTTCTTCCTGCCAAAATGAACAACTTCATATTTTCCCACATTAAACTCCATTTGCCAGATCTTTGCCCACTGACTCAACCTATCTATGTCTGTCTGCAAACTCCTCATGTCCTCTTCACAGTATACTAGCTATCTTTGTGTCATCTGCAAACTTAGCTACCATGCCTTCACTACCCTCTTCTAAGTCATTGATGTAAATTCTAATAAGTTGAGGCCCCAGCACAGACCCCTGTGGGACTCCACATGTCACATCCTGCCAATCAGAAAAAGACCCATTTATGCATACTCTCTGCTTTCTGCCCAGCCAGCCAATCTTCTATTCATGCTAATATGTTACCCCCTATACCATGCGTTTTTATTTTGCATAATATCCTTTGATGTGGCACCTTATCAAATGCCTTCTGGAAATCGAAGTACAGTACATCTACAGGCTCCACTTTATCCACAGCGCATGTTACTCCTTCAAAAAAAATCCAATAAATTGATTAAACATGACTTTCACAAAACAATGCTGACAAATATATAAACAATATTGTCATGCTATGTCTCTTACTAATTCGCGTAAACCCTGAAATATTATTGTGGAATAATGAAATACAGATATGTTTGAAATTCTTCCTTCCATTATTTCAACAGAGATGTTAATGTATTTAAGCATTTACAGACCTTTTAGATTTCATTATTTAGTGACTTTTTGGGTTCTTCCAATGAGGAACAGAAACCCAACCCTGTATATATTTAAAAACTCTGTCTTTATTTCTATTTCTTGTTTTCAAACTGGACTTTTCTGCTGAACAAGGATGATTAAGATGGTTGACCCTCTGTCTGGAAATTGTCCCCAATGGTCTTCAGAACAACAGAATTCTCTTCTCAATTTCGGGAATGTCACATCTCGTTATGACTTATAACAGACCACCCGGGATTATTCAGACCCATTTCAAAGGGAGCTACAGGAATGACATTTGCGTTTGATAAGCCAACTTTGCTAGTGGAATCCATAGGTCTGCTGAGACAATAGCTTCCCAAACACCGGGCCCTCAATATAAATGACACCCATTTCAACCCATGATGGCTGAGACATTATCAGTCCTGAAAACAAAGCCAAATTCCAGATGCTGGATAAATGTCCTTTGTTGAAGTCACTGTGGAGAAGGAAAGTCACATGATCCAAGACTCTGTCCTGTTGAGCAGTTTAATATTACTATTCTGAGCTGTGCAACCAGTCTGCCGTTTAACACCCAACTGCCCACACAGAAGCAAGCTCTGTCCACACCGAAGCAAGCTCTGTCCACCGGCCCATCTAACCTGACTCTACTGGAAGATTTTGTATCCTCGCCTACAGGACTGATGCAATCTCTGCATGCCCACTTCATCTTGCTGCATCAACGTCACCTGAAAAAGCAAATCTTATAACACCAGTCTTCAGCCAGCTGACCATTGAATGCCTACGTGAAAGACTTCCTCAGTGGACTCTGACTTTGGGACTCTGGAACATGCGTGAACCAATATTCATTAACTCTGTGGCGTTTGTACTCTCAAACCTCCTTTTCTGTATCCCCCTCCCCCTCCTTTACTGTGTAAATGTGGAATGGGACGTTGCTAGTACTACTTTTTGTGGGTTTAGAATGTGGACAATAAACTAACCTGCTAAGTCACTCTTAACTCAAATTTGCCATGGGATTATTAGTAAAATTGGATCACACAAAAACTTGAGGGGTTGGCAAACTACGCTACCGCTTATTCTTAAAAAAAAGTCTAATTCAAAACATCTTCTGTTTTCAGACAGGTAGTAAGAGGAAAACAGTACTGTTTGAACTGACCCCTTGCTGCCTGTAACACATTCATGAGAAGCAGGTCAACAGTGAGTAGCAGAAGAGGTGTGTGCAGAGGCTCCAGCTGGTCCTGGATGAAAGTCAAGTATGCTACATGACCCTTCTAACTTACTTTAGGATAAAATTGTCCTTGTATTTATATAACACCTTTAGTAAAAATGTCTCAGTGTCTTTTAAACAATGAAATACAAACAGAAAATGCTGGAAATACTCAGCAGGTCAGGCAGCATCTTTGGAGAAACAAAGTCACATGTCAGGTCAATGGTCTTTTGTCAGAGTTTTTATTACCGGTTCCCAGCATCTGTAGTGTTTTGCTTTCATATTAGCATGTTAAACAATTAATTAGGAAGTTCTCACCTCTTGTATGCCACTTTAAAAGAAAGAATTTCACAATATTTGGATTGTGTTGGTAAGCGTTTGACTCCATATCCATGATATTGCAAGGGTTGGAAGAAGGATTGTCTGCACTGTAATCTGCTAGTAGGCTGATACAATACCAGCGGTGAACACAATCTATATGCATATCAATTTATTCGGCTTTCCTGGTAAATTCTCTCTGTAACTCTATTACAAATTTGGTGGAACTGTTCAGAATAGGCCAGGATCCACATGTTCCAGGTCATGACCTAACCTGGAATTTCCCACTTGACTTCCTGAGAGGCAGAGTATCGGTCCATCCCTTCCAAGGCCACTTACATGGATGCGGGCAGGCACACCCTGTATGTGTGGAATTCCTATTTCCCCTGACCATAAAGGACTTGGCTTAAGTCTGGAGGCATACATCATCTCAGAAGGACACAAATGGTTCTTTGTCTAAGAAGTGGACTAAATCCTGAGGAAGTGGAGAATTTTTAAAAAAACGTAATATCTGCTCCTTTGCTATCGGACCAAAGCGGGGGCACAGAAGAAGTTTCTCCAAGCAAGCGATGGAGAACATCTGACATCCGAAACCCACACACCCACCTAGGAGAGTATCTCATCCCCAGTAACTGCAGCATGGGATGCATTTGGAAGATAGGAGGCCAGAGCTCCCTTGGGAATGGCAGGCGCAGTCAGATTGTCACTCTGCTCTTTTTACTTACTTAGTCTGGAGCTGCACATTTCTGATCTGAATTTCCAACCCTGGCCTGATAGAGATGTGCAGCTTAGCAAGTCCTCTCTGTGCAGGGCAGCAGTGTCAGGGGGAAGGATGACACAACCCCTTTTTACAGCACTAGCTGCTGTAAAGAGGGAATGTTTAAAGGTCCATCCACCTTTTAGAAGCCAGGGAGAAGGTAAGTGTGGAAGGTACGTGGGTGAGGGTGGTTGGGGAGGTGCGGCTGGGTAGGGTGGTCGGGGGGAGGGGGGAGGGTGGTCGGGGTTGGGGAAGTTGGATAGTCGGGGGTGTTGGCATTGGACATGCTGGGTGGCCAGGGGAAGGGAGAGTTGGGTACTTGGAGTGGGGTTGGAGATTCAGGTGGTCAGGGCAGGGAGGGAGGGTCATTAGTTGGGGGTTGGTGGGGGTAGGGATGGTGGTTGGGGGTAGAGGGTACTTGCGGTGGTGGGGGTAGTCAGGAGAAGTAGGCCTGTAGTTGGAGGAGAGATGTTGGGAGGGTGGTCAGAGGGGTGGGGAGGGTGGCTGTGGGTTGGGGGTAGTCAGGGGCAGGAGGATGGTTGAGGTCAGGAGGTGGGGGATACTTGAGGGGATGGGGAGGTGGTTGGGTAGGTATAGGGTGGAGTTGGTGGAGAGTGATCTGGTGGTGTGGGGGGGATCCAGTGGGGGGTTTGGGGGGGTCAATATAGTTATCCAGGAGTTAGAAGTAGATTTAATTCTTCCAACTTTTCCTGGGTAACTATTTTGCTAAATAAGTGGGAACCAACCAAAGTCTCTGATTTGTATTGGAGTATTGGTCGATTCCCGGCGCAGGGTAATTGTTCATGAAACTTCCCAGGCAATTCCTGTGCAGTCCATGCATGGGGACATCCAGTGTGTCCCCCAGTGCATCCTCTGGGGTACGACCCTCCGGAGATCAGAATGTCTGGGCCAGGATTAGCCTGCATGCACGCAAGTATCAGGGCATCTAAATCCCTGGAAAGCTCAGTGCTTCAAATGCCATCAACCCCCATTGCTGTTCCCTCAGTTAGGAGAATATTTTAACAAAGGGAATGCGAGGAAGCAGAAAGTTGAAGTTCGCAAATCATTTGAGCTCTTTAAAAAGCTGCAGAAAAGCACATTGATCTATCCTACCATATGCATTGTGATTTTGCTTGTGCTTGAGTATCACGGCTATTCATTCACTAAGTAAAAATAATGCCACTTGGAATAGTTGTAGATTGTCACTCTTCAAATACATTGAAAAGAAACTGACAAAAAAGCTTTTATTAAAAGTACACCAAATTTGACCCTAGGCAGTTGTTAGTCACAAGGTAAAGCAACTAGCAGCTCTTTAACTATAAATATGCCAATAGTCTTTTATGGTCCTAAGCTGTAGAATGCACAAGAAGCTCTTTGCAATGAGTCTCTTCTTAATAGGTTTCCCCAGCTGCAGTGATTTGTGTGCTGCCAGTGGCTGCTGCTGAAAACTGTTCACTGTTCCCCTTCTGCTAGTGCTACAAAAAAAATGTTGATATCTTACCCACCCTTCGCACTAAAAGCTGCTTTTGTAACTAAACCATTGTTAGCCCTAGCTGAGAAAAGATATTATGTGGATTGTTTTTTTGACAAAGCCTTAGTGACCTTTAGTAAGCTAATTTCTGTAAAAACATGGCAGCATGAGAGCTAAGATCACTTATATCAAGGTCCATGTTTGATGAGTTTTCAGTACTCTATCTGTGCACCAAATTTACAGATGAAGCTCCTTCCAATATGCCACTCTGGGAATCCTATCTTCTGTTTTTGCTTTTCCAATTATTGCAGTTATTGGGGATTCAAAGGTTAAGAGTTCCCTCCACAGAAAGTAGCAGCATTCAAAATCAGAATAATAACATTGGAACAGTGCTGGGGATAGAATCCAAGACTAGTATTTGGACTGGAGAAAAGAAAGAAGAAAACTTGAGAATGATGCTTAAGGAAAGAGAAGAGAGTCCAAGAGCTTGTTACAGAGTGCGAGAGAAGAAAGATTGTCAGTAGCACTGGTGGGGGAAACAGAGAAGGCTGAGAAATGCACAGTCCCACAGATGAGGGAGAAGAGAGGGAAGTATAATCACAATCTTGGTAGGAAGAGAGAAATGATGGAAGGTCAAGAGTGCCATGCCAGTGGGGGAGAGGGAGTAACATTGGTGGGTGAGAAAGGAAGTTCAAGAGCAGTACTTGTGGAAGAGAGGATGAGGATAGACCCTAAGAACAGTATTTTTGGAAAAGTGAGGAAAGCCCAAGTGACATTTGGTGGTAGATGACAGAGGAAAGCCAGCGAGTGGAGATGGATTGGATACAGAAAGAGAGAGAGCAAAGCCCTAGAATGGCACAGGAACAGCAGAAGAAGGTGCAGCCTAACAACTGACCTGGAGACTGAAAAGAGGCAAGCTTGAGGGTATTCCACTGACGTTTTTTGCTCTTGACTTTCTCTGTAACAGAAATTACAGAAAGGCACTGTCAAAGTCATCTTGTTGAGTTGCTGCAGTGAATTCTTCTATTGTATTAATTGGGTCCAGTAACAGGGCACAAATTAAGCACACTGCTCTGTACAAATGGTGTTGAGATTTTTCTGTTGCAGTTGAATCCCGGCAAGCATTGAGCATTCTGTCACAGTCCTAACTTTAACATTGGCTACAAGAGCAGGGCTAAATTACCACAGTAGTGATATGGTTGGTCCAGTTAGGTTTCTGGTCAGTGGTGACCTCCAAGGTACTGATGGTAGAAGATCTGACCATGTTGGTGCCGTTGCAGGTCAGGGGAGATTGCTGGGTTTTCCCTGGTTTCACTATAGTCAATAAAGGCACGAATGTTGCCTACCCTTTGTTACCCATATTCTGGGTGTTGTAGACTCACATGGGCTACATAATTATATGAGGAATTATTAATGGAATCATCAGTGAGCAGCCACACTCCTGATTTCATGACAGAGAGAAAATCATTCATGAAACAGTTGAAGATGGTGGACTGAGAAATCTTCCCTGAGATACATTTGTTGCAATGTCCTAGAGCTCGAACTAGTGACCTTTGACAATGGGAACTACCTTCCTTTTTTTTTCAGGTATTACTCTAGCCACTGGAAGGTTTTCCCTTTGGCTCCATTGAGGTCAGTTTTACCAAGACTCCTTGGTGACATGTTCAGTGGAAGCTGCCTTGATGTCGAGGGCAATTACTTTTCACCTGCCTTCTGGCATTTAACTGGGCGAAAGTATGTTTCTGTAACCCATGGGTGCTGAGTAGATAGAGTATTTTTGTGAACTGGAGAGTGTTGGAGGGAAGTGCATCTCTGGTAAACTTGTGGGTGTTAGAGGATACACCATCAGGGTTGCAGACAGCATTTGGACGATGTATGTATAAATTTAACTTTGCTGACTACAGCCCTGACTATGTTTAGTAGGACTGGGTTCAAATGCCCTTTCTGTTGTTAGGAAATTTTTCCTTACCAGAAAAAAAATGAACTATTTTTTTTCCTCATGTTTTCATGGACATTTTCCCTACTGAAACAATGTTGGGTATACAGGCAGCTTAATCCTGTGCCTTCATGCACTTATGGACTTAACTTTAGGGAGCTTCTGGTGCAATGTCAGATTTTTTGAAGCTGTTGGTCAACTTCTGTCAAACTGCGATGTGTGCAGTATGAAAGCCATGGACTGCTGTAAAATGGAAGAAAGGTTTGTATGCGTAGGCCAGGATTTTACAGCCCTGCTTGCTTGGTGGGATATTATGGTTTCGCCAAATGGAGATTTAAATGGCTCACCACATCCATCGGGGAGAGAGACACCGGTGGGACTGTAAAATCCTGGCCATGGTTTTCATGGTTTTGTTTATCAATTTACATTTGTTCATTTCTCTGTTAAGCTGAGACCGAGAGGACAATATATGCGTTAAGTCATTATTGTATTCTATTTAAATTAAAAACTTGAAACATTAAATGAAAAGAACTCTGGTCTCTATACACTTCCATGCATACTTATTTGGTGAGCAGCTCAGAAGTCTTGTCCTTGTATATAAAAAAGACCTTCTATCGTAAAAGACCTTTCACAGTGAAAGGACTTCTGAGAAATTAAACAATAACTACTTTGTGCCTTGTCTTTCGTATTGTTAAAAAAAAGTGGTATTTGCTGTGGAATTATCAATTGTTCTTATTTTCTGTTGCCATGGCAAAACCTCAGACTTAAAGATCTATCAGCATAGATAGTTTCCTTCAATTTTCAAGCCTCATGTCAGATATAGACATACATATGAAGCAGTCACCCAATTTTTAGAAGAACATACTTAGTGCCCAGAAATATCAGTCATTCAGGAATTTAGAACAGTTAGAAATCTGTGAATTATTCATATAAAATTTGGCATTGCTCACATGGATTTAGTTCAATTTCTGCTTATGTTTACAGTTGCCAGAATGTAGCATTCAAATCCAACACATTTTGCTTTTTTTTATTTTGCAGAGGTTTTCTTTGAACTGTACAAGCCAAGAAAATTGTTCAGGAAGAAAGATCAACTCAGTGCAGGTGGAAGGAAACAGTGATTTCTTTATAAATCATCTTGGAGTGCCAACTGTTCAATTTGCATATCAGGAGACAAAAACGTCAATGGTAATTATTCTTTTTGTGGTTTGACTTGTGCTGCTTGGTTCATTGGATCCCACAGGAAGCCAGTTCATGTCATTTCACAATTTTGCTAAATATCCTCCAGGAAGTCAATTTATTGTGCAAATGGTTCAATTGGAAAAAAACATAGTATAGTTTATTACCTTGCTCTATAGTCTTCACTTCCATTTAGTGGGGAACCAACTGCAGTGAAATGGTGAGTTGCGTTCTCCTGTTTTACTTCTATGTTTTGTTTTCTTAAATACATTGGGATAGCTGTAAATTATGAAGATTTGTTTGTTCGAACATACACTTAGAGTTTAAATTGAGTAGCAGTTACATATACATAACATTGCAAACGTTTTACTTTTTCATCTGTAACTATTCCTTACATTCTATGAAATGCTTTGCATCCCCCAGGCTGGAGCTTCCAATCCCCTGGATTACCCTGCTCTCAGATTCAGTGTAAATCATGGCATTGAGTTTAATTTGTGGTAGTCTCTTGTGTATTGTGGACAGAAGTTCTGGAAACCAATTAGCGGAAAGATTGTGGAACTAACAGTACACTGCTGTTTCCCACCCACCTGCACACCGAACCCTGACACCTCAACACAGGAATAGATTCAGGATATTCTAGTTGTATTAGTGTAATGAATGTGGCATTTTTGAAATGGTGAGCAGGCGGTGTACAGCTATACTGTCTACTCGTGTAGTTTGTAGGTGTTGCTAATATACACTGACATACCAACCTTTCCTTTAAAACAGGAAGATGCAAAACTGGAGCTGTCTGTTTGGATAAACACTGGGTTGAAATTAGTTTTATGCAGTATCTCAAAATGGAATAGCGAATTAGAACCTGTTTTTGGAGCCTGTTTTGCACTTCACCCAATTTTCTTTTCTAAAAGTCAATGGAAGAGAACATCAGGCAGAGTGTAATCAGGCTGTCAATATGCTGACTTCTGCTTTGTGTTACAAATTTCAACCATCTTGTAATTTAAACTAATGTAAATCCTGGGACTGCATCAAGCTTCTTTTGAAAATTTGAAGTTCTGAACAAATATTATGTATTATTCCTCTCAAAACTGTGTCCTTTGACAGAAAATTTATAAACCAAATTCATACAAATACACATGTATGCAGTTCAGCTTCACTGTTAATTAATGTGGATACACTGTTGCAGTGCATTGTGAACAGTATACTGGCATGATCAATCACATTCAGTCATATTGCAGCTGATATGTGTCACAAACACGATCTTTTTCAGGTTTTTTCACTGCTGACAATTTTATTTGCATTGCTATGACATCTAGAGGGATATACTAGATGTGGTGAAGCAGTAACATCAAGTGTGCAGTGTAACTGTGTCATTGAATAAAGAGTCAGTTCTTAAATCAATTTTGATATCTCAGGGAAGTCCATATTTTGCCAGACTTAATTAAATCTGAATAAAATATTAAATGTTCCAAGTCTATCCTCCTCCTCAGTAAAAGAGGAGAGCAATATGTTAGAATGTCCTCTGCGATTTTAATAAGTTCAGATTTATTTGCTGTGCATTAATTTTGTGACATTCTGGACTATATTTAATGTCAGTATATCAACAGTGACAACTTGCATTTATATCGCAGCTTTGTAGTCAGACATCCCAAAGTGCTTTACAGGTACAATTTTCAAACAAAATTTGATACCAATCATTATTGAATATTAGGATAGGTGATCAAAAGCTTGACCAAAGAGGTAGGTTTTAAGGAGGAAAGAGGGGTACTGAGGCAGAGTTAATAATGGAGGGAACTCTTGAATTTAAAGACCAGGCAGCTGAAGTCACAGTCATCAATGGTGGAGGGATTAAAATTGGGGATGTCCAAGAGGCCAGAATTTGAGGAGCACAGATATCTCAGAGGGTTTTAGGGCTGGAGGAGATAATGGCGGAAGGGAAGAGCGAGGTCATGTTCAGATTTGAAAACAGGGGTGAGAATATTAAAATTGAGGCATTGTCAGACCAGCCAATGTAAGTCAGGGAGCAAAGGGCCATTGGATGTGAATTGGAAGAAGACTTGATGCGACTTAAGATAAGGACAGTAGAATTTTGAATGACCTCAAGTTCATGGAGAGTGCAATATGGGAGGCTGGCCAGGAGAGTATCATAGTGGTTGAGGCTAGAGGTAACAAAGGCATTCTTGAGGTTTTAGCAGCAAGTAGGCTGAGGCAGGGTTGAATAAACAGACAATGTAACCAAGATAGAAATAGATAATCTTGGTGATGGATAGGATATGGGGTCAACAGCTCATCTGCTTATCACAGAATGTGGGAGTTTCTGGTTTCAATTCCAAGGATATTTCTTTTCCCTTTGTGTTGAAACAACTCATTAACCCTCAAGTGTCGAGATCTGAAATTCAAACTTTATCTGGCCAACATTTACAAGGAGTGTAGTAACTGAGCTCTTTATCCACAGTCATTAAAAGGTGATCTTAGCGCGCAGCAAAGTCCGATAGCAACTGCAGAGAAGCCAACTATTTACAACTGCAGACATTAAAGACTATTTAACAGGACCACAGTCTAGAATAGAGCTTGTGCAACAAACTCAGTTGGAGTATTTCTCTCAAATTCACAGACTGTTATTATAGAGGCCTTGATTTCCATTCCCCAGTGGGCAGACCTAGTTTCAACATACTGGAGATGTTTTGTTGTCTGCTTTACTGGGCATGCTAAGAAAGGAAAAGTATGATAGAAATCGGCACCTATAACCCTGCTGGCTCTCAGTGTGCTGCCCAAACCAGTCCTCTTCAAATGACAGATGTAGCGAAAAGCGTGCAGGCCAGACATCCCGACCACAGTAGTGGACATGATTAAGCTAGCTGTTGCGCCATTATATGACCGAGCACAATCATAGAATTGTTACAGCACAGAGGGAGGCCATTCAGCCTGTCAAGTTCACGCTGGCTTTCTCTAAAAGCAACTCAGCCAGTCCAATAACCGTGCCCTTTCCCTATAACTCTGCCGTTTTTTCTATCTCAGGTGCTTATCCAATTCCTTCTTAAAAGCTATGATTCAGGCAGTGCATTCCAGATCCTAACTACCCACTGTGTAAAAAAAAAATGCTTTCACATATTGCCTTTGGTTCTTTTGCCATTCAAATCTGTGTCCTCTGGTTCTCAACACCTCAGTCAAAGAGAGAGGTTGTTTTTTATCTACTCTGTCTAGACTCTCATGGTTTTGAACACCTCTATCAAGGCTCATCTCAGCTTTCTCTAAGGAGAACAGTTCCAACTTCTCCAATCTATTCTGTAACTGAAGTCCCTCATCCCTGGAACCATTTTCAACAATCCTCTCTAAAGCCTTCAAATCCTTCCTAAAGTAGTGTCAAAAGCTGAACACAATACTCCAGTTGAGACCAAACTGGTGTTTTGTAAAGATTCATTGTAACTTCCTTACTTTTTGTACTCTAGACCTATTCCACGCCCTATCTATGTTCTCTTGAAGTCTATTACTGTCCTGCTTACAGTTCACAATTCTTCCAAGTTTTCCAACATCTGCAAATTTTGAATTTGTGCCCTGAACACCCAAGTCTAAGTCAATATACATCAAGAGAAGGCCCTATTACAACCCTTGGGTAACCCAACTATATGCCTTCCTCTAGTCTGTGAAACAACAGTTAACTACTACTCTTTTCCCTGTCACTCAGCCAACTTTGTTTCCATGCTGCTACTGTCCCTTTTATTTTATGGGCTTCAATTTTGTTGACAAGTCTGTTATGTGATATTTTATCAAACATCCTTTGGAAGTTCATGTACAAAACATCAACTAAATTATCCTCATCAACCCCTTTCCATGACCTCATCAAAAAACTCAATAAGCTTAATTAAACACAATTTGCCCTTATCAAATCTGTGTTGGCTTTGCTTAATTAATCAATATTTGTCCAAATAATTGTTAATTTTGGCCCAAATTATTGTTTCTAAAAACTTTCCCACCACCAGGATTAAACTGACGATCCTGTATTTGCTGTGTTTATCCTTACAGCCTTTTTCTGAACAAGGCTGTAACATTGGAAATTCTCCTCAGGCATCAGCCCTGTACTTAGGAGATGAAGATGATCCTCACTTCCCTTAGCATCCGATGATGAATCCCATCCTGTCTTGCTGGTGACTTAAACACCTTTAACACAGCCAACTTTACTAAAGTCTCATCCTTATCAATTTTAGCCCATCCAGTATCTCAATTCCCTCCTCTTTCGATACAACTTTGGCAGCATCTTTTTCCTTATGTCATGTTCCAGTATATTATAGACTTCCAATAAGTACTTTATAATTTTAAAAATCACAAAAAAGGCTACAGAAAATGGCTGCCTTAGAATCACTTGACTTTTCTCGTGGATTGAAACACTCCCCTGTCTCAGGGAACAAAAGGAACTTTCCAGACTGAGGTTGGCTCAACACCTTTCCTGAAACTAATAAAAAGGGTCATTTCAATTTGAATGGGTCATTCAGATACAAAGACACCAGCTGTCTCAAACTCTCAAGTTGTGAAAATCATCACACAGGATGTATAATAAACCTAGCCACTTACCTTATTTGGAAAATGACTTTTGATTTGCAACAGACAGCCATGTTTATTGCCTGCTTATAAAGACTCCAGTGGAAACAAGTCCAGTTTGTCTGACCTTTTCCTCAAAAGACAACTCGCTTATTTCAGTTATCAATCTAGTAAATCTCCT
This sequence comes from Carcharodon carcharias, assembly GCF_017639515.1. Classification (NCBI taxonomy): domain Eukaryota; kingdom Metazoa; phylum Chordata; class Chondrichthyes; order Lamniformes; family Lamnidae; genus Carcharodon; species Carcharodon carcharias. The sequence continues at coordinate 52,468,178 of NC_054468.1, read as the reverse complement.
CTGAACTGCCTTCAATGCATTTATATCCTTCCTTAACTAAGGAGACCACAGCTAGGATTTTCCAGATCCGCTGCGGGAAAGCGGCACCCCAGCCAGAAGTCCATTGACTTGCGGTGGGACCAGAAGATCCTGGCGGTGGGTGGGTCCGGAAAATCCCGTCCCACAACTGCACATTGTATTTGAGATGTGGTTTCACCAATCCCCTGTATAACTGAAGCATGAAATGCTGACTTTTATGTTCAATCCTTCTCTTAATAAAGGATAGCATTCCATTAGCCGCCTTAATTATTTGCTGTACCTACGTGCTAACGTTTTGTGACTCATGCAGCAGAACACCCTCTGCAGCTCGGAATTCTGCAGCTGTTCTCCATTCAAATAATACTCTGCTTTTTTATCCTTCTTGCCAAAGTGAACAACTTCACATTTTCCCACACTACACTCCATCTGCCAGATTTTTGCCCACCCACTCAACCTATCTATATCTGTCCACAGCTTCCTCATGTCCTCTTCACAACATATTTTCCTACCTATCTATGTGTCATCTGCAAATTTAGCTACAATGCCTTCACTCTTCTCATCTAAGTCATTGATATAACTTGTAAAAAGTTGAGGCCCCAGCCTAGACCCTGTGGGACTTCACTCGTTACATCCTGCCAATCAGAAAAATACTCATTTACGCATAATCTGTTTTCTGACAGCCAGCCAATCTTCTATCCATGCTAATATGTTACCCCCTACACCATGAGTTTTATTTTCCACAATAACCTTTGATGTGGCATCTTATCAAATGCCTTCTGAAAATCCATATACAGCACTTCTACAGACTCCCCTTTATGCACAGCTCCTGTTACTCCTTCAAAGAACTCCATTAAGTTGGTTAAACATGATTTTCCTTTCACAAAACCATGTTGACTCTTCCCAATTACCTTGAGTTTCTCTAAGTACCCAGCTGTAACCTCCTCAATAATCGATTCTAACACCTTCTCCACTACAGATGTAAAGCTACCTGGCCTATAGTTTCCTGTTTTCTGCCTCCCTCCCTTCTTGAATAGAGAGGTTATATTTTCTCCTTTCCTGATGGAACCTTTCCAGAATCTAGTGAATTTTGGAAAATTAACACCAACGCATCTATCACCTCATTAGCCACCTCTTTTAAGACCCTAGGATGAAGTCCATCAGGATCCAGAGACTTGTCAGCCCACAGCTCCATCAGTTTGCTCAGTAGCACTTCCCTAGTGATTGTAATTTCACCACATTCCCTGCTCCATTCAACCTCTTGATTTATAGCTATTACTGGAATATTTTTTGTATCCTCTATAATTAAGACATCTCTCACATATCAAACATACTGATCACAGGTAGTAATATAACACAAGTTCTGTCCACAACACTTGGCAAAGACAGATTTAAAGTACTCATGTAGTACCTCTTCAATTTCTTCTGACTCCATGCATAGATCCCCTTTTTGGTTCTTCATCAGCCCCACCCCTTCTCTTACTATCCTTTTACTATTTTTATGCCTAAAGAATACTTTTGGATTCCCCTTTATGGCAATTGCCAGTCTTTCTTCATACTCTTCCTTTGCCTCTCTTATTCCTTTTTCACTTGTCCTCTGAACTTTCCACTGGTGCTCACTGATATTATCAGCCTGCAATCTGTCAAAAGTCTCCTTCACTCCTTCATCTCTCTCTCCCTGTCTTTTTAGCATTCAGGGAGCTATGGCTTTAGTTGTCCTACCTTTCTGCTACATGGGAATGTACTTTGACTGTACCTGAAACATCTCCTTTTTAAAGGCTGCCCATTGTTCTGTTACAAAAGGATGCAGAAGGTCACCTCAATTAACAGAGGCCATGGACAACCAACTGCCAAATACCTGACATATATCTATCCTTAGAAGAGCGGAAGGATAGATTCTAGTGCTGGCATAACATGGCCACCAAGAAGAAGTGATGCTAAGCCAACAACAGAAATCACTTCCTACCATTGGTATCCAGGAACTTCATTTTAAATGACACAGAATAAGGTAACAGCCTATATTGAACAGGGTCTATGGCAGATGATTTAGTGCAGAAGCCAATGTTGCTTTTGCCAGTGCACTATACACATGTGGAGGGAACTGTCTGTTGATTTAGTTGAGTGAAGATCTTATAAATGTGAACCTAACTTATGGTTCTAGCAGTCTACAACATTTCTCCAACAAAACCTCTTCAGGATTCTTGCCTTTGTCTTACAGTACTCTCACTTGAGGGTAGTTGCCCTTCACCATATGCTCCACGCTTATACCTCTCTGGGTGTCAATGGAATATCCAGCAGGCAATGATGATCTTAAATACTATAACAAGTTGTATGGAAGGTGGTCATTAGCCGGTTAAAACATTGAAGTGCGGCTTCGGGAATCCAATAATGGTTTTGATAATCATAATGGCTGTACAGACCTTATGTATTGGTGCTCTGCTGCTGTTATTTGTGGCTGTGTCATAGGTGTTGAGTCATCCTTGTACTTTTCTTCATTAAATAATTCTGTTGCTGACTTAAATGATGGTAACATAACTGCTACTTGGGAAGTAGGCATTAATTTACCTGATCCTGTTTTCGTATTATGCTTGAGTGATCGTATTACTGTACAAGCTGGGCTGCCTGTCACACGTCCAGGAAATAAAGGGTTGAAAGTTAAAACTAAGATTTTTTTAAAAATTAAATTAAGGAAATGTTTTCATGAAGTAATAAGCCTACGGGCAAATAGACTGAGTATCCAACAGATTTTATTCAACAATTCAATCAATTACCCTCTTTCACACAATTATTTTAATTAATGATTTTAATCCCGTGAATATGAAACACAAATATCTAAATTGGACCCAAAAGCATTATTTGAAAAAAAGAATTCTTTTCACAATGAATTCATTATCATTTGCTTTACTTGGCTTGACTCTAGTTTAATTACATTTACTATTTTTACTATATGGTTTCTACCGGTCATTCTCTACATTCTCATTGTCACCAACAAAATCTGCAGGATCAAAATCTACATCTACACCTATTTTCTCAAGGCATGTTAAAACTCTGAATATTTCATTGGTGTCAAAGGCAACATCTGTAATATCACTCTCTAAATTTTCAGTGTTTGTTGAAACATTAAATATTTCATGATGGACCACATTAGAAGCTCTTCCTTCTTGAGCCAGAAGAAGGAGATTTCTTGGTGATCCTACTCATCCTATATTTTCTGTTTGTCAAGAAGTGTTTCCATTTTGTTGTTCACATAAAAATAATATTCAGTGGGTCAAGTGGCTTACTTAAGGATCACAATTGTACTTTGCCATTTGTGCAACACATTTAAGGTGGCTCTTCCCATCTTTTTGTATCACAACCTTCATATACCTCTGATCTGCTGCCGATATCATATCCTGGGTCTGACTCAATTATGATGAGGATCATAGATGAAAGTTTCCTTAAAGAGTCTTGGTCTCTTACTTGTAGCACTGGCTCTTCCTACACTCTGTCACTCTGTCAGTTTCTTGCTCTAGCCTGTTCATCTGCCCGTTCTCTAAATGCTGCCTGTCGTTTTCTGTCAACCTTTTGCCTTTTTGCTCTAGACTCTTCATCTTCCCTGGCTCTGCGTGTCACCTGTCACTTTCCCTTACCAACTTATCATGTGTAGTATCTCAGAACATAACTTACGTGAAACAAATAAACTATGAGAAAAACTACAAATGAAAAGAAAGTTGGGGATTTATGATGTAAATTTGTTGCATTCATTCTTGGAAGATTGGCTAAAGCATGCCTGGGTTATAGTGTGACTGGGGACACCGTATATGCAAGGCTGCAGAATTGCCTGCTAGGAGACCTAAGCCCCCACCCCACCCCACCCAGGTGGGGTTGGTTAGATGGTCACTCTTCTACGACATCCCCCTTGGCCCATGGTATCAGCCCACCAAGTTTAGTTGAGATTGGCCCAAGTGTGTGTGTGTATATATATATATATATATATATATATATATATAGGATTATCAATCCTAAGTGGTAAAATACAATTTTAATTTTAAACAAACATTGCTATTCATCCTGATGTCAGTTTTTATTCCATTTCTATTCTATTTTAGTTTTGTAGTATTACTTTCTCCACCTAATATGATTAATTCTTTCCCTTCTATCCATTACTCTTTTCAATCTTTAAACGGCTGCTTTCTTGCGATTTTTACCATCTGATTCGGAAGTGAGAGGATATTTTGAAAACTAGACTTTCATTGGTCAATTGTCCAGGCAATCTGGCTAGATCAGTATGTGATATATCTACTTATACTAAATTCAGCATGTAGGGCACGCATTTCCCTGATGGTCACTTTGCCCAACAATCAAAGCAATCATATTGCCTGTAGGACCAGCTGTACCTGAAGGTGGCACTGTGATAAAAAAAATGTTTTCAATGTCTAGGATGTCACACTTTGGCTGGAATTTACTCAAGCTTTTGTTCCAAGTAGAAGTTGTGAATATTCTGGTAGGGAAACATTGCGACCACAATATTTTCCCCCTAAATGTTTGATGGATTTATGTATCCTCTGCTGTTTTAAAAATTAACCTTGTATATAAACAGTTTAAGTGGAAACTTACAGTTTTGCTGATGTCATTTAAAGTTGAGTTATAACTACTGGACTTCCCCTTTAACCTTCTTTCCTCTGTCCCTCCAACTGTTACTCAGTTATGTCCCAGCCTCCCATCCTTTAACCCTGGTTGATCTGCACAGCGTGATTGGTCTTGACTCCCTTGTGTTTAATGTCACGAGAGATTGAATATTTTGTACATAAAAGCACAAGGAACCATAGCAGCAACTAGATAAGTAAACTCTCCACATTAGCAGGTCCGGCAGCATCGGCAGAGAAGAAGAGAGTTGACGTTTCGAGTCCTCATGACCCTTCAACAGAACTGTTCTGTTCTGTTGAAGGGTCATGAGGACTCGAAACGTCAACTCTTTTCTTCTCCGCCGATGCTGCCGGACCTGCTGAGTTTTTCCAAGTAATTCTGGATTTTGGATCTGTTTTGGATTTCCAGCATCCACAGTTTTTTTGTTTTTAAACTCTCCACATTCTCTGGTATTCAACAGCAGCCAGATAAGTAAACTCACCAGAAGGATTTCCGTTCTTTTCACTTTGCTGAAAAGATTTCAGGCCAGTTTTAATGTATTGAGTATGATACATGTAATGTCATTTTGTTCTTGATGGCTTCAATGCCCCTCTTTGTGCGAATTGCAGAATTTAAAAGTACAATATAGCCCTGATTGAATGAATACTGGTTTAGCAGTTGTAGCTGTACAGCAAACTTCTTCTGGAAGTATTTCAGTGAAGGGTAATCAATATCTGATAGCAGTAGCAGACAATAGACATAATACACAAAATTGACATCTCATTCAATTCATTAGATTGGTGCCAAAAATATGAAAATCCAATCTAGTTGTCCATACCTTTTAGAAAATACCTTTATAACCACAAAACATTTCAGAGTTCACAATTCAAAATGAAGGAGACAGTAACGAATGAAACACTGCTATAAAATACCACACTATTCTTGCACAGCTCAGTTATTTTGTGTTGTTATCTACTTTCAAACTAGCAGAATCATCCCCATTGGTGCAATTAGGATAGGCTAGGTTCAGAACATTTGGTAATGTACAAAACACCTAGTCCTCACTGAAACCCTGCTATTCTCATTTTCTGTTCAAAGGTTATCACCAATGTAGATTGCCCTCATCCATTTTGTAAATAGCTTAATTTAAATATTTGTGATACTTAGTGAAGTCCCTGCTATTGTTTCTGATTCAGATCACAGCTGCTGTGTGCGCAATCATTACTTAGGAACAATAACTTGGCAACTATAGGAAGTATTGGTTTTCTTTGGAAAAAAAAGCACTGAATGTTTTTGGAACTTACCAAGTTTCTAAACGGGGACTTATACTTGTACCAGTTTAGAAAATACTCCAGATTAAATTTTTGATCATGATGAATATTTATTTGCTCCATGAATAGAGGCATAGAGTAAATATGTAAGGACATTATGCTTAACCTATAGACCCACTGCAGTCTTGAGTCCAAATCTGAGCACCACAGTTCAAGAAGATATCAAAGCCTTTTGAGAGGGTGAAGAAGAGACATCAAAATTTTGCCAGGGGTGAGTGCTTCCGTTGTGTGGAGAGGCTTGGAGAAACTGTTTTGTTCACCTTAGAACAGAGAAGGTTAAATGGAGATTTATAGAGGTGTTCAAACTTGAGTGCGTTTGAGTAGATAGAGAGAAACTTTTTCGACTGGCATTGAGAGTCTGTCATGAGAGGACACAGAATAGGTAATTGGGAAAAGAACCAAAAGGTGATGGAAATAGATCCAACAGCAGCTTTCAAAAGAAATTTGACAAATGAAAGCTTTGAATGACCATGGGAAAAGAGCAGTGGAGTGGGACTAATTGGATAGCTTTTTCAAAAAGCCAGTACAGGCACAAATGGGCTGAATGGCTCCCTTTGGTGCTGCATGATTCTGTAATAAATGTAAGTTGTTGTTGTAGCCCTACACCCTCTGAGATCTCTGTGCTCCTCCAGTGTTGGCCTGTTGTTCATTCCTGATTTTAATCACTCTGTCATTGGTGGCAATGCCTTCAACTGTTTAGACCCTGAGCTTTGCAGTTCCCTTCCTGAACCTCTCCACCTCAACTACCTATCTTTCCTCCTTCAAGCCGCTACCTAAAACCTACCACTTTGCTTTTGATTATCCTGCCTTAGCATCTCCTTATGTGGTTCTGTATGAAAGCCTGTCTGATAGTGCTCCGGTGGATTGCCGTGGAACATTTTTACAATGTTAAAGGTGCTATATTAATGTAAGTTTGTTATTGTGAATTATATTTTAATATTTCAAGCACTTAATGTAGATTCTTTGAAATGGGACTAAAAATGACATTTTCTGCTTGAGTAAAAATTAATATCACAATAAACTCAAATTCTAATCTAGGCTCTAGAATATAATAAGGTCAATATACAATTAATCTGCAAAGCTGTTTTCTGCTACACATCAAAAGGCATAAGAACCCATAATATTCATGAAAACAAAACAAAAGAAAACAGATGCTTCTTGATTAAGGCCAAGGCAATAATGACAGGATCATATTTAGTCAAAGAACAGCTGCCTACTAATGCCAATCGCTGAATTGTGTATAATTCACTCCATCTACAGGAGCTTTTAAAAACTAAGATTGCCCACATTTACTATAATTCTGCAAAAGAACATTAGGTGAACCAAAATACACGTACAAAATATTCTTATAATCAAACATTAAATGAGTGGATAAAGAAAATTTAGTGCTGATTAGTTAGAGGCTTTTAAAATTCTAAAGAGTTTAAGAAGATTATTAAAAAGCATAGACTGAGTAAAGGCCATTTGGCTCATTGAATTCATTTATCCGATAGACCATTAACAGTCCTTTCTTGCTATGGACAATCTATTTAGATTAATCATAAAGCCACAGATGCTGGCAGCATAAATGTGAGGCCATTTGGCTCATTGTTTCTTTCATTGTTTCTGTTTTCTAGAGAAATCCCAAACTAGTCCAACTTATTGCTCTTTCCCCATAGCACTACATCCTCTTCTGCCTCCAATAAATGCATGTGTAAATAAATTTCACCTGACCTCACTCACTCTTTCACCTCACTCTTGGGGCGGAATCATCCCAGATTTGCACGAAGTGCGGTAGCTGGTGAGAAAATGGCCTTTTACCCGTTGGCCGCAATGGCAGCTTCTCAATATTGTCCCAATTCCACCTCATTAATTATGCATTCCCGGGAAACATGCCATTTTGATGGCGGGTGGGGTCCTCGCTGCTTCATCATGCCGGGCATCACATCTAAAGTACATCTGCATGCACACCCCTCAGTGCTTCCAGCCGAGGTCTGCTGCACAGAAGACATGGCCCCAGAAGACAAGAAGACTGCAGTGCTCAGTTTAAGTGATGCGTCCCCCAAGCGCCTTTTGGACATTGTGAAGGCCTGCCGTGATATTCCCTACCCCCGTTCTGGCTGCACGAGGGGCAGCAACATTACCACTCTGGCTTGGTAGGCGATGAAAATGGTGGTCAGTGCCAATGCTGCACAGAAGAGGTTTGCCATCCAATGCAGATAGAGGATGAATGATCTCATCCGTGCCATCAGGATAATGCAACCATCTCATCACACTAAACTCACACACTCAAGTCCATCAGGCATTCACTGGCATCTCACTCACTGCCAGCTCAAGGGGCATCACAACTTACTCTGTCACGCACATACATCTCATCTGGCCTCATCTCCTCTGGAGACTGCCTCCCTTGCCCTCCATGTTGCGGCCACTTGCACAAATCAACATGTGCCCCCACACACACCCTGGGATACCCTCCTTCCCCGGTACAGCCCTCGCCCTGTGACCTATTCCCTTGCCTGAGGCCACTTGTTCCCGTTCCCCAAGCAAGCCCTAGCCCTGCAGCCATTGAAAAGCCACCCACGTCTTATGGCTGATCTGGTAGTTAGAGACCTGCCCGTGAGCCCCCCCTAAAAGTGGTGTGCTGCTGTCTCCAAAGGCTGACATTGATGACTGTGAGTGCTGCCCTAAGCAAGTTAGGCAAACAAACCTTGAAGTTCCAAGTGAAGTGCAGCCTGCCAAGAACATGTCTTATATATGCTGTTGTGAAACACGTTGGGGTGTTTTCTGGCTGACATGGGTGGACGATCTGCAGAAGGGGAAGACGATTACGGCGGGCTGGCCTCACAATGTTATGCAGATCTATTACAATGAGGTTCCCGACATCCGATAGCTGGAAACATGGCCCGCAATTGATGGGCCGGGTGGACGATCGCAAACTGGTATCACGATGTCGTGAAACTGATCTTTGGCCTTCTTGCCATATTGTTTGCCCACGGCACCAAACACTCCCAACACCAGCGGACACAAAAAATTATGCCCTTGGTTCTAATTTTAGTATGATGATCAATAGTGGAAATACCTACTAGGTTGTTGATTTTTTAAACAAAATGCCCTGGATAGGTTCTGGTATCCTGTTTGAAAATATTCTGAAAACTCTTATGTCACCTGCTCTCAGCAAAGAAATGCATTCTAAAAATGGCGGAGATGTGAGTGTTGCTATTTATTGCTCATTCCTAATTGCCCTTGAGAAGGTGGTGGTGAGCCGCCTTCTTGAACCGCTGCAGTCCATGTGGTGTAGGTACACCATGTGGTTAGGGAGTTCCAGCATTTTGATCCAATGACATTGAAGGAACAGCAATATAGTTCCAAGGCAGGATGGTGAATGACTTGGAGGGAAACTTGCAGATGGTGATGTTCCCATGTGTCCACTACCCTTGTCCTTCTAGGTGATAAAGGCTCAGGGTTTGGAAGGTGCTGTCGAAGAAGGTTTGGAGAGTCGCCTTAGTTAATTTTGCATATGTACACATTGCTGCCACTGTACATCGGTGGTAGGGAGAGTGAATGGGGTGCCAATCAAGCTGGTTGCTTTTTCCCGAATGTTGTTGAGCTTCTTGAGTGTTTTTGGAACCACATTCATCCAGGCAAGTGAAGAGTATTCCATCATACTCTTCATTTGTGCTTTGTAGATGGCAGACAGGGAAGTTATCATGGAAAGTGACTAAGTGCTTGCAAGATGGACTGAAAGAGCAACCAAAAAATAAGGCGAGGAGTGGAATGGCCAAAAATGCATTCCAAAAAAATGTAAAAGATTACGATCAACTGAAAATTCGCAATGAAAACGAAGCTGAAAATCCTGGAATGCTACATTACACCAATTTTGATATACAGAAGTGAGCGTTGGATGATCACTGAAGCAATGCTGTAATTGAGATTGCAGAGTTATGGTTTTTGTGGCGAATAATGAAGATATCTTAGACAAGTCACACTACCAATGAAGAGGTGCTAGTAAAATCTGAGACCAAAAGAATACTGCTGATCAAAATCAGGAAGAGATAGTTGGAATTTCTTGGGCATATAATAAAAAAATCATGATTTGGAAAGCCTGACACCGATGGGAAAGATCAATGGTAAAAGAGATTGAAGTAGACAAAGAACAATCTTTCTGAAAAGCCTTGCAAACCGGATGAATGTACCACCAATGAAAATGATCCATGGACCCAAAGCAAGGTTAACATGGGAGATCCATGGTCACCAATGCCCACTTAGGACACGATACCTGAAGAGAGAGCGAGAGAGTTGGCAGACAGACTTTCTAGCTACATAATTCCCAACCTCTGATCTGCTCTAGTAGCCACAGTATTTATATGGCTGCTCCAGTTGAGTTTCTGGTCAATGGTAAGCTCCAGAACATTGATAGTGGGGGATTCAGCAATTGGAGTGCCATTGAATGTCATGGGGAGATGGGTTAGATTCTCTCTTATTGGTGGTGGTCATTGCCTTGCACTTGCTGGCTCGAATGATACTTGCCACTTATCAACCTTGGCCTGAATGTTGTCCAGGTTTTGCTGCATATGGTCATGGACTGCTTCAGTATCTGAGGAGTCACAAATGGTACTAAACACTGTGCAATCATCAGCAAATATCCCCAATTATGATGGAGGAAGTTCATTGATAAAGCAGCTAAAGATGGTTGGGCCTAGGACACCACTCTGAGCAATTCCTGTAATGATGCCCTGGGACTGAAATCATTGACTTCCAAAAACCACAATCATTTTCCCTTGTGCTAGGTACGATTTCAACCAGTGGAGAGTTTTTCCCTGATTCCCATTGACTTCAATTTTGCTCAGGCTCCTTTATGCCACGCTTGATTAAATGCTGCCTTGACATTGAGGATAATCACTCTCATCTCAATAGTTAGTAGTTACATTATTTGCATATATGCATAGAGTTAAATGTAAGGTATGTTAAAGAAAATCACTTCCATACGCACTAAGCTGAAAGTTGGATTATTGATATTGGGGGATTCACATATGTAAAATGCTCTATTTGATTTTTGGAGATAGAGTTTTAATTTCCTTTGTCCCACTCTATTCCTCTTGTTTGCCCTTCGAAGCAAAGGTGACCACCTTTATCATCAGAGGTATTTGATAGGGTTCAGGTGGGGGTACGTAGGTTACTGCTAAGGCCAACCTGCATGTGGAATTCTGCTCAAATAGAACAGGATACCACAGATGATTGAGTTTTGGACAAGTTGCTGGCTTGGGATTTCATCTCCTTGTGTTTACTCGGTTTGTGATATGCGCTTGCTCTCAGAGGAGGCCACACTTTTTTTTTTTATTTGTTTGTGCCAGGTGCAGCAATCCTGGGTGAGCTTCTCCCAGGACATGGGGTCAATATCAAAACTCCTAAGTGAAGCTTTCAGAGTGTCCTTGTTGTGCTTCCTTTGACTGCCATCAGAGCACACCCTAGACTCAAGCTCTCCATAGAATATTCGCTTTGGTAAGCAGGTGTAAGGTATTCTGGCTACATGACCAGCTCAACACAGCTCTGACTGTCTCAATATGGTGTGAATGCTTGGCATGCCAGCTCAAGTGAGCACCTCAGTGTCTCGTATTTTGTCATGCCATCTGATCTTCAGAAGCTTCCAAAGGCAGTTCATTGAAAGTGGTTGAGCTTTTAGGCATGATGCTCACATGCATAGAGCAGAGTGAGCAGGACTATTGCTCTATAGACTTTCAGTTTGGTAGGCAGAGTTTTTCTTCTTCATTCCCAAATTGATGTTTGAAGTCTGCCAAAGGCTGCACTTCCTTTGGCAATTCTTGCACGTGTACCATCATCAATATAGATAAGTGTGCTGCTGAAATAAGTCAACTTATTCCCCGCTGACAAGCTCTGGTCACAGACTGAAAACCAGGGCTCGGGGTAGGACTTTCCTGGAGCAGGCTGGCACATTGCATGAGTTTTCTTCATGCCGATCGTAAGGCCAAAGTTGTCGCATGCATTGGTGAACAAATCCATGCTATGTCCAGTTCTGAACCAGCAGCTAGTGCACAGTCAACAGCAAACAGGAAATCATGAAGTATCTTCTTGAAGACCTTGGTCTTTGTCTGGGGTCATCACAGATTCCCATCCATATGATCTGATTTTGATGCTAGGTTCAACATTATGGAAGGCACTGGAGCACATGGCAGAGAAAGAAACATGCTGAAGAGGGTGGCACTAGCTCACTGCCTTACTTAACTTCATTAGTTAATGGGAATGAATCAGAAGACTCACTATCATCCAGGACATGCACGAGCATGCCTCGTGGAACTGTCAACCCATTGTGATGAATTTCTCAAGGCAAACAAATGTCTCCATTGACTTCCAAAGGCCCTCACAACTGACTGTGTCAAAGACCTTGCTTAGGTCAGCCAAAGTGGTGTAGTAGTCCATGTTCTGTTTGTCATTTCTCCTGGAGTTGTCTAACTGCAAACACCATATCAGTGGCTCCTCGACCTTTTCTGAAACGCTCTGACCCTCCTGGTCAAGATGTTGCATGAAGCTGTTCAGAGAGATTCTGATGAAGATTTTTAACAGCGATGGAGAGGAGTGAGAGTCCTCTATGATTGTCGCTATATTGATCAGTTACATTCCAGTTGTACAGGTGAACAATGGAGGCATCATCTTGTGGAATAGTTCCTTACTCATACATAGGCTGAAAGATTTCAGTGAACTTCTTAACCAGGCATTGGCCTCCAGCCTTGTACACCTCAGGTAGGATTGCATCAGCTCCTGGAGTTTTACCGCTAAACAGGAATTTGATTACGTTCAAAAACAAAAACAGAATTACCTGGAAAAACTCAGCAGGTCTGGCAGCATCGGCGGAGAAGAAAAGAGTTGACGTTTCGAGTCCTCATGACCCTTCGACAGAACTTGAGTTCAAGTCCAAGAAAGAGTTGAAATATAAGCTGGTTTAAGGTGTGTGTGTGTGTGGGGCGGAGAGAGAGAGAGAGAGAAGTGGAGTGGGGGTGTGGTTGTAGGGACAAACAAGCAGTGATAGAAGCAGATCATCAAAAGATGTCAACAACAATAGAACAAAAGAACACATAGGTGTTAAAGTTAAAGTTGGTGATATTATCTAAATGAATGTGCTAGTTAAGAATGGATGGCAGGGCACTCAAGGTATAGCTCTAGTGGGGGTGGGGAGAGCATAAAAGATTTAAAAATTAAAAAAAAAAAATGAAAATAGGTGGGAAAAGGAAAATCTATATAATTTATTGGAAAAAAAAAAGGAAGGGGGAAACAGAAAGGGGGTGGGGATGGGGGAGGGAGCTCATGACCTAAAGTTGTTGAATTCAATATTCAGTCCGGAAGGCTGTAAAGTGCCTAGTCGGAAGATGAGATGTTGTTCCTCCAGTTTGCATTGGGCTTCACTGGAACAATGCAGCAAGCCAAGGACAGACATGTGGGCAAGAGAGCAGGGTGGAGTGTTAAAATAGCAAGCGACAGGGAGGTTTGGGTCATTCTTGCAGACAGACCGCAGGTGTTCTGCAAAGCGGTCGCCCAGTTTACGTTTGGTCTCTCCAATGTAGAGGAGACCACATTGGGAGCAACGAATGCAGGAGACTAAGTTGGGGGAAATGCAAGTGAAATGCTGCTTCACTTGAAAGGAGTGTTTGGGTCCTTGGATGGTGAGGAGAGAGGAAGTGAAGGGGCAGGTGTTGCATCTTTTGCGTGGGCATGGGGTGGTGCCATAGGTGGGGGTTGAGGAGTAGGGGGTGATGGAGGAGTGGACCAGGGTGTCCCGGAGGGAGCGATCCCTACGGAATGCCGATAGGGGGGTGAAGGGGGTGTTTGGTGGTGGCATCATGCTGGAGTTGGCGGAAATGGCGGAGGATGATCCTTTGAATGCGGAGGCTGGTGGGGTGATAAGTGAGGACAAGGGGGACCCTATCATGTTTCTGGGAGGGAGGAGAAGGCATGAGGGCGGATGCGCGGGAGATGGGCCGGACACGGTTGAGGGCCCTGTCAACGACCGTGGGTGGAAAACCTCGGTTAAGGAAGAAGGAGGACATGTCAGAGGAACTGTTTCTGAAGGTAGCATCATCGGAACAGATGTGACGGAGGCGAAGGAACTGAGAGAATGGGATGGAGTCCTTACAGGAAGCAGGGTGTGAGGAGCTGTAGTCGAGATAGCTGTGAGAGTCGGTGGGTTTGTAATGGATATTGGTGGACAGTCTATCACCAGAGATTGAGACAGAGAGGTCAAGGAAGGGAAGTGTCAGAGATGGACCACATGAAAATGATGGAGGGGTGGAGATTGGAAGCAAAATTAATAAATTTTTCCAAGTCCCGACGAGAGCATGAAGCGGCACCAAAGTAATCATCGATGTACCGGAGAAAGGGTTGTGGAAGGGGGCCGGAGTAGGACTGGAACAAGGAATGTTCCACATACCCTATAAAGAGACAGGCATAGCTGGGGCCCATGTGGGTACCCATAACCACACCTTTTATTTGGAGGAAGTGAGAGGAGTTGAAGGAGAAATTGTTCAGCGTGAGAACAAGTTCAGCCAGACGGAGGAGAGTAGTGGTGGATGGGGATTGTTCGGGCCTCTGTTCGAGGAAGAAGCTAAGGGCCCTCAGACCATCCTGGTGGGGGATGGAGGTGTAGAGGGATTGGACGTCCGTGGTGAAGAGGAAGCGGTTGGGGCCAGGGAACTGGAAATTGTTGATGTGATGTAAGGTGTCAGAGGAATCACGGATGTAGGTGGGAAGGGACTGGACAAGGGGAGAGAGAAGGGAGTCAAGATAACGAGAAATGAGTTCTGTGGGGCAGGAGCAAGCTGAGACGATCGGTCTACCGGGGCAGTTCTGTTTATGGATTTTTTTCCAATAAATTATATAGATTTTCCTTTTCCCACCTATTTCCATTATTTTAAAAAAAATTTTTTTAAATCTTTTATGCTCTCCCCACCCCCACTAGAGCTATACCTTGAGTGCCCTGCCATCCATTCTTAATTAGCACATTCGTTTAGATAATATCACCAACTTTAACTTTAACACCTATGTGTTTTTTTGTTCTATTGTTGTTGACATCTGTTGATGATTTGCTTCTATCACTGCTTGTTTGTCCCTACAACCACACCCCCACTCCACTTCTCTCTCTCTCTCTCTCTCTCTCTCTGCGCCCCACACACACACCTTAAACCAGCTTATATTTCAACTCTTTCTTGGACTCGAACTCAAGTTCTGTCGAAGGGTCATGAGGACTCGAAACGTCAACTCTTTTCTTCTCCGCCGATGCTGCCAGACCTGCTGAGTTTTTCCAGGTAATTCTGTTTTTGTTTTTGTTTTGGATTTCCAGCATCCGCAGTTTTTTTGTTTTTATCTCTGTGTTTATTTGATTACGTTCCTTGTTTCTAACAGTTTGGGAGGGCCATCAAGAGAGCAGTTGATGGCAACCTATGGCACCTTGTTGATTGCTTCTTCATTGATGGATGAGGCTGATTGAGGATGTGATTAAGTTGCTCTGCCCATCTGTCCAGAATTTAGGCTTTTTCCTGTGAGTACTGTTGACCTGTTGGCACTGAGAATTGATGACGCATTAGAAGATTGGGGCCTGTAAACAGCAGAGCAATAGAGTCCTTTGTTCCATTCTATTCCTGAAGTGCTTTGAAGTTATTTCTAAGTTTCTTTTGCATCAAATCAGTAGTCCCTTTGAAGCCATCAAGGTTAGGTCCATATGTTATGGACATACATTACACCAGCGGGTCAGAAGTTGTATTTCAAGGTTCAGTTTGTTTTACATGTTAATACAGGGGTAGGTGCTTTATTATCTGGTACATCCTGAAATAGTATAATTGCTGAGAAACCATTATGTGATCTTGTTCAATCATTTGCTTGCTGTTCAATAAATCAGTCTCACAATTTGTAGCTTGAGCCACCCTAATGGACTATTTTTACATAGAAATTATAATACAGAAACAAGTCACTTGGCTCAACCAGCTATTAGTTGCTATTAGTCCTCCACATCAGCAGTTGCCTTAATCCCATGTCACATGCTGTTGCCATGTGCCTTTGTTTCCATTTTGTTGAAACCATATTTTGGATACACAAATGGATGGGCATTGACAACATTCTGGCAATAGTGCTGAAGACTTGTGCTCTCGAACTAGCTGCTCCCCTAGCCAACCTGTTCCAGTACAGCTACAACACTGGCATCTTACCTGTCAAGGTGCAAAATTGTCCAGATATGTCTTGTCCACAAAAAACAGGATAAACCCAACCCGGTCAATGATAGCCCCATCAGTCTACTCCCGATCTTAAGCAGAGCGATGGAAAGTGTCATCGACAGTGCTATCAAGCGGGGCTTACTCAGCAATAAATGCTCACTGATGCTCAGTTTGGGTTCTGTCTGGGACACTCAGCTTCTGATCTCATGACAGCTTGACCCAAACATAGACAAGAGTTGAGGCGAGAGTGGCTGCCCTTGACATCAAGTCAGCACTTGACTGAATGCGGTATCAATGAGCCCAGCAAAACTGAAATCAATGGGAATCAGAGGAAAATCTCTCCACTGGTTGGAGTCATACCTAGCACAAAGGAAGATGGTTGTGGTTGTTGGGGGTCAATCATCTCTGTCCCAGGATATTGCTGCATGAGTTCCTCAGGGTAGTGTCCTAGGCCCAACCATCTTCAGCTGTTTCAACATGACCCTCCCTCCATCATAAGGTCAGAAGTGGGGATGCTCACTGATGATTACACGATGTTCAGCACCATTTACTATTCCTCAGATAGCAGCCTGTATCCGTATGCAGCAAGACCTGGACAACATTCAGGCTTGAGCTGATCAGTGGCAAGTAACATTTGTGCCACACAAGTGCCAGGCAATGACCATCTCCAACAAGAGAGCAGTGTGTATCATCTACAAGATGTACTTCAGCAACTCACCAAGACTCCTTCAACAACATGTTGCAAATCCATGACTTCTACCACCTAGAAAGACTGGGTAGCAGATGCATGGCAGCACCATCACCTGAAAGTTCCCCTCCAAGCCACACACCATCCTGACTTGGAACTATATTGCTGTTCTTTCATTGTCGCTGGGTCAAAATCCTGGAACTCCCTTCCTAATAGCACTGTGGGTATACGCTGCTAGACTGCAGTTGTTCAAGTAGGTGGCTCACTACCACTTTCTCAAGAATCATTAGGGGTTGGCAATAAATGCAGGCCTAGCCAGCAATGCCCACATGCCCTGAACAAATATTTTAAAAATCTAACCTGTTCTTACTGTACTTCTCTACTTCAATAACTAAGTCTAGTAATGCCTCACAACCTTTATATAAAAACAGTTTCTCCTGCTCTATCGCCTAAATCTGTTACATTTAATCTTTTTTCTATGTCGCCTCTTTCTAGATCCCTTGGCTACTGGAAATATTTACTCTATGCCAAGCCTTTATAATTTTAAATGCAAGTATTAAATCACCCCCTACACAAGGACATCTCAATTTTTTTCAAGTTTTCTTTTGTATTTCTATTTCTAATACTGGGCAGCTGACTTATCCTAATGCATCTGTGCTATATCTTCTCTATCGCTTCAACTTCCTTCCATGTGTTTAATGTAAAACAACACACAAAATTAAGTTCTTATTATTAAGGCTTTATATAGGTACGCCACTGCATCTTGACTTTTAAATTCAATTCCTCAACACAGTCCAGGCAAAAGCCTCATGAATATGTGCAAATCAGGGCCCTATGATGCAATGAGGATTCCAATAATGGCATTTCAACTGCCTCCTGAGAAAGATGTCCACTGTGAGCATCTCAGTCAGTGTAACTTGGCGAAAAGAGGAGGAGTTTCTCTAAGATGAGGCAAAAAATTTCCCTAGTGGGTGCAGGAGGGGTAGGAATGTTTCTATAGGCCCTGCAAGAAAAAATTGGGTCTCTATTGACTTGAGCTCACCATGCCTTCCCATCCACAAAGCAGAAGCAAGATGTCTTCTCTTCTGTTATTTCAATACCTTCCTCCCCAACCCACCCTGCTATAAATTATTTTAGTTGTGTTGGGATCCTTCCAAACCCTGCAATTACTCTTCCTGCACCTGTTAAGGGAAGTTTTTGACTTATCTTGGAAATTCTCCGCTTCTTGCCATCATATTTTACTGACTGGGACAATCACGTGAATGTGCTGCTCAGGAGGCAGTTAAAATGCCAATGGGACCCTAATTCCCCAAAGCTGACCAGCTGCCTTTGGGTGGAATCTTCTCCATTTTAAAATAATTGAGAGAGTCAGGCCATTTCAGGGTCCAGACTCTGCACTTGTTGTCAGCGTGCCCGCCTTAGAAATCTTCCCAAAGGCAGCCAATTAAGAGGCGGGTTCCTGAGGCTGCAGGTCCAAACAGAGGGTCCACAGCTTTGGAATGACAACAGCCCCATTGGCAGAGGTCAGTGCTGCCACTGCAGGATAGGAACAGCAAGGATACTCCACCTAAAGATGCCTCCTGAAAAGGTTTGAATCGTGTAGGCTTGATGCTCACTCTGCCTCTCACACACTAGAAACCAACTTCCAATTAAAATCCCCCTATTCTGGAACTCATTGCAATTATCTAGACTTTGAGGAATTAAAGGTGCACTGTAGTTTGTAGGGAGCAATGGCTCACTTACAGAAGTCATTTTTGACACTGAACCTCAGTGTGAAAACTCAAAACATGATCCTCTCAGAACATAATTACAAAATGGAATCAGAATACAGTGCAAGATTTTTATGGGCAGGATTTTTTGGAAAGCGATGTTTCTGAGGAGTGTTAATTGGCTGGAGACGGGTCTTCCACCCCTCACTCAGGATTGGAGGGCAGTGCCGGCAGCAAAAATGGCCAGGACTGGGACTACAAGCAGTCCCCACGTTTTTAGTTCTGGGGCAGAATTTTATGCTCCCCCACCAGTGGGTTTGTAGTTGGGGTGTAAGCATAAAATTCTTCAATGGGCTTCCCGCTAGGTTCCTGCAGGCCCCGACCTCTCCGCAATTTCATGCTGGGGCAAGGCCTAGGCCAACCTGTCCACCCTTGTCCCAGCTGAGGCCCTCAAGTGGCAAATTATTGACCATTTAAGGGCCATTTTCCACCCAGCTTTCATTTTCAGGCTGCTGAGAGGGGTCCCGGGGTTTGGGGGAAGCCTGAAAATAAACTGGGTTCAGACCTTGGGTGGGAAGTGGGGGCGCCTTCATCAGCCGCCACCTTTTAACATCAGGTGACCCCCCCCCAACCCCGTCTCCAACCCTCACCCCCAATAAGGTCCGATCACTGTAGATCCTCCCTCCCCCGCCCCCCTCCACTCTCCCAACACTATCCAACCTGTTCACTGCCACCTCAATTCCCCTTTGTCCCCCACCCCCAGAGTCCTCACCTCCCACCCTAAGACCTCCAAAACTTAACTGGTCTTGGACTCCCAGAACTTAAACTCTGGGACTGCATGCAGTCCCAGTCCTGCCCACTGCAGCTCCTGGCGATGCAGGGATTGGAGAGCTGCCAGCCAATCAGATTAGCCGGCAGTTCTGTTAGGTGGACCTCCTCCTGAGTAAGGGGTGGAAATTCCACCTCCAGCAGGGATATCGAATGGCTGTGGGAGAGGCAGTATTGGTGGGGATGTGTTTTCCGCCGACTCCTCAGATGGCGGGAAGTCAAATCCCACCATCCTAAAAATCCTGGTCCTGGAGCCCTGGACCAGGTAAATGCCGGAGGTGGCGAGGAGGAGGAAGGGTTGCAGGTGGGGAGGTGAGGCTCTAGTGGGGGGTTGGTGGTGAAAGGAGGAATGGGTCTTCATAGAGAGGTTTGAGGGGAGGGAGCACCCGTGGCAGGCAGATGTTGGCGGGGTGGTGCCTGATGTGAGAAGGGGGGTCCTTGCAGGAGGCACCGTCCTGCCACCCCCCTCCCCCCACAAAGCCATTCCTGCTCATACCCTGAGCAGTTTGATCTGCCAGGTTTCCCTCCTGCCCCCGAACTCTTCCCACCAAGCCAAGTGGGAAGTGACCGGGCCTCAATTGGGACGAGGGGAAGGCCTCGCACACTGCACGTGAAATTGTGGACCGATTTGTGGTGGGTGGGAGGGCGGTGGGTAGGCCATCCGGGGAATTTTACGGGCTCCCCCCACCTGAAAATCTGCCGGCAGAGGATAATAAAATTCTGCCCCATGTTGTTTAAATGCATCTTTATGAAGGGAGAACGCTATAATCGGAATCAATCTTTCAAATCTAAAGTGATATCTCCTTTACCTGCATTGCTATGCAAAAAATTGTTTCCAATTTCTTCTATCTGAAGAAAAAAATGTGAATCATTTTGTGTAAGAAAGAAGTCTGATGGTAACTCAGCATCTAAAATCTCCTGAACAGAAAGGAATACTCAGGTGGCAACAACCAAGAGAATATGGAAATATTTGAACGCAAGGAATCTTACAGATAATGCGTCTCTTGCTTCCATTAACCCTCTTTTTTGTTGCAAAGTCTAAAAGTAGGTAAACGCAGCAGATGGTAGTGGGTGTTATTTTGTTAAAAAGGTAAAAACAAGCGTTAAATGAGTGCTGTGCTAATAAGCCATGCCTGTTTGAAATTTTGGCCCTAATTGCTGATTACCACAACTTGAACCTGTCTGGAGATGCTACAGAGACACCTACAGTTTGAGCAGTCAAGCACTAATTGGATGCAATTTTCGGAGAGCATTTTATGAGGGCTCCACTCACTCCCACTGAACTCAGTGATGCATTTTTAGGATGGCTGAGGGACTGAGTGAGAGGTTGCATAGCTTCTCAGGTGCAACACTGTAGGTCCTGGTGGAGGAGATCCGGAGGAGAAGAGAAGCCCTGTACCCGAAGGGGGCATAGAGATCTTGGCAACCTAACTCCCAAGCGTATGCTCAACAATTCTCCAGATGGCCAGCCCTAGTCTATACTTCAATTCCTTTACTTAGATGGCATCTGGTGCTAAAGGTGGGCTGAACCACTGTTTCCACTGAGGCTATGCTTTGTTTGTGCTGCAACACTAGGGGGAACACTTCCTGCATATGCACAGTTGTAGTCTCCAAGTCAGTGTTTGCTGCCGGCATGAAAACAAACAAGTTGGCTTCACACAGACTAACAATAAAGTTCAAGTTACACGTTTTTAGTCCTATGTAGTCCTTAATCAATTGCGACTTCTGGTATCCACTCTACTTATGATTTATCAACTGTCCCTCTATAAAACATGCTTCTGACATTTCAGTAAATGACAAAATCATATAATCGGGAAATTTCAGTAAATGAGATTCTCAAATTCCAATGTGGAGATTTGATTGTAATATTTAGTTGAAGAACACTTGGTTAAAAAAATCAATAAAAAGTATTTGGGATAAGGTGTTTAAGAAAAAAATAATTACGCAATGTGGAAGAGGAAATGATGACCCTGGGATTAAGTATCCCAATGACTACCAAGTTAGCTACCAGGGCTGTGGAGGAACTTCCTGAACAAAGCTTAACACACTGTGTCTAGTTTAAGGGGGAAACATTCACATAAAACCTCATTGAGATCCCATCACAGATTGGAAATTGGGATGAATTGTTGGCGACAAATTATGTTTTTTGTTCCTCTTCGTAATTTGCTGTAGTGATGTTGATGCTGATCACGCATATTCCAAACTCCTGGCGCTGACCGGAAAGGCTTTAGGAATAGTTGTATATGTGCTGGCAGTCACAGTGTGGGCCAAGTGCACATGCGCAACTGTTCCTGATGCCTTTCCAGTCAGCAGCAGGAGTTAGTGTTCCCCATCTTGGCCAACTCATGGGCTCTTTAGCACCTAAAATATCTGGAGAAAACAGCCCCCAGAAAATCCTGCTGTGTTCAAGATTATATTCCACCTTAAAATGGTATCTCAAATACAATTCTCTGAAATTTTTATAGCTGTCTCACATTAGGAATTGAAACATTGCAGTTGCCTCAGCTAGCATAAATCTACATTTTACTGCAAGAAAAATGCCCTCAGAAGGGATTGATCTGAATTTCTATGTATATATCTATTAGAGGTTATTGCCTATTTTCTCCTGTCTTCTTATGTTGCTAATGAATGCTGGGAGCTTGGTCTCATGTTATCCCAGACAGTATGTGTCAACAGGCCACATGACGATGGGGCACATTGCAGCTAAACCTGACCCTGTGTTCAACCCGATGTCCACTTCCACACACTTCCTATCAGGGAATCATTAAAGAGCAGTCAACAGTAGGAATACTGACTGATTTCTTAGCATATCCCCTCTCATCAGGAGCACTAGGATTGATTTTTTCCCCCCCAAACCATGATGCTGACTGAGATGTGCAAATTAGATAGAGATTTAAAATTGTTTAATACGTGTGTACATTAATCTTGGAATTTATTAGTTTTCTCCCACTTTTCATTTGTAAGTAGTACCTTTCCCCTTCTGAATGGCTTTGTGCAGTTTGTGACGGAACAAAGCTCTTTTCTGGGTTCATACGTGAAATATCTGCATTATGGCTTTTTTTCCAGTAACACTTTTAGATCATTATACTATAAATTTAAAATTGACTTCAGCCAGTGAAGCTTATTATATCTGTTTTAGGGACTGCATTTGGGTTGTCCAGACTAAGCTTTCATAGGCCTTGAACTCCAGCTATCATTTTATTGATCCCTTGAAGGACAACAATTATCCTATTTGTTAATTATAATGATACTGAAATAGTTTCTATTGGCTGATAGGCACAAAAGAAGATAAAATAACAGCTGTATTAACTTTCTCTGGTGGCTGAGCCATTATAATGAGATTTCTTCGAAACCAAGTCCAGTTGTCTATTAAAAATAAAAAACTGCAGATGCTGGAAATCCAAAACAAAAACAGAATTACCTGGAAAAACTCAGCAGGTCTGGCAGTATCTGGAGAAGAAAAGAGTTGACGTTTCAAGTCCTCATGACCCTTCAACAGAACCGAGTGAATATTAGGAGAGGGGTGAAATATAAGCTGGCTTAAGGTGGGGGGAGAGAAGTGGAGGGGGTGTGGTTGTAGGGACAAGCAAGCAGTGATAGGAGCAGATAATCAAAAGATGCCACAGACAAAGGAACAAAGAGGTGTTGAAGGTGGTGATATCTAAACGAATGTGCTAATTAAGAATGGATGGCAGGGCACTCAAGGTACAGCTCTAGTGGGGGTGGGGTGGAAAGACTAGCAGGGCATATAGGATTTGAAAATAATGGAAATAGGTGGGAAAAGAAAAATCTAAATAAATTATTGGAAAAAACAAAAGGAAGGGGGAAGAAACGGAAAGGGGGTGGGGATGGAGGAGGGAGTTCAAGATCTAAAGTTGTTGAATTCAATATTCAGTCCGGAAGGCTGTAAAGTGCCTAGTTGGAAGATGAGGTGCTATTCCTCCAGTTTGCGTTGGGCTTCACTGGAACAATTCTGCTGAAGGGTCATGAGAACTCGAAACGTCAACTCTTTTCTTCTCCGCCGATGCTGCCAGACCTGCTACGTTTTTCCAGGTATTTCTGTTTCTGTTCCAGTTGTTTATTGTTTAACTACCTAAGTAAAATAAACAATGGGTGTCAGTTCTTCTTTGACAATGTATGTGAGCACCTTGCATCACTGTCTCCTTCATCTAGTTGTACAATTCTATATCCTGAGGCCTGTT
The DNA here is from genome assembly GCF_017639515.1 of Carcharodon carcharias. NCBI lineage: Eukaryota > Metazoa > Chordata > Chondrichthyes > Lamniformes > Lamnidae > Carcharodon > Carcharodon carcharias. The sequence goes on along the minus strand of NC_054468.1, from coordinate 52,444,607 downwards.
AACAAGAACTATGTACTGCAAGTTGTCTGACACATCTTCAGTTTATCTTTACTTGTGTCTAAAGGCAATGTGTCGACCCTCTGCAGAAGGCAGGAGCATTTGTGTCATCCACGTGTATCAATCTGATCAGAAAATCTTTAGGGGAAGAATTTTCCCGTCGCCGAGTGGGGCCCGCTCGCCAATGCATAAAATAACGGGGTGACATCGGGCCTGATTTCACCACGGGTCATTTAGATTTTCAGTTTGGCGGGCACGCACCGGTGTCGGCTGTGCGCCTGCTGAACTGTCAAAGGCCTGTTAAAGTCATTAACAAAGTAATTAAAGTTGTTAAGAATGCTGCCCATCTGACTTTAAGGTTGGCGGGCAGGCAAAGAGCCCAGGCAGCCTTCGCATTTTTCACGAAACCTCATCCACGCGCAGGATGAGGTTTCATGAAGGGTTTATTAATTAAATAAAAATTTTGAAAAATTTAATGGATATGTCCCAACAATGACAGTTTCACATGAGGGGATATGTCCTTAAATTTTTTTTTCACCTTTATTAAATTTTCCAGAACTTAAATTGATCTCCCTGAGGCACCTCCGTGTGTGCGTCACGCTGGGCCCACCCATGTAAAATGGCGGCATGCACCTGGTCGGGGGCGCCGATCGGGTTCACGTTCACTCCCGCTCACCCCCGCGCAACTCCCCTGACAGGGGGAAAACTCAGCCCTAGGTTTATTGGATTGTAGGAAAATTATTCTCTTAAAAATTTTTTTTTAAACACATTTAATGGACATATATTTCACCCTTTGTTGGTTTGTTAGTGTTCATGCTGTCAGATTCTTGATGTGTTCCTCTACTTCCTTGTAATCCTAATCTCTTGATTCTAAATAAATACAATGTGTAATTTTAGCCCCAATGATACAGTCTGACATTGTCATTGCTCCATATATTAAAGACGTAAGACATGAAGAGTGGGAAATTCATGCAACATTCAATGGCAAAAAGGACACAATTCCCATTCACAGTACATCAAACACCATAATCTTCATATAGGGTATTAAGTCCAATTTAGGAAATTATAATATTTGTGATACGATGAAAATGAAGAGCATCGAGAGAGCCTAAGTTGTGACAATGTGTACTGACTTGTTCATGGGTTTTGCGGCTGTCTTTGGGGAAGTATCCCATTTCTGATCAACACCACTTTGAAATACCCCAAATATGATACAATCAAAAAGGTGAGAATTAGCAAAAGAAGCACCTGCCGACTGTCACCTGGTGCTGCGTTATATTCATTGCACCTTTTGATGTGTTGCTTCAACATTTACTTTATATTTTATTTAGTGTTTTGATTTTAATTATTTATGCCTTTGCATTATTTATATTTCATATTTCCTAGTTTGTTTTATTCAGATTTTTTCCTTGACTCATTGTTTACTTTATTTCTGAATTTTGATTGTATTGTTTTGTTTGATTTATTGCTTTTGCACATTATACACATTAAAAAAACAAGATACCTCTACAGTGGCGATTTCTGTTCTGTTTGTAGCTGTTCTTTGCCTTTTTTTTTATAAAATTGCTGATATCAAGGTGGCTGATCACTTGATGATAACAGGGAGAGTGGGCAGTAAAACTTGCACAAGTTATTTACCTGCCTTGGAGCCACTAGAAGCTGAGTGTTTGGGATTTTAACTGGCTCAACTGAACAGGTGATTGGGTCACCCACCCAAAGCAAACAGGCTCCTTTTTTACACAGGAATGTCAGTTCCCAATGCCATCATTGGGATTCTACTTCAATTTTAACTCAGTAGCCTAAATTGGTGCTGGGGTGAGATTCCCACCGGGCCAATCCACCACTAACAGGGATCTGGGTCAGAAGTGGTTCACTAAGTTAAGTATTTTTAAAATTTCTTTGTTGACCCAGAAAGAACAGGAAAGCTCCTCCAGGCCCCACAAGGAAAACTTGGACCTCCAGAGCTGCAGACTTACTCTGGCCCTCCCTCCCTCAGCCCCAGTTGCTGCCTTATCCCAGCCCTCCCTCCCTCCCTCCCTCCATCCCTCCGTCCCTCCCTCTCTCCCTCCCTCCCTCCCTCCCTCCCTCAGCCCCAGCTGCCGCCTTATCCCGCCCCTCCCTCCCTGCCTTCCTCCCTCCCTCCCTCCCTCCCTCCCTCCTAGCCTCCCCCAAACCTTGTGAGCTATCCTATCACTTGTCTCGTCACAACAGGTGGCCCCACAATTCCTGCCATTCCCCGCCTGAAATGGGGATGTGGGAGATGGTGGGCAAGTGGGATTTGAATGAGGCCTAGGAGTTAAAAAAAACCTGGGAGCTACTCACTTGTTGAAAATTGGTCTGGAATTAAAATCAGGCCTATTATTACAAGTGCAATAAAGCTCTATCAACTATCTCATGATCAGTTGTTCAGAAACCATAAAACCAAGCGTCAGCACCCTGTGACAATGTTGGACTAGGACTGCTAACACTATAGCAACTGCAGATATTTCCAAATAGCTGATCGCTCCTGTTGGTTACCACAGTGACACATTTATTGCAATTGTCTCTACAAATGATCTCAGCAGTGTCAGAAACAAAGCTAGAAACAGAGAAAGAACTAATGACAGCTGCCTTACAGTCGCTGTAAGATGGTCATCATTCAAATAACAATAACCACAATTTAACAGAGGGAACATGGAGAATTAGTTGTTCTGTGGCAACTGTCACTTTTGTCTTTAAAGGAACCAAATGGATCTGTTTACTAATGACTGTAATGCTTGCTGTTGCAAACTCGACACCGAGACAGGAGACAGACTGATGATTAAAGCATGAGGTTGTTACCTCCTCTTTTAATTAGCTTTCTGTCTCTCATTTCAGTGCAGGACTTGGGTAATTATGCAAAGTAGCTGCAATGGTTTTATTTCACTGTGCTTGATGTCATTATTCTCAACAATTATATTATGCCGATGTATTTTATACATGTTAGACCTTCAGGGGATCTTTATGGATTGACTAAATAATCATTCACTGTGTGATTCTACCTATTGTTTTAAAGGTGAACTCTTACCCTGTGTAACAGAAAGGAACTGTATACAGACAAGATGATTCATCCAATGATTTGTCCTTCAAGTATTAAATACAGAATTACTTGAATGCCTTTACTACCTGATTTCTAATTATTTGTTATAATACTATGCAGTTATCATGTGTGAATATATATGTGTATATGTAAATGATTCAGTGGTATTACATGCTTAACTGTCGCTACGATCAAAATTGTACATTATTCCTGGATAATCCTTCGAGTTGCTGACAAGTGAGCCTACATTAATTATACTGTGAAGCATTAGAAATTGTAATAATAGATAATACTGAAAGTACAATATTTTCTGTTTTTATTTCAGAATTCTGTTTCTTACAGGCTTTTTACGTACCTTGAAGAATGTATTGTTCTCGAGATTATTATACCTGAAGTTTTATATATTCATGGATCTTAAAGGGATGGCATGATGGGAAGAAACATCATGATAGGAATAAATACCAAATATGTTAAATTAAAAATGCTGCTTGGTTAAAATGTTCCAATGACTAAATGCAAATGAATCAAAAGCTAAGTCCATTCTGCAGGCAGGTAAGAAAGTTACAAATCAATAACAGCTATCAACTCAAAATCAATTGGATAAAATCATTCACTTGCTTTTTAAAGTACCATTCACAAACCAGCAACACAAAACCAACCAATCAAATCACTTAAACTATTTTTGTTAATTTCTTTGAGCAGGCATGTTGCAGCACATGGAATTGCATGTGTATGGTCATTGCAAGTAAATAAAAACACTTAAGTATTGCAATTCATGGAAGGTAGGACAGAAATATACATTTTATAATGTAATATATCACTCAAAATGAGAGATTTGGGAAATGGAAAATCAAACCAAGTTCCTAGCATCTTTAAGCAAGTTTTATTAAGGTGATAGGAAAATAATATTATAAATATTCCCTCACCACCTGCTGCAGACCCAATCTAGTAGCTATGTCCTTCAGCACTCGGCTAGCTCGGTCTGTGCTACCAAGCCACTCTTGTTGATGGACATTGAAGTCCCCCACCCAGAGTTCATTCTGTGCCTTTACCACCCTTAGTGCTTCCTGCGAGTGGTGTCCAACATAGTTCATCAGCTGAGGGGGGGGGGGGGGGTGGGTAGCGGGTGTGGGATGTACGGTATGAGGTAATCTTACCTGCCATGAGACTTCATAGGGTCCAGAGTTGATGTTGAGGACTCCCAGGGAAACTCTCTCTCCACTGTATACCACTCTGCCACCACCTCTGCTGGTCTGTCCTGTCAGTGGGACAGGACATATCCGGTGATGGTGATATCTGGGACTTTGCCTATAAGGCAAGATTCCGTGAGCGTGACTATGTCAGGCTGTTGCTTGAGTAGTCTGTGAGACAGCTCTCCCAATTTTTGCACTAGCACCCAGATTTTAGTAAGGAGTACCTTGCAGGGTCGATAAGGCTGATTTTGGCATTGTCCTTTATGGTGCCAAGGTCGAAGCTGGGTGGTCTGTCCGGTTCCATTCCTTTTAGACTTTTTAGCAGTTTGATACAACTGAGTTGCTTGCTAGGCCATTTCGGAGGGCATTTGAGAGTCAACCATATTGCTGTGGGTCTGAAGTCACATGTAGCCAGAAGGCGGATTTCATTCCCTGAAGGACACTAGTGAACCAGATGTGTTTTTACAACAATCGGCATGGTTTCATGGTCATCATTAGACTTTTAAGTCCAGATTTTTATTGAATTCAAATTCCACCCTCTGCCTTATTGGGATTCGAACCCCAAAGCATTACACTGGATCTCTGGATTACTAGTCCAGTGACAATGCCACTGTGCCACTGACTAGTGGCATAATCTCGACCATCAGCAAAGTGATGGAAGGGATCATCAACAGTGATACCAAACGGCACTTTATTAACACTACCCTGCTCACTGATGCTCAGTTTGGGTTCCGCCAGGGTCACTCAGCTCCCAAACTCATTACAGGTTTTGTTTCAAACGTGGATAAAAGAGCTGAACTCCAGAGGTGAGGTGAGAGTGACTGCTCTTGACATCAAGGCAGCATTTCACCGAGTGTGGCATCAAGAATCCTGAGCAAAACTGGAGTCAATGGGAATCAGGGGAAAATCTCTCTGCTGGTTGGAATTATACCTAGCACAAATGAAGATGGTTGTAGTTGTTGGAGGTCATTCATCTCCGTTCCAGGACATCACTATAGGAATTCCTTAGGGTAGTGTCCTAGGCCCAATCATCTTCAGCTGTTTCATCAATGACCTTCCTTCCATCATAAGGTCAGAAATGGGGATGTTCGCCGATGATTGCACAATGTTCAGCATCATTCGCGACTCCTCAGATACTGAAACAGTCCATGTCCAAATGCAGCAAGACCTGGACAAAATCCAGGCTTGGTCTCTCAAGTGGCAAGTAACATTCACACCACACAAGTGCCAGGCAACGAGCATCTCCAACAAGAGAGAATCTAACCATCGCCCCTTGACATTCAATGGCATTACCATCGCTGAAACCCCCACTATCACCAAGGCTCCTTAGACACCACCTTTCAAACCCACAACCACTACCATCTAGAAGGACAAGGGCAGCAGATAGATGGGAACACCACCACCTGGAAGTTCCCCTCCAACCCACTCACCATCCTGACTTGGAAATATATCGTCATTCCTTCACTGTCACTGGGTCAAATTCCTGGAACTCTCTTCCTAACAGCATTATGGGTGTACATACATCACATAGATTGCAGTGGTTCAAGGAGGCAACTCACTACCAACTTCTAAAGGGCACTTAGGGATGGGCAATAAATGCTGGCCTAGCCAGCGATGCCCACATCCCATGAATGAATTTTAAAAGTATATTTTAGTCAGGTCTATAATTTTCACCTTCAGAAAAGATGTGTAATATTTTTACCATTTGTCAGTTATATATAATGGTTCTGCAATATAGTTGCCATATTACAATGGTGGGAAAATTGGTGTCACATTTATGCTATAGTTGGATAGCAGCCTCAGAACCTGAATCATAGCATTACTCATGAACAATCACAGAGGGGTCTTGTTAATATATATAATCTAAAACAGTGATTTGAAACTGAAGAGCAAATGGGAAAATTGGCAATGAGATTTACTAAAGCATCAGTTCTCAGTGGATGCACCAGATTGTAATTATATTGGATCAACTTATTTAGCTGACAGATAGATGAATCACTTAATATGCACCAGGGGATTTAAAGAGATGAAGAACATTGGTCAAAGTTAAAAAAACAATCTAAAGCAATTTATCCCCAATAAAAAGACTGGGCACTGAATCAAAGCATATTCAGAGATAACCTGGTATTTGAAACATGCACATGATTTGATTTCCCAATGATTTGAACTAATTAGAAGATTGAGTTGTTAAAATGGGGATATGCTGTAAGGCAAAACACTACTAAAGTTCATTAATATATAATTATACTTAGCATTAGATAAGTTTAAGATTATTTCTCATCGTTGTCTAAAAAGCTCACTATCTGAAAAAATGTAGAGAGCTCTTTTGTCATTCTCACTCTACACGATAATTATCATTGCTTTGGAGTTTAGGTCCTGCAGAAAAAATGATAAATAGAGCAGGATCACAGTTTTATATTACCAGCAGTTGTAGCTCCCGAGATTCTGCTTGCCTGTGCAGGTGCTACAAAGCCCCAAGCCATGAGTTCCCCTGAGGCCAATGAAGAAAGAGTTGGCTACCATGATAGGGGAATAGTAGGCTCTTTTCTGGGTAAATAAGTCAGGCTGAACCAAATTTCCTCCTCAATCATATTAATATTTAATGAAACCAGTGACTATCATGGAGTCTGCAGCTTGGTCCATGTGATCCATACTATGCGGAACAAGTATTGGTACAGCAGAATTTGATATCAATTTTCCACGAAGAGTTTAAAGGTTATATAACTATCTGCATAAGTTACTTGCCATATTTTAACCGTGAGACAAAACTAATTAGATGTGGACATGAAAACAATAGTGGCACAAAAAAATCTACCACTACTATCCGAAGTCTGAATTTTTTCACAGCCCACTGAGAATGAGGCTGCCAGAGGCCACATTGAGCTGCAGATATAGATGTGCCTCACTCTTTTTGAAATTCTTCCCCAGGACAGTAGGTCCAGTCTGGAATGCTAAGCACACAGTGCAATCTATGCATGCTCCCAATGACATCGGGTGCACCTGATGGGATTTCAGGAATAGCCAGGAATACATATGAACTTACCCCAGACTGCTGCCACAATGTTAGTGGGGCAGACAGAAATAGTACCCACTGCTCAGTTGGAATGTTCTGTAGTATTGTTAATGAAGCAGAAATCCAGCCTATCTGTGTTCCACCCTAAACTGTGGTTCCTGCAAGATGCCAGACCTGGAATTCCACCCTATAAGGGAGCAATATCCTCTGATCATGAGTTCAAGATTATTTAATTCTGATTCACTTCTATTCAAATGTCCTCCATCCTATGTCATGATATAGCTATACACATATTGGCAGTTAATTCTCTTACTATGCTGATTAATTGGATCTGCATAAAATAGATGTTGTTAACACAAAGTTACATCACAAAGTCTTGATGAATACGTTGTTGCAGGCTATACTGCAACTAAAATGGTTATCTCTTCAGCTAAGGCATTGAAAATACTCTCAGTATGTGTTCCTAGGTAGCTTTCTATATCTGTTTCCTTCATTGTTTAATAAATTCATGGTCTCAAAGTATGCTTAATAACAAATTTGTTATCTTAATTCATACTTGGCAGATTGAGTCTAAATTTCTACTTCAAAATTAAAAATGTTATAGGACTGATAATTATTGTTTATTCTATAAATTAATTATTCGATGCTCCTTGATATTTTCCTCATTCTACACTAAAACCAAATTTGGAAATTGCAAAAATAAATGTCTTTACGGAGATTACAAAGTACAAGTGAAGTGACTGTTGAGAGATGACTGTCTTTCAGAACTCAGAGTCAAACTATAAGTAATTCACCTTAAGCATGCGTGACTAATGTTACTATAAATGTAACTCAAAAGCCCTTAGTGAATTTCAACAACTTCCATCCATTATTTGTGCTCTTCTGCAGCAAGGGCAGCCATAAACAAGGATTCCACAGCAATGTACTGTTTGGTGATGAATTGCATACAAAGAAAAAAATATATGTTCATGACAATTAAGCCCCAGATGATAAGTAGACTGAAGCAAAGGGAGACATTTGCAGAACTACTTACTGTGGTCAGGATTCCAATGGGAATATCCTGGGCATCGCAATGGTCAAAAAGTGAAAGCAGGAACATCGTTTGCACAGGATTTTATGCATCATCCTAGTGCAAAAGAAACACTTGAGATGACTTTCCAACACAACTAAATAGAGAAGGAAGGAAACCCAGCTGATTCATGTGGATAAAAAGTGAGACATTCACAAGCTCTAAACAATTATTCAGGCAAATGTGCACATATTCATCTCCATAAATGCCATCACTGGGCTCTAGTTTATGGACAATATTGTGACTTTCCTCTGACATATAATTGAGTCAACTCAATGTAACAACATTATCCAAATGGCTGTCAATTAATTTTCAGGATAACTAATATATTTTAAATGATTTTAGGCAAAGTAATATGAGATTTCAGTAATTAACAATGCTCAGTTATCTCTAACATGGTAATTATTGAACTATACGGTTAGGTATATTAACAGTGGTATTATTAGTCAAGGACAGAGCAGCAGCACATTATAATGTTGGTGTTATGATGATGTTGCTATTATAATGTTGCAGCTGGAAGATAGTACTACTTTCATGTGATGGGTCAAGGTTATAATGAGATGTCTAGTTTGGTATCCAATTGATGGCCTCCTGAAATATTAACTGGAGAAATGAGGTGTCTCCCACAACAGATCTTAGTGGGCAGGTAGATGGCCTGTGATGCACGGTCACAACTACATTTTGAGTTATCCTTCATCTTCCCTTTTGGAGCAGATCTGGATTTAGTTGAACACTATTCACTGTCTCTGAGAGGGGCTGAAGCCAAAGAGCTAGTGATGAGCTGTTGGTTCTTTATACTGCATCCATCCCACGATTTTTTACATCTGGATACTAGTTGCATGAATATTTGTGGCTGTTTCCTGGAATGGCCATTTTACGTGCTTTTGTGATGGGTTGTTCAAGTATTTTTGAATGGAAAGGTCAGTGTTACTCATGATTTTTTTCTTCATGATCTCATGAAGCAAAGTGACATCATGGAAATGGCAGGTGGGGTAATGTGGGACAGCATCAGGAGCCGCTCAGTTATGGTGAGCTTAAGTGCCTCTGACATTGTTATGGCAGCTTTTAGCTGCATTCTACAATCTTTGTTGGAGACCGCAGGACCATGAGGCTGAGCAGTATTCTGCTGCAAAATGGATTAAGCCACTGTTGTATTACAAAGTGTTCTGGCTAAACGTGGTCTCCCTGCATGTGTTAGTTCACCAAGAATTCTCAGCTGATGTCATTAAGATGATTGAATGCCCAAAAGTGGGCTCCTGACCTGAAAGCATGAAAGCTGGGAGATAAAGAGCGATAAAGCCAGTCAGAAATAAGATAACAAAGGATAGGGATATTGGTTATCATTTTGATATTTTGTCCAAACACAGAAGCACAGATGCTAGAAATCTGAAATAAAGCCATAAAATGGCAATAATTCTCAGCAACTCAGGCAATATATGTAGAGAGAGGAAGGTAGAGTTAACTTCTCAAATCCAAGACTGGTTATCAGGATTCTGCCAAAGGTCCTAAGACCTGAAGCATGGAGATAAAGGCTCTTACGGATATCTCACCATGAACAGACGCTGTTTGAATTGTATGCACATGTAATGTTCAATCAGATCCAGTGTATTCACTTTCATTTTTGATGAATGATCTGTGTATAGCATAATTGAATATGAAAGTGTGTGGGAAAGTGCATCAGAGCCATTATAAGAAGCTCAAAAGTGATATCAATTACTGAACATATATAAAAGAAAGCCGCGATCGAAGTTACATTTCAGGAAAACAGAGTTAATTCTAGTCTACGCTTCTAACTGTAGATTATTATTTATATTTTAACTAGTAAATAAACACTTCTAATAGCTGCGATTTCTCAATATCTTGAAAACTGTATTTCATTTCAAACACCTACATAAAATGCACAGTTTTGTTTTAACATAGTTAACATAGTTTTTATTTATTCATCCACAGGATGTGGGCCTCGCTGGCTAGACCGGTACTTATTTCCCGTTCCTAATTGTCCTTGCGAAGGTGGTGGCAAACTGCCTTCTTGAGCCACTGCAGTCCATATGGTATAGGTACACCCACACTGCTGTTAGGAAGGGAGTTCCAGGATTTTGACCCAGCGACGGTGAAGGAACAGTGATACATTCCCAAGTCAGGATGGTCAGTGACTTGGAGGGGAATTTGCAGGTGGTGGTGTTCCCGTGCACCTGCTGTCCTTGTCTTTCTAGGTGGTAGAGGTTGTGGGTTTGGAAGGTGCTGTTGAAGGATGTATGGCAAGCTCCTGGGATGAGATGTCAATCAAGTGGGTTGCTTTTTCCTGGATGGTGTCGAGCTTCTTGAATGTTTTTGGAACTGCAATCATCCAGGCAAGTGGCAAATATTGCATCACGCTCCTGACATGTGCCTTGTAGATGATGGACAGGCTTTGGGGAGTCAGGAAGTGAGTTACTCACTGCAGAATTCCTCAGGCACTGGTCTGCTCTTGTAGCCACAGTATTTATCTGGTCTAGTTCAGTTCCTGGTCAATGGTAACCTTTAGGATGCTGATATTGGGGAATTTAATGATGGTAAATTCATTGAATGTCAAGAGGAGATGATTAGATTATCTCTTGTTGGAGATGGTCATTGCCTGGCACTTGTGTGGTGGGAATGTCACTTTTCACTTATCAGCCCAAGCCTGAATCTTATTCAGGTCTTGCTGCATATGGACTCAGACTGCTTCAGTATCTGAGGAGTCATGAATGGAGCTGAATGTTGTGTAACCATCCGCGAACATGCCCACCTTTTGGTGGGAAGGAAGGCCATTGATGTTGTCACTGGAAATGGCCAGGACTAGGACTCTACCCTGAGAAACTCCTGAAGAAACATCTTGGGACTGAGATGATTGACCTCCAACAACTACAATCATTTTCTTTTGTGCAAGGTATGACTCCAACCTGTGGAGAGCTTTCCCCCAAATCCCAATGACTTCAGTTTTGCTAGGGCTCCTTGATGCCACACTTGGTCAAATGTTGTCTTGATGTCAAGGGCAGTCACTCTCACCTCACCTCTTGAGTCAGCTTCTTTGTCCACGTTTGGGCCAAGACCAAGTAATGAGGTCAGGAGCTAAGGGGCTCTGGCGGAATCCAGACTGAGCATAAATGAGTAGGTTATTGCTAAGCAAGTGCCACTTGATAGCACTGTCGATGACTCCTTCCATCACTTTACTGATGATCAAGAGTAGACTCATGGGATTAGCTGGGTTGGTTTAGTCCTGCTTTTTGTTGACAGGACATACCTGGCAATTTTCCACATTGTCAGGTAGCTGCCAGTGTTGTGGCTGTACTGAGACAAGTTGGCTTGGGGTGCAGCTATTTCTGGAGCACGTCTTCAGTACAATTGCCGTAATGTTGTCATTACAGTATGCAGTGCCTTTAGCCGTTTCTTGATATCAAGTGGAGTGAAATGAATTGGCTGACATCTGTGATGCTGGGGACCTCAGGAGGAGGCCAAGATGGATCATGCTTTTGCACTTCTGTTTGAAGGTGGTTGCAATTGCTTCAGCATTGTCTTTTGCACTGATGTGCTGGGCTCCCCCATCATTAAGGATGGGGATATTTGTGGAGCTTCTGCCTCCAGTGAGTAGTTTAATTGTTCACCACCACTCATGACTGGATGTGGCAGGACTTAAGAGCTTTGATCTGATCCATTGGTTGTGGAATCACTTAGTTCTGACTATCGCATGCTGCTTATGCTGTTTGGCATAAAAGTAGTCCTGTGTTGTAGCTTCACAAGATTGGCTCCTCATTTTTAGGTATGCCTGGTGCTGCTCCTGGCATGCTCTCCTGCCCTCTTCATTGAACCAGGGTTGAGCCCCCGACTTGATGGCAATGGTAGAGTGGAAATACGCCAGACTATGATGTTACAGATTGTGATTGTATACAGTCCTGCTGCTGCTGATGGCCCATGGAGCCTCATGGATGCCCAGTCATGAATTGTGAAGGAAGATGTAGATACAGAAATTATTAGCCATCTATATAGAAAGGGGGTGACACATGGCTGCAGGCATCAAAAGAGGTCGAGATATATTTAACTCTAAATCGAGACCTGTTTAAAATTACAAAGAGGACATGACTACTGTAATATACGTAAATCGGAAACAAAAACAGAATTACCTGGAAAAACTCAGCAGGTCTGGCATTCACCAGACTTGGATACACCTAGTTCTGTTGAAGGGTCATGAGGACTCGAAAAGTCAACTCTTTTCTTCTCCGCTGATGCTGCTTTATCTCTGTGTAAATCGGAAACTTGTTTGATCTTAAAATGAAATGATTTCTGTAAGCAGATAGAGTGGAAACCTGTTTTAAAATGCAAAGAGACATGACCACTGTAAAATGGCTCAACCAGAGTCTCGTCTAGTTTCACAAAGAAATGCAAAGTACAGTAATAGTTCTGCATAGCTTGTATTCATATGATAATCAGAACATCTAAGTAACTGATCTGATTATAAAGTGTATAAATATATAAAACAAACTACTATTGGGGAGGCAGTCTCTCCACAAGCTGTGTCCCCCGTGTGCACACTTGTAATAAAGCTGTTTTCTTGTTTGGACCTCCACGTCTCCGTCTCTAGTGTCGCTTGAACACTACAGTTGCTACACCTGTTCAAAATCTATCCCATTTAGTACGGTGGTTGTGATACATACCACAATGGAGGGTATCCTCAGTGTGAAGACAGGACTTCTTCTCCACAAGGCCTATGCAGTGGTCACTCCTATCAATTCTGTCATGGATAGATGCATCTGCAACAGGTAGATTGGTGATGATGACATCAGGTAGGTTTATCCCGCTTGTTGGTTCCCTTATCATCTCCTACAAACCCAGTCTAGCAGCTATGTCCTTCAGGACTCGGCCAGCACAGTCAGTAGTGGTGCTGCCGAGTCACCCCGGTGATTGACATTGAAGTTCCCCATCCAGAGTACACTCTGTGCCTTTGTCACTTGCAGTACTTCTTCCAATTAGGACAATTAATAGGTTTTCTATTGTTTACCATGTAACATTATGGCTTCCATTAGCTGTGTATGCCATTTCAAATGCTGGAAAACCTTATGACTAATCTTATGGATAAATTCCATTAGCTTTTTTTTAATTTGTTTTTTTATCATTGCACCAACAAACAGGGGAATGCAGAGTGATTTTCAGTAAATGAGAAAATAAATACATGGGGCAGAATTTTGCCCTTGATGGGTGGGTGGGGCCCACCGACTCGGCAGCGGGCGGGTAGCCGATTGCCGCTGGTGAAACGGGCCCTGTCGCCATTTTAAGTGGGCAGGCCAATTAAGGCCCGCTCAGCGGGCCGCCCGACGGGAAGCGCTATGCACTTCCTGTGCGGGGGAGGGAGGAATTCCCCAACTGTCAGAGTGCGCACATCTCCTTGAGACTAAGTGCTGTCTCAGGGAGATCACTCACAGTGTTTCAAATGTCAAAAATAGAGTAATAGAAAAATTATTAACATGTCCCTCTCACGTGACAATGTCACACGAGATGGGACATGTTAATAAATATCCCAAAAACTTTATTAAACTTTTTTAAAACAGACCTGAAACCTCATCCACTGGCGGGATGAGGTTTCATGTTTTTACAGAAGCCCGCTGGGGCTCCTGGCCTGCCCACCAACCTTAAGGTTGGACAGGCAGTGCCTTTAATTGGCTTAACTACCCTGTCAATGGCCTCAATTGGCCATTGACAGGTCGGCGGGCGGACAGCTAATCGCACTGCCTTCCAGAATATTTAAATGGGGCGGGAAGATGTTGGCGGGTTTCCCGCGTCATTTTCGCATCGGCGAGCGGGCCCCGCCCCCAGCTCAGCGACAGAAAAATTCTGTCCATGATCACAGATCATGATCATATAAATTGATCTAATGCTTTCTATGTGCAATGTTAATAGATCTTACATATTTACAATGATTTTACACCTGTAAGACTTCACGTGGGCAATTCTTCAATCTGTCTACCAGATGGATAAAGCTTATTGCTTAATGGGAAAACAATGGACAATAAATTACTAATGGAAAGTTCAATTAATTGGAACCACAAAAAAACATCATGCCAAGTATGTTGTTGGTGTTTCTGTCCCGTCCAACCCTTCCCCAGATAAAAAAAACAACAAAGAATTTTGGTCTTGTGCTCAGAAGCCAAACCCAGACCATTTTCATAAAAGAAAAAGACTGCAGATGCTGGAAATCTAAAATTAAAGCAGAAGATACTAGAAAAACCCCGCAGGCCTGGCAGCATCCTTGGAGAGCGAAACAGAGTTAACGTTTCGAGTCCCTATGACTCTTCTTCAGCTCTATGGACTCGAGACATTAAGTCTGTTCCTCTTTCCATATTTGCTGCCAGACCTGAGTTTTCCCAGACCATTTTCAGTTGCTATTTTCCAGCGATCACAAGATAATTACGGTGAGACCCATCTTAGATTATCTTTTCAGAAAGGACCTACATTCCCTATTTCAACATTAATTGTTTCTGAATGATTCCAGGTTTTTCATCACTTCAGCTGGAAATTCATTCCATATGTCAGTCCTAAATTTGCCTTTCATTAGTCTTAACCTGTGCCCCTTTGTCATAATCTCCCAAGTTATTTAAATCAATAATCCTGGTTTACGTTTTCCATATCCTTAACTACCTTGTAGATCTCTTTAACCTCACCTTTCAGATGTCTCATTTGGAAAGCCTAAGGCCTAGTTTTTAAAGCACTAACATCCTACCAAGTCTCCAATATGTCAGTCCAGGATTCTCACACTTATTACAAGCTGAAAGTATGCTGCCCACCATATTTTTTTTAGGCAAAAAAGTACAAGTTTTGTGGTCCCACGCTTGAAATAGGCATTAACTGCTAAAATAAGGATTCAAATGTCTGGCTGAGACAACCTCTTGAACATTGGGTTGCCCTAGGCATTGAGCTGGCTTCGTTCAGTAAACACAGGCTTATGTGAGGCTTAACAGCAACACTTAAAACAACAGCTGAAGGCTGCTACCAGCCATGTAAGTGCATAAAATATACTTGCCTGAATGTGAAGCTAGGAGAACTGTCTCTAAATCCAAACTATATGGGCTGTTGTGGCCCAGTTGTGCAACTGCCACCACACCCAATGACACAACACTATCAGCATTGCTATTCACCTGATGCTGATCACCTCCTCCATCCATTTTCCTGATTGACACCAACCCATGCTCAGAATTCTTGTCGCCTCTGTCGTATTCAGTTGTCCAATTGTTAGGTGTTGATTTTGCTTGTCTGTTAACTGTTCTCTGATCTCTCTATGCTGTTAGCCTAGCCTAGGTGTGGTGACTGAAAAAGAGAAACTAAACTGAAGCAAAAAGTTGTAAGCGTGAAAACAGACTTTTTAAAGTGTTGAATAAAAACTCATGTTCAGACATAGAAACCTGATGTGTGTCATCCCTGCGTATCTCCAAGGCATAAAACACAACAGCCTTATTCCCAGCCTATTTTGAGGAGTTTCCTGAGAGCCCCTGCTGGCATGGTACTGGTCCAATTTTGAGTTATCTTCTCCAGTGAACACCTGACTCGATGGTATTGATTCCTGAGGCTCAGTATTACATGCCCCTCAGACCTATTTGTTCCCTGCACCACATTCATCAGAATTGACAAAAGGCAATAAGACCTGAAAGGTTGTTCCCACCATCCTTTCTCTTCAAACACTGCCTAACCTGCTTAGCCTGTGACTGAAGAACTTGATAAAATTATTCCAAATAAAAGAGAAATCCAGATGGCTGCATTTGTATATCAGGAAACAGGGTACAAAAAATACTGAGGTTTTCCATAAAAAATTGTTTCAAATGTAGCAGTGTCTCAGTATATCTGACATCTATCTGAAGCTTTCAATTTGTCTCAAAATTGCTCTAATTTCTTTCATGAAGCACCTTTTATGCCTTTTTGACATCAAAGTAGCTTTTTGTTTTTTTAGGCAATGTTACACATGGATGCACTCTGGATTGTCAAATCAGAGAAAAAAATGCTTTACATTTAAGTTTTATCTTTCACTCCATTCTGCTTGGAGAAACAGACTATGTTATTCCTCACAAAATTCCTTGTTATAATTTTGATGTGCCCTGTAAAACTGTGTACTGTAACCTGGCCCCCTTTGTCCTCTCCCAGCTCAGTTGCTTTGACACCCTCATGCCTTAGTTACCGCTAGACTTGACGATTCCAATTCGCTCTCAACTGGTCTCCAATATTCTATCCTCCCTAAACATAAGGTAATCCAAAATTTTGTAGCTGGCATCTTAACTTGCACTAAGTCTGATTCCCCTTTCACGCCCATGCTCGCTGACCTACGTTGGCTCGCACTAAGCAACATGTTGATTTTAAAATTCACATCCTTATTTTCAAACCTCCCAATGGCCTCACCCTCCTTATCCCTGTAATGTCCTCCAACCCCACAACTCTCTGAGATATCGGTGTTAATCTAATTCTGGCCTCTTGTGCATTCCCAGTTATAATTGCTGCACCATTGATGGCCGTGCCTTCAGTTGTCCATAGGCTGTAAGGTCTGGAATACCCCCACTCCCCTACCTAAACACATACTACTCTGCCTCTCTACCTGGAATTCCTCCTCTAACATTCTTGTTAAAACCAGCTCTTTGATTAAGCATTTGGTCATCGGACCTAATACCTCCTTATGTGGCTTGGTGTTGTACATTTATAATACTTATGTGAAACATGTTGAAACATTTTCCACTATTAAAGGTGCTATATATGTTGTTCTTATTGAATCCTATCACTACCCATAAAGCACCTTCCCATGATTGGAGAAGAATATAATGGGCATTGCTGTAAAGCATTCCAAATAATATGCAAATGCAAACAAAACACATTAATTGCACAATCTCAGTTCTGTTTGGTTTTGCTTTTTCACAGGGTCCAGGATTTCTATCTGAAGCACTGCTGATTCACGATGCATCAATGGTGGAGGCTTTAGATCCCTCCTTTAATCTTCATGAAACTATTGCTAAGGTAAGAATATTTTTCCCAGCCTGGAAACTAAAAGACCAGGGCCAGGGGTGCACATGACTTTTGCACTTGGCTCACCATATATGAACTTGTAATGTTTTTTTTATACTGTAGTGGTATATCATTATTGAGATGAATTGTGGGTATTTGATGCACAATACCAGAGTATTTGCTTTAATTTTTAGACTCCTTGATTAACAGGTTTCATTTCAAAAGATCATTGTTTGAATACAGACCTGTTGTAGATCCCTTCTTGGGTTCAGTGGCATTAGTTGCTTCTATAAGTAGTCTGAGCATTTTACTTTTGAAGGGGTTGGCTCTCATTCTGCCGTATCCGCTTGTTTGATAGTATTACCCAGGGATGTAACAACAGTATTTCCTTGTGAGCTGGACCAGGTGCACATGACTTTTGCATGTAAATTTCTTCTTCTCCAAGGCAAACTGAATAAACGTTTGGTGAAATGAGACTTGATTTGAATCATTGAGCTTCATTATTTGCCACCAGTTAAACATATAGAACAAGAGTTATAATCAGATTCCATTATTTCTGGGAATACATCTTGATTTTGCATAATGTGTAAAATAATGACAAGGCTACTCTATACCACTTCAGCATGTGTTTTTATTCACCTTAAAAACTATTTTTCTAACACTACCCTCCAGCATTCCATCCTTCTTGCAGCCTTAAGGTTTCACAGGTTCTTCTCTTTTGAAAAGCTTGATTCCATTGTCAGCTGAATCTCATTGCCACAGCAGCAATGAATGTGAACAATAACATGAATGATAAAATTATCTTTATTGTTTCCATCAATGCTGGTTGAGATGTCCTTCTGAAACCTACATCTGTCAACCCATTGTTCTGTAAGTTTAATCAAGAATTAATTTTCACTTCTAACATAATACACCAAGATCCTTCATAGCAACATAGGACAAAAATTTTTGCTCAGCGGGCAGGCGTGCGTGCACCTGACCCACTCGAGCGTGAAATGACGCGCGTTGACGTCAGCCTTGCGTGCCAACATCAATGTACAATTACATGATAATTCGGTCGGGGGGGCGAGCACTGGAGTCGGCAGCACACACACTAACAATTAACAGGCCTGTTAAGGCAATTAAGTAATCAATTAACATAATTTTTTTGCTGCCTGTCCAACCTAATGGTTGGCGGGCAGGCGAAAAGGCCAAGCAGCCTTTGCAATTTTTGGAAACCTCATCCATGGGCAGGATGAAGTTTCCAAAAGCAAATAAAAATAAAATAAAAACTTTAAATTTTCATTAATAGCATGTCCCTGCTTATGTGACAGAGTCACATGAGGGGACATGTTTCATTACATTTTTATTTTCTTTGTTATTTTTCTTTATATCTCTTCATCTCCCTGAGGCAGCTCTGTTCCTCAGGGAGATTATGCAGCACTCATTCACCCCCTCCAAAGCCTACCCCCCCCCCCCCAATGGCACAGGCAGCGCAGTTGGCTTCCCACCCATCCCTACCCACCTGCGAAGGGCAAAATTCTGCCCATAATCTGAAATCCCAAAAATGGGACAATGATCACCACGTCACCACCAACTGTTTAAATCGATGAGCTGTAGTATGGTCCTCTTAGAATAAAAGCATGCGTGAGTATCCACCGTGTCTGTGTTAATGTGCATTATTTTCTGCAATTACTTTTGTTCTGTTTACTAGTTTATAGAATACTATACGGTTGTTTGCAGGTGCATGAATTGATATTGTCAACCTTACACTGTGCATTATTTGTCTCTGCTGTTGCTACTAGTGGTCATTGCTGAAGTGTATAAGGTATATAGACATACAGGGCTTCAATTGCATCCTTAGCAGAGTGGTGTACAAAGAAAGAGTGATTGCTGAAATATTCCCTAATTTTGGATAGAATAATACTTGGAGCAGCACCATAAACGGATGAATAGTTCATTAGTGGTATTGAAAGAAAGACTTGCAAACTAATAGTGCTTTTCATGACCTCACAACATCCCAAAGCACTTTATAACTAATAAAGTACTTTTGAATTGTAGTCACTGTTGTAATGTAGAAAATACAATAGTCAATTTTCACAGTGTAAACTCCAAAAACAGCAATCAGAAAATGACCAGATAACTTTTTTTGTGTTATTGAGGAATAAGTAGTGGCCAAGGCACTGGTTATAACTCCCTTGTTCATCTTTGAATAGTGACATGGGACCTTTTCCATCCACCTGAGAGAACAGACAGGTCAAAAACAGAATTACCAGGAAAAGCTCGGCAGGTCTGGCAGCATTGGCGGAGAAAAAAAGAGTTGACGTTTCGAGTCCTCATGACCCTTCAACAGAACTAGATGAATCCAAGGAGAGGGGTGAAATATAAGCTGGTTTAAGGTGGGGTGGGGTGTTGGGTGGGGGGTGAGAAGTGGAGGGGGGGCTGTGGTTGTAGGGGCAAGCAAGCAGTGATAGGAGCAGATAATCAAAAGATGTCACAGACGAAAGAACAAAAGAACACAGAAGTGTTGAAGTTGGTGATATTATC
Source organism: Carcharodon carcharias (assembly GCF_017639515.1). Taxonomy (NCBI): domain Eukaryota; kingdom Metazoa; phylum Chordata; class Chondrichthyes; order Lamniformes; family Lamnidae; genus Carcharodon; species Carcharodon carcharias. The sequence continues at coordinate 52,424,763 of NC_054468.1, read as the reverse complement.
TAAACAAATGTGCTAATTAAGAATGGATGGTAGGGCACTCAAGGTATAGCTCTAGTGGGGGTGGGGGGGCATAAAAGAGTTAAAAATAATGGAAATAGGTGGGAAAAGAAAAATCTATATAAATTATTGGAAAAAACAAATCCCCACCCCCTTTCTGTTTCTTCCCCCTTCCTTTTGTTCTTTCCAATAATTTATATAGATTTTTCTTTTCCCACCTATTTCCATTATTTTTAAATCTTTTATGCCCCCCCACCCCCACTAGAGCTATACCTTGAGTGCCCTGCCATCCATTCTTAATTAGCACATTCATTTAGATAATATCACCAACTTCAACACCTCTGTGTTCTTTTGTCTGTGACATCTTTTGATTATCTGCTCCTATCACTGCTTGCTTGTCCCTACAACCACACCCCCCCCTCCACTTCTCTTCACCCACCCAACCCCCCACCCCACTTTAAACCAGCTTATATTTCACCCCTCTCCTTGGATTCATCTAGTTCTGTTGAAGGGTCATGAGGACTCGAAACGTCAACTCTTTTCTTCTCCGCCGATGCTGCCAGACCTGCTGAGTTTTTCCAGCTAATTCTGTTTTTGTTTTGGATTTCCAGCATCCGCAGTTTTTTGTTTTTAGAACAGACAGGTCCTTGATTTAATACCTCATTTGAAAGACAACATCTCTGACACTGCAGTACTCCATCAGCACTACACTGGATTGTTAGGATAGATTTTTTTGCTCAAGTCCCTGAAGTAGACATGAACTAACATTCTTCTGCCTCATTATACCAGTGTTTTTTATTGTTAAAAAGAATTAAGAAAAAAATGCTCTATGAAATCTGAAAACTAATCAATCAATTTAGCTGTCAGCTATGACAATTGTATGTGATCATGAATGCATGAATTCATTTTTGGCAAAGAGGCTATAATGTGGATTTCTTCTTCTGCAGAGTAGCAGTTAACAATAAACACACGTGCACAAGCTTTAAATGTGATGTTTGCTTTGAATTTAAAAATGGAGCTGTTTCCACACACAATGTATTCCAGATGAACAGCTTATAACTTTTGGTTTCGCAGATGAACTGTCTATTCATTGTGGGTTAACAAGAATTATTGGTAGGTGAGATAGGTAAATGTCTTCTTGTTGGCTTAATGTGTAAGTGCATTGTGTGGTGTGAAATTGTGCCATAGAGACCAAGATGGTCTGATTCAGTCATTGTCCTATGTTGTTGGTTAATCTAAAATGGAGTAGTGGTAGTGGAAGCACCATAGTTAGCTTCAGCACCTCGAGACTATAGAATTGAAACGTTTTTTTCATTGATTGTGATCCAGTGACACACAGTGCTAGAAAGTATATGAATGGAAACATCAAATTCTTCTTATCGTGTCCACGGACAGTACATACATGGCCCAGCCAGAACTGGACACATTTTTGCGCCTTGTTGTTAAATTCGGCAAGATCTGCAACAGTGCAGGGTTCCTCTAGCGATAGGCATTGCAGGAGATGTTGCATAGTCTGTGGCTTAGTTCCACATTCACAAGTTGTCGGGCTGGTTGTATATCCCCATTTGCTTAGTGACACCTTTGAACGACCTACACCAGTCCTAAGTCTGTTAAGGCACTTCCAGGTTGCCCAGTTGCAATTAGTTCCTGGGAGAAGGCTTTCATCTGGTAGAATTTCCATCGCTGGGGGTTATTCAAGACTGGTGAGCCAGTCTTTCCACAAGACAATGTGGGATTCAGATGGGGTTGATTGTAATGGAACAACACTGTTCATGAAGCTCTTCCTTGACTTTAGGCGGCTGAGTGTAGGAGTATGACCATGTAAAGGATGCCTCTCATCTGATGTTTAATGGAGTCGCTCTTTCTTGCTGGCTACTGTTCTTTTTATATCAGGGGAGCTATACTCACCAGGATATATAGGCTGTTGGTGTTTGTTGGTTTTAAACAACCTGTGATAAGTCGGCAACTTGCATTCAGAAAGGCATCCATCTTCTTAGCATGAATAGATCTTTCCCATGCAAGGCAGGTGTATTCGGCAGTGGAATAGCAAAGAGTAAGTGCACTGGTTTGCGATGTTTTCGAGCTTGCTCCCCACTTTGTGTTAGTGAGCTTATTCAGGATGTTGTTTTGTGCCCTCACTTTTGTCTTTGGCTTTTCGTTGTGGTTCTTGAAGGTGAGGCATCTGTCAAGGGTGACTCCTAAGTAGATAGGGTGCTCGCAATGTGTTGCTCCACACCAGGTTACTTCACAGTTTCTGAGGTGGAATGCACAAACTTGCGTCTTTGATAGGTTTGCGCAAAGGTGGTTTTCTTCATAGTAGGATGTTAGTCCCTCCAAGGCCTCAGAAAGCGTTTTCTCCACAGTGTTAAAATCAGTGCTTTGGGCAGTGACCCATAAGTCATCAGCATATATAAAATGGCATGTGACACCGTCTATAGGTTGGTCATTCGTGTAGATGTTGTACAGCAGCGGTGCAAGCACACTTCCCTGAGGAAGACCATTCTTCTGAATACGCCACCTGCTGTGCTTCCTACCTAGTTCAACATAGAACCGGCGATTCTGAAGCATGCTTTCTAACAGCTCTGTTAAATAAATATCTTTTGTCATCTCTAGGATCTTGCAGATGAGACGTCTATGGTTCATTGTACCGTATGCTGCTGACAGGTCTACAAAAATAGCACCTGTTACCATCCCTTGCTCAAAACCATCTTCGATATGTTGTGTGAGGTTGAGCAGTTGGCTTGTTGTTGATTTGCTGGGGGGAAACCTGCTTGCTTTGGAATGATCTTCTCATTTACAGTTGGTGCTACCCTATTGAGTATCAGGCGTTCAAATAGCTTATTGGTGTGGCAAAGCAGTAACATTGGCTGAAAACTCTTAGGATCTGAGGGATCATTTCCGGGCTTTAATAGTGCTATTACATGTGCCTTCTGCCAAATATTAGGTAGTTTGTGTGTTGCCAGGCAGTGGTTGAACAATTGTTGGAGCCATTTCTTTGCTTGCTGTCCACAATGCTTTATCTGCTCCATTGCTATGTTGTCAAGACCAATTGCTTTCTTGTGTTTTAGACTAGATATACCAGTTTCCAGCTCTTCCATGGTGAATGGTCCAGTGAAGCCAGGGTCATCACTGTACTTCTTCCTATCTAGTTGTGCTCTTGGTTGTTTCTTGTTGATTTTTCCATTTAGGAGCAACTGGTGTGCAACTTGGTTTGCAGACACATTTGGATGTTGGGCAGCTTTCTTGGGATTGCCTCCAAGTTTGCGTATGAGAGACCATGCCTTCTTGCTGTTTTTTGTAAGATCTGTTGTCTCTATCAAGGTGTCTCAGGTGTTTTAACGCTCTTGAGAGATACTTAACATCACCCTCTCACTAGTAGATATTGTTTCCTCTGAAAAGGGGTCAGATTCAAACATTGAGACATACTCCCAGTAGAGTTTAGCATTCTCCTTGGTGAGACCAGAGATGTAGTGTGCTCTACAACCTCAGGGATTTTCCTTCTGGCTGTTTTCTGGACAGCTTTTGCAAACAGGTTGTAGTGCTCAGGTAATGGTTTAATGCATTTAATCTTGCAGTCAAGTGCTCGCATGAACCCATTCCAATCGGCCTTCTTGAAGTCAAGCGCCTTTTGAATGGTACGACAGTTGGTAACACTGCTGCATTTACCTGGGTACCAATAGGATGGTGTTATTTCTGTAGTATTGGGTCAGTGACAAGCTTCTTGCAGAGGCCAGCAATGTCATTGCTGACAATGGCAAGATCTGGGTTATAAATACACTTGCAGCGGGCACTGTGGAAGGAGGCTGGCACTTTAGGGTCGTGGATGAGACTAAGCTGGTTAGTGTCCATCTATCCATTCTTCGACTGCTTCTCCATCGTTGTTAGACTCCTTGTATCTCCATTGGGCACTGTGGCTATTAAAGCCTCCAAAGATGATCTGTGGTTTACTGTGCAGGTTGGGTACAGAGTTAGAGAAGCTGAAATCTGTGCCAGGTGGCTTGAACACTGAGGTCACTACTACTTTGCTCAGCTCTATAGTTAGAATTTTGATGTTGTCCTCTGTTTTAGAAATGGCTTCTACAACTGAACCAGCTCTAACAAATACAGCACTGCCGTATTGTTGATGAGGTCTTTCAATGACATAAGATGAGAAAACCCCAGGGCCAGTTTCTACTCACTAGGTTCGCAAATGATGAATGGGAATTTCAGAACTTTGAGAAGAGGCGAGTTGAGGGAAAGGATTGTGTCAGTAAAAGTTAAATTATTTCCTAGCTAGAAAATAACTTGTGTCAAACTGTGAGCACAGCACTTAATTGGCTTTCTAATGACCACAAATGCAAAATATAGTTTTTTTTTTATGTTCTATGCTTTGCAGCAATGTCCAAACATTTCCTCTTAGTCGACCACTCATTTGCTTATTTAGGAACATTTGGATCACATATAAAAAGCTGGATGGGCTACCAATAACATTGCTACTAACACTGGAAATCTACATGGGATGTCCTGGAGTTTCTTCCTCATTTCTTCCACCTGCCCCTCAAACTGGCATTCTCCTTTCTCCCATTCCATACTAACATGAGTCTTTCTCTTCACCCTTCATGTTGCTGTCCTCAGCTAGTCAGCTCCCCCTGCTCCTGACAGCAATCAATACCTGTAGTCAGAGGAAAGAAGCCAGGAACTACACTAAAGGGCTCGATGAGAGGGAGTGAGCCAGGGACAACCTCCCATATATACTGGCTTGGATACCTTAAGCTGTAAGTGTTTGGATGTTGATGTCCTAAAGTTAAGCAAAATAAATATTTCATTTTTCATGTTGGCCTGCACCTCTGTTTGAATAAAATAAACACTTAATTATGCTAATGGGGGTCATTAACAAAGGACTTACTGCCAGGCAGCACTGCACTAAGTATTAATGTTACTAATGTCTCCTTGTGACTATGAACATTGCCTCTAGGTTTTAAACGGATCTTTAATTTCCACAGGGGAATCAGAATCAGGCACCTAACTTCATATTGAATTTCCATATTCCAATTCCACCCTCTACAATACAAACATGCTGCAGAATTAGAATAAACTTGGAGCACAGGACGGGTTTCTTGTAGGAAACAGTGAACTTTATTTTACAGACTCTAAATGAGACTACATGCTTGTTCCAAGACCAAGGCTAAAAAGCTCCGCCCCTAAGATTCCCCACGCTTAGGGATAATTGGTCTATACAGTCACGTGGTCCCCACAACAGTTAAAAAAAAATGGTTTAACTTACTATTGCTACATTCCTCCCCCTTTAATTTTGTATTACCCTCTTATTTACAAAAACATCTTAACCCATAATATACACAATTATATACAGTTAATGCCATTATAAATTTAGTCTTTGAAGAGGTGTTTGGATTCAGGTAGAGTGACACAACTCTACAACTGGAAATACTTTCATTGGATCAACTTGCACAGGAACTGCAGCTTAGGAGACATCCCTAGAAGCTGGCAGTACAGAATTATTTATTTCAACAGAGACATCAGGTATGTCTATTCTTTGTCCATCTGGCACCTCAGGGGTCAAAGTTTCGACTTTGATTTCAGGTGGATTAACTGGTTGTTGGAAGATTTCTCGACTTATGAGATCCACAAGTTTCCTAACAATCCTGTTTTCCACTTCTACCTGATAAGATAAAGGTCCAGTTTCAGAGACGATCAGGGACCCATCTCAGTCCAGTTGCAAAATCTTGTACAGTAAATTTCCCACAGTAAACTCTCAACTTTTACTGTAAACGTCATGATTCACTTTCTGACTCCCCTGGTTTCTCTCCACCTTCCCCTCTAAATTGGGGAATACTATACTCAATCTTGTACGAAGTCAGTGCTTCATTAATAATTCTGAAGGTTTTAAACCGGTGGTCGCATAAGGAGTTGTGCGATAGCTGAACAGGAATTTTGAAATTCATGTTTCTAATGTTTCCTTTCACACTTTCTTCGTGCCTGTTTTATAGTTTTGTACTGCTCTTTCTGCTAACCCATTAGATGAGGGGTGATATGGTGCTGCTCTGATGTGTTTAATCCCATTTAGGTTCACAAATCGTTGGAATTCAGTGCGAGTGAAAGTACCATTGTCTGACACAACTTCAGGTAAACCGTGAACACCGAAACTCTGGTGAAATTTTTCAATGGTTGCAGAGGAAATAGGTGATCTCACTTTAAATAGGTCCATCCGTTTGGAATGTGCGCTGATAATCACGAGAAACATGGTACCTAGAAATGGACCTATATAGTCTATATGTAGTCTAACCCCGGGTCGACCAGGCCACTTCCACGGATGCAGTGGAGCTGAAATGGGCAACTTCTGCTGTTGCTGGCATTGGAGTCAGTGTTTCACCGCTTTTTCTATATTGCTGTCTATACTTGGCCACGAGATATAACTTCATGTGAGCATCTTCATTTTTGAACTACCAGGATGCGCACTATGAAGTTCTCCAAATAATGGTTCTCTTCCTTGCACAGGGATAACTATTCTTGCTCCCCATAACGAGATACCATCTTGACAATTCAGTTCAGATCTATGTACAAAGGATGGTTTTAATTCTTCAGGAACTTGTGCATTTGACCATCCTTGTAATACTTGTTCACGGATTCTTGCTAAAATTGTACCCCAGTTCACCCAATTCTTTATCTGTCTCGCGCAGACTGGTGAAGAGTCCAGGAAATTCAACGTAAGTACTACCTCTTGAGGCACTGTTACCTATGTAACACTATTGGACAAAGGGAGATGACTGAGGGCGCCTGCATTTGCTAAAGGCACACCTGGACGGTGCATAAAAGTGTACTCGTATGCCAACAAAATTAAGCCCACCTTTGAATTCTAGCAGAGGCAATTGGTAGGATTGCCTTATCTTCACTAAACAATCCGAACAGTGGTTTGTCTCATCTTTCATTTGATTTTACGGTTGGTCAAATTTCTCTCTGGTGAAATCTTAACTTGGTTCCATTCAGGGGTTGAGTTGGCCATTTGCATTTTGGAAAGTTTCATGACTTTTCCTTCTAATGCCTCTTTTGCTCCATCAATTGATTCCTCAGTTCTTCTGTCCCTTGTTTGTAACTTTTAGCTTCCTCTTGGTACATTGAACATTGTCAGGTTTTTTTTGTCCCAATTGTTTCTTCAGCTGCTTCAGAGTGGCACTGCATTTGTTTCACTTCTTTTCATGATTTTCCTGAGGAACCAATTCTGACATGAGGGATCCTTGCATCCTGCGAAGGTCCTTCGGTTCTTCTATCTCTATTGTCAATTCAGGATTTCTTCTTGTCCTGACCTGAAAAATTTCTGACCAGTTTAGTTTGATTTCCTTCAACCAATCACGGCCCAGAGGTCTAGGGTACTTCTCCTGGTACAATAGTTATTGACAGCTGAGCTGTCAGTTGCCTGTATATACAGGTACAGGGGTGATGCCTTTAACCTGTATTGCTTCTCCTGTATATGTTTTTAAGTGAGCAGCAGTTTTCTCCAAACTCAATGGCTGGGCACCTTCTCTGAGGCATTTAAAGATGTGTTCTCCCACCACAGCCACACAAAAGAGCATGTTGTTCTCCCAGCACTATGGCCAATGCTCTTGTGTCTGCCTCCGTGAGCAGAGGCTTTTCATTTATTTAGTGTAACAGTGATTGGTTCAGTTTTCCTGATCTCCAGATTGTGTAGGGAATAAACGTCAACCTCAGTGACCTCTGGCTCTTCTATATTGGGCACTTCATTTAACTTGACTTGCTGTCTGAATGGCTGCCTTGACCAAGCCCTACACTGTTTAATAACATCCCCTTTCTTGTGGCAGCAGTGGCATTCTGCCTCTTTAAATCTACAGATTTTGGGTGCATGATTTCCCTTGCAATGGTAACACTGTAACATCTGGGTTACTGATGAGCTGCTTCCAGCATTTCTTTTTGTTTTTCTAGTGGTAGGGACCGTGTCCCGCTTCGTGGTCACCTCCTTCATCTTTGCAACACGCCCGGCGCCGTTCTCGCCCTAGCTGCACAATGGCGCCATGTTGCTTTCCATTGCTAGCGCTACCTCCATGGTGTGCTTCAGGTCTATCTCAACTTGTGCAAGCAAATGCCATTGAATGGCGTCATCTTTTATGCTGCAAACCAACCAATCTCGCAACACGTCATTTAAGGTATCTCTGAAGTCACGGTGCTCCATCAACTGTTCTAACTTTGCGATGTACGTAGTGATTGACTCACCATGCCCCTTATTCGAGAATTAAACTTGAATCTTTGCCTGATAACAGAGGGTTTGGGCTGAAAATGCCCTTTCACAAGGTCGGTGAAGGATCTGGAATTTGGCACGCTCAGAGCTGTCAAGCTATGGATTAGGCTATAAGCTTTGCTCCCAAAGACACTGAGGAGAATTGCCTTCTGTTCCTCCTCCGCTAGCTACAAAGTAGGAACCCAATCGCTCGATGTATTGACCCCAGTCCTCGATGGATGCGTCATACCGGTTAATTCTGCCAAAGAGAGACATTGCTGGTGGGTATACTTCTTATCTTTTCTTCCCTTAAAATATTGAAACACTCACAGTCACGAGGCGAGATGCTGAGTTGACGCTACTTATCCTCATCATCAGTTGTAATAAATTTGGAATGCAGGACGTGTTTTTTGTAAGAAACAGTGAACATTATTTACAGACTCCAGATGAGGCTACATGCTTGTTCCAAAACCATGGCTGAAAAGCTCCGCCCCTAAGATTCCCCACGCTCAAGGCTGATTGGCCTATACAGTCATGTGATACCCATAATGGTAAAAAAACTTATAATTACTACAAGAATCTATGTGCTGAGTGCAGACTGCAGTTTTGCAATCTACTCCAATATTCAAACAGAAAATTACTAAAGACCAAAAGCAAAAGTGAACAAAGTGTCTTTGTGCCTGGAGTACAATAACATGAACATGTTTATGTGATCTTGGTCTAATTAGAGGTACTTAAGGACATTGGAAGAAATGAAGTCATTCACTACTCGAGTAGTGGACTTGAGTTAGAGTACACGTTTCTGGGACTGGTACAAGTCTTGTTGGGAACTATTCCTGGAGTATCTGAGATAGTGAGTAACTGTTGTGTGAAATATAGTAAGTGAAAACAAAATAATGGTATTATGTATATAATGTGAATAAGGGAAAAAGGTGGCACTATGATTTCCTGGTGGAAATACAATGCTGCTTAAGTCTAAAACCTCAATGAATGTATTTAATTGTAAATGTACTTAATTCAGCATTAAAAAACTAGTTACAACCCTTTTGAGGATACATAAATATTAATTCCATCTTAATTATAATTTTAACAAATTATAAAATGTAACTTTTAGTTTTAAAATATGTTCATGCAGGTTTATTGATACCTATGTTATTTAATATTTCAGCAATTTATTATTAATGTGTAGGGGTTCTCCTTTTCCCTTAGAGACCCTCCCCACACTCAAGTTCATGACAACAGATTCACAAGTGTATGCCTTGAACAGAATGACCAGCGAGACAAGTTTCTTCTGATAATTCACAACTGCTTTTTTGAATCACCCATGACCCTACAGTACAAAATCCAAAATTTAAAACAACCTATTCCCAGTGCCCAACATAAAGTCACCATGACTCAGTTAAAACTTACAAAAAACACAGGCAAAATGCCACGTCTTGTCCTGAAACCTTAAGGGAAAAAACCCTCAGACCAATATCACCAAGATATGGCAGAACAAGTTACAAGGTACCAGAAAAAAGACATCAAGTTGTCACCCCAAACTTTCACAAAACTCTCAGTTCAATATCACTACGGTCTGTCCAGTGTTGACTGTAGGCCTGAGTCAAGGTGATCAAACTCGACTCTTCTTCCGACTGCAGCCCAAAACCTTCAGGCCAGTATTACCATGATATAGCTGAAAGTACTTACAATCCTCTACATGGTCTTTCTGGTGAGAACTGTAAGTCTGCGAGCCAGGTTGACCCTTTCTGACACCCCCTTCTTGATTGCAGCCCAGATGCTCAGATCTGCTCTGCTTTTATAATAATTTAACTCAGACATGTCAAAACATATTTCCAGTTGTTCCAATGTCCATTAGTTGATTCCATGCAAAGCCCAGACAAATGTCATCAGCTCCTGCTGGTTGAAACAATACAGGGTTTTCCATGGGAGATGTATCCAGATGAATAATATCGGTTCTCATTGCATGAGCAATTCTCTTGCTGTTTGAGGTGGCACATTAACAGCACCTGGCTCCAAAGTTAATAAAGGTTTGAATGTTCCAATACTATAGTCTGTGGTGGTTGAATAATTTCTTGAATGTGTTATATTGATGATATGTCCTTTGTGCCATTGTACTGGATAATCATACTTCTTGATCACGTTACTCAATGTTCAAACCCTTTTGATGAGTCACTGTGTTTTCACTAAATATCCAAATGAACCCTTTGCCGCCCAGCCCAGTACTGCTGACTGCAGCTTATCTTTTTGAAATATATAGTTCCATAAATTCCAAGTTGGAGGGGATTTCGATCCTACAAATGTAAAATAAACGCTCCAATTATAAAATGAATTGCCAATAATGTAAGGGTGCTAATCTCGGATGGTTCTAGAAAAGCTCTTCTCCCATGAGACTGCCAGGTATAATAATATTTAATTCCTAGCATAAAAGACACATACCAGCCCTTTCAAACATGCATTTTTATGTGACTTCCAAAGACATACTTAAATAATTTATCCTTCTTTTTATTCATGAAAATATATCTACTCGTGTATTGTCCCAGGTTTTGCAGTTAGAATAACAGTGAAGCTAACTGCATTAATTTATTTAGAAGTAAATCGGATAGCAGCTTCTGGCATCCATGCATACGCAGTTAAACAGGGAACCTGGAAGTTGCTATCTATGTTGCTCTGCTTCTCCAAAAGCTTTGTGATAACAGTATCTCACTGAGGTATACGACACACAAATGAAGGGGTGTGAAATTATAGGACTTACCCAGTAAACATGCTAGAAAAAGTTAGCGCTTGTCCATTCAAGCAGAGATGAATTTTTAACAGTGTGATAAGTCTTAAATTACTGCCAAACAACTTCTCCACCACTGAAAGTTCATTTTTAAGGCTAGGAAGTTCATTTCTTAAGCTTTTAATTATTTTTGGAGAAAAAAATGTTGTTCTCACTTTTTCTTTCCGTCCCCTTTACCCCTCTCAATCCCATCATTCTTTGCCTCTCTTTATTTCACATGATTTGACATAGATATAAATATTCAAACCTACACTTCCTGGTTCAGACTCTACAGACAGGAATTTTCCACTGGCCTTGGAACCCCGATGCCAGGCCAAATGGTGATCCCGAGCTCGCAGTTGCCGGAAGTCAGACTGACGGAGCTATTTTTCTGGAAACGGCCTCCTAATTGGCTGCCTCCATGCTCATCATCCTGTTAAGGATGGCGGCTGGTCTCCCGATGCTGCTAGTCCAACTCAACGGGCGAAAGCTCAGGAGCCCCATTGTGCAAGGTGGGCCCTGCTAAGGTGCGAGGGAGTCTGGGAGGACACCTCGAAAAGAAGGCACCCTCAGAGGTGTAAAAGCAATTAAATATTTCAGAGAGGGGATAGGTGCAGGCCCCCTGGATTGCAGGGAAACCCCTCTCTTTGGATCTTCGGGGCTCCAGGGTGCTATATTTTCTGCTTCTGGTCGCCTCTTTGGAGGATGCAGCCTCTGGCTCGGATGGCCCCCCAGACTGCTTAGGGAATCTGCCCCCATGGAGCTGGTGACCTCCTGTGCCTAGTGGCCTTTCCGCCGCTGGCAAAATGCCAGTGATGCTGCAAAATTACCCATATTAGAGCCTCAACTATTTAAATTGCCAGCATGCCCCTGTGCAGCAGGCAGATGATCCAATTCACAGGCCATCCTGGGAAACCTTGCTGGTGGGAATGTGTCACTGGGATGTCTCAGTACTGCTCACCCCATATTTTGCTGGCACCACCCCTCCTCCCCCAACCCCATCTCCACTCCTGCCAGCACGCTAGGAAAATTCATGCCCGTGTGTCTCAGTAAGAAATTTTCAATCGGAGAGGTTGAGGAGTCACACTACTAATGTTTGCCCTGTTCACAATGGTCCCAGATTCCCTGTAAAGTGCATTGCACTGTTTTGCCTGTCTCATACCCACAAATCACATTGTAAAAGCCCACAACCACTGTTCATTTGCCACTGACAGCAAAATCTAAGCCATTATGCCCAGTCGCAGTGTTTCATTCCTGTAAGTAGCTCAGATAGTTTCCATGAATTAATTTAAGAATTGTTTATCAGTGCTCCCTGGACATGCCTCATTAAGACATATCCACCTTCAGCAACAGAGTAATAATAAGTATTATTAGATTAGTTACTTTTAATTCAAATTCAAAACTATTGGATTTTCACTTAAGTATAAAAATTGGATAAGTTGTGTTATGTTTTCTACCTTGCATAAACACATCAACCACAAAGAGGATCAGTAACTCAGGTGGGTTTTTTATTTGAAGAGATGGAACTACATACGGCAATATCTGAGAGGCTTGTTAACACGTGTGATATTTAAGACTGCTCCTATCTTCTGCCTAATGACTACATGAGTATATATACCACATACAGTCTGGTAATGCACAGCAGTTTTAGATACCCCTTCAAGGTATACCACAACAAATAATTGCACAGAGGGCTGGATTTTCAGTCGCCTTGGGAATGAATTCTGGTGCTGGTGGGCCAGGAAAATCACGTATTCAGAAGGCGTCACTGGTTCCCAATGCCTTGGTGACACGACTATATTTTCAAAGGGAGGGCAGAAGGGAGTGAGCTGGCAACTCACATGGAGCATTACGTGTAATTCTGGTTTCCATACTACAATAAGGCACTGGAAGACGTGGAGAAAATATTACCCCTCATAATAAAATTGCCCATAAAGCATACATGCTAAATTCCATGCAAGGCTATGATTGCGTATGCTCTTATAAAGGAAATTGCTGTTATTTGTAACACATTAGTTTTAACTGGGCAAAGTGGAAACAATCTTGATAGACAGATTGAAAGACTTTAAGAATGAATCACAAATGATAAAAATCATACATAACAATTTAAAATAGCTTTTAAGAATATGCACCAAACCACTGACAGAACGGATAATGTAGGAACACCAATCTTTGTTTTTAGATCTGTACACTGCCAGAATCCAGTAACTAAAGCCAGCATTTTCCAGCCCTGTCGCGGGTGGGAGCTGCCAATAGCAAGGCGGCACTCCAGCCAGAAGTCCATTGACTTGTGGCAGGACCAAAAGATCACAGCAGTAGGCGGGTGCAGAATCTCCCGCCATAATTGTTGAACATGAATAAAAGGTGTGGATTTTTAAAATTGCTCTGATACATAGACTTTTAAAAAATGCTGATGTAAAATTATGATTTAGTTGTGCGAGCCATGGCTCAGTGTGTCGCACTCTCGCCTCTAAGTCACAAGATTCTGGGTTCAAATTCTACTCCAGGACTTGAGCAAAAAGCTGATGCTCCAATGCAGTACTGAGGGAGTGCTACGCTGTCTTTCGGATGAGACATTAAACCTATTACGACCAGTCCCCGGGCGAAGTCCCCCAATTTGTTAACTTCCCAACCTGGACTCCAATTTTGTTAACTTCCTGAGCCGGACTCCAATTCTGTTATGCTGCCAGGTGAGGAGGAACTTTCTTTATTCAACTCCCCCCCCCACCGCCCGCCTTGTTTGGGTGCAATAAGGTTTATTTAAGGTTAATCCCTTCCCCCATGGATATGTTTTCCCAATCCAAATGTATGTGTTTATTTTATTTATTTGCTTTTGAGTCAGAGAGAGAGTAAGTTTATTAGTTACTGAAAGTCTCCCAAAAAAACCAAAAAATGCAACACACATACACACAGATCAGAAATGAGTGGCAGACTTTCTCATATGGCAGGTAGCCCGCTGCCTGCAGTCGGCTCTGCCCCGCCATTTTACGCGGGCGGGCCAATTAAGGCCCGCCCAGCGTTAGACGCGACCGGGAGCACTGTGCCGGCGGAAGGAGAGTCGGGGCCAGTGCTCTTTGCAAAAGAGCACTTCAACCTCCCTGAGGCACTGAGCTATCCTGGATATTAAAATTATTAAATAAAAGGTTTAAAAATGTATTTAAACCTGTCCCCTCACCCCCTCGTGATTGTGTCACATGAGTTGGGACATATTTTTATATTTATGAAATTTTAAAAATTTATTTAATAAAAGCTTTAGGAAACCTCATCCCACTCGTGGATGAGGCTTCCCAAAAAACGCGAAGGCTGCTTGAGCTTTTCGCCTGCCTGCCAACCTTAAGGTTGGATGGGCAATGTTCACAATAACCTTAATTACACTCTTAATGGCCTTAACAGGCCGTTTACATATCAGCGGGCACACTGCCGACTCCGGTGCGCGCCTGCCAAATGAAACATTGCAATCCAGCACAATGATGTTGAGACGCATGCCCGACGTCATCATGTGTCATTTTGCGCATCGGCATGTCGGGCCCGACCCGCACACCAACTGAAAAACTCTGCCTGAGAAATTAAAAGTCCAAATAAAAGTTAAAAAAGAAAAACAAATCAGTCTTTGGCTTGTCCATGAGGCGTAGACGGTGAAACGTTGCAGCCGTTAAGTTGGGTAATTCCAGCAGACCTGACTTTGGTAGTTTTGCAGTCAGTGTGAAGACACTTGGTTCTGCAGGTTAGCTGAAGAAGCTGTCCTATTTCCTTTTTGATAGTGGCTTTTGCTTTAAACGCCAGCACCTCCAGCAACAGAGAGAGAGAGACTTCGCCTGCAACAGCAGGGGTGACTAGTTGATCATCTTGCTGTCACACACAGCGCATACCAGCACACCAGCACACTAGCACTGCTCTACAGTTAGCTTTTTAATCCATTTTTTCCCTGTGTGTTCCTGTAAGGAAAAGAAACCATGTCTTGTGCCCAGAGTCTGTTTTCTTTGATCTCTGACCATTTTACACATTCTGAGATATGAATCAACAAGAGATGGATTTTAGATGCCTGCTGAGACATGGTAATCAGTCTTTTGTCTCCGCAACCATAGGAAATTAAAGTTCAGTCTTTTGCATATTTCCTATCTCCCTTTCAAGTGTCTGTGCTTGAAGAAGGCCACGACACCTTTTCAAGTGCGACATTCCATGTCGGGGAAGGTCTGTTAGTATAACCCACATAGGAATTTTCCAGAAAGTGGTCACTTTACATTATCAGTCATCTTTTGCTCAGTGTCTTGAATGTATTCCTTTAAACATGAACACGTCTTCCTGAAAAAGTTCAGTATGCCTGTAATCTGCTCTTCATGACAAACTGAGGCCCTGTCTGCCTGCCTTCCAGCAGTTCAAAAAAGCAATTCTGAAGGCCAATTAAGGATGGGCAATAAATGCTGGCCTCCCTAGCAATGCTCAAAAAAATGAAAAATGTCTCAGTTGGACCTAAAAGATCACATGGCACTATTTTGAAGAAGAGCAGGGTTGTTATCCCTGGTGCCCTGACCAATATGTATCCCTCAACTAACATCATAAAAAGAGATTATCTGGTCATTATCACATTCATTTTCTGGGTGCTTACTGTAAGCAAATTGGCTGCCACACTTGTACATTACAATAGTGACTACACTTCAAAAGTAGCTCATTTGCTGTAAAGTGCTTTGAGATGTTCACTGTCTATGAAAAGTGCAATAGAGGTGCAAGTCATTTTTATCGTTTTATCGACACCCAAGTATTAATTCTATATTCAATTACAAAGAAAGCTCTATTGTTATGCTGCTGTTAGGCCTTATTTTTTGTTTTGAAATCAATAGAGGTCTCTAAAGTTTGCTGGATCTCATTGCCTGAGTTGCTTATTATTGCTTGCTGCCCTAATATAGGATGTTAGGAAATACAAACTTTCCTATCCCTGGAGTATTTTCCAGACCGAGGACTATGAACCCCAGCATGCCCTGGGAGTTCCGGTGCATGCGCAGAGTAGACAAGCCACACATGCTCAGCCCAGTATTCTGTGTACTTCAGAGGCCCTGGAAGAAATCACCAGGGCACTTGCATGGCACAAAAACAGTAATCACAGGGCCCAGTATGGCACCATAAAAAAGTGAGGTCCCGTGACAGAGGAGGAACCATGGCAGCAGCAGAGTTCCAGAGAAGGTAGAACCATTGGGAGCGGATCCAGAGAGGCAGAACTCAGAGAGAGAGAGCGACCAATGGAAAAGGGTCCACCAGGAGGAGACCACCGGTTGGAACCACTGGGGAAGAGAAACAACGGGGAGATCAGTAAACGAAGAGACTCCAAGCAGTGAAAGAGATGCTGTGTGCTGGCTCCCTACAGGGTGGGCTCAGAGAGGCCCTGGAGAGCTGAAAAGGCAGTGGAAAGTTGTTGACTCCATGATGTGAGCCATCGGAGCAAAGGCAACCTTTTGGAGTAGTAGTGTTCTGCTCGGTATGGCCAAAGAGCCTGGAGTTGTGCCTGTGAGTTGGTGCTGTGGGGTGCAGCCTTGGGAGGCAAGTGGAACTCAGTCTCAGGTGAAGAGATTAATCTATCAGAAGGTGAGCAGCCGTTGAGGAAATCCAAATTGGAGCGGCTTTTCGGGGGAATTCAGAGGCTAGATCGTCAAAAGTGAAGATTTGAAATCCCTCATGAGGGCAATCGAGTTTTAACAAGATTGTGTAACTCACAGTGGACATTGACATTGGGTGGATTGTTGAGAAATCTGTGGGATTTATCTTGGTCACATCTGCCATTTATTGAGCAGTGCGGTGTGTTCAACCACAGTTTGCCTGTTAATTCACATGTACCTCATGTTAATTTTGAATTTTAGAGTGTAAGTTAGATATTGTAAATTGTTTACTGACTTTGCTATACACAGTTTATTTTGGTTTGTTTAAAAACCGTGGAATCTTATGGTTTTATTCTCTTAGCAAGTACCTGGAATTTCAAACTTTGTGTACTTTAAACAAAATGTTACTGGTTCCTAGCTAGATTGCACCAAAATTTGGGGGTCTGGTTCAGGATCATAACAAGGACAATGAGCTATTTTCCTTAGTTATACTTAAATTTCTGTGACCCTTGAGGATCCTGAATTTGGTGGTATGTCATGTATGTGTTGGTGCTACAGTAAATATAGTCAGGATCTGTTTATTAAAACATAAAAATTGTTTGCTAGCCTATGTCTGACACTGATTGCTTGGCCTCCAGATCTAATTTGACAGCTCATTTGTCACAGAACCACCACGTATTTTTAGACAGGTGACTAGTTTATATAAATGTATCACCTCATTCTCTCGTTATGATCGTCCATTGCTGGAAGAGAGCATTTTCCATTTTTCACTTGCTCACAACATAAACCTTAAGGCAATATATTTTCTTCCATCCCAGAAAGTTTGAATTAATCTTAGAATCTACCACGGAAAATTCTGAGTATTAATTCTCATCTTCCTGGATAATTGTATTGCACCAGGCCCTGGAATCAGAGCAGACAAGCGTCTATTTTTTTGGCATTGTGCCTTAAAGGTTATTGGAAACTTAATTTTATTTATTTCATCAAACTGTCTGCCTTCCTTCTGAACAAAAAAAGTGTAAGACTTATAACAATAATGTTCTTGTACCTCATCATTTTTCAGACCCCATGGGCTGAATTTTGCTGTCAACGAACAGGGGGCGGGGCCCGCTTGCCGACGCGCAAAATGACATGGAATGATGTTGGGCAGAACCCCCGACATCATCCCGCCCCATTTAAATCTTCAGGATGAGGTTTCATGTAGGGATTTAAAAAGTTCAATAAAGTTTTAGTGAAATTTATGAATATGTCCCATCTCATGTGACATTGTCACATGAGGGGGACATGTTAAGGATTTTTTTTTCTCTATTTTTACTGTTTTTACAACTGTCAGCAATCTCCCTGAGGCAGCACTTTGCCTCAGAGAGATGTGTGCTCTTTTGTGCGCATGCGCGAAAGAGCGCACTCTTGCATTTGGGGAATCTCCCCCCACGCCTGAACAGAAAGCGCATAGTGCTTCCCGCCGGGCATCACGCTGGGTGGGCCTTAATTGGCCCGCCCACGTAAAATGGCGGTGGGGCCCACTTCTCCGGCGGGGATCGGCTCCCCCACCCGCCGGAGATTGGGTCGGGCCTGTCCACTCGACTGGCAGAAAATTCTGCCCCATACGTCTGTTACTCTGTCAAGGATCCATTTTAAATCATTTTGATAATTACCCTTTAATATATATAAAAAATACACCCATAAACATTAAAATATACTTTACTTGTAACTAGTAGATAAATACGGATGTACCCTTGATTTGAAAAATATTTTTCAGTGGAGTGATAAATCACACAGTCAAAATAATAATAGATGTGTGAATGAATCACTTAACAGCTGTTAGTTTTATACAATGGTCAACAATTAAGTTAAAATTTAGTTACTTTTCATTGTATCTGTGAATTTTGATGTTGAAAAATGCAGAGCATCTAGAAGAAAGAAATTACCAAAACCTGAAAGTTTGCTGCACCAGCTTTTCCCTAGAATATCAGCAGTGTCAGTAAATTTTGAACACTGCACAAAAAAAGAATTAAGGTCACTACTTTCAATTCTTTTCATGGTCATTTAAAAATGATGATGTTAGCCCTTGCAGGCTCTCCAGCATGAATATTACTTCTCCCGGGGGACATGTGCTGCTGCTTAAACAGGTAGTAAAGACCACAGCAAAGGTCATGAGGAACTTATGCAATGTAAGTATAGTTATGCACATAAAGTATGATTTAGGATCATGGAATGGTGGGTTGGGACAATTTTTGTTACTGAATGTAAAAACTGAGCTGAGAAGTTGATTAGTTGAGCATTGTTCAGTCAGATTGGTGATTGGATTAACCGCTGTTTGTGTGGAGTTATGTAATTATTTTGGTGTTTTATATACTGTAAATTTACAAGTAACAATTTACAGGTAACAAAAATAATGTATTAAAACTTTGATATGAATGATTAAATGCAAGATAACTGAATTTATTTGTGCTCTCTCACCTCCACTCTGGTCTTTTACTTATTTACCGCATCTTTTAATCATGAGAAAGGAGACAAAAAGACCATTCCATTGTCATTCCAGAAACTAACTGAGGTGGGGAAAAAATTCCTATTTGCAGAAACAGCCTTTCACAACAGTGTTAATCTTACTATAGGAATAAATATGAGCTAATTTCATTTAGTGCCCAACCTTTACAAAGTTTCGCACATTACCTATATGTAGAAATGTAACAAATTTCATAATCTTATTCACTTATAGAATAGCTATCTGAGCAATCAGAAGCCCATCAAGCCTTTACCAACTGTTGGGTTCATGCATTATTACCACTTAACTGTTCAAGTAATTACATAAAGGGTAATTTATGATACTGTAATGAAATAGTTGTAAACTATTTTTAAAATAGCAGAAACTGAAGGTATGAATTATTTAGTCAAATGCACCTGCTTAATGTCTGATATCATTTTTTATTAGTTTGAAACATGATGCATTTGGATGGGAAATTCAGAAGCATAGAGTACAATAAAATGCCTTAAGTAACATCTTTACTCCATAAATCACCCAAGTAATTGATTTAAGTACAGAACCCCAGGAGATTCAGAAAGACATACTATTAGAAGTTTATATTAATTTTTAATTGCATTCATGATTATCTGCTTGCTTTATTCTGTAAAGAGTCCATTGAGTCCAAAGGGACTTTAGAACTAGGTGACAAATGGATTTACATCTTGTTATTAGGTGGTTGCAGCTCATTGAACGATTTTGAATGGGTGCTTTTAGAAATATTTCCCGTTAGCTGTGTGGATTATAAATCTATTGAATTGTTACTTTTTGCTTCCCTACGTCACAAATTTTAACTTCAGGAGGTGTGTGAGGTAAACTCCAGCTAGCATTATGTTTGGAGCCAGATGCAATTGCAAAAGATGCCCTTTTTAATTTTATTTGTGCTTCCCATATCACTTAATTCCCTGAGTGACCAAAAATCTATCTCAGCCTTAGAGGAACACTCACAACCCTCTGGGGTTGAGAATTTCAAATATTCACCTCTTTAAGTGACGAAATTTCTCCACATCTCAGTCCTAAATGATTGACTCCTTATCCTGAGACTGTACCCCTGTGTTCTAGATTCCCCAGCCAAGGGAAACAACCGCTGAATTTCTACCCAGTCAAGCCCCTGTGGAATCTGATATAAATGATTAGTAAGGGTTTGTGCATATGAGAGGCTCCTTGACTCTAAGCATGAGATAAATATCTAAGTAAAACACAACAAAGGCATTGTGCAAGAGTTTGTAGCAGATTAGGTAAATTCTTGTAATAAGAAACCTGGAGGCTGGATCATGAATGCTTAGCAACCTTAGTTCATTTGCCAACTTCATCTTACCACAAAGGAGTGGAAAACCTGGAAATGCTAACAACTTTACTTTCACCAGACATTACAAATAATTTAAAAATTAATCAGAGCAAAAGTTGAGATGGGTTCATGAATTTGTTCTCTAGCCTTCTGTTGCATGTAATCTCTATTGGGTAATTAATATAGAATTTTTTGTGGCACTAGACATATATCTTGGAAGGTTTGAGCTGAACCAGAAAAAATAGTAAATTAATATTTGTTTATAAGAATCCAAGTATCATTCGGTGGAGCCTTGCTGTCTATTGTATAACTAAAAATCCTGCACATAGTACAATTTTTAAATTAATTCATGGGATGTGGGCATCACCGGCTAGGCCAGCAACACGCCCATCCCTAATTGCCCTTGAGAGGATAGTGGTGGTGAGCTGCCTTCTTGAACCACTGCAGTCCCTGTAGTGTAGCTGCATCCACAGTGCTGTTAGGGAGGGAGTTCCAGGATTTTGACCCAGCAACAGTGAAGGAACGGGGATATATTTTCCAAGTCAGGATAGTGAGTGGCTTGGAGGGGAACTTCCAGGCGGTGGTGTTCCCATGCAACTGTTGCCCTTGTCCTTCTAGGTGGTAGCGGTCGTGGATTGGAAGGTGCTGTCTAAAGACCCTTGGTGAGTTCCTGCAGTGTATCTTGTAGGCGGTACACACTGCTGCCACTGTGCATCGGTGATGAAGGGATTGAATGTTTGTGGATGGGCTGTCGATCCAGCGGGCTGCTTTGTTTTGTGCTGTCGAGCTTCTTGAATGTTGTGGGAGCTGCACTCATCCATGCAAGTCGGGAGTATTCTATCACACTACTGACATGTGCCTTGTAGATGATTGACAGGCTTTGGGGAATCAGGAGGCAATAATAATTGCATGTTTCACACATGTAAAGTATTGACTAACCATATTCATTAGGGTGTGTGTGTGTGCTACAAACAATTGTGGGGCATGAATAGCAAAATAAAACCATGAGAATGAAGACATTTTCCCCCAGAATTTTATATCGTTTAATGATAATTTTAAAGTAAACGATGACATTTTTGGTGTTGCGGCATTCCTTTCACACCGCACTGCAGAGTCCTTTTCATCTCATCTGTGCCCATATTTCCAATCTCTCAGATGTGTGCATGACGTTCAGTGTGTTGCATGTCTTGTACTTCAATTATCACAAAAAAGGCAACTACAATTAAAGCATGTTAATTTGCTTTGTCATGATTGTCATGAGGCAGGTCGGAGTTACAACTACGAATCATGAATGAAAAAAACTGCATAAAAACAGCCAAACAAAGCATAACTTGAATCAATCAAATTGAACAAAATTATTTTTCAATTTGTAGCCAATCAAGTTTATCTATCTGCTGCTTTATGTAATTAAAATAAATTTAATGCAACAAAGAAAGGAAAAACAATGTGATAAAGAAAAAGAAAAATTACCACAATCTTTGTCAAAAGCAAAATACTGCGAATGCTGGAAATCTGAATTTAAAACAGAAAATTTTGAAAATACTCAGCACGTCAGGCAGCTCCTGTGGGGAGAGGAATCACCCTTTCACCTGACTCATTAACTCTGCTTCTCCCTTCATAGATGCTGCTTGACCTGCTGATTATTTCCAGAATTTTCTGTTTTTAGCACGAGCTCTTTGTATTTGGTTTGAAAGGCTTAGCCACTCCTTTTCACTGCAGATGTAGAAAAGCTGAGGAATATCTATAATAAATGTATTAAGTTAAGCTTGGATGTCATTCCTGTGAGTGGAACTATTTTTTGACCACGTATCCCAATAGAACTAAAGAAGTGAACACCATTCTAAATTTTAGACAGTCATGCTTCATTTTGTCATATATTTTAATCTAAAAAAAATTTATTTTAGCACTTTTATTTTTTTTTGAGTGTTCAACATGAGGGATGTATTTTTGGGGGAAAGGAGCATTTCTCAAGTACATCTGATTCATGTATGACATGGACCAAATATAAAGAAAAGTGCTTTTTGCCATTACAAGGAAATACCTTAACACATTCTCAGGAGAGCATATTCCATGGTACCTATGGCATTTTAGGTTGTCCTCCATTTTGGTTTCCTTCAGTGAGGAGAGCCAAATTATTGGAGTGATCTTGTGTTTACTATGCACCCATTGAATTGTAAATGCAAACATTTGTTCATCAATACAATACACCAAATTAATTGTATTGCATGATCGATACAAGGCTAAAAATACTGCAGATCTCACACTGCTGAAGCGTATAGACCACGTAGGTCATGTTACAAATATTATGAAATCATTTAGAAAATCTGTTTAAGACCTAGGTTATTTTATTTGTTCTTTCCTCCCTGAAACCCCTCATTCTGAATTATTTAGAATAATATTTTAAAAACAGTCTGCTCAGAAACTTCATTATTGACATTGTTTTTCAAACTGCTTAAATCTCAGTGTGGCCCTTGATAACTTTATTGCCAGATTGTTATGTGGCGTAGGTTTGATGGTCCATTCTGGGTAGCATCATTTCATAGTTAAAAAAAAACTACAAGCCCCACTCACAACTCCACCCAACTGGTCAACCGCAATGCGTCTCTCCAGCATCCTGGCACAATTATCAACTGACATTGAACCATAACACTAGCCGTAGGACACAACTTTGCTGCAGAAATCCCTTGCAGACATTTCTAACTCAAAATGGTTGATTTTATGGGTGGAATATTGAGCTTGGCAGGCGGGCGCGCTCCTGGCCCAGCCGAGCGTAAAATGACACATAATAACCTCGAGCAAGCATCACGATGTCATCGCGTAGTCCTGCGATATTTCATTCGCTGGCCGCGCACCAGAGTCGGCAGCACGCCCGCTGACAATTAAAAGGCCTATTAAAAAGGTCATTAATTTCAAATTTACACTGCCCATCCAACCTTATGGCTAATGGGCAGGCGAAAACGCCATTGGCTTTTGCACTTTTTTGGAAACCTCATCCACGGGCGGAATGAGGTTTCCCAAAGCAAGTAAAAATAAAATTAAAATTTCACCCTTGAATTAAAAACATGCCCTTGCTCTTGTGACAGATTCACATGAGGGGACATGTCTTATGACATTTTTATTCTCTTCATTTTTTTTTCAACAGTGCTTCATCTCCCTGAGGCAGCTCCGCGCCTCAGTGACATTGAAGCACACTTTCACACGCATGCGCGAAGTTCACACTTGGCCCACTTGCCCTCCTCCCCCCGCCTGCACAGGTAGTGTTCAGTGTTGTCTCTTGCATTCGAAGTTGGGTGAGCCTTAATTGGCCCGCTCGCGTAAAATCATGGTGCGGTGCCGATCGTGGGCGGCAGTCAGCTTCGCAACCACCCCTTCCCTCCCTCCCTCCCTTCCTCCCTTCCCCCCTCCCTTCCCCCCCTCCCTTCCTCCCTTCCCCCCTTCCTCCCCTCCCCTCCCTTCCCCTTCCCCCCCCCTCCCTTCCCCCTCCCTTCCTCCCTTCCCCACCTTCCTCCCTCCCTCCCGCCCCTTCCCTTGCCCCCTCCTCCCACCTTCTGCAACACCACCCCCTCCAGCCAAGCATGATGCTAGCCAAAGGCAAATTCTTCCCTATAGGTTTAGCCATTTTTCCTTAGAACGATGACACTTTTTGGTGTTTATTATTTTTAACTCCATTTACAGTTACTGATGAGAAAGGAAATTGTTTACGTGATATGATTGGTTCTTTAGCAGCAGGTGCTGATTACTAATTGGTTGCTGTGAAAAAGATTTGAGG
The DNA here is from genome assembly GCF_017639515.1 of Carcharodon carcharias. NCBI lineage: Eukaryota > Metazoa > Chordata > Chondrichthyes > Lamniformes > Lamnidae > Carcharodon > Carcharodon carcharias. Next base: position 52,400,612 of record NC_054468.1, on the reverse strand, counting down.
GATTAGTCAAGTTGGGTTTACATTGCTTCCTCATTTGTGATTGGTAATGGTTGATTTCCTACTTGCTTGAAAAATCCACATTGGTTAATTGCACAGATGTAGTTATTGAAAACTGAGGGATGATCTTTGTACTTCAATACATAGGACAGTCTTTATGGCCAGAATTTTCCTGTCGGCATGCGGGGGCGGGCCCCACACGTCAACACGTGAAATGATACGCGGTGACATTAGGCAAGTGTCCTGACATCACCACAATATTTAGGTGGGTGGGCTTGCAGGTCCGAGCGCAACCCCAGGAGGCCCTGATTGTTCTCCTGGAGGAGCCTCTCCAGAAGAGTCGCCACTCACTCCATGGAGGAAGCATGGCGCTTGGCCCTGAGGCTCATTACATCGGTGATGCTCTATGTGGACTCCTTGAGCATGGGCATCATGTCACGCATAGCTTCATGTATCTCCACCAGATCCTCCTGCACACCCTGCTGCACTTCCAGCGTTTGCTGCCTCACAGATGACTGCAGAGGTAAATCATCAGCCACCGACCGAGTATGTGCCATGTCCCAGCAGTCCTCCGACACCTGGGCACTCTCTGTCTCTATCCATACCTCAAGCGAGAATGAAGTCACTCGAGACGCTAGCTGAAGATCTAATTCCCACTGAGGTGCTAGCATCTGCGCTGGTGCCTGCCTGACAGAGATGGTATGATGTTGGTGACTGGATTTCCTCTGGGCCCTCAGGTGTGAGAGGTGGCCACTCTGCCTCCTCCTCTCAGCCCTGCTCCAGTGATATTGAAAGGAAGAACAAAGACATTTGATTAGTTACAGTGCAGCCAATGTCAACTTGCATGCCTCTCCCCCGGATCATTATGCTCTCATCCTTCCATAATCAATGGTCAACCCATGTTGCTAACTTCAATCACTGAGCATTCAGCAGTGCCATGGCTTTTGGGACAGACATGGTGACCTGAGTGCTCATGAAACATGCCTCCCTGTGGCATCCGAGCCTCACCGCCCTTGGCGCCTCTCCAGATCCATGGCCTTCTGCTCAAAAGGTGTCAGGATCACCAACTAGGCCTGGCCTCCGCCAGTCAGCATCCACTCTGCAGAATTGTGCACAGTCTTCTCCTGAAAAGGAGAGAAGAGCATTGATTAGTCCAGCCTGTACCTGAATTCCCATCGTATCCCTGACAACCCAGCCAGAGTGGGACATTGTAGGACTCCAGTTCTTCATCACCCTGCAACTGCCGCATGCTCATAGAAAGAAGCCATAGATGACATCCCCCTTGCCCAAATGTTGCCTCCTTCACATGTGGCACCACAAGATGTAACCTTGCTAAGCAAGAAGGCACAAGCATGTGGAGCGCAAGGACCAGCAGATGGATTGGTGCCCCGCCACGAAAGCTCCCCTCCCAGTATGTTAGCACCCTGACTTCGACATGCTTCCCAGTTCCAGCACTCTGCCTAAGTGCAGACCCTTGAGTTTCACCCCCATTCTATACTCTGGGTGTCAGTGTCGCACATGCTGCGGGTGCAGAACCCATTCTAGCTCAACCCTCTCAGGGTGAACTAGGCTTGGGCAATATCTGCTGGTACACCCAGCGAGGGATACATGCCGTGAAGGATTCAATGGCGTTACTGTACTCAGAGTTGTGGGGCGGCTAGGGGGAGTCCACACAGAGCATCACCGATGCAATGAGCCTCATTAACAGAGCTGCCTCAGGGAGATTGAAGCACTTTTTTAAAAAAATAAATAAAGACGTCAAATATTTAATGAACGTCCCCTCATGTGACTGTGTCACATGAGATGGGATATGTTTTTATTTTCAAAATAAAGGTTTTATTTAATTAATATTAGCTTTAGGAAACCTCATCCCGCTCGTGGGTGTGGTTTCCTAAAAAATGTAATGGCTGATGGGCCTTTTCGCCTGCTGGCCAACCATTAGGTTGGACGGGCAGTGTAAATTTCAAGCTAATTAGGTCCTTAATAGGCCTTTCAATTATTGGCGGACATGCAGCCGCCAAACGAAATATCGTCTGAGTGCGCAGTGACGTCGGGACGCATGGTCGATGTCATATTACGTTCCAGCGTGTTAGGCACGCTCCCACATGCCGAAGGTAAAATTCTGGCCTATGTTATTTTAACTTAATGTATTGATTTTACTTGTTTTGGTAATGTTTTAAATCTTGCACATTGTGAAGTGACTAGTTATTGTTGAGTTATTGTCATCCAAAGAGCTCTTCTCAATAAAAAAGTAACATTCACTTTAGTCCTGCAAGAGCCTTTGGTAATTTGCTGATGGAGGCTCTAATGACCACAGCCCGAATATTTTGTTTTGACTGTTTCAATAGCTGTTTGCATGAATTTCCCTGTTTTATATTTCTGCACTTGTAGCTACATGTTCCATGACAGCCTAAAATTAGAACTAAATCAGATATAAACGCAAGCTTTTGTTAGGGAATAATGGAGATGAACCAAATAAGATAATTTATACAAAGTGTTCACATTTCTAATAAAAATCAAGCCATTTATTAGGATAATAAACACCTTGAATTTCTATAATTGCTGTCAAATTCAACAAGAACATGAAAACTTTACAGATTTAGTGTAAAATTTCTTTAGAGATTTTTCTTCACCCCGTTAAACTGTTTATTATACAAGTGATTTGTAAAGATGTTGCAGCTTAGATTAATCCTAAAACTATGTCCTTCCTACCCTCTCCCATCCCTGCCCATATTCTGCCCTGCCTCAAATTGCCATGCAACAGCCCCGGGTGTGAAAAGACATGGGGCAAGATTTTGCCCTCCGGGCCAGGACTCAGACATCAGGAGCAAATGGGGGTCGCAAGTCCGCACTGTGTGGGAAACAGTCACCCAGCAGTGATTTTCCCTGAGTTGGCCAATTAGTGGCCAGAGGGCTAGCTCACCATTCAATGAAAGATGGCAGGCAGGTTTACGAAGGGCCTATCGGAGCCCCTCCAACTCAGAAGGAGATGAAGCCTGCAGCTCATGTAAGTGAGTGAGAGAGAAGATGCCTCCATTTTGAGGTGTCCTCTCTCACTTATTAAACTTTTAACTTAAATAATGGAATCAACAGCCAGGTCACAGCTATGACCAGGCAGTCATGGTGGGTCTCAAAACCAATCTAGAATGCTGAGCCTTGGAGTTCCATTGCAAGGCCATCTCCAGGCAAATGACCTAGTCATTTAAGCCTCAGTGGGCCTGCAAGATTCTGTATTACCTGAAAATTCTACTCAGCCTCTGACAGTAGGCCTGAATAAGCATTTAAGTTACTCAATTGACTACTAGCTGCTTGTGGCAGGCAACCTTGCAAAGTCAATTCCAGGATTATGGCCTGAGGATCAGGATGGTGTCAGCAAACTCATGAGCAGCATAAATTTTGCACCCCCCACCCTCTGTCCTTGCAGCCATATGGGCTAAAAATCCAGTCCATGTAGTCATATGCCATTGAGGTACAATGGCATTACCATCACCGAATCCCCCACTTTCAACATCTTGCGCTTACCATTGACCAAAAACTGAACTGGACTAGCCATATAAATTCTGTGGCTACAAGGTCAGGTCCGAGACTAGGAATAGTATGATGAGCAACTCACCTCCTGACTCACCAAAGCCTGTCCGCCATCTACAAGGCACAAGTCAGGAGTGTGATGGAATACTCTCCACTTGCCTGGATGAATGTAGCTCCCACAACACTCAAGAAACTTGACACCATCCAGGACAAAGCAGCCTGCTTGATTGGCATCACATCCACAAACATTCACTCCCTCCACCACTGACGCACAGTAGCAGCAGTGTGTACCATCTACAAGACGCACTGCAGGAATTCACTAAGGCTCCTTCGACAGCATCTTCCATACCCATGACTACTACCGTCTAGAAGGACAAGGGCAGCAGATACATGGGAACACCACCACCTGGAAGTTCCCCTCCAAGTCACTCACCATCCTGACTTGGAAATATATCGCCGTTCCTTCACTGTCGCTGGGTCAAAACCCTGGCCCTGGAACTCCCTACCAGCATTGTGGGTGTACCTACACCACATGGACTGCAGCGGCTTAAGAAGGCAGCTCACGACCGCCTTCTCAAGGGCAACTAGGGATGGGCAATAAAATGCTGGCCCAGCCAGCGAAGCCCACATCCCATGAATGAATTTTTTAAAATGCCCTCCACCCTCCATCAGTGCCTTATCACCAGCTTCTTAGAAGACAGGTTCACATGGCTTGCCTGTGGTGCACTTAAAAGCGTCACTCTCAGATGTAGCATTGCAATGTGTAGATCTTGCTTGGTCTGTCTACATCTCAGAATTATGGATTTCACCATGAAAATCATTCATTCAGCTAGATCAGTAAATCTAAGGTAAAGAAGAGAAGTAGTGTGATCGACATTCCACTTCTCACGCATATCCTGACGTGGCTTACCAATAAAGTGCAGACCGTTATCTGTAATGATCACTCCAGGCACACATAATAAACCGAAAAAAGAACTTAAGCGTATGCATGACAGTTGTGCTTGATGTGTTGTGCTATTATAGAATAATGGGGTACTTGGTAAAGTAGTTGACGATGGCGATGAAGTTACTGCCATGGACATGAAAGAGGTCGGGTGCGATTTTGGACCAAGGATGGGTAAGAAATTCATGTTTTATGCTGACTTGGCATGTGCTCTTGACATGTCTTGCACTTCTTGACGCTGATTTCAATGTCATTGTTCATACCCGGCCAACAGACTGCGCGTCTCATGAGTCCTCCCATCTGATCTATACCCATGTGTGAGTGATGAAGTTGCTGAAGAATATCAGGTTACAAAGATTCTGGTATAATGACCTGACTGCCTTTAAAAATGACTCCCTGGGAGATGCCTAGCTTATTCTGATAAGGCCAAAATGGTCTCACGTGTTTGTAGATATGCTGAATTGAATCAGGCCATCTTTCGATGATGGTTTTCCACAGTTTCTGAAGTGTGTAAGATTTTGCCATTTCTTCTTATAGATGCTGGCATTTGCATTGCGTAAAATTCACCAGGTCAATTTGAAGAACATCAACAAGGTCAATGTCAATGAAGTCAACTTGTAGACCTAAGGATATATTTTCTGTTTTTGCTGGGTTAGGCAATCTGCTAAGTGTATCTGATGTGACCATCAAGTTACCTGGCTTGTACCTAATCTCGTAACCTTGAATCTTTATCAAGAGTCATTGCAATCTTGGTGGTGCATTGGTCAATATTTTTAGCCAAATCATCTCCATTGGCTTGTGGTCAGTCTCTACCACAATTTTTTTGCCAAACAGAATGCTTCCTGCTCGATATTGGAGTGGTTAGACTGCATAATGGACAGAGATTTTGTAGCAAATGCTATCAGTTTGTCTTTTTGTGGTATGTACGCACCCAGACTTTTCTGTAAGGCAATTATCTCCAGGGTAGTTGACTCCCTAGGATTATAAAATTGCGAAGTCGATGCTTCTGAGAATGACTGTTTCAGTGCTTGAAAGAGTTTTTTGTGATCTTCGTGCCACAGGAAAGGCACATCCTTTCTCAACAGTTCGTAGAGCAATGAAGATTTTTGAGTGAAATTGGGAATATATGAAGACAAGAAAATAAAGAGACCTAGACATCTTAGAGGATCATTCTTACCTTGGTATGGCCTTACTATCCTCTATTTTACTTAGATCGGGATAGATGCCAGCACAGGAATAAATGGAACTGAAGAAATTGTTGATGTTGATGCGCATTTCAGACTGTTGAACACTAATCTTTCATTACATGCCGCTGGCATCAATAAATCTAGATTATGATCATGTTCTTGCTTTGTTCTTCCCACAACAACTATGTCATCTGTGATACAGATACATCCTGGTACAGTGCATGTAAGGTGGACCATGTGAACTTGAAAAAGATTCTGGCTAACAGAGAGCCCAAAAGGAAGCCGTTGAAAACAGTATTGTCCAAATGGGGTACGAAATGTAGTAAGCTCTTGGGACTCCCCGAGATCTACTGCCAGGGACCCATGCTACCATGCCTGGCATCAAGCTTCGAGAAGAATTTTGCACCTGCAAATCTCGTATTTAACTTTCCTAATGTGGGTACTTTGTAAGGACGTTTCAAAGCTGCCTTTAAATTTCATGGATCGAGGCATATTCTCAATGATCTGTCCTTCTTTATGACACGTGATTGAGCTGCACCAATCTGTGCACTCTTGTACCCTTCTAATGAATCCATCTTTCTTCAGTTCGACGTTTAATTTGTCTTGTACGTGGATACTGCATTTACATGTTGGATCAATTGATGGACTTACATTCTCCTGCAAGTGTAATGTTTCAGCTCTCTTGAAACTTCAATTTTGTCAAAACATTCTGGATGTTTCTACATTAGGTCATGAACTGATGTGATAATAGTTGTTTCTGAGGTTAATCTGCCTTGTGATGTCTGACTGATCCCATGGATTGTTACTATTGTGTGGTACCTTTTTGCTGAGGAGGGGAGGGGAGGGTCACCCACTTATCTGCCTTGGGAGGGGAGTCAGCAGAGCAGAGGGGAGGGGAGAGGGCCATTAGTTTTTGCAATGTAAAACATTGTTCACTAAAAATTTCACAGCAGTAGGTTTTGCCATGGCTTTCCACGACTGTGGATATATGTCTTTTAGAACTCACAGAGATAGTATGTTGGTACATGCCCCTGTGTCAATCTTGGCCAATAATGAATAGTTACCAACTTTCTTAGGATAGATAATTTGAATCTTGACAAACCCTTTGGATGCTGTGACGGCATTTCTGTTTTCCATGAGATTGACAGTGTGAAACATGTTCACCGCCCTTTATCTCATTGTGCATATCATTGTCATTTTCTGGTTTGTTAATGACCTAGTGTATATTTTCTGACAGGATACTGGATGGTCATTCTTATTGCTTGAAGGAACCATTGTGTATGGACTGTTTGGATCAGTGCACGGCTCTTAATAGCTGCATCAGCCTATTGCTCTAATGCACCACCATTGCCAATGGCCCGTTCTGTCACATGCCTTGCAAAATTGTTGAAAATCTGGGCATTTCCTTGGTGCACGCAAAAGTACAGACCTTCCACATTTCTTGCTAGATTTGTCATTCTGCTGAATGCATCAATAATTGGGGTTGTACTTAGGAGCTGTAACCTTTGCGAGGATCACTTCATACTTGCATCCATCCTTGAGTAGTTCTTCAATGCTATACATTTTCGGTTTGTCTAGCAGATCTTACTGGAACACTTCCATCGGAGTGGATGTAATCACCAACTCAACAATTCTGTCTGCTAACTCTGCATTTGAAATATCACAATATGTACCCTTTTCTCTGCATCTGCTGACCAAGTGGTCTATGGATTCTACAGGCTGTTGTCAAAATGACATGAACTCTAATCAATGAATATGGAAGTTTAACCTGATTCTGAACCAGTCTTCCAATATAGTCCATTTCTTTTGGAGATCCCTTAGATCTTCTTCTGTTAATCCTGATGTTCTACCTATGTAGACTTTCATTCCCAATTGCTAGGTGTATTTTTATGGCTTGTTTACCTGGTTGAGATACACTTTTTCAAATTCATTTATGGGATGTGGGCATCGCTGGCTAGGCCAGCATTTATTGCCCATCCTTAATTGCCCTTGAGAAGGTGATGGTGAGCTGTCTTCTTGAATCGCTACAGTCCCTTTGGTGTAAGTACACCTACAGTGCTGTTAGGGAGGGAGTTCCAGGGTTTTGGCCCAGTGATTGTGAAGGAACGACGATATATTTCCAAGTCATGATGGTGAGTGGAGGAGAACTTCCAGCTGGTGATGTTCCCATGTGTCTGCTGCCCTTGTCCTTCTAGATGGTAGTGGTTGTGGGTTTGGAAGGTGCTGCCTAAGAAGCCTTTGTGAATTACTGCAGTGCATCTTGTAGGTGGTACACACTGCTACCACTGTTTGCCATTGGTAGAGGTTTGTGGAAGGGGTGCCAATCAAGTGGACTGCTTTGTTTGGGATGGTGTTGAGTTTCTTGAATCTTGTCGGAGCTGAATCAAGAAGCCATAGCTCTGTACACTGTTTAAACATTTTGAATTTGGCTAGTAGGTCAGCTGCATTCCAATTCAAACTGGGTAATTTTGTGGACATTCTGACGATGTCCCTTTGGCCATCCTTATCCTATAGTATCTGGGATTAATGTCAATGTAGCCGCTTTTGCACGCTTTTCTGAAGCTCCACCCACAAAGAAATGTTGTGATGGGAATGCACCACAGGATTTTGGCGTTTATGCTTTTTACTCAATTTAATGATCATCAGCTCCTGAAGTCATGGTTATAATCGCAATCTTCTCTGGCCCAATTTTTATAACTTTGTTTTTTGTTTGACTCTCCCTTGCTCTTTATAATTCCGGCCCATACCCTGATCAGTCGCCCTTTCTAACTGAGCTAACCCGGTGCCGGTCCTCTTGACACACTGTCCCACTTATGGAACTGACAGGCTATGCGCTGCAGTCTCACCACGAGGGATTTACCTGTTTACCAGCTCTTTATTTCAGCACTGTGTCTCCAAAGCTTTTCTTCGCAGGCGGTACACTGCAATTTCAACACTCTCTGATGTTGCAACTCCGTTGCGGCCTGACCAAAGCATTGAGAGTTGTCTCATGCCATATAGCATGATCCAAGGCTGTTCACCTTGTCATACTGTACTTAAACTTGCTGCCACCTGTCTGACCACCGCTGATCGCCATGTTGTATTATTATAATGATATAATACCTCATTTACTGTACAAGACACAAAGCACCAATCTCTCATAAGGGATTGGGTAAACACATTGTATGTTCACTTATGAAGACTAGGCATATGAGAACAGTTATACATAGGTATAAAGCTTGAAGAATCGGAGCTGTGTGTCGGTGTTCTGCTCAAAGCAAAAGTGAAACTTAGACTGGATCACATGACACATTTCCCTTCTAGCAATGTCATGCTGATATCCCTTAAAGGCATACTACAACAGAATGCCATGCTTAAACACGTGGTGGAGACAGATTGAACCTTGGCTTTCTAAAGGGAATTGTATAATTATGTGAAGAGAAAAGATGTACAGGGTTGCGGGGACAAAGTGGGGGAGTGGGACTAGCTGAGTTGCTCTAGCAGAGCCTGCACAGACATGATGGGTCAAATGGCCTCTCGCTGTACTGTAACCATTCTACGATTCTACATTATTTTGCATGCTGTGGATTCAAGTGGATTGTGGGACTCACTTTGACAAAGAAAAACAAAAGAAACACTAAATGACAATTTTATTTTGCAGCATTACATGTTTTATGTCTAATATCCTCAATTCTGTGTACTAGGCACAAAATATGTTATGACATATTACAATAAAGCTCCTCAACAGAATAAATATACAATTTCCATCTTAATAGGAACTGGAGCCTGTTCTGAGGAGAGGCTATTGTGCCAAACTTGTGTTAAGGTATATGAAACAGAGCTGTAATTATAACTACTACTTCTTTCAGTATATCAGCTTTCTATAAATTGTGCCTGTGTTTAACTAAGCAAAAATATGCTACCAATTAAATTACAGGAATACTTTTTCCCAATTAAAATCTAAATCTGTTAAATTCCAATCCCAGGAGGAAGACTCTAGTAGCAAGGAGAACAAGTGGCTTGATTTAAAGGACTACATCACATATCTTGGTAACATTTAATCAGGATTACAGTGACCAAATATGCCTAATTCTGTTATTGCAGGGTATTCTGGACTGTTTCGCTTGTATATGGGATTAAATTCCACAGTTCAGTATATTTTTAATGAAAATCATAAATGAAAGGCATTGCGTATTATTGATCCTTTACCTGTGTATTTAGTTTTATATTTTACCTTTTTTAAAAGCCAAAGCTGTAGTGGAACCTATGAGCAACAACAGCCAGGATAGGACCCTCTTCTCTATTGAACATATCCCACAGAGTTGCGATGCCTCGTGCATCACAATATATATACTTCCTCCCCACCTGAAAGCCTGTGATCTTATGGGAAAGATGAAAATCGTAATGAAACACAGGCTAATTTTGGGGGAAAATTTTGAACTTCCACTCCTAGAAAGAAGGTGGGAAACATATAACAGACTTGAGGTAGGTATATGGGGTTTAGGAGTAGCCCTGGATGGAAGAGTTATGGCATGTAACAGCAATTATGAAGGTTGTTGGTTTTTGGTTATATTGTCGTCAATCCTTGGGTATGGTAGTACTGCAAAGAGGGAAAGTGGAATTTGGTGGCACCAGACAATGGAATGTAGGGTTATTTATTGGGATTTTCCTGAGTAATGCAATAGTTGGAGTGGGTTATGATGTGTGTTAGCAGTAGAGAGGAGTTCAGTGTCTGAGAGCATTGAGGAAGCAAAGAAGCGAAGCTGGTTACATAGTATAAATGACCAAGTTGTGTGTAATTGTCTGACAAAGCCTTGGGTGTAAAGTGTATCATACTTAAACCTGAGCTTTCAATGGGCTTTATAAATAGAGGCGTAGAGTACAGAAGCTAAGGAGTATTGCTAAACTTATACATAATGGTTCAATCCCACTGTGACTATGGTTCCCAGTTCTGGAAACCTGAAGAATGTGGGAAGGAGGAATAAAAGGAGGAGGGGGATAAGGGGCCTGGAAACAGGAGAAGCACCAGGACCCATGATTTCTCTCCCTGATCCTGATCAACACTACCCGAATAGCGTCCCAGACACTCAGTGAGCCAAATAGAAAATGCATGTAATTCATCTTCTACCTCAAAGGAAGATTCCTTTTGGATGCATTAGCTTATTGTACATTCTCATTCCTAAATCTCCTAACCTTACAATTTTCAACCCATTCAGATAAATCCTCCTACTGAGCTCATAACGTGGCTTCTAAAAGTGACATACATTCATATGGATGGACGCATTCTCCATAAACAAAAGGAATATGCTCAAGCCTTGCGCCTTTTGAATTACTGTGGAGTTTGGGGAGCCGATATTTCCATGTATCTTTCTCCCTGGCAAGCCCTCGATCAATCAGTGACTTGCCGACCAATCAGCACCTTTTCCTCCTGTAGTATAAATTGTTGCAATCATTTGCAATTTAGTATTTTTGCATTTGTCGTGATAAGTGGAAGATGAAAAGCTTCAGCAACGTGTCTTTCTTTTCAACAATATTGAAGCTCAATGCTATTGAGCAGCTGGATATACAGTTCAACATGAAAATTGTAAAGTTACTGCCTAAGTTGCCCTGTTTATTCTGGAGCTTTGTTACACCAGTACCTTGCCAAGAGACACTGGTTTCAAAGACATGAAGGACATGAAGTTGCAGTGTAACCTTCTAAGCAAGCTAGAGGAGGCCAGGGTGTGTCTATTCAAATGTAAGTGAAATTTTAATGGGGTAAAAGGTATTAAATACTGTCAAAGAATCTTTCTGGCATTGAAAACTTATTTTTGACAGTGTGAATCAGGTTGGAAATTGAAAACAAAATAATTATTTTTTCCTTTACTCTGTCTCTTCTATTTCAATTCTGTTGTATTATTGTTCACTTATTTTTATTTCTGTACATAAGTAAGCATTGATTTAAATATTCTAATTTATACTTCTGGGGTGAATTTATTGGCCACAGTGGCATCTCCGGAGGCAGAGGGTAAGTCGGGGTCAACCTGAAGCTCTGATGCAATTTTATATATGTCAGGCAATTAACTGTTTAGCATTGGGGCTTCCATTCCTTTAAGGATGAAGATCTGCACCCCCACCCAGAGCTGCTGGCCAATCGGAGGCCTTGCAGCTTTCACTACCAGCAGCGTCACCAGTAGCGTCGGCCATTATTGGTACTGCAACTGGGTTAGGCCAGCAAGACGGAGGAAGCCCCAGAACCTACCTAAGTGGTTCAGGCTCACCTGGACCAGTCAGGCAGGCCCTGGTGAGAAGGGAGGGTCATTGTTGAGGGCATGGGGTAGAGACTTCACAAAGGGTGACCCTGCCACCAGACTGGGGTCTTTGTAGACCACAGGTTGTCAATCAGGAGAGTCCCTACCCTGAGCCTATAAGGAGTCCACCATTTTTTACTGGGCAGCCACACCACTGCTGCTAGAATTGGCCGCACAAGGGCCTCAAATGACCTTTGGGTGTGACGGCTATCCTTGACCTTCTCCGCCTCCAAGTGAATTGCAAGGTATCAGGAAGGCAATGGGTACTCCGTCCCCAACATTCCCTCCAGATTTTAGCCTCCTCTGCCTCCCAGGCCACTTCACAGGGCGGAATTTAATTCTGCCCTGTGACTGCAAACTTTGTCTCATAGCACTACTGATCCGCTTCCAGCACAATGCTCGTAAGGGTGCTAGCACAGATGCGCCATATGTGCACCAGAAGCATGCACAGTGGACCGATCGTAATGTCACTTAGTATCTCGGGCTGATTGGTACCCAAGCTGCCATTTTGAACCTTGCTTGTACTGTTTACATCCTCTGTTAAACACTTTCAGCTGAACATGTATTCAGCTGCACGAGCACCCCTGACCCCACAAGTGCTTTTTAAAGGGATCAACATGGAACTTTCAGGTGCTGCAGAGTCAGTACAAGTGATGTGTACTGTGTGGTTAGAGGAGTCCTGACAACTGATGGAATCAGAAGGGAGTGGTGCCAGACTTTGAGGAGGAGTTCAGTGGATTTTGAGCAGAAAGCTTTTTCACACTCGTGGGACTATAGCTACAGCTGCAGCATAACAGGGAAATGGAGCACAAGCAACAGGAATGGAAAGCTGTGCAGAGAGATAGAAGGGGGAAGGATCTCAAGAGAAGGCCATATCTGTTTACAGTATTCAAAGATCGCTGAAGGGAAATTGGGTAGAAAGCAAGAAACCCATTGTCACATCATCTGTAATTTGTATATTGGGCCAGAGAGCAACATGAGGGTGAGGTAGGACCTGCAAAGGTGCGTTAAGCAGGAACATACTACCACCTGGATGTTCTTGGCTGTGCCAGTTGTAACAACCTCTTTAACTGCCGGCTCAATAATTCACCACAACACTTTCTCCTCTGAGGGGCTCAGGAGATGCAGGCATGTCTGTCCCCGCTAGTCCTCTGCTGCTTCCTCCTGCTATATTTGAGCTTGTCCTGCAACAGACAGGGAAGAGTGTCAGTGTGTTGCTAAGTGTTTGGGTGATAATGCCTGTCATAGTTGAATAGCAGAAAGTGTGTGGAATCTGAGAGTTGTGGATGTGAGACTTGCAGCATTGCTAATTGTATCAAGGTGAGGTGGAGCATCTGAATGTTAGACATGATTGTTGATTGATGAGTAGGAAATGGCATTTGAAGATGCCTGTGTGCACTCATTGAATTTTTTGTGGTATTGCAGCCAGGTCTTCAAGGCCAGACTCCTTGAATCTGTGGCTACCTATTTCCATTCCCTTCAAAGACTATACCTGGAGAGCTGCCCGGCCCACTGCAGAAGCATGACCTTTCTTCTGCATTCACTTTCTGGATTAGGGCCTGCAGCACCGCCTCAAAGAACCTGGGAGCCCTCTCGCTGGCCTGCTGCTCCATTGCTTACTCCTTCTCTGAAACACCTTTGGAGTCAGTTCCACCGGCCTCTGCAGCCCAAGTGCACTTCCCCTTTAGAAGTTGCAGGCTATCTTTAGGCAGTGCAGCCCAGCCGTGACTCATGCTAGCCACACTTGCTGCGCCGCTTACTGACCTCAGCCAGTCGGCAGTACGCTCGGCGCTGGGCCGCATGCCAGCCTCACGGCATGCTGCCTTCATTGCTTCAACCAGATATTCGCACATTGCAGTCCCAGCACCCACTTATGGGCTTTATTGATTTTTAGCTCTGCGTGTCTTAGTAAAGGTTCTTCAATCTAATTAGTTAAGGAGGCCCTTCATTGCTTGCCCTGTTCACATCGATTTCTGATACCCTCCAATTTTGGCTCTCTAATTACCACAATTCGCAGTACATTGTGCGCAAGTGTAAGTGCAATTTTTGTTCACAACTGACCACAAATTCCAAGCCATTATTTATCTCTTATTTCAGAGCATTCCAGTTACTGATGCAGTGTCTTATTGGCCCTCAGTTCTATTAACCTTTTCTGGCATGTCCAGTTGCTGCTTTTTGGCAATGTTCCAATTCAGACTTGTATCCAACTGTTCTCTCCAGGTGATCATACAAAGAGCAGATGGTCTTCAAAGTTAATTTTTAAACAACTGACACTGATCTTGATGTTTTAATTCTAATGACAGGAAACAGTCTAGCTTGCTACTATCAACGAGTACACCCAGTTATGTGGTAAATATATCATCCAGTGTTTGGTACGCTGTCAGTAATTGCATTATGTAAAGCCTTCACAGTAAAGAAGAGTGTTGGTCCATTAACAAGCTGTAACAATATAATAGATTGCAGATTTATGTCTCAGACATTTGAGTTCCAAAGCATATGCAGACTATTTAGGGGGAAAAAAGAAAATTAGTTGAATCAATCATGGCCACTAATGCAATCTGCTATTTCCCTAGTCCAAGAGCAGCTTTGGCAAAGAAACAAAATGCCCACTCTCTTCTTCAAATAGGCGTGTGTGTTGAATCGAAACACCTAAATGAGGCAAGTGTATATATTTTTAAAATGGTGAGCATCCCCGGATTAATTGAAGTCTTGTAATTTGGCATACCTAATGCAGAAGTCTGTTTTTTGAACTGCTGCTAAAAACAGTGCCAAGTACTTTTCACTGTATTGACATTTGGAAAAGGCTCAACATCAATCCCAGGACCCTGTGTATCTAACAAATGAAGAATTCCAATACTCTATGTGTAAGACGCAGCTTCACAAGGTGGGCTACAAGATGAAAGGTAATAATAATGACAGCTTTCAATTTGCATAAGCATTTTTAGGAACAGGAAAAGATCAGAGATCAAACAATTGAGTTCAACCTCACTGGCTTGTCATTTCACTGAACCTTTCAATCTCTTCTCCCTAGAAGTGAATTACAATTGTCTCTGAAATCCATTTACACTATCTGCTATAATGGGCATCCTGCCAAATTACACTGCGGGCTAAAAGCTCTGCATGATTTCCCTCCTAATTTTTTAATTTCTGCTCTCTCACATA
This sequence comes from Carcharodon carcharias, assembly GCF_017639515.1. Taxonomy (NCBI): domain Eukaryota; kingdom Metazoa; phylum Chordata; class Chondrichthyes; order Lamniformes; family Lamnidae; genus Carcharodon; species Carcharodon carcharias. The sequence goes on along the minus strand of NC_054468.1, from coordinate 52,385,526 downwards.
ATGGGCTACATTTTCATCTTGAGCGCCTGGGCTGCAGCCTGCTGGAGTGGAAGGCTAGACTGCTATAGAACCCTTTCAATTTTCATTCCAGTAAAATCAATGAAATTCAATTCCGACAGGTTCCCTGGTGGGTGAGTGATCTACCCAGTCAGATTACCGCCCAGGCGATGAAGATGATAATCTGCCCCAATTGTTTTTTGGAATAAATTCCAATCTAGAAGTGCAAATGAGCAAAATATGTTTCTGCAGATGTAAAGTAAGTGACAGCAACATGTTGAAACCAATTGTTCAAGGATATCATACAAAATGGTATTTATTATTTCATCAATCTCAGATGATTCCGTTTTCTGCATTCTGTTCTTTGCACAATATTTCTCAAATTCCTAGCTCTAAATGTCTTTCTTCTGCACACTGGTTTATTTGTACATAATAGGCACATTACATACCTTAGAGCTCATTATAACATCCTATCATCACTACTTCTCATATACATACATAATTCCATTTAAAGAGAACATGAACAAGTACAGTATTCTGGTTTAGAAGATAACACTGCATTTAATGTATACAAATGTTTATTTAATCTGACTAGTTTATATCCCAGTCTAGCAACACCTCAATTTTAAAATTCTCATCTGTCTTTTCAAATCCCTCTATGATCTCACCTCTCCCTATCCCTATAATCTCCTTCAGCCTGCCAATCCACCAGGATCTCTGTGCTCCTCTAATTCTGACATCATGTGCAATTTTCTTCAATCTACCTTTACAGGCTCTAAGCTCTGGAATTCCCAACCTAAACCTCTCTACTGCTCTCTCCTACTTTACGATGTTCCTTAAAACCTACCTATTGGACCATGCTTTTGGTTCCAAGTTTCAATATCTCTTTATGTGGCTTGGTGTCTAATTTTGTTTGATAATCACTTCTGGGATGTTTTTACTATGTGAAAGGCACTATATAAACACAGGTTCTGTTGTTGTATGAAGTTTTTTCTGCAGTTAGGCTGCAAGGATCTCAGTCATGACTACTCGACAAATACCTGGATGCCTGTTTCCATTATTTCCATTTAAAGACCCAGCATGGTCATACTGAGATACATTAAATTGCTGAGGTATCCTGCAACTATGCTTCTGTGAAAGACTATCCACCTACATATTGGAATCAGTGTGATATCTGTTATAGGCACTTCTGGTTCTGTCACTTATTAGAAGAGTAAATAGTGTCATGAATATATTAATGTATATAATATTATTAGAAGTTATTTTTAATTTGGACTTGTAGTAAGGGCTATGTCTTTGGGTGTGAGTGTGTTGTCTTAATTGGATTGAAGCCAGCTAGTCTGGTTCCTTTGATGTATTGTAGTTTTGAGATGTTAAACAGTAAGGCAAAGAGTACATTTACATTTTGTTGAATAAACCATTTAAAGACTGGGGTTGAATTCTTGCACCTAGCTAGGAGATACCAAGCAATATGTTTATATTACTAATAAAATTGGCACTGTGAAAGGGGTTTAACTCAAGGAGGTTAGTGGAGTTACAGAAAAATGATTTGCAATTAAGGCAGTCATATCATAAAGCTTATTCAGAAACAGAAGCAAAATGTATTCCAGTATGTTATTACTTTAAGGAGATATTTTAATGAAAAAATGGAGGCATGATTATGTCTCAGCAAATGAAAGCTGAAGTGAGGTGCATCAGATTGCTATCTGATTAGGGTGTAGAAATGAGATTCTGAAGATTGCTCATAAAATTCCAATGGGGGGATATTTAGGAATTAGGAAAACACAGGAAAAGCTACAAAGTTTTTTTGGCCAGGATTGCATAGGGATGTAGTCAATTCTATAGAACCTGTCATACGTGTCAAATAACAGGGAAACCACAAGCAGTGATTAACCCAGCGCCTTTAATCCCAATACCAGCATTGAAGAACCTTTTACTAGGGTCATGATTGATTGTGTAGGACCCCTCCCTAAGATTAAATTGGAAATCAGCACTTACTGATAATAATGGATATATTTACCAGGTTTCCTGGAGCGATACCTTTAAGAAATATTACAACTAAGAAGATTGTGAAGGAGTTAATTAAATTTTTTACAGGATATGGTTTACCTAAAGAAATACAACCAGATCATGGGTCAAATTTCATGTCACAGCTATTTAAGGAAGTAATGAACAATTTAGGGATAAAACAGTTTAAGTCAACAGCTTATTATCTGGAGTCACAAGGAGCTTTGGAAAGATGGCAGCAAACTTTAAAAACTATGATGAATGCGTACTGTTAGGATTATCCACAGGATTGGGATACAGGAATTCCATTTTTGTTATTTGCTATTAGAGATGCTGCAAATGCATCGACTGGTTTTAGCCCTTTTGAATTAGTTTATGGCCATGAGGTAAGAGGACCACTGAAATTGATTCATGAAAAACTGGCAGGGTCAAAATTCAGAATCTATTCTTTTGGATTATGTATCAAATTTCAGGGAAAGACTGAATAGAGCATGTGAGTTGGCTAGAGAACATTTAAAGATATCACAGCAAGTGATGAAAGTGAAGGCAGATAAGAAAGCAAAAGCTCGCAGTTTTGTTTCTGGAGAGAAAGTACTAGTTTTGTTACTAGTACCTGGTGATTCATTAACGCAAGATTTAGTGGGCCTTACAGGAATGAAAAATATTGAGTGGAGTGAATTATTTAATAAATACTCCATTTAGAAGAAAGAAGCAGAAGATGTGTCATATAAATATGCTTGAAAAGCACTTTGACAGGGAAGAGGAACAAAAAGAGGCATTGGTGATGGTGGATGATGAGAAAAAGGTAGAAGTGCAAGACTCTGAAATTGATTTTCATCTAATCAAATTGGATAATGAAGCGGTGCTAGAAAATTTAAATGAAATATTGAGTTACCTTCCAAGCAAGTATCAAAGTGATTTGGAAAAGCTATTGCAGTGACACAAACCTAATTTGAGGGAATAAGTTGGGAAAGTCACATTTAGCTATACATGACGTCTCTGTACAGGTTTCATCTTCAATAAGGCAACATCCTTGTAGATTAAATCCAGCAAAGATATCACAAGTACAAAAAGAAATTGATTTCATGCTCAAAATAATAACATTGAGTCTAGTTGCAGTAACTGGATTTCGCCTATTGTGATGGTACTGAAACCAGATGGAACACAAAGACTGTGTGTGGACTGTTAAAAGGTGAATGCGGTGACAAAAGCAGATTCATATCCTATACTATGGTTGGAAGATTGCATTGAAAAAATGGGATAATTGAAATTTTTATCACAAAGATTGACTTGCTAAAAGGATATTGGCAGGTACCATTATCAGAGAGAGCAAAGGAGATATCGGCTTTTGTAACACCAAGTGGACTATATCAGTTTAAAGTCATGTTATTTGGTATGAAGAATACACCTGCAAGATTTCAAAGACTGACAAACAAGTAGTTGCAGGTGTAAACAATTGCGCTCTTTATATAGATGATCTAATGGTTTTCAGTCCTACGTGGGAGGAGCATTTATAAAATCTGGAAAGATTATTTTCTTGATTAAAAGAAGCTGTTTGGTGATGAACTTGGCTAAAAGTGAATTTGCAAAAGCGCAATTTACGTCTCTAGGACATTATTTTGGACATGGGAAGGCAGCTATGAGAGATGCGAAAGTCAAGGTTATCGTGGATTTCCCTGTGCCTACAGCAAAACAAGAAGTTTTGAGATTTCTGGGAAAGAGTGAGTTTTACCAGAAATTTGTACCAAATTTTAGCAGTGTGGTTGTTCCCACTGAGCTATTGAACTATTACAAAAGAACAAGAAGTTTCAATGGACACTGGAGTGTCAGAAGTCATTTGACAGTTTGAAAACTGTATTAACTATGACACCAGTTTTGGTAGTACCCAATTATGCCAAGGAATTCAAGTTGGCTATTGACGCAAGTGACATAGGTATTGGGGCTGTACTGTTACAAGATGACAACACTAGAATTGAAAAACCATTAGGGTATTTTTCATGGAAGCTAAATGTACTACAGAGAAGATATTCAACGATCAAAAAAGAGACCTTAAGTTTGGTGTTAGCATTGCAGCATTTTGAAATTTATGGGGAGAAAAATCATGAGATCATGAGACAGTATCACATGAGCTGGGACATATCAATGAATTTTAATGAAAAATTTTATTCAACTTTAAAAACCTTCATGAAACCTCATCCCGCTCATGGATGAGGTTTCATGATAAATGCGAAGGCCGCCTGAGCTTTTCGCCTGTCCGCCAACCTTAAGGTTGGACGGGCAGCTCAGTTAAGTATTTTAATTGATATTTAAATGGCCTTAATAGGCCTTTGACAGTTTGGCAGGCATGCAGCCGACTCCGATGTGCACCCGCTGAACTGAATATCTGAATGACACGCGGTGACGTTGGGATGCACGCCCAACGTCACTGCGCATCATTTTATGCGTCGGCAAACAGGGCCCGCCCCTGCTCGCCGACCGACGATTCTGTCCTATGTTGCCAACAATTCATCAGAAACAATTGTTTGTACGGACCACAATCCTTTGAGGTGTTTTAATAAGTTTAGAGAGAAAAGTACAAGGCTTTCGGATGGAGTCTATTATTACAACCATTTAGTCTACGGATTATGAATGTTGCTGGTAGAGAAAATCTGTTCGCAGATGTATTATCAAGGGCAGGATTTTACCCTTGGCAGGGATGCTCGGTGGGGGTGGCCGCATGCATGATCGGCTCCACAACGCTGCCTGGCCAGTTAAGGCCTGTCCATCGTGGAACGAGAGTGGCAATGCTCAGCGCTGCCTGTGCGGGTGGGGGAGGAGGGCGAGCAGGCCTAGCATGATCTTTGCACATGCGCACAAAAGGGCACTTCAATCTCCCTGAGGCAGCTACCTCAGGGAGTTGAAGCGGTATTTAAAAATAAAGGAAATAAAACTGTCATAAAACATGTCCCCTGATGCGACTCTATCACATGAGCTGGGACATGTTTTCTATTCAAAAATAAAATTTTTGTTTGATGTTTATTTGCTTTAGGAATCTCATCCTGCCCGTGGATGAGGTTTTCTAAAAAGTGTAAAGGCTGCTTGACCTTTTCACCTGCCCACCAATCATTAGGTTGGACAGGCAGAGTAAATTTGAATTTAATTAGCTCTTAATGGCCTTAATAGGCCTTTCAATTATCGCCGACTCCGGTGTGTTCCCGCTGAACGAGATATCTTAAGACTGCGTCATTGTGCGCCATTTTTCGCTCGGGCATGTTGGCTGTGCTCCCGCGCGCCTAGTGTAATATTCTGCCCCAACAGTTTGAGGCTTAATAGAAAATTGGACATTTAAAAAAAAAACCTGGGCACTGAACTGGAGTAATTTCTGTTGTTACCAAGGACTTGTGTGTATGTATGTATACATACTGCAATGTTAATGCATGTATCTGATGGTGTGAGATGAGTTATTAAAAAATGAAGCCATCTTTTAGAACTATGACAGTTCATTTTTTGAAAGGGAGGGGTTTGTCATGAAGATATTAATGTATTTCACATTATTAGAAACTATTTTTAATTTGGACTTGTAGGGTCTGTGACTGTGGGTGTGAGTGTGTGTCTTAATTGGATTAAAGCCAGCTAGTCTAGGTGCTTTGATGTATAGTAGTTTTGAGATGTTGAACAGCAAGGTAAAGAGTACATTTGCAATTTGTTTAATAAACCATTCAAAAGACTGGGGGTCAATTCTTGCACCTAGCTAGGAGACACCAAGCAATATGTTTGTATTACTAATTGGTACTAGGAAAAGGGCTTTATTGTTGAAGAGGTGGAGTTCAAAGGGCCTTCTGATACAATGAGAATTTACATTCAAAGGGAAGGCTAGGTATATACAGAAAAGGGTTTTGTGTGTGGGTCAGAGGCATATAATATCTAAGCACCTGTAAGTCTACAACTGTGCAAAGGAACCATATTGAAAGGAACCTCATTTTGAATTCGTAAGATAAAATGTGCTTTGCCTGGTGTCTGCTTAAGTCTATGGGTTATTGTTGCCTTGGGGAAGATTATCTGGGAGTGATTAATTTGGATTTGTTTAATAGTTATTATGGTAGTAATTTGCAGACATGTGTATATGTTTAACATCTTGTTAAATTAATAAATGTTTGAAGTAATTTATATAAAAAAACCTCTTGAGGCTTGGTGGTTTTTATTCTCTGAACTCAGAGCTGCACCTCAAACATACTAATTGAAAATGTAGGTTACGACAGTTGTCTAAAATTTCCCTCTGGGATTTTAAATAACTCAGCCTTTACCAATTGCTGTGTCATAACAATAGAATCACATGCCATTATTGCCTGATGAATTCATCAGCTGGGTTATTGATGTTTACCCCTGCCTAACTCAAGGAGTAAACTAACTCAAGGAAAACATTTTGCCACTTTAAGCATGCCATCAGCATAATTGGGGCCTGAATTTCCTGCTTGGCACGTGCGCCAAGTCAACGGGCCTGCAAAATGCGCTTCTGCCTGCAATCGGCCCCGGAGCGCAATTTCACGCTGGCTTCAGTGCTGCTGAGGGTTGCGGGAAACATGTGCCAACAAAAGCAAAGGTGCGGGTGGGCGCTTCTAGCGAGCTCCCTGAAGGCAGACAGCTGCTGCAGAGACTTGGACAAGTTAAATTACAGGAAAAAATACATCAAACTGTGTCTATGCAACATATTCAAGCACCTGTCAGAAGAACTCAAAAAGCATCAGTCCCCTGATGTTTTTTTATTATACTTCACCCCGAATATTTCATCCCACCCTTGGATGAGGTTTCGTTAAAACACGGCCTGCCCGCCTGCCTGTTTTGCCCATGCGACAAGTGTGAAATTGCACAGGCAACGTAAACTCGTGGAAAATAGGGTTTTTGTTGGCCCAAGTTGGCCCTTTAATTGTCAGTGGGTGCGGCTCCGACTCACAGGCGCGCCTGCCGACCTCAATATTGCTCGTGGGCACGATTATGTTGGGACGCACGCACATTCGCTGTCAATTAGCAATTTCATGTACATTCGAGTGGGGCACTCGCCCACTCAATCAACGTAAGATTCTGGTCCTGGTGTATAAATTGTTGAAAGGAATGCCAGATGAATAAATGTAATTAAATATATTTCTTTCTGCAACATCCCAAAAAATGCTTCCAGAATTTCTAACTCCAAGGCTGAAATTTTATGTGCAATCTGTTCAATATGTGCTCCCCAGCTGAAAAGTCAGGGGTGAGTCTGCCTTCAATTGGCTAGGAATCCCTGAGCTGATTTTATCACAATCAGGCCATTAAAAGGTTCAGGATAAGACTTCTGTCCCCATGTAGAAGGAAGTCTCCCCTCTCATAGCTGCCAGCCAACTAAGTTGGCAGTGTCCAACCCAGGGTGCTGCTGCAGGTGAATAACAAGGTGACTGGTGGGGGGAGCAGGGACCGGGGGCAAGGCACTTAAGTGGCCATTAATTGGTCATTTAAGGTCCTCGAATGGCCCAACCGCAGGGTCTCAGCCCAGTGCCTCCCCAGCCTTTGATAAAATACCCACCCCTGCCACGCCATGTGATTTTATGCCCCCTCCTCCAACTGACAGCCCATTCCTGCCTAAAGCTTTAAAGTAAGATGCACAGTTTACATCACTACAAACATTCCATACCAGGGATTTTCATTTTAACATTATATTTTGCATTTAATTTACTCTATAGTGGAGTAAAACAAATAGTGACTGATTCAGTTACCTAGAACGTGTCTTCATGTTCTCCCTCTCCCAGTTTGTTTTTAAGTGGTTTATTGTGGTCTACCCTAACCCTACTACAACATTAGAGGAGCAATTAGAGGAGAGGAGGAGCTCTGAAGAAGAGTCATACGAACTCAAAATGTTAACTCTGTTTTTCTTTCCACAGATACTGCTAGACCTGCTCAGTTTTTCCAGCATTTTCTGTTTTTGTTTCAGATTTCCAGCATCCACAGTATTTTGCTTTTAAATTAGAGCAATGTCTGTCAGTAGTGAAAGCACTTCAGCAGCAATTTTCTGCCTTACCTTTCAGAAGGAAATAGTCAGTTGAACTATTGCCCACTGTTATGACACTCAGTGGACAGTTGATTTTGAAGTTTGTGAGCTCAAGCAGAAAGTAAAAGTGCTTTCTTTTAATGGAAAATCTATAGCTTTCTTTTTGGTATTGACTACAGCTGGATAAGTCACTAATTGAAGTATGCCTGATTGGGGATTCATTAGAAGGTTTAGGATCTTTGGGCTAAAAATTCGATTACAGGGTGCAGGTACTGCAATGTGCCATTACCCCAAACCCATTTGAGATCATGTAGGCAGCATGCCTGTTTATATCAATGATTGCCACATGCAACCCAGTGCTAAACACGTTGCTGACTGCCTGTGTGCTCAGCAGAGGTCCAGGTGCATGTGTGGCTAGCATGGCTTGCAGACAGACTGCACATCTTGAAGGCAGCGTGCCCCTCTTAAAGAAGTGCATTCACATTATAGTAATTAGTGGAACCGTCACCAAATGCATTTCAGAGAAGGAATAAGATTATCAATGGAGCAGCAGGCAGAGAGAGAGCTCCCAGATTCTCTGATGTGACACTGGAGGCATTAATCCAGTAGATGGAAAGGAGGAGAGAGGCCATGTTTTCATGGGAGGCCCTTCAGACACACACTGAAGGGACTGGGAGCAGCTGGCGATGGAGGTCATTTCAAGAATTCTGACCCCAAGGACCATGCTGAAGTGTCAGAAGAAGTTTATTGACCCCACATGAGTGTGTGAAGGACAGTGATTGCCATGCCATCTCCTACTCATCACACCACCAACTTCACACACTGCTAAATACACCATATCGCCATCACTCGCCCATCGACAATCACTGCCAATCAAGACTCGCACATAACATTCAGATGCTCCACCTCATTCTCATAGACTTACCAATGCTGCAAGTCTCACACCCACATCTCTCAGCTACCACATACTCAGCTATGATAGACCCAAACACGATGCAGCGCCTACTAATCCTCTTCCAGCTCTCTTGCAGGACAAAATTGCATATAACAGGTGGTGTACAAACTTCCTGGATCTCCTGAGCACCTTGGAGGAGATGGTCCTATGAATTATTGGGCCAGCAGTGACTGATGCTCTTGCAATCAGCATTGTGGTGAATATCCAGATAGACGGCGTGTTCCTGCCCTTTGGAGCTTCTCAAATTCTGCTTCACCCTCAGATGTGGAAGCCATAGATGGTAAGACCATGGGCTGCTTGCTTTCCATCCCATCCTACCTTCCCTCACTCCAACCCTCCCCTTTTGTATTTATGCTTTCAAATGCACAAAGGCCTGCCGCCTGGTTTTATGATTAAGGGTGCGAACAGAAGCACACGTTTGATGAAGAAGTGCTGTCACTTGATCTGACACTTGCAGCCACCAGCTCATATACGAGCACTGTGTGTACTTTAGAGGGTAGTATTGGGCTGGGATATGTATGAAGTGAGCCATTGAGCACAAGTGGGTTGCCACCAGGCCAGACCAGGATGAAAGGATCATGTGGGTGCCAACTTCCTAAATGGTGAGGTTGCATCAAGTTCTGTTGCAGAGGACTCGAACGTGGGCTCAGTTGAGACTGCATACGGGAGAAGGCTGATGGACCTGCACATAGAGATGCATGGTGCATTGGCAAGACTGCCACAGAGCCTTTTGTCACTGTCAAGGAGCATGGAGGAGTCTACCAAGGGCTCTGTGCAAAACTTGGAGCCCATCCTTTCTAGTGTGAAAGTGATGTGCAGCTCCCTGACAGCACTAACTGGCCTGCCCTGATGCAGCATCTGATGGCCAATATCTCAGCTCCCACTGCACCACTGGCAGAAACCAGCCAATGTTCGAGTACTTCAGTGTAAGTTCAGACTCAGATTGTAAGACCTGTGTTTGGTGTCATGCAACCTCAGATTGCCGACATCATAGTTACAGATGCCAGTGTTCAAATCGTCTCAAAGCAGTGAAACAACTTGTCCTCCATTAGATTACTAAGGTTGCTAAAGTGCCACCATGGGAGAGTGCAGTGGCTCCCGCATGCACCAATCTATTGTCCTCCCTCAGGGTGAAAGCATTCCTACTTTCATCTTTGTAAGTCTGCCTGTGCACTTGCTGTGGCCTGACAGCCAGCACAGTCTGTGGCCAGCATGCCAAGGTGCCGCAATCTAAAACTCAGCCCTCAAGCCCAGAACAGCTTGAAATCATCCTGCAAGGCCATCTGCAGTCTCCCCTAGTGAAAGTCAGCAGCCTTCCACCAGCCATGCTGCAGCTACTGGAGTAGCTCTGTAGGGACACTAGGACAGGCAAAGGTATCTGCAAGACAGGTACTAAGGGAAAGCACAAAAGTGAATATTTAGTTTTGTATGTATTGTTAGAAGTATTATTAAATTAAACTTGTTATGGGATGGCTTTTTATTTCAGTCTTTTGGTCAAGAGGACATGGATGATCCATAACAAAGGGATGGATAGTTGGGGAATTATGGAGCAAGAGTGATTTGGAGATTTTGGAGGAACTGGAGTCTGATTAATCACTCAGTGGCAGCTTGCCCACTGGGGTCTCCAAATCCTCCTCTCTTCCTCAGCCTCCTCCTCCCGAGATTCTCATTGAATGACTAATGGCAAGGGCTGAGTCCTCATGACAGCCACGGTGTGTAGCACACAGCAGACCATCATGAGACACACTCCGGAAAATATTGTAGAGCTCTGTCTGATTCAGACAGCAAAACCAATGTTTTAGAATGCCAGTGATTTTGAATCCAGGGCCTTGTGACTCAGAAGTGAGACTGCTACCAACTGAGCCACAGCTGATGCATATGGCAGCCAAATCAGTCTTCACCACTGAGTGACATCACATCTGCTCACATTGCATGCTTTCGGCACTAGTACAGCATGCCTGTGATCGTACCCTCACATGCATGGCTTTGTTATGCCCAGTAGAGGTGTATCATATTCCTCACTTTCAAGAAATGAACTTAATGTGGACTCTTTGAAATTGACTTTTCTTTTAAAAAATGACCAATGTGCTGCAAAGATGGCCACTGAAGGTCAGATGACCTGGCTTGTGTATTCAGAAACTATCTCACTGTCTCACAAGGACAAAAGGATACATTCCAGACTAAGAGGTGTCAACTACACCCATCCTGAAACCAGTCAAAGACATTCCTGAGTTGTATGGGTTTCTCTTGCAACAAAGCTGATTGTATTTAACCCCTTCACGATGAATGCCTTCAAACAATAAATCAGGATGTGGCTAATCAACCCAAGACCACCACCATATTTGGAAAAGGAACTGCAATTGTGAGGAGTCACATGGTAAGGCAGCCATGTTTGTCCTTTTGTAATCTTTTAATGTTGTCTGCAGAAAGACCCAGCATCAGCAGAATAGGCAGTAACACCTATGCCTTCAAAGAACTGGAGGCTGGAACTTCACAAGGTCTCTAAGCTTGTTCCTTTTCAGATCCATCAATACAGCAAAATAACCCCCTGATAATGAGACTATAAGCAACTAACTTCATGACCTGCAGAAAGTCCATCCCTTTGAGGGAATCCTGAAAAAGCTTTGGCATATGACTTTGGCTGTTGAATTCACCTAAACTACTCTTCAGGAGTGAACACGTCTTCTTGATCAGGCCTATAAAATGTGTTTTGCAGATGAAGACAATCATGTGAATTATGAAGTATTCTTTTGCTTATAACCTGTAAAAGTGCACTATTCTCATCATTTGTACTTTCTTAAGTGTGTTTGTGTCTGTGTTAATGAGTGCCGTATTGTTAGATTTCAGAGAGAGCCAGTCAGTAAACAATCATTTTTATTTAAACCCACAAAAACTTGCTGCTGGTTATTCAAATTGCCCACACACGCGGGGATTAAAAAACACATGTATCTTCTTCACAAAGTCTTACTGATTATGGATAGTTGGGAAGGGATGAAGAAACTCAGCTGCTTTCTCTTAATCTGTCCATAAGTGTGCTGCACCTGAAGTGGCAGGTAGTGGTGCATCCACTGTGTTCAGAATGCCAAATTCCCATAGCATCAATACCAATAATGTTAGAGAGTCCAACTTTGAGGCCCTTGTTTGTAATAATTGATATCTCTTGTATTTGGTTTCTATCTATCCATTGATGGTGAAATACAAAGTAAACATCTGTTGCATCCTGTGTTATGACTACCAGTTAATTGTTCACCCATTTAATATTAGTACAGTAATATACATGCTTGTGTCTTAAAAGCACAGTAAATAAATGCATTTAGTCACTCAGCTATAAGTTAATTCACGTAAGCTTGTGCAGTAGACAGCTGTTAAAATCTGAGTCTGATGCGGATATCTGTTTTGATTCAGTGCTGCCAGTTGTTCCTGGAAGTGGTCTGAGCCAACTATTTCTGCTTGTAACATAGCGAGATCTCAGGGCAGAACCCCTTGTGACTTGATGTTTGAGTCTTTCATCAATCTTTCCAAAGACAGACTTAGCAAACATTTGGTGAGGTAAAGCTTTATTTCACAACCATCAGATTCACTTATTTCCAACAATACAACTTATCTTTGCACACTGAAGGGAATACTGTGATTTGACTTAAACAACATGGCTTCTACATGTTCATCCAGCACTCTGACTCAAGCCTGCCTAAAACTTTTCAGCTCACTGTTTAAAATCCTGACTGGCCTTGCAGACTTCCTGTTTCAACTTGTGTCTCTGGCTTTCTCCTTTTATCTCCCCCTTCACAGACAGACAGTGATCAATTGACTTCTCAGCACAATAGATGTGAGGTGTTCTTCAATTGCTAAATGAAAGAGCAAATAATAATCCCTTTCAAGATATCTGGATGCCCCAAAGCTTTTCACAGCCAATTAAGTACTTCTGAAGTGCAGTCACTGGTGTAATGTAAGGAAGACAATATTGAGCTGCTTATTGTTTAGTAATGGTTTAGCTTCTGGTGAAAACTAATTTCAATAATCATATTAGCCATCTTTCATCGGGGTGCCCTTTAATTAAACTTTAAAAACATAGGCCAGAATTTTTCGGTGGGGGAGTTGGGGGCGGGGCCCGCTCACCGACGTGAAAATGATGAGGGATGACGTTGGGAGGAACCCCCGACGTCATCCCGCCCCATTTAAATATTGAGGAAGGAGGGCGGACAGCGAAATCAGCTGTCTGCCCGCCGACCTGATAATGGCCAATTGAGGCTATTGACAGGATAATTAAGCTACTTAAAGGACCTGCCCGTCCAACCTTAAGGCTGGCAGGCAGGCCAGGAGCCCCAGCGGGCTTCTGAAAAAACATGAAACCTCATCCACTGGCGGGATGAGGTTTCATGTCTGAATAAAAAATCTTTAATAAAGTTTTTGTCAAATTTATTAACATGTCCCATCTCGTGTGGCACTGTCACATGAGGGTGACGTTAATAATTTTTTCATTATTCTATTTTTGAGGTTTATGAAACTTTCACCAATCTCCCTGAGACAGCACTTAGTCTCAGGGAGCTGTGTGCTCTTTCGTGCGCATCCGTGAAAGAGCGCACTTTACAGTTGGGGAATCCCTACCCCCTCCCGCACAGGAATCACAGAGCGCTTCCCGTCAGGCAGCCCACTGGGCAGGCCTTAATTGGCCCGCCCACTCAAAATGGTGGCGGGGCCCGTTTCGGTGGTGGCGATTGGCTGCCCGCCCACTGCCGAGCTGGTCGGGTCCGCCCGCCCATCAAGGGCAAAATTCTGCCCATAGTTTACTAAAAAATTCCAGCGTTCAAAGTTAGGCCCAGATTTTCATCCTGAGTTGGGTATGTGAGCTGGGATCGCCTCAGGAGAAACTCTCCAGATTAGTGGGTTGCTTGTTCTGGGGCGGCTGTGGGATGGAGTAGGGCTCACCGCCCCCGGACAGATTAGAGGTGGTCACAGGTGCTGCCGAGTGCCAAGGTGGGCTGTTTAGAGGTCTACCTCAGTTCACTGGGACTTAATCCCAGTTCTTTGATTACATTTTATGCTCTCTAACTCTCACTCTCACATCCCCTCAATCCATCACCCATTCTCCATCTCCCTTTTTGCCAATTCATGCCTCGCCAACCCTATGGTCTCTTATAGCCCCATGCGAACTTAATGCCAACTCATACCAACCCATGTTGCCACCACACCCATAGACCCTTATTGTACTCATGCCAACCCATGCCCCCACCCACCTCTGTCCCTTATTGACTCCATGCTGGTGTAATGTCAATTCATACCAACCTAACCATGGGCAGATCTTATGCCATGTGGAGATGAAAAATGCAGGTCTAAGTATCTATTACATCCTTCACTTTAATAAGAAAATATTCCATTCATGAATGCCCATCAAAAACTTTTACATCTCCTCGTATACTTAGTACCTTATAAAAGCAAACGGACTCCTTTTCATAATCCCACATCAAAGGCTTATAATCCTTTAATAACCTATTTGAGCTGTCAATTAAACTGTTATCTTAAAAGCCCCCTGCTGAGATAATTATAGATTGTGGAATACAGCTAATCATTCATAAAGAGCCCGAAGGGTAACACCAACAAACAGCTAAGTAACGGATAGAACAGAGCGTTTTTTTTTACCTTTCACTGATACGGGCAGATGTTTATATTGATTGCTACAGGACTGGGAATTAATTTAAATAACCACATCAAGACAGTTTTACAGACCTTATTCAAGAGCAGATATGTCTACTCTAAAACCCAGTAACTCCCACACTGTGGGTTAAGGCCCATAATGCAGCGAAAATGGGGTCTGTTTGAACTTAGCACTGAGTTCAAATGGCCCTGCTGAGTTCAGGTTTCCCTCGTGTAAATCAACACCTCTTCCCCCCCACCCACACCCCAGCCGCCTTTCCCCTACCGATGAAAATGGAATCTTTCGGAAATCATGTGGGACTTCCGAATTCACGCCTAATTCATTTTAGTTCCCATTATTTCCATTGGTAGAAGGGTCAAGAAGCAGAGGGTACAGGTTTAAGATGATTGGCAGAAGAAGCAAAGGTGACATGAGCAAAGCGGTTCACACAGTAAGTACTTAGGGTCTGGAATGCACTGCCTGAGAGTGCGTTGGAGCTGATTTGATTGTGGCTTTCAAAGGGAATTGGTAAGTATGTGAAGAGAAAAAATTTGGAAGGCTATGGAGAAATGATAGGGGAGTTGGGATTAACTAAATTGTTCTTGTAGGGAATCTGCATGGACTAGATGGGCCCAAGGGCCTCAAGCTATTCTGCAAACATTCTATAATCCTAATTTTTTGAGTTCAAATCCATACATGCCATCCAGGACAAGGGTCAGTGGAACATCTCAAAGCACAATTCTAACCCCAATTTGCCCTATTCTAGTAAATCAGTGGCTAGAAAGCCTAAGCGATTTTATTACATTTTAAAGATTTTACATTTACATTATAACTTTGCTTGACATTACATGTGCTGACATTTTTCTGTTTGCCACCCAACTTGATTTCATTCGCAAAAGCTTTAGCTGAATATCATATCTGTGGCCTTTATTCAATTCTGCACGGGGTTAATATTTTTTATGCCTTGTTTATGCACTGCCAGCTTCCCAATATAGGCAAATTATTGATAGTAAGGACATTTGAGAAAGGCAGGTATCCCTCAGTATATAGAGTGTTACAGATGTTTTGCTAATATACCTGAAATATTTTCTGTTTTGAGAGCCAGGAGGGTCTTTGTGAACAACTAACAAAATAGGAACTGTCAAGCTAACATCAAATATACCCATTGTGGTGACCCCAGTGCTCACCTTGTCAGTCATCTTTCAGACTCCTGTTGGAACAACCAGCAATGTCCAAAGTAATTTCTCAGGCATGACTGTGTGGTGGGGTCAGGCTACACAACTGGAAGAGCTCTCACTCTATTAGCTTTTAAATTGCATTACTTGAGATGATAAAATCTAAGAGCTGTTGTTTGCCATTCTTGATTTCTTCAGTGTTGTGCCAAGAAAATCTGTTTATACCTTGAAGAACTCATCATCTGTAAGATAGGAATTTCCCATTTAGTAAATGAAATTTGTGATGCCATTCATTTGTTGTCTATTTATCTTTGCTAATTCCAAACCAGGAGCAGGTTTATGAACAAAGAACTGGCTGATTAAAAAAAAACCCACCAGTAAGACATTAACCTAAAGATCTTAGCATCTGTGTTCCTTTTAATTAATGTCATTCTTTTCCTGATATATGACAATGAGTCAAACTGCAAATCATAACTGCAGAGCTACAATACAAAATGCATAAAGCAGACCACAGAACAGTTTGTGAAACACAAACTCTCACTGTAATAATCACAACCTGAATATTTGGTATTTATAAAAAATAGTCAGATGTTTCAATTTCATAAGAGAAGGATCCAAGGGAGATCTGTGAATACTTTGTTATGTATTATGTCCTCAATATTGCTGAAACACTGAATGTTATTGCTGACACATTACAGTTCGGCACCTTAGAACCAGAGAAAAGTTACAGAACAGAAGAAGGCCATTCAGCCCATCTTGTCCATGCCAACCCGAGGACACCCAGGTGCCCTTTCTAATCCCACCTTCCTGCACCTGGCCCATAGCCCTGCAGCTTACAGCACTTAAGGTGCAGATCCAGGTACTTTTTAAAAGAGTTTAAAGTTTCTGCCTCTACCACCAACTTGGGCAGCGAATTCCAGAAACCCACTACCCACTGCATAAAAAAGTTCATCCTCATGTCCCCCCTACACCTTCTGCCACTTATCTTGAATCTATGTCCCCTGGTTCTAGAATTTTATCCTGTCCACTCTATCTATTCCCCTCATAATTTTGTTCATCTCAATTAAGTCAGCTCTCAGCCTTCTTTGTTCTAAGGAAAATAACTCCAACCTATCCAAACTCTCTTCGCAGCTACACTTTTCTAACCCTGGCAACGTTCTTGTAAAACTCCTCTGCACTCTCTCCAGAGCTATTACTTCCTTCCTGTAATGTGGTGACCAGAATTGCACACACTACTCCAGTTGTGGCCTCACCAGTGTTTTATACAATTCCAACATTATATCCTTACTTTTATATTCTGTACCACTGCCAATGAAGGAGAGCATTCCATATGCCTTCTTTACAACCTTGTCTACTTGAACTGCTGCCTTCAGGAACCTGTGTACTTGTATGCCAAGATCTCTCACTTCATCTACCCCTCTTAGTATATTCCCATTTATTGTGTAATCCCTGTACCTGTTTGACCTCCCTAAATGTATGACCTCACACTTCTCTATGTTAAAATCCATCTGCCACTTTACTGCCCACTCCACCAACCCATCTGTATCATTTTGGAGATTATGGCTATCCTCTACACTATCCACTACTCAGCCAATCTTTGTGTCATCTGCAAATTTCCCAATCGTGCTCCCCACGTTCATGTCCAAATCGTTAATATATAACGCAAACAGCAAGGATCCCAACATCGAGCCTTATGGAACACTACTTGAGCCAACTTTCCATTCGCAAGGGCTTCCATTGACCATTACCTTTTGTTTCTTGTTACAAAACCAAACTTTTATCCAGTTTGCCACATTATCCTGAATCCCATGGGCTTTTACTTCCTGACCAATCTGCCATGTGGGACCTTGTCAAATGCCTGGCTAAAATCCATGTACACAACATCCACTGCACTAACTTCATTAACCCTTCTTGTCACTTCCTCAAAGAATTCAATCAAATTTGTTAAGCAAGGCCTTCCTTTAATGAATCCATGCTGATTATCCCTGACTAGTCCATGCCTTTCCACATGACAGTTAATCCTATCTCTCAGGATTGATTCTACTATTTTGCTCACCACCGATGTAAGACTAACTGGCCTATAATTGTTTGGCATTTCCTTTGATCCTTTTTAAACAATGGACCCACTTTTGCATTTCTCCAGTCCTCCGGTACCTCCCTTATATCTAGTGAAGATTGGAAAATCATCCTCAGAGCATCTGCTATCTCCTACCTGACTTTCTTCAGCAGCCTCAAAAACAATCCATCTGGTCCTGGTGATTTATCAACTTTCAAGGATTTCAACCCTTTGAGTACTTCCTCTCTCTTTATGACTATCCTATCCAATATCTTGCAGTGTTTCTCCTGGACTACTATATCTACATCCTCCCTTTCCTATGTAAACATGGAGACAAAATATTCATTCAAAACCCTTCCTACAGCCTCTGCATCTGCACACAAGTTTCCATCTTCATCTCTGATAGGTCCCACTTTTTCTTTAACTAACCTTTTAGCATTAATGAATTGGTAAAACATCTTTGGGTTATTTTTAACTTGCTAATCTTTTTTCATGCCCTCTCTTTGATTTCCTTATTTCCTTTTTTACTTCGTCCCTGCACTTCCTATATTCGTCTAGGCTATCTGCAGTGCTTAGTTCTTTGTGCCTATCGTACACTTTCTTTTTCTGTTTGATCTTCCCCTGTATTCCTCTAGACAACCAGGGAGGTCTAGATTTGGCAGTACCACTCTTATTTTTGTAGGGGACATGTCTACTTTGTACAATTTGTACCTTCTTCCGTCTCTTTATCTTCGTTCCTTTCCTTCAGCTATCTATGGAGGGATACATGATATAACGATTCAACTGCTCAATATTCAGATCTTAACATTATGTCGATGATCAGAATTCATGTCATGTGTGTTCCCTGCCAAAAGCACTTAATTCTAAGCCTCTGTGGAATTTCACACATTGTTCAGTTTAATAAAACTTATTTCAGCCAATGCTTGTCAATCCTGCAGAATTCAAAACATTTCTGCTTCCTTTCAAAGCCAGAAATCCACAGGTGCACCTGACACTGTCCCATGCCAGGTATCCCTTTAAGTTAGTGGCTATGACCTCTTTCCGGGTAATGGCCTGCAAATTTGGCCATTGGACATCCCACCCTTCATCTCCAATTGGGTGGAGGAATAACAATCCACCAATGTCACGTGCTGCAAACCCACCTCATGGCCATTAATTGGATGATTGCTGTACTGTACGGCCGAAGACGATGCTGGGGGTGGGGTGATGTCGGGGAGCCATTCATTTCCAGATGTGAGTTCCGCCTTCCGAAAGCGCGGGGTAATATTCAGCCATTGTCAGAGGGTAATGCTTTGGTTTGGCCATTTACTAGCACTTCTCCTATTTCTACTTTCCATTTTGGCTTTGAGTCATCACCTAACAAAAGTGAATCAGATTCTTTACAGTGCCAGAACATTTAAACTTAATTTACGCCTTAATATAACTGGCACACAAAGTTACATGCAAATGCCTTGTGCTGCAGTCTCAATGGTTAGGGATACCACCTGCTTTTTTTGAACCAGGCAGTCTAGTGTTGAGCAAGCTGTCTGCTTATTTATAAAATAAAACCAAGTACAAAGACTTAAAAAAAATACTTGTGATATGGTGACATTAGTTACGAAGAGTATCAATGAATTTTCATCTTCAGCAAAGAAAACTTCAGAATTTGAATGGTCTGTTCTAAACCTTTCCATCTCCCGTTTATATTTTTGGCCTTGTCAGTAGATGGGAACCTGGACAAAACTATGCTATGGTGTATAGCCAGATTGTGCCCACATATAAATGTGTGCATTAATTAAGCAAAGACAAATATACAAACTTGCATTTTGTTTCAACAGCAACAAATTGTATTCATATAGTGCCTTTGATGTGATAAAGTATCCCAAGGTGCTTCAGTGGAGCATTATAAAACAAAATATGACACCAAGCTACATAAGGTGATATTAGGGCAGACGGCCAAACATTTAGTCAAAGAGGCAGGTTTTAAGGACTGTCTTAAAGGAGGAAAGAGAGTTAGAAAGGGGGAGAAGTTCAGCGAGGGAATTTTAGAATGGGCGGCCTCAGGAACTGAAGGCACCACAACCAATGGTGAAGCAATTAAAATCAGGGTTGTTCAAGAGGCAAGAGTTAGAGAAATGCAGATATCTTGGCAGGTTGTGGGCTGGAGGAGATGGGGAGGAACGAGGCCATGGGGGGGCTTGAAAACATGGATGAGAATTTAAAAGTCAAGACATTGCTTGCCCAGGATCTAATGTAGGTAGCAAGCACAGGAATGATAGGTGAATGAGATTTGGCAAAGTAAGGATACAGGCAGGAGAGTTTTGGATGACCTCAAGTTTATGGAGGGTAGAGTATCAGTGACCAGCCAGGAATGCATTGGAATAGTCAATAGAGGTGAAAAAGCATGACTGAAAGATTAAACAGCAGATGAGCTGAGGCAGTGGTGGGGTCAGGCTATGTTGGGGAGGTAGAAATAGATATTCTTAATGATAGCACAGATGTGGACAGAGTTCATCTTGAAGTCAAATATGATCCGAAGCTTGCAAACAGTCAGGTTCGACTTCAGGCCGTTGCCAGGGAGTTTCACTTTCCTTTTTATTTTATTGTGTTTTACACTATGAGTAAAGTTTAATCAGAAGTAAATGTGTGTAAATATATGACCAACAATTGGATGCAGTTGAGTCTTCTACTTTTATTCTTACTTGCACATTTTTCTCATCTTCTCAAATGTTATTCCAAACTATATTGCTTGGTAAGAATCATAAAGTCTTTGTTATATGGTTAAATTAGTCAAGACAAACTTATGTGGGATGATTTTCATGTCCCCAGTTCCCCTGCTGCTCTTAAAAACAATGTGGTAGTAGAACCAAAAGAGCAACTTGGTGGACATAGCGAAATATGCCACTTTTCAGATGGACCTTGGTCTAGACAACCAGCTAAAAATAGAGGTTGCCTTCTGAATATTATCAAGCCTGATCGTGGTTGAAATAACAGGTGAAATGTTACCATCCCCAGGTACTGGGGAAGGAGGCAGGTGCAGGATGGTGGGGGGTGGCAAAGGCAGTAAAATTCTGGGGAGCCACGTCTGTTGGCCCCTGGATGTCAACCTGCCACCCAGCCATTTTACCAGCACTGCAATTGGAAGGGTAGCAGAGGCCTGCCAACCAGAGGCAGTCAGCGAATATGAATAATTAAGGGCCATCTAACGGACCATTTTCAGGGGCTGTCAGCATTTTGCTTGTGGCAGAACACTCCCGCTGCCTGAGGAGTCTGCCAGCTGGAGAGAGACCTCCTCCTTGCAGCTTCCTAAGGGGCTGCAATTGAAACTGGAGGCTCCTTGGCCCAAGGAGGGAGATCCCAATGGCAAAGGCTGTCCCCCTAGCCCTGACCCATGGAGGGGTTATCTCTCCAATCGCTGGGGCCTGCCTACCTGGCCACGACAGAGAAAATAAATTTCTGACTGCCTGTGAGGGAACTTTCAAATGAAGGTGCCCCCTTGTTCTTGCAGCCTCAACAGCAGCCATCTCTCAGGGTCTGGCTTTGCAGCATGGAAGGCCAGTCCAACAATCCTTAATTGGAAGGCAGGTCTGCTGGCAGCCATTTAAGGAGTACCGCAGTCCCGCTGCCTGCCATGAAGGCTTGGGACCTGAATATGGTCCTGGCATTAGGGCTTAACCCCTTCGGAGAAAATCCCGGCCAAAATTTTCCCCAAGGTAAATCCATTTACTTTTCAGAGCACATATCTATTTAAATTTAAGCTATTGGCCTAATTTTGTACAAGCCCGTTAACCCAGCGGCTGCCTCAAGGCCAATCCAATGCTGAGAATGTTTGCTAATTATTGAAATGAGATAACCTCAAAGAGTTATGAAGTTAGCTCAGCATACTATGGACCAGCTTGCTTCTAACTTGGCCACTTCCATCACAGATTTTATGGACTTCAAATAAGTGGGGCTTTACTTAAAAGAGCAATAGCTTGACTGCATTGATAAAGAGTTCACAGTGCATTTGTAACAAATGTTTTTAGCTAAATTATCTCCACAAGATTATTAATAAAGAACCTGGATGAATTATAGTAATTAATGCTTGTAGCATGACGAAGAGGCCTTTCCTGACCTCAGGACATCCCAAAATGCTTTGTCCACCTGAGAGAGCATACAGGGCACGGTTTAACGTGTCATCTGCAAGGCAACACCTCAGATAGTCCAGTACTCCCTCAGTACTGCATTAGGAAAATAGGAGCAGGAGTAAGCCATTCAGCCCCTCAAGCCTGCTCCACCATTCAATGAGATCATGGGCAGGATTTTGCCCTTGGCGGAGGTGCTTGGCAGGGGTGAACGGGAAGCCGAACGCTGCCCACGATCGGCTCTGCACTGCGATTTCACACAGGCGGGCCAATTAAGGCCCACCCTGTGTGGATCACAAGCGGCAGTGCTAAGCACTGCTTGTGATGGCGGGGTGAGGAGGAAGAGCCATGTAGTTCATGCATGTGCGAGAAAGAGCGCTTCAATCTCCCTGAGGCACAGAGCTGTCTCAGAGAGACTGAAGCACTGTGTAAAAAAAAAATAAAAATTTAATAAGATTAGATTAGACCCTGTCACTTGAACTGGGACATGTTTTTAATTCAAAAATAAAGTATTTAATGTTTCTTTGCTTTAGGAAACTTCATCCTGCTCATGGATGAGGTTTCCTAAAAAACGTAAAGGCCGCTTGGCCTTTTCGCCTGCCCACCAGCTGTTATAAATTTGAAGTTAATTAGATTGTTAATGGCCTTAATAGATATTTTAATTATTGGAAGGCGTGTAGCCAACTCTGGTGCGCGCCGCTGAACGAAATATCGTGAGACCATGCGATGACGTCATCGTGTGTCATTTTATGCTCGGGTGTGTTGGGTGCATGCCCGCACACCCTGAGTAATATTCTGCCCCATGGCTGATAATCTACCTCAGTGCCATTTTTCCAAGCTATCCCCATATCCCTTCATGTCATTAGTATCTAGAAATCTATCAATCTCTTTTTGAGTATACTCAATAACTGAGCTTCCACACCTCTCTAGGGTAGAGGATTCCAAAGAGTCACTACCCTCTGAGTGAAGCAATTCCTGCTCAACTCAGTCATAAATGACTTACCCTTATTCTGAGATTGTCCCCTCGTTCCCCTGCCAGGGGAAACATCCTTTCTGCATCGATCCTGTCTAGCCCCATATGGTTTTGTAAGGTTTAATGAAATCACCTCCCATTCTTCTAAACTCTAGAGAAGACAGGTCCAGGCTCCTCAATCTCTCCTCATAGGACATTCTCACCCTCTCTGCTGCACTCCCCCTATGGCAAGTAAATGCTTTCTGAGGTAAGGCGAATAAAACTCTACACAACACTCCAAGGGCAAAATTTTAAGGTCCCATTTCGGCAGGGATGGGGCCATAAAATGTGGCGAGACATTCTAAACTTCATTGACTTCAGCGGGAACATAAGATCTCACTGTCGTAAAATTCTGCCCCAAGTTTGGTCTAACCAAGGTTCTATACAATTGAAGCAAGACATCTTTACTCTTTCCTCAAATCCTCTTGCAATAAAGGCCAACGTACCATTTTCTTACTAATTGTTTGCTGCATGTTAGTTTTCAGTAACTTATGATCAAGGACACCCAGGTCCCTTTGGACATCAACATTCCCAATCTCTCGCCATTTTAAGAAATACTCTGCATGCCTGCCCATCCTACCAACATGGATAACCTCACAATTATCCACATTATTTTCCATCTGTTATGTTCTTGCCCAATCATTAAGCCTGTCCAAATCCCCTTGTTGCCTTTTGCATCATCCTCATAACACATTCCCACCTAGTTTTATGTCATCCATAAACATGGAAATATTACATTTGGCCCCCACATCCAAATCAGTGATATAGATTGTGAACAGCTAGGGCCCAGCTAATACCCCACTAATAGCCTGCCAAGCTGAGAATGACCCATTTATTCTTATTCTCAGTTTTCTGTCCATTAACCAAACCTCAATCCATGCCATTATATTACCCACCCCCCACCCCCCACCCCCCACCACCCCCCATCCCATTTGCTCTAATTTTGTTTACTAACCTCCCATGTGAGACCTTATCAAAAGCCTTCTGAAAATCCAAATGCAATGCTCAATTTTATGATAATTAATGTACTTTACGTTCAATCAAAGTTAGGTTCCGTTTCACTTCTAGGTGTGGGTTGAAGAATGGATATGGATTATTGGAGAGTAAATGTGTGCTATCAGGTGGCAAATTTTAGAAACTAGTTTTGGTACAGAACTGCTGCCTGCAAGGTTATATTCACAAAATATGTTGGAATAAGCATCTTGTATGTATTGTTATAAACCATGCATACAGGTTGGCAAAACTTAATAAACCATAAACTTTGTCTTTTTAGTAGCTACTGGAAGAGTGATAGGCAGCTTAATTGTGAATACTACATGTTATTATCTGTGCATGTGATATAATGTATGAGTGGTAATGATTTCACAGCGCTGACAGTTATAATTACATTATGGTTTAACTGGGGCAATTTTAGCAAGTAATTGCTTGAGTTAAGTTTCAATATTATTCCATTAAAAAACTTCAATGCTTGAGTGATACAAAAGCACATACTATAAATGTCTCTTAAAATGTGTTTCTTTAAGAATGTTTATTTCATAAAGCTAAAGCCATGAGCAGGATTTTCGGCTTGGCGTGTGGGTGCATGCTCGACACACCAGAGAGTGAAATAGCATGCGATGACGTTGGGCGAGCGTCCTGATGCCATTGTGTGATACTTTGGTCAGCAGGCATGCACAAGAATCAACTGCGCACCTGTTGACAATTAAGAGGCCTGTTAAGGCCCTTAAGCTGGTAATTAAGTTGATTTTTCACTGCCTGTCCAACCTCATGGTTGATGGGCGAGCGAATAGGCTAGGCGGCCATTACATTTTTTGCGAAATCTCATCCACGGGCGGGATGAGGTTTCCATCATTAAGTAAAAAAAATGTTTGGGCAGGATTTTAAAAATCACCATGTAAAGGTGCGTGAGTCCACTGTGCAGGCATTTTATCCGGATTTTTAACATCTTTTAATTTTGTTTTTTAAAAACTTCAGCTCCCTGCGGCAGCTATATGCTTTCAGGGAGCTTTCAGTGAGTGAACATGCGCAAACTTCAGCACTCACGCACCTCCCGCCCTCACCCCGGCAGTGCTGAGGCTCTCAGCACATGTTTCAAGCTGGCTGGTCGGCCGTTAATTGGCCAGCCAGCGTGAAATTGCGGTAAGGGCCTGATCATGGGCGGCTGACCGTTTCGTAGCCGCTCCCGGGCTTGCCTGTAGCACCCACCAGATGAGGGGAAAACCCTCCCCCATAATTTTGCAATTAAAATTTTAAAGTGAACATATCATGTTCAGTTTACGTAATTTGTAACACAAAATAGCAAACAAGTAAGACGAACCCCACCAGAGAATGGAATTATAAAGCAACTTCAAGCCCAAGTTCCGTGTGAGGTATATGTTTACCACTGTTCCATTTTTTGTGGAGAGTAGTACTTTTGAAGAAAATTGCATGTAGATCATCCAATTTTTAAAATACATGCATTATCTTTTGGAAGTAACCAGACAGATAGTTGAGAAGTGATTTACTTATTGCAAGCTGTTCATCTAGTAGAAAGAAGTTCTCATGCAATAAATGTAACTATCATTCATGTAAAATGTTCAGTGCTGAGCAAAAGACTTAGTTTCGTACCCTCACACTCTCAATGAATTTTGGGCTCAGCACGATGCTGAACTCTTCTTCCGCCTTCGTCTTCGTCTTCGTCTTCTTTGGGCAGGAGTCCTCTCCCTTTTACCCACCTCCAGTACTCTCCCTCCACCTGGACCCCTCCCTCTAGATTCTTACCTTCTCTTGATCTTTTCATTGAGAACTGTCAGCGTGACATTAGTTGTCTCAATTTCTCTGCTCCTCTCACCCATTCTAACCTGTCTCTCTCTGATCTTGCTGCACTCCATTCTCTCAGGTCCAACCCTGACATTGTCATCAAACCCGCTGACAAGGGTGGTGCTGTTGTTGTCTGGTGCACTGACCTCTACCTCGCAGAGGCTGAGCGTCAACTCGCAGACACTTCCTCCTACCTCTCCCTGGACCATGACCCCACCACTGAACATCAAGCCATTGTTTCCAGGACTGTCATTGACCTCATCTCCTCTGGAGATCTTCCTTCCACAGCTTCCAACCTGATAGTTGTCCAACCTCGGACAGCCCGCTTCTACCTCCTATCCAAAATCCAAACAGGACTAGCCCGGCAGACCGATCATGTCAGCCTGTTCCTGCCCCACGAAACTCATTTCTTGCTATCTTGACTCCGTTCTCTCTCCCCTTGTCTAGTCCCTTCCCACTTACATCCGTGATTCCTCTGACAGCTCACATCACATCAACAATTTCCAGTTCCCTGGCCCCAACCGCCTCCTCTTCACCATGGATGTCCAATCGCTCTACACCTCCATCCCCCACCGGGATGGTCTGGTGGCTCTCCGCTTCTTCCTTGAACAGAGGCCCGAACAATCCCCATCCATCACTACTTTCCTCCGTCTGGCTGAATTTGTTCTCACACTGAACAATTTCTCCTTTAACTCCTCACACTTCCTCCAAATAAAAGGTGTGGCTATGTGAACCTGCATGGGCCCCAGCTATGCCTATCTCTTTATGGGGTATGTGGAACATTCCTTGTTCCAGTCCTACTCCAGCCCCCTCCCACAACTCTTTCTCCAGTACATCGATGATTACTTTGGTGCTGCATCATGCTCTCATCGGGACCTGAAAAAATTTATTAATTTTGCTTCCAATTTCCACCCCTCCATCATTTTCACATGGTCCATCTCTGACACTTCCCTTCCCTTCCTTGACCTCTCTGTCTCAATCTCTGGTGATAGACTGTCCACCAATATCCATTACAGGCCTACCAACTCCCACAGCTACCTCGACTACAGCTCCTCACACCCCGCTTCCTGCAAGGACAACATCCCATTCTCCCAGTTCCTTCGCCTCCGTTGCATCAGTTCTGATGATGCCACTTTCAAAAACAGTTCCTCTGACATGTCCTCCTTCTTCCGTAACTGAGGTTTTCCACCCACGGTGGTTGACAGACCCCTCAACCATGTCCAGCCCATCTACCGCATATCTGCCCTCACACCTTCTCCTCCCTCCCAGAAACATGATAGGGTCCCCTTTGTCCTTATCACCCCACCAGCCTCCACATTCAAAGGATCATCCTCTGCCATTTTCGCCAATTCCAGCATGATGCCACCACCAAACACATCTTCCCTTCACCCCCCGGCAGCATTCTGTAGGGATCGTTCCCTCCATGACACCCTGGTCCACTCCTCCATTACCCCCTACTCCTCAACCCCCTCCCACAGCACCTTCCCATGCAACCGCAGAAGATGCAACACCTGTCCCTTCACTTCCCCTCTCCTCACCGTCCAAGGGCCCACTTTCCAAGTGAAGCAGCATTTCACCTGCATTTCCCTTAACTTAGTCTACTGCATTTGTTGCTCCCAATGTGGTTTCCTTTACACTGGAGAGACCAAACACAGACTGGGTGACCGCTTTGCAGAACACCTTCGGTCTGTCCGCAAGTATTACCCAGACCTCCCTGTTACTTGCCATTTCAACACTCCACCCTGCTCTCATGCCCACATGTCCGTCCTTGGCTTGCTGCATTGTTCCAGTGAAGCTCAACGCAAACTGGAGGAACAGCACCTCATCTTCCGACTAGGCACTTTACTGCCTTCTGGACTGAATATTGAGTTCAACAATTTTAGATCATGAACTCTCTCCTCCATCCCCACCCCCTTTCCATTTTTCCCCCTCCGTTTTGTTTTTTCCAATAATTTATATAGATTTTTTTTTTCCCACCTATTTCCATCATTTTTAAATGTATTTCCATCCATTGTTTTATCTCTACCCTTTAGCCTTTTTAGATTCCTTCACCCCACCCCACCCTCAGTAGGGCTATCTGTACCTTGCTTGTCCTGCTTTCTACCCTTAATTAGCACATTCCTTAGATAATATCACCACCTTCAACACCTCTTTGTCCTTTTGTCTGTGACATCTTTTGGTTATCTCCTCCTATCACTGGCCCTCTACCTAGCTCTTCTTGTCCCAACCCCCCCCCCCCACCCCCAACCAAACCAACTTATATTTCACCCCTTTCCTATTTTACTTAGTTCTGTTGAAGGGTCATGAGGACTCGAAATGTCAACTGTGTTTCTCTCCACAGATGCTGCCAGACCTGCTGAGTCTTTCCAGGTATTTTTGTTATTGTTTTGGATTTCCAGCATCCGCAGTTCTTTGCTTTTATTCATGTAAAACAAACTGGCTTTTTCTGAAACTGCTGCTTGCACTAGGGTGCAATGTGGCATGGTGGTATTGTCACTGGAGTAGTATTCCAGAGACCCAGGGTAATGCTCTGGGAACCTGGGTTCAAATCCCACCATGGCAGATGGTGCAAATTCAATAAAAATCTGGGATTAAAAGTCTAATGATGACCACAAAACCGTCTGGTTCACTAATGTCCTTTAGGGAAGGATGTGACTCCACAGCATTGTGGTTCACTCTTAAGTGCCCTCCGAACGAGAATGGGATTTCTGGCTGAGTCAGTTGGATACCCATGAATGAATAAAAGAAGACTGAATTATTTGGACAGTTTTGGCAGCTTGGACAATGAGGAAAAATTATCACTGAATCTTAAATTCCACAGCTTGCATCCTAATTTAATGGGGTTCCAATCAAACCTCTTTTAACTAAGATTTGTTCACTGATGGAAACATGACCAAGCTACGTTCATTTAGACCCATTGCTCAAATGAACACAGCCTGGCTACACTTGTTTAATTGGGGTTGCTCTGGTTCTGGCATTAGATAGCTCAGACACAGAGAAAAGGGAAAGAACCATGATACAACAATATTACCTGTACTACACTTTACCACAGCAATATTTATTATTTTCTTTATGGGTGAGCTATCTAAATTCAACCATTTTAAAACATGACTGTTACTGCTAAGAGGGCAATCTGGCCTAACACCAGCAATTTCCTCAGTTCAGCTTAAGCTTGGATGGTGCTTCCATCGAAATTCTACTGGTGTAGTAGTAGCAGCGCCAGAGAAACCCCAAGGTTATACCCAGTGAATCTCTCAAATGCATCAGATAGATTCCCTAATTTGAACAAGACAAGCAAATAAATACCTTCAAAAGGTGACCAAACTCATGCATATATGTCTGTTAAATTCAAAAGATCTGGTGGGGTGAACATCGAGTGGGGTTGGCAGCTTTGCCCTTACATCCAACACCCCTCCACCACTCCCTCCATGAACCCATCCCCTCCCCATTTACCTCTCTCCAGGTATCCATTGATAATCCGTAGTGAAGGCTTCAGTGTGTAATCGGCAGTGGAGTGAAGAGTTGCAGGCCTGTTATTGGCATTTCTCCTCAACTGGGGTTTTAATCTGACATGAGGCCTGGTTTTGTCCAGGCAAGTGCCTGATTGCAATGAAATCGCATTGGGCCTCCTGTGGAAAGACAATGCGGGGTACGCACTAGTTCTTGAACTGGTGCACATGACCCCTATCACCTCAACTAAATTCAACCAAAATTTCTGTGAGCAATGCCATTTTTAACCTCTTAACATCTTAGCTATTAAGAAAATTGAGGAAGTCAGTGCCAAGCCAAATGAACAAAAATGCTTCACTTGTATCACAGTTAAGAATGGCAATTGATCAAGATTGTTTTAAACTCTTTTTCCCCACCTCAAAGCTATCCGTTGTGTTATTTTACTGCTTGTTGAAATTTTGTGAATAATGCATGAATTTGAAACCCATTAAGGAAAATAATGAAAGCACACATCCATTATATTTGTTGATTTTGACTACAACATATGACCTCATTAGCTATTCAACTTTTATTAATAATTGAATGCTTCAAATGCATCATAACATAATATAATGTTATGCTGCACAATTATTTTACTATATAGACCCTTCTGTATGCTTTGCCATGAAGATACGTAGAACAGAAATCCCTTTTTAAAGGTAGTTTTACTTAAAGGCAGCCAGTAAGAAATTTTTAATTCCATACAGAAATATTTGAAGGCCTTCTGGCCCAGTGATTTATTAAGTTTCTCTTTTAGGTCCACTGCTTTTCTTGACCTTCATCAATGACATCGACTTGGATGTGCTGGACTCACATTCAAAATTTGCAGGTGACACAAACTTGCAAGTTTTGTGAACTGTGAGGATGATAGTAACAGACTGCAAGAGGACATAGGCAGCCTAAATGGACAGGCATTTAACCAATGAAATTTAATGCAGAGCAATGCACTCCCTGAATTGCACTACGTTTGGTGGCGGGCCTGAAAAATGACATTTTTCTACCAGCCGTAAGGGCAAGTTTTTGCGCTGTATTGTCTGCCTCCCACCTCATTAATTTCGTAGCCACAGAAAACACGCTGTTTCACTGGCTGGCATCCTCTGAATCACTCACCACACCATTACCAGGCCGTTTCCTCACTCCAGGTGCCATATCTAAACCGCAGCCGCGCACACAGCTTTCAATGCTTGCAGCCCAAGACTGCTCCGGTGAAGACGTGACCCAAAAGCCAAGGAGCGTTCAGTGATCTGTCCCTGGAGTGCCTTTTGGAGGCCTGCCATGATGTCCTTCAACCCTGCTCTGGCCGCAAAACATCTCACAGCTCTGACTGCCGGTGGCAGTGGTAGTCAGAGCCAATGCTGCACAGAAAAGGTTGGCCATCAAGTGCAGAGAGAGGATGAATGATCTCATTCATGCAGCTAGAGTAAAGCAACCACCTCATCACTCTAAACTCACACTCACACCCACCACACATTCACTGGATTCTCACTCACTGCCAGCTGAAGGGACATCACTTTCTCACACATACCCTCACATATCCATCCTTCTTCCCCAGTACAGCCCTCACCCTGCCGCCTCTTCCCTTGCCTGAGGCCACTTCTCCCCCTTCCCCAAGCAAGCCCTAGCCCTGCAGCAGTTAAAAGGTCATCCCCGCCTTATCACTGGTCTGATAGGTAGAGACCTTCCCGTGAGCCCCTCTAAAAGTGATGCGGTTCTGCCTGCAAAGCATTGTGATGACAAATTTCGAAGTCCCGAACAAAATGTAGGTTGCCAGGTGCATGTCGCTTTTGTACAGTTGTGAAACACGTTGGCGTGGTGAACTCATGATCCAGCATGGGGGGATGATTCCGGCAAGCAGGGCTTATAAAGAGATTCTAACGTACTGAAATTAGCTTCCCGTCTTACGGTGGTGGGAAACATGGCCTGCCATTGACGGATGGAGCGGTTGATAGCAAATTGGTTTTACAATGATGCGAAACCGATTTTTGTGATCGCCCGATATTTTCCGCTCCCGCCTGCCACAAACAGGAGTGGAAAATCCTGGCTAAGGCCTTTGCTTATCACAGACATACTGTATGTGTTGTACAAAGTAACTGTCCTCTTAAATGAGGTTTTCTAGGATTTTAATTTATGTTTTGTTATAATGGTTTTACCACAGTTCCCACAGCACTTGCAGTTGGAAGGTTTTGCTACATGTTTTTTTTTCATATGGCTATAATAGCAATTTCAAACACCTGGAAACCAGGTAAAAGTAAATAGTAAACAGCACTGCTTCAGCAGCCTTCTCTGTCTGTTTAATAAGCGTATAATTATGTGGATGCAGATGGCAGGATGACTTTTCCATATATTCATTCTTTACCATTCCTGACATTTGGATTTTAAACCATTTGTTATTTTAGTCCAAATGCCAAACAATTTGTGGCTGTAGTCATTAAATAGCTGGGAGCATATTCTGCACTGTCTATAAATGTATTTGCAGTTTACAATGATGTTTTTCTTTAACTTTATAACTTTGCATACAGAGCAAAATGTTTTCCCTGATGATGTTTAGGAGAGAAAAATATCCTTATTGCAGAATAAAAATCTAAAATAATTTTTCCAAAACATAAAAAAGCAGCAAATATGGTCAAAGGGGGAAAATGGTAAAAAGGCAAAATTAATGGCTCTTTACACAAATGCACGCAGTATTTAGAACAAAATAAATGAATAAACGGCACAAAGAGACGTTAATGGGTATGATTTTATAGCCATTACAGAGTCACGGTTACAAGGAGATCAAAGCTGGGAACTAAATATTCAGGGGTGACTTTTCAAAAGGACAAGCAGGAAGGAAAGGGTGGTGGAGTAGCTTTGTTAGTACGAGATGGAGTAAGTATGATAGCAAGAAATGATCTTTGGAAGATGTAGAATCCAAATGGGTGGAGGTAAGAAATAACAAGGGGATGAAGACACTAGTGGGAGTAGTCTATAGGCCTTCTAACAGTAGCTGTACTGTAGCACAGTGAATGAATCAAGAGAAAATAAGGACACATAAAAAAGGCAGTACATTAATCATGGGTGCCTTTAATCTTCAGGTAGATTAGGAAAATCAAATTGGCAGAGGTGGCAACGAGCAAGAAGTCAGAGTGTATTCGGGCCAGTTTCCTAGAACAATATGTACTGGATCCAACCAGGTATCAGGCTATCTTGGATCAGTAATGTGTAATGAGGCAGGTTTAATAAATTATCTCAGAGTAAAAGATCCCCTGGGAAACAGTGACCATAACATGGTTGAATTTAGCATTCAGTTTGAGAGTGAGAAACTTGGGCCGGAAACAACTGTGCTGAACTTAAATAAGGGTAATCACAAAGGAATGAGGGCAGAGTTGGCTGGAGTGGACTGGGAAAGGAGTTTAACAGAATAGATGGTTAATGAGCAATGGCAGATGTTTAAGAAAGTAGTTCATGACTCACAACAAAGGTATATCCCAGTGAGGAAGAAGGATTCTAGGAGGGGAATAAACCAACCATGGTTCACCAAGGAAGTTAGGATAGTATCAACTTGAAAGAAAAAACCAATGTGGCAAAGATTAGTGGTAAGCCAGAGGATTGGGAAAGTTTTAAAAAACCAATAAAAGATGACCAAAAATCATAGAGGGAGAAAATAAACTTTGAGTGTAAACTAGCAAGTAATATAAAAGCAGACAGTAAGAGCTTTTTTAACTATATAAAAAAGAAAAAGAGAGGCCAACTTGAACATAGGCCCCTTAGAGAACGAGGCTGGGGAAATAATAATGGGGAGCTTGGAAATGGCAGAGGAGGTGAATAAATACTTTGCCTTCTACCATGAAGATTGATGCACTAATAGCATTCCAAAAATACTAAATAATCAAGGGTCAAAAGGGGAGGAGAAAATAAATACAATAACTATCATTAGAGAAAAAGTGCTAGTGAAACTAATGGGGCTAAAGGCAATAAGTCCCCTGGATCTGATGGGTTGCATCTTAGGATTTTAAAGTAAGTAGCTACACAGATAGTGGATGCACTGGTAGTAATCTTCCAAGAAACTTTAGATTCTAGAAAAGTCTCAGAAGATTGGAAAACTTCCAATACAACACATTTATTCAAAAAGGGAGGCAGATAAAAAAAAACAGGTAACTGTAGGCCAGTTAGCTATCCATCATTGGGAAAATGTTAAAGTATATCATAAAGGATGTAATAGCAGAGCATTTAGAAATGCATAATATAATCAAGCAGAGTCAGCATGACTTCATGAGGGGAAATCATGCCTGACAAACTCATTAGAATTCTTTGAGGAGGTAACAAGCAGGGTAGATAAAGGGGAACCAGTAGATGTAATATATTTGGATTTCCAAAAGGCATTCGATAAGGTACCGCACAAAGAACTACTTAATAAGATAAAAGCCCATGGTATTGGGGGTAGTATATTAGCATGGATAGAGGATTGGCTAACTAATAGAAGACAGAGTTTGATAAGGGGGCTATTTTCAGGATGGCAACCTGTAACTAGTGGAATGCTTCAGGGATCAGTTCTGGGGCCACAATTATTTACGATATATGTTAATGACCTAGATGAGGACAGTGAATGTACTATCACCAAGTTTGCAGATGACACAAAAATAGGTGGGAAGGCAAGTGTTGAGGATGACACAGGGAGTCTACAGAGGGATATAGACAGGTTAAGTGAGTGGGCAAAAACTTCGCAGATGGAATATACTGTGAGAAAATGTGAGGTTATACATTTTTGGCAGAAAGAATAGAGGAGCTGAATATTATTTAAATGGAGAAAGACTGCAGAAAGCTACAGCACAGAGGGATTTGGGAGCCCTCGTGCATGAATCCCAAAAAGCTAACATACAAGTTCAGCAGGTAATAGGGAAGACAAATGGAATGTTGGCCTTCATTTCAAAGGGAATGGAGCATAAGAATAGAGAAGTCTTGCTAAAACTATACAAGGTACCAGTTAGACCACACCTGGATATGGAGGGATTTCCTTATGAGGAGAGGTTGAGTAAATTGGGCCTGTACTCATTGGTGTTTAGAAGAATGAGAGGTGTCTTTATTGAAACATATAAGATTCTTAGGGGGCTTGACAGGGTAGATGTTGAAAGGTTGTTTCCCCTCGTGGAAGAGTCTAGGATCAGAGGGCATAATCTTAGAGTAAGGGGTCACCCATTTAAGACAGAGATGATGAGGAATTTCTTCTCTCAGTGGGTAGTGAATCTGTGGAATTCTTTACTGGAGAGGGCTGTGGAGGCTGGGTCATTAAGTATATTCAAGGCTGAGATAGACAGATTTTTAATCTGTAAGGGAATCAAGGGTTATGGAGGAAAGTCAGGAAAGTGGAGTTGAGGATTATCAGATCGGCCATGATCTCATTGAATGGCGGAGCAGACTCAATGGGCCGAATGGCCTACTTCTGCTCCTACATCTTATGGTCTTATGAGTCACATTTCATTTCTCTGCATTAGTATTTATTGTAAAGTTATGTAGTTTCTTTGTGACTCACCAGAACAGTGCCATCCTGGTTTTTCGATATATTGCACTTCACTATTCATAATGTTTCTCTGAACTGAAAGTACTTGGTACTTTTAATGGATATTTAACTCAGTCTCCAGTCAAGAATTTAATGCACAAAAAAATCTCAATTCATTACTTGCTTCAGATTTTCCAATGTTATTCTAAAATGTTATTTGACTTAACATGCTTTTGTAAAGTAGTGTCATTTTCATTGCAAATGGTTTAGATATGAGTTTGTTCAATAGCTGTGACAAATAAATTAAGTAAAAAGTAGCTTTTAATAGATAAATTACATAATTTTACATGCATCTTGCTCCACATGCTATTAATTGTAAATGTAGTCTAAGGACTGGCAATCTTCTCATTCAGTTTCCCTGCATGAATCAAAAAAATAATTAAACTGTAAGTGCAGTGGCTTTGAACTGCATCATTGAGTAAGGACCTAGGAATCATCTTTAATCAGTTGACTCATGTCCAATTTGAAAGATGAATTAAAGAGATCATAATAATGAGAAGTATTGTGATCAGTGAGGTATTATGTCCTCTTCCCAGTGTGCCTTCATCTGGTAGTTGCACTGTACTGAATAATTGTGACAATATTGGCCCTGTTAAGAGTTTAGGTATGATACCTGAGGGAAGCCACTTGCACTATTAATTAATCTTAATGAAACAACAGCTTGAATGGAGTGTCGCAGGGTGTTTCCTCATGCAATGATATATCAAGATTTTTATGTAATTAAGTGAATACATTTTATCTCTTGCAACCATACATGGCTGCTTTCATAAATATTATTCAGCAACTGTGGTTAAGTGATGAGATTTTTTTCTTTCTTTGGTAACTCAGCTGATTAAATTGATGGAGTGCAATATAGCAGAATGATTAGTCCACAACAGTGCATATAGCATTTTGGAACTGATGATGGCATTATAAAAAATGTCAATGTGTGTGTTTGCAGTACTTACAGGAATTAGGAGCTAGTTTTTAGTTTTGTTAAGCATAAGAGCTGAGTTCTTTTCAGATGGTGCTATTTATGGTTAGTTTGAATGTATATCATCTATGCTCCTCTTCTGGCCTCTTGTGCATTCCTGATCATTGTTGCTGCACCATTGGTGGCCCTGCCTTCAGTTTCCTAGATCACAATCTCTGGTATTCCCTCCTTACGCTTTGCTTTCCTCATTTAAGATGCTTCTTAAAACCTAACTCTCTGACCATGTTTTTGGTCATCTAACCTCATATCTCCTTTTGTGATTCAGTAATACACATTGTTCTATAATGCTCCTGTGAAGCACCTTGGGACATTTCATTACATAAAAGGAGCTGTGTAAATACAAGTTGTTGTTGTCATTTGTTAACGTAGTGAATGGCTACAGTTCTAGAATAATTGAGTAATTATTCATTTTCTGTCTATTTTTTATTCTACAATGTGTGGGCTGGTTCTCGATTGAGCAGAATAAACCAAGAGTTTCCTCTGAAAGAGGAGAGACACCATTGGAATTTCATGGACAAGTGGATTACCAAATTACTTTTTAAACAAATTAACAGAAAATAAGAAAATCAAATTCAAATGGTGAAGTCACCAGTCATAAAAAAGTTGCGGAATCAGTATAACTGTTTGCACCTAATGCTCACCTCGGCTTAAAACAAACATAGAGGAATTCTGCTCAACAATTTTGTACATCCTGGACTAATAATAATTGAAAAGGTGAGACTTATTAGAACCAAAATCATTTAGATCCATGCTACCATCCTTAATGAGCCTGTGTGGGAATGCACCAGGATCTTCGTTCATGACCCTTTTGAGCTTTCGACGGTCAGCTGTTATAACCATCACATGATCAAATGTGATGTGATCTAAAATCCAGGAATGCATTCAAAATAGGATAACCCTATTGTCAACTGGAAAAGCTGCCTGAAGTGCATTCATTAACAGCTCTCCCCTTCAACAACTTCCTTGCTTTCACTTGCCTTCTACAGTTACTCACAAGCCTGGACATTGGATTGTGCATGATCCAAGCTAAATCCTGAATTATACTCTTCCCCCACCAGTAGTTTTGCAGGCGAAAAGGTGCATAAAATTCCTTGGATGGCCTTCCCATGGCCTGTGTTGATTTGTCCACAATTTTATGGTGGGTCAGGGAAGGCCTGAGCCATATTGACTACATAATGGTGCCTAGCCACAATTTCCAGGCTAGCAGGAGGAGTTCAGGAGTGGGGGTAAGCATGGAATGTCACCCTGCTCAGGCCTTGGGTGTAAAAGCAGAGGGGTGCCTCCTTTTCACATCAGGCAACCCCCCACAAGTTCTGCCCGTCAAGGGTGCTCCTTGCTTCTGTTCTCTCCATCAAGAACCTCACCCCCATTTCCCACCTCACTCAGGCTTCACCAATCCAACCCCCTCAGACCCCGCTGTCATGAGACCACTTGCTGGTCCTGGACTCCAGGACTTAGAATCTGGGGATTGCTTGTAGTCCCAGTCCTGTTTCTGCACTACTAGCGCTGTAAGGAATACTGAGCTGCCGGCCAATCAGATTAGCTATCGACATCAACTCCAACATGCTGGGGGTTGCCATTGACCAAAAACTGAACTGAACTAGCCATATAAACGCTGTGGCTACAAGACCAGGCCAGAAGCTGGGAATTCTGTGGAGAGTAACTCATCTCCTGGCTCCCTAAAACCTGTCCACCATCTACAAAGTACAAATCAGGAGTGTGATGGAATACTCTCCACTTGCCTGGATGAGTGCAGCTCCAACAACACTCAATAAGCTCAACACCATCCAGGACAAAGCAGCCCACTTGAGTTCAAACTTCTATTGGGCAATTGCCCTGCATTGGGAACCATCCGAAAATATGATTTAAACTGCAAACTTCGAATAGTTCTGACTGTCCGCTGTAATTGTTACCCAGAAAAAACTAGAAGAACTAAAGCCACTTCTAGCTCTGGATAACTATAGTACTGACCCACACTGACCCCCCCACAGGACCCCTTCACTACCCTGCACCCTCCACGAGACTTGCCTGACACTCTGCCATGGGACTACCCCTGTCGCCCCCCAAAAACTGCCACCCCCCCCATGGGACTATTGCCCCGAATGCACCCCCCCAACCTAACTACCCACACCACCCCCACAGGACTGATCTGGGCTCCCCTACTACCACCATCCTCCTCTCCCCCCAGGCTCGATTCCCGACTTTATTACCCTTTGATACCTTTGGCTAAGAAAAATCTCCTAAAGTCCATGTTCCTCTTAAGGCCTTGAACACCTTGATCAAATTACTCTTTAATTTTCTAAATTTCAGGTCATGCAACCGTGGTTTGTGTAATCTCTCCTTGTAATTTAACCCTTGAAGTCCATGAATTATTTTGGTAAAACATCACTGCACTCCCTCCAAGGTCAATATATCCTAAGGTGTAGTGTCCAGAACTGCTCACTTTACTCCAGGTGTGGTCTAACCAGGGTTTTATACAGCTGAACCATGAGTTATGCCCTCTTCTGTTCATCTAGCTATAAAGTCCAGCATTCCATTAGCCATTTTGATTATTTTCTGTACCTGTTCATGCTGTTTTAATGATCTGTGCACCTGGACCCCAAGTCTCTTTGGACCTTCACTGTTTCTAGCTTTTGACCATTTTGAAATATCTTGTTCTATCCTTTTTAGGTCCAAAGTAATCTCACAATTGCCCACATTGAAATCCATTTGCCAGTTTTACCCATTCACTTAATCTATCACTATCTCTATATAATTTTATGCTTCCAGCTGCACTGCCTTTTGATTTATCAGCAAATTTGAATTTGTGGTTTTTTTATTCCAAGTCGTTAATGAATACATTGAAAAGCTGAGGTTCCAATACAGATCGTTGTGGCACCGCTAGTCACATCCTGCTAATTAGAAGACCTGTCCATTATCCCTACTCTCTGTCACCTGCCATTCAGCCAATTACCTAACTAGGTCAATAATCTGTCTTCAATTCCATGAACTTCAACTTTAGCTAACAATCTGTTATGTGGGACTTTATCAAATGCCTTCTGGAAGCCCATGTAAATAACATCCATAGACATTCCCCTGTTAATGTTCCTCACCTCTTCAAAAAATTCATCCAGATTTGTAGGCATGACCTAATCCTTGCTGGCTTCCTGATCAGCTGAAAATATTGGAGGTGTTCTGTCACCCTGCCTTAATTCTTGACTCCAGCATTTTCCCAACAGGTCTAACTGGTTTATAAATCACTGGTTTTCCTCTCCCCTTTCTTAAATAACAGAGTGACATGCAAAATTTTCTAATCTAAAGGAATAGATTCTGAATCAAGACAATTTTGGAAGATTATAGTTAGGCCAGCTACAACATTCCCACCTACTTTTAAAATCTGGGATGGAAACCATCTTGTCCTGAGGATTTTTCACTATTTAGTGTCATTAATTTCTCCATTACTCTTATTTTGCTTAGCTTAATTTTGTTGAGTACTGTCCCTGATTCACTAATAGTTTCCCTGGGATGTTGGGAAAACTGACATCTTTCTTTACTGCAAGTACTGATGCAAAGTAATTATTCAGCATGTCTGCCATTTCTTTACTATCATTGACAATGGCTGGAATTTTACCAGCCATTTGGAGACGGGGTGGGAGAAAAACCGGACATGTTGTTCCCTGCCCACATTCCGTTTTACCGGGTCGCTGAGATTTTATGAGAATCGGAACAGCCTCCACTGCATTGGTGAATCCACCATCTGCAGCAAGGCAGCGTCCCAGCAGCTTACTTGGGAGAGGCCTTCCTTCCCAGTTGCTCATTGTTCTAAGAAGGGGCCCACCCTGGCACCAATGGCCATCCCCACTGCTCCAACTCCACTGCTGGAGGGTTTGCCTCTTCAATCACTGGGGCCTGCCTACCTGGTTTTAGCCCACCTAGAACTCACTTAACAGCCCTTCATGGGTGTCTCAACGTGGAGGCACCCTCTCCTTGATGCAGCCTCAGCAGCAGCGCGAGCTATGACCAAAGCCTGGGGCTAACAGGCCAGATAGTGCTCCCTTTTCCTCATGTATCTCCAACTTGAGGTCCAGCACAATGACTTTGAGTCAGAGAGAATTGGATGGAGACATCAATTGCAGATGTCTTTTGGCACACATTTTATGAATAAGAAAAATCTTCTTTTTCTTTCTCTGTTCATTATGGCAGGGATAATGTACAATTAGGCAGCATTATTGCACTGTTTAAAATATTTATACTTTACCATCACTACTCATAATAAAATAATTTGCCTGCAAGATCTTTTCCTGAGCTACATGTTTTGTTTTGTTTGTTGCAGTTGACGGCTGAAATGATTCTGCGTATAGCCAATGAGCCAGTTCTTCCTTACAGTGTCCTGGATGTAGCCCTGGAGGTTCAAGAGCAACTCAAAGGTTGTGTTTATTTCTAAGTTTATGGCTATATTATTATTCATTTAGTTTTTACGAATATGCTAACACTGCTACACATCCTTTTGATTCTTTGTTGCCTTGAGTTACAGATTATTAATTTTTCTATTTCCTGTCCTCCCCAACATTGGAATTCATTGACATGAACAAGTATTTTCTGCTCTATGTATCCTAAATATTTTC
Organism: Carcharodon carcharias; assembly: GCF_017639515.1. Taxonomy (NCBI): domain Eukaryota; kingdom Metazoa; phylum Chordata; class Chondrichthyes; order Lamniformes; family Lamnidae; genus Carcharodon; species Carcharodon carcharias. The sequence continues at coordinate 52,345,196 of NC_054468.1, read as the reverse complement.
TTGCATGTTATATACTCATACTGTATGGATATTCTTGTGAGTTTGACTAATATTTTTCTGTAAATCCATCATGCCACGGTGAGGTTAGACCTCATATCAGCATTATCGTGTTATAGGAGATGACATGTTTTACATTTTGTGCCATGTTTCTATTGACTGTTGATTTTGGTATAATTTTTAATTATATATTTTACTTTTCAAAGATGGCAGTGTTGCTTCAGATCAAATGTTGGCATTGGCCAATGCACTGAGGGAAACTGCACAACTTTTTCAGTCAGATGAAATGCGTCCAGCTAATGATCCAAAGGAGCGGGACCCTGCCCATCTGAGAATGTTGAATGATGTGCTGCAGAATCTAGAGAAAAACTTCCTCATCCAACGTGCTCCACCAGGCTATTATAGGTATGGAAAAATCTCTATATATCTGTCTCAGAATGAGGCAACATAAGTGGTATTTATGATACTGAATTTTCAAATCTCTCAAAGTGACAAAGTACAGTGATAAAAACAAAAAAACTGCGGATGCTGGAAATCCAAAACAAAAACAGAACAAGTTCTGTCGAAGGGTCATGAGGACTCGAAACGTCAACTCTTTTCTTCTCCACCGATGCTGCCAGACCTGCTGAGTTTTTCCAGGTAATTCTGTTTTTGTTTTTGACAAAGTACAGTTGCTGTTTTGAAAGAAAAATATGGTAAGTAATGGCTCCTGATACTTGCATACTTAATTAATGCTTCCCATCATCTGGCACCGGTCCCATATCCGAGCAGCATGGAAGATTGTGGCCAGAGCAAATTTCCAACCTTAGGCAGCATTATCTCTGCATCTCATTCAAACTGGGTGACTTCTCTACTTTTGAGGACTGACAACCTTTTTATGTACATCCCCTTTATCTATTTTTATCTTATCCAACATCACTATTGCCCCTTCCATTCCTACTACATTGCCAGCATTCTTTTCTTTAGTGAAGACTGATGTACTTAAAATATTCACTTATTATCTTCGCCAGAGCTTTTTGTTCACTAATTGGCTCCACTCTTCCTTTGACTGTAGTTTTATGCTATTTATCTGTTTATAAAAGACTTTTAGGTCCTTTTTGTGTTGGCTGCTATTTTATTCTCCTACTGTCTCTTTGGTCCTTAGTGGGCATTTTTGTTACTGGACTCATAATCCCGACGACTGGACAAATGGCCTGGAGATGAATTCAAATCCCACCATGACAAATTCTGGAATAAAAGCTAATATCAGTAATGATGATCATGGATCATTACAAAAACCCATACAATGCATGAATATCTTTCAGAGAAGAACATCTGCCATCCTTACCTGATCTGACCTATATGTGACTCCAGACCCACTGCAATGTGCTTGACTCTGAACTGACCTCTAAAATTGCCTACCAAGCCACTCAATTGTGCCAAACTGCTATGATAAAGTTACTACTGTACTGGGAATACTTTCACCACAAGGAATATTCTACAAAGCAGTTTGCCACCACCCTCTCAGGGGCAGTTAGGGATGGGCACTAAATGCTGACCTTGTCAGAAATGCCCACATCCCATGAATGAATTTTTAAAAATCTTTGTTAGAGCCCTTAAGTACTTTATATTCACCTTGGTTCACTACTCTATTGTGAACTTTATATTTATGTCATAAGCCTCCTCCTTCTGGCTCATTTTAGCCTCTATATCTTTAGTCATCCAGGGCCCAATATCTTTGGATGTTCTTCTTTTAGCCCTAATGAGAAGGTATCTATCCCAAACCATCTCCTCTTTAAAAGCCTCTTGTTGTTCAGTTACTGTTTGGCAAGCTAATTTTTGATTCCAATCTCCTGGGCCAGATCCTTTTTCAACTCACTGAAGTAATTCCTCCTGCAGTTAAGAATTTTCATACTTTGTGTTTTATTATTTTCTATAACTATTCTTCACCTAATATTCCTAATGCTCCCCGGATTCTCTCCCACTGAAACATGCTCCACTTACTCATTCCCCAGAACTAGATCCAGCTGTTTTGATTCTCATTGGACTGGAAATGCACTGACGAGAAAAGTCCTGTTGTACACATTTCAGAAATGCCTCATCTTCTTTGCTCTTTACTGTGTTACCATATGCTAGTCTGTATTAGGATAATTGAAGACCCCCCAGTTATCACTACTCTACTTTCTTGCATCTTTTTGTAATTTGCCCCAATTTTGCTAGTCACCACCCCACTATTTGGTGGTCTATTTTATACATACAGTAGAGTAATAGCCCGTCTACTGTTCCTTAATTCTAACCAGATAAATTCTGTCTATGTCTCCTCACATACGCTAAGCCTCTCCAGTGCTGTACAGTTCTTTGATCAATACTGCCCTTTGTTACCTTCCCTATCAGGAAGCTGGATTTAGTTGTAGAAAATCCAGGCACCAACTTATGGATTTCTCAGAATCCAACCTAAACAGCAATATAATGACACACTGTGCATCTTGCAAAGGAACTTGATTCAATATTAAAGCATTGATAGATAACTAATAGCTCTAGAACCATTGAGCAGCTTTTACTTTTTAACCATATTCTTTGAGTCTACACTTCTGAGCATTGATAAACACATTTCCAACTGTTTTTTGTGAACTTGGTTCACTCAGTACCACTCTCACATTTTAAATAATGAGACATTGGTAAATAGTGGTATTCAGAGGGAGCTGCACATTCCTGTGCGCGGATCTCAAAGTTAACATGCAGGTACAGCAAGCAATTAGGAAGGCAAATGCTATGTTAACTTTTATTGCAAAGGATTTGTGTTTTTTTTAATTCTTTCATGGGATGTGGGCATCACTGGCTAGGCCAGCAGTTTTATTGCCCATCCCTAGTTGCCCTTGAGAAGGTGCTGGTGAGCTGCCTTCTTGAACTGCTGCAGTGCTGTTAGGAAGGGAGTTCCAGAATTTTGACCCAGCAGCAGAGAAGGAAGAGTGGTGATATAGTTCCAAGTTAGGATGTTGAGTGGCTTGGAGGTAAACTTGCAGGCATTGGTGTTCCCATCCATCTGCTGCCTTTGTGCTTCCAGGTGGTAGAGGTCACAGGTTTGGTTGAAGGAACCTTGCTGAATTGCTGCAATGCATCTTGTAGATAGTGCATGCTGCTGCCACTGTATTTCAGTGGTGGAAGGATTGAATGTTTGAGGTGGTGGATGGGGTGCCAATCAAGCAGGCTGCTTTGTCCAGTACAGTGTCAAGCTTCTTGAGTGTTGTTGGAGCTGCACTCACCCAGGCAAGTGGAGAGTATTCCATCATACTCCTGATTCATGCCTTGTAGATGGTGGACAGGGAATCAGGGAGTGAGTTACTTGTCACAGAATTCGCAGCCTCTGACCTGCTCTTGTAACCACAGTATTTATATGGCTGGTTGGTTCAGTTTCTGGTCAATGATAATTCCCAAGATGTTGATAGTAGGGGATTGCGATGGTGATGCCATTGAATGTCAAGGGGAGATGATTGGATTCTCTGTTGTTGGAGGTGGTCATTGCCTGGCACTTGCTTGGTGCGATTGTTTCTTGCCACTTGTCAGCCCCAGCCTGGATGTTGTCCAGGTTTTGTTGCATATGGGCACGGACTGCTTCAGTATCTGAGGAGTCGCGAATGGTGCTGAACATTGTGCAATTATCAGCGAACATCCCCACTTCTGACCTTATGATGGAAGGAAGGTCATTGATGAAGCAGTTGAATATGGTTGGGCCTAGGACACTACCTGAGGAACTCCTGCAGTGATGTCCTGGATTTTGAGATAATTGACCTCCACCAATCACAACCATCTTCCTTGTGCTAGGTATGGTTCCAGTCAGCGAGGACTTTTCCTCCTGATTCCCACTGACTTCCGTTTTGCTTGGGCTCCTTGATGCCACATTAGGTCAAATGCTGCCTTGATGTCAAGGACAGTCACTCTCACCTCACCTTGGGAGTTCAGCTCTTTTATCCATGTTTGGACTAAGGCTGTAATGAAGTCAGGAGCTGAGTGGTCCTTGCAAAACAAAAACTGAGCGCCAGTGAGCAAGTTATTACTGACTAAGTGCCGCTTGGTAGCACTGTCGACAACACCTTCCATGACTTTACTTATGATCGAGAGTAGACTGATGGGGCGGTAATTGGCCAGGCTGGGTTTGTCCTGCTTTTTGTGGGCAGGACATATCTGGGCAATTTTCCACATTCTCGGGTAGATGCCAGTGTTGTAGTTGCACTGGAACAGCCTGGCTCAGGACGCAGCTAGTTCTGGAGCATAGGTCTTCAGTACTAATGCCGGAGTGTTGTCAGGGCCCATAGCCTTTGCAGTATCCAGTGCCTTCAGCCATTTCTTGATATTACATGGAGTAAATCGAATTGGCTGGAGACTGGCATCTGTGATGCTGGGGACCTCCAGAGCAGGCCAAGAGGGATCATCTACTCGACACTTCTGTCTGAAGGTTGTTGCAAATGCTTCGGCCTTATCTTTTGCACTGATGTGCTGGGCTCCCCCAGCATTGAGGATGGAGATATTTGTGGAGCCTCCACCTCGAGTGAGCAGTTTAATTGTCCACCACCATTCATGACTGGATGTGGCAGGATTGCAGAGTTTAGATCTGATATGTTGGTTGTGGGATTGCTTAGCTCTGTCTATCACATGCTACTTTTGCTGTTTGGCTTGCAAGTAGTCCTGTGTTGTAGCTTCACCAGATTGACACCTCATTTTTAGGTGTGCCTGGTAATGCTCCTAGCATGCCCTCCTGCACTCTTCATCAAACCAGGGTTGATCACTTGGCTTGATGGGATATGCATGGCCATGAGGTTACAGATTGGGCTGCTGCTGATGGCCCACAGTGCCTCATGGATACCTATTTTGAGTTGCTAAAACAGTTCAAAATCAATCCCATTTAGCATGGTGGTAGTGCACACTCATACTGGAGGGAATTTTCAATGTGAAGGCAGGACTTCATCTCCACAAGGACTGTGTGGTGGTCACCCCTACAAAAACTGTCATGGGCAGATGCATCTTTCACAGGTAGATTGGTAAGGATGAGGTCAAGTAGGTTTTCCCTTTTGTTGGTTTCAACTGAGGGTGGGGGGTTAAAGTAGATGGTAACCAGTAGGAGATTTCCTTGCCTATGCTTGACCAGATGCCATGAGACTTCAAGGCAACTCCTTCCCAACTGTATACCTCTGTGCAGCCACCTCTGATGAGTCTGCCCTTTCAGGGGGACAGGACATGCCCACGGATGATGATGATGGAGTCAGGGCCATTGCGTGTAAGGTAATATTCCATGAGTATGACTGTCAAAATCTGTGGAACAGCTCTCCCAATTTTGGTACAGGTCCCCAGATGTTAATAAGGAGAACTTTGCAGCGTCGACAGGGCTGGGTTTGCTTAGTGATCTGTCCGGTTACATTCCTTTTTGTAGACCTTGCAGTGGTTTTGATGCAAGTGAGTGGCTTGCTAGGCAATTTCAGAGGGCATTTAAGCATCCTGTGCATCTGGAGTCACATGTAGGCCAGACCAGGTAAGAACGGCAAATTTCCTTACCTCAAGGGCATTCATTAACTAGATGGGTTTTTACAAGGCTAGCTTTTTAATTCCAGATTTATTAACTGAATTTAAATTCGACCAGTTGCTGTATCCCCAGAACATCAGCCTGGGTTCCTGGATTAGTGGTCCAGTGACATTGCCACTGCGCCACTGCATCCCCCTACATCCAACAGTAAAGAAGTCTTGCTACCATTATTTAAGGTTTTGGTAAGACCACAAATGGAGTAGGGTGCAAGGTTTTGGTCTCCTTACCAAAGGAAGGATATTCTTGCTTTAGAGGAAGCGCAACGAACAGGAATCTGATTTCTGGGTTGAGGTGTTTGTCTTATAAGGAGAGATTGAGTAGACTAGGTCTATATTCCCTAAGATATTAGAATAATGAGAAGTTATCAAATTGAAACAGATAAAATTTGTAAGGACCTTGACCGGGTAGATGCTGGGAAATCTTTCCACTGTATGGAGAGTCTAGAAATAAGAGTCACAGTCTCAAAATAAGGGATCAGCTATTTAGGACTGAGAGGAGAAACGTCTTCACTTGGGTTGTGAGTATTTGCAATTCTCTACCCCAGAGAGCTCCGGGATGCTCTGTCAATGAGTATATTCAAAACAGAGGTCGGGATTTTCCAGCCCCACCCTTTGCCAGGATCTTCTGGTCCTGCTGAAAGTCAATGAACTTCTGGCTGGCCTGCTGCATCCCCTGTGGCGGGTCCCTCCATAGTGGGGCCAGAAAATTCAGGCTAGGGATAATTGATTTTTGGGTACTAAGGGAATTAAGGGATATAGGGATATTGCGATAAGGTAGAGTTGAGGTTGACGATCAACCATGATCTTATTGAATGTCAGAGCTGAGTCGAAGAGCCAAATGGTCTACTCCTGCTCCTATTTCTTATGTTCACCCTGAGGTGGACGATCACAGGTTCATCCACTCCAGGATGTCAACCTAATAACCTGGGCTGACATACTAACGCACAAGTGCAGAGCTGATTTTAAACTGAAGCCCTGTCTTCAAGCTTTCATAGATCCCGTTGTAGTATTTAAAGAAGAGCAATGTTCTCCTTGTACCCAGGTAACATTTTTATCCTTCAACCAACGCCATCAAAAAGAGATTAAATGGTCTTTGATTGCATTGCTGTTTGTGGGACCTTGTTATGTGTAATTCATCTGCAGCATATAACAGCAGTGGCAACACTTCAAAGCAATTCATTGTATGTCAAGCACTTTAGAATGTCCCAAAAGACACGAGAAAGCACTATAGATATTTAAGTTATTTCTTTCCAAAATATGTTACATAATTGTAGTAATTATAGTTTTATTTATTGCGCAATGTACCTTTAAGAATGATATGTATAAGGGAAGATCAAATGACTTGTAATAACCAATAGGAGAGTAGTGTGGGCTACCTCAGCTGTCAATGTAGAGATAGAGTTGGAGTTGAAAGCACATGTAGTTGCTGCTGAGTATATTGTAAGTAAACTTTAAGTTTCCACCCAAGAAGTGTCTGCAGATCAACTCTATCATTAATAGCACAAATTGGCCACCCTACAACAATAATTAAGGTTTTTAGAATAATATAAATTACACAAATAAGTCAATAAACAGTTATACTTCACTGTGGAATGTGGAATAAGACTATAGATAGCTTTGATTACAGCTTCTGTTTGGTGGGACTTCAGACTCTACAAAAGAGGTAACATTTTCGATAAATCAATATTTTCTTGAGATGAATAGCCCTACTTTCTGAGAAATTGATTTTTCATGCATTTTATAAATGTATTATCATATTTAAAAACAAGAATGTATTGTAAGTCAGAAGAAATGGGCTTTTGAATCAATCATGATGTCCCTTGCAAGATACCCACAAAAAAGCCTTTCAAATGTATTTAGTCCCAGTCGCAGAGGTGCAGTCATTTGTGGGACTAAAAAGGAAAGCTTTGGGACATTTTTCTTTGCAGCACCGCAGTGAGTATTGACTTGGTTAAACCAGATCTGTCAGCTGAAGCATTATAAATAAGGCAATTCTTCATCTGTAAATCGGGAGGCTTAGGTGTAATTTACAGCCAGTGACCTTCAGAAAACAAAGCAAGCTTAGATTATTAAGGGTACGTCCATAATTTAAATTCAGTCTTTAATTTAGATCAAAGTATTCTTTTCCTTTAGGCTTACCCATTTGTTAGGGTTAGAAGCTCACCAATTAGAAATGTAAGTCAATGACTTCAGTTTCTTTGAAAAAATATTCATTTCACAGTCTTCCAGAAAAGAATTTGCATAAATGTTATTTGTAATCTATCTTGATATAATTCAGAATCTATAACAAATGCTATAAACAATACTGTCCAATTAACATCAGTAGCTTTTAGTGATATAATAGCATAGATTTCAAATCCAATAGTTACTTTAGTATCAAATCTGTTTAAATGCACTGTAGTTACTTTGAGTAAATTGGAAAAGAAATTTGAGACAATATTTGTAACTCAAAAAATCTGTGCGCTGTAAATTTATGATATCAGTAGAATTTACTGTTTCAAATTTTTTGCACTCATTATTTTCTTGGGATTAGCACCACAGTCACTTGGTTAAGTGGACACTGCACCCTCTATAATTAGAAATTTACCTTTATTGCCCATATCTAGTCTTATAACAGCCTGACCCAGGGAACTGGCATGTGTTCTGGCTTTGGTGATCTTCCACATGCCCCAAGTGTATTTCTTCTTTCTTCCAGAAGGTGGATTGATGAGCACTGTATTTTGTTGAGGTAATTTGTAAATTAACTAACTGATGTATTTTGTGTGCATAACTGAACAGAGTAGAGTTTTTAATGAAATTCCACCTATTCCCTTTGCTCCTCATAACATCAAAAATAATAAATTATGCAAACTTTATCCTGAATATGTGCCTAGGTTCATTGTAATAGTATTTGCTAAGCCAACCAATATTAATACTTTGAGAAAGAATTCTCTGCCTTTCAGTTTCAAATAATCCACATCTTACAACAGATTACATTGCTGACTTCTTACTCCCCCCAACCCAGTGACTCCGACCTTTCAGCTAAAACGCATGCTGCACTTAGTGAAAGGAAGCCACATTAACATTGCAGTTGTGAATGTCTCTAAAATGCAGCAATGAACCTCATTGGCTCAATTTGATATAGTGTGTAAAAAACACTATTCTCTACATCAGTTGGTCTGGTTTCAGCTAATGGGCCTAGCTAGCTTTCTTAGACAGCCTGTGTGTTGGCAGAAATTAACCTCTTATTAGTCAAAATTAACATAATAATAGTGTCTTCAACTTAAAATTGTTCAGAAGTCAAATATGCAAAGATTTTGAAATTTTACATGTATGTTGCAAGATAATGTGAAATAACATTAGACTTGGACACTATCCAGGCTTGGGTTTACAAATGACAAGTAACATTCTTGCCACACAAGTGCCAGGCAATGACCATCTCCAAAAAGAGAGAATCTAACCATCGCCCCTTGACATTCAATGGCATTACCATCACTGAATCCCCCACTATCCTGGGGGTTACCCTTGACCAGAGACTAAACTGGACTCACCATATAAATACTGTAGCTACAAGACCAGGTCAGAGGCTAGGAATCCTGCAACGAGTAACTCACTTCCTGACTCCCCAAAGCCTGTCCAGCATCTACAAGGCACAAGTCAGGAGTGTGAGGGAATACTCTCTGCTTGCCTGGGTGAGTGCAGCTCCCACAACACTCAAGAAGCTTGACACCATCAGGGACAATGCAGCCCACTTGATTGGCAGCACATCCACAAACATTCACTCCCTCCAGCAGTCGCACAGTAGCAGCAGTGTGTGCCATCTACACAATGCACTGCAGGAATTCACGAAGGTTCCTTCGACAGCACCTACCAAACCCATGACCACTACCATTTAGAAGGACAAGGGCAGCAGATAGATGGGAACACCACCACCTGGAAGTTCCCCTCCAAGTCACTCACCATCCTGACTTGAAAATATATCGCCATTCCTTCACAGTCGCTGGGTCAAAATCCTGGAACTCCCTTCCTAACAGCACTGTGGGTATACCTACACCACATGGACAGCAGCGGTTCAAGAAGGCAGCTCACCACCACCACCTCGAGAGCATCTAGGGATGGGCAATAAATGCTGGCCCAGCCAGCGAAGCCCACACCCCGTGAATAAATTTTAAAAAGTGTTAAAGCATTCTCCACTTTCCTTTCTTCTTTGAGGCCCCTCCTAACATCTCTTATCACTGAGTCTCCATTTCTTCCTTTTGACTCAATGAAGCACCTTGGGATGTTTTTCTACAATGCAGGTGCCACACAGATGCAAGTTCTTGTTCTTGGTAGTCTATTGAAAACCCAAATTAAATGTTATTTTTTTCCTTTTTTTAGATTTAAAGTCCTTTAAATGTTAATTATGAAAGTGATTAAAGTTAGCCTAAATGTGTTTTTTGTATAAAATTTCAACTTAACTGCGGGAGAGCGTGCGTCCCTGGAAATGCATCACCAATTTTGTGTTTCGATGTTTGGATTTCTTGTCCGGGCCTTCATGTATTTATTTTCCTCCTAACACAAGTGAAAAAATAATGTATACACATCTTATTATGCTACAAAAGATTGAATTCATGTGTCAAGGCTGTTCTTGTATTTTCAGGTTCCTGGCAGTTGTGTCAATGTTGTGAAGATGTTGATCGGCTTTATAGAAAGATCATATGAATGCAGTCACTAGGTCCCAACTCACTGGGAAATCCTAAAATGAGGAAAAGTAAACATGTTTGCTCTTAGTTGTTACAGGAGAGGGTTCAAAGGAAATCAGATATAGCAATCAGCTCAGCTATACAAAGCAGAAATAACCTAAAGGGATTTGCCTTCACACTGTAACTTGACTCATGCCAGCAGTGGTATCAGCTGAGTTCTAAAAAGCACTGATGGCTTTGGTCACCTTCATGCCATTGGTCAGAAATCATTTGTGGAATGACACTGCAAATTATTTTAACTGTGCCGATATAATAGGATAACTGGCCATTGAATTTAAATCTATGGTAACCAGTCTATGAAACATTCTAGCTGTCTATGAATGCATTTGAACTGTTTCCCCTGGCATGATGCTCAGTTCAGAATCCTTAGTGTCTTACCAGCATGAAGTCTGCTGTGTTTAAGGCAGCTCCTGCCACAGCAGGTTTTTATGTGCGGTTCTAGGCTTCAGTGTTGTGGAAAATGTGGTCTTAATTACACCATAGACAATGAGCACATAGTGCATCCAGACTGCTAAATTAAACACCACATGTGGTGATTGCTACATTGTTGTTGGTTTGTTGCAATAACATGAAATGCAGCTATCAAATTCTCCAAGCAAATAGTGACAGCCATAGAATGGGAATGCAAATAATAGTTTAAGTGGGAGGCAATGTCTGAGTACTGAATGAATGGTTGCTGCCATTCACTTGATTCAGACTTTGCTGGCTTCTCTGCAGAGATTTCCTCTAAGCCAGCATCTTTTCCAGCACAGCACCCTCTCCAGGAGACCTGTGGTGTTTGTGAACAGGGCAAGAAACAGTGAGGCTCTTCAGCCAATCACATTGATAATCCTCACTGAGACACAGAGGAAGGAATATGCATCATGGAGGCCGGAGTCGGGAATTTGTCTGATGTGACGATTGCGCCTCTGTCCTGGCTGTGCTGGCAGGCAGGATTTTCATCACTTGGGGGGCTCCTCTGGCAAGTCTGAGACGGAGGTAGGTCGATTCCAAAGTGGCCAGGTTGAAAGGCTTGTCTCCACTCACAGAAACATCAGCAGTTCTATAGATCAGTATAAAACCCCTCTCACTTTCACTCTCAGCCTTTAAAGCCCCTTACCTCCCTCAACATCATCCTCTTAACCCCCTTCACCCCCCTCATACCCCCTTCACTTCCCTACCCTCCCTAACCCACTCACCCCATCCCTACTTTCTGAACAGAATTCACAAGTGTTATAATAAAACTTGGAAGTAATTGAAAAGCCCGTGGCCAGAATTTTGAGTTCGGCAGGCGGGCTCAGGTGACAGCCCGGGAGCAGCCAGGAAATGGGCCGCCGACTGCAATCAGCCACCGACCTTGATTTCACACTGCCAGGCCAATTAAGGTCCGCCCAGTGTGAAACAAGGTTCCTCACTGGTCGGGGAGGGCCGATTGGGGGCGGGGGCCTGTCAGCCGCTGGGTCCAATGACGACCCGGGCAGCCAGTTTATAAACGGCCTAGGCAGCCCCTGGAAGGCTGCCAGCGAAGAAGACATCTGCAGTGTTGTCAACAGGAAATTATGGATTCAAGTGTGGCTGCAGACGCCAGGCAGGAGGGCAGGTCGGGTGGGCACTGAGCACCCCCCCCCCCGCCGCTTCCCACCCCGGTTTTCTGTTGAGTGCCTCATGGTCCTCCTGGAGGAGGTGGCTGCCAAGAGGGATACCCTTGTCCCCAGGGATGGAAGGAGGAGGCCACCGCATCTTACAAAAAGAGCTTGGGAGGAGGTGGCAGTGCTGGTCAGCAGCCATGATGTTGTGCAGCGCACCTGGGTCCAGTGCCACAAGAGGCTTAATGACCTGCTGTGCTCAGGAAGGGTGAGTACTATGTACTATGTTAGCCTGGATCAGTGTGTTGAATTGTTAAGGTCTGGCCGTCCCCCCAGTGTCACCGGAGCTGGCCACAGGGGTGAGCCCTGATTGCTTGGACTGAGTGCCACGAATCAGATGTGCCCTGCAAGGGGTTCCTCAGGTGAGGTTGGCCAGGCTGCAGTGGCGCTGCAGGTAGAGAGTGGACTAATCAATGCTCTTCTATCCGTTCAGGAGAAGACGGCCCATAACAACATTGAAAGGTCACGGACTGTCGGAGGCCCACCAAACCCCATAATCCTCACGAGGTACGATCAGAACGCATTGGAGGTGGAGAGCCGGCATGCACCTTGGCCAATTGGGCACCAGGAGGCTGGGGTGTTTGACGAACGTAAGAGTGCAGTACACAGAGGTGAGAGTTTCGGATGGTATAAACATTCTTGTGTACTCTCATCAATGATGGGAGCCTCAAAATTGGATTCTCCATTGACCATTGAAAGATGATGGCACCATGATGCAGATCTCCATGGTCTCACCAGGGTGCTTGGCATGCACAGTGACAGTGTGATGACTTAAACTAATGACATGTCGTTGTTCTCCCTTAGATTTGCCACCACGCACCCAAATGCAGGACCTCGAAGAGCCACCCCTAACGCCAGAGGACCACCAGGCTCCAGATGCACCTGTATCACACCTGCTTTCTGAACCAGGCACCAGTGCAGATACAGTACATTGGTGAGCATTAGATCCTCAACTAGAATGTCCATGCAGAGTGCTGAGAGCACTTCACACTCACTTGTGGAGCAGGCGGGGGCAGAGTGTGCCCAGAACACTGGCAGTCAGAGGGCTGCTGGAGACCAGGATGAAGGTGAGTCAAAGGCAGATGATGAGCCTCTGGAATCATCCATTAAGCGGTAGATGCTGATGTCGAGCAAGATGAGTTGGAGGATCTGGTGGAGATCCATGAGGGTTTGCCTGTCATGGTTTCCATTATGGAGGGGTCCATGTGGAGCATCAGCACTGTGTTGACCCTGATGGCCGAGCGCACTGCCTCCTCCATGGAGAGAGTGGCGACTCTCATGGAGAGGCAGCTACAGGAACAGAATCAAGGGTTCCTGGGGTTGAGCTCGGACCTGCAAGCCATCATACAGGCACTGGCTTCAGTGGTCAATGTGAGTGTGGGAGATGGATGAGACACCCAGAATCAAGGCTCGGTGCCCAAGCATCAATAGCAAGCAGGGAAGTCCAGAGTGACCTCAAGTTGATGTATGAGCTACCTGTCCTCTCAGCGGGCTCCTCTCAGAGCAGCAGCTCCTCCGCCCCTCAGCCAGTGACCGTGGCATCTGATGAGGCTGTGGCGACTGGCACTGGCTGCTCTTTCCTAGGTGTGGCCAGCACACGCTCCACTGTCCAAAGGACAACCGCCAACGTCTTTAAGGCCAACAGGACGGTAGAGTCAGGAGGTTGCCTCCAATGCCGCTACCAGCGAAGGGGGAGCACCAAGACATAGCACTCACAAATGTAAGTTTATGGCACCATGAGCACAAGAGGGACTGGGCATAGGTGATCTTCTGTTGTGCAATGTTTTGTTTATGTGTACTGGTCTGGGTTTGAAGACCAGAGAAGGTTCTGATAATTTACTTGGATAGTCAAAATGAGATAAATTTTCCTTGGTTGTAATGGCCTGAGTATGTTTCACCCTTTTTTATTTAATATGGTGCAGGGTACACCTGCACTGAGTGGACTTTGGGGTCAATGGAAAGCGTCATTTCAGGCAACCAGCCCTGATGTGAAGTGGTAGCATTTATTTGGCAGCCTAGCTGAAGGACCGTTGGTTCAAAGCGTCCCTGGTGTCTTTGCCTTCCTGGAGGTTCTCAAGGTCTGCCTCCATGTCCTCAGCGTTCTCACCATGCTCCTCTTCAGACTCACTACTGGATCCATCATCTGTGGCCTGTGCAACTGCATCAAGATTCTCTTCCTCCAGTGGGTCCCCCCTTGCCAGTGCCAGATTGTGGAGAGCACTGCATGCAACCACTATCAGTGACACCCGCTCTGGTGGGTTTTGTAGTGCTCCCCCTGAATGGTCCAGACATTGGAAGCGGATCTTCAGAAGACCTATGGTCCTCTCTACCACCACTCTTGTGGAGGCATGACTCCTGTTATGCCGCTGCTTTGCCTCTGTTCTTGGGTGGCAAAGAGCCTATCATGAGCCACCTTTTCAAGAGATAGCCCTTGTCACACAGCAGCCGTCCATCGAGTTCGGCTGGAGCACTGAAGAGCCTTGGCACCAGTGAGTGTCTCAGGATGTAAGCATCATGGGAGCTGCCTGGGTACCTTGCACAGACTTGCAGAATATGCATCCTGTGGTTACACACTATCTTCTTGTTCGTGGAGTGGAATCTCTTCCTGTTAATGAAGGCCCCCGGCTGACTCACTGGCACCTTGATGGCCACGTGTGCAGTCAATGGCATCCTGGATGTGGGGGAACCCAGCAATCACTGCAAAGCCTCTGCCTTGCTCAGCCTGGCTGGCCTTGTCTGTTCGGAAATGAATGAAGTCAAATACCCGCCTGAAAGAGCTTCTGTCACCAGCTTGACGCAACTGTGGACAGCTGATTGGGAGACTCCACACAGATCCCTCACTGAGCCCTGGAAAGAGCTGGAGGCACAGACGTTGAGGGCTACTGTGACCTTCAGAGCCACTGGCACGCAGTGTCCACCCACACAGTCGGAGCTGATCTCAGGCCCAATCATCTGACAAATAGAGGTCACTGGATAGGCGGAGTCTTCTTTAGCATTGCAACTTGACATATTGAGGTAGCTGCATTGATGCCTGTAAACCCTGGCAGCAGGATCGTGGCATCTTCTGCAGCCCCTAATGCCTTGGACTATCTGCTGGCCCTGTGCACCTTGTGCCTGCATCTGTCCTCCCACAGGTCACTCCCCTGCAAGCTACATTGGGACACCTGGCCTCCTCTCCCTTCTGCCCCTCTTTTCCTCCTCAGAGGAGGTGCCTCCAGCGGAAACCACAGTCCCCATTACGAGGGTGATGGAAGGCTGACTGATACCTGGAAGAGTCCACATGGCCTGACTCCTCCAGGGTCCTTGGAGCCACCAAGGAGACCTGAAATGATGCCTGGAAATGCTAAGGATAAAGCCCCAAACAAAGATGAAGCTGCCAATAAGTCACCAGTAGTAAATATCTACCAAACTCCTCGCTCCTCAGACTGGCAATGCTGCTGACCCTTTTATTCCTGCCCATGGATGAGCTTTCACAAATTGTCAGCTGGCCGCCTGCCCATTTTTCCCATGCAATGAGTGCGAAATCACATGGGCAACATAAAATCGGCATAAATTGTCTTTTTAATGGCCTTAACTGGCCTCTTAATTAATGGCGGATGTGGCTTTGACTCCCATTCGTGCCTTCCGACTGAACTATCGCATGAGTAAGCGATGACGTTGGGACGCTCGCCCAATATCATCACGCGCTCTTTTACGCTCGAGTGGGTTGGGTGAAAAATTCTGCCCCATAGATCTGTGAAAATAAACATGAAAAACATTAAAAAACCATGATCTGATTCAGAAGTGTGTAAATTTGGAAAAATAAATGAACGGCACTTGAATAGGCACATGAGAAGCCATTATGCAGTTCAGAAGCTTATAAATCTGTTAAAGCCATCAAGGTCACATTCCCCTGGACAACTGAATAAACAAACTTTGCAGTAAAGAATCCATTTATACTTTGAAAACAGCCACAAGCTCATACATCTGTCAAAGCTTCCAAACAACCAAACAGTTGGCTGAGCAGGTAGTGAAAAAAAAATGAAAGCAATGGTGAGAGTGGGATATCACACCTGGCTGGCCTTTCAGTATTGTACAATGAAGAATAGCAGTTTATCCAGATAATCTATTATAATGCATCTGAATACTTTTCCACTTTTACAGTGCTATTCTTTCACTTGCCAGCTTGCCAGTGACAACCTGGCAACCACATTATTTAACTTTAGTAAACCCAGATATAAAGCAGACCACAGAATTTCATGATGAATTCTAAAAGAAATTTTGATATCCAAGCTTTCCTTACTCTACCATGGGTCCCAGCTCTCTATTTGCCCTGGCAGCTTTGAAGATGAAGACCTCATTTTTAATGCCATGCTCAGGTGGCAGCTACAGCAATAGCTGCTGATTTGGAACAAAATGGGGCCCACTTCCTGGGTGTCCCATCTCCATTCCCACCCTTCACCAATTTGGTTGCAGGCCCTTCTCTAGGATCATTAAGAACCCAATGTTGCCAAAATCCTGCCTCCTGGCAGGTGAGCGACAAAGGCAGGAATGTGACACAGGTTTGGCCTGCCTCCTGATTTCCATCTCTGATGGGAAAATACAGTCTTGTAGAGTCATAATAAAATGTTAAATCTGTAGACTTTTAGTAATGTTTTAGTTTCTACACACCAGAATCATCTTACGGTAATAGTATATAACAAAATGTATAAGGAGATAAAAGCAAGCCTCAAGAATGAAAATGAACAACCACTGATATATTTTCCTTCCATTTATTTTAATATTTTAACACTTGTGGGCATTTTCTAATCAAACTTTTAAGATAGGGTGAGTGGCATTCTGCAGTGGAAAATAAATGGTACAAGTTCATAGGTTTGCCGAGGATGCTGCAAAGTAATGCCACAACCTGTGATCCATACACTTCCATTTCTGTACAGAACTATTACAATACTAAGTACTACAGACCTGCATAATTATTTCTGCAGGAAAAATCATTGGAACGAACATGGGGCACACAAAGGGTTAAAGCAGCCCAATGGTTTTGGCAGTTATTGCAGTAAATAATGGAAATCAGAATATATTGCAAAGAGAATATTTGACGATGAAGCCAGCATTTCCATCAATAATGTATGTTCTTATCTGCTTGTAAATGATTCATAAAGGAGGAAAATTACTTTTTTTGGACTTGTTTTGCACAGGTCTTCCAGGCAGTGTATTAAGACTGGTCTGTCACATATAACAAGGTACTTTATCTCCTTCAGGAATGTGGCCCCAGGCTATTAATCAAATTTGATATTCACGACTAGTCTCTTCTCAGTCACTGTGATTTGTCGCTGAAAAGCTCATTAAAATGACACATGCATTCTAATTTCATTAACATCCAATCAATAATGTATTTGTTTCCTTTTTGGTGTCTTATCACAGTTTAATGCGTCTTGTTAGCCAAGTGGTTATTTATATTTATGATTTAAATAAATAACCAGCAAAGAGCTTCACTTGGGATTATGTATAAGAACACAAGGAGCCCTTCAGCCTTTGAGCCTGGTCCATCGTTTTGTGAAAAAACAATTGTGGATTGGTTGGACAATTTTCATTTCCACTACTATTCAAAATATTAGTTAAGCCACAGTTAGAGCCTTATGCAACTTTGAACATGCTATTATTGAAAGAATATTAATGCCATAAAATTTACACTACAGCATCCATTTTTCAATTTATTCTTTCACTAGGTGTAGGCCAGAATTTGTTGATGATCCCTAACTGCCCCCGAGAAATTGGTGGTCAGCCACCTTCTTGAACTGCTGCAGCCCATATGGTGCATGTACATTCAGAGTGCTGTTAAAAAGAGAGCTCCAAGATTTTGATCCAGCAACAGTGAAGGAATGGTGATATAATTCCAAGTCAGAACGGCATGTGACTTGGAGGGGAACTTACAGGTGATGGTGTTCTCATGTATCTGCTGCCCTTGTTCTTCAAGGTGGTAGAGATCACGGGTTTGGAAGGTGCTGTTGAAGGAACCTTGGTGTGTTGCTATGCTGCATCTGTAGATGGTACACACACAGCTGCCACTGTGCGTCAGTGGTGGAGGGAATGAATGTTTAAGGTGGTGCAAGTGGGTTGCTTTCTCCTGGAGCTTCTTGTGTGTTATTGGAGCTGCATTCATTCAGGCAAGTGGAGAATATTCCATCACATTCCTGTCTTGAGCTTTGTAGATGGTGGACAGGCTTTGGGGAGTCAGGAATAGAGTTACTCGCTACTGAAGTCCTAGTGCCTGACCAGCTCTGGTAGCCACAGTATTTATATGGCTGGTTCAGTTCAGTTTCTGGTCAATGGTGATGTTTATAGTGGGGGAATTCAGTGATGCCATTGAATGTCAAGGGGGCATGGTTAGATTCTCTCTTGATGGACATGGTCATTACCTGGTACTTGTGCAGCACAAATGTTACTTGTCACTTATCAGCCCAAGCCAGGACTATGCCAAAGATTAAAAAATATAGTTTTGAAGAGCATTTAGGAACATAGGCACAGGAGTAGATTATTTGCCCCTCAATCCCGTTCCATCATTCAATAAAAGCATGGCTGATCTTCCATATAACTCCAAATAACTCCCTTTGCCCCATTTCCCTTGGTTAACAAAAATCTATTAATCTCAGCCTTAAAGTTAGCAATTAATCAGCCGTCATTTGCAAAAGAAAGTTTCAAATTTCCCCACCCTTTATGTGCAGATGTGTTTCTTAATTTCACTGCTGAAAGGCCTGGCTGTTATTTTTAGGCTCTCTCTCCTAGCCTTAGACTCCCAACCAGCGGAAATAGTTTCTCTTTATCAATTCCCATTTCCCCTCTAACCTTCTGAATTCCAGAGAATACAATGCAAATTTGAGTCACAGAATCACAGTGAACTACCTACCTAATCTCATTTACCAGCACTTGACTCATTGCCTTGAATGTTATGACATGCCAAGTGCTCATCCAGGTACTTTTTAAAGGATGTGAGGCAACCCGCCTCTGCTGCCTTCCCAGGCAGTGCATTCTAGACTGTCACCACCCTCTGGGTAAAAAGATTTTTCCTCATATCCCCCTAAATCTCCTGCCCCTCACCTTGAACTTATGCTCCCTTGTGACTGAGCCTTCAACTAAGGGGAACAGCTGCTCCCTATCCACCCTGTCCATGCCCCTCATAATTTGTACACCTCGATCAGTTTGCCTCTCAGTCTTCTCTGCTCCAGTGAAAACAACCCAAGTCTATCCAACCTCTCTTCATAACTTAAATGTTTCATCCCAGGCAACATCTTGGTGAATCTCCTCTGCACCCTCTCCAGAGCAATCACATCCTTCCTATAAAGTGGCAACCAGAACTGCACACAGTACTCCAGCTGTGGCCTCACCAATGTTCTATACAACTCCAATATAATCTCCCTACTTTTGTAATCTATGAGGAGGAGGGGGAAGAGGAAGAGGAAGGAAAAAAAGATTGGCTGAGGTGAAGAGGGGCAGAGGGAGACCAGTGTGGAGCCTAAATACTATCACAGGCCAGCTGGGCTGAATGGCCTGTTATTGTGCAACACATTCCACCTCCACTCACACCTGTTGTTGTGTGTTTTGTTTTTGCTGCCGGAATGATAAAAGCAAGTGTCCCATATGCCTTTTTCACCACCCTACTAACATGCTCCTCCGCCTTCAGAATTTCCTAGTGTCATGCCGTTCATTGAATACTTCCTTGTCAAATTACTCCTTCCAAAGTGTACCACTTCACACTTTTCAGGGTTAAACCCCATCTGCCAGTTATCTGCCCATTTGACCATCCCATATATATCTTCCTGAAGCCCAAGACACTCAATCTCACTGTTAACCACCCGGCCAATCTTTGTGTCATCCGCAAACTTACTAATCCTACCCCCCACATAGTCATCTATGTCGTTTATGTAAATGACAAATAATAGGGGACCAAGCACAGATCCCTGTGGTACGCCACTGAACACTAGCTTCCAGTCTCTAAAGCATCCTTCTGGCATCACCCTCTGCCTCCTACAATTAAGCCAATTTTGAATCCACCTTATCAAATTACCCTGTCATAAAAACAGAAAGTACTGATAATACTGAGCAGGTCAGGCAGCACCTGTGAAGAGAGAAACGGAGTTAATGTTTCAAGTCGCTGACCTTTCATCAGAACTAGGATTTGTATTGGGTTTGTAATTTGTGTAATCTCTCTTTGAGCCTTGGAGTCCAAGGCCAGAATCTTTGGGTCAGCGTGCAGGGGTCGACGCGTAAAGTGATGCGCGGTGACATTGGGCGTGCATCCTGATGTCACTGTGCGTCATTCTGGTTTTCAGTTTGGCGGGTGCACACTGGAGTCGGCTGTGCGCCCACTGAACTATCAAAGGTCTATTAAGGCCATTTAAATATCAATTTAAAATACTTGATGGAGCTGCCCATCCGACCTTAAGGTTGGCAGGCAGGTGAAGAGTCCAGGCGGCCTTCGCATTTATCATCACCGGGTGAGGTTTCATGAAGTGTTTATAAATTGAATAAAAGTTTTCATTAAAGCTTATTGACATGACCCAGCTCATGTGACACTATCACATGAGGGGACATGTCTTAAAAGTTTTTTTTCTTTAGTTTCATTATCAATAATTTAAATAAATAATCTCCCTGAGGCAGTTCTGTGCCTCAGGGGGATTTCTGCACTCTTGCGCGCACATGAAAGAGTATAGGCCCCGACTCCCCCCGTCCGCACAGGGAGCACTCACTGCTTCTGGGTGCACGTCACACTGGGCCCGCCCATGTAAAATGGCAGCGCACAGCTGATTGTGGACGGCAATCAGCTACGCGCCCGCCTGCACCCGCTCCCATTCAGTTCCCCCAACGGGGAGAAAATTCTCCCCCAAGTATCATTCTTCTAAATCTACATTACACTGTCTCCAAGGCCAGATACTGGGATTCCTATTGTTGGAGCAGAGAAGGCTAAAAGGAGATTCCTATGATTTTTAAAATTTTTATGAAGTAACATATTTACCTTCTGAATAAAGCAAGGTTACTTCCTTTAGTTGTGGAGTTAATGATGATGAGTCACCAATTTAAAACTGTCACTAAGAGAGTGGGAAGAGGCGGTTTTGAAGCACTGATTACCTTGCCATGAGTAATGGTTGAGGAAGTGATCATTGCATTTTTGCAGTAAATTCACAGAATCACACAGTGCAGAAGAGGCCCTTAGGCCCATCGAGATATACTTTTAAACTAGAGGGAGATATCGAGGTGTGGAGAGAATGTGGGACAGTGGGATTATCTCTAGCAAAGTTCAGGCACAGGCATAATAGACCAAATGGCCTTCTGTTCTGTAAGCTTCTTTTTAACCTTTATTCTGTTTATACTTGCGGTTGCAATGAGCAATTCCACATTGCTTAACACAACAGTAGCACTCTTAACTGAGTCATAAATTTGTTGGTTCAAGCCCTAATGTAAGGAATTCGAAACATCTGGTGCATGGGTATTTTACCTGCTGATTTCAGTTAGATTCCTTCCCACCTGCATTGGAATGAGGTAATGGATATTTTTAAATCCAAACCTTATTAAGACTGAAATGGGCAGCAAGTGCCTACTGCCCTATGGAAGTTTGGAAGCCTCACACCAGCACTCAAGTACTTGCGAGAATCAGATTCCTTTAGGGGGCTTTATGCTAGGGATCAGAATAGGCCAGGGAACCCCTAAACTTTCCTGTGGAGTCTAGAGGAATGCTCTTACTCTTCAAAGGCCCCTGAAAGAAAAATTTAAAAAAAGATTTGAATTGCCTCACCTGCTTCCAGTCCTTTTTTTCACTTGCATTATTTGGTGGGTTAACTTAAGCCACAGTTAAAATTGCCATTGTGGCCTGATGTTGTAATTGGACCACAATCTGGATATTTAAGGAAGGTACCACAAGCTTTAGATAGGTGCCTTTTTCACCTGCATAGATGAAAATGGAATATGGCAGGATCCAGGTCATGGATAAGTCAACATTAGCTGCCTATATATTCCCTTTGCTACTATCAGGCCTGTAGGGTTAAACTGCACTCCATAGTGTTCCTAAATACAAAGGAATTGCTGAATTGTTTGGGGTGTTGTTTTTCTGGATGCAACATTAAATCAAGCTCCCTTTTGCCTGTCACTACAGAAGCTCACTAACAATCCATAGTGCAGTTGTCTAAGATATTCTCTTAGCCTTCAATATTGAATATCCTCAATCACAAGATTGTCGTGGAATTAAGAATTTCTCTGAACAGGAAGGATTTTTTTTTAAGTTATGTGTCAACAACATAAAAGTGGGAAGTACTTCACAGTGTAGATACTTCCTTATGTTTGTTCTTGCCTTAATATTCACAGTCCTCTGCATTGCTTCTCTTTCAGCCAAAATCTAAAGTAAAATATTCATTCCTTTTATAAAAATAGTATTTGTCAGTGCTGTGATCTTCACCATATGAAGTGTAAAGAGTTATTTTTGAAGTAGTAAATATGAACTCCATGATTATTGTTGTGGTCGTGTGCTGTAGATTATATTCTTCTTACACATGATTCTGGTGATGTGGAACCAGAGTTATGGACAATAACTTGTGTTTTGAAAGGAAAGAGAATTATTTATAATAGTCACGGTCTAACTTCATAATCATAAAACTATCACATTTCCTTACACAAGCCCCCTACTTTATCCAGAATTGGCAAATATTTAGAAATGTTTGTGCTGCCAAGGAAATCAGCACACATCAGTAATGTTCAAGGCATCACACAGTAACTGCAAATTAATAAAATTAAAGACTTGTCAGTTAAGAGTACAAAGTATATCCTCTGCAAGTACTTGGATAGATATTGTTACTGGAAGCCAATGGAAATCATAAACAGGATCTAAGACCCAGATTTGACGAAAATGGCAGACGAGCCTGGAAATCCTAAGTCCCCCCCTTGATCACTTCCTATTTTCCTGGGGGTGGGACTGGATTTGGGCTGGGGTTCGTGCATGCATGGTTTACGGAGGCAGCTGGTAATTTAAATCATCACCTGCCTCCACTGACGTGGGATTTTGAAAGACCAGCAGTGTGAAACCTGGCATGTACTGATTAGACCAGGTAAGAGCTGGTCTGAACTTGGTGGATTCATTTGGATAGCCAGGGTACCACTTTGGAGAGGTAAGGTACCCTTTGACAGCTCCAAGTGGTTATAGAATGGAAATGTTTGTTTTCATAACAGATTAGTTAAAGTGATTTCTATGTATTGAACTTTTTTATCAATGAGTTTTTTTTGTTTAAAATAGTGATGTCATCAATAGACACATAACTTTATTTTATGTCAGCATGGCTTCTGAGGTTTGCCCATGGTGGAGTGTATGGGGTGGTGAGGGGTGAGAGCTGGGGAGCTGTTTTTTGTTTAATAACTTTTTTATTGAATTCAACAAAGTGCTGGAGCACAGAGGCAGGCCTTTTGCCCAACCAGATCCACATCCAGCAATCTCTGCACGCATTAAGGGGCAGCAGGCCGGACCTCTAATCCAACCCCCACATTGGAATTCTCCCATCTCTGCACACTTAACCCGGGAGCAAAAATCTGGGCCTAGGTGTTTCTTTGCTGTACCAAACCTTCACACATTAAGGGAGTGTGTGCACCTTTGGTTAGTTGTTATTCACATGTACATTACTAATATTATGATTTTATTTCCGGAACGTACCAAATTTAATATGTATGTTTATACATAATATTCCTGCGCACTTGAGCATGTTTCTACATGTATGATATCCAAAATCCAACACCCTCTGGACGGAGACCATGTCAGATTTAAGATTTTCCAGATTTTGGCAATTCAACCTGTACAATGCCTGAAACTAATAAAGATCTTGAATATAATAAAGACCCTGAAATTAATTAAGACCCTAAAATTAATTAACACCCTGAAACTAAGGCGGACCCTGAAATTGGTACAGACCCTGAAATTGACACAGACCCTGAACTTGAAACAGGCCCTGGAACTGGACCAGCACACCATTTCAAAAATGTTCAGTTTTTGAACAATTCTGGTTTTTGTAAGCTGGGCTTTGGGTATTTATTGTAACTCTTTCGAGTACAAACCCATTTCCATCTGTTTCAGATGAAGTTACATTATTTCATAGTTTGCCATTGTGAGATTTGAACTCTTGATCTTGGGGTTACAAACCCAGTACCATAACCACTCTCGTAGTTTTGTCTGTTATTTCAGCTTTACCTGGAAACAATTTAGAGGGGAGCAAGATTGCATGGATTAAGGGATCAAATTATTGATTTAAAAAGCTAAAAATCTTACAAGCAAGAGAATACATTAAACTAAAATTTTTGACTAGTGTTCATTTTGCATTGGGGTACTTTTTATACAGGTCTGTTTCCACTAACATTTTTTTTTCAGTCTTTGCTCATGGCGAATTTTGTCACTGAATAACGTTCATATTCATAACTCTTTTCTTATTCCTTTCTGTCTATATTTACATTTGAATTATAGTTCTAAACTATTACACTCAACAGTCCAGTTCTGATGAAAAATCACCCAACCTGAGGGATTAACTCTGTTTCTCTCTCCACAGATGCTGCCTGACCTGTGGAGTATTTCCAGCATCTCCTGTTTTCTATCAGATTTCCAGCATCTGCAGTATTTTGCTTTCGTATGAGTTAGCACTTGTGTTCTGACTTAATTATGTCAAATGTAGTGAAGGGTATCTGTTCTAGATTTGTTTGCTTGATTCAAGTATTACTGTACCATAAAAGTTTCAAATCACATCTCATTGTTTTAAAGTTGTGTGTTTTGAAAGACAAGGGGCAGGATTTCCCGGTCAGCGAGTGGGGTTGGGGCCCGCTCGCCAACGCCATCGGGCGGAACTCCTGACCTCACCCTACGTCATTTCAATTTTCAGGTCGGCGGGGGCGCAGCCGAATCAGCTGTGCGCCCGCTGACCTGTCAACCGCCTATTGAGGCCATTGACAAAGTAATTGAGCTAGTTAAAGGACCTGCCCGTCCAATTTTAAGGTTAGCAGGCAGGCCGGGAGCCCTGGTGGGCTTCAGAGAAAGCATGAAACCTCATCCACGGGCGGGATGAGGTTTCATGCAGGTTTTTAAAAATTTAATAAAAGTTCAACTAAAAGTGATGGACATATCCCAACTCATGTGACAGGGTCACGTGTGGGGACATGTCAGGGAAATTTTATTTTTCTGTTCTTAACATTTTTGAATTTGGCGCTGATCTCCCTGAGGCAGCACTTAGCCTCAGGGAGATGAGTGCGCTCTTTTGAACGCATGCTTGTGAAAGAGCACACTCTTGGCTTAGGAACTCCACCCCCCCCACCCCAGCCCACACAGGGAGCGCATAGCACTTTGTGGCGGACATCACGCTGGGTGGGCCTTAATTGGCCCGCCCACATAAAATGGTGGCGCACCCCCAGTTGGGGGTGCCAATTGGAGGCGGACCTCCATGCACCCGCTCCTGAACTTCCCCCCATCCCCTGACGGGGGGGAAATTTTGCCAAGTAAAGGCTTCCCCAAGGCTTCTGTTGTAGGAGTAAACACTGCAAACAAATAGAAATATTGTTTCAATTCAGAAGTAACTATTATGATGTTGTTAAACTGCCATTCTTACTGCCACAGTCACCTCCCTTTTTCACCCAAGATGATTTTAGGTAAACTGTATGTACAAAATACGCAGCCTGAAAGTCAAACATGTGGCCATAAATGGACAGTATATGCATTTACATGAAAAGTAGCTAAAATAATGGGCTGCATATGGCTATGGGTTGAGAATGATGGTGCCTGACACTTGTCCATAGACTTTCTAAAGGGTTTGCACAGCAACTTGCTGCCAGTTGGACAACCAAATGGCGCAGTGCTGCCTTCAAAGTATTTGAGACATGTATGAACAAGGCAATTAACTATGTTTTTTTAATTCATTCACAAGATGTGGGCACTGCTGGCAGGGCCAGCGTCTATTGCCCATCTCTAATTGCCCTGTTGGGAAGGGGTATCTCCTTAACCAATCAGATTGAAGAATCATTAATGAGCAGGCAGAGTCTGAACCAAAATATAGTCAGAATGGTGAAGTCAATGTCAAAACAAGTACAAAAAGCAAAATTAATAAACGGAAAGAAAGATTGGATGAAAAAGAGAAAAAAAACAAGAAAAAGTTAAAAAAAAATGTTTTTTAAATCACCAATAATTTAAAATCAGAGGGAATGAGACTCTACTTGTTAAAGTAAATTTTAGTACCCGAGAGGTTCTTTGCCAGTAATTAAAAGGGTGCTTAGACTGGAATGCTGAGTTTAGTCCGTATCGGTGATGTAAGTACAGGCTGTTCAAGACTCTTGAATAGGGATGCAGACGGTGAGATGCCATTTTTACGCAGTTTACAAAAGAGTGGCACATTTGGACAGCATCTCCTAGATTCTTGTGTTTAGCTGAGCATGCACACTCGCCAGAACTTGCTGCCTGATTTGCTGATAAATGACAGTGAGCGTTGTTAGCCGCAATGTTACTTTGATTGAAAATTCCAGTCTATTATAAGTACTTTTGTTCATATTATTACAAATCCAATAAGCTTTCTATACAGTCAATGTACAAATTATTTTAGAATATGAAAAGATTATTATTAAACATTTCAATGTTAGATATTTTTTATTACTATTAGCATATGTTATTTTGTGTTTCAGAAATATTCTATATCACCTCGATGAGACATCGAACCAATTCTCTGTCATGAAAGAAGCTGTTAACCACTGCAGACTTCAGCAAACAAACCAAACCCTATCCACAGTTTCATCTATGGTGATGAACAGCATTAGATCTGCTCAGGTTTATTTAAAGGCAGGCTTGGATGTGTTTGAAAATATTCAAAGTACAAAAAGAACAAACTGACTTTTAGAAATGTGCAATGTCGAGGGAGGAACATTTTCCTCTTCAGAAGGTAGCTAGCTACATTACCGAAAAATGATACCTGAATTTACCAAAGGATGATGTACTGTTACTTATAACAGGAATTAAGTATGGGGCCAATTTCAAGTACGCAAGCAAAATACCATTAAATGGTTATCTTCACTGATGGTTAGTGGTTATTGTTAACAACTGAGTCAGACACTCACTTTAGATTTAAAATCACACCCATTTGTTTACCATCTATTTGCAGTCCATTGGATAATAATCTAATGCCAGGAGATTATGATTAAGAGGAGACTTGGTCTAGAATGACTGGATATTTCCGGCCTTCTAAGGCTGTTAACTGTCTGACTGGAAAGATTTGGAAGAAGAAATTCATATTAATAGGAATAATTCATTCAACCCATGTAACAAACCATATAGCGAAGGCAGTGAATGTTGTATAAGCACTTAATTATTTTCATTATAAGGTACCTTCAAAATGGACAATTATTGAAATTGACAAAGTCTTGAGAGAGTTTTATTAGGTTATAAATGCATAATGTGCCTTTCATATTGGGGGTATGTTATCTTGTATATAAGAGTTATTATTCAATGCAACCTGTGGAATCATGTCATAAGGTGATACGATTTGTGTAAAACAAATGCCTTGTGTAAAATAGAATGACCACTCTTCATTTTTAATCTGTCAGATGGAACAGACAAGAAAAAACTTATTTTTTGGATTGATCTGCAAAATCTTATCATAGTAGTATTCTCTGGAGTAGCTGAACTTTTATATATTTGCAATGGAATGCATATTGAGAAACGGAATATTCAGTATCTATTTAATTTTTTTAAATCAAAAAGCGCTCGCTTATAAAAGATATGCAGTGGAAACCAATGGAATAATGATTTTTTACTCAATAATGTGACAGATCGCTGTCCATTCTTTAATGTATTTCTGCAACACTTCTTTACTCAATGTGCACAAAAGTTTTAAAGTTGTAATGTCATTTTCCATTTATCAACTTAAGTTAAACTTGAAGTGCACTTGATTCCTAATTGTGAATGAATTGAAAGGTCACATGATATGTTTCTTTAGCACAACTGAGAATCTAAATATGCTATCCCATTGTTTTGATTTTCTTCAAAATGATGAAGAGGAATTTTCTTCTGACCACCTCATGTCAGATTCTCTACTTCTTCATAAAAGAAACTTAGGGCAGAATTGTAACATATTTAGGCTGTAGTCATTATCCTCAAACAATTGAGTTCTTAGTTTGGGCAAAACCAGAGCTTTGGGCCTGAAATTATGATCCAGTAACACTTTTTAATCAGCGAAGGAAGTTATACAGACTGAAAGGTTAATTAATCCAATAGTGGAGGGTGTAATATTTTAGCAAGGTGACTAAATAGAAAGTTCAGAAAGGGCATTTTGCCATTGAGACCTTGTTTGTATAATCACTACTGTTACAACTGGCAGAATTTTTCTGAATTAAATGATTATTTTGGGTTCTCCAAGTCTCTCAACGTTTCTGAGAGATGACCAATTTTTATAACAGTATACTGATTACAGCTGCAATCTGCCAGACCACCATCTATTTTTTACGTTACAGAATGTGATGTACATTATATAAAAATACTATTATAAATACAAGATACTATAATACAGAATAAATAAATAAAATTAACATATCAGAAACCAAGGATAACTATAAGAACAATATAACAGAGTTTAAATATATTACATTATTGAATAAGATGCTTCACGTAAGTAAAATAATATACTAAAGACATTAATGTGGTATTATACCACAGTACAACAGAGTGAGACAATTTCAATAAAGATACTGGAGAATGAGTTGATAATCACATGGATTGAATACAGTAACAGCAGAATTGTATAATAACCCTATCTGAAAATTTTGACATTTTTTCATTCAAACATACTCAAAAATGACCAACGATCATTTGACATCAAATGTCCTAATTTGGAATGAGTTCTTCATGCAGTCAACAGCATTTTGTCATCAAATGCGATCAAAGGTAAAAGATGCTAGAAGGCATCCAAATTAAGTGTTCAAAGCCATCAAATGCGCTCAAAGGCATCAAACGTGCTCAGCAAACTGCATTGAAAAACACAAGGAAATTAATTACCTAAATAATATCTAAATTTATTAAGTTTTTCGTTTAGTCAAAAAAAAGCTTTCCACTATACATGCTTGAGAACACCATCAAATCCCCCTCGGTTCTTAATTAATTTTATTAATTCATTAATTGCAATCTTGGGAAGAAAACATATGAGACATGGGATGATCGGTGTGAGTCTCAACAGCACTAGTGCCTCCCTTATCCCCCCCATCCCACATCCCGATCTCCTCTCAGCGTTCCCTGGTGGTTCCTCCCTCCAACCCCTGCCAACCATCTCCTCTTGGCAGCCCAACCACACCACACACCCCCCCCAACCCCGGACGAGTCGCCTCTCCCTCCACCCCCCAGGCAACTGATGACTCTCACATCTTGCCCCTCTTCCCTGAGAGGTTGGGAGCACGAGGAGGAGGGAAAAAGAGGGAGGAAGAGGGGGTGTGGATGGAGGTAGGAATAGAGGGATGGGGAGGAGTGGGGGGAGGGAGAGTGAGGTGAGACAGGGAAGGGGTTAGCAGAGAGGTTAGGAAGAAGAAGGGGGAAAATTGGGAAAGAAAGCTGCTGCGCTCCAGGGTGGGGAGGGACAGAAATTGTTCTGGGTTTGGGGGTGGGGAGGACGCTTATAGGTTATGGGGGAAAAAAAAACATAAAACTAGCTTGTCAAAATATATATGTTAAAACAGAGTCTGCTTTTTCTAGTTAGCTCAGTTTTAGAATGTTTGAAGCTATAGAAATTCAGAAACGTAGAGGACAAACTCTATGATAGTTTTTGGTGTCAGAATACTTAAGTAATTCTGCTAATTGAAAAAGTTTGAGTGGTGCAGTTTGATGGAAATTGATGACAATGATGTTAGATGATCACTACTTGCAATGTCGAATGATAGCTAAATGATTGCTTTTGAGCACGATTGCCAATAAAAGCTGTTGAATGCAAATTATGTTTAAGTTTTCTGGTGGGGTCAATGTAACACAGCAGAAATTGAATGTAATGTAAACATAACAATGGTGTATAATGTAACACCACAATGTGAGATAATCTAAGAGAATACACACTGACATAAGTCATGTACTTTTGCAGTAGCTTGTAATCTATTTTCACATATACAATATTATAAAAATATGTTTGTTTTGGAAATAGGTACTAGTATAAGATAACAAAATCACTGACAGGCTAGAACATTTCACTAAAATTCTGGGCCCAATTTTAACTTTCTGTAAGTAAATAAATTTTGAGTGGGTTAAAATTGGGCCCTGTCTCTCTGGAGTTTATTTTTAATTGAAAGAGCTTGATATTATAGGCAAATTCACCAATCTCTCGTGCTCTTTCCAGGAACTACATCATTATAGCACTGCCTCCAGCCTTTGCTCAGCAAGAGCATGGGATTGACATATTAGGTGTATTTTCCTCTCCCTATATCTGGGAATCAATATTCGTCATTTGTCAGGCAGAGGAAAAAGAGGTGGACACCTGTTGCATCACGTCTTCTCCCATTGCCTTGTCCCAGGACACACAACAAGTTTGTCAAGCTTGAGCTTGTCATAGGTTCAGGCCTACAATTCTACTTAAATAAAATGTAAGGAGTGTTACAGGCCAACTATGTTACCTTCAATATATCTGACCATTCAGAATTCCAGCATAGCAGTGTCTATCAGAAAATGCCTTCCAGTGACCCCCCCCCCACCTTCCCTCCCCCCACCTCCCCCCTCCCCCCAACCACCACCACCATAGGTAGTCACTTCCTCATAGGCACTGAAACCCACCAGGCCTGTTGGCCATCCATAAAAAAAAATTGGATTAGTTGCATATTTTTTGCTTGTAAATCAGCAGTCGATTTCAAACAATGGTAATGGTAAAATGTTAACGTTAATGTGTGCAACTACTGACCTATAGACAGAAAAAAATCATGAAAACCTGGCTTAAAATGGCAGAGGGGTAAAGCTTAGGATCTCTTGAGGTAGAATTGACAAATATTTTAACATGAAAAGATGGAGGCTTAAAACACAAAGTAGATTTTGAAGAACAGTTATTGGGAGCTGGTGTTTTAATGAAGTACAATAACCAGATACCATATATGCACGAGCAGCACAGTAGTTTGAATCATTTTATTAGCTTTTTTTTTGTTGAGGTCACCATGTCATTTTTCTGCTTATCCTTCCAGTATCTCTGCAGCTCTGTTGATTTAAAAAAAAATCTTATCTGTTAAGCTCGCTCATGCCAGTAATTTACTACTCAGTTTTCATTTCTGTACTATCCCCTTGTCCCTCCATCCCACCACTCCTCCAACCCCACCAACTTCATAATTTGTCATAAGTTGTTCGCAATTGACGTTAGCAAAACTTTAACAAGCTATTTTTAAAAAAATGTATTGCTAGTTTTCCCTAACTCAATCATTCTCACTATAGCACAAGACATCTGTTGGTGCTTTGTCTTGGGATTACACTCCTTTTTATGCACATGTACAATGTAATAAAATCATCAAACAGGAAAATATGCTCCCAACAGTTAGATCAAGACATCACAATAAAATTCTAAGCAGCAAGTTGTCTACATACATAACTTATTGCTTGAAGAATCATGCATACTTCAGGGGATTCAATTATGAGATTATGCAAGTAAAAATGGAAGATAAATTAAGTAATAAATAGAAATAACAAACCCTCACACATGAATATAACAGCAACTAAACATTAAAATTTCTATTTTTGGTTGGTTATTCAAAATCAGAAACTAATGTGAAAGCATTTTATTGATGTCATTTTGTTAAAAATGTGAATAATGACACAATTTGATTTTTCAGAAGCATTATTAGGTTACAAGTAATTTCTGATACCTGTAGACGAACTCATTTCATAAAGAAACAATTATTGTAATATTGAGTGATCTTCCACCTTATTCACAGTTAAATTATGCTGTGTGTTAACAAATGTGCAAAAGTTAGTGGAGTTTTACTCCAGTCATTTAAAACAAATTCATTGCTGCACTAAAGTAACAGAAGGAATTCCAGACAACTATATTAAGTGGTTAATACACTGTTAGAGTATTGGTTATTATCTTTTTCCAAATTGCATCTTAAGAAAAGTAACCTATTTATATATCTTCACTTTGATTTGAAAAAATACAATTCTCTTTAACAGCCGTTCTGTGTCAAAATGGAGTGAAGTTCTGAAGGGCCGATGATTTTAAGAAATGCAAATACGGGATGTTTTGATACCAGTTGTCAATATAGGAGTATAATACAGTACTTTTGTGATTATCTGCAGACTGCAGTTACAATTGGTCAGCATGGAACATTCTGGTTCAATCAATCCACAGTTACAGTTTTACAAGCCAAATTTGTTTACAAAAACTGACTGGATAAGGAAGAATAATCTAAATGTGATTTAAACTAATATTAACATCCAGGGTATCAGGATAAAATAGGTTTATTTCTGTATATATTGTTCAGACATGGCATAGTCCTGGAAAAGCAAAACATTATTCACTTCCTAATCCAGATGCTACGGGTTTCGAATCCTGAGATGTGGTGATATGCTGGCGTTAGTTATTGGTCAAACTGCCTGTGGGCAGATTACTTTAAGTCTAGGGTAGTGGGAGAAAATTAATGGGAGGTAATCTTCAAATTTTGCCTAAATTGGATGAAAATCGGTTGTCCATCTGTTGCACCTGTTGCCAAATAAGTTCAGTGGAAGGTCTGAACCATATTTGGATTCAGGCCATATTGTCCAATGTCCATTCAGCAGACAGCTTTGCTGAATTGGGAATTAAAATTCCAGAAGCTCCAAGAGCAAATGGAGTAGGGAGTTGTGACCATGGGGAAGAAGGCTACCAGCAGCCTACAGTGGGCGAAAGTAGTTTTGTGAGACCAGGAAAAGCATTCCCGTTGACACAGATCATGTCTCACATAAATAATTGACTTTTTGTTTAGTCATAGGCATGATCTTCCTTGAGGCAATCAGTTTGAACCAGCCTTTTCAATAAAGAAACAGAAAAGCATAAAGATAGGTACATCTGTACACAGGAAGATTTAATAAATCAGAGACTCAGATATATTTCTGTGGTAAATGTATAATATAAAAAAGGACATGGATTGTTACAACTGATTTAAATTTGATTTATTTTAGAAGTTTGTTACAGCACATATAGATTGCAACACAGTTCTTTTGTCATACTGTGTATATTTCTGATAAATGTTATTGTGGAAAGATTGCCTATGCAACTTCCCACTGTAGATTAAGTCACAAATAGGTTTGATTGACAAAATAATTCTGATGAAAATGTTGTTTTATGACCAAACATTACAGTAATTGTGCCAATTCGATTGAACCTTGCATTACTGCACATATCAAAATCTAAGATATTTTTAAAATGCAATATATAGGTACTATCAGAGGAATATACAGTTTATACAAAGCACAATGTATACATGGTACTATTGGTTGTGGATTCTATTTTCAATTAAACAGATTTTTAATGGAATTTTTGAGTATTTAAAACTTTTGTGCTTTTTACCATTCTCAAAATGCTTGAACCTCAAAAGGCAGCTGCAGTACAGGTATGGAACACTGGGCAACTAAATTCATCTCCCACAAACATACACACATTCTCACAGCATAGAAGTACAAGATATAGTAGTTTCATGATGAAAATAGTTCAACATATTGGTAGCACTGACCTGGAGATTTGTTTGTAAACTGGGACAGCTGCTTAAAAATATTTGATGATTCAAATATAAAACTTAAATTATCCTGTAATTCACCCACTAAATATAATTTTTAAGTTGCAATAGCTGTTGGTTACCAGGGGTTTATATCCATTTTTAGACATTTATCCAGGTAAAGGTATATCAATGAAAACAACATCTTAATCATAAAACATCCTGAAAAGCAATATTGGTTTAGTATTTCCCCATTTGTAAAAGTAGACTGCCAAAATCCAGATTTGTGGAATAAATATGGTCCAGTCAGTGACTAAATATTAATTGTGTCATTATCTGATCTTTATTGCAATAAGTTATTGTTGTGATAGCATCTGCCATGCAATCTTATGCACTGGAACTAATGCCTTGATCTTGCATTAATAATAATGGTGAGTATGTCAGCAATCACCATTATAATGGAATAAATCGGACAGCAACTTCTGGAATACGCCCATGTGCAGTTAAACGTGTTAATCTGGAAGCTGTGTTTTAAGTTACCTAGTTCTCAGTGATTAACTTGGCATTGAAAGGAATGCAACAGTGGGCAGAATCTTCTGTTTGGCATGCGGGGTCGGGCCCCGCAAGCTGACCCTTAAAATGACGCGTGGTGACATCGGGCGTGGGTCCCAACGTCCCCGCACATCATTCCAATCTTTATTTTGGTGAGCACGCACCGGAGTTGGCTGCGCGCTTGCTGAACTGTCAAAGGCCTGTTAAGGTCATTAATAAACTAATTGAAGTAATTCTCAGAGCTACCCATCCAACCTTAAGGCGGGCGGGCAGGCAAAGAGCCCAGGCGACCATCGCATTTTTCATGAAACCTCATCCCCTGGAGGGATGAGGTTTCATGAAGGGATTTATTAATGAAATAAAACTTTTCATCAAAATTTATAAACATATCCCAGCTCATGTAACACTGTCACATGAGGGGTCATGTCTGAATTTTTTTTTTCAATATTTCATAATTAAATGAATCTCCCTGAGACAGCTCCACGCGCTTTCGCGCACATGCCCCAACTCTCCCTCCTCCTCCCGCCCACACAGGTAGTGCTGACCGCTTCCGGGTGCGCGTCACGCTGGGTGCACCTTAATTGGCCTGCCCACGTAAAATGGTGGCGCACAGCTGATTGCAGGTGGCGATCAGGTCCGCGCCCGCTCCCAACTGGCCCGCCTGACAGCGAGAAAATTCTCCCCAGTGTAATGTTGAGGTACTTTTAACCACTAAACATGCCAGAAAAGGTTGAGGCTGGTATATCCAGGAGTACGTGAGTTTTTAACAATGAGATAGGTGTTCATTAATGCCAAACAACCACTGTATCCCTGAAGATTTGTAAAGACTGATAACTTTTAAAAAGAAATTTGAGCTTCCAGTTAATAGCTGAAAGGATGACATAAGATTTGAGGTTTTAAGACTTTCGCCGTAACAAAAGACTAAAAAGCACTCTTGCCGAAACACTATCTTTGTAGGCAACTTATACTTTCAATCACAGAATGGAATACCCCTTTTCTTATTTTTAACACAACTGAAAAAATACACTTCACAGGTATTCATTACACTATTCTTTAAGTAGCTACTCAATTCTCCCAGAATCAGCCCAAAATGATTCTTAGCTCCAGAGTGTTCTCTTCCAACCTTTTCCTTTCCCAGCCTTGAATCTTTTAACTCCAGAACTGTCTTTCAGATGCAAATTTTCTCCCTCGAGCAAATCTATGCAAATCTTCCAATCTCATTTTAACTCTCCACGAATTTCGTCTTTCCAATGTGAGGACAAGCTTCTATCCATATTCTGGCACAGTGGACCATAGAGACTTAGTTTCTCATTACTCTAAGTTTTCAGTGATATCTTAGAAATCCTTCTCCCCTCAAAGCCCATTTCATGGCAACGTGAATCATCTTATACCCAGGCAGAGATGCTGTTTACCATCCTTGAGAGCCCAACTCTCTTTCATTTTGGAACTAATTGGATATTTTAAAGCACAACTGTTTACAGCGCAACATTCTCATCACTTTTTAGGGACTTTGGAGACTCAGTCTATCCATTGTTAGCACATAGGTTGCAGCCATTATCTCCAAACATAAACACCTTTTACCTTCTTCCCAGTAAAACAAACAATCTGGGCCCCTTTAATCTCTAACAATTAAGAGGGGGCCCACTTAATTTGCCTGGAGATGAGTCTGCTGACCAATTTAGGATGGAAGGTGGGCTCTTGCACCTGGAGGGCCAACCAGAGGCCTTCCAGCTTGAAAGGAGCAGCTGGCTGTGATGGAAGGTAAAGGAGAAGAAGGTGCTTCAAGATGGAGCTGCCCTCTCTCCAATGTATTTAAATCTTAAATTATAAAATGGAACTTGTAGCCAGGCCACCATTATATGGGACGAGTCCCTCTACACAGTGACCTGTGGCTACCCCTGCACCCAAGCATGCATGGAGGGTCTCTTGGCCTGCCTGGAGCTCTGTCCCCAGCCTGCTATCAGGAAGGAGCCTCCAGACACATAAACTGGCTGCTGCCACTTGCAGGAACCTGGAGGAAAATCCTAGTCAACCTTCTTTAATTGGTCTTGATTGGCTCATGAGCCATTATGCAGGTAGCCTGCCATGCATGGCACTCCCTTTCTGCCCCAAGATCTGTCTAGGTACCTGAATTGCCTTCAGCTCTATGGCCACACATGTGCTCATGTGGTTTCTGCTGCACCTTTTCTGTACACCTGAGAGAAACGTTACTGGTGAAATCAGCTCACATCCTTAATGGGCAATCCTTGTCTTCAAGGTGCCAACCAATGACTCTGCTTGGAGATGTGAAGACCTGTGGGTGATGTGACTGGCACAGTATGAAGGCTTCATGGCAGGTTTCAGGATATCTTGCACATGTATACATGAAAACCTTCTGATGGTTACATACCAGCTGAACATTGATGGAGTGGAATCCCCAAATACACCTGGATAATCTGAGGGTGCTTTGATTGCCATGTGTGCAGTCTGTGGATCTGTGGGAATCCTGCCAGAGCAGCAAATCAGAGGACCGTTCTGGTTCTGTCCAACATCATAAGTAACAAAATGGATAAATTGGCGGCCTTGGCAAACCAACTCACCTCAAACAGGCGCTGTCATCTGGGTTAGGCACTTGTGAACCGCAGATTGTCACGGTTGTTTGTGGACAATTAAACAACTGACTGGAGCAGGAAGTGGATCCACAAATATCCCCATCCATAATATGGGGGAGCTCAGCATGTCATTGCAAAAGACAAAGTTGAAGCATTTGTAACCAGTTTCAACAGAAGTGTCAAAAGGATGATCTATCCTGCCCTCCTCCTGAGGTTCCTAGCCAATTTCAGCTAATTCAATTCACTTCACCTGATATCAAGAATTGGCTGACGACACTGGATACACCACAAGCAATGGCCCATGACATCATCCTGGCTATAGAATTGAAAAGTTGTGCTCCAGAACTAGCCATGCGCTTAGTTAAGTTGTTCCAGTACAACTATATCACTGGCATCTACCCAGCAATTCTGAAAACTGCCCAGGTATGTCCAGTCCATAAAAAGCAAGCCAAATCCAATCCAGCCAATAACAGCCCTATCAGTCTACTCTTGAACATCAGCAAAGTGATAAAAGCTGTCACTGATAGTGCTGTCAAGCAACACTTACTCAGCAATAATTTGCTCACCGATGCTCAGTTTGGATTCTGCCAGGGCTACTCAGCTCCAGACCTCATTATAGTCCTGGTATAAACATGAACAAATGAGCTGAATTTCAGAGGTGAGGTTAAAGTGACTAACTTTTGACATCAGGACAGTATTTGACCAAGTGTAGCATCAATGAGAATCAGGGGAAAACTCTCTACTGGTTAGCACAAAGGAAGATGATTGTGGGTGTTGTAGGCCTATTATCTCAGCGTCAGGACATTGCTTCAGGGCTTTCACAGGGTAGTGTCCTCGGCCCAACTATCTTTAGCTGCTTCATCAATAACTTTCCCTCCGACTTAAGTGGGGACGTTTGCACATTGTCCAGTACCATCTGCAATTCCTCAGGTACTGAAGCCGTCCATGTCCGTACGCAGCAAGACCTGGACGACATGCTGAAATAAAAACAAAGTGCTGAAAAAACTCAGCAGGTCTGGCAGTATCTGTGGAGAGAGAAACAGTTAAAGTTTTGAGTCCAATATGACTCTTCTTTGGAAATGAAATGTCCTGAAGAAGACTCATATTGGCTCCAAACGTTAACTCTGTTTCTTACTCCACAGATACTGCCAAACCTGCTGAGCTTTTCCAGCACTTTTTGTTTTTGTTTCATATTTCCAGCATCTGCAGCATTTTGCTTTTATTTTATTGGACAACATTCTGGTTTTGGCTGATAAGTAGCAAGTAATATTTGCACCACACAAATGCGAGGCAATGACCATCTTCAACAAGAAAGAATCTAACCTTCTGAAACTCAATGGCAGTACTATCGCTGAATCCCCCACCATCAACATCATAGAGGTTGCCATTGACCAGAAACCTAACTGGACTATAAATACTGTGACTACAAGAGCAGGTCAGAAGGCTGGGAATTCTGCAGTGAGTAACTCATCTCCTAACTCCTCCAAAGCCTGTCCATCACCTACAAGGCACAAGAGTGTGATGGAATACTCTGCACTTGTCTGGACGAATGCAGCTCCACAACATCCAGGACAAAACAACTAGTTGGTTGGCATCTCATTTAGCATCTCTCCATCACTGGCACACGATGGCAGCAGTGTGCACCATTAAAAAGATGTATTGTAGCAACTTGCCAAACCTCCTGCAACCACAACTTCCAAACTTGTGACCTCTAGCGCTTGGAAGAACAAGGGCAACAGAAACATGGGAACATGGGAATCACCTGCAAGTTCCCCTCCAAGCCTCACACCATTCTGACTTGGAAATATATTGCTGTTCCTTCACTGTCACCAGGTCAAAATTCTGGTACTCCCTAACAGCACTGTACCTACACCACATGGACTGCAGTGGTTCAAGAAAATGGCTCACCACCACTTTCTCAAAGACAGTTAGGGATGGGTAATACTGCTGCAGCAACACTCATGTTCCATGAGTGAATAATTAAAAAAAGACCTGCCGAGAAAGTCTGAGCTTCCTGAGGCACTGTTGCTCAGTCATGTCCAGGAAGTTGTTCCTCCGCCTCTATATCGAGTTGGGGGGGTGTAGCACCTCCTGTGAGCTGGAGTTCTCTGTCCGTTTCCTTTGTCCTGTGGAGCAACAGGTGGCTGAGGAGAAGACAACTGCTGCTGCTACTGATGTTGCTCCTGGTGCCGTTGGCATTGCTGTTGTTGTTCCTCTTGTTCCTAATCAGAGGTCCAGGGTACAGCTGCAGAAGCTGCTCCCATGTTGCTGTGAAGGCTGACAGCTGAGAACTGTAGATCATAATCAAAATAGCAGAATGACCACGAAACTGTTGGAAATCACCTCCACACTGAAAACATGCACTCAGAAGAAGTCCTGTGCACAAAGGCCTTTCATTGGGCAAGGGGGTAGCTGCCATAGTTCCGTATTTTAAAGGGAAAAAATAGGTTCAAAGTGATGCTATGCAAACTTACAGCGATTCCCCGGGGGCAGCCAGTAACATGGGCCGCTCCCTCATTGAAGAAACCAGCTGTGGTGGTGGCCTGCAGCGCTGTCTACTCGTGGGGTATCAATGCAGTTTGCGTATCTGAATGAAGTGGTGCAATTTGAACAAACATTGCCCTGTCAGTTTCACAGCCCTATCTAACCTGGTTGTGCTCTTGCCTTGTTCACAGTTTCAGGCAACTAAGGAAACTTGTGCCGACAGTTAAAGCCAGAATCCAGGGTTAAGCCTTCATTCTATTGCCACTCTGCATGTTATAATTGCCGACCAGCCAATTCTACGAGGGCTTTCCTGTGTATCCCCAAATATGCAAATTACTTTCTATTGTTAAGTTTTCTGTTCATTTGTCACCCATTGACTAAAAAGAGGTCCTCCTTCCTGCTGCTCATTGCTTTACAGGTACTTTCATGTCTGCATCAGAGAAACTGTGGGCCTTGGGCAATGTCTTCTGCTTTAGAAAATAACTTTCCACGAACATCATTGAAAGGTGCACATCTGCTTTGAGGCTGTAGGCTGCCTTTTAGTGCTCACCCCACCTGATTTTTTAGCAGTTCACCAATTATATTTAAATAAGGGCTGACCCCAAAAATAACTTGAACCTTTTGCTCACTAATGACATGGGCAGACCAAACATGAAAGTCAACTCCATAGAGTCAAAATTTGAAATTTAATGGGAGTTTCCCCAAACTCTCCTCCCATATGGAAATCCACACCACCATGCCTGCACATGTCTGCAGCTGAAATGAGACCAGTCAGAATTTTGCCTTATTTAATTCAAGCAATTGCCAATACTTGACCATTAGGAAATCTACAGATGAAAAGCTTTGACTGTAGACAGACAACATCAAATTTACATTTTGAAGTAGAAGTGGTTCCAGCCTGAAAACTTCACAACAGGGTAGCTTTTAAAATTGTCACACAAGTAGATACTGGAAATTAGGTAATGAAACTAAAAACATAAGGGGAAAAATTCAGGTACCTCTGTTTTCAGGCATGGCAGGGATGTAAGTTTGCAATTATTCCATACTCAGTCATGTTGCAAATTTCATTCTGCTTCCGCATTTGAATGATTTCAGTGTGCATCTTAATCCGACCCATTCTGTTGACTGGCTGCATACTAAAAAGGGGAACCAGCAGTACGTGTGGCTAGCGCTTGCCTCATTGAGCCTACATGTCTTAAAGACAATCTGTCTTAAAGTGGAGCTGCATTCATTATACAGAGGTTGCATTTTTTTTATGGAGTAAGTGGCTACAAGGAGAGGTACATCAGTAGCCAAGACAGCGGACTCCCAGGGTCTCTGACACAGCGCTGGAGGCATTCGAAGGAGAGGAACTATGTTTCTGTGTGAGACCAGGAGGCCCTCAAGCCACACCCTGAGAAGGGAATCGGAATAGGTAGTCAGTTCCCAAAGTTTGGCCTGAGAACCTAGCAACAGTGCCACAACAAGCTTAATGACCTCAAAATGATCAAGGTCAGTGTGCTCAAAGGGGCATGCAGTCTCTCAAATCGGTCCAGCAATCTAAGACATTCGCATGTAATAATCCTGATCTGTAATCCTGGGGACTGGCTGTGGTTCCATGAAGCATGAACCTATTGTCCTCTCTCACGATGACACCATTCATGCTCCCACCACTGCCATTCCACCTTACTGTTGCCTCGAGCCAGTCCAGATTGCTGTCATATACGAAGATGACACAGTCTGAAACAGGGGCCAACTGCAATCTCCCCCAGTGAAAGTCAGCAGCCTTCTACCAGCCATGGTACAGCCTGTCGGTAGCTTTAATGCCAGTATTTTAAACAAGAGGATGCTGTGAGGGTAGGCAGCAGATGGATTGAAAGGTGTGGTTTATGGAGCAATGGTAATAATGGGATGAGGTCTTAGAGGAATCTCAGTAGCAGCTCACACAGCTTGTCCAGAGCAGTGCCCTGCTATATGGCTCGATGTCCTGTTGAAGGAGATGCCACAGTTCAGTTACCACCTCCTTGATGAATCACAGCTGCCTCTCTCACTGCTCTTGGCTGAGGTGGAGGTAGAAGTGCTCTCTGAATTCCTGAGGTGGGTGGGGCTACCTGTTAATAACTGCCCTCCTCTTCACTTTGTGCACAGTTTCCCTTATCTGCTGCCTGTGCTCCATGACATTGTTTTGTTGCAACCCAGGCGGGACTGCAACTATGGCCTTAATAACTATAGCAGGCTTTCTTATTGAAGAGATAGGAATCTCTTCTGACCTCCCTGTCAGGATGTAGCAATACTCCCTTCAAAATTCAAGTCACCAAAAACTCCTCCAAGAACACATCACAGCACTTCCACAAACTTTGCAGGAGTAAATCAAAGGCATAATCATCTACAAGTTGGATGGCTAGCCCCTTAAATAATGCTAGTGAGGTATATCCTTTTTTTCAGCTGAGTGAAAGGAGTGATATCCAGAACCGGACAGTCCAAACTGGCAGAACCCGAGTCAAATCAACAGAGGAGGCTGACTGATGTCACTCTATGCCCCGGTGGACACACCACAAGGCCGTGCTGAGCGTCAGAGCGTGCAGCTGCTGGCGGCCGGGCCCCGGTTTCAGATCCTCCGGCGCGCGAGCACCAGCAGAGCCCAAATTTGCGGCCATATTTTTTTTCTCAATAACATGTTATTTGCTTGATCTAGAAACTGGAGTGGAAACACGTTGCAAACAATTCAGACGTTCTACTCTCAACGCCTACTTTTGATCAAAGCCACGAAGATTCTGGATGAATAAACAACCCAAGGCAACACGTATGATGACAGCACAAAATGGTGCGTCCGCAGCTGCTGTCTCCCGCAGCGCTGGGCGGTAAGCGCATGTCACGCTCTTTGCTTCTGTTTGCTGGGAGTCTCCGGGCTGGAGAGGAGAAGCAATGGCACCTGAGCAGAGGCACAGCACCTCCTCAAGAGATACTTACATACCTTTATCCTTGAAAACCACCAGAAAGAACGAGGACAGACCATGGAAACTCCGACTAATCTATCTGCAATGCTGTAAGTCATTTATATGCAGCGTGTCATCATGTATATTGCTGCTATAAGAGCCTGCACATAAACTACTGTCCACACGCTTTATTAAACCGCTGGTGTTTAGCCAGCTCCCATAGTTAATATAAATATAAAACGAAGAAATGTCACCTGTTATTGGCGACATATTTTCTAAATACACTACATGGCATTGACGGAACTGGTTAAGTATTCTGGGAGATGCAATTTTATTTTCCTGATTTA
This sequence comes from Carcharodon carcharias, assembly GCF_017639515.1. Lineage (NCBI taxonomy): Eukaryota > Metazoa > Chordata > Chondrichthyes > Lamniformes > Lamnidae > Carcharodon > Carcharodon carcharias. The sequence continues at coordinate 52,302,745 of NC_054468.1, read as the reverse complement.
AACTACAATCCAGTGAGATTTCGAAACCCAGGATAAAGCGTACTTTTTTTATTTACAGTTGACATTCGGATGATTGTTAGGAATCATTTATAATTATATAACATGAATTTTATTTTGCAGGTTGTAGCTCTTCAAAAGAAGATTGGATGCGTTCTTTAAAAAAAATCTTTCTTTAAAATTTGGTACGATGAAAGAGTTACCGGTATGAGATATTTGTCCTGCGAAAAGATTCATAATTATAAAACTCAAACTCCTTTCATACAGATTAGAATAACAAAAATGCAATAGCACAATGTGAATTTCTGTTGTCAACCTTTCTGATCACGTGAGACAGGTACACTATGCTCAATTTGTCATCAAAAGATATTTTGTGTCTCTGGTAGACACGTCAGATGAATTGCTTTGAGGAGTTGGCATAATTTTCTGTGGTGTTTAATTGCAATAAATTGCAATATTGGTCAAAATAGCTCCAAACAAAGCAGAAGATTATACGATGTAAACCCCAGGCTATCTCCTTGCATGTGAAATGCGCCCAGTCATATTTTCGATGCATTTGCTGGTGGAATAATATCCTCATTGTACTGGCGCTGGAGATATTTTCTTGATCTCACCAGGCAATTTTCATGTGACATTTCCACATAAATCATATTCTTTGTTCAATAGCTCATGATGAAGATTAACTGATACAGATAATAATTCCAAGAATGCTTTGGATTTGTGGCTTGTTGGTGGAAGGAGATACCTTATACACTGAATTTGAGAACAATCTAACTTCTGTCCATCTTCAGAAAGTTGATAATGCCACATATTTCAATTCTCATTTATTGAACTTCTAAAAAATATTGTTCAGTTTGATACTGCTTAATGGCTTTGCTTCAGGAGGACATCTAGCTTCCAGTTGTGATCCTGTCCATGTGCCTTTTTTATTCATTCATGGGATGTGGGTGTTGCTGGCTAGGCCAGCATTTATTGCTCATCTCCAATTGCTCTTCAGAAGGTGTTGGTGAGCTGCCTTCTTGAACTGCTGCAGTCCATGTGGTACACCCACTGTGCTGCTAGGGAGAGAGTTACAGGATTTTGATCCAATGACAGTGAAGGAACGGTGATATATTTCAAAGTCAGGATGGTGTGTGGCTTGGAGGGGAACTTGCAGGTGTTGGTGTTCCCATGTGTCTGCTGCCCTTGTCCCTCTAGGTAGTAGTGGTCATGGGTTTGGAAGGTGTAGCCCAAGGAACCTTGGTGAGTTCCTGCAGTGCACCTTGTAGATGGTACACACTGCTGCAACTGTGCATCGGTGGTGGAGAGAGGGAATGTTTGTGGATGTGGTGTGAATCAAGTGGGTTGCTTTGTCCTGGATGGTGTTGTTGGAGCTGCATTCATTCAGGCAAGTGGAGTGCATTCCATCACACTCCTGACTTGTGTCTTGTAGATGGTGGCCAGGCTTTGGGGAGTCAGGAGGTGAGTTACCCGTTGCTAGCCCCTGACCTGCTGTTGTAGCCGCATATTTGTATGGCTGGTCAAATTCAGTTTCTGATCAATGGTAACCCCCAGGTTGTTGATAGTGGGGGATTCAGCAATGGTAATGTCATTGAATGTCAAGGGGAAATGGTTAGGTTCTCTCTTGTTGGAAATGGTCATTGCGTGGCACTTGTGTGACGTGAATGTTATCTGCAACTTGTCAGCCCAAGCCTGGATATTGTCCAGGTCTTGTTGCATTTGGACATGGATTGCTTCAGTATTGGAGGAGCTGCGAATGGTGCTGAACATTTTGCAATCATCAGCAAACATTCCCACTTCTGACCTTTTAATGGAAGGAAGGTCATCGATGAAGCAGCTGAAGATGATTGGGCCTAGGACACTACCCTAAGAAAATACTGCATTGATGTCCTGGAACTGAGATAATTGACCTCCAACAATCACAACCAGTTTCCTTTGTGCCAGGTATGACTCCAACTGGCAGAGAGTATTCCCCCTGATTCCCATTGATTTCAGTTTTGCTAGGGCCCCTTGAGCCACACTTGGTCAAATATTGCCTTGATGTCAAGGGAAGCCATTGTCACCTCACCTCTGGAGTTCAGCTCTTTTGTCCATATTTCAACCAAGGCTATAATGAGCTAAGTGGCCCTGGCGGAACCCAAACTGAGCATCAGGGAGCAGGTTATTGATAAGCAAGTGCCACTTGATAGCACCGTTGATGGCCCCTTCCATCACTTTACTAATGATGGAGAGTAACTGATAGGGCGGTAATTGGCTGTATTGGATTTGTCCTGCTTTTTTTGTACAGGACATACCTGGGCAATTTTCCACATTGCCTAGAAGATGCCAGTGTTGTTGCTGTACTGGAAAAGCTTGGCTAAGGGCAGGGCAAGTTCTGGAGCACAAGTCTTCAGTACTATTGCCGGAATATTGTCAGGGCCCATAGTCTTTGTGGCATCCAGTGTCTTCAGCCATTGCTTGATATCATGTAGAGTGATTCGAATTGGCTGAAGGCTTCCATGCTGCTGGGGACATCTGGAACAGGCTTGACACTTCTGGCTGAAGATTCTTGCGAATGCTTCAGCCTTATCTTTTGCACTGATGTGCTGGGCTCCCCATCATCAAGGATGGGATGTATGTGGAGGCACCACCTCCAGTGAGTTGTTTAATTGTCCATCACCATTCATGACTCGATGTGGCAGGACTGCAGAGCTTAGACCTGACCAGTTAGTTGTATAATCACTTGGCTCTGTCTATCACTTACTGTTTATGCTGTTTGGCATACAAGTAGTCCTATGTTGTTGCTTCACCAGGTTGATACCTCAATTTTAGGTATGGCTGGTGCTGCTCCTGATATGCCCTCTTGTACTCTTCATTGAACCATGGTTGATCCCCTGGCTTGGTGGTAATGGTAGGTTGGGGATATGCTGGACTCATGAGGTTACAGATCGTGGTTTTGTACAATTCTGCTGCTGCTGATGGCCTGCAGCACCCCATGGATGCCCAGTCTTGAGTTGCTAGATCTGTTCGAAGTCGATCGCATTTAGCGCAGTGGTAGTGCCACATAACATGATGGAGGGTATCCTCAGTGTGAAGACGGGACTTCGTCTCTACATGGACCATGGGGTGGTCACTCCTACCGATACTGTCATGGACAGATGCATCTGCGGCAGGCATGTTGGCGAGGATGAGGTCAAGTATGTTTTTCCCCCTTGTTGGTTCCCTCATCACCGGTTGCAGACCCAGGCTAGCAGCTATGTCCCTTAGGACTCGGTCAGCTTGGTCTGTGGTGGTGCTGTTGAGCCACTCTTGGTGATGGACTTTGAAGGGCCTGCCTAGAGTACATTCTGTGCCCTTGCCACCTCCATGTGGAGGAGTACTGATTCATCAGCTGAGGGTGGACCACACGTGGTAATCAGCAGGTGGTTTCCTTGCCCATGTTTGACCTGTTGTCATGAGACTTCATGGGGTCCAGAGATGATGTTGCGGATTCCCAGGGCAACTCCCTCCTAACTGTATACCACTGTGCTGCTACTTCTGCTGGGTTTGTCCTGTCAATGGGACAGGACATACCAAGGGAATGGTGACTGTGGTGTCTGGGACATTATCTGTAAAGTATGATTTGTGAGTATGACTGTGTCAGGCTTTTAAGTTCTGTCGAAGGGTCATGAGGACTCGAAACGTCAACTCTTTTCTTCTCCGCCGATGCTGCCAGACCTGCTGAGTTTTTCCAGGTAATTCTGTTTTTGTTCAGGCTTTTACTTGTCTAGTCTGTGAGAAGCCCTCCCAAATTTGGCACTCGCCCCTGATGTTAGTAAGGAAGACTTTGTAGGGTTGACAGACCTGTGTATGCCATTGTCATTTCCAATGTCTAGTTTGAAGCCAGGTGGTCTGTCTAGTTCCATTCCTTTTAGATTTTTTTAGCGGATTGATACACCTGAGTGGTGTGCTTGGCCATTTCAGAGGGCATTTAAGAGTAAACCACGTTGCTGTGGGTCTGGAGTCACATGTAGGCCAGACCAGGTAAGGATGGCAGGTTTCCTTTCCTAAAGGACATTAGTGAACCAGCTTTTTTTTAATGACAATTGACAATAGTTTCATGGTCATTATTAGACTTTTAATTCCAGATTTTTATTGAATTCAAATGCCATCATCTGCTGTAGTGGGATTCGAACCCAGGTCCCTGATTGTTATCCGCCATAACAACAATTATCCCTAGATTTATAAGTGCTTCAACTTTTCCATTGCTGTCCTGATCAGCTTTCTATCTTCCTCTGTAAACTTCACTTCATCCAAAACTCTTATTCATATTTTATCTCGCACCAGGTGTCTTGCACTGGTACCCTTGTCCTCATTGACATACATTGACTCATAGGGCAGCAATGCCTCAAATTCAAAATTTTCTTCCTTATGTTCAACTAGGAACATAACATAAGAAATAGGAACAGAAGTAGACCATTAGGCCTCTCAATCCTGCTCTGCCATTCAATAAGAATGATCTTGTGTTTTGATTTCCACATTCCCATCTAACCTTGATAACCTTTGAATCCTTTGCTTAACAAGAATCTATCTACCTCTGCCTTAATAATATTCAATGAGCCTGCCTCCACCACCTTCTGAGACAGAGTTCCAAAGTCACACAACCCTCTAAGAGAAAAAAATTCTCCTCATCTCTGTCCTAAAAGGGTGAAACCTAATTTCTAAACACTGCCCCCTAGTTCTGAACTTACCCACAAGAGGAAACATCTTTTTGATGTCTATCTTTCAAAGCCGTACAGGATGTTGTATATTTCAGTCAAATCATCCCTCACTCTTCTAAACTCCAGTGGAAATAAGCCCATCCTGTCCAACCTTTCGTCATAAGACAACCCACTCATTCCAGGTTTCAATCTAGTAAACCTCCTTTGAACTGCCTTCAATGCATTTTCATCCTTCCTTAAATAAGACCAAAACTGCACACAGGTGTGGTCTCACCAATGCCCTGTATAACCGAAGCATAACATCCTTACTCTTATGTTTAATCCCTCTCATAATAAAGGATAGCATTGCATTAGTCTTTTTAATTACTTGCTGTACCAGCAGACTAACTTTTTGTGACTCATGGACGAGAATACCTGGATCCCGCTGCACCTCAGAATTGTGCAGCCGTTCTTCATTTAAGTAATACACTTCTTTTTTATTCTTCCTGCCAAAGTGAACAACTTCGCATTTTCCCACATTAAACTCCATTTGCCAGATCTTTGCCCGCTCACTCAACCTGCCCATATCCATCTGCAACCTCCTCATGCTTTCTTCACAACATATTTTCCTACCTATCTTTGTCATCTGAAAATTTAACTACCATGTCTTCGCTCCCCTCACCTAAGTCATTGCTGTAAATCATAAAAAGTTGAGGTCCCATTACAGACCCCTGTATGTAACTAGTTGGCTAAAAAAAAATCTGTTAAAGGCAGGAAAACACCTGGGGTTGGGTTTGTATTGGGCTATATTGGATTGGATTGGATTACATTGGGGTGGATTGGCTCGGCTACAACCCAGGACAGAGTCCTCAGTGAGGAACACAACCCCGCAATATCACCATCATTGCCCTCCCCCACCCAAGACTGTTTATAAAATATCACTTACACCTTCCCCAGTGATTAAAGACTGCGGTTGTGGGAGAGGGAAGAGGCCACTTACTGTCCTTGAGAAAAAACAGAGGAAACTTGGCTGGGCAGAGACAGGGACAGAAACAGGGATAGGAGCAGAGGCAGGGACAGGGACAGGAGCAGAAGCAAGAGCAGGAGCAGAGACAGGGACAGGGACAGGAGCAGAAGTCCACTCATCACATCCTGCCTCTCAGAAAAAGACCAATAATGCGTACTCTCTGCTTTCTGCCAATCTTCTATCCCTGCTAATATGTTCCCCCCTACACCATGCACTTTTATTTTCTGTAGTAACCTTATCAAGTGCCTTCTGGAAATCCAAGTACAGTGCGTCTATCGGATTTCCTTTATCCATAGCGCATGTTACTCCTTCAAAAAACTCCATTAAGTTGGTTAACCATGATTTTCCTTTCACAAAACCATGCTTACAGTTCCCAATTACCTTGAGCTCTTCTAAATGCCCAGCAATAACCTCCTTAATGATCAATTCTAATAACTTCCCCATGACAGACATCAAGCTAGCTGGCCTATGGTTTCCTGTTTTCTGCCTCCCTCCCTTCTTGAATTGAGGGGTTATATTTGCAATCTGTGGAACCTTTCCAGAATCTAGTGAATTTTGGAAAATTAACAGCAGCTCATCGACTACCTCATCAGCCACCTCTTTAAGACCCTAGGATGTAGTCCATTGGGACCCAGAGACTTACCAGCCCGCAGCTCCATTAGTTTGCTCGGTACAGTTTTCCTAGTGATTTCAATTTCAACAAGTTCCTTTCTCCCATTCACCTCCCGATTTATAGCTATTACTAGAATGCTTTTTGCATCCTCTATAGTGAACACGGAAGCAAAATTTTTGTTCATTTCTTCTTCCATTTCCTTATTAACTACTATTAACTCCCCACTGTCACTCTCCACAGGACCAACACTCACTTTACTTACTCTTTTCCTTTTTAAGTGCCTGTAGAAACTCTTGCTATCAGCTTTTACATTTCTAGCTAGCTTCCTCTCACAATCTATTTTCTTTCTCCTGGTTATCTTTTCAGCCATTCTCTACCATTCTTTATATTCTGTCTAATCATCTGTCCTGCTTCTCATCTTTGTGGAGTTGTATGCTTTTTCCTTAAGTTTGATGCTTTCCTTAAATTCTTTAGTTAACTACAGATGGTGGGTCCCCGCCTTAGAGTTTTTCTTTATAGTAGGAATGTACTTATTCTGAATACTCTGAAATATCCCCTTAAATGGCTGCCACTGCTTCTCCGTTGATCTATCCTCTAGCTTAGTTTCCTTGTTCACTTCAGCTAGCTCAGCTTTCATCCCCACATAGTTACCCTTATTTAAGTTTAAGATACTAGTCTTAGACTCACTCTTCTCTCTTTCAAACTGGATGTAAAATTCATATTGTGGTCGCTGCTACCTAGTGGTGCCTTTACTCTGAGCTCATTAATTAATCCTGTAACATTACACAGTACCAAATTTAATATAACCTGCTCTCTGGTTGGTTTCAAAACATGCTGCTCTAAGAAACTATCTCAAAAGCATCCTAAGAACTCATCCAGGCTATTACTGCCAATCTGATTTTTCCAGTTTATATGTAGATTAAAATCACCCATGATTATTGCTATCCCTTCATCACAAGCGCACAATATTTTCTCTTGAATACTTTGCCCAACATTGTGGCTACTGTTAGGGAGCCTGTAGATCACTCCCACTAATAGAGTTTTTTCCCCTACTATTCCTAAACTCCTAACTGATTCTACATCCTGATCTCCTGAACCGAAGTCATCTCTAACTATTGCACCAATACCCCTCCACCTTTACTTAGCTTCCTATTCTTCTTGAATGTCATGTGCCCCTCAATATTATGAACCCAATCTTTGTCGCCCTGCAGCCATGTCTCCATATTTGCTATCAGATCATATTTGTTTACTTCAATGTAGGCCATCAGTTAATGTACTTTGTTAGTAATGGCATATGCATTCAGATAGTGAGCCTTCAGCTTTGTCTTTTTGTCACCTTTGTAACATCTAGTCTTGACCGTTCTGTATTTTTGGGTTTTTTATCTCTGACCCTCATTTCTCATATTATTACTTTGCTCTCCTGCCTTGAGACTAAAGCTTGAATTGCTACCCCTACCCAAGCTTGTTTCTTCACCCCTCTTGTTTAGTTTAAAGCCCTCTCTACTTCCCCAATCCCTCCATATCCACACTTCATCCTATTTTGGTCATCTCCTCTAACTTTATAACCCTTTGAGAGCTTTGTCTTCCTCCAACTCTGGCCTCTTTTGTATCTCTTATTTCTTGTGTTTGTTACAGCATCTTCAGCTGTCTAGACCCCCAGCTCTGGAATGCCACTCATAAACCTCTCTGTCTTCCTTTTAAATTTATCGTTTTGACAAAACTTTTGCTCACCTGTCCCAATATATCCTCCTTTGGTTCAATTTTGTCTGGCAATGATCCTGTGAAGTACCTTAAGATGTTTTCCTATGTCATGATCTCAGTCAAGACCAGGAACATATTTTTAAAATGAAACCAGAAGATTCCACGATTTAAAACAAAATAATTTTTACTATGCAAGAATCAAACAAAGCAAGCACTAAATATTATCATGGATAACAACCTACGCTCAAAAACCCAGAATCATCATAAGTTAAGTATGAATTAACAGGCAACTTGCAGTCGACAATAAACTATATATAGCACATTAACTGGCAGGTACAGCTAAGGCTTCTTATGAATTGATTCAGCAGTCCACTCAGAATATATGTCATCAATCTCAGAATTTTAAAGGACTTTGTGACTTTCTTCCTCATGAAGAGTTTGAGCTCCTCTTCTTCTAGGATTTAACCAGATCCCCAGCTGACAGCAGTGCAAAAACAACAAGATCTTCACCAAAATTAGCACATGTGCAGAACCTCCTCAGATCTGCTTATGGCATTCTGGATGGTGTAGATCCACCAATGTTATCTTCAACTAACAGAAACAATTATAGAAACTGCACATTTGCCTATACTAAGCTCCTGGATCTAGCCTCCATCATCTTCTGTCTGCACCACTGGGGTCATCTGAGCTCTGATGTTTGTTTCCAGTTATATGGTTTCAACCAGTTTCAGTTTCCCCAGAAGTTTTGATTTCCAATCTCAGATTCAGTCTTAGTTTCCTTAGAAACTGGAAGGGTCAGTTTCCTTCCTCTGTTTCCCTTTTCAATTAGGGTCTCTCTCAAAAAATATAAGCTTGGAAACTACAGATTCCGTCACTATGTTAAAGGTGGTATATAAATGCAAGTAACATTCATACCATACAAGTGCCATGCAATGACCATCTCCAACAAGAGAGAATCTCACCACTCAATGGCATTGCCACTGCTGAATCCCCTAACATCAACATCCTGGGAGTTACCATTGACCAAAAACTGAACTGGACCAGCCATATAAATACTGTGGCTACAAGAGCAGATTAGAGGCTGGAACTTCTGTGGCAGGTAATTCACCTCATGTCTCCCCAAAGCCTGTCCAACATTTACAATGCAAAAGTCAGGAGTGTGATGGAATACTCTCCACTTGCCTGGATGAGTGCAGCTCCAACACCACTCAAGAAGCCCAACACAAGCAGCCCACTTAGTTGGCAACCCATCCATCATCTTAAACATTAACTCCCTTCAGCACCAACACACTGGCAGCAGTGTGCACCATCTACAAGATGCACTTCAGCAACTCATCAAGCCTATTTCAAAAGCACTTTCCAAACCCGCAACCTCTCCCACCTTGAAGAGCAAGGACAGCAGATGCATGGGAACACCACCACATGCAAGTTCCCCTCCAAGCCACACACCATTCTGACTTTGGAAGTATATCACCGTTCCTTCACTGTCGCTGGGTCAAAATCCTGAAACTCCCTTCCTAACAGCACTGTAGATGCACCTATATACATTGACTGCTGTATTTCAAGAAGGCAGCTCACCACAGCCTTCTCTAGGGTAATTAGGGATGGGCAATAAATGCTGGCCAGCCAGTGAAACCCACATTCCGTGCAAGAATAAATGCTGCTGTTGTTTGTCACTTCGTTTAACCATAATATAGTTATTTTGAGTGTGAAAGACTCCCACAACACAAGTTTCCTATTTGTTGTTGGCAAGGTCTTTGCCAGGATCATCCTGCAGACTCTGAATTAGACCATCACAGACAATGGGCAGTATTGAATGGAGGCAATGGGAGCTGGAGAAAGCCCCACATCACTCTTTTAGGGAAGGCCCACTGAATAAAGTACTACCCAGAACTTAACTGCACAGCAGCGGGCCTTCCTGATATCAAGGACCCTGGGGGTGGAAGTCCTGCCTGCAAAGTGCTTCCAGCAAATCAGAGTCCATAGGATTTTCCTGATTATCTACCTACAGTCCGAAACCTTGCAGAAAAAGAGTAAGTACCATTTATGACATTTCCCAGCAGTTTGTGTGGATCACCTGCCCAATGTTATGATTTAATGCTTGCTGGGAATAGTCTTTTTGTATCTGAAATATTCATAATTGAGCTGCAATTTGTGATCCTGTGGTGCTGCTATAACTGAGGGGGAGCAGGATTCCAGTGTATGACACTCCCAGTGTGCTTTCAAGGTTAGCTAACTTATATGAAGTCAAAAGCCTATGGCCTTGGGTGGCATGTTAGGGGGTTAGGGAAAAGTGATCCTGAGTTTTTTTATAAAGCCAGCTTGTCCAGCAGAAAGAAAGAAATATGTCTTTACCAGACCAATTTCTCAAAGATTGCTGACGTTGCCTGTCCACTTCTTAGTGCTCCAAGGGTGTGAGCTTCGCCTCAAACATCTTTGCTAGCCTCGCTTCTACCATTGCAAAACATTGGTGAACGAGATGTGACCATCCAGAATTCTAGCGGATGATGCCTTCCTACCAGTCCATCCTTCCACTTCGCATAATGGGGAGGTGGTGGCATAGTGGTAATATCACTGGACTAGTAATTCAGTGGCCCAGACTAATGCTTTGGGGACATTGGTGCAAGTCCCACCACAGCAGCTGTGGAACTTGAATTCAGTGGATAATCTGCAATTTAAAAAAACTAGCCTCAGTAACGTTGACCATAAAATCATTGTTGATTGTCGTAATAACCCATCTGGTTCACTAACAACCTTCAGGGAAGGAAATCTGCCATTCTTAACCTGGTCTGGCCTACAAGTGACTTCAGAGCCACAGCAGTGTGGTTGACTCTTAAATGTTCTCTGAAATGACCTAGCAAGTCACTCAGTTGTATCACATCACTACAAAGTCAACAAAAAGGAATGAAACTTGACGGACCACTAGAAATCATAATGGTAAATCCAGCCCTGTCGACCCTGCAAAGTCCTCCTTGCTGACATCTGGGAGTTTATGCCAAAATTGGAAGAGCTGTCCCGTAAGACTAGTCAAGTAACAGCCTGACATCGTCATACTCACAGAATCATATCTTACAGACACCACCACCACCATCCCTGTACCATGGGCAGGACGGACGCACCAGAGGTAGCAGCACAGTGGTACACAATTGGGAAGGAGTTACCCTGGGAGTCCTCAACATTGACTCCGGACCCCATAAAGTCTGATAGCATCAGTTGAAACATGGGCAAGGAAACTTCCTGCTGATTATAACCCACCACCCTCTTGCATCAGCTGATGAATCAGCGCTCCTCAATGTTGAATACCACTTGGAGGAAGCACTGAGTGCAGCAAGGACATACCCTGGGTAGGAGTCTTCAATGTCCATTATCAAGGGGAGAATGATTTCCCTGTTTGGTGGTCCGGTTGGGAGTGGGCACAGGTGGATGCGGAGCTGATCATCACCCGTGATCGGCTGCGCACCGCCAATTTACATGGGCGGGCCAGTTAAAACCTGCCCAGCGTGATGTGCACCCAGAAGTGCTCAGTGCTACCTGTGTGGGCGGGGGGGAGGAGGGAGAGTCAGGACATGCGCACGAAAGAGCGCAGAAATCTCCCTGAAGCACGGAGCTGCCTCGGAGAGATTAATTTGATTAGGAAAAATTGAAAAAAAGAATTTAAAAAAATTATTCAGATGTGTCCCCTCGTGACAGTGTCACATGAGCTGGGACATGTTCATGAATTATAATAATTTTTATTTAAGTTATAAGCCCTTCATGAAACCTCATCCTTCTCATGGATGAGGTTCCATGAAAAATGCGAAGGCCGCCTGGGCTCTTCGCCTGCCCGCCAACCTTAAGGTTGGCTGGGCAGCCCTGACAACTATTTCAATTAGGTGATTAATGGCCTTAACAGGCCTTTGACAGCTCGGCAGGCGCGTAGCCGACACTGGTGCGCGCCTGCTGAATTGAAGATCGGAATGACGTGCGGTGACATCGAGCCCCATGCCTGACATCACCACCCGTCATTTTAAGTGTCAGCATGCGGGGCCCACCCCCGCACGCCAAACGGAAGATTCTGGCCCAAGAGTAACTCAGCAGCATCATGGCTGACCTAGCCCCCGAGACCTAAAGGCCATAGCTGCTAGTCTGGGTCTGCAGCAGCTGGTGAGGGAACCAACAAGAGGGAAAAATATACTTGACATCTTCCCCACTAATCTACAGATGCATCTGTCAATAACAATGTAGGTAAGACTGACCATCGCACAGTCCTTGTGGAGACAAAATCCCGTCATCACATTGAGGCTACCCTCCATCGCATTGTGTGGCACTACCATCGTGCTAAATGGGATAGATTTTAAACAGATCCAACAACTCAAAACTGGGCATCATGAGGTGCTATGGGCCATGAGCAGCAGCAGAATTGTATATAACCACATTCTGTAACCTGATTGCCCAGTATAGTCCTCACTCCACCATTACCATCAAGCTGGGTGCTCAGCCCTGGTTCCATGAAGAGTGCAGGAGGGCATGCCAGAAGCAGCACCAGGCATACCTAAAAATGAGGTGTCAACCTGGTGAAGCTATAACACAGGATTACTTGCGTGTCAAACAGCGAAAGCAGCAAGTGATAGACAGAACTAAGTGACCCCACAACCAATGGATCAGATCTAAGCTCTGCAGTCCTGCCACACCCAGTCATGAATGGTGGTGGACAATTAAACAATTCACTGGAGGAGCAAGCTCCACAACTATCCCCATCCTCAATGATGGGGGCGCCCAGCACATCAGTGTAAAAGATGAGGTTGAAACATTTGCAACAATCTTCAGACAGAAGTGCCAGACAGGTGATCCATCTTGGCCTCCTTGTAATGTCACCAGCATGAGAGATGCCAGTCTTCAGCCAATTTGATTCACTCCACATGATATCAAGAAATGGCTGAAGGCACTGGATACTGCAAAGGCTTGTGCTCCAGAGCTAGCCACTCCCCTAGCCAAGTGCAGGTAAAACATTGACATGTACCCAGCAACATGGAAAATTGCCCAGGTATGTCGTGTTCACAAAAAGCCGGACAAATCCAACCCAGCCAAATACGAAAGCATCAGTCTACTTTGTCATCAGCAAAGTGATGGAAGTTGTCAGTGTTATTAAGTGACATGTGTTCATCAATAACCTGCCTGCTGATGCTCGGTTTGGGTTCCGCCAGAGTCACTCAGCACCTGACCTCATTACAGCCTTGATCCAAACATAGGCAAATATGCAGGCTTAGGCTGATGAGTGGCAAGTAACATTTGCGCCACACAAGTGCCAGGCAAAGACCATCTCCAACAAGAGAGAATCCAACAATCTCCCCTTGATGTTCATTGGCATTACCATTGCTGAATCCCCCACTATCAACATCCTGGGGGTTACCATTAACCAGAAACTGAACTGGACCAGCCGTATAAGTACTATGGCTACAGGAGCAGGTCAGAGGCTGGGAATTCTGTGATGAGTAACTCACTTCTTGACTCCCCAGAGCCTGTCCACCATCTACAAGGCACAAGTCAGGAATGTAATGGAATACTCTCCACTTGCCTGGATGAGTACAGCTCCAACAACACTCAAGGAGCTTAACACCACCCAGGACAAAACAGCCTGCTTATTTTGCACCCCACCCACTCACTCCACCACTGATGCACATCTACAAGATGCATTACAACAACTCACCAAGGCTCCTCAGCCAGCACCTTCCAAACACATGACCTCTAACAACTAGAATGACAGGGGCAGCAGATACATGGGAGTATCACCACCTGCAAGTTCTCCTCCAAGCTATACACTATCCTGACTTGCAATATATTGCCATTTCTTCACTCTCAGTGGATCAAAATCCTGGAACTTCCTCCCTAACAACACTATGGGTGTACCCACACCACAGGGACCGCAGCGGTTCAAGAAGGCAGCCCACCACCACCTTCTCGAGAGCAATTACGGATGGACAATAAAAATGCTGGCCTAGGCTGTGATGCCCACATCCTACGAAAGAATTGTAAAAAATGTCCTTTGTCATAGCCATGTCAAAGGACAGAGGAAGCACCGCTATTTATTTGACAACTTAATATGCACAAATATGGCATGACCAATTAGGTGAGAATATTACCTAATAATTACTGAGCATGCAAATGCATCCAAGCTAATCATGTGGAGTTAAAGAAGTAAATATGTGACCCTGAAACTTTTTGGAAGTTGAAGAAGTACTCCTCTTCCAAATTAGAGAAAGGAAAGGTGTAATAATTGGGCTATCAGGGAAGATACCATTACATGCAGCAGCATCATGACCACGTAGAAAGAGGGGTTGTGGCTGTGCGTGGAACTCCCCAAAGACACCCTTGTCATGTTGAAAGAAATTTACGGACCTCACTCGGTTAGCAAAGATGAATCTTTCAAGATAAATAATGGACAGATAACTAAATCCTGGCACTCCCTCCCTAAGAGCACTGTGGGTGTACCTGCACCACAGGGACTGCAGGGGTTCAAGAAGCCAGCTCACCACCACCTTCTCAAGGGTAATTAGGGATGGGCAATAAATGCTGGCCTAGCCAGGGACGCCCATATCCCGATGCATGAAGAGAGATGGAAGGCAAAAGGAGAAAGACATAGATTAGGCCTGGGGAACCTGGTGGAGAAGTTTGGTTTGCTGGGAAAGTTGCAGGGAGAGAGCAGAAAATAATGCAGCTGCGTGGATCGTCTCAGTCATAACAATAAAGTCGTCATCCATGAGATCCTCATACTACTTAGAGGTGAGGGTTGAGCAAACACTTGAGGACAGGGGTTTAAGGTAATTGAAATTACCAAGTTAGTAATGAAGGAAAATATGCTGAGGGTTATTTTTGCTGCTGAGAATGATCCTTGATGGTGGGTGGCTTTGGCAGAGGAGAGTGAGGCCCATAGTGGTACAGTCAGATGTGATGATGGATGGATGAACTGGTTGTGGTCCAGATATGCTCAAGTCTATGCTACTTGTTGGAATGAAGATAGGGCAATGCCAGGGGAAGAATCAGAATAGGAGAGATTAAGGGTTGTATTTGGGTGTGTGGGGGGGCGCTGTGGGGGTGTGGGTGGGGTGGGGGGCATGTGAGGGGGGGTAGGGGGGCAAGGAAGCTTCAAAGTTAGAGGTGAGGATGTGGTTGAGCATATTAACCTTGTGGTGAATGGAAAGCCAAAAACTAGCTAGTTGGGAGTTTTAAATAACTTGGGGACAAGTGATGAACACAGAAGTGTGTTGAAGAAATGATGGGGGGATGCAAGTAAGCGTTTTGAGACAACTTAGTGATCAAGACAATGGAAGTGGATAAAGCAGTGAGAGATGGCCATGAAAATGGGTAGGAGAGGTTATGTGAAAGGTAGCTTTTCAGAGAGTAGGAGGGCAGTAAATTTTGTAAAGAAAGAGCAAGCTAAGTTAAGTTTGGGGATCACCAAGGATGAGAAACCACTCGCTGCAGAGGCTAAAGGAGTACATCTAGAAGTGAAACTCAGCTAGGGCTTGGCGGATAGTGCAGTATATAACAATGATTTTAAAGGAGAGACGAGAGGAGTGGGACAGTAGCAGAGGGAAGGACCAAGCTGTGATTTGTTGATATGGGCCACACCATCATGGTAGTGTGGGAAGGGAATATGGTGGAAAATAAAGCCAGACAGGGAGGCTTCCAGAAGGGACAAGGTGCCACCATCCATAAGGCATTTGGTCAAAGCCAGGATATCAGTTGAATCATCTCTTTAGGCTGTAGATGACAAGGACCTTGTGAGTGAATGGACATTCTGCAGGGAAATGAAATGCTACAGTGATTAATTCACTGGTAGAGTCAAGAGGCTTGTGACAGTGATTGGGAAAGAAGCTGACAAAGTTAAACTAGGGCCCTGGCTTCTTGATACTTATTTTAAACTTGTAACATATTATACTTTAATTGCAGTTTGTATTTGCATTTTGGGTAAAAATTCTCATATTTTGGCATTTCATAAATATCGTCTCCCTGTAAATATCTTAGTGGAGCTCTCACTTTGTTCTTTGTCAGGAAAGAAAAGACATAGGAATTTAATCAAAAACAGGCTTGGCACCTGGCAACAGAAGGAAGTCTACTGCATTGCCTGAAGATGTGAAGTTGCTTTCTTGGTGTTCAGAATGTTCCTACAATCTTTGTAGCCTCAAAACTGAAAATCAAAAGCACTGGAAAATTGAATAATCTATAAATAGAAACAAATGTCTGGGCAAACTAAATATTCACAAGTGTTCGTGCAAAGGGCAATATTCAGTGGATAATTTTTTTAAAGAGTTTATAATATAATTTGGAGGATTCATTGAAACAAATTTGTTAGTGTGTCACTTTCCAGAATTTTGCATTGGTATCTTTATGATTGTACCTAAGTAACAGTGTAGATAATTACAGTAGTGATGAATACATGCTCATTCAACCACACCATTTAATTTTGCCCAGATTTGTTTTCCTTGGCCCAGCAAAAGTGTAGGGCATCAAGTAGAAATTTCTTTTTGCATTTTTTTAATGGTGAAGCAATATTTTATTATATTATAGCTACTTTGCTTCGGGTTTCTAATTTTCTTCTTCTTTGTCTTTGCATCATTGCTGACGATTCCCATCTACTGCTCATCTGTTGTGACTCTTCAAGTGGGAGCACAGTCCAGTTTCAGCAGTGGCTACTGCTACATGTTCCTTCCTGCAATGGTGCTTATCTGTGGCAATCTGAAGGCACAGCTCTTCAACTTTCCGTGTTCCAGTATGTAGATTTCTGTGCCAAGTGTTTTGGTCATTTGCAGACTGTTCTCAGCTATTGCAGTCAGTCCTACGTGAAATGATGTCCTCGCTTGAATGAATCCTTGGGCCTTATTTTTTAGCAACCCAATTGGTCTTCTGGCATCAGCAAGCTCTCCCTATGATGCATCTTTTGGTAGGCAACCATCGTCCACTTTTTTATTTTTTCATGGAATGTGTGCATCATGGGCAAGGCTAGCATTTGTTGCCCATCCCTAATTGCCCTTGAACTGAGTGCTGAGAACATTTCAGAGGGCAGTTAAGAGTCAGCTATATTACAGTCTGGAGAAGCATGTTAGCCAGACCAGGTAAGGATGGCAGATTTCCTTCCCTAAAGGACATTAGTGAACCTGATGGGTTTTTATTACTGAGACTAGATTTTAAAAAATTTTTCCACATGTTTTATTAATTGAATTTAAATTCCACCAGCTGCAGTGGTGGAATTTGAATCTGAATCCCCCAGCAATTAGCTTATCTCTGGATTAATAGTCCAGTGACATTGCTACTATGCTACCATCTCCCCCTAATGGCATAGCCTAGCCATTGTGGTCAACGCTGCTTAAGCTTTGCCATGTTACTTTCAAAGTCAAAAAGCTGCAGTACTCCTGCCAATGGATCCCAATGATCTTTCTCAAGCAGCCCCCCATGAAATGAATTCAATCTGCAGTTCTGCTTCTGCTATGTATTCCAAGTTTCAGCATCATTCAGCAGCCTACTTAGTATGCAGGCATTATAGATTCTTTCTAATATGGCAATTGAGATTTTGGGGCTTTTCCAGACTGCTTGAAGCTTTTCAAATACCACAGCAGCAGTACCATTACAAGCTCCTCAATAGCTATTACTTTAAAAAGTGATTAATGCTATTGCAGCCGTACTCTGTACTGTACTGATTTTAATATTGGCAGGTCTTAACCTCGAGGCCACTTTTGCATGGGGGTTGGCAGAATGGAGGATGTGGTCTGTGCCCAGCATTCCTGGTCCCTTAGCTGCACAGAAGTTACATTGTATAGGTGTTGAGCTGAAGCCTGGAGGATCAGCCTCTTCTAGCGAGCATCAGATCAAACTCTGGTCCTGGAATTAGTTGGGACTTGACTCTGTCATTCCTTTGCTACAAAATTGAAACCTCTTTGAGGGGTCAACATTACCATCACTGTAATCAGCAGCAAACTGACATAATGTTATGCTCTTTTGACCAGTATTCTGGTTAATTAAAACATTTTGAAAGACTGACTAAAAATACCAGATATGCTGTTTGTTGGTGTTTGGAAAGTGGCAAGGGGAAGTGTCAAGAGAAGTGAGGCAAAAAAGCATTTTAAAAGCATGATTTCTGACAGGATTCCCGATTTTCTCTTAACTATACCAGTTGCTTCAAGCTACGTATTCAAAACAGGGAATGAATTTCCATAAACAAATGTAAATTCCCATCTAGTTCTTTCTTCCGTCTCGCCTCCTATTTTATAACTGCTTAGCCACTAACCAGGTGCAGGGTTGCAGCTTGAAGGGTTAGAGAGGTGAAGTATAAGCCCAAATTTTGCCAGCTTGCCCCCAGAGGCAAAATCTAAGGCATGAGATCCTCGGCTTGGAGAGCTAATGTCTCATGGTTGTATGCTCATCACAGTCATGACAACATTCTGTGTTGCTGCTCAAGTCAGACTCAAACAGTCATGATTAGGAAATTTTAAGTGAATAAATTATTTCTATTCCTTTTGGACTGAGTCCTGAAATAACAAAATTGGCCAATCTCGTGGTTCTTTTTAGAGGGGTGGGGGGTTGTTATGCCCCTTGACTTCCACTGTCCAGGTACGTGCTGCTTTTTCCCAGTTGTTGGCCAATGAATGTTTTCTGTAGATGATTTTAACAGCAACAAATAGTGCAGACCATTCACTCAAGTCTGTGATTTATAGTCAAATAATTTCTATCCATATATTTTCATTAGTTTATGTTAGATTTTCCTTTCTCAGTTTTATTTTGCGAATAAAATAAACTCTGCTGATCTGTTCTTGAAAAATTAATACTGAAGCAGAACTTGTAAAGGAGGTTTTATAGAGAAAGACTGCACAAATCTTGAGTACAGTCCCTGTATCATTCTTTTCTAATTGACTATTTTGTCTGCAAACCAAGCAAAATATTGCTGTCTACCTTGCAATATGGTAAACTTAACAAATTCTGTCCTGGGTACTTGATTATTGGTCGTAAACCCTGACATTTTTGATGTTCTAGCATGTTTCAATTCTGTTGCTTATTTGACTCCGTCTGTCAATTTGACCATATCAAGATTGTTGTCTGCAATACTAGACCTCTTGTTACTGCATTAATGTTCATACAGCTGTCACGATGATATCAGTCAAACGTTGTTGATTGCCTTGTGTCATGACAGCTGGTACTTTCTTTTCCTTCTCTGTCAAACCAAATAAACCAACTGCTGTCATTCCATTAGGTAGAATCTGTAGACTTGCATTAAAAGATTCATCAGTTTGGGAGGCAGATATCTGTGTGAGGTAGGAAAACAAGATATCTTAAGGTTCCATGCTACAGACTGTATGTGCACTTGATCAGTTGAGCAAATATTGCAAAGTGCTCTCAGGACTGTATTTTCATGTCTTGATGCTGCCCAAATGCACATCAGGAGGACAAAATGAGAGGCATGTGGCTGTTTTCGTCAGGTCAGGAAGCTTGGTGGATTGCGACTTGGCACTTGCTCAAAGTGACATTAGATTTGCTATTCAAATGTCTGCTGCAAATTCAAGTTTTCCTTTAGTTTCCCTGTTATGCTATTTCCCTGGAGGCAGGTGGGCCCCTGAAATCCATGGGAACCACACCAGGTAAGTCAGTTCGTGAACCTTGAGGGAAGCCTTCTCTAGAATCTGGAACCTATTGGCAGATAAGTTTAAAAGCTCTAATCAAGTTCAATGATCATAATATAATTGTTTATAATGATTTCTATATATTTTCATTGCAGTAATTGATTATAGGGCTCTGTCCTTTAAAGGTAAGAGACCATTAAATTGACCATCACTGTGTAAAAGTTCATATGCATTAGAGTCCTTACTCCAGTGGTTAAAAGTCCTCTTCTACATTCGGCAATATGGAGAATTAGATATGAATATATTGTAGTTTGATTTTTCACATTGATTTAATGTTGCAACATCTTCTAAGCCTTTGAAGCACTCTTCATGTGTTGACTTGGCATAGAACCAGTGAACCATATAATGACACTGGCAAGCCTTTGAAATGCCTATGAAATATATAAAAAGAATCAGACACTCATTATTCTCTTTGGGGAAAAAAATTCCCCCTTTCCCCAATGAGTCCCATTGAAGAAGCCTTTAATCCTGTCCAAATATGCACACACATTGAAAAACCACTTCAAAGAAAGATCAAGGGTGGAATGTTGTGTCCCCCCCTTGACGCACATGTTTCTAGTGACCAACAAAACAGTTAATTTTTAATGGTGGGGGAGTGCAGGAGTGTAATTGTGTAAGAGGGTGGTGGGTGGCACCTTCCTGCCTCCATCCCGAATATGTCCTGGGTGAGAAGGCCCATGTAATGGTCCCCCTTTCCCTGCCCCCCCCCCCCCCCCCCCCCCCCCCATTGCCAATTGAGATACCTAAGTGCACAGTTAATGCCCACTTAAGGGCCTTATCCACCACAGCTGGTGTTAACCCTGGTGGGTTTGTTTGCAGACTCCTAAGGCAGGGGCTGTCCCTCATTCAAAGGCACCCAGTCCTGATCGAATGCCACTAAGAGCCACTCCCCTGCCCGTGCTGATAATTCCCCTCCCCTTCTCTCACTAAACTCTTTCTGGACCTACTTCCCATTGTCACTCACCTGTGCCTGGGTCTCTCCTTGATCTGAGGCCCAAGTGGGTGTTTTACTGGCAGCAGTCATGGCCTTTGCCATGTAATTACGGAGTATAAAGGGGCTGCTGGTCTCTGGCTGGTTTGCAACGCTTGGGAGGTGGGACTTCTACCCTCAAAGTTCCTGATCCCATGGAAAGGCCCACTGCTGGTCTGTTGGGTGCCTGAGCGCACAAGATGGGGTGGGCCTCACAGAAAAGAGGCAACAAAGGGTCTCATCTGCTCTCCAGCTAGTGGCTGAGATCTGCCATTTTCCTTTAAAATTGTCAATCAAACACAGCCATGAAAGCCCTATTGAATAAACCTTTAATTCTGTGCAAATAAACATACAAATATTGAAAAACCACTTCAAAGAAGGATCAGGTTATTTCAAGCTAAAAAAACTCTAAACCAAATAAAGCTAGCAGTCTGCTTTGCAGCAATGTAAACAGTTGTTCATTCAGCTGAATTCATTAGTCATTCTTGGAGCTCAGCCATGCATTCATAATGAGACCATCTGGCAGAATAATGTCTGGCCATCTGTTCAACCTGCTTTTGTTGATACAGTTCACAGATGGCCTCATTAAGAATGTGAGGGCTAGCGAGCCTAACAAGCATTAATTGAACTGGGCCAATGTTCCAGTAAATGGAGGTGGGTCTTCTAACCTCTCAGCCTCACCATCTACCTGCCTTCATTGACACATTGTGATGTGGCTGCCTCAATTCCAGCTTGCAGACAACACCCGAAAACAAATTACTGGGTGAGTGGGCTAACTTTAAGATGTCAGAACTGCGTTGTTGGGAAATGGTCCTATTTGCCAATCTTGAACCGAAGACAGAAATCCAACCCCCAGTTTTAAATCTGGTTGTAATTTATTGGACAGAAAATTGCAAAAATACAGCTTATAGGGAGTATACCTGGACACCTAAACCAATAACTCTTGCATTTAGATAACTTTTGTGACTCAGAAGTATTAACCTTTAAACCTTGTCAATGGCTTTGCAATTGCCTGTTTTTCATTTCTCCTTTCTCAGTGGTTAAATTTTAGATTTGATTCTTTTGTTTCCCCTTTCAATCTACTACTTTTACTTTTCACTTCTGCAATCAATGGCTTATGCTGAGGCATAAATGCACGGCACTAGGAGCTTTCTGGCACATCCGTCACGTGACAATGTTCAGCCAGAGGATTATCATAACAGAGTTGCTAATTACCTGTTGTCCATCCACACTTCCTTCCAATGCAATCATGAAATACCTACTGTATTGCACGACTGCTGCCACAATTGAAATAATCTGTGAAGTATTAGATAGAAACTGAACTACCTCCTTCTGTATCACTCAGTACAATTTCTGTCCTAGAAACAGACATTCTATTGGCTTAACTTTTTTTGCTTTTAATCGTTTTCTTCAGAAAAGTGAGCTCTAGATTTAGCCTAGCATGTTGTCCTAAATTTTAATCATGGTAATAACTTTCCACATTTTCATTTGCCTTCAGGGATTTTTATCACATTTATTTTATGTAAAAAAATTACTTGTTTTGACAGTCACAAGAAGCATGGAGAAATAATAAACTGGTACTTAAATGAGTAATGCCTTTATTTGGCAGTTAGAATTTTCAACATTATTCCAAAGGTCTTCTGACCAATATTTTAGTTCCAATCCTAAGTGAAATCATGCTAATTTTATTTTAGTTGATAAATATATTAAATTTTAAATATAATAAACATTAAATATGCTTTTCCTTTTAATTTTAGCCAAATAAAACAATGACTGTTCCATACCATGCCATCTAAAAGCGTCAGGGTAATAAAATTCTTATAACAATTTTACCACAATCTGTAATCTCATGGCCCAGCACATTCCCCACTGTACCATTACCATCAAGCCAGGGGATCAATCCTGCTTCAACAAAGAGTGCAGGAGGGCATGCCAGAGCAGCAACAGGCATGCCTAAAAATGAGTTGTCAGCCTGGTGAAGCTATAACACAGGATTACTTGCGAGCCAAAGAGCATAAGCAGCAAGTGATAGAGCTAAGCAATCCCACAACCAACAGATCAAATCTAAGCTCTACAGTCCTGCCACAACCAGTTGTGAATGATGGTGGACAATTAAACAACCCTCTGGAGGAAGAGGCTCCACAAATATCCCCATCCTCAATAATGGGGGAGCCCAGCACATCAGTGCAAAAGATAAGGCTGAAGCATTCACAACAATCTTCAGCCAGAGGTGCCGAGTAGATGATCCATCTTGGCCTCCTCAGGAGGTCCCCAGCATCAGCCAGTCTTCAGCCAATTCGATTCACTCCACATGATATCAAGAAACGGCTGAAGGCATTGGATACTGCAAAGGCTATGAGTCTTGACAATATTCCAGCAATAGTACTAAGACTTGTGCTCCAGAAATTGCCGCGCCCTTAGCCAAGCTGTTCTAGTACAGCTGCAACACCTGACATCTACCTGGCTATGTGGAAAATTGCCCAGTTATGGCCTGTACACAAAAAGCAGGACAAATCAAACCCAGCCAATTACCGCACCATCAGTCTACCCTTGTTCATCAGTAAAGTAATGGAAGGCGTCATCAACAGTGCTGTCAAGCAGCACTTACTCAGCATAACCTGCTCACTGATGCCCAGTTTGGGTTCTGCCAGGGCCACTCAGCTCCTGACCTCATTAAAGCCTTGCTCATTATAGTCTTGGTTCAAACATGGACAAAAGCGCTGAACTTCTGAGGTGAGGTGAGAGTGACTGCCCTTTACATCAAGACCGTATTTGACCGTGTGGCATCAAGGAGCCCTAGCAACTCTGCAGTTGATGGGAATCAAGTAAAGTCTCCGCTGGTTGGATTCATACCTCGCACAAAGGAAGATGGTTGTGGTTGTTGGAGGTCAGTCATCTCAGCTCCAGGACATCACTACAGGAGCTCCTCAGAGTAGTGTCCCCAGCCCAACTATCTTCAGCTGCTTCATCAATGACCTTCCATCATAATGTCAGAAGTGGGGATGTTCGCTGATGATTGCGCAATGTTCAGCACCATTCTTGACTCCTCAGATACTGAAACAGCCCGTGTCCAAATGCAGCAAGACCCGGACAATATCCAGGCTTGGGCTGACAAGTGTCAAGTAACATTTGTGCCACATAAGTGCTAGGCAATGACTAAGTCCAACAAGAGAGAATCTAACCATCGCCCCTTGACGTTCGATAGCATTACCATCGCTGAATCCCCCACTGTCAACACCCTGGGAGTTACCATTGGTCAGAAACTGAACTGAAATAGCCATATAAATACTGTGGCTACAAGAGCAGGTCAGAGGCTAGGAATCCTGCGATGAGTAACTCACCTCCTGACTCCCCAAAGCCTGTCCGCCATCCACAAGGCACAAGTCAGGAGTGTGATGGAATACTCAACACTTGCCTGGATGAGTGCAGCTCTCCCAACACTCAAGAAACTTGACACCATCCAGGACAAATCAGCCTTCTTGATTGGCACCACATCAACAAACATTCAGTCCCTTTACTACCGACACACAGTAGCAGTAGTGTGTACCATCCACAAGATGCACTGCAGAAATTCACCAATGCTTGTTAAACAGCACCTTCCAAACCCATGACCACTACCATCCAGAAGGACAAGGGTAGCAGATAAATCAGAACACCGCCACCTGGAGGTTCCCCTCCAAGTCATTCACCATCCTGACTTGGAAATATATCAGTGTTCCTTCACTGCCACAGGATCAAAATCCTGGAACTCCCTTTCTAACAGCACTGTGGGTATACCTACACCATATGGACTGCAGCAGTTCAAGAAGACAGCTCACCACCACCTTCTCAAGGGCAACTAGGGATGGGCAATTATTGCTGGCCCAGGCAGCGAAGCCCACATCCCGTGAATGAATAATTTTAAAAAATTCATTTTCGGCCATTCATTTACAAATATCAAATAAATGCTTCCATCCAAATGGAGAAATGACATCTGAAAAGTATAGATTGTATAGTTGAATCAATTCTAAAAGTAGTGATCTTTCACCTCCAGTCAGAATGTTATCTCCTTTTCTCACTTTTTTCTGGGAGCAAGATATGACTAATTTTTATTTGATTGCAAAAAGGAAGTTCAGTGCTTTGCCGAAATTATCACTAGTGGTGAAGGCTCTCTTCCCTCTTCCTGTTATGCCACCCAGCTCATCGCAGGATTCCTAGCCTCTGACCTGCTCTTGTAGCCACAGTATTTATATGGCTATTTCAGTTCAGTTTCTGACCAATGGTAACTCCCAGGGTGTTGACAGTGGGGGATTCAGCGATGGTAATGCTATCGAACGTCAAGGGGCGATGGTTAGATTCTCTCTTGTTGGACTTAGTCATTGCCTAGCACTTATGTGGCACAAATGTTACTTGGCAACTGCACAAAATCCGGTCAGCAATTTTGTTTTACAACATAAGATTATCTATTTTCCAGTAAGCTGGCAACTTTCACCTGGAGCAAATACTATACCCCAATAATGTTTTTTTTTATTAAACTTTCATGAGATATGGCATCTTTGGCTGCGCCAGCATTTTTATTGCCCATCCCTAATTGCTCTTGAGAAGGTGTGTTGAGCTGCCTTCTTGATCCCCTGCAGTGTAGTCCATGTAGTATAGGTACAATCACAGTGCTGTCAGGGAGGGAGTTCCAGGATTTGACCCAGCAACAGTGAAGGAATGGCAATATATTTCCAATTCAAGATGGTGAGTGCAGGCAGTGATGTTCCCATGCATCTGCTGCCCTTGTCCTTCTAGATGGTAGTGTTCATGGGTTTGGAAGGTGCTGTCTCAGGAGCCTTGGTGAGTTCCTGTAGTGCACCTTGTAACTGGCACGCATTGTGCATTGGTGGTAGAGGGAGTGAATGCTTATGGATAGGGTGCTTTGTCCTGGATGGTGTTGAGCTTCTCGAGTTGTTGGAGCTGCAAGCAAGTGAAGAATATTCTATCACACTCCTGACTTACACCTTGGAGATGGTGGGCAGGCTTTGGGGGTCAGTTGGTGAGTTACTTGCCACTGGTTTCCTAGCCTCTGACCTGCTCTTGTAGCCACAATATCTATATGGCTAGTCCAGTTCGGTTTCTGGCCAATGGTAACCCCCTTGAAGATGTTAGTGGGGGATTCTTTGATGGTAATGCCAGTGAATGTCGGGGGTGATGGTTAGATTCTCTCTCGTTGGAGATAGTCATTGCCACTTGTAAGGTGCAAATGTTACTTGCCACTTGTTAATTCAAGCTAGGATATTGTCCAGGTCTTGCTGCATTTGGGGACATGGACTGCTTCAGTGTCTGAGAAGTTGCAAATGGTGCTGAACATTGTGCAATTATCAGCGAATATCCCCACTTCTGACCTGATGATGGAAGGAAGATCATTGATTAAGCAGCTGAAGATGGTTTGTCATTCTTGGATATGGGTGGTTTGGCTAGGACATTTTATATCTTAACAAATTTTCTGATCAGGTAATCCTTCCCAGGCTAAGTGCTTTTTTTGTGGGTAGCTATATTTATTGGTTGCTGATGCTTTGTGGTTCCGCTTCACCTGGGATCTCCTAATACTCCATTTAGTTAACTTTGAGTGCATAAATGTTTTTAATGACTAGCATTCTTGTCCCTAGGAGTTAGACGTTTTGCTTCTTAATCTTTTCGTACTAAGACAACATCCATATCTGGTTTAGGGGTCACTGGTGGCACCTTACTCTTTTTCAGGCTTTGCTTAGTCTGTGACACAAGGAAAAGTAAGTCATTAGTTCCTGATAATTCTCTAAAAACAAACATTTTGAGGCTTAGACTAACTATTACAGTAATACTGATTACTTGTAAGACAACAATGCCAGTGTTGGGTCTCAGCAGTTTCCCATCCACAGTATCTACATCTGTGTGTAGGGTTTTAGTTTCTCTGTTTGTGGGCCATATTTTGCCACTTATCGATTCCTTGCTGTACCTGCTCAGCGCTCTCTTGAAACATTCTCAGAGGAGTAACAATTAAGAGTTTGTACCTAAGACAGTCATGTCTAATAGTATGACCCTGCACAAGATGACCATGAAAGATAATTTATAGTACATGTGCCTTTATGTTTTCAAGTCCACTCCAGACTGAATACACAAACGAGGCTGACATTTGAGTGTGGCACTGAGGGAGTATTGTTTGAAGGTGCTGTCTTTTGGCTAACTTGATACCAGAAACCTGTTCAGGACAGCATTGCTGTCTTACAAGTAATCAGCATTACTGTAATAGTTAGTCTAAGCCTCAAAATGTTTGTTTTTAGAGAATTATCAGGAACTGATGACTTATTTTTCCTTGTGTCACAAACTAAGCAAAGCCTGAAAAAGAGTAAGGTGTCACCAGTGACCCCTAAACCAGATATGGATGTTAGTACGAAAAGATTCTATGGCACTATTTGAAAAAGAGTGGGACTGTACTCCTGGTGCCCTGGCCAACATTTACCCCTCCATACCAACAAAACAGAGTAATTGCCTGTTCATCTCATTGCTGTTTGTGGGATTTTTGTGTGGGGCAAATTGGCTGTCACTTTTCCCTACTAACAATAACACCTGCAGTTCAAGGGCAATTTGTTGGCTGTAAAATGCTTTGAAACTTCTTCTGGACAGCATCTGTCTTTCGTCCTTCCTACCTCCTTTGTCTAAATTTTATCAAACAAAAACTACAAATTATTTTAATTAATTCCAAACCTTAGGTTGAATCTTTCCTTTTAAAGGGGTTCTACTATGCTAGTTCAAGACAGTTTTCTAGGTCAGTATGTCACTGAACTAATTGGGTAACAAGCTCTTTTAGATCAAGTATTGTGCAATTAAAAAGGGTTAATTAGTAACCTTGTAGTAAAGGAGCCTCTGGGGCCAAGTAATCATAATGTTATAGAATTTTATCTTGTATTTGAGAGTGCTTTAGTTAAGTATGAAACTAGGTGTCTTAAATCTAAACAAAGCAAATTACCTAATTATGAGGGGTGAGTTGGCAGAGATAGTTTGGGAAACTACATTAAAAGCAATAATGCTGGATAGACAATGACAAGCATTTAAATAATTATTTCATAATTCACAACAGGTATATTAAAAATCCCACTGGAAAATGATCCAGCTGTGGCTTACAAGTGAAGTTAAAATAGTATTAGATTAAAATAAGTTGCTTATGATGTTGCCATAAGAGAAATAATCTTGAAAATTTTGAGGATTGGGAGGATTTTAAAATTCAGCAAAGGTTGACAAAAAAGAGAAAATAAGATATGAGAAAACTTAAAAACAGATTGTAAATCTCCTGTAGATATGTGAAAAGCAAGAGATTAGTATGAGTAAACATGGGTGCCTTAGAGGCAGGAATAGAATAAATTATATTGAAGAACAAAGAAAAAAATATCTTGGACAGAATTTTTGGCCCCACCAAGGTAGATGGAGCTCAAAAGTACTAGGATCAGACATCGTGCCAGTTTGACCCATTTCCTAGTGTCAGACTTTTTGGCCAAGACTGGTTTGGGGCCAGCTGGGTTCCAACCCCCACAAGGAGGACAACCAATTCGGCTCATTATGTACCTTATTAAAGCCAAGTTAAGAAAGCCACCTCGGGATTTTCAAGTCAACCTCCAATTTTCTGACATGACA
This sequence comes from Carcharodon carcharias, assembly GCF_017639515.1. Classification (NCBI taxonomy): domain Eukaryota; kingdom Metazoa; phylum Chordata; class Chondrichthyes; order Lamniformes; family Lamnidae; genus Carcharodon; species Carcharodon carcharias. The sequence goes on along the minus strand of NC_054468.1, from coordinate 52,274,502 downwards.
GGGAGTCATTTAATTACCTGGTTGTGGGTACCCAGTGGCAGGTTGGGATGCTAGCACTTTTAAAAATTGATTCATGGGATGTGGGCATTGCTGGCTGGGCCAGCATTTATTGCCCATCCCTAGTTGCCCTTGAGAAGGCGGTGGGGAGCTGCCTTCTTGAACCGCTGCAGTCCATGTGGTGTAGGTATACCCACAGTGCTGTTAGGGAGGGAGTTCCAGGATTTGACCCAACGACAGTGAAGGAAAAGTCTCCTCCTTCTCCTATTTCTTGTGTTCTTAAGTTTTGAATGATTAGTTTAACAGCCTACAATAGGGTTACTGACGCAGTGACAGGTTTTCTGTTTAGGTGGCAAGTGCTTTTCTAGGTTTGGGAAGATATTCTCCCCTGCCTGTTATACCTCCTAGAATTGTTTTGGAGAAAGCGGGAAATTTCAGGTGGTGAAGCCTGCTACTGTGTCACCTCCCCAACCGTGGTTTTCTCCCCTTCACCATTGGAAGGACTACTGCTGCCTTCCTCTTCCCGTCCTGCCACATGCAAATCCAAATGGAAATGGGGTGGGGTGGGAAGATCCCTTGGAATCTCTCCTGTCCAATCCACTTATGGACACTCCCTGGGGCCACTATGTGCAAAAGCAGTGGTCCCCAGAAACTACTGAGGACCTCCTGAGGAAGGAGATCACCTAGATCCCCCAGAGGGGTGGATCCTGGCTTATGTTTCTAATTTCACTGTAATTCATTTTACACTGTCCAATTATATGGTCGCCAAGGGACATGTTTTTAAAAACTGTCTTAATTAATTGAACCAAATGTAAGTTCTTCTTTGTATCAGCCTCTGTATCAGTCTCTGTACAAGTATATGTAGTTCCTTGAAGTATCAGGGATAGTACATACTTTGTGTGTCTTTGGTAATATTATTAGCACAGTGTTATGGCTGCATTCCTTCACAACTACTTTATTAATTTCAACTCAATTTAACGAACAGGAAGAGTGTGAGATACTTAACCCTGCAGTCAATATGTGAAATCTATAACCTACAAGGTAATTGTGCAAAAAATGTGCAAAAAGGCAAAATGGTTTTATAATTATGCTGCATTCTTTAAAAAAAAATCAAATTGACTTGTACCAATGCACATTTGAAGTATTCTGTAGGGATGTCTCCCAGCTCAGAATTCTATCAATGTATGTATATTGTTTCAAGGGTGAATTTCGCTCCAGACAAAATCGAATCAAACTGTCAAAATGGAACTTTTTCATCTGATACATTTAACTTTTGCCACATCTATTAAACTTGACAACTACTTGAAACTTGAAGGTATCTGATGAGATCATGGTTTATACAGAACCATACTGTGCCAATTAAGTGTATTCCTTTCTTTGAGGCCTCAGTTAGGGTGATAGGTATATCCATTTGAGTCAGCTCCTTGAACTGCTTGTCAAACTATTCCCATGGAAACAATATCAAGAGAATATAGCCAAAGGAGTAAAATGAGAAGACCTAGCCAGCCTGATAAGCATGCTGCTTCCACAAACCTTGTGCAAGTAATTGCAGTCTCTTCACCACTTTGTCTAAAGGCAGGCTCTCTATACTTTTTCTGACTTTCAATTGAATTGAAACCCTTGAACATTTGTTCACCACACAGGTCTGCTACTCAAACCTGAATTTAATTCCCACAAAATAAACTTTCTTAGTCCAAGTAGCGCAAGAACCATTGTGCCCTTTAGAGTAATTGATTATCACAGCCTTAAGTTTCATTTGCGAACCAGATATTTGGGACTAGGTGTTCTCTGTTATTAGGTAGGAATGCAGTGGAAAGGCATATAATTGGGAAGGGAGGTCTTCTGTCCCCTCACTGGCTTGGCCTTCATTTCCTTTCTCAGGAACATCAGTAGTAAGGTTTAATAAATTGTTCCTTCCCCACCAATCACATGCTAATGTTTTTGGTGGTGGGACACCATATTTTGGCCTGTTTCTTTCCCAACCACTCCAAATTCTGCCACTCCCTTGGGTCCACCTGGTAAACCATGGTTTTAGGCCCAAGATTGAGGTGGGAGTGGCCCTACTTTTGGCAAACGGAGGAAGAGGGAGGTCCCCCCTTCCACCAAAAGGCTCTATAGTCCCCTTAGCATGATCCCATCACTTCAGGTTCTACAACGGAGCACCTTAATTTTCTTTGGAGTCATTGACAGGAATTCCACCTCGATCCCGCAATAAATATCAAATGGTTGTGACCCAGAAACTGACTAGGATGTCATGAAAGACAGAGGCCCCAATCCATCACGTTTCAGGTAGGATCAGGAAAAGCCAACCCTTTGTATCTTAAAAGAAGTGCTGGACAATTGATGCAGCGTTTGTTGATCATGCTGAAAATGTTATTGTATTTGCCTTGAACTTTGAAGTCATCCACAACTCTATCTGTGTCTTACCTTGCAGTAAGTCCTGTTCCCCTATAGCCCCTGTGTTCGCTGACCTCACTGGCTCCCGGTCAAGCAATCTTGATTTTAAAATTCTTATCATTTGTTTTCAAATTTCACCATGACCTCATCCCTCCCTATCTCTCTCATCACCTCCACCCCACAACCTTCAAATATCTTTGCTCAGCAATGAGGCTAACTGACATCCCGCCATGAGCGGACGACTTTCCCACATGGGCCCCTTTCTGCCTCCAATTTAACCATGGGTAGTTTTCCCGTCACTGAAACATTGACACCCGGCCTATCCTGCGATTAAGTGGGCCAGGCTGTCACGATTCCAGCCACGGCAGACAGGATTAAATTCTGCCCCGGTATCTGTACCAGCTTGTATAGCATACTGCAAAGAAGGGAATGTGAAAGAAACAACTCATGAAGTACTTTTCAGCTGTGCAGTATGAACCCTGGTCCCTGGCTGCTGTTGCCTCTTCCTAACCTAATAACTTCATAAGTCCTTGATTGTCTTAATGGCTGAATTTTGCAGAAATTGCATGCAGATAGCTTTATCCAGTAATACAGATGGATATCTGTTTCAGGCTTGGAAACTACACATTGAACATTGTTATAAAACACATGTTTTATATCGAAAATGACTTTGTTAAGTGCATTGAAGCCACCAGACAAGTAAAAAGACTGAACAAAAGCATTTTAAATGACTCAAACTGCAGCTTCTAAGTTGGCCAAACATTTGTATAGCTGTACCCTACATATTCCAAAGTCATTAGGACAGAGTCTGGCTGTTTAGAGATGGTCTCTGTCTCTGGTGGGCTATCAACTCAGATGATTGTGAATGACCACATCTCCTGAGCCATTCACAAAATATCCAGACATTACCTGTGTATTCAGTTGGGTGTGGAACAAGCCGTTAGACTCGATCATTTTGGACAATTGATCCCCATGTGAATGGAACTCTTCCAGCCATAATGTAATAATTTCTAAACAATGGAGCTACAGTCAGCTTGCTATGACAATGTCTGGACAATGGGCCAGTTTGTGAGAGGGGCTAATGGGCCATAACTCCCAAGCTCCCCAGTGTCAGATTTGGTGAGTACCTCCATATATGTGCTGGGGAATCCTTCTTGGAGGTTGCCAAGTAAAGGTTTGCATGGCAATTGCCCAGAAGTGCAAAATTCCTCTGGACAATTGCTGTGCTCTGGAAATCATCCAAATATGCAATTTAAATCACAAACTTCAGATGGCTCCACCACGGTTATACCAATAATTACCCAGAAAAAGTTAGAAGAGTTAAAACCTTTTCTAACTTCTGGGTAACTATTGTAAAAACCCAGACCGCCCCTGAACGGGACTCCACCCACAACCCCCAACCTCTTCAACCAACCCCCTCGACCTCCGATTTCTTCCCCCTCCCACCCCCTAAATCCTACCCATTCACCTTAGAAACTTACCTTCTCCCTAGCCTATCAATTTCAAGGGACCTTTAAACTTACCTGCTTTACGGCAGCTACTGCTGCATCCTCCAGAGCTGCGCTTTGCTGGGGCCTGTGAGGAGTCTTTGATGCAGGCCCCAAGCAACTCCGATGGTTGGAAGTGTCAACGTAATTTTCGAGAGCAGGCAAATAGGAATTTATTTCTTCTAATTCCTGCGAGCCATCTCTTTCCAACTCTGTGTTTAAGAAAATGCTTTTCTCCAGGCCAGCCAGAAGAAGGATTCGAGTATGAGATCAGAAAGACCGGAGTGGGCTCTTATTCTCACTCCGACCATCCTGCAAGCTTGCACCATGCCTGTTTTTTGACCATCCATACACCCTGGCAATGCATTAAAAATCAACCCAGCAGCTGCTGACCTAGAAGAAAAATTAGAAATGGTCCGCCAACATTTTTAAAATCGTTTCAACATAGAATTCAGAAAGACCATCAAGCTCATTCCGAAATCATCCAAGTCATCAATCTGCATGATTCGTATATAACTGACTTTTTTTTTTACTCTTAAGCAATTTAACTTTCCCTTCCACTTTGTAACTTTCCCTCTGCATGTCTGTGTGTGTACTACTGAATGCGTGTGCAAGTGAGAGTTGATGTTTTTTAGTTTGTGTTAAATATAATAAATCCTATTTTCTTTCCTTTTTAAAAACTTACAAGAAAACCTGTTTATGTATGTCTTTTACAGTCACATAACTTAAACACTTGAACACTCACTGAATTACCAAGCAAATTCCTTTTAAAAAAAAAACCTGTTGTGGTCAACTGAGGAGTGGAAAAAGAGGGGATCCATTCTACCACTTCTCATCTGACTGTAATAACATGAATAACTGTTCCAGACATTGGTAGAAAAAAGGCATATTTTGATGACCAACAGTCAGTAAACTCTGAGTAGTCATATTGCCACCAACCACAACTGCAGGGTTTGGTGGTGATTGTGGGGAACTGGTTTCACAGCAATCAACAGAATCAGTCAGACTGTCTTATCTACTGTAGTTAGCATGCATTATTGGACAGAAACAGCCAATGGCATCATAGCACAGAAACAGCCAATGACAGTAATAGTTAACTGCAACCTTAAATCTACTCCCGTCTTCTAAAAGCACTGCAATGCTGTCCGATAGGACAGTGGCAAACCCTCCACAAAAGCATCACATGCAGCACAACTAACCATGATACAGGGTTGGGTGCTGAGCTGTTTTGTCATTGCATCCAGACTCAGTTTGGTGACTGAACATTTTGGTTTAGTTTTGCTTGACCTTTTTTCCTCCCCCAAAGACTTTCCAAAACTCCAAATAAATGTTTCTGTGCATTATGACTATTTAACTTTAGGTGCCTGCATTCCTTAGGTTTCAGCTGAAGTGCTGAAGGTAAAAGCTGCACATTGTGAAATTCCATGCAATTGGCATATGATACTACTGGCCAAATTTACACTTGTTTCTGGCAATTTTGAATTCATTTTTGTCTTATGTGAGAATTATGTCACATTGGCCCAATTTTTCCAGCAGTAATAACGACGACACTAGCAGCATTCGGAACCATTACTCCACTGAAACTGACAGCAACTTCTGGAGCCTGCACATGTGCAGTGAATATATGCTTATCCACAGGGTGTGGTGTTGAGGCAATGCCAGTCTGCAATCAATGGGAAATCAATTGAATTCACGAGAACTTCCATCCATAAACTGTTAGTCTTGCTGTAAAATTTCTTGAAAAAGTCACACCTTGTTGAATGAGCTGTAACTGGGTTTTTAACAGCCTGCTATCTTCTTAATTACTGCTAAACGCTCTCACTGGTCCTGTGATGCTAATTTTATAGTTGTGAACTCCCAAATTTCTTCATAATATTAAATTCCACATTACTTTAAAAATGATTAAATTTAGTTTATTTTAGTTTCTATCTTCAATTTTTTTAATGCTATTTGAAAATTTAAGTTCTAACTGAAGGATTTAAGTGGTTTTAACTTGCTGGTTTGTGGCTTGTGAATACTTCACCGTGATTGGCAGCTTACCTGCTTGCTGGCATCACCACTATGAACACCAAAAGATCTCCTTGACTTGGCACCAGATTTAAACTGCTGTCTGGAAAGGGTAAATTATGCCACAGAGATCAGTGGATCTGTGTTGGCAGCTTCTTCAAGGTTAACAGCATGCACCGTTGCTTTGCCACAGAACTCAAAATCCAGATTTTTATTTTGTATGGTAAACTTTAGTGTTTAAACAGTTGATAAATTTTTTTTATTTCATTTTTTTCAGATTTCATCTCAATTGCCTGTATCTTGGGGACAGGAATATTAGGTAAGTCTATTTCATTTTAACGTTTACTTTTTGTATTTGTTCATGGGATGTGGATATCATTGGCCAAGCCAGTATTTATTGTCAATTCCAAATTGCCTTTGAGAAAGTAGTGGTGAGCCACCTTCTTGAACTAGTGCAGTCCATGTGGTGTAGGTACACCCGCAATGCTGTTAGGTAGAGAGCTTCAGGATTTTGACCCAGTGACAGTGAAGGAACAGCGAAATAGTCCCAAGTCAGGATGATGTGCGACTTGGAGGGATTCTTGCAGGTGATGGTGTTCCCATGCATCTGCTGCCCTTGTCCTTCTAGATGGTAGAGATTGTGGATTTGGAAGGTGCTATCAAAGGAGTCTTGGTGAATTGCATTCCTGCAATGTATTAATCTTGTTGTGATGTATCTAGCATTAACATCCATGTTGCGTTGTATTTCTAACAAATCTTAGAGGGTGTCTCAATGATAAAACCCTCCTTTTGTTTTGCGCAGTCTATTTTAAGGTGGCATTGTTTCTGTATCAGAAATAACATTTTTAAGAATGCTGCTAACAGCACCGGAGCTTGTTAAACAACTGATTTAGCATATAACATTGATACTGATTCATCTTTCTCCAGTTATGTTATTTGATGTGCAACTGACCCTGTGTGCATTTAAAATTAAGTATTTTAAATGGAAGAATCCAGGAGATATGGAGAAAGGTCAGGGCAATGGTTTTAGCTGCACTGTAATAGCTTCCCTTCATATTGTAAAACCAATCAGGTCCTCAGAGCTTAAAGTTTTCTCAAAATCGTTGTTTCTGAAGCACCATTTGAGCACAACACTGTTTTCAGTGGTAGATTCTTGGGTGAAGTGGAGTGAAAACAGCCTATGGACAATGCACCGAGAAAACTCTCTGTGATACAGATGAAGCAGCAGCAAAATAAATGAGAGGAATTTGAAGAAAATTGCTAAACAATGAATAACACATAGGAATGGGAGACAATGTGCTCTGGTAAAAAAAGCAATAAGTTAACGTGAAAGGTGTTCTCAATATGAATGGAACCGCTTGGTCAAAGGCTGTAGCTTAATAGAATGACTAAGTTAACTTATGAAATGCGTTGTATTTTCATTTGGGAATAATATCTAGTTGCTCAATTTATTCAACTCAGATGAGAGTTTATTTGTTAATCTACTTCCATTTTATCCTCACCCAGGAAGTTATTTACTTATTCAAGCCAATTCAGAATCTATTTTACTCAGTCACTGATTTAATTATTTATCTATACCAAAAGGTAGTTGATTTATTTACTTGTTCAATGTAATAAATTATGTAATAGCCATCCATAGAGTAACTATTTATTTGTATCCTGTCAGAGTTTATTTTAGGTAATTGCTTATAAAATAATTTAATTAGGTTACTTCCAGGACGCAATATGACAGATGTCATATTGATCATACAAGTGAGAACCAGGCTAAATATAAAATGTTCAGAAGGCAAGTGAAAAAGGTAATAAGAGAAGCAAGGAGGAAGTATAAGAAAAGACTGGCAGCCAACATAAAAGGGAATCCAAACGTCTTCTATAGGCATATATAGAGAAAGTGTAGTAAGACGAGGGCTGGAACCACTTACAGGCCAAAAAGGGCTTCTACACATGAAAACAGAGGGCTTGGCTTGGGTACTAAATGAGCATTTTGCATCTATATTTACCACAGTGGAAGAAAAGGAGGTTTCAGGCTGGCTGTACTTACAGTTGACAAGTCACCAAGAAAGAATTTGAATGCATCAGAGGATGCTGAGGGAAGTAAGGGAGGAAATTGCAGAGACATTGGCTATAATCTTCCAATATTCCTTATAGATGGTTGTTGTGGGAGGGGGTGTGGTCCTAGAGGACTGTAGAATTGTAAATTTTACTAGATATTAAGACACAGCAGTTGGTAAAGGCTGTTATTTTTAAAATCCCAAAGGGAAACTTTAAACAACTGTCAATTGGTATGTTTTGAGTTGCAGCTCTAAATTCAGGAATAAGACCACCAGTTCTCAAGAGGTTTTTATATAAAATCAATTGAAACATTTATTAATTTACAAGGAGGTTTTAAACATATACACATGTCTGCAAATTACTACTATCACAACTTGTAACAAATTCCCAAATTGATTTCCACTAAGGCAACAATAACCAATAGACTTAACCAGACACTTTGAGAATTGAAGGTTAGGTTCCTTTCAATTTGGTTCCTTTGCAGACATTTGTAGGCTTACAGCTGCTTAGATATTCCATGCCTCTGACTTCCACACACAAACTTCACTCAGGTTCTACCCAGCCTTTGCTTTTAAATGTAAATTTTCATTATATCACCAAGGCCTTTGAACCCCATTCATAGTACCAATTTTATTAGCAATATAAGCATTGCTTGGTGTCTCCTGGCTAGGTGCAAGATTTCACCCCCAGTTTTTGAATGCTCTATTCAACAAAATGCAAATGTACTCTTTACCTCTCTGTTTAAATCTCAAAACTACTATACATCAAAGCACCCAGACTAGCTGGCTTTAATCCAATTAACACACACACAGACTAGACCTCTGCTTAAAAAAAAATTCCAATAACATTATACACATTAAGATCTTCATGACACAAGATGGATTTGTTAAAGGCAAATCATGTTGGACTTGATTGTGTTTCTTCATGAGTAGCAGAAAGGGTTGAAGAGAATAATGCGGTCAATGTGATATTTGTGGACTTTCAAAAGGGGCTTGATAAAGTGCCACATGATAGGCTTGCCAACAAGTTGAAGACTATGGATTAAGATGGAAAGTGGCAGCATGGATATGAAATTTACCGAGTGACATGAAACAGATAGTAATGGTGAATGATTGTTTTTCAGACTAGAGTGTGTTACGACTGGGATGAGAATAGTGCGCAGATTCTATAGCCCTGCTACTCCATAGGTCGCAGCAAAAGTGTAATTGTTTAATTCCCTCACCAAATTAGCCAATTAGTTTAATTCACTCACCAAATTAGCCAATTGTTTACCTTCACTACTGCTAGACCCAAAATAAGAGAATCTTTAACCAGGCTTCTTATAATAAACCGAACATAATTGATTTATTACGAAACAAAACTTAATTTTAGAAAAAAGTTGTAAAACTGGTTAACATACAATTTATGTTTCAGAAGTGTAATGATTTACCCTATTTTAAAAAAAAAATCCCAATATATACATATACACACACACACACACGTGTGCACACACAACAGAGGGCAAGACAAATAAGGTCTCTGCAGAGGTTTGTGTAAGGGAACACCTTTTTGTAAAAAAAAAGATAAAGTTCGCAAAGGTCTTGATGCTGTTGATCTGACAGCTCATTGGTCACAGCAGTTATCTGGAACTCCTTTCAAATAGATCTTTGATGAAATGCTGCCTTTGTTCATTCTCGCTTGTTGAGATGTGGACACGGGTCACTTGGTTACCCCAAAATAATCAAGCTATGGCTTTGGCTTTGTCACTATCAGCAAAAAGTAAGATTAGGAGCAAAGCATTTTCAGAATTGGAGGTGAATGACTTGGATTCCGAAGAGAGCTGGCCCTTCCAATGCAATTTGTGGATAGGTTTTATTAAAAGGATGACATGTTGGAAGCATATGAAGCATGGTTAACCTTTTATGGATTTAAGAAACCAGATGATCAGTCTATGGAGGAATATATTATGGACTTTGATAAGCGATATAAGAGACCGACAAAGTTTAACCTTGAAATCCCAGAGTCTGTATTGGCATTTAAGTTACTCGATTGTCCACCAAACTTTTATTCCCGGAAGTTAACAAGACCGCTTGAACTCTGACAAGACATACCCGGCATTTGAACCTGAGAAATGCACGGGGAATTGTTGATCGGTATGATTCTAAGTATCATTATGCAATGAATTGTCCGCAGTGAAAGAATTGTGTTTTTGAAATAACGCATGAAACAGAATTCCGAGGCTGAAAATGATGATGGTGACTGCCATGAAGGGATTGCATTGGTCACTGGGAGTTTGAATCCGGCGAGGAGTATTTTGATTGCTGATTCATTCAACAGCACGGTGTTGGATAGCAGTTGCACTTCCACAGTATGTGGAGTGGATTGGCTTAACTGCTACCTGGAATTTCTCGATGAGGCAGATTGATGGAAGGTTAAGGATTATGGAAGCTCTACCTGCTTCAGGTTTGGGGATGATAATACCCTAACGTCTTCCAAAAGAGTTGTCCCCCCTTGCAAAATAGCTGGGGTCAGTCTCCTCATCAGTACTGATATGATCACGATTGAGATACCTCTATTGTTGAGCAGACCTTCGATGAAAAAAAGCACAGGTGAAGCTAGACAAGGCGAATGACAGAACAATTGTGTTCAAAAAAACTGTGGACCTACATTTTACTTGGTCAGGCCATTACTGCCAGCCGTTATGGAAGCCAAGTATGTCTTGTCAGAGTTCAAGCGGATTTGTTAACTTCTGGGAATAAAAGTTTGGTGGACAAGGAGATGATTATTTGGAAGTTGCATAGACAATTTGCGTATCCAGTGCCACAAAAGCTGAAATCTCTACTGCGGGATGCTGGAGTGGTTGATAAGAATACGACAACCTTCCTGAGCAAGTCACAGCTCAAAGTGGCATTTGTTAAATATCGAAAGACACCACCATGTCCTGTTGTGAGTCTGCCACTGGCTAGAAAATTTAATGATATAGTGGCAATGAACTTAAAATTATGGGACAGGATTGGGATTTTTTTGCTACACTTTGTAGACAGGTTAAATCTAGTTGCCATATCTGCGGTAATAGATGGGAAGGACAAACGGACCATTTTTAATAAGGTTGTGGAGAAATGGGTGGGTACCTGATTAGGAACACCAATGAAATTCCTCACGGATAATGGACAAGAATTTGTGAATGATGAATTTTGTGTGAAAACTTGAATATTATATTTACGTATACTGTGGCTGCGAGCCCATCCAGTAATAGTTTAAGTGAGAAGAATCATGCAGTGATAGATGACATGTTGCATAAGATACTGGCTGAATAACCAGATACCAATTTTCATGTCGCGTTGGCATGGGCAGTACATGCAAATAATTCTTCGCAAGTGGTTGAGGTTTATAGCCTGTACCAGTTGTATGGAAGAAATCTGAAGTTTGCCTTCAGTGTTATTGGATGCTTCCCTTGCTGTTGAAGGAGCTATCATTGGCTCTGTTTTTTCTGCCCACTTGAATGCCTTGCATGCAGACAGGAAAGCTTTCATCAGGTGGAGGTTCCAGAAAAAATTAGGAGAGCATTGCGACACCACACAAGACTGTCTGAGGTAGAAGTTATAGCATGTAAAGGGAAAACTGTGATCATTCAACATGGGAATCAAACAATAAAAGCCCATTCTCCACGGGGTCATTGGAATTAATTATGCATTTGTGAATACTGACAAGGTGATAGATAATGACGCACCATATGCATCGTATTTTGTAGGGCAGAGCCAGAGGGACAAGATATAATGGATCAGGAGTTAGATAACAGTAGAAAATCGGATTGTGGCAAACAGGAAGAGGCTATTTTGTTCAGAGGCCAGCTGCCCAAAGTGGGTTCCCGGTATTGTATCGTCCGGAAGGATTGGATGACTGGAGGGATGCAACAATTGTTGGGGGGGGCAGGAAAACCTACTGGAAAATATAAGAATTGGCTGAATGTCCGGGATGATGGACAAACAGTGAAGGCAGTGGATTTGGAAAACGGAGTATGAGAATGGAAAATAAGGAAGTGTAGCCCAAGTTGCAGTAATGGGTCGGTTGATGATTCCCAGGTGAGGAAATGTTCACGTACAGTGGATAGGGCCTGTGATGGGGTAAGCAGTGGATCTGATAGTAGGAGCCCAGAAAGACTTAAACAGGCTTGTAGGGGTCACAGCCTGACTAGACAACCTAGCAAAGTGAAGAGTGCTGAATCATTATGACAAAGCAGCAGAAGCAGGAATCCCCACAACTGAGAGGTTTTTGTAACAGCTGACAAGTTAGGGGACAAAACTGTATGGGAGACTAAACAGAGGCCAATGGACAGTTTGGTATATATTCAGCAGCTCCAAATAGAGCTCAGCCAACGTGGGAGTGTTTTTGTGGGAGTGTAAGTTGACATATATAAAAGCTGCATTTCTGTAGGGGAATCACCTCCAGAGGAAAGTTTCTCAAACCTCCTAAGGAGGCACCAGAGGTAGAGGGAAAACTTTGGAAGTTGAACAATTGTGTAAATGGTTTAAATGATGCTTCTATAGTGTAGTACTTTTACTTTTGATTGGGTAAAGTTAGGTAGTCTCCAACTGAAGGCCGATCCTGCCATGCTTTACTGGTACCATGGTGGGAAACTGGCAGGTATCTTCTTAATACATGTTGGTGACTTCCGTGGGGTGGCACTAGTGAGTTTCAAAATAGAGACATTGACATTTAGGATGGATTTTAAGGTAGGGAGTCAGGCTAAAGGGGCCGTTTTAATATATTGGATTAGAAATAAAACAGTATAGGTCTGAGGTTACTTTGCACCAGCAATTGTATTTAGAAAGTGTTAGCCCCATTGCAGTCAGCCGGGCTAGTTTTCACAAAAAATTGCTGATGCTTTCAAGGATGAGACAGAGCAGCTGTGAAGTCTTGTTCATCAGTTGAACTGGCTGGGCATTCAGACGAGACTGGATGCAAAGTTTTGATGTTCTTGAACTGAGTACGATAATGAAACATCCCAAGATGCAGGATATCTTATGGGTGAACAAAACATTAAAAAGGTTAAAGATGGAGAAATGTGTACTCAAGCTTCCATCTTTAGGTGATGCTAAGAATACAAAATTGATTGTGTTCAGTGACACCTCCCTCGCACACTTCATCGATGGGTTTACAAGTGCAGCAGGTTTTATAATATTTCTTGAGTGAAAATGGGGAAGTGTTATCCCTTGGTTTGGGAAGCCAAGAAAATGAGGTGAGTAGTGAAAAGCACACTGGCTGCTGAGACTCACATTAGTAGATACGTTATCTAAAACATTAGGGGAAATACTACATAGGGGAAATGATGAAGGAGATGTCCCAATAGAGTGCTATATTGATAATCGATCCCTTTGGGATAATGTACACTCCACAAACAGTAAGAGTAAAAAAAAAGATTATGGATTGATATTGTAAATCTAAAACAAATGGTGGAGAAAAAGGAGAGCACTAAGCTCCAGTGTGTTGATACAAGTTATCAGTTATCAGACTGTTTCACCAAAAGGAATGCTTGCAGTGAAAAATTGTTGGGGGCATAGAATAAGGATGACTCAGGATGTGAGTTTTTTTGAAAATGGGTGATTCATTTTTCTATCTTTTACTTATTTTTCTGAAAAGGAAATGCACTTGTGTCTTTTTTTGCTTAAGAAGGGGAATTATTAATGTTGAATTTGTGCTTCATTAGAATACATGCAAGTTGATAATTAAGCACAGCTGTCCCCAACTGGGGAAGGATTAGGGAATCATTGCAAGAGTATATAAACCAATTCACTCTGTGTGCCTGGGAGAAATTAGGAGAATCTGTGACTTTACTTCTGCTGTCCTGGAAATAAACCTGGTTTAAGGTATGGGTTAGCTTTAGACTCGTTCTTCCTCAACACACAATTACTGGAATTAACATAGAGGATGGTATACTTGGTGTTTCCCCAGGTGTCAGTGCTAGGACCACAGCTTATCTTGATGTATATTGATAACCTAGACTTGGGTGTGCAGGGCACAGTTTCAAAATTTGCAAATGATACAAAGCTTGGAAGTATTGGAACTGGGAGTAAGATTGCGATAAGAGTTTGAGGACATAGGCTTATGGAATGGACAGACAGGTGGCAGATTGAATTTCATGCAGGGAAGTGTGAGGTGATACATTTTGGTAGGATAAAGAGAGGTAAAACAAAGGGTGAAATGCTAAAGGGATGCAGGAACAGAAAAACCTAGCGATCTATGTGTACAAATCATTGTAGATGGCAAGACAGATTGAGAAATTGGTTAAAAAGGCATAGAGAACTCTGGGCATTGTAAAAAGAAGCATAGTGTAAAAAAGCAAGAAGGTTATGAGGAACCACTGCACTGGGTTTGCCTCAGCTGGAGTATTGTGTCGAATTGTTGGCAGCACATTTTGGAAGGATGTGAAAGCATTAGAGATGTTCCAGGAATAAGGGAATTCAGTGAGGAGGATCAATTGAAACAACTTGGGGCTATTTGCCTTAAAGAAGGGACAATTGAGAAGAGATTTTTTAATGTATTATTCATTTAATAAGACCATAAGACGTAGGAACAGAAGTAGGCCATTCAGCCCATTGAACCTGCTTTGCCATTCAATGAGATCATGGCTGATCTGATAATTCACAACTCCACTTTCCTGCCTTTTCCCCATAACCCTTGATTCCCTTACTAATTAAAAATCTATCTGTCTCAGCCTTGACTTATTGTCAAGTACTTATTGACCCAGCCTCTCCAGCCCTCTGCGGAAAAGAATTCCACAGATTCACTACCCTCTGAGAGAAGAAATTCCTCTTCACCTCTGTCTTAAATGGGCAACCCCTTACTCTGAGATTATGCCCTCTGGTCGTACACTCTCCCACAAGGGGAAGCAACCTCTCAGCATCTATCCTGTCAAGCCCCCTAAGGATCTTATATGTTTCAATAAGGTTGCCTCTCATTCTTCTAAACTCTAGTGAGTACAGGCCCAACCTACTCAACCTCTCCTCATAAGAAAATCCCTCCATACCCAGGATCAACCCTAATGAATCTGCTCTGGACTGCTTCCAATGCCAGTATTTCTTTCCTGCAAAACAAAACTGGATTTCAAGAAATGTAAATTGATAACAGAAGAAGCCCTTGAGTTAAGTGAAAAATGAAGAAATCTTAAAGTGAGCATAAAGCAGATCACAATATGAGAACTGAATACAACAGGTTAACCAGAGAGATGAAGCTGAAAGCCAAGAGAAAAGAGAACAACTGGATAAACAACCAGTGCAAGAATCTGAAAATTATGGCAAAGAGACTAAAGATGAGATTATTTGGAAGATAAGAGAACTAAATTAATTTTGCAAACTCAAAATGGCTGCAGTGAAAATGGTCATTATAATTGTGGGTGAGCAAATGAGGTGATGAGATGAGAGGTGAGAAGAGTCTTTTGTCGATCCATACAATGCATAGAGTGTGACAGATGAATCAGTTATGGAGTAACTGCCCTATGCAAATGAAGGGCTGTTTATCCTGGGTTTCTTGGAAGATGAAAAAAAGATTTCTATTGACAAGTTTGAAAAAGAACCAGGGTCCTATTTTGATATTGTAACCACTGAGTTCTTGCAAATGAGTGACGAATGTATGTGAAAGTGATGCAAAAGCTGTTTAATGAAATTCATAAAGAGCAAGTACCTGAAGACACAGAGAAGAAAAAAAATGTAAAGATGGTGCTTAATAAAGAAACAGCTAGCTTTACACTGGCATGAAGTTGATGATAAGTCAGATTTTGGAGAAGTTTATAAAACGCAACTTCCATGATTACAACAACTTCATAGATTTTAAGCAGGCATTTGACATATTCTGGCAAGAAGGGATATGGTAGTCCTGAGGATGTAAATACGAGGAGCTCATGAACTTCTTTGCCACTAAAATTGATCAGCTGCCTTTGCCACTTCCCCCTCTTTCCCTATCCACCAGGCCAGTTTTCCAGTTGGTGGTGGGATCGGGGCTGGGTGGGGTGGGGTGTGAAGGCGTGGGCAGAATTTAAAGTAGGTGACAGCCTGCAGGCTGGAGAACCACGTTTTGCATCTTTTCAGGAAGATTCGCCATCAACTAGGCAGTGAAGGGCTTTTCCTGTGATCCAAGAACCTGGGGGCGGAAGTCTCATTCACTGAGAGCTGCCAACCAATCAGTGGTTGGCAAGAAGAAAAATAGGAGCAGAAGAACACAACATGGCCCATTGAGTCTGCTCCAGCATTCAGTATGATCATGGATGATCTTGGGTTTCAACTCCACTTACCTGCCCGTTCCTCATATTGCTTAATTTCCTGAGAGCCCAAAAATCTGTCTATTCCAGCATTAAATGTATTCCTCAATGGAGCATCCACAACCCTACAAGGGTGGGGAATGATGGTGTTTAGCCCTGTAATGGACAATATTTTCTTCCATTTTCTTTTGATTGCGAAACACTCGAGAGAATAAATGTTAATTTTTAAGGTTTTTAACCAGGGGCATAGATTTAAGGTAAGGGGCCGGAGGTTTAGAGGGGATGTGAGGAAGAATTTTTTTCACCCAAAGGGTGGTGGGAATCTGGAACTCTCTGCCTGAAAGGGTGGTAGAAGCAGAAACCCTCATTACATTGATTTTGGATGTGCACTTGCGGTGCCATGGCATGCCAAGGCTATGGGCCTAGTGCTGGAAAATGGGATTAGAATAGTTAGGTACTTGTTTGACCGGTGCAGACTCGATGGGCCGAAGGACCTTTTTCTGTGCTGTAGACCTCTAAGATTCTAAGATACGTTTTAACTTTTATCTGCCAATGAATGAAATTACTTAAATTCTTGCTCAGAGGAACTCTGATCGAGAAAGGTGATTTTAGCTCGAGTCACTCAATGGAAACTAGGTGGGTGAACAGCTAAAATTACCTAATCCCACCAATTTGCCACGGTTTCCAATTTTAACTTGCTCTTCCGAATAAGCAGCAAACATATCCACAAGACACTAGCGGAGCCTTTCTTTAAATGTGCAGATCGTACTCCAATGAAGCAAAAAACTACCATGATAGTGAAACCACAAACATGTAGACACCAGAGATTGTTGTTAGCAGAGAGCACAAACTGTGACCTAGCAGGAATAATGCTTCGTAAAATTGTTACAATCTCAGTAGAGGCTGGTAACATGTTTTTAAAAAGTAATTTGAGTTAAAAATCAAGAAAACTTCTTCCAATAAAACAAA
The DNA here is from genome assembly GCF_017639515.1 of Carcharodon carcharias. NCBI lineage: Eukaryota > Metazoa > Chordata > Chondrichthyes > Lamniformes > Lamnidae > Carcharodon > Carcharodon carcharias. The sequence continues at coordinate 52,257,360 of NC_054468.1, read as the reverse complement.
AAAGGCCAAGCACTGTTAACACTATATCTCGTAGGCACTTCCTTAAACCAAAATCCGGAACGGAACACTCAACATTCTACTTTTAATTTCAGTCAGGATTTTTTTTTACACTACAGTTACTTGAGGTTATTCAGTTCTCATGGAACCAACCCAAGGCCTCTGCTCCTCGTCCTGGTCACTGGCAGAACCTGTCTCTGCCTCCTCCAACCTGCTCCTGACACAGACTGACCAATACAGCAGAGATATACCAAACCAAAAACAGCTTCCTAAGCCCTACAAACCACCTCTACAGCAACACACACGCCCTGTTCCCAGATGGAAATGCCAATTAATTAACTTTAATTTTAAACTTGTCCTTTGCTCTGAAAAATATGTGGATACTTTAAAACCGTCCTTTGTTTACCAGTGCCTTCAAACCTTTCTTTGATCTGATGAAATTACATGATTAATTTAAATTCCCTGGTTTACACCTTATCTTCAAATCCTCTCCTGAGATTTCTATGGAAAGCCTGTTTCCTCGAGAGATATGCAAGGTTGCTATAATCCTAGGTGTGAATGCCTCCCACCACCATCCCAGCAACACAATAGAGCTTCCCACTTGAACTGCAACTCCAGGGTATCTGATAAACTATCCAGACCAAGCTTTCTTTCATCTATCCCACATTTAAAATCACAGTCTCCCAAACCAGAATCATATCTTATAAACCAAAATTTACAACCCTAAAACATATTAATCTTAAAATTATGCATTTTAACAAAATCTACTAGTGTTTTAAAAAAACAATTTCTTGTATATCCTTATGTCAAATACCATCTTCCATGCCTCTGCCATCCCCACCACCCCCTCCAAACTCTGGTCTCTTGTGCACTCCCCTCTCTCTCATTCCACCCCATAAAACCATAAAATGTAGGAGCAGAAGTAAGCCATTCAGCCCATCGAGTCTACACCGCCATTCAATGAGAACATGGCTGACCTGATAATCCTCAACTCCACTTTTCTGCCTTTTCCCCATAACCCTTGATTCCCTTACTGATTAAAAATCTGTCTGCCTCAGCCTTGAATATTCTTATTGACCCAGCCTCTACAGCCCTCTGTGGTAAAGAATTCCACAGATTCACTACCCTCAGAGAAGAAATTCCTCTTCATCTCTGTCTTAAATGGGTGATTCCTTACTCTGATATTATGCCCTCTGGTCTTAGACTCTCACACAAGGGGAAGCAACCTCTCAGCATCTACCCTGTCATGCCCCCTAAGAATCTTTTATATGTTTCAATAAGGTCGCCTCTCATTCTTCTAAACTCCAATGAGTACAGGCCCAACCTACTCAACCTCTCCTCATAAGAAAATCCTTCCATACCCAGAATCAACCCTAATGAACCTTCTCTGGACTGCCTCCAATGCCAGTATAACTTTCGTTAAATAAGGGGACCAAAACTGTTCACAGTATTCTAGGTGTGCCTTGTATAGTTTTAGCAAGACTTCCCTATTTTTATACTCCATTCCCTTTGAAATAAAAGCCAACATTACATTTGCCTTCCCTATTACCTGCTGGACTTATATGCTAGCTTGTTGGGATTCATGCAAAGGACCCCCTTTGCTGCAGATTTCTGCAGTCTTTCCCCATTTAAATAATCTTCAGCTCCTCTGTTCCTTCCAAAGTACATAAACTCATATTTACCATATTACATTCCATCTGCCAAGTTTTTGCCCACTTACTTAACCTGTCTATACCCCTCTGTAGACTCTTTGTGCCATCCTCACCGCTTGCCTTTCCACCTATTTTTATGTCATCGGCAAACTTGGTGATAGCACATTCATTTCCCTCATCAAATCATTAATATATATTGTAAATAATTGTGGCCTCAGCACTGATCTCTGTGGCACTCCACTAGTTACAGGTTGCCATCCTGAAAATGCTCCCCTTACCCTAACCCTGTCTTCTATTAGTTAGCCAATCCTCTATCCATGCTAATAGATTACACCCAACACCATGGGCTTTTATCTTATTAAGTAGCTGTATTTGCAGTACCTTATTAGACGCCTTTTGGAAATCCAAATATATTACGTCTACTGGTTCCCCTTCTGCTTGTTACCTCCTCAAAGAATTCTAATAAATTTGTCAAGCATGATTCCCCCATCATGAAGCCATGCTGACTCTGCTTGATTATATTGTGCATTTCTAAATGCTCTGCTATTAGCTTTTTTTATAATAGACTCTTAACATTTTCCCAATGACAGACTTTAAGCAAACTGGCCAAAAGTTAACTTGTTTTTTGTCTCCCTCCTTTTTTTAACAAGGGTATTACATTGGCGGTTTTCCTATCCTCTGGGACTTTTCCACAATCTAAAGATTCTAGGAAGATTACTACCTGTGCATTCAGTACCTGTGTAGCTACTTCCTTTAATATCCTAAGATGCAACCCATCAGGTACAGGGGACTTATCGGCCTTTAGCCCCATTAGTTTTCTTAGTACTTTTTCTCTCATCATAGTTATTGTATTTATTCCCACCAACCCCCCCTCGATTATTTAGTATTTTTGGAATGCTATTAGGGTTTCCTACCATGAAGATGATGCAAAATATTTATTCAACTCCTCTGATTTCCAGGTTCCCCATTATTATTTCCCCAGCCTCATTCTCGAAGGGGCTCATGTTCACTTTGGCTTCTCTCTTCCTTTTTATATAATTAAAGAAGCTCTTATTGTCCCTTTTTATATTACTTGCTACTTTACCTTCAGAGTTATTTTTTCCCCACTTTAATTTTTTTGGGGGCATCTTTCGTTGGTTTTTAAAACTTTCCCAATCCTCTGGCTTACCACTAATCTTTGCTACATTGTATGTTTTTTCTTTCAATTTGATACTATCCTTATCTCCCTTGGTTCACCATGGTTGGTTTATTTCCTTCCTTGAATCCCTCTTCCTCACTAGGATATATCTTTGTTGTGAGTCATGAACTATTTTCTTAAACGTCTGCCTTGTTCATCAACCGTCTTTTCTGCTAAACTCCTTTCCCAGTCCACTCCAGCCAACTCTGCCCTCATTCCTTTATAATTACCCTTATTTAAGTTTAGCACAGTTGTTTCTGACCCAAGTTTCTCACTCTCAAACTGAATGCTAAATTCTACCATGTTCTAGTCACTGTTTGTTTCCTAGGGATCTGAGATAATTTATTAAACACACCTCATTACACATTACCAGAGCCAAGTAGCCTGATCCCTGGTTGGATCCACTACATATTGTTCTAGGAAACTGTTCCAAATACGCTCTAAATTCTTGCTCGTGGCTACCTCTGCCAATTTGATTTTCCCAATTTACATGAAGATTAATGTCACTCATGATTAGTGTACTGCCTTTTTTAGATGCCCTTATTACCTTCTGATTTATTCTCTGTCCTACAATATAACTACCGTTAGGTGGCCTATAGACTACTCCTACCAGCGTCGTATTCCCCTTGTTATTTCTTACCACCCCCATATGGATTCTGCATCTTCGATCCAAGATCATTTCTTGCTATCGCACTTATTCCATCTCGTACTAACAAAGCTACCCCACCACCTTTTCCTTCCTGCCTATTCTTTTGAAAAGTCACATATCTCTGAATACTTTGTTCCGAGCTTTGATCTCTTTGTAACTATGTCTCTGTAATGGCTATAAGATCATACGCATTAACCTCTACTTGTGCTGTTAATTCATTTATCTTGTTCTGAATACTATGTGCATTTAAGTAAAGAGCCTTTAATTTTCCCTTTTTACTATTTTCCCCCCTTTGCCCTATTTGCTGCTGTTCTTTTATGTTTGAACACTGTCCATTCCTGTCACACTCACTCCGGGTATCGTTACCAAAATGGCTACCCAGCAATGCTGCCATATCCTATTGCTTTGTAAGTCTACGTATCCCCTCTTCAGAACCCTCCCTCCATCTCCCGCTCTAACTATTCGTTTCGCCAGGACACGGGTCCCAGCATGGTTCAAGTGAAGCCCATCCCACCAGAACAGCTCTCTTCCACCCCAGTACTCGATGAACTGAAACCTATTCCTCCCACACCAATCTTTGAGCCACACGTTTAACTTCTTGACTTTATTTACCTTATGCCTGTTTGCCCGTGGTTTAGATAGTAATCCTGAGATTATTACCTTGGAGGTTCTGTTTTTTAATTTAGCTCCTGATTGTTCAGATTCTTTCAGCAGAACCTCCTTTCTAGCCCTATCAAGGTCGTTGGTACCAACGTGGAGGATGACCACTGGATCCCTCCCCTCCCACTTCAAGTTCCTCTCCAGCCCTGAGGAGATGTCCTTAATCCTGGCACCGGACAAGCAACACAGCCTTCAGGACTCTCACTCATGGCTGCATAGAACAGGATCTATCCCCTAATTATACTGTCCCCTACCATTACTACTTTCCTATTTCCTCACCCCCTTAAATGGCTCCCTGTGCCATGGTACCGTGGTCAGTTCACTCATCCTCCCTGCAGTTCCCACTCTCATCACACACAGCTTGCAAGAGCCTCGTAACTGTTGGGCAATTGCAGTTGCCAAGGCTCCTTGAATATTGCCCCTGGGTCTCCATATCTGCTTCACCTGCAGTCACATCCTCTTGTCCCTAACCACAGACCAAGTTTGAATTACCTAACCTGTGGGGTGTGACCGCCTCCTTGAGCAAAGTGTCTAGGTAACTTATCCAGGTAACTTACCCCCTCCCTGATGTGGTGCAATGTCTGCAGCTCAGACTCCAGCTCCTCAACTCTGATCCAAAGTTTTTCGAGCTGCAAACACTTACTACAAATGTGTTCACTTTGGATCACCTTGGTGTCCAGCAGGTTCCACATGCTGTAGCAGCAACACATTACCCGTCCTGCCGTCACTATAATATTTTATTTGATCCACCAAACCTCAGTCTTTTCCTCCTGCATCCTCCCAATTTCTAGGGACTATCCTCAAGGTTGCAGCCTCCTGCTGTTTGTTTTTCAGTCCAGCAACCGGTTAGTCTGTCAATTTGGCTGGTTGCCGGCAGTAAGCAGAAGAAAAATAATATGTTGAGGCCCTGCTAAATTTGACAGGACCTCTATGACCCTGCCATTACTGGGTTATCTTCTTGCTTCTGTCACCCCTGCCTGCCTCCACATAAATAGCAGGACCAACGTGTCTGTAAATCTATGAATACCATTTTTTTCTATTGCAGGTTTACCTGGCACAGTTGCGCATGCTGGACTGCAACCATTTTTGGTTTCATTCATAACTGGATTCTTTATGCAGGTAGGTAATTTAGCAAGTGACTACTGTAGATAACTGACCTGACATTCAACATTTAGAGGCAGATGTATCCTAACATTATTCCTTGTATAAAGAAATGCTATGAAATTCTACTTGGTTAAAATGTTTCCATGTGTTCTGTATGTGAAAATGCTGCTGTGAACAATTATTTTCCACTTATGCTTTGAAGGTCAAGAATCGTAGAATTTGAATCTTTTATTGTTTTGGGACTGTAGAAAGTAATGTGGTAGATGCACCTCACAACTAGAACCATACTGATAAAATTGTTTTGATTTTTGAGTTCATTTGAAGAATATTTTCAGTAATTGAACATGAAAGTTTAATCATACAAAAAAATGAATTTAAAGTTTTACTTTATACCATCCAGGTCTTGCAAACTTTCTAAGATTGATTATTAATTTTTCTATTAATTCTGACAACTACAGAGAACTGACATTTGGAGTTAATTGGTTGCCAAGGAGAATAGTGAAAATTGGTAGATGCTGGCTGCGTCACTACATTTTATTTCATCACCTATAGACTGTTTTGAAGAATAAATAATACTATTGTCAATAAATTAATTCAGTAATTATACGAATGCTCATAATTCTCTCAAGGCCTTGCGCACAGTGGGTGGAGGTTAGGTTCCAACTAGCATAATTTCAGTGATTATTTGATAATTATATCATGTTCAAATTTCATTAATAGACAACCATCCATTATTAAAGTATGTGACTAGACATTGATTTAATAAATGCTTATTTCTAAAAAATTATTTTCAGAATTTGTTCATAAAATCTGATACCATTTACTTATTTGTTTATCTTCGTTTTCTTTCCACTGTTAATTTACTCTTAATCCTGCCTAATTAGTATAATTTTTTTTGGATGTGCAGGTATAGTTTTAAATTTTCTTAGTTAATTTCTTGTTTACTTTTGTTTCAGTGGAATGATTGATAATTAATTCAGGAAAACAAAGTATCCACGAACAGAAATGTTTGCCACTCAAAATTACTTGTGATTTCAGTTCATTGCAACATTTCTGACTACTCAGAATTGAAGTAATGGAAAATGTTTTACAAATCATTTATCACATCTCTTGTAAGGCATTTAAAAAAAAAATCAGTACAGTACATTACATTTTCTTCTTGGAAGTATTAGGGTTGGTCCACTTAAAGTCGGTCAAGTATAATGGATTTTGATGTTCTTTGATACAGCCTAATTTGTAATGTTTTGACTGTAAGAGTGAAAAATTAAATTGAGTAAGAGCTCAAATATTACGGATTTTTTCATAGCTCAACCCTGGCAGAAAACATTTTAAGTGACCAAATTGTACTGGCTTAACTTTAGTCTTTTTTTACTATTTCAAGGTGCTGTTGATTTATCTTTTTGTTGATTTACTGCAACGATGTCGCTTGGTTCAGATTGAAGCTGTGAAGGTAAGCCAGTATACTCAGACTTAATTCAGTGCATAGAACTAGAACGAACACACAAAATAAAATGCATGAGTATAATTCATTATTCCATTTTGGGAAGTTTGCATATTTGCTATTTTGAGTAGGTTACTCTTTTAATTCTCTTTGCGTTATTTCTGAAAGCATATTTAGAGCTTAAAGGCCAGCATTGGCTATTGCTGTTGAGATTCAACTTAATGCATTTTAACTTAATCAAATTTTGTACAATTAGATTTGGATTTTTGTTTAGCTTTGAAGTGCGGCCTACAATTTCCTGAAGGTGCTAAGTTGCAATGTGCTTATGTATTACTTACCACCTTCAACAAATATGAGTTTCATAGTACATTTGTTAATAACAACTTGGACTAACTTTGCATCTGCTAAGTTGATGTGAACCATTTTTTGTAACTTATTGCCTTGAGGAAATGAATATGCAAATATAATTGGATACTGACCACAGCATTCTAGGAGAGCAGTACTTGTTTGCAAGTTGATGTACATGGTTGACTGAATCAGACAGAGAGAGAGAGAGCGAGCGAGAAACAGACTGTTACCATGGCAACAATAGCTGAGCTATTATACACAGCAAGGAGGCGAAATCTTTATTGTAAAATGCACAATGCTGCCTTTGATGTAGAATGACTGACAATCAGCACTGATGACATGGTGATTTTACCAGCAATGCTCTAAGTTCAGCATTCAAGGAAAGTTCAGGTGTGCAAACCATTCTTATAATACCCTTTAGAATTCATAAGTAACAACATTGAATTCCAAAATTATATAAATTCCATGGTGTGTAATATTTTCTGTTCATCCATTTTTTCCATGTAGATAGGGAATGGCCATTTCAAATAAAGAGTAAATCTTTGGAGACATGTTTCAACATCACTCAAATTACTTAAGAACCGTTTTTTTTTCTGGAAGACTTTAATCAATGCCGCATGCAGTTCTGCACTACAGCATCAGAACTTGCTCAGATACTTGCTTTTGGTGACTTACGATAATGTTGTTAAGTTCCTTTTTTTAAAAAAAAATGAAATTAAAGCAGAAAGCTGTTGGAAACCTAGCAAAGTGTATCCAAAAAATAAGCAAATAATGTTGAATTAAATCCTGTGCAAAGAATGAAGTCAAACCGGTGGCCAGTTAACATATTACATTTTTAAAATTTATTCTTGCGATGAGAGTGTCAGTGGCTTGGTTAACATTTATTGCCCATCCCTAATTGCCCATGAGAAGGTGGTGATGAGCCATCTTCTTGAACCGCTACAGTCCATTTGGTGTGGATACAACCATACTGCTGTTTGGGAAGGAGTTCCAGGATTTTATCCTAGTGATAGTGAAGCAATATAGTTCCATAGTCAGGATGTTGTGTGCCTTGGAGGGAAACTTGCAGATGTTCCCATGTGTCTGTTGCCCTTGTACTTCTAGGTGGTAGAGATCGTGAATTTGGAATACGCTGTTGAAGGAACCTTGGCAAGTTGTTGTAATGCATCTTGTAGCTCGTGCTCACTGCTGCCAATATGCAGGTGACTTATTCAGAGAGATTTTTGCTTGACTGTTTGAATAGATTTCTTTGTTTGGAGATCCTGGAAGGAAGTAGAATATTATAGCCAAGGAATTCAAGTAACCCTGAAATCTGCTGCAAAATAGTGTTGCGTTTAGGATGTCAACCAATGACGGACTGTGTTTAAATATAATTGGCAAGCTGCCAGCATTACTCTCAGACAGGGTGTGTGAGAAATTGTGCATCAGTGATACCATTTAAATGACAGCATGTGCCACATAAAGGGAGGTGCACCTTGAATGCTATCAACTGATTTCAGTTGAACATTGGAAAAGCAGGCTGAGGTGCTGAGACAAGGGTTCCTAACTTTGCAAAATTGCACTGGAGGTCCATGTGAAAGAGATTAAACTGAAGGAGGGAGCTGCCATTTCCTCCTGATAGCAGAAGCATCTGCAAACAAGTTGAGAGGCATCAAGAGATAGAAGAGATGGTGGAGCAGTTCAATGCATTGTGTAGTGAACGCTGGATCTGGCTGCAGTGCCAGTGGAAAAAAATCAATCATCTCACCAGAGCTGCTAAGGTAAGACTGCCACTCAATCTCTCTTATTCTCTACTTTGCCCTGTGACAGTATAGCCCTAGCACTCTCAAGTTTTCCCTCCCCTAGTTCCCACTCTCCTCCAATTACAACAGCATACTTCATAACTTCTTTCTGCTGCTACTGGCACAGTCTGTACCTGTTACGGTTAATTAATCTCCTTGCCCCTTACATCTTCACACCTCTCTCATCTATCATACATCTGCAGCGTGACTTTACCTTGACTTGCACTTTTTCACAGCTTTCACCATTTCACCCACTAACATTTCTCTTTCTTCTTTCAGGAGAAGTTGGAATACAGCATTGAAGGTCAGGCATGGACAGAAGTGGATGACCATTGATCCATGTCCTCTCCCCATTAGAAAAGGCCCCATGTGGGAAAGTCTGGAGCAGTGCAACTCCTGAAACTTGAGGATCTACTTTGCAGGGCCTTTAGTTATTTCAGCCTCTTTTTCTTTTCTCACTGAAATCTCTCCCAATACAAGCTCTGAATGTCAAAGTGATACAGCTTGGAGTTGACACTCACTTGTCTTTTCTTACTCTTAACACTCTCCTCTTCAGGCAGTGAGTCTTGATGGAGCAGAGGAAGAAGACCTTCCTGAACTCTCACCATCATTTAATCATGCTCTTGCAGGCATAAGCTCAGAAACTAGCACCCTCCCAATGCCCCCAACACCCTCACATAGTGTACAGAGTCAGGTAGAAGGCCCTGCAATGAGAGATTCACCAAACACAGGTGTGCAGGGGAATAAGATGGCCAGGAAAGGATCTCACGAGCCTGCATCCTGTCATTCTGCAAAGGGCACAAGTGCAAACTTCAAGGGACAAACATATAGAAGAAGAGCCATGGCTGTGCACAAAGAAGTAAGTGCGCTGGATTGCCTGCCAGCAAGCTTGCACACAATGTTGCATAGCCTGGCCTGAGTCCTACTCCAAATTATGTGGGTTATTGCACAGGTGCATGGAGACTATACAGTCATTCATAAGGCATTTGCTCAGCTTTATGAACACTGCAGCAAGACCCACAGTTTTGGAGTTGCAGGTGGCAGCTCTGTCAGCTTCAGTGGAAACTGATTGTTGTTATCTTTATTCTTGTATCTAGCATTTCTTCTGACTCAAAGCAGGAGCAGGTCTTCTAAAACATGATTGTACTCCTAGACTCCGACTTTTTTTTGAAAAATATACTTTATTCATAACATATCGGAAGAATATTTGAAAATGGCCACCTCAGAAAATGCAATCATATTCAACTTTTTCACATAGATCATGAGGTGATTCAATACAATCAAGGAACATTACAGACATTTCAATATGGCATTACAGACCATCAGACAGTGCAGTGGTATTTCAGTTACCTATATAGATCATTTTGCACTCTGAGGTGCTTCAATACAATTGTGATGCTTGTAATATTCATTGCATATGTTCAATTTGAGGCATACAGCCTGAGGGAGTCTATACAATTCCCAGTCCCTCAGTGCACTACAGCTGAAAGGTCTTAGACAGCGACCTTTCCCCATTGCGCCTTTGCAGTTGCTGCCCCAAGCTTTAGTGCATCCCTCAACACATAGTCCTGGACCTTGGAATGTGCCAGTCTGCAACACTTAGTCGAGGACAACTCTTTGCGCTGGAAGACCAACAAGTTTCGGGCAGAACAATGAGTGCCTTTCACCGAGTTGATGATCCTCCAGCTGCAGTTGCTATTTGTCTTGGTGTGTGTCCCTGGGAGCAGCCCCTAGAGCACAGAGTCCTGTGTCACAGAACTGCTGGGGATGAACCTCAACAAAAACCACGGCACCTCTATCCAGACCTTCTTCACAAGGGCACATTCCACAAGGAGGTGAACAATGGTCTCTTCCCCACCACAGCCACCTCGAGGTTCCAATAATGTGCAAAGCAAGATGAGTGCTGAACTGCAGCCCCTTACTAGTGGTATAAGCACCAAGGTAGAGGCAGTTGCTGATCTCTCTTAGGTGCCTGCTCCTTTGACAGCCCCTAAAACCAGCTGTCACCCTATGCAGTCATCTCAAGTGCCCTCCATAGTGCTTTTGCAGCTGTCCATCATTCACTCTGTTACCACAGGGAAGCAATTTGATGGAGCACAAAAATAGGCAAATAAGCATAGAAGACAGGATCTGGGGCAGGGGGAGGTTTGCACAAGGATGATTCAAGTTCCAAACTGCGTGGCAATGATGATGAAATGAACCATTATATAACAGTTTGCTGTTGTGCAGCAGTTTCTTTGCATTGGTCTTTGTGTACAGGATGAAGGCATTCATCAGCTGGGCATAAGGAGCAGATGTGATGGCAGGAGGAATGCAGGAGAAGGTTAATTCATCTGAACTATTCCTTTATGGTTTGCTGAACGATAGTTCAGGCAGTTCTCAAGGTTGTCCTGAAGGAGCCTTCCAGAGCTCCCTGGACAGAGAAACCTGGTTTAGAATGCAAATGGTTTTCTCTGTTAGAGCTTTGATTGCAGCACTGCTCAACATCTGTGGTTGACATTCTAATCCTTGTCCACAAGCAGCCATGATATCTATTAGTCAAGGTGGAAAAGAGGGATGATTGAGGACAGATACAGGACAAAGGCATCATGGCTACTGTCGAGAAACTGGGCGCAGACCTGCCTAATCAACTATCTGTGGTCACAAGTCAGCTGCACATTTAGAAAGTGGAAGCCTTTGCTGTTTTGCTACAAATCTTTGAGTGGACCACAGTCAGTGTTGGTTAGCTCAGTTGGCTAAATGGCTGGTGTGTGATGCAGAATGATGTCATCAGTGCAGGTTCAATCCCTGTACTAGCTGTGATAGTTTGTGGAGGCCTGCCTCCTTATCTTCCCTCTCGCTTGATGTAGAGCAGTACCTCTCAAGCTATATAACCAATAGTCTCTAATGGAGAGGGATGCCTATGGTCATTTGTGGACTAGGGCTAATTACCTATCTTCTTACAAGGTAACATGTGTGCAATCAATGATTCCGTGAGCCTCCTGGAAGCCAGAAATTTGGGTAAAGCTTAAAGCTGACTCCCCTTTTTGGAGGCCTCCATAGGAAAGTTGAAATGGTTTTGTTTGTCAAAGAGGGCATCTGTACAGTGCAAATTGACGTGTGTTGTTGATGTCATTTATTGCGATTGGGATGATTCTGAGGCATAGAAATTGAAAACCACAGTAACTTTACAGCCACAGGCAGTGCTGCAGGCCTTTGTATTATTTGTTGATGCTCCACCTCCTCCAGTTATTATCTCAACCCAGCAACTTGCCTGTTTTTCAAGAATGATGAGCTGAAGCTCCTGCACAAGAGCTGCAATTCCAAAAAGTAATCTTCCACAAGCTTTTCAACCAACTATCTCAACTGAAACAGGCAAAATAAGGCCTTTGTGCTCACCAGAAGCCTAAAATGACTAACCAGAGACTTACTCACAGGAAAGGATCTGTAGTTAATGTCATGTTTGTGGATTGAAGAAAGAAAATATAAACAGGATTATGATGGCATACCCAGATGTGAGAGCCCAGTCAAGGGAAAACTTCCCCTGAGAATTGGATAAATGTCTCCTCCATCTGGAAATGGTCTCTCCTCTGTGGTGTATTGTAATCCTAGACCCTTTTGGGACTATTCTAGATTGAGAGTACCTTCCGAATTAAACCCTTTCAACCTCAGAAACCAGAAGCCAAAGACAGTTAACTGGGTCTGCAGAGCTGAACAGTCTTCCCTTAAAGGAAAAGAGCCAGTCTAGATTATTACTTTCCTCTGCATAGCCTATTATTTTTAAATAAATTACAGCCGGATTGTAATTTTCCCAGACATTATAAGGGTCCGGATGAAAACTCCTCAGATATGTTCTTCCCCCACTGAAGGGTGTATGGAGTTGGGTTCTTAGAGTTATTGATACATAAAACTATGTGAGACAATATAAGTTTAGATATATAAAGTTTATTAAGAGGATCAAACATGCAATTTAATGTTAAGGTGGAAAACATAAATCGCAACACTAGTTGGATCTAGAAAAGGGAAATAGCTAAGTCTTATTTCTAATAGAAAATCCAAGCTTAGGCTTATAATTGGCACAGGGATAATATTTTAAGAAGGATATCCATCAAATATTAAAGTGAGGTTACCTTAATCCCCAAGTGAGATTTGTTCAACTCGTGAAATGAATCTAAATCTACTTGAATTGTCTTTGGATCTTGATTGTAAATTTTCAGACAATACTTAAGCATGATCCTGCAGACTGTAGCTACAGTATAGCTGAAGGGGATATTTGATCTCTGTGAAACACTCAGAAGCTGCCATTCTGGCTTAAAGTAATTATCACGGTGGATCGTCTTAGAATGTGGCAACTCCTGAGAAAGCAATGATGAGATGCATGATGAAATGTTTCTGGTCAGAAATGAGCTCGACATTCAGGCAGTGGAATCCTCTCCATTTCCATTATTGCTTTTACCTGTGCCTGTCATAGGTGCATAGAGTCCACCACTGCCAACACCACCACCACCCCTCCCATCTACCACCCAGGAAAAGCTGGGGTCTCCTTCCCCTTTTCCTGTCCTTTACAGTTGAATGCTGAGCAATCACAGGTTCAATGGAAAGGAAAATCTGCTTCTTTGAATCTTGCAATGCAAAAAGGAAATGATAGGTCTCCTGTAGTCCACACCTTTTTAAAAACCTGTTGTAGTACATATTTTGATTAAAAAATCGCTCTTCTCATCAGTAATAGTCGCAAAGGACATTAATGAAAGTTGAGTTATTATGACCCTGTACTTTTGAGGTACTGCTGTCTGCTCCTTAGGATTTCTGTGCTGAACATGTTCATATTGCTAGAGGTTTACAGATTTGTATTTGATTGCAGTGAAACATGGGGCAGCATATTATGGGCTAGGGGAGGGTAGACGGCTCGCACCCCTGGAAACAAAATTGGTGTGGAGCCAAGCCGCTCTATGCCAGCCCACCCTGCAGCCATAACACACTGCAGGTGGGCTAAATTAGGGCAGTGTAGGACTTATGCCCCTCACTGGGGAGGAAGTCCTGCCTTCGGGAGCTGCCAGCCAATCAGATTGACAAGCAGCTTCATCAGTCCTGGCAGCGCCAAGGGAGCATTAGACTGCAAGCCAGCCCAAGGAGCAGGCCCATGGACCCGTGGGGACAGGTAAGCCTGTCTTGGGCGGGGAGGATTTGGGCAGTTGGGTGGGGTGGGGGTGTGGGGCCTGTGTTTTATAGAACAGGCAGGTAGAAAGAGAGAGGGGGTATTATCTTAGGGTGGGGCTGCCCCTGAAGATAGTATATCCTCTTCCTTCCTGCCTTTTGAAAAAATATTTTTAAAAAGTGGCCTACCCACTCCTGCCCAACTGCCCATGCTAACTGTTTTATTGTGTGAGCAGCAAATTATTGGTGTCGGTTGGCTTGTTAACAAACTCAATTGGCCTTGAAGGTGGGCAGGAAGGTTGTGGGTTGGGCACCCGCCTATTTTACGTGACCCCCCCTACCCCCTGCTGAAAACACTCCTTGTGGGTGTGCCTAAAATGCAGCCTCTTGTTTCTGATTTACGATGTAATGTAACTTTTTTTAAACAAAATGTCCAGTATAAAAGGTGATTACTGGCTTTTTGTGTTGCTCGACAAGTTCTAGCCATGCCATATTTTGTTAATCTCTTCATTGTTTTCTAGCATTCAAGGCTAGAAAGAATCATAATGCAGGATGTTGGTGATCAAGATCCCATTCCACGTTCCATCGAAGAGGAGGAAGAAGCTGAGGATGCAGGTAAAGAATATTATTTACTGATTATGTGGTTTCATGGGAATATTTGGTTTGGTGAGGCAGAGCCAATTTTACTTGCTTTCCCTATATTCTTCTTGAGCATCTCTAAGATAATTCTAATAGCATTTTCACATATTAAGATTTGTCCTACCAATAGGGACCAATGTTGCTATTGTTTGATCTGTCTTTATTGAGATATTTTCAGTCTTTAAGCCACTGACAAAGCTATTTTCAACAAATGCATCAAAAAACCTTTGATTCTCATGGTTTTCACCAGTAATCCCAACCACGACAAATCCTAACACTTATTCACTCTGGAGGCTTTAGATTGGAAATGAAAATACAGTGATATAAACCGATCTGCAGGATTTCTGTAAAATCCTGACCTTCAACTGTCCAGCTTCCCCTAGCTTTAATCCCAAGCCTGTGCCTTACATACTCTAGCTCTCGACTCCTGTCCATCTCTTCTCCCAGCATTCCTTATTTTGTGGGTAATCTTTTAACCATCTTGATCTTACCTTCCCTCCTTAAAAGTCTTTGCCTTGTTATGTCCTACTCTACCTTCTTTAAAAAAAACTTACTCAAAACCCACCTTTTTGATATGCCTTCGGTGAACTTTCCTCTCCTCTTGAATCCTCTCCTGATCAGGTCACCTCTCAATAAGTACTTTTGGATGTCTTATCATGTTAAAAAGGCTTTAAAAACTCAAGTTTCAGGCATCCAAGTGATAAAGATTGCACAGGAACATGTTCTTTCTGTGAAATTATCACAGAATGATGGTTAAAAATATTTCAGTTCTATTTGTAGAGCTATGAAAGATTCTCACTGGTTACTTGTAACCATTAGTCTTCATTGAAATATATTTTTGTCATTTGGCACAACTTGTGCATTCCACTGACTTAGACCACAGCTGAGTTCATATTGCTGAATAATATATCAATTTGGAATATGATATACCTGTATGGAATTATCCCAGAAATGCCTGTCACCTATAATAAAAGTTTATGATCAGATAAAAAAGTTACTGATGTTAATGGATTCACCTTGTGATTAGTATGATTGATTTTATGATCAAAGTTGTTCCCTACAATCACTGGTTCTCAGATAGATGGAAACAACAGAATAAAGAGGCTTATGGCATTACAAACACTGGCCTGGAGTTTTGCAGAATTGTGCCAATGCATTTGAAATGGTGGACAGGAACCAATTCCAGGATTCTAACCCCATTTTCCAGTACTGGCAATTTTCAATGGCATAGGATAAGGATGTGGCTACAAAGTCCAAACCCTGCACTCCTGACCTGTGCAATTCCATTGCTGGAGTAGGCATCTCATACAAACCCCCACAATTTTTGTGGAGCCCGGCCAGCTTCTTGAGGACTTGACTTCTTTGAGGGGTCATAAATCACATGAACCATAGTCTGAATTTGGGAGCTTTTTGAAAGATGAATTTAAAATCTCTGACCCATGCTTTTCCATGGGCTTTTCATTACCCCCATGTCCCTTCCACGCCCTCCTGCATACTCCTTGTCTACTCGCCCAGTATGCACTATATACAGAACCAATAAGTATATAATAACAATGGCAAGTATTGAAATGCTCATGAAGAAACACCATTCAGAAATCTGCTTTGAAAAATTATTGCTCTTGCGACCTTATAAAAGTATCAAATAAACACTGCTATTCTTAGTTTCAGTAACAACTCTTACCCTACTTAACACCTCTTAATCTTGTTGAAATAAACATGCAGACTTTGAAAAAAACATCAAAGAATAACTTATAACCTCAGAAAGATGCCACATCAATCAAAGCTAATATTCTGCTTCAACTTGTGTTAACAGATCCCTACTAAGCTGATTCCACTAGTGAATTTTGGAGCTCAACCAACCATTCGTACTGAGGCCACGTGGAAAAAACAGATGTCTAGCCATCTGTTTCTGTTGATATGGTTGCCAATCGCCTTGTTATGAATGCTTGGCTGAGCTCCAAGAGTCATTAATGGAGACATATGAGGGAGCATGGAAGCGGCATGGGAGAAATGGGACATGGAGAGGCATGGGGAGTAAATGAGGGTATGAGGGGTGAGGGCTAGAGGGCCTAACAACTTTAATATGATGTGATGAAGTCCTAGAGAACCGAGACTATTTATTTGTATTTTTTGTAAATGGAGAAAGACCTTTTAAAATGCCTGAAGCTATGTCTGTCTGTGACCCTGGAACAAAAGGAGCTTTTTTGGGTGATTTCAAAGAAACTTACACCTCATTATCTCTGAAGACCCAATGTGGACTGCATAGGACAAATTCAAGGAGTATTACACAAGGGCCATCTGCTTTTTCTAACTCAGGTTGGCCAACCGAAGTCTATTCGTCTGTGATGACAAAGGACTCCACAACCATCTTTTCAATTCTTAATGGTTGTAACATTTAACCATCATGGGAACCCAGACATCCTTTGTCAAAGCCACTGTGAAGAGTTGGAATTTTTTGCATTTATGGGATGTGGATGCCTCTGGCTAAGCCAGCGTTTAATGCCCAACCCTAATTGCGTTTGAGAAGGGATGGTGAGCTATCTTCTTAAACCGCTGCATTCCATGTGGTGTAGGTACACCCACAGTGCTGCGAGGGAGGGAGTTCCAGGATTTTGACCCAGCGACAGTGAAGGAACGGCAATATATTTCCAAGTCAGAATGCTGTGTGGATTGGAGGGGAACTTCTAGGTGGTGGTGTTCCCATGTGTCTGCTGCCCTTGTCTTCGAGATGGCAGTGGCCGTGGAATTGGAAGGTATTATCTAAGGAGCCTTGGTGAGTTCTTGCAGTGCATCTTGTAGATGGCACACACTGCTGCCACTGTGCATGGGTTGGTGGGGGGGAGATTGAATATTTGTGGATGGGGTGCCAATCAAATGGGCTGCTTTGTCCTGGATGGTGTCAGACTTGTTGAGTGTTCGTGGAGCTGCACTATCCAGGCATGTGGAGTGTCATGTAAAATGAACTTCTTGCTGGTGGAACCAGTTATTTTGCCTTGCTGTACTATATAGCTCGTCTCCCATTTTAACATCTAACTGGTAGCAACGCAAAAGGAGCTCTGGCCACACCTACACTGCTTCTATTGGAACTTCTGTACCATCGCCTACAAGACTGATTGATCGCCGTGTGCTTGTCTCATTGTGGAAGCCAACTCTACTGGAAAAGTGAATTTTACAGTATCATTTGTCAGCCTGCCAACTTCTGTGAAGGAGTAGCTCATTGGACTTCGAATCTGGATTCTGGACCCACGTGAAACAATAACTCTTTTCTCAGTGGGCCTTGCCCTGTAAATCATCTCTTTATCTATCCCTCTTTTGTTGAATGAGTGCACAGGGGACTATGTAGTGACCTCTCCCCTGCATTTTAAGTGTGTGCAAATAAACTAACCCTTTCAGTTCATCCTGTCACACATTTGCTGTGGAGTTATTTGTAGGACTGAGAGGTTGGGAAGTACGTCACTGCTTATAAAGGGGGAAGCCAATCAAAACACCTCAATGTTTATGGACAGGTGGCAAGAGGAGAGATCAGGGCTGTTTAAATTAACACCTCCCTCTGGTTCATAACAACTTGCATGCCTCCATGGCTGCCTCTGAACTGCTTCTGGGGTCGGCAAGCCTGACTCAATCCCATCACTGCCTCCCTGGAGCGAAAATAGTGCATGCAGG
This sequence comes from Carcharodon carcharias, assembly GCF_017639515.1. Taxonomy (NCBI): domain Eukaryota; kingdom Metazoa; phylum Chordata; class Chondrichthyes; order Lamniformes; family Lamnidae; genus Carcharodon; species Carcharodon carcharias. Next base: position 52,239,116 of record NC_054468.1, on the reverse strand, counting down.
GGCTATTTATATGGAGGCAGATCTCCCGACTTGAGCTTCCCACCTTGTTAGCAAAAATACAGCTCATTATCTTGGAATTTCCTTCCCTCTCATTCGTGGTAAATCTATTGTGAATGGTATTAGCGCTGCAAACCCTCCCCTGCTTTGAGTACATATTGAGTTACACAGGAGGAAATTGCAGTAGATTAATGGCAAAGTCACATGGGCTGATGTTAGTTTCTCTGCTGAGCTGCCAAAAAGGAAACAAATTTAATCAATAATCTCTGACTTTTCCTCAACTATGACCCCCAGTGGATGTATTGTTCCCTGTATTTCTTAACCCACAAGTTGTCAGCTCGGAGATGTTACTGAAGTTGATATATACAGGAGAAAAAAGATTATAATTGTCTCATCCTTCTCAATCTGTCTGCACACTTTGACATAGTTGAGCACACCATCCTCCTCTAATGCCTGTCCTCCATTGTCTAGCTGAGTGAGACTACTCTCACCTGGTTTCATTCTTTCCTGTCAAGTCATAGCTAGACAATCTCCTGCAATGGCTTCTTCACCGCACTTCTGGAGTCATCCAGAGATCTATCCTTTTGCTCCGTCTCCTTTCTCATCTACGTGCTGCCCCTCAGCAACCATAATGTCAGGTTACACATGTATGCTGATAACACCCAGCTCTAACTCACCTTTTATGCTGTCAGACTACTTGTCTGAATCAGTCAGTCAAAATTTTCTCCAGTTAAACTTTGGAAAGATCAAAGCCTTTGTTCTTCAGCCCCTGCCACAAGCTCTGTTCCCTAGCCACCAATTTCATTCCCCTGGTCACTTTGTCATGAAAATATAATAATTTTCAAAATATTATTGTGATTTATTGTAAAAGTGGGTTAATAGTGGGGTTTGGATTAATTTCTGTGTGTCTGTGTGGAACTTAATTGAATTGGAGACAGCTGGTGTGGAGGTTTTGAGTTGTCAACAAGAAGCTCGGTTTGAAATGCTAAATATGTAAACATGGCTGAAGTTTTAGAATGTGAGGTATAAGGAAAATTTGCAATTTTAGATAAATTAGATTAGTTTAAATTTCAAAGAGATGGTAAGATGTTACACCTATCCAGAAGAAAGCCAAGCCAAACAGTGTGTTTACTTTCCCCAAAAGTTACTGATAAAATTAGTACAATGAAAAATTTATATTATGAGAAAAGTAAAGCTGCAAAGACATGGAACAATGGAATTTGCATTAAAAAGGGAGAAACATGTACAAAGGAGATGAGGCTATGTGTAAGAGGAGAAGGCATTCTAAGATCTAACACAAGTGTGAAAAGTGTCCATCCTCTATGCATCAAGGTGCTGTTTACAGGAACCAAAGCTGAGAAAATTCATTTTGAATGCAACTGTCCAGGTTATTGTATTGCTTTGCCTGGGCCTGTTTAAATCTATTTGTTTTTACTGTTGCCTTAATGGAGGTGTAACTGGGAGCCAGATTAATTAGGGGTTTTAGAGTCATGATAATAGTAATTTGTAGACTTATGTATGTGCTTGAAATCTTTTCTTTTGTTAATAAATGTCTAATTTAATTTTCTAAAAACCTCTGAAGTCACGGTAATCTTATTACTTCTGAATTCAAGGTACGCATCTTGAAATAAAATACAAATTGCAAAACAGTTTGTGACCACTTGATCAAGCTTCCCTCGTGGGTTTGATCCACCTAGCACACATCATCTGCCACGTCATAACAACTTCCTCAGAGCCAGACTGGTGGCAACCTCAGCCTCAGTATCCTATTTGACCGAGAGCTGACCTACCAACACCATATCCTCTCCATTGCAAAGATTACCAAAATTCAAATCCGTAATGTCAGCTGCCTCCACATCTGCCTCAGCCCATCTGCTAATCCATGTCTTTTTAACCTCTAAACTCAACAATTCCAATCTTCATCTTCATCAACTTGAACTTATCCAGAACTTTGCTACTGGTATCCTAACCTACACCAAGTCTAGATTATGCATCACTCTTGCGTTTGCTGACCTATATTAGCTCCAGGCAATCAATGCCTTGATTTTAGAATTCTTATCCTCATGTTAAGATTCCTCTATCGACTCTTCTCTAGCTCTCAAACCTGAGAGTCCTACAACACGCTAAGATTTCTGCATGCTTCCAACTTGGACCTTTTGTATTTCCTCCATTTCCTTTGCAGCTGTCTAGACCATAAGTTCTGTAATTCCTTTCCTAAACCTCTCTGCTTCACTCTTCTGCTTTAAGATTCTTCATAAAACCTACTTCTTTGGCCAAGCTACTAGTCACCTGTGCAAATGTCTCCTCCTTTGGCCCAGTGTCAATTTTTGTCTGATCATGTTCTTGTGCAGCGCCTTGGAATGTTATACTATGTTAAAGATGTTATATAAATTCAAATATAAATTATTAGTGAGTAACTGGTAAATTATCATAGGTACAGCTGTGAATGTTTTTCTTCAGTGCATTTAATTGGAAAGTCTGATCACAAGTGAAAGAGAAAAGGCACTGACACTTCTAAAATTTCATGACTGTCTGGGGATTGTGTCTGCGTTAAGAATTAATTTGCAATGAATATATACAGTTTAATTTACTGGTTTATTAGATTCCTGGTGCGTATGTACAAGCAGTTCCATGTAAAAATTATTTGTCACAGCTTCTTTGGCATCTGCCCTGCCAATAATTTTGCATCTTTTGAAAAGTGCAGGGAAGTTTGATAGTTATGCAAAACAAAAAATTCTTGTCATAGAATTTTGTAATGCAACAACATAACTTACAGCATGTTTCTAAACTCCTTTATATTATTAAATATCATACTTCATAGCAGAAGATTTGATGACTAGATTTTTTTGCCAGTTGTTCAATTTAATTACTGCTAATATCCCTGTTCAAACACCAGAGATTTGAATCCTTATTGAAGCAGTTGTCATTAATTATTCCTTTTTTTGTCTGTCAGCTTCTGGCTTTTGCATGATATTGTATCCCTGCCATGGCCCTGAACTTGCAACTTTCTCAAGTTTCTCTCCATTCGCCTCCTCAAGTTCTCTCCAAGCTCATTTTACTTAAGAACATAAGGAATAAGAGCAGAAGAAAACCATATGGCCCATCGAGGCTGCGCTGCCATTCAATCTGATTATGGCTGACCTTGGGCCTCAATCCACTTTCCCACCCACTCCCCATATCCTTTGATTCCCTGAAAGAGCACAACCTGTCTACCTCAACCTTAAATATATTCAGTGATGGCGCATCCACAAACTTCTGTGGTAGAGAATTCCAAAGATTCACAACCCTTTGAGTGATGCAAGTTTGCCCCCATCTCAGTCCTAAATGTTTGGCCCCTCATCCTGAAACCATGCCCCTCTGCTCTAGATTCTTCAGCCAAGGGAAACAATATCTCTGTATCTACTGTTACAATCTTGGCAGAGATCGGTAACTTTTAAAAAGAAATTCAAATCTGCAATTACGAACTGAAAAAATCATGAAATAAGATTTCACAGCTTAAAGGAAAAAACTTTTATTGGTTAAAATAAAAAGAACAAGCACTACTAACTCAACACACTGTCTCTTAAACACATATTTTAAACCAAATTCCAAACAGAACACTCTCTGTTCTACTTTTAATTTCAATTGAGAGTCCTTTTTTATGTTACAGTTTCTTGAGCGTTCATTCAGTTCTCCTACAACCAAACCAATGTGCACCACAGCTCCCATGAATTCAGTCTGATTCTCCTTAGTTTGCCAGCCTGGCTCTTAGGCTTCCAAACTCTTTCCCTCCGTGGGGATTCCATTGTGAATCCCTTACTAGGCGGATCTGGCAATTTTTAATTTCTCTTAAATTTGCACTTTTCATTCATGAGCTTTACTCGCATTTTTGTGTGGTGTCCAAAGAAACACCCCTGGTCTCTGCTGCTTTGGTCCCCAGCTTCTGGCAGACTCTCTCTCTGGCTCTCACTCTGCCTGTTCCAAGCTGCTCCAGCCGTAGGCAACCTTTCCAGGCTGCTGCCAAATTCAGACTGACAAAACAGTGGAGATATATCATACCAAAGAAGCCTCCCCCTCTCAAACCATTTCCATGGCAATGTGACACACATGGCCTGTCTTCAGATCAAATGCAAATTAATTAACTTTAACTTTTCCTTTGATCTGAAAAGTATATGTAGACTTTAAAATGTTCCCTTGTCCACGAATTTCCCTCAAACCCTTCTTTGATCTTGGAAAGTTACATGAATAATTTAACCCTCCCACACCTGGTTTACACCTTACCTTCAAACCACGCCCCCCCCTCCCCTGGAGATGCCTGACTGACAGACCACCCCTCAAGAAATAGAGAAGCCCACTATCATTCTTGGTGTGAATATCTCTCACTACCATCCCAGCAACATCATAGGGCTTTTTGATTTGCAACTGCAGGCCTGTTTGCTAAGCCCTTCAGAACAGATTTTTTTTTTAACTATCTCAAACTAGAATAATATCTTATAAATCAAAAGTTGCAATCCTAAAACATTATGCATTTATAACACCACCCGATCAACCCCTTCATAATCTTGAATGTTTCCATGGAATTATCTCTCATTCCCCGAATCTTGAGAGAATATAGACTCAATTTGCTCAGCCTCTTATCATAGGACCTTTTCCAGGAGCATCTTGTCCAAGTGACCCACTTCTTGCTCCCATTAAACTGCGGACACTCAGCTTCCTTTCCTGATTCCATGTTAGCTGATACAGTAAGTGGATCTCTCTCTTCAGGTATCGTTCCTCTCTTCTTTAAATCTGTCACTATAAACCCTCTCCTCAAAAATAAAACTCGTACCTCCATCATCCTTGTAAACTACCATCCTATCTCCAACCTCCCTTTCCTGTAAATGTGTTGTTGCCTCCAAGATCCATGCCCATCTTTCCCAGAACTCCATTTTTGAATCCCTCTAATCTGGTTTCTGTTCCTGCCACAGTGTCAAAACAGTTCTGATCAAAGTCACAAAATACATTTCTTTGCGACTGTTCCAAAAGTAAACCTTTCCCCCCTCATCCTTCTCGATCTGTCTGCAGCCTTTGACATAGCTGACCACATGCTTCTCCCTGTACGCCTCTGACCTGTCATCCAGCTGGGTGGAACTGCACTCACTTGGTTCCATTTTTATCTATCTAATCGTAGCTAAGGCCTCTGTTCCTACTCTCACACCCTTAGCTCTGGACATGTGGTGGACATGGTTCCCACATGTCATGGAAAACCTGGAAGATACGTGGAATTTGTAAAAGACTTGTCCAGGACTGGTTAAGTCATGGGGATTTCCAAAAATGGCCCAAAGTCATTGCTAAGTCATGAATTTTTGGAGCCAGGGATGAGACCTTTCTGACTTTGGGCAAAGTTTCAACCGTTTCCTTTTCTGACAATCACTTCCCCATTCCATAATATAAAAGCAAAATGCTACAGATGCTGGAAATCTGAAATAAAAGCACAACATTCTGGAAAAACTCAGCAGGTCTGGCAGCGTCTGTGGAGGAGAGAAACAGAGTTAATGTGTCGAGTCCGTATGACTCTTCTTCAGAGCACTCGTCCCATAATTGTTTGCTTTGCTTCACATAACCAGAATCCAGTACAGGTTTTGTTCTGCTCCTTCATGATCTGCCCCCCGCCCCTTCTCTGACATGCTTTGCAAGCTGCCAGACCAAAGCAGCCATTTGGCTGAGTAGTTGCAGCAGATTCTCCAGGCCCTTCTTTCTTGTTTGTCTCGTGTAAGGAGAGGTGTGTCTGTTGGTGTAAGTTGCAGAGTTTTGCTGTGGTGGAGGGTGGAGAACTCAGTGGTGGACATGGCAAACACTTTCTTCAGAGCTGGAGCATGGTTAACAAGGTAAGGGAGAGCAGGGACAAGCACCTGGTGGAGGGGACTACCTCTAAAATGATGCTGCATGTCTATAGTTGAGACCCACTTGCTTTGATCATTTGCATGAGACTCACTGAAAATTTCTTCATCAACATGCAAAATATCCTGGCTTGAGATAATACTTCACACCCAAATATTGGGATGTTAAGGTATTTGTTGGTGAATTTGATCAACAGTTACTTTTTATTAATTATTTCCAATTGTGTTTCATAAATGTTAACTTCATTTAGCTTTATTCAACAATGCCTAGGAAATGCACTTTCTACCCTAAATGGGTCACCAACCCTGATTACATTCCTTGGGTTATGAAAGACCAGGATCCTCATAAGGCCAAGTGTTTCATATGTCACAAGTTATCTGACATTGCCAATGTGGGCAAGGCAGCGATGAAGAGTCATATGTCTGGTAAAAAGCACAAGGCAATTATGTCGTCCATTAAAATTAAAGAAGGTGCATCTACTCTTTCTTGGACTCGAACTCAAGTTCTGTCGAAGGGTCACGAGGACTCGAAACGTCAACTCTTTTCTTCTCCGCCGATGCTGCCAGACCTGCTGAGTTTTTCCAGGTAATTCTGTTTTTGTTTTTGTTTTTGACTATAATGAAGAACCTTTTGAAGTACTTCATGAAGTAGAATGTACTTGCTGATGCAACTACAGTCCTAAAGTTGAGTCAAGTCAGTGTCGTAAAAAAGAACAACCTATAAGAAATCTTGTAGAAAGATGTGGAATTTGTTGTCAAAAGCTTATCACGTGTGAAAAGGAAGGGAAAGATAAGTCATTGAGCTTTACTATAGTTCAAACAGAAATGCCAGGGATTCCACATAAACATCAATCATCCTCTGGTGCACATGTCAACCTGGCTGAACCCAGCACTTGTCATATCTCAACCAGTGAACTGCAAGGCAATGCTTATCAACATGTTTGCAGTTGCTTGTGAGTGCAGGCTATATTGATGTTCATCATTGTGTCATGATTGTTAAAAAAGTCCAGAGGCTAGTTGGCAACTGCAGAAGTGAAGAAGCCCCCATTCAGTTTTTCTTTCAGCAAGGATACAGACAGATTGGATGCCTATTTTGCATTGGAAGGAGAGCCAAAATGCAGGCATTCATGGGCTATTATAAAGTTGCTTCTTTCCTTGTCACGTGACTAGGCAACAGTGGAGCAAGGATTCTCAGAGAACAGAGTTGGTCGTAGAAAACCAGAAAAAAATTGCTTCTTTCAAGGAGATTAATTAAAGCCTATATAGAGGTGTGGGAAATGTCTGCAGTGTAGTAATCACTAAAGAACTGCTAAATCAGCTGGTAGTGTCAGACAGTGTTAGAGCACCCACCTGGAAAAGCAACAGCCAAGGAAAAGGAAACCAAGAGGGGAGAAAAAAGGAAGTGGAGAGGGCAGCGTAAAGATGGAAAAAAAAAGGAAGCATCAAATTGAGACAGATATCAAAACATGACAACACGATGCAGGTGAAAAAGCCAAAGCTGCCAAATGCACCAGTGATTTAACTCTGCTTGCCAAATCTGATGCAATGAGCCATTATTTGAAAGAAAAAAGTGAAGCTTTGCAGAATATTGAGGAGCCGGTTGTGCAGCAGGTGGAAGAACTGCAGCAGCACTGAGCATGCAAAGCACACACAAAACTTCTGCAGATATTGAAAAATGGATTGCTTGTATCTTCAACAAAATAAAGCAGGGCTGAATTTGATGTGTTCTCATGGATAGAATCGTTTTGCTGTTTGTTTGCTTTCTCATTTTTTTCTTCTTTTAACAAGTAAAGACTGGTGACCCCAGAATCATTTTTCACAGAACACAAAAATTCTACAAAACAAGATAGCCCTGTAAGAAATTGAGGTTATTGTATAACTGGCACCTAATGCAAGATTCCAATGTTTGTATAAAGCTACAAATATCAGAGTTTGTGATGTGGTTGAAAGAAAAAATAGTCATGAAATATTTTAATTTGGTCATTGAAAAATCTTGGAATTTTATTTTACTAAAGGTGCAGGAACCCTGCCTCTTGAATCCCCCAAGATTCTATCCTTGACCCCCTCCTTTTTTCTCATCTATATGTTATCCCTTGGGAACATCATCTGAAAACAGCATTAATATTTAAAGGAGGGGTCCTGAAGAAGGGTCATCAACCTGAAACCTTAATTCCATTTGCCTCAACAGATGCTGTCTGACCTCCTGAGTATTTCCAGCATTTTCTGTTTTTGTTTATTGCTCATTTTTACTTGTAAGCTGACCCAACCCTACGTTGCCACCATCTTTATCAGTTACTCCACTGTTGTCTAAATTATTGAACTGCTTATCCAATATCCAGTACTGGGTAAGCAGAAACTTCCTCAAATTAAATATTTAGAAGACCAAAGTCATTGTCTTCAGTGCCCACTACAAACTCCATTCACTATTTGCTGAGTCCTCCTCTCTCCCTGACAACTGTTTGAGGCTGAACCAGAATGTTTGCAACCTTAGTGTAATATTTGGCTCCAAACTGAGCTCCCAACCACATATCTGTTCCATCACTGAGACCGCCTATGACAACCTTTGTGACAACCTCTCACTCGGCTTCCCCTCAGCTCATTTGCTGCTGAAACCTTCATCTGTGCCTTTGTTATCTCTAGACTTCACCATTGCAACACACATCCAGCTGGCTTTGTCCACATTCTACCCATCATAAACCTGAGCTCATTCAAAGCTCTGCTGCTTAGCTTCCTACTCGCACCAAGTCCCGTTCACCTAGCAATCCTGTGCTCGTTGACCTACATTGTTTCCCAGTCAAGTAACTTCTCAATTTTAAAATTCTCATCTTTGTTTTCAAATATATCTGTAATCTCCTGTAACCCCACAACCCTCCATGTTATCTGTGTTCATCTAATTCTGAACTCTTCAGCATCTCAGATTTTAATTGCTCTTAGCATTTGTGGATGTGTCTTCAAATGCCTGGGCTCCAAACTCTGGAATTCCCTCTATGGACCTCTCTTCCTCACTTAGGAGATTCCTCTTTGACCAAACCCTTCTGTGGCTCAGTGTCAAAAGTTGCTTTATGATACCCGTGAAGTGCCTTATGACATTTTATTATGTTAAAGCAGGGTTTCCCAAACTGTGAGTTGTGACCTACAGGGGGATGGGATCCTGAGAGGAGGTTCAGCAGGGGGAGATGCATATCCAAAATTAGAAGAGAGAGCAAGTGAGCCTGGAAGGCATAGAAATTATAGACCAATTAAGGCACAAGGGAGTTTGGCAAGGTTGGATGGTATTTATTTTAATGCAAGGAGTCTGACGAATAAGACAGGTGAGTTGAGTGCACAAATTAACACATGGTAGTATGATGTCATTGCTGTCACAGAGACATGGTTGAGAGAGGGGCAGTGTTGGCAGCTCAATATTCCAGGATATAGGGTCTTCAGGCGAGACAGGGAAAGAGGTAAAAGAGGAGGGCTATTGCAATATTGATCACGGAATCAATTACAGCAGTAAGGAGGGATGACATCTTAGAAGGCTCCTTAAATGAAGCCATAAGGGTAAAACTGAAAAACGAAAAAGGAGCAATCACATTGCTGGGAGTGTAGTATAGGCCTCCAAACAGTCAACGAGAAATAGAAAAGCAGATGTGTAGGCAAATTTCAGAGAAGTGTAAAAATAATAGGGTAGTAATAGTGGGGATTTCAACTTCCCCAACATTTAACTGGGTTAGCCATAGTGTGATAGGTTAAGAGGGAATGGAATTCTTAAGATGCATCCAGGAGAGCTTTTTAAGCCAAAACGTAGAAGGTCTTACAAGAGAGGGGGCGATCCTGGACTTCATTTTAGAGAACGAAGCCGGGCAAGTGGTAGAGGTATCAGTGGGGGAGTATTTTGCAGATAGTGATCATAACTCCGTTAGACTCAAGGTTGTTACGGAAAAGGACAAGGATGGGCCAGAAATCTGAGTTCTAAATTGGGGAAAAGCTGATTTTAATAAGATCAATATGATTTGGCCAGAGTGGACTGGGAGCAGCTACTTTTAGGTAAATCTGCGCCAGAGCAGAGGGACTCATTCAAGAAGGAAATAGGAAGAGTACAGGGCCAACGTATTCCAGTAAAGACAAAGGGTGGGACCAACAAATCCAGGGAACCCTGGATGTCGAGGGATATACAGGATTGGATAAAAAGAAAAGGGGAGGTGAATGGTAGATACCGAAGGCTCAAAACAAGCGGAAGCCCTCGAGGAGGATAGAATGTGTAGGGGGGAAACTTAAAAAGGAAATTAGGAGAGCAAGAAAGGGGCATGAAAAAACATTGGCAGGTAAAATAAAGGAAAATCCAAAGTTTTTTTACAAGTAGGTTAAGAGTAAGAGGATAACTAGGGAAAGAGTAGGGCAAATTAAAGACCATAGTGGGAATTTGTGTGTGGAGCCGGAAGATGTAGGTAGGGTTCTAAATGAATACTTTGTGTCAGTGTTCACAAGAGAGTATGGAAATCAGGCAGAAGGGCAGGGATATAATTAAATAAATTAGCATAGAAAGGGAGGAGGTTCTAAGTGGTCTGGCAGGCTTAAAAGTAGATAAATCTCCAGGTCCAGATAGATAAATCTCCAGTGTATCCCAGGCTGTTGCAAGTGAGGCAAGGGAGGAGATAGCAGGGGCGCTGGCAATAATTTTCAATACCTCTCTGGCCACAGGAGAGCTGCCAGAGGACTAGAAGACAGCCAATGTGGTACCATTATTCAAGAAGGGAGGAAGGGATAAACCAGGGAACTACCTGGTTTAGTCCAGGTCAGTCCAACCTCAGTGAACAAAGATCAAAGACAAGTACAGCACACGAACAGGCCTTTGCCCTCCAAGCCTACGCTGATCATATTGCCCGTCAACTAAAACTTTTTGCACTTCCAGGGTCCGTATCCCTCTATTCCCATCCTATTCATGTATTTGTCAAGCTGCCTCTTAAGCACCACTATCGTACCTGCTTCCACCACTTCCTCTGGCAGCGAATTCCAGACACTGACCACCCTCTTTGTAAAAAAACTTGCCCCGCACATCTCCTCCAAAGCCTTCTCCTCGCACCCAAAATCCATGTCCCTAGTAACCGACTCCTTCACCCTGAGAAAAAGCTTCTATCCACGCTGTCCATGCCACTCACAATTCTGCAAACCTCCATCAAGTCGCCCCTCAATCTCTGTCGTTCCAGTGAGAACAACCCGAGTCCCTCCAACCTCTCCTCACAACTAACAACCTCTAGAACAGGCAGCACCCTGGCAAACCTCCTCTGCACCCACTCCAATGCCTCCACATCCCTCTGGCATTGCGGCGACCAGAACTGCACGCAATACTCCAAGCGTGGCCCAACCTAGGTTCTACAGAGCTGCAGCATGACCTCCCAGCCCCTATACTCAATACCCCTGCCAACGAAGGCAAGCATGCCGCATGCCCTCCCGACCACCCCATCCACCTGCGTCACCACCTCCAGTGACCTGTGGACCCTTGCACCCAGATCCCTCTGCCCATCGATGCACTTAAGGGTTCTGCCATTTACTGTATAATTCCTGCTTGTATTAGACCTTCTAAAATGCATTACCTCGCATTTGTCTGGATTAAACTCCATCTGTCATTTCTCTGCCCAAGTTTCCGACCGATCTATATCCCGTTGTATTCTTTGACAATCCTCTTCACTATCTGCAACTCCTCCAACCTTAGGGTGGTCTGCAAACTTACTAATTAGCCCAGTTACATTTTCCTCCAAATCATTTATGAATACTACAAAAAGCAAAGGTCCCAGCACTGATCTCTGCGGAGCTCCACTAGTCACAGCTCTCCATTCAGAAAAGCACCCTTCCACTGCTACTCTCTGTCTTCTATGCCCAAGCAATTCCGTATCCATCTTGCCAGCTCACCTCTGATCCCGTGCGACTTTACCTTCTGTACCAGTCTGCCATGAGGGACCTTGTCAAAGGCCTTACTGAAATCCATGTATATAACATCCACTGCCCTTCCATCGTCGATCATCTTTGTTACTTCCTCAAAAAACTCGATCAAGTTATGAGACACGATCTCCCCTTCACAAAACCATGCTGCCTCTCACTAATATGCCCATTTGCTTCCAAATGGTAGTAAATCCTGTCACTAAGAATCTTCTCTAATAATTTCCCTACCACTGATGTAAGGCTCACTTTATGAATGTACTGAAGATCAGAGGGATCCTGGTGCGCATATCCACAGGTCCCCTAAGGTAGCAGGGCAGGTAGACAAGGTGGCCAAGAAAGCACACGGGATACATGCCCCCATTAGCCAAGGCACTGAATACAAGAGCAGGGAGGTCATGCTGGAACTGCACAACGCGCCGGCTAGGCCACATTCGGACTACTGCGTGCAGCTCAGGCCACCACACCACGGAAGGACGCAGCTGCACTGGAGAGGGTGTAGAGGAGACCACCAGGATGCTGCCTGGGCTGGAGGACCCGAGCCATGAGGAAAGATTGGATAAACTGGGGCTGCCTCCCTGGAGCAGCAAAGGCCAAGAGGGGACCAGACCAAGGTGCACAAGACCATGAGGAGCATAGACAAGGTGGACAGGAAGGTACCCCTTCCATTAATAGATGAAGTCCCAGGGGGAATAGATTCAAGGCAAGAGGTAGAAGGCCTAGAGGGGAGTTGAGGAGAAATTCCTTCTCCCAGAGAGTGGTGGGAGACCGGAACCCACTGCCTGAAAGGGTGGCTGAGTCAGAAACTTTTGTAACGTTTAAGAAGTATTTAGATATTTACTTCCATTGCCATAGCCTCCAGGGCTATGGGCCAAGCGCTGGAAAATGGGATTAGTGTAGTCAGATCTTTGTTGACTGGTGCGGACATGATGGGCCGAATGACCTCCTTCTGTGCTGTAAATATCTACGACTCTGAGAGTCTATGACGTTACCATGATAAAGTAAAAGCCTTATTCTCTGCACCACATGTAATCATACTCTTTAGAGTACCTAATGGACAACATGAAAAGGCTCCATTAGAAGAAATGTTATGTTCCTCACAAATAATTCTAATCACATTTACCCATCCTGTCCCCATATCCCTTTCTTTTATTCATGGAGTTGATGAGATATTCATACATTGTACTGTTTTTTTGAGGACAGTATAGAATTTCTAAAAAGACAGACAAGTTGGTGGAGTGGGCAGATAGGTGGTAGATGAAGTTCATTGTTGAGAATTTTCACCTGATTCTCTGACTCCAGTTTTGCTAGTGCAGCCTGAATGAGTGCAGCTGCAGTAACACTCAATAACATTCAAGCAGCTCGACAAAGCAATCCAGGACAAAGCAGCCCATTTGATCAGCAACCCATCCACCACTTAAACATTCACTTCCTCCACAACCGATGCACAGTGGCAGCAGTGTGTACAATCTACAAGATGCACTGCAGCACTCTTTTGACAGCACTCTCCAAATCCACAACCTCTACCACCGAGAAGAACAAGGACAGCAGATGGGATAATCATCATCTGTAAACTCCCCTCCAAATCACACACCATCCTGACTTGGAAATATATCACCGATCCTTCACTGTTGCTGGGTCAAAATCCTGGAACTCCCTCCCTAACAACACTGTGGGTGTACCTATGCCACATGGAATGCAGCGATTCAAGAAGGCAGCTCACCACCACCTTCTCAAAGGCTATTAGGGACAGGCAACAATTGCTGGCCTAGCCAGTGATGTCCACTTCCCTGGATGCAAATTTAAAAGAAATTCTAGTTAGCTGGCGCCAGAAAATGTATCTTAAGATTCATTAAAAACAACAACTTGTTACGATATAGCAGCTTTAACACAGTGCTTCCCAAGCCTTCCCCACCATGACCCCATTTTGAAGCTTGAGTAGTGCCACGACCCCAGAGTGAGAGTGGGGTGGGGGAGGGGTGGGGTTGGGTAGCAGGAATTTATGACAGTGAGCAGTGAGGAGATGGGAAGATTTGTGAGAACAAAGTGGGGAGAGTTAGGAACAGCGTGGTGCGAAGTGTTTAAAATGCAGGATTTCTTTTTAAAAGAAATTACCCATCTTTTCATTAGAGTCACACCTAGCATATACGAAAATGGTTGGATGCTGTTGGAGGTCAATCACCTCAGTCCCAGGACATCACTACAGGAGTTCCTCAGGATTGTGTCCGAGGCCCAACCATCTTCAGCTACTTCATCAATGACCTTCCTTCCATCATAAGGTCAGAATTGGGGATGTTTGCTGATGATTGTACAATGTTCACCATTCGCAACTCCTCAGATACTGAAGCAGCCCATGTCCAAATGCAGCAGGACCTGGACAATGTTCATGTCAAGAAGAGATTTTAATATATCTAATGTTATTGGAAATTATTTTCCTTAAGATAGAGGTTTAATCTGTGGGTGTGTCTGTGTGTTTTAATTGGATTAAAGCCAGCTAGTCTGGGTGCTTTGATGTATAGTAGTTTTAAGATGTTAACAGTAAGGTGCATTTGCATTTCCTTGAATAAGCCATTTAAAGACTGAGAATGAAATCTTGCACCTAGCTAGGTGACACCAAGCAATATGTTAATATTGCTGATAAAATTGGTACTACGAAAGGGATTTTATTGGTAGAAGAGGTGGAGTTCAAAAGGCCTGGTGATACAATGAGAATTTGCATTCAAAGGGAAGGCTGGGTATATTCAGAAAGGTGTTTGTGTGTGCAGGTCAAAGGCATGGAAGATCTAAGCCTATAAACCTTACTGCTGTGTCTGCAAAGGAACCTCATTTTGAATTTGTAAGGTGAAAATGCTTTGCCTGATGACTGTTTAAGCCTGTTGGTTACTGTTGTCTTAGTGGAGATTAATCTGGGAATTTGTTAAAAGTTATGGTAGTAGTAATTTGTAGACATGAGTATTTGTTTAATACCTTGTTGTAAATTAATAAATGTTTCATTTAGTTTGATATAAAAACCTCTGGAGGCTTGGGAGGTTCATTTCTGAATTCAGAGTTGCATTTCAAATATTCCAATTGAAAATACAGATTATGACAGTTGTTTAATTTTTCCCTCTAGGATTTGAGATAACAGCCTTTACCAACTGCTGTGTCATAACAATTCAGGGTTTGTAAGTGGCGAGTAACATTCGCGCCACACAAGTGCAAAGACCATCTACAACAAAGGATCCAACCATCTCCCTTGACATTCAATGGCATTGCCATCACTGAATTCCCCACTAGCAACATTCTCGAGTTTACCATTGACCAGAAACCGAACTGGACTAGCCATATAAATACCATGGCTACAAGAGCAGGTCAGGGGCTGGAAATTCTGCAGGGAGTAACTCACCTGGCTGCACAAAACTAGTTGACCATCTGCAAGTCACAAGTCAGGAGTGTAATAGAATATTCTCCACTTGCCTGGAAAAGCCTAGCTTTAACAACACTCAAGAAGCTTGACACCATCCAGGACAAAGTAGCCCACTTGATTAATACCACATCCATCACCTTCAATATTCACTTCCACCACCATCAACACATAATGGCAGCAGTGTGTACAATCTATAAGATGCATTGTAGCTATTCACTAAGCCTCCTTCAACAGCACCTTCCAAACCCACAACATCTACCACCAAGAAGGACAAAGGCAGCAAATGTATGGGAAAACCATTACCTGCAGGTTCCCCTTAAAGCCACACGCTATCCTGACTTGGAATTATATCGCAATTCCCTCACTGTCGCTGGATCAAAATCCTGCAACCCTCTTCTTAACAGTACTGTGGGTATACCTTCACCACATGGACTGCAGCCGTTCAAGAAGGCAGCTCAGCACCACTTCCGTATGTACCTTCTCAAGGGCAGTTAGGTTGGGCAATAAATGCTGCCCTAGCCAGTGATGCTCAATCCTGTGAAATAATTTTTAAAAACTCCTGACTTGTGCCTTGTAGGTAGTGGACAGTCTTTTGGGAGATAGAAGGTAAGTTACTCGTTGCCAGGTTCCCAGCCTCTCTCTGACCTGCGCTTGTTGCTATAGTGTTTATACGTCTGGTCAAGTTCAATTTGTGGTCAATGGTCACCCATCAGGGATGTTAACTGTGGAGGATTCAGCAATGGGTAATGCTGTTGAATGGTGAGGGGAGATGGTTATATTCTCTCGCTGCCTAGCACTTGTAGCATGTTTTCTAAAGAGAGTCCCATGTTAAAACATACATATTTGATGTTGATGATATGGTTAAGAGTAAGCTGGGGATAACCATACTTTGGAACTCAGTATTATTCAATTGTGTCTGTCAAGATTCAAGTGATTTGAGGAAATTTTCAGGACCTGCCTGTACCGGGGGGTTTACTCAAGCTTAGGTTGTTGCTCCATCTGGGGCTTTTGCCTAATAGAATGGAAGGGAATTTGGAAAGGTTGTAACCATGTCCCATTTTAACTATTTTGTCTGTTCCCTGGGGTAGCCTGTGTGTGAACATCAGAATGAAAGAGATTTCCAGGCAAGGGATATATCTCATAACATGTGTTTGCCACAACAAAATGTGCCACAGGGACATGAGGCATCTTCATGCTCCTAACAAAGGCATTAGCTTTATGATTCGCTGCAGGGGGAGGAGGAGGAGTTTTTTCATGTGGGCAAGCCCAATTGATAGTCTTGGCCTGTAGGGTTGAGTCCCATTGTATTGTTTGTGGTTTCCTGGACTGCTGTGTAGAATGGAGAGTTGGGGGCACATGTGTAGCTATGTGTCTTTCTGAGCACACATCCTTTTAGCAGTAATCTACTGGGGAGCAGAAGAATTTGCAAAGCATCTGTGCCATGGTTTTTGAAATTCTGTTTTTGTGCTTAGAATATAAAGTAATATGCATTTTAAATGTATTTTGTTGTTTGGGAAGACCTATTTGTGTCTACATAAATTCACAGTGTATTTTAATTTAATCTTTTTATTTTTGCTACTGAGTTTAGGGGCCAAATTTTATTGGTGAAGGAGGGTGGATGACCTGATGTTGGGACCACATGATGGTCCTGAGCCCACATGGGCGGGCAGCACGACTGCATCAGCAATATTCCCAGGGTCAGCCTCCTAATTGACCACCACTGTGTAATAAGCAGGCTGTCAGAGGGCCAGCAGTTCTGAAGCCTCAGCGGTGCCACCAAGAGAAGTGTTCACTGTTGAGGCAGGCTGGAGACCTTAGCTCCAGAGCAGTTAGTAACAAAAAAAAGGGCCCAATGGTCTGAGGGAAAACTTCCAGGAAAATTGCTGGAGCGCTGCCTACCCTGTCTGCAGCCCTTTCTTTGTTCCATAGAGCCTTCCCTAAGCATAAGCAGCTGGGTGGCCACCTCCATTCTGGTGGCCTTCCCATGTGGCTGGTGGCTTCCCCACAGATTGGAGGGGCGGGGTGGTGGATTTGGAGGATGGCGCTGCTCCTGGCAAAAT
Organism: Carcharodon carcharias; assembly: GCF_017639515.1. NCBI lineage: Eukaryota > Metazoa > Chordata > Chondrichthyes > Lamniformes > Lamnidae > Carcharodon > Carcharodon carcharias. The sequence goes on along the minus strand of NC_054468.1, from coordinate 52,221,879 downwards.
GTCAGCCACAAAGGAGTTTGGTTGAGACTGCCCAAGCTTATTTTAGTCAGAACTGTAAAGCTGACAGAGCAAAACTGGTTTAGTGCTATCATTCTGGGTTTTGGTGTGAAATTAACCCTCACTGGTAAAATTGCTGTGTGCTAACAATTGTGCCACCAGCATCATTCATGCCAGAACAGTTCAGTGACCATTCAATTGACAGCAATCACATTGCCTGAGACCAGTGTGAACTTTGAACAAGGTTTTCCCATCTTCTCAGAAGCAAATAACATGCAGTGGATATTTTTGTCTGAATCTCTATACTTTTTGACCCAGTAGCCTTGCCATTCTCCATAATCAATTATTTTTTTCTTGTAATAGAACCAAAGGGTTTCTTTGCTTACTGGGTAAAATTATGTGGGTGTTTAAATCAGACATAAAACAGAAGACAACGTAAGCATCGAGCAGAAAGATCAAAACCAGATTTGCTGCTGGTGAGTGCAACAGTGTCAGGATGTTTGAAACTTGAATTTGTGTCAAGCAAAACTAAGTATGACGGAAGTGATTTGCTTTAGTTGCTCTACAGAAACTTAATTTTTCTGAGCCTGAGGAATAGCTGAACTGGAAAATTAGATGGAACTATGGTTGTGTAATACCAGGGCTAGCTGATAGGCAATGAATTGTGCTGATTTACTGCTTGGGTGATAAAATAAAGAATATTCTCATATTCAACCTGACAGATGATGCAAATGAAAAGTACGTCACAATGCTAGGATAGTTTGATGGGCATTTCACCAGCAAGAAAGATGTGATTTATGCAAGGGCTTATTCTATAAAATGAAACAGAAACCTTCAGAGCCTGCAAAAGCATTCTTAATTGATTTTCACAGATTAACAGAACACTGCGTGTGGATGACTTGTGTCTAAAGAAGAAATAATCAGAGACAAACTCGCATTTGGAATCCTAGACGATGCTTTGGGTGAATGTTAGCAGTTATATGCAAATCTGATTTTAGAAGCAGCAGTGATTTAAATATAATGGAAAGGAGCAACAAACCGTCTCGATCTAGATTTTTCTCTATTGTAGAATAGAGGTGCATCTTTGGTGCGGTGGGGTTTCTGCTTACCACCAACCTTTGTTTCTGATCTTTGCTAATTTTTGAGCCTTGTGGTCATTTACATTATTTTGCCAGGCTCACTGGTCTTCATGGGACCCATTTGAACGGGATGGAGATTGGCTGGGGCAGACTTTTGAGATCCTCTGCCTGTTAAACTGGAATCTTACACCCTGTTCAGCTCTGGCATAAATTGAGGAAATTTGTGTGAGCTGAATATTTTCACTTGGCACAGAGTTATATTAATGAAAAGCCAAAGGTTTTAGCGGCAGTTTCACAGAATCTGCAAAAGAAACTGAGAAAATTTGAGCATACCATTAAAATAGGCTTAGGATGCTTAACTTTCCTTGATCTTTTTTGCTGAAAATCACTTTAAACAGTGCATCCTGGTATTTTTCTGGCACAATTTTTCAGGATTTTCTCAGTCTATATGATAGGAAAGTGTTACAGGAAGTAAGTGCATCTGGTTTTGTCCATTAAATTCAATGCTTTTTTTAAAATCCCAAGTTTCATATTTGTAAAACATGCACAGTTTATAGCTGAAGAAATAAAAGCAACATACTAAGTGCAAGTAAATAAAGATCTAATTATAATCTCTTTAGAACTTATAAAAATAACCAATCCAACAAAAGATACCAAAAGACCAATAAAATTGATTATTTTCAAAGTATTTTTCAAAGCATCTTTTTACCTGCCATCTTTATCTCTCTGTGTCTGAGAAACAGTTCTGAAAATAAGGTTAGTAGCGTAATAGTGAAAAAATTACAAGAAATTGATTAAACTTACATGTCTGTCGTATATGTCAAGACCATGCACCTACTTCCACTTCAGTAATATTGCCTGTAAGTTCCCTGTCTTAGCCCCATCTGCTGCTGAAATCCTCATCTAAGCTTTGATTACCTCCAGATTCAACTATTACAAAGGCTGTCTTGGCCACCCACCATTTTCCATCCTTCATAAACTTCAGATCATCTAAAGCTCTGCTACCTGTATCCTGTAGAGAGGCAGAGAGGCTTCGGGAGGGAACTCCAGAGCCTATGGCCCAGGCACCTAAAGGCATGGCTTCGTTAGTGGTGAAGTAATCGAAATCCAAGATGGGATAGAGGCCAGAATTGGGGAGCACAGATAACTTGGAGGGTTCTGAAGCTGGAGGAGGTTACAAAGGTAAGAAGGGGTGAAACTACGGAGAGATTTGAAAACAAGGATGATAAGTTTTTAATAAAACATTGCCAGACCAGGAGCCACGATAGGTCACCAAGCACATAGGTGATGGGTGAATGAAACCTGGTATGATTTAGGACATGGGGATCAAAGTTTTGATAAATTCAAGCTTAGGGAAAATGGAAGATGGAAGGCCAGCCAAGAGCCAAGTTTAAAGGTAGCAAAAACATGGGTTTCAATGCAGATGAGCCAAGGCAGGTCTGAGATGAGTGATGTTGCTGTAACATCCAAGAGATTGAGAATTACGACGGACAAATTTTAGTACAAATCCAACAACACTATTTTCTTTCTTTCAAGTAAAATAAATTACTTCACTATAAATGAGGTGGAATTCCTCACCAAATTGGCACAAAACAAATAAATCCCTGAGGATAAATATTATTGGTTTTAGAATGCTGAGAGAGACTAGAATGTAAATTAGTGCGGCATTGATAACTATTGAGGAAATCAGTGGACAGTGGGGGAGTACAAGAGATTGGAAACAGAGTAATGCCCTGACCATTTTCAAGAAGGGTGCCAAAGCAGACACTGGTAATTACTGTCAACTACCAATTGATGTAATATTAATAGAATTGATCATCAGAAGATAACTTGAAGATCACTGCTGGAAATAACATCCTCTGTGGACTGGGAAAATGACGTGGTGTACCTTATCTTCCACAAGGTTTTTGATAAAGTTCCACACAAAAGGCTATTAATTAAACTTAAAGTTGTGGGAATTGCATATAAGAAAGGCTTTAAACTTGTAAGATGGGTCGGTGGTATGAAATTATCTCCAAGAAATGAAATAAGCCTAATATAAATGAAACAGAAGAGGAAAGCTTAGGACTGACAAAACTAAGGTTGGGGGGGGACACAAATGGCCAAGGAATAAATAGAATTGTACACAGGCGTGTAAAAAGATGATTACAACTAAAGTGAGAAGTACTATTATAAAGTCGAGATGCAAACTCAGTAAAGTACATAGGTAAAGGAAGATTGACGAGCTACTGTTGCAAAATGGACTAAACTGAAGATTTTAATGTCCAAAGCACTAGTATAATTTCAGAGTAAAATCACAGTAGATCAAAATGTAAATCAGTGGTCCTGGTAATATATTTCCTGTTGCATGGAATAACAGTTGTTGTGAAACAATATATCTTTCAACTCTCAGTGATAACATCACGTAAGATCCACAGTGGCAGCTGCCTTTGAAACATACCGAAGGTACAAAATTAAGTTATTAAGATGAAAGATTAGAGACTAGTGATATGGTTAAGGAGGATGCTAGTTGTTGGCAGTGGTCCCTTGGAATTGAGGATGACGTCCGTCAGGCTTGGTGCGGCTTTGGTAACTGAGGAGCCCAATTCTGGATCCACATGTTCTTCCACAATAGGGGCATGTTGTTGAGCAGGGGAGTGGAAATTGCAGGCCCAGGTTGGCTTCCTTCTCCTTCCTCTGCCGCCGCCATTCCGCCTTGCTGTTGAGTCACTGAGCCTCAAAGTGGCTTGATGAATCAGGTGGTGCCATGCCGAGTGATCGCAGCATTCTCCTCCCAGTCAGTGATGTTAATGCCTACACACTTTAGAGCAATCTTGAGCATACCTTTATACCTTTTCCTTTGGTCGCCCTTTGAGCGTTGACCAACGGTGAGCTGTGAGAAGAGAACCTACCAAGGGAGGTGGTTTTTGGGCAACCGGGTGCAATGGCCTGACCATTGGAGTTGGTTCCGCAGGAGCAGGGCTTCACTGCTTGTAGGCACAGCTTCATGGAGAACATTTAAGTTAGTCCAGCTGTCCTTCTATTTGATCCCCAGGATTTGACACAAGCACCGCTGATGGAAGCTCTCAAGGATCTTAATGTGGCGTCAGTAGACCGTGCATGTTTCACTACAGTAGAGAAGGTTGGTCAGTACGACGGCCTTATAAACCAGAACCTTTGTTGACTTGAAAAGGTTCCTGTTGTCAAAGACACATTGGCGCAGCTTGAATAAGGCACTGCTGGCACAGTTGACATGGTGCCAGACTTGCTCATCGATGGTAGCCCCTTGGGAGAGGTGGCTGCCTAGATGAGGGAAGCACTGCACTTACTTCAGAGCCACCGCATCTACATGGATGGTGTGGGGGATGCTCAACTGGCCCAGGACAGGTTGGTGAAAGGCCTTTTTTGTCTTGGCGATGTTTAAGAACAGGCCAAGTCTCTTATTTGAGGTGTTGAAGCGGTCAAGCGCCCTTTGCATGTCCTGTGCAGAGTAAGCCATCATGCAGCTAGTATTTTCAATATAACACTCATGTTTTATCTATCAAACATTAAAACCTGGAAGGAAGAGTTAGAGATACAGAAGCTGGACCTGTAGAGAAAGGTATAAAATGTCATAATACAGTTGGGGAGCTGAGAACACCACTGATTATATTGGATTGAAAATTACAATGCAATTGCAGTGACATGGAAAATGCGTTGCTTGTATTGTGGTCACTTTGACAAAAGATCCACAGGAGACTCAGGCACAGGCTACGATCATTTATTTGAGCAATTGCAAGGAGAACACTCTCAATACAGCCTGAGACAGCACTCTGCTAAGCTACAAGTGTTCAACATATTTATACATTATTGGTCACGTACAAGAACATCCTCCAGATTCCGATCTCGTTAACATATAGGTTTGCGTTAAGCAGAGAAATCTTTGGTCACAAAGGTTACATCATCTGTGCCTGCCTTCACCCCGGCAGAGACCCTCCCTCCTATCTCCACTAGGACCATCTGTTCTTCCCCTATTTATTATAAACAGGCCCAATCTTGGTTGTTTTTCAACCTAAGACTCCAGACTGACTCCCAAAATACTCAATCTATCATATTTGCATCCAGTATAACCTTGCTGATACTCAAGCCCTGAGAATGTACAAGGTTCAGCATTGTCTCGATCCCAGCCTGACCTTTAACTGTTAACTACTTCGAAATTGTGGTTTTGCATGCTGGGATACTTTAAGTCAAGTCCCTTAACCATTACTGTATCCCTTTATTTCCCCCCTAACAGTCCCCCCTTTTGGCCCTTGGCTTAGCCCAAGGTAACCAACTGCAATGGTGTTGTCCACTCTCCCTGCTTCTTTACATACCGGCGCCCATTGATACTGGCCAGGTATCCAGTTTTGGCACGTAAAGGGTGGTGCTGGTCAGGCCATCTGCATCATCTGGTCCTTTAATCTGAACCTCTGGCTTACCAAATTCCTGCTCCATCTACTAAAACTCCCCCAACGCCATCTTTTTTATGACCTCCGGGTGCGATGAATCAAGTACGTTAGATAGATAATCAATATCAGCTGAAGTATGACTAGGACATGGGAGATAATCCGAATCCAGGGGTATCTGTACGTTCGATCCCCAATTCCAAAGATCCTCCCATCAGGTGGAAGCATCTATTTGTTCAATATCAGTCTTTAAAGCTCTAACCTGTTGCTGCAGTGTATAGTATGTTCTATATATCTGCTGAGCCTGTCCCCGAATCACGGTTAGGTGCTCTGGTAATAGGGGAGTTTCGTAGGAGAACTGGTTCAGATACTGTGTTGGGTTATCTTTAAGGCCTTCCACGACCTGAATAGTGGTTGTTCCTCTGTATATTTCAACCAGACCCACCTTCCCCACCCTTGCTGGCACCTGTGGGTGTAGGCACACCGAATGATTGTGGATGGGGCATGTCTGGTTACCCCCGTACTGGATTCTTTCCTGCCACGTGGTGATACAATATCTCCCATTCCCTATATATGCAACATGGGTCGGTTCTTTTGCAGCCCATATAGTTTCCATTGTATAGTTTGCTGCTGCTTTAAATCCACACTTCGCTTCCTCTGTCTCATATATTGGATGTACACATACTACTGCAGTGGCTTCCATCCTACACCATTCTAATGTAGTGCTAACTATACTTCCTTCTATGTCTACTACGTATGGCGGAATATCGTGATACTTAATACAGTAATCCCCCCCCCACCCTGTATAACCCCAATATTTTCTACTCTATATAATGTCCTGCCAGCTGTTGACATAGGTATGACAGGTATTACTAATACAATGCCTATTAGCATATTACTATTCACTATACAATCAACATTCATTCTATAAACGCGTGTCAAACCTCTGAGCTGGCAACTGGTCAAGTCATGATCCTTGTGTCGTGTAAGAATCAATAAGTGCTCATTGGTTACTCATAAAGGAACTACCCCTTCATTAATCTGTCTTAAATTTTTTAGGGCTTGTTCTAGTGCCCAAGACCCATAGGTACTACAAACATCATTTTTGCTCACTTCATCTGAAATATTTTCCCTATTTTAATTAATTTGTTGATTGGCCCCGCATGACTTTCAAGCACAGTAGCCAGGCTTTGGATTAACCATGCAATATCCTGATCTGTATTTAATTGGGTATCATGAATTTCCTGTCCTCATTCTAAAACGTCCTTAAGCTTAAAGCTCAGGGTACGGATCTTTTGATCAACAGTTGCTAGGTCAATGGAGTTAATTACTAACGTCCCTGTATTGAATACTGTGGCAGCGTCATTCATTAGGCTACGCTTGTCTTTGTTTCCTTCTGGGCCTAGCCACATCCTATCATTAAACTGAACTACTTCAGCCATCAACTGGCCCGTCTGAGCCGTATAGAGTGCTTGGCTGTGGGTTGGGCACCTCTGGGGCAGGGCAATACTGGATATGTTCAAGACTACGGGTACCAGCTCATGGTGTACACTATCATACAAAACTTCTGATTAACCGGTACCAAACCATTCGTCGGTCCTGGACAAGTGGGTCAGTCGGTGTGGACTGAGAGGCTTCAATTATCTCTACTCGGTTTGTGGAAGTAGATGTGGGAGGTGGCTGGGTAGTGGTACTAATTTTCTCTTTTGGGCAGACCTCCCATGCCCGATCTGAAGCAAACCCTGACTACAATTCAAAAGCACTTGTTCGCCTACTGTTACGTTAATCATTCCCCATTGCGTGTCACATTCGGCACTGTCCGTGGTGTCCTGCAGTGCGGGATGAGCAGTGATGATCCCCGACCTTGTTGCCAGTACTGATACGCCGACAACCAGGATTGTAGATCTGTGGACACATTAACGTCTGTTCCAGTTCTCCAGGTTACCACTTGGTCAATTGTCATGTATCTCTAACTGTGTGTAATGCCTCCATTTATTTCCCGTTCTCATACCTACAAGTGTGCATGTATCTCCTGTCATAATTACCTCGTACGGTCCATTGTTGCTCTTTGGATTTGCCTGTTTCCATATCCTTAATCACCTGTCGGTCTCTGACTTTCTTCCTTAACTTATGCAATTGCTTCTTATTTCCCTCACATAGTCTTGCATCCTTCCTTTTAATGGTCCTACATCTCCCACTACTACTATGATTCCCTCGGGTAACTGCATTGCTCTCCTTGTCATTATTTCAAATGGGGTGAACCTGGTGGTTCTGCTTGGGGTAGTCCTAAGGTGCAGCAGAATACTGGGCTGTTCCCTGTCTCTTGAATTGCTTTTGTGATTGATGTTTTTTTTTAAAGTTCAGTTCATCCTTTCCACCATTCCCGAGCTCTGTGGCTGGTAGGGAATGTGGAATTTCTGTTTATATTTAAATGTCTTTACTGACTCTTCCTGTGAAATGAGTTCCCTGATCTGAATCCATTTGGATGGGCACCCCCCACTCCTTCCCGTCTACTGTCTCCTGCTGCTGTCCCACATTGGACCTTAATTCCTCAAACTGCGAACACAACTCTACAATACACCTATATATAAAAACAAAAAAACTGCGGATGCTGGAAATCCAAAACAAAAACGAAAACAGAATTACCTGGAAAAACTCAGCAGGTCTGGCAGCATCGGCGGAGAAGAAAAGAGTTGACGTTTCGAGTCCTCATGACCCTTCGACAGAACTTGAGTTCGAGTCCAAGAAAGAGTTGAAATATAAGCTGGTTTAAGGTGTGTGTGTGGGGGTACACCTTCTTATCCTATCTTTCAATGGCTCAGTATCTTCACTTCCAGTGACGGTTTTCTCTGGAAGCTGCTTAACTGTTTGTCATCATAGTGTTAATCCTGTGGCCTTACTTTTTGTAGCTTGCAGGCACATTAATACAATCAGTAATACATCGGCTATTTAGCCTTTTTCCAGCTTTCCCTTTACCTAGATACATCTTGTGGTAAATTCTTGTTAAGTATTATTTCTCCTTACATTTCAATTTCTGGACTATAGATTCCACATAGTTTTACCTCTAAGTTTTATTTTTCCCTGTCCATGATCATCCTAAGATTCTCTTGATATCAGTTTCTCTATTGTCTCAGTTGATGGCCAGATGATCAAATTAACTTTCCTTAAAACCGTTTGTATATTGTGTCCTCCTTCCCTAACTTTTTCTCCTACTTGCCTCATACCATTTTACACATTCAACAGCTACCATCTTATCTTGTTCAGGTTGCTTGGAGAGACTTTAAAATAAATAAAGTATTCTCATAACAGTTTTAAGAACAGAAATCAGGCATTGACATGTTCCTTATCTTCTTCTTAATCAACATTTTATTGACTCAAAAGTAACCACTAAATTGTGTCTGACCCGTTTCTTTTAGAATTATCCCAGATTCATTAGCTCGGCCAAAAATTGGATTTCTGCCAAAGTTTGTCAAGGTCTTGGGCTTAGCTTCATATTTTGGGAATAGACTTTACAAATACAAAAGCTTGCAGCATTTGAATTAGTGCCAATTGTTGTCAAACCTCTTAAAATGAAAATTCCCTTTTGAGAAATTATTAGGAACCAAACCTCAAATTTTAAACTTTGTAAGAACTGTTATTTACACTATCAAAATTAAAACTTCCTCTTTCTTTTGTGTTGATTTGTATCCAAGTTATAATTTCCATATGTTTATCGACACGTTCCTTATCTTAGATAGCATCCTAGTGATTCAAAAGTAACCTGTTAAATTACACTGCACTTTACATCTCAAGATTGTCCCAAATTCATTGCTATTGGGATGCAGATTTCCTTTCATATTTAATTCATCTCTTCAAAAGAAACCCCTTTTTATCCTTTGGAACCACCTAGACCGTGTGTTTATGCCTTTAGGTTTTCCTAGAATCCCTTTTGAATTTCAGGTAATTTTTTTTTCCCTCAGAATTTAGAATACTAACTCGTTTGAGTTATTGCAACTTGTATGTATCCATCCCAATCAGCTTGGAAGCTGTTGACACTAATCTGCAAAGGGGTGGTACAAAGCTTTATGATTCCTTCAAATTGCGATTTTCTTTTGCCAGAAATCTCAACTCAGACCTTATACTCAAAACTTTGGAATGTTTTAGTATATTTTTCCTTTAATCTAACATGGGGCTTTCAACCCTAAAATGCTGAACTACACACACAAATGACAATTTACGGAATAAGCACATTAAAACTCACATACGAATGCTTCCTTGCACACAAACAAACGTATATTTCCAGGTAAGTATATATATTCCTGTATCCTTAACTCAACGACTTAAAACTCTCATATTCTAAACGAAACTTCAAATAGCAGTGGGGGAAATAAAGGGATCTTGAAGGCTCCACCTATAGGGACCATCAAACTGACAAAAGCTCAGATTTCTGCCAGCTCCTGCCTGTCAGTGCTTATTAACCCCCCCTTTTCTCTCTTTCTCTCTCTCTCTCTTCAGCACAAGCAGCTTTTGTAACTTGGATCAATTCATTTTTTAAGTTACAGAAAATTCCGTAGCGGACCTTTCAGGTCCCAATCATCCTTCCACGTTTTCACGAAAATCTCGTCATCCTGCACGGGACTTTATACACTCCCAATTCGTCTCTCCCTCCCTCAGGCTTCCTTAACTGCCTCCTTGAAGTCCCTGTGCAGGGCTGTCACCTTCTCCCAATCTTTCCCCAGTCATCACTTCTAATCTATAGGGGTAATCTTCCCCAAATAGCCCCTGGGCACTTCGCCTTAACCAGTATATGGGTATCAAGGGAGTGCATTGCATGGAAATCTTGCATTTCCCACAGTTAAATCCAAAACTCTGGGTTATTATGCCGAGGTTTGGGTCTCAGCAGTTCTTTAAGCAAAACCTGCTTCTCCCCAAGGCTGAATGGTACATGCATAACTTTCTCTATAATTTTCTCAATTTCCTCCTCCTCTTCCCATCCCTCGGGCCCCCTTTTCCCTTCAGTTTTTGATTTGCCTCTCCTGACTTTACTTTTCCTAATGGTTACTGCCATAGAAGCCAAGGGGTTCAGTGGGTACTGCGGGGCGGTCTCAGCTCCCTCACAGGTTTCTCCTTTGGAGCTCTCCTCCTCTTGATCAGTTTCACTACAAGCTGCTGCCACTGCTCTGATCTGTCTTGAATCTGACTTTGTCTCTCTTTCTCTCTACTTCTCGACTGGAATTTAGCAATAACCCGTCTGCACCACTGCAGTTACAAGGTAATGATGACCAACATCCCTTTCTTTTCCTTATCCTTTTACTGTTCTATCCACCACTGTTTTTGTTTTCCAGGAGTTCCCTGTGGATCCCACCCCTCCTGCTGCATTTTTATAATTAGTTTCGGCTGCTGTTCCACTATGAACCTTGGAGTGGAGTCTGTGGTTGCCCAGTCGAGTTCCAAAGCACTCTTTTGTTTCCCTGACGGCATTCTGTTTCTATTTTCCTATCTCTGTGCGGTACGTCCGCACATTCCTAACAACTTAATGCGATTTCACTGGGTCTGGCCCAGCGCGGCTTCCACTATGGTTATCTCTCAAACTGTAGCCCGCCAGCGTGGCTCTGTCCTCTTAATAGGATCCCCCTCTCTCTCTGGAAAGGGTCTGGCCTCCCTGCATGGCTTTGGCACCGCTCGTCTGTCAGCGTAGCTCCACCTCTTACCCTTGGGCCCCTCCTATCCTGAATCCTCCTTCTAATTCTTTTGATACTTGACCCGGACTGTTCTCAGGTAGGCTTACTGCACTAACTACGGGTGGCAAATGAATATACTCACCCAGTTTGCAGGGCCGTCCCCGAGGATCCAGTCCAAGTACCCTGCTTGCAGCGCCAAATTGTTGTGGTCACTTTGACAAACGATCCACAGGAGACTCAGGCACAGATTACGATCGTTTATTTGAGCAATTGCAAAGAGAACACTGTCTCAATACAGCCTGAGACAGCACTCTGCTAAGCTACAAGTGTTCAACATATTTATATATTATTGGTCATGTACAAGAACATTCTCCAGATTCCGATCTCATCAATGGATAGGTTTACGTTAGGCAGAGAAATCTCTGGTCACAAATGTTACATCATCTGTGCCTGCCTTCACCCTGGCAGAGACCCTCCCTTCTAACTCCACTAGGACCATCTGTTCTTCCCCTATCTATTATAAACAGGCCCAATCTTGGTTGTTTTTCAACCTAAGATTCCAGACTGACTCCCAAAACACTCAATCTATCATATTTGCATCCAGTATGGCCTTGCTGATACTCAAGCCCTGAGAATGTACAAGGTTCAGCATTGTCTTGGTCCCAGCCTGACCTTTAACTGTTAACTACTTAGCAAATGTGGTTTTGCATGCTGGGATATTTTAAGTCAAGTCCCTTAACCATTACTGTATTCCTTTATTTCCCCCCTAACACTTGTAATATTCATATTGAATGCAATTGTTTTGTTGCTCAGTTTTATGTCATAAAATTTCTAACAAAGTGCTTAAATGTCATTAAATCATCGCTTTTAATAATTCATCATGTTTCAATATTCATATGTATGTGGGCAGAAAGTATCAAGCAATAATTTAAACTGGTTGGAATTAATAGAAATTAATGGATATTTGCCTGAGGAAAAAATAAATGGGATTAAGAAACAGATGGCAAGGCCAAAAATGTTATTTAGCATGTCAAACAGTTTTATAGACATGATTGCTTTAATGGATTTTTGTTAGATAAATAAATATTGATCGTTGGACATTTTGTTGGTTAATGGCAGATTATTAATGTGGTTAGTGAGTGAATAACAACACTGGCATGAATGTACAAAGTAGAGATGAGTTCATAAATTAATTTATGCCAAAATGTTAATTATATTTCATTAAAGTCTGGACAAAATTTGTGGTTTTAAAAAAAAAGCTTCAACTTTTAATGACCTTTTGATACATAAATAGTTTGATAATATATCCATATAAACTCGTGTTTTCAAGCATGTTCATTTCTGTGGATAATAAAGAGATCTGTTGTTGACACCATTAATACTCAAGACTTTGTTGTATATTTGTCTGAACTTTTATGCAAATGTTATATTGAGGTTTATTGTTTGAAATCTACAGAAGAAAATGGACCGGCTTGGTAATTTAAATGTTCTGTAAGTCTACACAATTACAAGGCTTGTTACTCTAAGTTTATTAGTGTGAGCTTGTAATTTTATACGTAACTAGTAGACCTCATATAAAATTGTGAATTGGAGGTTTTATAAGCTAAAAATTTTATGCCGAGCAAGATTACTTTGGGCACTGACTTGTCAACAGTGGGGACAGGCTTAGGAACTGGAGGCACTGGGGAGGGAGTCTGGGGTTGATGGTAGCTACAAGCAGTGGTCCTTTTAAAGATGTAATTGCTGCATACAGCCTGCTTTTTTTTTAGTGCACGATCACTTAAATTTTTTTGCGCTGCTGTGCACACTTGTTATTTATCCCAGAATAAGGCCTGCGCGGTACCATTCATGCTTCTGATAGTCTACACATGCTGTTTAACAGGAACATTGCCAGGACTGTGATAGAATACTCTCCACTTGCCTGGATGAGTGCAGCTCCCACAACACTCTAGAAGCTTGACACCATCCAGGACAAAGCAGCCCACTTGATTGGCACCACATTCGCAATCATTCACTCCCTCCACCTTCGCACAGTAGCAGCAGAGTGTACCATCTACAAGATGCACTGCAGGAATTCACCAAGGCTCTTTAAACAGTACCTTCCAAACCTACGACCACTACCATCTAGAAGGACAAGGGCAGCAGATAGATGGGAACACCACCACCTGGAAGTTCCCCTCCAAGTCACTCACTATTCTGACTTGGAAATATATCACTGTTCCTTCACTGTCACTGGGTCAAAATCCTGGAACTCCCTTCCTAACAGCAATGTGGGAGTACCCACACCATTTGGACTGCAGCAGTTCATGGAGGTCGTTCATCACCACCTTCTCAAGGGCAGTTAGGGATGGGCAATAAATGCTGGCCCAGCCAGCGAAGCCCACATCCCATGAATGAATTTTTAAAAAATCTCAATGTTTAATGATATTTTCGTACCTCCCTAATGAAGAGTTAATTATCGCTTGCAAGTATCTTTGCATGAAACTAGTATTCACACAGTGAAACTACATTCATGTGAGCTTGTGGTTACTTGATTCATAAATGTAGATCTGCATTGTTCAAATGTCACTATCTCTGTTTTAGCAACAAATCTATAAGCTCAGTGCACTTGCTTCTGATTACAGTTAAATTATAAGGTTGGCTAAATGCATGAATATGTACTGAGTGCACATTTGTCATCAATGATTATATTATGTAGCATGACTCTGCAAGCCTCTACTTTCATATATAGCACTGCCTGCCTCACATGTGGCAAAGTCTGCAGATCTGGACTTAACAGCCATCTCAGAACCCATTGAACCTGAGTGGAAGCAAGTCATCCTCGATCCTGAGGGACTGCCTAAGTAGAAAGACTTTTGTAAAATATCTACCTAAAGTATATTAAAAACTTTCCTGTACACATTACCCTTACTTTTGTATCAGAATTTCTGAGTAATGTCGTTATGTCAATCTTGATAATGGAAAGGCCTTACGTCAACATTTATCTCTCACACTGGAATGAAAAGGCACCTCACACTAGATGGCATTGTTGTACCTCACTGACTTCACCATTCAGCTGTATTTTTGCAACACATACAGTAAGTTACTTAAATTCTTCAAATATCTTATATAACACAAACATCATTTCCAAAATTTTGCTTGATTCAGCTACAGCACAAAATATTTTCCCCTTCCCCGCGTGCTTCTTTCCTGCTTGGATTACCCACTTCATGATCCCCTAACTGCCTCTACAGCCTTCTTCCCAGCTCAAACGATTCTGATCAGATACCTGAAACTATTAGGCACCAATTCTTACCTCTACCTTTGGAATTAATTCTATTAAGTCAGCCATGAATCATCAACACAAGCTCTAGGTTAAATGACCTGCAATTCTTTAATATCCGACGTGTTTCATCAGTAACTCTTTTAGTCTGATCCATGGACTTTTTCTTACTCTTTGGAATGTATCTATTCTGTGCATTCTGAAATATCCCCTTAAATACTAGCCACTGCATCTCTATTGACATATTCCTTAAACTAACTTGCCAAGTCACTTTCGCCAGCTCAGCTTTCATGCCCTCATAATTGCCCTCATTATTGGACTGCAGAACAATTGGACAGCTGGGCACTTTGTATAATCTCCTTGCGAAAGCTGGGCCATGGAGCAGTCACTGGTGGACATGATCACAGCTCCTTGCAATGCTTGCATTCAGGTTTAAACCAGTCTCCCCCATGGTTCGGCCTTGCAGTGTGGATTAGGAGAATGCCTGCACCAGAGCTGAGGACACAGCATGCAGTCCAGTGGGCAAAGCTGCCACCAATCGGTTAGGTGGAGTGGGGCATAGGCGGGTGAGGTTTTGGGCACCCATGCAGCGCACTAAACTTTGATCATCCAAGTGGTGGCCAGCACTCTCTGGGGTGTGTTAAAGGGCCTTCAGACTTAACCAAGACAGGCTCTTAGAAAACCCAAGCTAACCCATGCATCTCTCTCTTTCATCCTGCAGGAGGAGTACATCAGGAGCACGGAGACCGGTAACCTAGCTGTATGCCTCATGTCTTACATCGAGCAAAGACAAAGGAGAAGAGAGCGATGGGGAGCCTTGCTGGGCAGAGGGAAGAACAGCACCCTCAGGAAGAAGGGGCGGAGCTGGGCCTCCTGAGCACGCCACTGAATAGCTGCAGCGAGCTGTCGCTGGTCGGTGCCTAGTTACCCCCAGGATCTGTAGCCACCACCTTTCATTTCTGCTGATGACCAAGAACCAGTGTCAGCCAAGACCGGGCATGTTTAGGGAACTGGTTGGTCAATCTGCCACCTCCTACAAGATTTGGTGCCATGAGGACATGGAGGGCATATGCTGCCAGTGGCCATGAAAATAACCATGGCCCTCAATTTCTATGCCAATGGCTGCTTTCAGGGCTCCACAGGTGAGCACTGTTGGATATCACAAGCCTCCACCCACAAATGCATCCATGAGGTCATGGACGCCATCTTCGCGAAGTCATACAACTTTGTGCATTTCACCCAGGACCGGGAAAGCCAGGATGCAAGAGCACTGGGATTTTCCCAGGTCTCTGATTTCCCACAGGTGCAGTGTGCCATCGACTGTACTCCCATGGTGCTCAGATCTCCCTGGCAACAAGTCGTCAACTATGTTAACCACAAGAGCTTCCACTTGCTGAATGTTCAGCTGATGTGCGACCACAAATGCATCCTGCATCGTTCCCAAGGACTGTCCACAACTCCTACATCCTTAGCAGGTCTCAGATCCCTGATATCTTCCAGGGTCCACAGAGGCTGCAAGGTTGGCTCCTCGGGGACAAGGACTACCTGCAGAGGACATAGCTGATGACACCCGTGCGGTGGCCTCAGACTGAGAGAAGTTAATGAGGCTCATGCTGCAGCTTGCACCTTGATGGATCAAACCATAGGGATGTTGAAAATGAGATTCTAGTGCATGGATCGTTCTGATGGAGCCCTGCAATACAGTCCACAGAGGGTGTCATGCATCATTGTCACCTGCTGCGCCCTTTACAACCTGGCACTGCAACAGGGAGGCGAACTGGCTGAGGAGATGGAGGAGCTGCACGTCTCCTCCAGTGAGGACGACATCTACGGGAACGAGGGTGAGGAGGTCTTGAAGATGAGAACGCCAGTGATGAGCCCATCATATTGGCCAGACAAGGCAGGAGCACTCAACAGGCCCTCATAGCTGCTAGATCATGGAGGATGATGATGACGTGCAGTGAGGAGGCAACTTAGATCCCCACATTGACTCCTGTTTGGTTGAGGGCAGCTCTCTTGCCTCTGTGCTCAGGGTCATATCATGGAGATGCAGCCATGATCATTTCTCAGCCTTCAGCACCTGACCCCTTCAGGAGCACAGCATCACTGGTCACAAGGCGGAAGAGATGGAGAGCCAGCCCCACATCAAAGGTGCTGAGAGCACACAGAGAGCATGGAACTCTGTGATGCCTGTCTACAACATTCTAGCAGCAATGACAAGCACCATTGAGGTGCAGGCATCAGTAATGTGTCCAGGGAGTGTGAGGCCAGACCATCACTTTGGTCTGAAGGTTACACACTGCATAGGAAAGAGTCCCTGGATTGAGACACCAGCCATCTTGTGCCAGAACTAAGATTTGACATTTGAGCGACATGAACACTGCTGATCAGAACAAAGAGCCATTGGCAAAAATACATTATTTGGAGTGTATTTACAATAGTGAATATTATTTACAAGTGATTAACACCTATGCCCAGGCTGTGCAAATACTTGGCCTAAATAGCCAAGTGGTTATGGTACTGGGTTTGTAACCCCAAGATCAAGAGTTCGAATCTCACAATGGCTAAAAGAAATGTGCAATTTGTGGTCATAAACCAGCTGATCGCTGCCATGTTGTGGTATCGACTGGTCACTTTGGCTTGGCTTAAATAGCCAAGTGGTTCTGGTACTGGGCTTGTAACCCCAAGATCAGGAGTTCAAATCTCACAATGGCAAACTATGAAACAATGTAACTTCATCTGAAACAGATGGAAACGGGTTTGTACTCGAAAGAGTTACATCTTCTTAACAGCTTGGCCTAAATAGCCAAGTGGTTATGGTACTGGGTTTGTAACCCTAAGATCAAGAGTTCAAATCTCACAATGGCAAACTATGAAACAATGTAACTTCATCTGAAACAGATGGAAACAGGTTTACTCAAAAAGAGTATCAAGAGTTCAAATCTCACAATGGCAAACTATGAAACAATGTAACTTCATCTGAAACAGATGGAAACAGGTTTACTCAAAAAGAGTATCAAGAGTTCAAATCTCACAATGGCAAACTATGAAACAATGTAACTTCATCTGAAACAGATGGAAACAGGTTTACTCAAAAAGAGTATCAAGAGTTCAAATCTCACAATGGCAAACTATGAAACAATGTATCTTCATCTGAAACAGATGGAAACAGGTTTACTCAAAAAGAGTATCAAGAGTTCATCTTCTTAACAATCTCGTTGAGGCAATTGTGGATTCAGTTTGTTCCCTGATACTGAGGAGAGAAGGTGTGTGGTGTTGGTGTTGCTGCTCCTCAGTGTTTCAACTGTTTCTGCTGCTGCTTTTGGGGTTGCTTCTGCTGTGTGCTGCTGCTGCCCCTGCACTTGAGGGTGTTTGCTGCTGCTGCTGGACCTGCACTTGAGGGTGTTTGCTGCTGCTGCTGGACCTGCACTCGAGGGTGTTTGCTGCAGCTGCTGCTGGACCTGCCCCTGTGGAGCAAAAGGAGAGAGAGGGAGAGAAGAAGAACAGCTTCTGTTGCTACTTCAGGACAGGAAGGCCAGGAGGCCAGGACTGTGTCTCAAAACAACATCCTAGGTGGGTGTCCAACGTTATTGTTTGTGTAAGGTGGGGGCAATAAAGGACTGCGTTTTGTAGGGGGAGGAAAGAAGACTGCAGGAAGGTTTGGGGAAGGAAGAGAGGGGGGTGTGTGGTTAAAACCACCTTTCTGCTACCCCCCCCCCCCCCCGCCCCACCCAGCCCTTTCCCAGTAAGGCCAGCGGTGGCTGGTGAAGACATCGCCTCCCCCTGCAAGAAGATCATCAGGCCCCCACCCAACGTCCACCTTTCATTGGAGACACCCACCTGGACTCTTCCCTTTTCCCTCCTGTGCCTCCCTGTCCTTCACTCCTCTCCCTCCTCTCCTCTCCTGTACAAAAGGGGGAGGTTATTACTACCTCTCTCCCTAGGGAGGAACATTGTATATTTAAAAAATATATATATATTAAAAAAAATATATAATTTAAAAAAAAATGGCCAATCCTTCCCAGGGTGGGCGTGGCTCTGGCCCTAAGGCCAGTTCAACATCTCCTGTGGCCAGGCCCTCGAGGGCTAATGTGGAGGCGGCTTTTTCACCGGTGGCAGGGCCTACAAAAAAGACCTATGCGGGGGTGGTTGCTTCTGCAGCTCCTGCTGCTCCCGCTGCCCTGTCGCCATTCTGTCTCCTCACCAGGGCCCTCGGGGTGAAATGCTACGCTCACCCTGAGATGACTATTGAGGCCTGCGTTAAGGCTATGGCTGGGGTTGTCGGCCCTTCAGCCATTGTCGCGGCCTCAAAGATGTATGGGAGGGCCATCTTTTTCTTGAGGTCCGAGCGGGCGGTGCAACTCGCCCTGCAGAAGGGGCTCACTGTGGGCGGGACTTTTCTGGCGGTGGATCCCCTTGAGGCCACCGCCCAGAAGATTGTTATTTCAAATGTCCCGCCCTTTATACCATGTGGGCTCCTCCTCCCCCACCTTAATAAGCTGGGGGAGGTCAGGTCAGGGGTTGCACCAGTCCCGCTCGGCCTCAAAGACTCGGCCCTCCGCCACGTGTACTCCTTCCGGCGCCAAGCTTTCGTCCGCTTGGCCCGGGAGGAGTGCCTGGAGGGGGCCTTCTCAGTTAATTTTGAGGGGACTGCCTATCGGGTCTTCTGGACCGCGGAGGGCGTGCGGTGCCATGCCTGTAAGGAGGTGGGGCACGTAAGAAAGAACTGCCCCGCCTCCAAGGCCACGAGCCCCACCCAAGCGGCCGCGGCTGGCACCGCCCCTCCTCCCCCCGCCACCACTCCATCTCCCTCCCCGCAAGGGGAAGCGACCCCGGCAGCAGCTGCCATCTCGGCTGCCGGTGAGGCGGGGGGAGAGCCCCCGCGCCGTAAGAAGGCGCGGAGGAAGACCCGAAATTTGGAGGCGGCCCCTGAAACGCCCCAAACCCCCCAAACACATGGAAAAACCGGCTCGGGGGAAAAAACATCATCCGGCCCCGGCGTCATGTCCGCGTATGCTCCCGGGTCCGTGGGCGCTAAGGCGCCAAGTGCTGGGCCCGGCATCGTCCCTGCGCGTGCTCCCGGGGCCGGCGGGGAAAAGACGCGGGACCCCGAGCCGGGGAAACAAACATCAAAAACCCAGAGGGTGGAGTGTCCGGGAGGGCTGGACAAGGAGGAGGGTGCCTCGGAAATGGAGGTCTCCCTAGCCCCCAGCCTGACCCGGAAGAGACGTCACGCTTCGGAGGAGGAAGTGGGCGACGCCCAAACTGAAGAAGTTGGGCGTGTCCCTTCCCCTGATGAAGAGGTGGTGGCGTCTCCACCCAGTAGAACCTCGCCCTGCCCTCTGGGGGAACCCGAAACCCCTACCCCTACCACTGTTCCCCCTACCAGTCTGCTGCAGTCCCCTGAACAGGGCCCCTCGGGGGTCACTGAGGGCACCTCCCTTGAGGTGGTGTCCATCTCCAGTGCACTTAATACCCCTGAGGTACCTTCTGGCTCGTCGGGGGACTGCAACTTTGAAATTTTAAAAAATATAAATGGTTCGTTGGGTGGCGGCGAAAAGGAGGGCCTTCCCGCTCCCTCCCAAACCTTGACACCGGGCGTCCTATGTTTAGGTCAGGAGCTTGTCCTGAGCTCCCCGGACGACCCGGTGCCGGGAGGAGAGCGGGCATCAGAACTGCCGCTGCCCTCTGGCCCAAAAAGTTTAGAGGAGACCAGAGAGGACTCCTCTGGCCTTGATCCTGGGGGTGGGATCGAGGCACAGATAGAGCCAGCTGGCAGCTCCGAATCAGCCCCCGTACTCAATGCGGGGGAGGGGTCGGAAGCTGGAGGCGACGACCTGGAGGAGGACGAGGTGTCGGTGGTGAGCGTTGGGGATTACGCGGAGTCGTTCTCAAGCGAGGCGGTGGATCCCCTGGTGCCCTCTACTGACTCCCCCCTCATCCCCCCAAGGGAACTCCGGGACTTTTTGTCGGGGCACCGCGGTCGCCGAGACAGGGTTCAGTTGGCCTTGGACCGGTGGCATTCGTTTCCGCTGGTGTTCTGGTCCACTCGCGAGGCTCTCAAGTCTCCCGAGTTGGATAGGAACGCGCGGCGGAGGGTCCAAACGTTTCTCGCTGGGCTCCTGAAGGAGAGGAAGGACTAAAAAGTCCTCTTCTTTTTAATTACTTAAGGTGAAGGTTTGATGTACCTTTGACAATGAAGACCACTATAGCCAGCCTCAACATCTGCGGCAGCAGGGGCGCACAGCGCAGGTTCCAGAACCTCTCGGTCCTCAGGGACGGGAAGTATGCGTTGTGCTTCCTGCAAGAAACCCATACCGTTCCGGGAGACGAAGCCATGTGGCTCCTGGAGTGGCGAGGGGGGGGGTCTACATGAGTCACCTAGCCTCCAATTCGGGCGGGGTGGCTATCTTGTTGGCCCCGCATTTTCAGCCGGAGATCTTGGGGGTCAAGGAGCCGGTGCCAGGCCGGTTGCTGCACCTGACTGTGCGTCTGGGGGGGGGGGGCGGTGCTTCACTTTGTGAATGTGTACGCTCCCCTGGGCACGCAGCAGCAAGCGAGCTTCTTTGAAGAAGTGTCCACTCATCTCGGCTCCATCGACGCTGGCGAGTGCATCGTCCTCGGGGGGGATTTCAATTGCACCCTCGGGGTCCGGGACCATCACGGTACCCCGCACTGCACGCGAGGTGTGAGTAAGTTGGGGGACCTGGTCAGGTCCTTCGACTTAGTGGACGTCTGGCGAAATCTCCATCCTGACTCCAGGGTGTTCACCCTGGTGTCACCTGGAGTCGGAGCGTCCAGACTCCACCGCCTTTACGTTTCAAAGGCGTATGTGTCCTGCGTTCCGGCTGCTTCTATACAGCAGGTTCCGTGCACGGACCACCGTCTGGTGTGGGCGGAGCTCACTTCGTTCTGCGCTCGGACGGGGTCCGCATACTGGCATTTTAATAACCTGTTGTTGGAAGACCAGCGGTTCCTGGACTCGTTCCGTCGTTTCTGGGCTGGCTGGAGAAGGAAGCGGGGAGGCTTCCCCTCCTTGAGGCTATGGTGGGACGTGGGCAAGACTCACGTCCGAGTTTTCTGTCAAGAGTACGCGAAGGGGTCGACAAAGAGACGCAAATCCAGGGTCGAGGAGTTGGAGAAGGAGGTGCTCGACCTGGAGGCACGTCTCCGTCAGCCCGACGCGGACCCGGCCCTGTGGTCGGTGTACGATGAGAAGAAGGGCGCGCTGCGGGACCTGCAACTGGTCGGGTCTCGGGGCGCGTTCGTGAGGTTGCGGATCCGGTTCCTCAAGGAGATGGACCGCGGCTCCCCCTTTTTCTACTCGCTGGAAAAAAGGCACGGGGTCCGTCGGCAGCTCTTTACGCTGCTGGCCGACGACGGATCCCTTGTCTCGGATCCGGAGGGCATCAGGGCCATCGTCCGAGATTACTACACTGCCCTGTTCTCTCCGGATCCGTCCAGCGAGGACGCTTGCAGAGTTTTGTGGGAGGACCTGCCGCAGGTCGGCCCGGAGTGCGCCGGAAAGCTTGACTCCCCTATAAGTCTGGGGGAGCTGACCGGCGCACTCGACGGTCTTTCTAGGGGCAAATCCCCGGGATTAGACGGGCTGACCGTGGAGTTCTTCAGGGCGTTCTGGGACGTCTTGGGGAGCGACTTCGCGGGGTCCTGGGGGAGAGCATTGCTTCCGGGGAGATGCCCCTATCGTGGCGCAGGGCCGTGATTGCCCTGCTGCCGAAGAAGGGGGATCTCCGCCTTCTTAAAAACTGGCGCCCGGTCTCCCTCCTCAGCACGGACTACAAAATCTTCGCCCGAGCCATGTCTTCTCGGCTTGGCACCGTGCTGGACCACATGATCCACCCTGACCAGCCCTACACCGTCCCGGACCAAACCATTTATGATAACATCCATCTGGTCCGGGACATCATCCACCATTCCCAGAGGGCTGGTCTGTCGAGCGCCTTCCTGTCTCTCGATCAGGAGAAGGCGTTCGACAGGGTGGATCACGGATACTTACTCGGAACTCTGCAAGCGTTCGGGTTCGGGACGCATTTTGTCGCCCGGATCCGACTTCTGTACACCGCCGCGGAGTGTCTAGTGAAGGTTAACAGGTCCCTGACGGCGCCCCTTCGCTTTGGGAGAGGGGTACGTCAGGGCTGCCCCCTGTCTGGCCAGTTGTATTCTATTTGCGTGGAGCCTTTCCTGCGCCTCTTGCGGAGGAGGTTGTCGGGATTGGTTCTGCGCGGGCCGGACATCGGGGTGGTCCTTTCGGCTTACGCCGATGACGTGCTCCTTATGTTTAGTGACCCGGCTGACCTGCGGAGGATGCGCGAGTGCCAGGAGGTCTACTCTGCCGCTTCTTCTGCCCGGATCAACTTGGGTAAATGTTCTGGACTCCTGGTCGGTCAGTGGCAGATGGATCCCCTATCCGAGGAGCTCAGGCCTTTCACCTGGAGCAGGACCAGCCTCCTCTACCTGGGGGTCCATCTCTGCCCTGCTGAGGAATCCTGGCCGGCAAACTGGCAGGAACTGGAGACGAAAGTCACCGCTCGCATGCGGCGCTGGACAGGACTGCTCCGAGTGCTATCTTACCGGGGTCGAGTTCTGGTCATAAACCAGCTGATCGCCGCCATGTTGTGGTATTGACTGGTCACTTTGACCCCTCCCCTGGACTTTGTCACAAGAATCCAGAGATTGTTAGTCGACTTCTTCTGGGACAAAAGATTGCACTGGGTCGCTGCCGAGGTTCTGAGTCTCCCACTTAGGGAGGGGCGGTCAGGCGCTAGTGTGCCTACGCACACAGGTGGCGACTTTCCGCCTTCAGACCCTGCAGCGATACCTCTACGTCGAGCCTCCTCCTAGATGGTGTGCCCTGACGACGTATTTCTTCCGTCAGGTGCACGGCCTGAATTATGACGTGCAGCTCCTGTTTAAAGAACAGCTGGGCCTCGGTGGCTCCTTGCAGGCGTTGCCCGTCTTTTACCAGGACCTGATCACAGTCTGGAAAGTGGTCGCCTCGCGACGCAGCTCTCCCCCGTCAGGAGTAGCGGCTATCGTCAGAGAGCCGCTGCTCAGGAATCCGCCCCTCCGTCCTTTTCAGTGGTTGGTGGAGAGGAGGGCTGTGGCCGCAGGGGTGACCAGAATCGGGGACGTGCTGGGTGGCGGAGGACTGGGCTGGATGCTCCCGCAGGAGTTGGCGCGACACGCGTCTGTGAGTGTCCAGGTCGCAGCCGATGCCATCCAAGACCTGAGAACGGTCGTGCTCGGACCCGACGTTATTTTGGGTCTTGAGGTGGCCCAGGTGCGTGGTGGTCTTCCGTCTGAATGTTCTCCTGTTCGGACAGAATTCCACATTGGCCCCAAGCCCTGAACCCTCCCTCGGGTGCTGGTGCCCCGCAATATGAGCCGCCTCGGGGACATGCCCTCTGTGCCTTTTGGCACGGCAAAGAGGGGCTTTTTGTACGGACTGCTGCTGCACACCTTCCATTTTCTCGCCCTTGTCCGTCGACCGGACACGCCCTGGCGTGCCTTGTTGCCGTCCGGCGGCGGAGGCCCCCAATGGGAGGCCCTCTACGGAGATGTCCTCCCCCTTTCTATCAGGGACCTGGGTTGGAGGGTGTTGCAGGCAGCAGTCCCCTATAATAAGAGGATGCATAGGTTCACGGACTCTCAGGACACTTGCCTTTTTGCGGTCTTGTGGAGTCCGTGGACCATGTATACATAGGGTGTTGTAGGCTGCACTCCCTTTTTAGTTATTTGAAAAACCTTTTATTGATGTTTTGTTTGCACTTCAGCCCCACGCTCCTGATCTATGGGCACCCGGTGCGGAAGGGGGTCGGGAAGGAGGAGGACCTCCTCGTGAACCTACTCCTGGGCCTGGCCAAGTTGGCCATTAACAGGTCCAGGCAGCGGGCGATCGACGGGGGAGTCCCGCCCGATTGTTTGTCCCTCTTCCGCGGGTACGTTCGCTGCCGGATGTCCCTGGAGAGAGAGCACGCGGTGTCTGCTGGCACTCGCGAGGCCTTCCGGGCTCGGTGGGCACCGCGGGGACTGGGGTGTTTTGTTGACCCCTTTAATCACATTTTGATTTAAAGTTTGTAAGTTTCCTTTAAACTTTGTTCTTGATTTTACAGCTGACCTGAATTAGGGGCTGTGCCTGATTTATCCCAATTTTGTTGATTTGGTTTTCATTTAAAAGATTATCAAGAGTTCAAATCTCACAATGGCAAACTATGAAACAATGTAACTTTATCTGAAACAGATGGAAATGGGTTTGTACTCGAAAGAGTTACATCTTCCCTTGTCCGCCGCCCGGACACGCCCTGGCATGCCTTGTTGCCGTCCGGCGGCGGAAGCCCCCAATGGGAGGCCCTCTACGGAGGTATCCTCCCACTTTCTATCGGGGACCTGGGTTGGAGGGTGTTGCATGCAGCAGTCCCCTATAATAGGAGAATGCATCGGTTCACGGACTCTCAGGACACATGCCCTTTTTGCGGTCTTGTGGAGTCCGTGGACCATGCATATATAGGGTGTGGTAGGCTGCACTCCCTTTTTAGTTATTTGAAAAACCTTTTATTGATGTTTTGTTTCCACTTCAGCCCCACGCTCCTGATCTATGGGCACCCGGTGCGGAAGGGGGTTAGGAAGGAGGAGGACCTCCTCGTGAACCTGCTCCTGGGCCTGGCCAAGTTGGCCATTAACAGGTCCAGGCAGTGGGCGATCGACGTGGGAGTCCCGCTCGATTGTTTATCCCTCTTCCGCAGCTATGTTCGCTGCCGGATGTCCCTGGAGAGGGAGCACGTGGTATCTGCTGGCACTCTCGAGGCCTTCCGTGCCTGGTGGCACCGCGGGGACTGGGGTGTTTTGTTGACCCCTTTAACCACATTTTGATTTAAAGTTTGTAAGTTTCCTTTAAACTTTGTTCTTGATTTTACAGCTGACCTGAATTAGGGGCTGTGCCTGACTTATCCCAATTTTGTTAATTTCGTTTTATTGGTTTTAACTCAAAAGAGTTACATCTTCTTAACAGCTTGGCCTAAATAGCCATGTGGTTATGGTACTGGGCTTGTAACCCCAAGATCAAGAGTCCAAATCTCACAATGGCAAACTATGAAACAATGTAACTTCATCTGAATCGGAACAGATGGAAACGGGTTTGTACTTGAAAGAGTTACATCTTCTTAACTTTCCTAACCCTGCCACTACTCCTTGGTGTTCCCTGGACATTCACAGCGGAGGTGGAGACAGCCTGCTGACTGCTATGCCCTATCTGTGATAACCTTCACAGGAGTGCTCTGGAGGGCCAAGACCTGGAAGGCCCCAGCCGGCTTTTGGGGTCCTGCTGTGTGGCAGTGGCACCCTCCTCGGCTTGTGGAGCTGGAGCTACTGAGGTCACAGGAAGAGGGGTTTCAGATGGACTGGACGTTCCTAGGGTCACCTGGGTGGATGGCCCTAGGATTTGCACCAGCTGATTCTCCTCCCTATGGGTGTTCAAAGACCCCTGGCTGACTCCTTGAGGAGAAGAGGAAGCTGGAGTGAGATGAAGCTGCCCCACACCCCTCTCATGTTGACGCTGATGGAAGCCAACTATGGCATCAGCGATGGAGTTCAGCCATACAGCAGTGCTGGACGGATGTCCTGGGACAAAAGGTCTATATCGTAGCTGCCATCCTACCAGTGTTGACAGTGATGCATTGGCTTATCATTTCAGACTGAAGGCGGATGTACTCCTTCATCATGCCTTGCAGTCTGAGGAGGGCAGCAGACATCCCTTCCTGATGTTCCTGAGCTTGCCTTTGCAGCTCCAGCAACTGAGGTGTGACTGAGTTCAGAGGCTCCTCATCTGACTCGGACTCAGCAGATTTATGGCCTCCAGCAGTCCTCTGAGTGCAGGAAACCTGGGAAGTCCCTGCTGCCATCTGCTGTGGATCAGACAGTGCGATGTGCTCACCAGATCATGACCCTGAGGCTATCCTATAGGTCCCACTGAGGTGTCTATCCTTGTGCTGGTGGAGGGTGCAGGTAAGCCTTTAAATTGAAACAAGGTGCAGGGTTACGGAGAAAAGGCAGGAGATTAGTACTAAGTTAAAATGCTCAAAGTGCTAGTGCAGACACGATGGGCTGATGGCATCCTACACTGTTACGTTTCTGTGATGGGTCTTCAATTGGGGTTTCGGCAGATTCCTCTTCCTAGGTGTCTTCAAGGCTTGAGTCGAAGACCTGGGTCATGATGTGCCTGTGAAAGTAAGGAGGGATAAATTAGTGCGTGGCAGTGGCCTGTGAACAGGACACATCACTCACAGCATGCTTATCTAATGGGTGATGCACTGCTGGATCCTCACTTGGTAGAGCACCGCCGACCTCACTGTCAGCACAGGAAGGTCCCAGATACCAGTTGGATGACCCAGTTTTCAAAGTCCGTGAGGATCTTGATTTCAGGCATTCTGTCACCAGTCTGCAATCTCTGCCTTTTGTTGTGCGCCAGCTTTCCTGCATGAATGCAAATAGAGTGTAAGCAGGATACCTGCCAGGTGTTATGGCACAACCGATGGTAAATACTGAACTGCTCAAATCCCAAAGGGAAACTTGAAACAACTGCCACAACTGTTTTGCAGTTTGTATACATTTCGAGATGCAGGCTTTGAATTCATTAAGAAGGCCATCAAGTCTTATAGACTTCTTACAAAACTAAATTAAACCTTTATTAATAGAAGAAATGATTTTAAGCACATACATATATCTGCAAATTACTACGATGTAAACTTCTAAGTTCTTTTATTAATCTAACCCCAGTTATACCTCTGTTAAGGCAACAGTGTGACACATAGATTTTAAAAGACCCAGGCAAAGTAACACACAGTACCTTGAACAGTCGAATTCAAAGTGAATTTTTCTCAGCTTCAGTTCCTTGTAGACAGCAGCTTGAGGCTTAGCTGCTGGAGGCTTTTCACACTTTTGTTAGATCTTAGAATGCCTACCTTTACACATAGCCTTCTCTCCTTTATACATATTTTCCCTTTGAATGCAAATTCCCATTGTTTCACTATGCATTTGGACTTTACCTCTTCAATAATAAGAATCTATCATACTAACAATTTTACCAGTAATCTTTGGGAAAAATAAACACACTTGTTTCTTAACTTCAGGCTAGGTGTAACATTTTACCCTCTCTTCTGAATTCAAACTAGTCTGGTTTATTTAAAAATGCAAATGTTCCCTTCACACCTCATTCTAAAACTTCCCCCATGTTTACCTACTTAACATATCAAACCAAGCTTATCTTCTAATACATCAAAGCCTTCAGACCTGCTGCCTTTAATTCAATTAAGTCCCCCACACACATATAGACATAGATACTCTTCGATAAACTCCAATAACATTATGAAAATTATTATATCTTCCTGGCACAGGCCAGCTGATGAGCATGCCTGGCATTTATGGTGGTGAGTGGATAAGGACAATGAAGGTGTGTGTGAGAGAGTGAATGCTGATGTCTCTTGAACTGGCAGTGAGTGAGATCCCTGTGATTGTGTGATGGATTTGTAATTGTGTGAGTTGAGATTGGTGAGAAGAGTGATTTACCCTGGCAAAATGGAAGAGGTCATTCATCCTGTTTCGGCACTGGGTGGCTGTCCTCTTTTGGAGGGCATTGGCACTG